>NC_139157.1:7796848-8996848 GCF_964270905.1 Leucopleurus acutus
TGTCCATGGCATGTTCATACTGTTGTTAAAAATAAATGATTAACTCTGGAAAATAGTTCAGCAGTTTCTTAAAAAAACTAAACATGCACTCACAATATCACCCAGCAATTGGACTCCTGGGCATTTATCCCAGAGAAAGGAAATCATATATCCACACAAAATTCCATACACAATTGCTCATTGCAGTTTTTATCTATAATAGACAAAATCTGCAAATGACCAAAATGCCCCTCATACCAAGGAATACTCCTCAACAAGAAAAGCAACAAAGCAACAATACACGGACAACTTGAATGGATATCAAGGGCATTATGCTGAGTGATAAAAGCCAATCTCAAAGAAAAACTATTGAGATGGAGAACAGATTAGTGGTTAATTACGGTAGTGGTTCCCTAAACCTACATGAGTGATAAAATGACATAGATCCATATTCACATACTGCATCAATGTCAGTTTCCTGGTTCTGATATTATACTTTAATTACGTAAGATGTAACCATTGGGGCAAATTAGGTGAAGGGGACCCAGGACCTCTCTGTACTATCTTCGCAACTTCCTGTAAATCTATAGTTATTTCAAAATAAAATTTTTGAAAATAAATGATTAAAAGTACAATATTTTTAAAAATTAAATCCTATGGGGACCCAGAAGAGGCCATTTCTCTATAGCACTGTTTCTTAACGTTAGTTATCAAAATGCCTTTGAAATCCAAAGAAAACTACAGTTCCTCTGTCCAGAAAAATACATACCCCAAATCTGCATACACTTTCACAGGTTTTACCAATCCCTCGCTCAGTTAAGAACTCTTACTGTAATCACAGGGTTCAGTCCATAAGCCAAATCCAGACCACTGCCTGTTTTTTAAATAAAGTTTTATTGGCACACAGCCACACCCATTCACTTCTATACCCTCTATGGCAGCTTTGCAGTGACAGCAGCAGAGTGAGTTGTTGCTACAAAGATTCTCTGACCCACAAACCTTAAAAGATTTACTATCTGGCCCTTTATGGAGAAAGTCTGCTGACACCTAGGTAGAATTCCACCTCTTGTAAACTGAAAGAAACATTGGAATAAAAACATAATAAGAGCACAGAGAGGGCAATACAATTAACGTTCTAAAATCCGCATTCCCTTTTCTGTGTGCCTGGAATGCAACAGCATGTTTTTGTAGGCAGGCAAACAGTCAAGAAGTCAGATGAAAAGTGGCAGTTTGGAAAGAAGAAGAGCTGACATTATGTCAGTGTGCTCGTGGACATGGCCCCCTGTGGATCCCTCCCTATGCCCTGAGGTGGGCTGGGCTGCAACCTCCAGGCTGGACCCAGTAGCCGCGGGGTGTGTTCTGGGGGTGGTGATCCCAAAAAGCCCCAACACCCTTGAGGAAAAGAAATGGGTTGGCTGTGTAAACTGGGAGAGGCAGCTTGTGAATGGGAGAGGCAGCTTGTGAATGGAAGGGCAGGGGACCACTCTATCTATGTTGTAAGATGTGCTCAGCAGAATCCCCATTACCTAACATCCCAGTCATCAAACACTATTATTTTAATTTAACCTAAAACAAAAAGAACATATTTCTATTTCTTCAACGACAGATGAAGATCTTTTCTTTAAGTGTAGGCCTGCTGATAGGAGTTCTACGTGCTCTTTCTTGCATAAGCCTAATGCATTGTTTATGATTTGCAATTTGGGTCTCTTTAGACTAGAGCCAGAACTCAAAACACTTTGAAACAACCTGAATCCAAAATCCCAGATTCTTACTACACTTTTTCTAACATTTGACTTGCCCACATTTAGATGATATTTTTAGGCACTCATTTCACTGAATATCAAGAAGACATTTAATTTACTTCAATCAAATTATAATAAAAATGCATTTCACCTTCCTATTTCATCAGGTTACATGATGTTATCAAATTAGGTAATTACAATACCAAGTTCAATGAGAAAAAACAGATTTAGGAACAAATCTAACTGATCCTTCATCAGCCTGTAACTCAACTAGGAGATGCAGCTGGGTGGGCACATTAGAATGTGGCCACCTAGCCGAGCTGAGGAGTCATCGGCTGGTTTTGCTACCCAACACAAGTCGGTGTGCCCAACACACAGTGAGGCCAAACAAACCGAAACGTCAGAGTTTGGAGCAGAGAAAGGTTTTATTGCAGGGCCAAGTAAGGAGAATGGGTGGCCCATGCCCCCCAAACCACCCCCCCCCCCAGCTCCCTGAAGGATTTCAGCAAAACATTTTTAAAGACAAGATTGGGGGGGGGGGGCAGTGGCAGGTTTGGTGATCAGCTCTTGCGCAATTCTCTGACTGGTTGATGTTGAGGGAACAGGGCAGTGTCACAGGGGTTAGCAATGTCAGTCCTTAGGCGCCAGTAGGTCTGGGGGCTACGTGATCATCAAGTAGTTAATTTCTTCCATTTGGTGGTGGTTTTTAGCATCTGAAAAACTCAGGAAATACGCATGAGATACTATTATCTGGGCACTTCAGAGAGGAGCTACAGCAGAGGATATGGGGGAGGGTGTCTGTCCCAGAAAGGCCCCACAGGGTCCTGCTCAGTTACAGTTGCACAGAGAGGTGGTGTGCCGGTCAGGGTTCCCCAGAGAAAACAGAACCAGTGGAAGATATACACATACACGAAAGGAAACTTTGGCTTACACGATGGTGGAGTTTGAGAAATCCCACAATCTACTGTCAGCAAGCCAGACACCCAGGAAAGCCAGTGGTGCCACTGAGTCCCAGTCTGAAGGCCTGAGAACCAGGGGAGCCGATGCAGTAACTCCCAGGCCCAGTGCAGAAGACAGATGTCCCAGCTCAACAGCAGGCAGGAAGGGCGGGTGGCAGGCAGGGGACAACCCTCCCTTCCCCTGCTTCTTTTTCTGCTCAGTCCCTCCATGGATTGGATGCTACCCACCCACGCTGGGGAGAGCCGTCCACGTTACTGAGTCCACCGCTTCCAACACTAATCTCATCTGGAAACACCCTCACAGACTCACCCAGGTATCATGTTTAATCTGGACACAAAATCATCACAGAGGGCTAATCCTGTAAAGCGGTTCGGTAGAGGCTGGTTTCAAGAGCTTCTCCTAAGCCCAATGCTGGGAGTTTAAACAAAACATAGAGTCTTCTTTGTTTCTCTCACGCAAGACTCGACGAATAGGACAATGTGTATAAAACACTACCACCCGAACTGCACCCAAAGAATAAAACTCTCTTCCCTCTTCCCTTCCGGCAGCTTTTAGTACAAGATCCATGATTAACAAGGACTCTGAAGCCGTGAGCTGGACTGACCCCCATTAAGTTCTGGAATCAAAGGTGACGTGGCAAAGACTTCTTTTCCAAACGAGTCTGACTCTACGTTATGTCACCAGACAAATGGGTCTTGGGCTCAAGTTCACCTTCAGATGTCTTTGGCAACAATTTGTTTAAGGCGGGAAGATGTGGAGTGAGAGGCGTACACATCCATCGCTCTCCAGCTGCTGTAATTTTCAGGTTTGTGTGATATAAATGCGCCTTCGCTCTGTGTCTTCCCTGCCTGGAGTCCAACACATCTTGCACCAGGAGTGCTTTTCCTCAAGCATAAATCTCACAAACATACCACCTCTATCATGACTGGTCCTGGCGAAGTTGAGGCATCCACGTTCCGGGTGCCCTTGTCCCTGGGCCGCCTCTCTTCCCTCCCCACACCCACTCTTCCCGGCCAATCCAGGGCCCTTTGACACCAAGCAATCTCCCCTCTGGTGCCTCATCGAAAAAGAGGCACTCTGTGACCCAGAATCTTAGGGCTGTCCTGGGGAGCGACCCGTGGGGGCAGAGGGCATTAATCCTGGAAACCAGCCTGGCTGTGCTGTAGAAACTAGTGGTCTCCATCCCAGTGCCATTGGTCCTTCAATCACTTCAGTGCTCATGTGCCCAGAAACTCCTAAAAAGCAATGACCCCGAACACCAGGTGCTGGCTGGGATTTCCAAGTCATTGACCCCAGCCCAGAACTCCCTTCCCAGCTCCAGATGTCCTGAGGGTTCCTTGTAGCCAGCATTTCTTTTTGAGATTTTACTGCCAATGACAAAAATGTTTATCATCTTTAGATTTTGATAAGAAGAAGAATTCTGAAAAGGTCCATATTCATCTTTTGCTTGCACAATATATTGGCTTAGAAAATATTCATATTTTCTAAGCCAACTCCCATCCCCAGGAAAACTTGTGGAATGTTACAGGTATTTACCCCCAAACAGATGTTCAGTGATAATTTTCATGTCAGGCAGAGCTACAAGGGTCAGAAACCGTAGGAGGAGTGAGCCTACCCAGACGCTGAGCCCCGGAGGTCATAGCCCAGCAGGGGCCCAGTTCAAACACAACGAACAGGTACTGTAAGTAGGACCGTGCCTGGAATGTCCCTCATCACTAGAGGGACATGTCCCTCATCACTAGAGGGCTAACCACGGACTACTAACCACAGTGCAGTCCGAGTGTGCAGGTCTTTTCTACTTGGGAGTTACGGGCTACTGAATAATAGCGCCAGCATGACCCCAGGCGTCGGGATGAGATGAACAAAATGGATGTGGGCTTTGACTTCATGGGCGATGGAGGAAGTGACCCGGTAATGACAGCACAGTGTGGAGAGTGTGCCTGGGGACAAACAGGAAGGAAATGCCTGCGCTCCCAAAGTCAGAGCTGGGCCTGCTTCCTGAATGGGGACAGGTCTCCCTGGGGAGCTGACACTTAGCTACAGTTCCAGGAATCTGCAGACAAAGGAGGAAGTGCGTTCCATGTGGAGATGGCAGCAGGTTTGGGGAAAATACCCTGGGCGGTTGAGGTTCAGTGTGTGCAGGAAGTGGACAGGCAGGCAGAGTGGCCAGGGGTGTTGACCTTGACCTTGTGGGCAGAGAGTCGGGCAGGGAGAGTTGGGCTGGGCAGCAGGAGGCATGTGGAGCCGCCAAGTGCTGGCCCGAGGAGGGGCTGAGAGAGGGAGGCCGATGAGAGAGAGATTTAGGGAGGAAAGCAAAAGGATGGCTATTAGATGTGGGGCCAGAGGCTAAAGAGGCGTTTCAGAAGAGTCTAGCAGTGTGACTTATCCCATAACAATCTAAGAAAACAGACACACTAGAAACTAACTGCACATGCTCGGCAGCCCGGGGACACTTCACAAAGGGGCAAATGTCCAGGAGCCGGTCTAGATGTCCTGAGACTGTCGGTAGCTTAGAGCACCACACAGTAATTGTCCACAAAACAACCAGAAATCGTAAAAACAGTTTCAAGTATTTTCAAGTACTCTTTCAGAAAGCAAGAAAACATTTTAGAAACGCTTCGATCCAAAAATGGTTCAAAGAGAAATAGCGTTAAGATTGAGAGTAGGGGGCTTCCCTGGTGACGCAGTGGTTGAGAGTCCGCCTGCCGATGCAGGGGACATGGATTCGTGCCCCGGTCCGGGAAGATCCCACATGCCGTGGAGTGGCTGGGTCCGTGAGCCATGGCCACTGAGCCTGCGCGTCCGGATTCTGTGCTCCGCAACGGGAGAGGCCACAACAGTGAGAGGCCCGCGTACAGCAAAAACAAAAGAAAAAAAAAAAGATTGAGAGTAGGAATAATAATAAATTTTCTTCTTCATAATTTTCGCATTTCCTCAATTTTCTGTAATGCATGTATTTTTAAAAAATATTTGTTAGGGACTTCCCTGGTGGCGCAGTGGTTAAGAATCCACCTGCCAATGCAGGAGACACAGGTTCAAGCCCTGCTCTGGGAAGATCCCACATGCCACGAAGCAACTAGGCCCATGTGCCACAACTACTGAGACTGTGCTCTAGAGCCCGCAAGCCACAGCTACTGAGCCCACGAGCCACAACTACTGAAGCCTGTGCCCCTAGAGTCCGTGCTCTGCAACAAGAGAAGCCACCGCAATAAGAAGCCTGCACACCGCAACGAAGAGTAGCCCCCCACTCGCCGCAACTAGAAAAAGTACACACGCAGCAACAAAGACCCAACACAGCCTAAATAAATAAATAAATAAAGTTTAAAATATATATATATTTCTTAGTCAGTATTTGCTGCCTACAAAAGTACATATGTGACAGATGGGTCACTGATAAAAGTTTCCTTCCCGAATCCATTCCTGGTCCAGCCGCCATCACACCAAAGGCAACAACTGTTCCAGATTTTGTCTCTCTCATTTCCTTGCTTTTAATGTTTATCACACACACACATGCATACACACACATGCATATACACACACACACACACACACACACTCACGTATGTATGCATCCTGTTAGAAAACAAAATTCCCCTGAGTAAATTTTAAAGATCTAATTGGCTTTATTGAACAATTCATACATGAGGCTGTGTCCCATCCGTTGTATAGAGGGGTGCTCCAAAGGGTGACAGAAAGGGAAACTTTCTAAAGGCAGGACAAGGAAGTCATAAACAGAAAATAGGATTATTTCAGATTAGGTCAACTTCCTTTGGTGAAAGAGGGGTCTTATTAGGTGGGCTACCTCACCTTCCTTTGGGGGATGGAGAGGGCCCATGTGACAGATTCCCTCACTGGTACTGACCAGAAAATCCCTGTTTGACAGGTTAAGGCTGTATTTCTGGGGGAGTTTGAAGCTTCACTTAAGGTAGGTATTAAGCTCTGGTTTGGTGGCCTGACCTAGCGTCAGTGACTCCATTTTGGGTCTGTGGTCTTCTTTTATCAATCTCTACTTTATTTTTTTTTAATATATTTTTTAACTGTATTGAAGCATAGTTGATTTCAATCTCTTTCTTTTCATCTCTGTTTTGTATTTCATTACTTTCTGCTTTTATCTTTATCTTCATTTTTCTTACTTTGGGTTTATTCTGTGGTTCTTTTTCTAATTCCCTATTCTGAATAACCATTTAGACTCTGAGCCTCAACCATCATGAATAACTAGGATATTGGCTGATTCTTGTCTGGGAGGCTGCTCCCACCTGGGAAGCGTTCGCCACATCCCTACATCCTGTGCGCCTGTCCCATGTTCCCTGGCTGGGACCCTCACACTCAGACCGTAACCGGGAGACGGTCCCAAAGCTCCATCCCCTCTCACAGGCTCTGTTAGGCCCCTTATCAACATGGGTTGGTACAAAATACACAAAAATATTTTCCCACAGCTGACAATGTGGGTTGCTTTTTTCTTTGAGCCGTGCTGAGTTGGGAGGCCAGGAAAACATCTGTTCCTGGGTCTTCAAAGGAGAGCAGCCACTGGTGCTTTCTGGGGACTCCTCCAAAGCCAAGCCCTGCTGTCTCTAATTTTCCTACGTGGGAATAGACTGCCCCGGGTGAGACACTGACACATCATCATCTCAGCTCAAACACGTAACGGTTTTCTCTCTTCTAGGGCCAAGAGAACGCTATTCAATGTGAAGTGCAGTGGGAATAGTAATTAATTTAATGAGAGGACAAAGGGAAACTCTAAAAAAGAGATTCGCCCTCCCTCCTTTTAAATTTGGCTCCAGAGAACGTGGCCAAGTTCAACTAGTGAGTGATTCTTTCTAAAGCATCCCAGAGAAGGGGGGATTGGTCAAGTGTCCCTAAGGAAAGGAAGTCCCATTAAACCGATTAGACAGGGTTCTCCAACAGATCAAACTAGGTAAGTCATTGCGATGGGGTGAAGAGACAGTAGAAGATAAAGAGGGAAGACAGTGTCAGAGAGAAGTGAAGAAGGCCAGAGAGAGAGAGAGGCTTGACTTGTCTTTACTGCTGTTACTTTGTGTCTGCAACTGCAGTAAAGCTGAGGCAGTAGACAGGAGTGCTTAAGAGCTGGGATAGTGTAGCGATGAGAGCTTTCCATTTACTAGCTATGTGATGTACATTTAAAGACTTTTGCCGCATGTATCAAATTGTCCTTCAGAATGTGTTACAAGTTAATTCCACCAACACTACCCGGGAGAGTGTGCTTTTCCGTGTCTGCATCCCCACACACGGTTTCTCTCTCGCTCACTCACTCTTTCTCTCTCACCCACCCACACACACACACACACACACACACACGCACACGCACCACTGACACACACAGTTTTGCCAAGTTGATCAGCAAAAGGTCACACCTCATGGCTGTTTACCCTGTGTTTCCTTGAGCAGTGAGGTTCAGCATGTTTTCATATTTCTTGGCAATTTTCTTTTGACTGTAACGTGACTATTTTTGTCCTTTGCCCATTTTCCCTTTGGGATCTTCCACTTTTCCTTATTAATAGGCAAGAGCCTCTTATATATTAAGAATATTAATACTTTGATTGGCATGGAATCCTCAATTTGTGTCTTGGAGTTGATCGTTGGCCTTTTAGTTTCTTATTTGGGATTTTTCACACATAGAAATATTTTTAAAATTTCAGTGGACAAATCTATGTGTGGTTTCCTTTATGGTTTCTTGATTGGTATTATATGTAGAAGGTCTTGCCTAAACCAAAATTATATAAATGTTGGCCTATATCATCTTCTAGTATTTTAAATGGTTTTATTTTCCACTTTTAGATAATTCAACCGGAATGTACTTGATGTAAATTGGAGGGCATTGCTGGAATTCCCCACCTTCTAGGGGTGTTCAGGATTGTCTCCGTGCTTGTGGGGTAACTTTGGTGTGATTAGATTGGAAGGTCTTTTGTCTCGATCCAGTAATTCTGGATATCACCATATCTCTGCCATCTGGAAGGGACTCCCTGCCCCACTTCCTCTTCCCACACTGCCAGCTTCGCCCAGATTCCATTCCCCAGCAAAGCACTCCTCTGCTTTCTGTGGAACTCAGACGAAGCCCCAAGCTTAGGGGTAAAACAAAGGAGACGTCATATCGAATATTCTGCATCTGCGCATTGCATCGAGGGTTTCTGCTTTCCTTGACTTTTTCTTTTTTTAACATCTTTATTGGAGTATAATTGCTTTACAATGGTGTGTTAGTTTCTGCTTTATAACAAAGTGAATCATATGTCCCCATATCTCTTCCCTCTTGCGTCTCCCTCCCTGCCACGCTCCCTATCCCACCCCTCTAGGTGGTCACAAAGCACCGAGCTGATCTCCCTGTGCTATGCGGCTGCTTCCCACTAGCTATCTATTTTACGTTTGGTAGTATATATATGTCCACCCCACTCTCTCACTTCATCCCAGCTTACCCTTCCCCCTCCCCGTATCCTCAAGTCCATTCTCTAGTAGGTCTGCATCTTTACTCCTGTCTTGCCCCTAGGTTCTTCTGACCATTTTCTTTTTCTTTTTTTTTTTTTAGATTCCATATATATGTGTTAGCATGCGGTATTTGTTTTTCTCTTTCTGACTTACTTCACTCCATATGACAGTCGCTGGGTCCATCCACCTCACTACAAAGAATTCGATTACGTTTCTTTATATGGCTGAGTAATATTCCATTGCATATATGTGCCACATCTTCTTTATCCATTCATCCGATGATGGACACTTAGGTTGCTTCCATCTCCAGGCTATTGTAAATAGAGCTGCAATGAACATTTTGGTACATGACTCTTTTTGAATTTTGGTTTTCTCAGGGTATATGCCCAGTAGTGGGATTGCTGGGTCATATGGTAGTTCTATTTGTAGTTTTTTAAGGAACCTCCATACTGTTCTCCAGAGTGGCTGTATCAATTTACATTCCCACCAACAGTGCAAGAGGGTTCCCTTTTCTCCACACCCTCTCCAGCATTTCTTGTTTGTAGATTTTTTGATGATGGCCATTCTGACCGGTGTGAGATGACATCTCATTGCAGTTTTGATTTGCATTTCTCTAATGATTAGCGCTGTTGAGCATCCTTTCATGTGTTTGCTGGCAGTCTGTATATCTTCTATGGAGAAATGTCTATTCAGGTCTTCTGCCCATTCTTGGACTGGGTTGTTTGTTTTTTGATATTGAGCTGCATGAGCTGCTGCTCACCATTGCCACACTTCTCGTTCTAGCAGAATTTCTCAAGCTCATCTCCTAATTCACTAATTTGGTTTTCTGTAGTATTCAGTGTGCTCTTTGTTACCTCTGTTGGTGTTCCAGATATTTTTCTTCTAAAAGTAATACAGTAAGTCCCCTACATACAAACAAGTTGGGTTCCGAGAGCACGTTCGAAGTCCAATTTGTTCCTAAGTCCAACAAAGTTAGCCTAGGTACCCAACTAACACAGTCGGCTACATAGTACTGTGCTGTAATGGGTATATAATGCTTTTCACAAAAACATACATAAAAACAAACACAAAAAATAAAACATTTTTAATCTTACAGTACAGTACCTTGAAAGGTACAGTAGTACAGTACAACAGCGGGCATCCAGGGGCTGGCATCGAGTGAACAGCAAGAAGAGTTACTGAATGGAGGAGGGAAAGAAGGTGGGAGATGGTAGAGCTGAAGGATCGTCAGCAACAGGAGATGGAGGGCAGGCTGCAATGTCACGCTCGCCTGACTTTGATGGAACCGACGTTCACCTCTTTGAAAGTTCGCAACTTGAAGGTTCATATGTAGAGGACTTATTGTATATCTATTAAAAATTTCTTTTCCCGGGCTTCCCTGGTGGCACAGTGGTTGAGTCCACCTGCCGATGCAGGCGACATGGGTTCGTGCCCCGGTCCGGGAAGATCCCACATGCCGCGGAGTGGCTGGGCCCGTGAGCCGTGGCCACTGAGCCTGCGCGTCCGGAGCCTGTGCTCCGCAACGGGAGAGGCCACAGCAGTGAGAGGCCCGCGAACCGCAAAAAAAAAAAAAAAAAAAAAAAAAAAAAAAATCTTTTCCCTCTTAATGACTTCATTATCTTCTAGAAACTGGGAGAGGACATGAATTAGAGATTTTCTTGAATTTTCTCCTTTTTGTGGGGGGAACTCTTTTAAAAGGAAACATTTGCTGATAGCTCACTTTTTGTGTTTGTCACTTTGGCTTGAACTCCTAAATCTTTCTAATATTTGTTTACATTTTCTCTGCTCATTTCTTTTTTGAATATGAAATCTACATTTTCCCCCTAGAATTAATAACTAAGGTAGTTTCCTGGAGTGTGTTTCTTGTTATTAAATGGAAATGTCACCACCACATTCACACAAGCAGAATGTGTGGGTCACTCTTCAAACTTTGGGGGTACAGACAAGTGGATATTAGAACAGTTTAAATTCACTGCAAAATGGGTTTGCCCCCCATCTCCAGCCAGACTGCACTTTGATTCTCTGGCTCACAATGAGATGGAAATGTCCTGGCATCAAGAGTCTGATGTTGGGGCTTTCCCTGGTGGCACAGTGGTTAAGAATCTGCCTGCCAAAGCAGGGGACACGGGTTCGAGCCCTGGTCTGGAAAGATCTCACATGTCACAGAGCAACCAAGCCCATGCGCCACAACTACTGAGGCCCTGGGCCTAGAGCCCGTGCTCCGCAACAAAAGAAGCCACCGCAATGCGAAGCCCGCGCCCCACAACAGAGAGCAGCCCCTGCTCGCCGCAACTGGAGAAAGCCCGCGCGCAGCAACGAAGACCCAACACAGCCAAAAATAAGTAAATAAATAAATTTTTTTTTTTAAAGTCTGATGTTGGTTAAAGGATTCCACCCACCCATTTTTTCTGATTAAATGTGACACCTAAACAGTATCTCAATATTACTTGAGCTGCTTTCAGCCTTCTGCATGGGAACTGGAAAATTACAAGAGCAGATGGGAGGCCCTGCTCCCAAAATTACAGCAACAGTGGGAGCTGTTGTTCCCACTAGAAGCAGACAAATAAAATGGTGTGCCCACTGCCTAGAGCTGAAACTTGGGAACTGGGGGCCATCCCACTCCAGCAATTGAAAGTTAAGAAGGCAGAATTTGTAGCTTCATAAAGAAATTCACTCACAGCCTCCCAGAGTTTTAATGTCAACAAATCTTACTGGACAAGAACAGTAAACTAAGACACAATTCTCTGTCTAAATAGATTTAGGAAGGGGTGTTACAACCAGGGGGCAGAAAAGAACATCAAATAAAACGATTTACATGTATTTTTAATCCTTCCTCAGAAGAGAGAAGGGATATACACTTTTCAGGAACCAAGGTATAAATGTATACATATTCTCTATCTGAGAAAAGAGGAAAACATTTTTTACAGAATTATTTAAACTAAATTAGCCCAGGGGGTGGGGAGTTTACATTCAAGTCTTTCTGCATCCGGTTGTCCTGTGTGACTTCACTTCCTTTGAAAATTACTTAAATCATTTGTTTATTGGTTTAGTTTGTCTCCCCCAACTAGCACTTAAGTTCTATAAGAGCAAGAGATTTTGTCTTTCTTCTTCTCTAACTGGATCCCCAGTACCTAAACTGTCTGGCACATAATAGATGGTTTGTTAACGACTGCTAAGTGAATTAATGGTTGGATTGATGGATTGATCAATTGATGGAAGCAGTTAAGACACTTCTTGAGGCATAGCATGCCTTGATCTTGGTCTTTATTTATCCAAGACAAAATAAAAGTCTGGGGATATGGGTGAGAGAGGTGCATTTGTGCAGCCTGACAATAATGATTATCGGATGATGATCCAATTCCTAGGTAAGAGCATTTTTACCTAGGGTCATTAATTCATTCACTGTATTTCTTTGGTGTTGATTTATTTTGTCTGTACCAAGTATGTCATTTTTCTTTAACTTACAATTAATTAGCATCTCTGCATCCTTCTGTGCAGTGGCTCTCACACATGCATTGCCAGAAACTATGCTACTTTGACTGAATTAACCAGGTTCCTGCACCAAATGTTAGAATTACCCAGCCTTTTCCCACAGATAGTGGTGGTCCAACATCGCACAACTGTCCTTTAGAGCAAAGCCAGCACAGAACAAGATTTCAAGGGCCACTTGTATGTCTTCCATGAGCCTTTGGGATGAGATGGAAATCCATCTTTCTTGTTAGAGGGCGGCCTTTGGTTTAGGACCTGGAACTCCAGTGGTCAGATGCAGTGGGTTGTGTCTCCAGCTTTGAACAATCACAACCATGTCAGGAGCAGCTGGTCCACAGGGACCGTACTAGAAAAAGAAAAATCTTCCAGAGTCTCCCAATTTCAAATGACAGTGGGTCATCAGTTTTATTTCCCAGATCCCTGGACAATATTTTTCCATGCCCTTGAATTGGGTCATAGGTTTTTCTTTTTTTCTGTGTTTAATTTTTATTGGAGTATAGTTGATTTACAATGTTGTATTAGTTTCAGGTGTACAGCAAAGTGAATCAGTTATACATGTACATATATCCACTCTTTTTTAGATTCTTTTCCCATATAGGCCATTACAGAGTATTGAGTAGAGTTCCCTGTGCTCTACAGCAGGTCCTTATTAGTCATCTATTTTAGTCATGGGTTTTTCACCTTATTCTGCCCCTCCCCTATTAGCCTTCCGGCTAATTGTTAGTGGATTATCATCAAGTGAGTCCCTCGTATTTTCTGAAATAAAGGAGACGAATACATATTGTTTTAAGTGCACATGTCTGATTGTTCTCTTCCAATTCAATCATCAAGGCAACAGTTTGGACTTGCTTCTCCGTGGGGTGCGACGCAATCCCGTGAAGGTGGGCTTCACCAGGTCTCGCTGGGCCATGGCCCCTTCACTGTCTTCACCCTCCCTGATCATGTCCACAAGAGCAGGAGGAAGTGGGGAGAGCCCATGTCTGCAAAAATTTCAGAATTTTTCAGGGCGCTGGCCTGGGATTTATAGTGCCACTTGAAGGTTTGACTCTAATTACTATTAGAGTGTGATAGATAAGGTAGGAAGGAACAGTCTTGTAATTGCCATTTTTTCAGGATGAATTAAGAAATTGTATCACTTTGAAATATTATTATTATTTTTTTAACCTTTGAAGGTGATACTTCCATGACTGTTTCTGCCCAACACACAACTGGCTTGTTGGGCAGCCAGGCCCACATCAGCAGCCACCTGTTGGCATCGTGAGTCATGGTTGGGGCAATGCCCATGGACCTCTGTAGCCCCTCTCCATCTGCCAGCCCTCCATCCTGCTCGGGTCATCTTTTCCCATGTGGACCAAGCAAGTCTACATGCTCTATTCCTAACCTATCGTTCTCAACTTGGAATGAGTCCCTGAAAGATTTGACCTTGGTTTCCAGGTCAGTTTAATTCTGGATGGCCCACATATTTTAATTTAAAATGATAAAACCATAGATGTTATATATTTTTAGCATGTTTTCTTTCCTTCTACATCTGTTTCTGATTTATGATTGTTAACCTTGGCATTAATCTAACCGCGAGTAGCAAATTCATATTAGTTGTGTTGAACAATTAACACAATGCCTCATAAACTTTAGTGGAAACTCATGTGTGCTCTTTCCTTGGCTCAATTCCTATTATTTGCTCCTTTTAAGTATTATCACGGATTGTGACTGTTTTTATAGTCTCAGCTTGTTCCAATAGACTCTAATTACTGTTTTCATGATGTTGAAATTGTCCCTGCTTGGCCATTACGAGCCCTCCATATGTAGGCATCTTTGTCTTTTTAGCGTGACCTTAGTCATCCCTGACAGTCTTTGCTCTTTGGCAAAAACGTTCCCCCCACTTTTGAATTTTGAATTTTTCTTGTCCCTATAGGCCTAGCCACAGCAACTCTTTCTGGTTTTTTTTTTTTTCGCTACTTTTTTTTTTTTTTCCGGTACATGGGCCTCTCACTCACAGCAACTCTTTCTGGATCTTAATTTCTTTCAAGCAAGTGTGTACGGGAGACTAAAATAGGGCACCTGGAGTGCATATGAGATGGTCCCACTGACTCTGTCAGCAGGCAGGGCAGAGGCAGCCTCAACCACGAGCGAAATTACAAGTATTTCCAAGACACTTGGCCACAAGTTCAAATTTGGACTGAGACTAAGATTAGGCCACAAAAGCTGGCCGTACGCAGGTCAACGACCAAATGTTTAAAGGGTACTTCTTTTAATGAAGAGCTATTCTAGATTTTATTACTAATATTAATGTCTGGGGCTACGATAGCAGAGCAGATTAAAAACCAAACATTCTTTGGACAGTTAGAGACGTATGGACCTTTGGACTGGACGGCAAACTGTAGAGGGTAGATTATGAGCGCCAGTGCTTGGAGTCAGAGAGGATGTCAGCACATGGAGAAGAAGTCAGAGAGCTGGAGGATGAAGGGCCTGAAATCTAGGCCTGGAAAGGGGAGGAACTTTTTTTTTTTTTTTTTTTGGCGGTACGCGGTCCTCTCACTGTTGTGGCCTCTCCCGTTGCGGAGCACAGGCTCCGGACGCGCAGGCCCAGCGGCCATGGCTCACGGGCCCAGCCGCTCCGCGGCACGTGCGATCCTCCCGGACCGGGGCACGTACCCGCGTCCCCTGCATCGGCAGGCGGACTCCCAACCACTGCGCCACCAGGGAAGCCCGACCACAGGTCTTTGATCATGCCACCAATTCACATTAGAATCTCTTTTCCCCCAATGTACTCCGAAGGGTGCCCAGTATGTTGTCTTTGTGGTTTGTCTCACACTTAAAGAAATGTAAGTAAAGTTTTTGTGTACTCCAGGAATGAAATCACTTCTTGAACCAGACCTTGAACCAGTTACTACCAACTCACAGTAAACTGAACTCCTCTCTTTGCTATATTTACTGTGATATTCCATAGTTGGCATGAGTTCACCTTCTAGTATCTCCAACAAGAACTAAAAGCAAGAGTGAAATAGAATAAAGTATTCTTAGAATGTAAGTGGCAGAAACGTCTTCCCTAAAGTAAAGCACACAGTACCGCTGGTCTTTGGATGAGGAGCATGTTTTATGCGTAAGCGGGACTCGGGGAGAGTTTGCTGGAGGAACCACCATGTTTAAAAACCAAGTGCTGGGCTTCCCTGGTGGCGCAGTGGTTGAGAGTCCGCCTGCCGATGCAGGGGACACGGGTTCGTGCCCCGGTCCGGGAAGATCGCACATGCCGCGGAGCGGCTGGGCCCGTGAGCCATGGCCGCTGAGCCTGCGCATCCGGAGCCTGTGCTCCGCAACGGGAGGGGCCACAACAGTGAGAGGCCCGCGTACCGCAAAAAAAAAAAAAAAAAGTGCCCTCCAAGAAATCTACATGTTGAAATACTTTTGCCAACACAGGCACCTACAAATACAAAGACATTTTCTTTCAGAGAGTGAATAAAACAATACTTATTCTAGGAAACCAGTTACAGAGGTCTCTTTTATAACAGTATTTAAATTCTATTGGACCTTCCAAATAATTTAGATAATTAAGTGCCTGGTAACCACCAACAGCTTTCACTGGAAAGGATAAGGAGATAAAAGACAGCCAGGGCTTTGAGACACTTAAAACAAAGAAACTAAAACAAAACAAAGCACAGTGTTCTTTAGAACTGATATTGACTTAGGGGCAGGCAAGTAGGAGGAAAAGCTTAGGGCTTCTGAGCAATTCTTCAGATGATAACTCTGTCCTCATCTCTGCCACCCGGTCCCCAGCGGAGCATCTCTCTCGGGTGCCTGTGAGTTGAATTCTGATGTTTGGACCTGAAGGTAAATCTTGTTTTCTTTGGGCTTTGCTTTCCTGTAGCAATCAAAAATTTAAAATCTAAGTTAAAACACATAATGGGGGACTTTCTTCGTGGCGCAGTGGTTAAGAATTCGCCTGCCAGTGCAGGAGACACGGGTTTGAGCCCTGGTCTGGGAAGATTCCACATGCCGCGGAGCAACAAAGCCCGTGCACCACAGCTACTGAGCCCGTGTACCACAACTACTGAGCCCACGTGCCACAACTACTGAAGTCCGTGCGCCTAGAGCCCGTGCTCCACAGCAAGAGAAGCCACCGCAATGAGAAGCCCACGCACCACAACGAAGAGTAGCCCCCGCTCACCGCGACTAGAGAAAGCCTGTGCCCAGCAACAAAGACCTAGTGCAGCCAAAAATAAATAAATTAATTAATTAATCAAAATTAATTAATTCAATAAAATACATAATGGCTTGATTAAGAAACTGTTGCAAAGTTGTACCCAGGAATAAGTCTCAAAAGAAGAGGTGAGAACAAGAACAGCAGGTGACAAAGAAGACAAGGGTCAGCAGAGACCACCAGTGACCAGTTCTGGTTCTCTGCCTGTTTTGCTATGGCCTGTGTGCTAAGAACAGTTTCTCACATTTTTAAATAGTTTTCGAAAATCAAAAATAAAATATTATTTCTTGACCCTTGGAAATTAGATGAAACCTAAATTGCAACATCCATAGATAAAGTTGTGCTGGAACTCACAAACCCATTCGTTTGTGAACTGTCTGTGGCTGCTTCCGTGCTGAAAGGGCAGAACTTAGCAACAGAGACAATGTCCCCGAAGCCAGAAATACTTACTCCCTGGCCCTTTAACAGGAAGAGTTTGCCAACCCTTCACATAGAGCACCTGTTGTGTTGCTGCCTCACTCCATCACCTGACAGTCAACATTCCATTTTGAAGCTGGGGACTTTGAGGGTATCTGTCATTATGTCTTTCATCTGTAGAATGGGTATGCTAACGACAGGAGCTGCCTCGCCATGTTTTGGGAGGATGGAGTGAGAAGGCACCTGAAACGCAGTGAAGCTGACGCACCATGAGCCCTCTGTTAGCTAGAGCTACCACTACTCCCATTCCCTGGCCTTGTTTCCTGGAAAGTAGGGAAGAAGGTGTCATTGAAATGATCTCTCCGGCAATAGACTGTGGCCACTATTTATGGAATTAGGATAGCGGAGAAAGCAGATAATGAAATAAGTGATGATTATACTTTGTGCAGGGCATTATCAAGAACACAGGGTGAACAGGGAGGTGTTGGGCTCAGAGCAGAAGCCCCTGGCCTCACCTGGCAGGCCAGGAATGGCTATGAAGATATAGTGAAGGGATAAACACAACATCTTAAAAGATGACAAAGTGCCTATTAACAAATTATAACGAAACATTTTAAAATCAGAGAGTCAACCTTAGCTATATATGTCTACGACTTGGGACCAACAAGAAGCTTATTGCCAGCAATTACAAGATGTGTTTACAGTTAAAATAGAGTGTCTGTCCCTTATCAGCACTGAGAAATGCAGATTTCCTCAAAGCGAGGAGCACAGAGGGCCTGAACAGGTATCGACTGTCATTAAAAGTTCAGGTTTCCGGGTTCCCCCATTCATTTACCAAGTCAGAAACCTAGAAGGCCCAGGAGTCTGCATTCTTCTGCATACTAAGTTTGAGAGTCACTGAGGAAATCACACCATATGCAAGAAGAATGGAGAGAATCTAAGATTTATTGAATACCTACTATGTGCCAGGCAATGGATTAGTCGCTATCACCTACTTTATCTCATTGGACTTTCACAGCAACCCTCTCAAGTATTATCGTGGCTATTCTTCAGGTGAGGAAATGAAGGTTATAGGGTTCCATGACATTCCCAAAGTCACTTGGCCAAGTAGGCGACCACCCCTGGACTGAACCCAGGCCTTAATGAGTCCACGGAGTCTATTCTCTACTTCCAGGGACACGTGTGTCCTTACTGTGGGATCCAGAGAACCGAGCCTGTAACGACCACATCATCAAATGCTTTGTCTTTCTTCCTTTCCTTTTTTTTTTTTGTGGTACGCGGGCCTCTCATCGCTGTGGCCTCTCCCGTTGCGGAGCACAGGCTCTGGACGCACAGGCTCAGCGGCCATGGCTCACGGGCCCAGCCGCTCCGCGGCATGTGGGATCTTCCTGGACCGGGGCACGAACCCGTGTCCCCTGCATCGGCAGGCGGACTCTCAACCACTGCACCACCAGGGAAGCCCCTTCCTTTCCTTTTTTATGGCTTTAAGGGTAGGACCTGGGACTCCATTGAGCACTTGTCCCCATCATAGGAATGAAAGTTTTAAGTCATTCTCTTTTGTGAAGAAAGTCACTAAGGAATCTGAACCAACAATCGCTAAAAAGACAGAAGATTGATTTAAAAATAACTTCCAACTCACAGCTGTTAACTCGAGGGGTGACCTAGGGACCTTGGTGCTCCATGTGGCCAGTATCACAGACGAATCATTCTATCTCACAGTTTAGACCAGATGACTGTCTGCCCCAGCGCCCAGAGCTCACCTCCGCAGGTTCTCCGCGTCCTTGATGGTCTCTGGCAAAGCGACCCCCTTGGTCTCCGGAAGAAGCAGCGTCATTCCCCCGGCAACTAGCCCCAAAGCCGCTTCAGATGAGACAGATTTCACATGGAGCCATTAGAGCATGGTCAATACCGTTTACATACGATGACAGCTAACTAAAGAGATGCCTAGGTAACACGCGTGTGAGGGTCACTTTTAAAAAGCTGGGAACATCTAGAAAATTAAAGCAATAGAATAACTGGGGAAATGGCAGAGTAAGAAAAGGGAATATTGTCTTTGTTTTACTTCCACATAAGTATATCGTTCCACAGTAACTGATGTTTAAGTATTAAGGGGATTTATTGATTCAGGTACTTCAAAAACAATATGGGACTCAATTTTGACTAGTTACTATATATACAAAATACTATATTAATTTAACATAATATAATATAGTATTTGTATATACTAACTATAATTTATATATTATCATTTATATTCAGTAACTATAATATGTTATATACAATAATTTGTTGTAATATATAATAATATATAATTATATAATACTTTATAACATACATTATATATAAACTATAACATTATATTACAGTTACTATATATAAACATTATGTTACCATATATACATTTGATATGGAGCCTAGGTGACATGTATGTGGGCAGTGTGGGCCTCTCTTGTTACTCATCACTCCCCGTCGCCCCTCATGGGTTCGCCTGGGCCCAGGCATGGAAACTCTCTACATGGGCAGCCGTTTTGCCCTCTACCGAGTGGTAGGTTTGGGAAGAGGTGGGAGAGTCCCCTCCTCCTTCTCTAACCCAATATAATCAGTAACAAAGCTGATACTAAACTTTGATTCCCATTTGTCCCCCTGTGTCTGCTGTCAATTGTTAAGATCTGGAAGCAGAACAGGGATGATAATCTAGCATCTTCAAACCTCTAGCAATTACATGTTAAATACACAAAAATTGGGAGTCAAATTCGTAAGAAACCAGGAGGCTATGTCAAATGTTCTCTCCGATTCTATTCCATAGAATGAATTATTGGACTCCAGAGCCGTAGGACATAAACCTCTGGCCCCCACCTTCTAGGAACAGCATCTTATCTTCCCCGTGAGGCAAGACAGAGTGATCCAGGAGCCAATGAAAGAGCAGGGGCCATCCTTCCCTTCTGTACACTCGCTGGGGGGTACCATTTGCTCATCAAATAGTTCTCGAGTATTCACACTGAGCTGGAAACAAGGAATGATAAATGTTCCACGAAGTCTTACCAAACAAAATGAGTGGTAAGCCCTGCCAAACCTCCATCAGCCTGAAGACCAGGAAGGGGGTGATGACCCCACCCAAGTCACACAGGGAGGAACACACCATCACTCCAAGGTTCCTGATAAAATACAGAGAACAAAAAAGATGACATCTCTGTGAATCAATTTTCCAAATGATAAACTCGTTTTAAAGCAAACACACCATTCCCAAACCTCCAGGGAGGGGAGAGGAGCTGGAGATGGAGTTACTCACTGATGATTTAATCAATCACACCTACATAATGTGCCGAGAGGGTGGCACACCCCAACTCCACAGGGATAGAAGCACCTGTGCTCAGGACCCTTCCAGACCTTGCCCTGTGTACCTCTTCATCTGGCTGTTTCTATCCTTTATAATAAACCAGTAAATGTAAGTGCTTCCCTGAGTTCTGTGAGCCATTACAGTAAATTACTGAACTCAAGGAGGGGGTCATGGGAATCTGATTTCTAGCCAGTGGTCAGAAGTGTAGGTGTACAATGCAGGGCTTGCAACTAGCATCTAAAGTAAGGGCAGTCATGTGGGACGAAGCCTTAACCTGTGAAGTCAGCACTAATTCCAGGTAGTTAATGTCAGAATTGGATTGTAAGAATTGTTTGGAGATTGGAGAATTGGTTGGTGTCATTAGAGTTCTTTCTTTCACATAGAGGGACAGGGAAGGATAAAGAGAGGATATTAAGAAATGGAGGACAAAGAAAGCCAGAGGGGAAATGTAAGGAAACTGTCTACTTGAAATGACCTCCCTCTTCATCCCTGACAATAGTCTTTGCTCTGAAGTCTACTCTGTCTTATAGGAATATAGCCACTCTGGCTTTCTTTTTATTAGTGTTCACATGGAATATCTTTTCCATATTTCTACTTTTAAACTATCTCTGCTCTTAAATTTAAAGTTAGTTTCTTGTAGACGGCATACAGTTGGGTCTTTTTTTGCCAACCTGATATCATTTTCCTTATCTCTGAAAGACTTTTACATTTCTTGTAGCACAGGTCTGCTTGCGACGAATTTGTTCAGCTTTTATATATCTGAAAAAGGTTTTATTTTCCATCCATTTTTTGAAAGTTTATTTTTTGATGAGTCAAGAATTCTAGGTTGACAGTTTTTCTTTCAGTATATCAAAGATGTTGTTCTGCCACCTTCTTGTTTGCATTGTTTCCAATGAGAAATCTACTGGCCTTATTATCTTTGTTCCTTTTTCTGATGTCTTTTTTCCCTGACTGCTTTTTAAGGTTTTTGTGATGTGCCTTTCTTGATGTTGTGTGTGTGTGTTCTGGGTCAGTTTGTTCTGTTACACAGCATATGCCACTCCAAATTATAAATCCAAGCATTCTTTTATTTTCAGACATTTTCTTCAAGTTTTTTTTTTTTCTTGAAGTTCTTTTGTTTCATTATTTCAATTATCTTCTGGGGAACATATGTTTAAACATGATCTCTAAGCCTTTTAAATTCTGTTTATTTCAATCTTATTTTGCAATTCTTAGGCCTGTCTTGCCTTTACTATATCAGTTCTCCTTTGTAATGCTTTCAAAGTAGTTTGCATTTGTCAAATATTTTAATTTTTCTTTTTGTTTTTTTTTAGCCTGAGCTGACTTCATCTATTGTCTTATCACAAAGTCTCCCAAGAACTTGCATTTCTGCTTTACACTCTTTTTTTTTTTTTTTGCGGTACGCGGGCCTCTCACTGTTGTGGCCTCTCCTGTTGCGGAGCCCAGGCTCCGGACGCGCAGGCTCAGCGGCCATGGCTCACAGGCCCAGCCTCTCCGCGGCATGTGGGATCTTCCCGGACCGGGGCACGAACCCGCGTCCCCTGCATCAGCAGGCGGACTCTCAGTCACTGCGCCACCAGGGAAGCCCTACACTCTTATTTTATAGAGATGATTGATTCATTAATATTTTGCATTTAGCTGTAGTATATTTGGCCACACTTTTTATTTGCTTTCTGACAATATTTATCCCTGTGCATTTTCTTCATTTGCCATTTGCTTTTCCTCTTCCCTTCCCCCTTTCATCTCATGATATATTTGTATAGCTCCTGGGCAAGTTACTTTTTAATTTATTCTTCTTCTTTCAGTACTATGATTTCTTTCTGCATCAGCTGTTTTAGCGGGATTTGTGGGGAGGGGCGCGTTCGAGGCTACTAGAAGTTTTCTTCCCGACCAGGGTCATCTGTGATTAGATATGTTGGCCTCTCTTATCCCTAGTCTACAGGGGCTGACAGTACAGGACTTCTCACCCTGCAGGGTCTCTCTCTTCCACCCCACTTCACAGCACACTGCTCCCTCAAAGGTTCCTGAATGTTCTCCCACAGCCTTGCCCTCCCTGGCTCATCTCCAGCCACACAACACCCAGGGGAGGAAGCATATGCCCCCAGCCTTGCATCCTCCCTGTTATTGCAACAAGGGCTTGTGGGTTAGACCCTTCAATGTACACTTCCTGCTTTGGAAAACCACTGCCCTTGTCTCCAAGTTGCCGTCACAGGGAGCTTCCCTGGAGTCTTCCAGACCCTCTTAGACTCACTGCATTAGGCAGCCCTTCTTGTTCACTATTGTCTTTCAGGGTCATCCTAGTTTCAAAAATGGCATTTGCATTTTTTTTCTTCTGTTTCTCATTCTTCTCATAGCATTAGTGTGATTTCCAAGAGGAGGAAAAGAAGACACCCTTATTTTTTTTTACAATTTTAAGAAAATAAGTCTTAAAAAGAGAGAAAAATTTGATAAGCACACAGACGCTAGACGAAGTGAAGAACTAGGCCCCTTCTTTAAAGTTCATACATCTGTGATACTTCATTCGTGCATTCTACAAGCACCAGGTGACTGGTTAGTATGGCTACAGCACAGTGTCAGGAGGTACAGAGAGGTATGACATGTAGTTCCTGCTTTCAAGGAGCTCATAATATAGTGATGAGGTAGAAGCAGGAGGATGATTTTCAACCCAAGGCAGAGCGTACTGACGCCAAAAGCATGCTCTTGACAGTACGTGTTGCAGACAGTTAGAAGGAGGATGCCGTTCAACTCTAAAGCCTCCTATGAATAAGAAGCAGGGTCAAAATGGTTTAACTAGAAACTGTTTGCACTTGAAGCGTTTGTAAAGTAATAATCCCTTTTTTCCAATTTCAATTCGATTCAGTTGATTGAAACTATCGAAACTTTCATGACTGCCTTACTTTTGTGTGTGGTGTGTGTGGATCAAGTTTAAGTTATTTCTGAACACCTGGTCTCCCTTCCTAATTACTGAGAATCCTCATCAAACTGACTCCCTGCACAAACAGTCAAGGGCTCCTTGAGGACATGTCACTTGGCCTTCTTCGACCCAGCGCCAGGCACTCAGTACCTTAGGCAGTTTACATTCTGAGTCAGTCCCCTGGGTCCAGTGGCCATGACAATGGAATTGTTTGGCCCGGCTATTTTAGACTCGGCTCAGAACTGCCAGATGTAGGTTTTTCTCCTTCATTTGTCTTCGTCTGTTTGTACTCATTCCAAGCAACCTTTTCCAGATGAGAATATGAGAGAGGGCCTTTTAACGAAGGGATGGGCAGGAGAGAGGAAAGAGTGAATCAGAGTCACCCTCGTGTCTTCTGGCGTAGGGAGGGGTTCTGAGAGCTGTCCCGCTGTAAGAGGGGGATATGGGGAGCTGGAATATTTCTTAGGCTTCACTGGTCTGATGACATGGGGAGAAGAAACAATTTATACAGAGGAAAAACGAGTTTAAGGAAATCTGCCAAATTCTAACAAAGATCAGAATTAAAGCTTTAAATAAAGTGGTTAATTACTTTTACAATAAAAATGCTCTTCATTTGGGGCTTCCCTGGTGGCGCAGTGGTTGAGAGTCCGCCTGCCGATGCGGGGGACACGGGTTTGTGCCCCGGTCCGGGAAGAGCCCACATGCCGCGGAGCAGCTGGGCCCGTGAGCCATGGCCGCTGAGCCTGCGCGTCCGGAGCCTGTGCTCCGCAACGGGAGAGGCCACAGCAGTGAGAGGCCCGCGTACACCAAAAAAAAAAAAAAATTCTCTTCATTTAAACTAAGTCTTCTAAGATACAGATGATAACAAGTCCATGCAAAGACGCTCAACATTATTAGTAATTAGGACACTGTAAATCAAACTCACGATAATAGCTCTTTCCGTGCCGATAGTGCCCTCGCAAGCATGGTGGACGTCCCTAAAACCCGCCGGACTTTCTGTAAGAAGTGTGGCGAGCACCAACCCCACAAAGCGACACAGTACCAGAAGGGCAAGGACTCTCTGTGTGCCCAGGGGAGGCGGGCGTATGACAGGAGGCAGAGCGGCTATGGTGGGCCGACTAAGCCGATCTTCCGGAAAAAGGCTAAAACGACAAAGAACATTGTGCTGAGGCTTGAATGCGTTGAGCGGAACTGCAGATCTAAGAGGATGCTGGCTATTAGGAGATGCAGGCATTTGGAGCTGGGAGGAGACAAGAAGAGAAAGGGCCAAGTGATCCAGTTCTGAGCTTCATGTTTTGTTTTGTTATGAAGACAATAAACATTCGAGATTGTTTACTTCGTTTAGTTTCCATTGCTTATTTATTTATTTATTTCGGAAGGGAAATAAACTAGTCCCATCAATAAAATTCTCCTTGGAGAAAAAAAAAAAAGTCACAGTAATACCACCATTTCCAAGAATTACTTCTTTTTTTAAAAGCTGGCGACACCAAGGACTGATGAGGATGTAGAACGACCAGCTGTCTCATGCGCAGCTGGTGGCGGCCACTTTGAAAAACATTCGGACGGTTTCTCATGAATTTAAACTCACATCCACCACGTGACCCACAAAGCAACAATGACTGCAATTACCAAACACGAAACACACTCATACTATGTCTTAATATTGACATTCAGTCCAGGAATCCTCCAGTGTAACCGCTCCTTTACTTTGCAGTGAAAATTGATTTGTATATTTTTTGCCTCTGAGTCCTTGTGGGATTTTTTTTTTATTCAAACAGAAAGTCACAAAAATTATAATCATCCTCATCAGTTCACTCAGTCCCACGTAATTAATCACTCCTAAGTTTTTACCTAAGAGGAATGAAGACATATGTCCACTCAAAGACCTGTATGTGCATTCTTATTGGCAGCTGTATCGTAATTACCCCAATCTGGAAAGAGCCCAAACCTCCACGAGCTGGGAAATGGACAGACACATCCTGGCACATCTTCCACACATGGGACACTGCTCAGCAATAAGAAGGAGCGAAGCACTGATACACGCCACAGCGTGGACGGGTCCCGTGATGCCAAGTGAAAGAAGCCAAACACAATAGGCCACACGCTATGTTATTTCATTTATGTAATATTCCGGAAAAGGCAAAACCACAGGGAGAGAAATCAGACCAGTGGTTGCCAGGTACTGGAGGTGGGAGGGGAGAAGATGGCCCACAAAGGGATATGAGGAAGCATTTGGAGGTGACGGAAATGTCTCTATATTACATTGACTGTGATGGTGGTGAAACGAGTATAATCAACACTAATCAAACTGTACCTTTTAGGGGGAATTTTGCTCTAAGAAAATTCTACTTCAACAAACCTGACTTTAAGCAATGAGTCATCTAGGCCTGTTGCTATGTTTACAGAGTCATCATGGGAAAAGCATCAGCTTCAAGGTCAGAAAGAAGTGGGTTCTTGGTTGCCAAGAGGGGGTGGGGGAAGGATAGTCTGGGAGTTTGGGATTAGCAGATGCAAACTATTATATATAGAATGGATAAACAGCAAGGTCCTACTGTAGAGCACAGGGAACTATATTCAATATCCTGTGATAAACCATAATGGAAAAGAATATGAAAAGTATATATATACATATTATGCATAACTGAATCACTTTGTTGTACAGCAGAAATTAACACAACATTGTAAATCAACTATACTTCAATGAAAGAAAGAGAGAGAGAGAAAGGAAGGAAGAAAGGGGGGAAGGAAGGAAGGAAGGAAGGAAGGGGGAGGGAGAGAAAGAAAGAAAGAAAGTGGGTTCTTGTCTGGGCCCTGCCACTTTCTAGCTGTGTGACTCTTGGAAGGTCTCTTTCTCTTTGTAAACCTCAGTTTTCTCATATGTAAAATGGGGATCACAGTGATATTATAGGATGACCCGCAGCCCATGTCTGGCAATGCTCTGTATGTCACTGTACAAATATGAACTGCTCTTAAGCAACTTATGTCCAGAGGTGTCAGTGGAGCCGCGGAAGTTTAGACAACTGGTCGGCGCTAAGGACAGGGTTGCACCTCAGCCTCCCACGCGCCGCCCAGGGCTCTCTCCTCTGTGCCAGATGCCTTTCTCTTGCGCTTGCCCTCCGTACAGGGCACGATGCGACCCTTAGTCCACTGAACCTGTGCATTTCACCTTCTCTACCAGGTTAGGCGAGGGCCCTGTCTTTGATGCCCAGCCCCCATCTCAGGATCAAACAATCCACCCTTGGGGCATCTTGGTGGATGGTACTCACCGAGCCTGGCTGGCCCCAGCTCTGCCAGCGGCCACCCAGCCCACACCGCCGTGCACTCACCTGAGGAACGTAGGGTACAACTCAGCATTCACCAGGCACACCATCTGGAACGCGAGGGTGATTCCCATTCGGCCAACACAAGCTACCACGATATTCAACCAGTGCAGATCTGGAGAAGAAACACACAGAGGGCGTGGAGAGCAAGTGAGGACTGTGCCCGTGGAGTTGCCAGGAAAAGCCGTGATTGGAACCTTGGACTTCAGAGCTGGAAGGGCCGGAAAGATTGTCTTATCTGACCCCTCCATCGTGGATACGTAAACTGAGTCCTGAAAGGTTTCGGGACTTGATGATGACGCATGAGGGGAGGCCCCGCTGGGCAGAGGGACGAATGTGCTTTTCGAATCTCAGCTGGGCCTCCCGTCAGCGGTGGGACCTGGCAAATGCTTTACTTCTTCTTCTTTTTTTTTTTAATCAATTAATTTATTTATATTTTGGCTGTGTTGGGTAGTTGTAGCTGTGGCTCACGGGCTCTAGAGCGCAGGTTCAGCAGTTGTGGCTCACGGGCTTAGTTGCTCCGCGGCATGTGGGATCTTCCCAGACCAGGGATCGAACCCGTGTCCCCTGCATTGACAGGCGGATTCTTAACCAGTGCGCCACCAGGGAAGTCCACGATTTACTTCTTCATGCTTCAGTCTCCTCAGTTGTAAAATGGGAATAATTTTACCCAGCTTATAGGTTGTTGTGAGATTTAGAGATAATACGTGTCAGATGTGCACCGTGACCACTCCATCAGTGTTGGCTTTTTAATTATCGTGGATACTGTGGTTGCTGGCACGGTGCCTGAAATATAATAGGTCCTCAACAGCATGGTTCTCTCGGGCAGAAGTCCTGGGGCTGGTAGACCAGATTTCTCATCCTCAGTCTAGTGTTCATTTCCCAACACATTTTTTAACCCAAACACCTTTCAGAACAGTCTGAGAACATGAGGAAAGCGAACCCTCGTCTCCTCCCAGGAGACTGCTCTCGGTTCTTGATTAGCTGGAGGTACAGGAAGCCCTCTCCTTCCTGGGGCACCATCATCCACTTCACTTCGTTGGTAGGTGTTTACCCGAGCCCTAAACCACCAGTGGCTCCTGAGACAGGCCAGCTCACCAACAAAGCCTCTGGGGTCACAGACAGCGTGTCATCTTGGCCCTTGTCCCCACGAGCCGGCTACCCATGGAAGGCATGCTTCCTTCACTCCGCCAGCATGAGGCTCCCAGGAGAGCGGACCCGGTGGCCCTAAGACCCAGACAGCCCAGGGCCATCATAGTCTCTCCAGGTCTCAGCTGCCCTCCGCCTGGTGGAGAACCCAAGTCAAGCCTTTAGTGAGGGACCACACCTCCCAGCTCCCAAAAGATAGAAGATAAAGGAATTCACTCAGATATCTAGAGGGGGGCCCTTGTCACAAACTCTGTGGCCTTTGATCGATTTGGCAAGATGCTCCACTGGACATGCACAGCATCCCTGCCCTCAGAGAACTGCCCTGCCTCTGTCAGGGCCCGGGCCCCTCTCCTCAGCAGCCAGAGGGCCCAGTTAGAGCCACAGTCCTGCCGCGTGGCCGCCCTGTGCAGAGCCAGGTGGTTTCCTTCCACGATCGGGATAAAATCCACGCTGGCATCTCCTGCTAACCCCTGACCTCACTCTGGCCGTCCTCGCCCCCGCCTGCCCAGCCCCAGTCACAAGGGTCCCGCCGCTCCTCCTCCAGTGCCCGCTCTCCCCATCCACGGGGTCCTCGCTCTTGCTGCTCCCCTGCCTGCAAAGCTCCTTCCCCGGATGCTTACGTGGCTCGTCCCCACTTCATTCAGGTTTCCTAAGGCCACCTGTGACCACCAGACAAAGAATTATCGCCCCGTCCCTCTCCCTCCTTCTCTTTTTCATCTAGAACATAAGCTCCACAAAACAGAAACTTTCTCTGCTTTGCTCACATCTGAGATCCTAGGGCCGAGGTGCCTGCTACATCGAGTGCGTAGAAGTGACTGAAATATTTCCTTGCTGCGGGGGGGGGGGGGGGGGCAGTGAAGGTTTATCATCTAATGTGATGGGGACTAAATGGGGGCAAGCGGAGAGGGCGGGCACTGGGAGGAGGTCCTGCGGGGGGCGCAGGACAGAGGGGGTGATGCCTGAGTCCCCTCTCAGCTTAGGCATCACCTAAGGTTTATCCCTGAGGTGGTCAACAGTCTCGACCTCAGGCTCCCTCTCAGCACTCCATGCTGCTACTAAAAAATCAAAATCAAAATCTGCCCATTCATTCCATTTTACCAGGATTCCAGGAAAAGGGAGATGGGGAGAGAATGGGTAAGATCGATTTCAGATGCACTCTGCCTCTTTTCCTGTCTTCTTTGTTCTCTCTCCACGAAAGGAGGGAGAAAAAAACTTGAGTTACCTTCTTCCATCTCTTTAAATTTCCAGCCTGATCTATAGAACCTGGCTCTTGAGAATACAGATTTTACAGGACGCTTCCCGTAATATCCTATCCAAAAGCCTGCCCAAACGACTCAAACCAATGCGCTCAGAGCACAAGCAATAAAAACTGAGAAAATAGCAAATCTGCCTTCGTATTTTTTTAACATTTCCAAAAGTAACAGATGAGAAAGGCAATTTATGTACTTAAATTAAAACCACCCAAATGAACCTCCTTTGGCTTATCTTGGATTGCTAAGAATTATGGAGTAAAGCACACAGGTACCAAAATGGCTGGTGTTAGAAAGGCTAGCAACACCAAGCATTGGTGAGGACGTGCAACCATGGGAGTGCTCACGCATCGCGGTGGGAGCGTGAATTGGTCCAACCGTATGGAAAGCTGTCTGGCTATATCTGCTAAAACTAACATACGTCCCCCTCGTAGCAAGGGAAATGACTGTCCACGAAAAGATGTGCCCGAATGTTCACTGCAGCCTTAATCCCAATAGGCAGACACTGGAGGCCACACAACTGTCAATCAACAGTGGCATGGATATATAGTAGGGTATTCATACACTGGGATGCCTCACGATAAGGAAGACATACAAACTTCACTCTCGTGACAACGTGGACGAACCTCGTGGACGTAAGGATGAGCAAATGAAGTGAGGCCACACAGAGCACGCGTGGTATGGTTCCGTTTGTATGAAGTTCAAGAACAGTCAACATTAATCTGCAGTGGCAGAGACCAGGGTAGTGGTGCCCCACGCAGGGGTGGTGAATACTGATGGTCAAGGAGGGTGAGGAAACCTTCCGAGATGTTGGCAATGTTCTTTACCTTTTCGTAGGTCGTGGTGCCCAGACGTACACACGTGTAAAAATTCACTGGCTTGAACACTCACAATGGGATCATTGTACGTATGTTATACCTCAACGTAAATGTTTTAAAACATGATTCTAGACTCAGGTAATGCCTTGTCTTTGTGTCTGTTCCAGAGGCTTATGAAAGAGTTAACACACCATTCCCACGATTCAATGACCCGGAAGATGATGAAAGTGGACCACTCACCGTGTGAGATAAAGATCATGAGGAAGCAGGCTGCCCCCACCACCAGATTGGACCCAGCCAGCGGGTAGAGGCAGCCGAAGCGCTCGATGGTGACGAGGATGATGAAGGCCGCCGGGAATTCGACCAGAGCCGAGTAGAAGAAATCCAGATAGAGGTTCCCGCCGGTGACGCCCATGTGCATGATGAGGCCCTGGTAGAGCACGGAGCTGGTGAGCCTGAGCAGGGAGGAGAGGCCGGGTCAAAGGCAAGCTCCCCGGAGGAGGGGAGATTTAGGATTCTGGCTGGGAGGATAAAGGACACCGCGAGCTGGGTGTAGAATGTTCTAGAGCGATATGAGAAGAGGGGGATCAAAATCAAGAAAGGGGCCCTTGAGGGGCCCTCGATGAGACCCTCCTTTCACAATTTATGGGAGGGTGTGACTTACAGGATAGGTTCCCGTTTTCGAGAAATGGCAAACAATGGTAGCTACTGTTTACCGCGCACCTGGGTGCTGGTCCTGCCCTGAGCACTGCATATGCCCTACCTCATCAGATGCTCCAACGGCCTCCAAGGGGAAGGGCAGGAGAAGGCAGTGGTGAGTGAGCAGTTTCAGGAATCAGACTGCTGTATGAGCTGTGTGGTCTTAAGTAAGTTAACTAACCTCTCTGTGCCTCAATTCCTTCAGCTGTGAATTTGGGTTGTCTTGAGAATTCATTGAGGTAATGGACAAGATGTGCTCAGTATAGTTCCGGGCACAGAGTGGGCACTCGGTGAAGATGAGATTTTACTGCTGTCATTGTTGTCTCTCCAAGGGCAAGGACCCAGAACACACCAGGGTGGAGAAGTCGGCCAAGTCTTTCCAGCTCCACAGTGGTCCTCCCTCCACACATCACACCATCTTTAACAGGCACTATTCCCTTACTCTTTTTACCTCATTTCCCGCTGCACGACCCCTTCATCCATATTGGAGGAAAGAACAGCAGTGTCACAGAAAATGGCACACAGACCGATGGGGACCAGCACAGCCACTCCCACTCAGGGGGGAATTCAGAGAGTCCCATGTGTCACTTTTGGTCAAACTACATAATTTTGGAACGTTGAATGATTCTACTGGTACAGCTGTTCCTCACTATCCTTTGGGGATTGGTTCCAGGAGCCCCCGGGATACCAAAATCCAAGGATGCTCGAGACCCTTGTATAAGTTGGCGTAGTATTTGCATAGAGCTTATGCACATCCTCCCGTATACTTGAAATCATCTCTAATAACTTATCATACCTAATATAATGTAAATGCTATGTAAATAGTTGCTAGCATGCAGCAAATTCAAGTTTTGCTTTTGGGGACTTTCTGGAATTTTTTTCGGATATTTTTGATCTGCAGTTGGTTGAATGCCCAGATGCAGAACCTGCAGATATGGGGGGTCGACTGTATTTACACTGTGAGAAGAGATATAGGTGGATAAGAAATTATTTTCTTATAGAAATGCCAATTGCCCATCAGCTCCAAAACTGAGATCACAGCGTATGTTTCTCATTACTATACCCCCTGGTTTTATAAAGCTGCGCCCAGAGAAGCATGGGATGCTTTTGTTTCTAGTCCTAAATTATTCTTGGTTGAACCAAAGGGTCAAGAATACAAGAGGACTTCCCTGGTGGTCCAGTGGTTAAGAATCCGGCTTCCAGTGCAGAGGACGCAGGTTCGATCCCTGATCAGGGAACTGAGATCCCACATGCTGCAGGGCAACTAAGCCCACGCGCCACAGCTACTGAGCCCACTTATCCTGCATGCTGTAACAAAGATCCTGTGTGCCACAACTAAGACCCGACGCAGCCAAATAAATAAATATTTTTTAAATGTAAATTAAAAAAATAAAAGAATACAAGAAGGAAGGCCCTGGCAGCAACTCAGTGAGTTAAGATGAGCCCGGTAGGGTCCTCCATGCTGGTTAGCTTAGCCAGTTAAATGGGAACGGTCACCTTTAACCCACAAAGAGACTGATCCAAGAGAAAGGAATGGAGAACCCTGAATTTTCTGTCCAAAAAGACCCCCAAAAAACAAACAAAAAACTAGCAACAGTTAACAAATGTGCAGGGCTGCCATCTTTTGGCAGGACCCACGAATTGCATGCACACATTAAAACACAAAACAGCAATTTGTAGTTGTCAGGCATAAGCCCTTTATACATATTATCTCATTAATTCTTCCAACAGGCCTGTGAGTAGGTCCTATCATTACATCCACTGGCTGATGAGGAAACTGAGTCACAGAGATCACGAAGCTGCCTGACAGTCACACAGCCAGGAAGTGATGGGCACCCCTTCCGAGATGCTGTGATGAATGGAGTGGAGGGGGGCGGAGGGGAGGGGAGGGGACAGCAGGAGAAGGGGTCCAGGGGCCAGGGCGCGTGAGGCCTTGTAGCAAGGAATCTGGTTTTCTTCTCGGTGGACTAGGAAGCCGGTGAGGATGTGGACGAGGGGGTGACCCGGGCCGTGACCTTTGCCTGCTCTGTGGGCAGTTCCTGGGGGGACAGGAGTGGGGGCAGACCACCAGCGAGGAGGCTACTGCAACAACACGGACGAGAGATCACGACACTCCCAGGGGGACCTGAGAGAGCAGGTGACGGGGAATGGCAGAGTCTCAGTATATTTTCAAGACAGAGCAGAATCTGCCCAAGGATTGCGTGGAGGGGCGTAAGACAGCAGAGGGGACAAAACCGCCACCTTGGCAGGAGTGCTCAGGGGATGGGAGTGGGCCGTGGAGTAATATAGGAGGGGGGCAAGCCTTCCTATCTGCAGCGTCCCGGGCCTCCACACCGAAGAGACATTGCTGAGCCGAACACTGAGCATCATGAGAAATGCACCGGGCACCCGGGGTGCTTGCAGAGGCCCATCACGTAGCGGGCACAGGACTCCTGGGCCTGCCTGGAGACACAGTGACCGGGGCTGCCGGGACAGGGTCAGGTTAGCCTGGCATCTAAGGAACCTGGGATGGACTCTGTGGAACAGTATGGTCATTCATTCCACCTTCAGCAAATAATTACTGAGGGTGCCAGGGGCTGCCCTCTTAGTTGGAACCCTGATTTCATGGGAGGGCACACAAGGGCAGGGCAGCAGAGCGACTCCAGTGGAAGGGAAGCCCAGGGTGCAGCTACTCAGCCCCGGCATCCGGGGAGTAACTGAACAACCTCCCTCGTGCTGAGGAGAAAGCCCTGATGTCGGGAGCTGACCCGGCGCCCCTTGAGGGAAGAGCGCGGAGACCCCGTCTCCAGGTAGCTACCTGGGAGGTGGATGCAGCCCCGGGGGTGTGCCGGGGGTACATGGGTGAATCTGGATGTGGATGTGAGTTTCCTAATTGGGGGGTGAAAAAAAGCACTGATACTCTCATCGGGGTCTATAAAGGTCTTAGATGCGAGGAAGGGCTCTTCCTCCGTGAAAGCCCCAAGAGCCACTGACATCTCATCCACCTCCTGACGCTATGTCAAGACTCGGCTACTCCCCAAAGACGAGACGTGTGGGATTTGAGGCAACCTTGAGAACCCTCCGTCCAGCTTACTGTTGACCTCTCCTACGTAAGAATTTCTTCTTACTAAAATGAGGCCCTTCCTCTACTACGCAATCCTCAAGGGAGAAATCAGGTGTCTTTTTAAGGGCTCTCTGACCACTGGAAAACCATCTGGAAATTCCTTTTCATGCTTCTCTTTTTCCACCTGAGTTGTTCCACTGTCTTTAACTTGTACCCGGGTATGCAGGTAAGCCCACCAGTTCCATCTGGGGACAGGCGTCGGAAAGGGCCCTTACCACAGGTACATCAGGATGAAGGTGTGCTTCCTCAGGTGCGGCGTGCGGAACAGGTCTACAAACGAGGGGCTCAGCTTTTCAGTGACATCCTCTTTGAGAGACAGCATCTAGGAAGGAGTCAGGGCGTCAGCTGCACCCAAGCTGCCGTGAGCAGGAAACACCATCAGGGTCCCCTTTCCCGGCCCCCGCCCCGAGGTCGGTCCTCGCATGGCTGCCCGCCACACCCATCACCCCAAATGTCACCAGTGCCCTCTTGCCTCCCAAGGCAGCCCCACAGGCATGCTCTAAGTGATAAATGCAACCCAAGGTTCAGTGACGGGAGAAACCCTCTGCTAGGCTGTCACCTTGAGGTCGGCAGGAGGCAATTTCCCATTCTTCTGGGCTATGTGGTCCATTATCTTTACTGCTTGAGTGTTTCTCTTTTGCGATAACAGCCATCGGGGAGACTCGGGCACAAACCTGGGGACACACATCATCACGACGTCTCATTCTCTGCGGAGCTCATCTGATGTTAAGCCCCGATCAGGGGCTCACGCTGGGACTGTGATTCCTCAAGCGTCTGGTGGACGAGCATCTGGGGCCACTGTGTGCTGGCCCAGAGAGCCCACACAGGAGCTCTGTGAGTCACTCGTGCTCTTAGTGCCACCTGCTAGGATTTACGGACCAGAAGAGAACCATCGCTTCCTATGTAGCCTTCATCCGGCGGGGCGGGGGTCCCATGCTCTCCTGGAAGCCAGCAGCCCTGCTCCCCACCCCAGGAAATCTCTCACACATGATAGATGCTCCACACGCCCCACCCCTTGCGATACAGCCGCTGCCTCCTCGTAAGACAGGGGCTGTGGAACATGTCTCAAAATATTTCCAAAACAAAATAAACTATAGTCACTTTTTTTTTTAGCATCAAGTACACCATGGTGTTTATTTCAAATGGGGCAGGGATGTTATAAAGTCAAAGATTGGGAATCTCTGGTCATCTGAAAACACACAGGTATAGTCTCACCCAGCCCGGACATCGGGACTCAGCCAGGGGGTCCCGTCACTGGAGGGCCCCTTGTTTCACACTGACAAGGAGGGAGCAGGCTCTTCCTGGACGGGAGTGTACTTAGAGCCGCAGGTTTGAGAAACTGGGTGGACTCGATGCCTCCCATGGAAAAGATCTGCCCTCAGCAAAACGGTGACGAAAGCTGCATGGACGCGATCGTTCTCTCTCTCTGCTACCACGCCCCCCCCCACCGACCCCCGCTTCCCTCCCCCACAATAAAAACTCAGCTGTCTAGTTGCCCCTCCCTTCACCCTGCCAAGGGCTTACAGCTAATAAGATTAACAGCTCACTTGAACGGGTTTTGTTCCTAACGGTTTAATGTGCACACTCCCCAAAGATCCTTTCATCCCTTCATTCACTCGACAGACAGCAGATGCCTCCTTTGTGACTCGGTGCCCTTCTGTCTGACTCGTAGCATCCCAGCCTCTATCTTGGGGACGCGAGTTGAAAGAAGCTCTATTTGAGGGCAGCGCCCCCGGGGGAATGTGACAGAGCTCCCCAAACGGCACAGGTGGCTGTAAGCCCCAGGCCTGCGGGTAGGGCCGCCCCGGCCGCCGGGAAGACGGGGTCCCCGCGAGGACACAGTACCAGTAGCACAGCGGGAGGAGGAAGGTGGGCAGAGACACGGCCAGCTGGAGCCAGCGCCAGTGAGGGACAGCGTAGGCCAGCCCGGAGAGCAGCACGAGCCCCACCGTGAACGCCACCTGGTAGAGGATCGCCACCGTTCTTCTGTAGCCCAAGCCCACGAATTCTGTGACTGAAACAGGAGAAGCGTCACTGCTGGGCTCCACCGAGGAGAGAAGCCAGGGCGGCGCGCCCCCGCCTCCTCCGTGCGCCTCCGGGGCTCCTTCCCCAAACGCCCTTCCGTCTCCTCCCCACGAGGCCCAGTCCTTTAGTCCCGGCTCTCCTGCAGCCGCCCCTTTTGCAAACCCCCCATCTGCCGTCTGGAGTTCTCCTTTTCACGCGGCAGGATTCAGTCTGCCGGGCTCTCTTCCCCGGAGCCTTCCTCCCATCGGCTCCAGGCCGAGCTGGACTATTTTCCACGACCCCCGGGAGCGCTCGTCAATTTCACGACGGTCTTTGAGTGCCCGCCAGGGACCTGGGCGTGTTGTGGGTGTTTGGATGTATCGTGAGCTCAGTCGGCAGAGTCCTGCCCTCCTAAGCCCGCATTCACGTGAGAGGTGGTGGACGACACACACAAGCGAGAAGTCACAGCCGGTCATAACACGCTGTGCGGAGAGAGAAGGTAGGTGGCCCGAGGGGATTCAGGAGAGTCCAGGGTGGAGGGGGTGCAGATTTTCAGAGAGCAGTGGGGTGGAGCTCGTGCATGACGTTTGAGCCAAGACCTGCAAGAGTTGAGGGAGTTTAGCCAAACAAAGAAGGGCGAAGCGAGTTCCAGGCAGAGGAAACAGCAGCGCGGTGGCCCTGTGGACGAGGACCCCCGTCAGTGGGGCAATGCTCCCTCCTGGGGGGCCTCATAGGCTTGCCCAGAACATTGGCTTCCACTGCGGGAAACGCAGAGCCGCCGCGGCACAGGGGTGACGCGATCCCACGTCTATTAAAGGCTCACTGTGCTGCTGCCTGTAGGTGCCACAGGGAGACCACCGTGGAGGTGAGGTGACGCTGGTGTCTGCGAGCTGTGGAGACAGCAGAGGAGTGAGATGAATGGGGTTCCGGAGGGATTTTGAAAGTAAAGGGGACAGCAGGGCTGGGGAGGGGGGCACAGGTGGGACAGACTGGGGGATGGGGGAGCACAGTCTCCTGGGTCCTGCCACGTTGAGGGGTCGGGGAGCAGAAGAGGAGTCAATACAGGGGACTGCGCAGGAGCAGCGTGCACAGGACCAGGGGGTGTGTGGCCCACAGCAAGCGGGGACAGCCGCGGGAAGAACGAGGCCAGGGGTAGCTCTCGCTCCACCGCGGGTAAATGGGATTCCCGGTGGGTCTCCCTTTCTCTCTAGCCTTTGAGCTCCTTGAGGGAGGACGGGGGCCTTATCTCTCTAGGCACCCTATCTCGCCCCCTGCCTGCCAAGTGGCAGCAGGTGCGCGCGCTGCAGGGAGGAGTCTGGGGCGGGCATCCCTCTAGGCTACACCTGGGGCACCTCGTCTACCTCACAGCCTTGTCATTCCCATGCGGAGGAGCCTGAGGCACGGAGAGGTTATGGAACTTGTCTGTAAGATCACACAGCCGGTCAGTGTTGGGTGTAGATTTGACCTCAAAATTAATCCTCTTCACCACGGGCCAAGGAGTGCACGTTCAGCATATAAGTGGCTGGGCTCTCACTAAATATGTGCTGAACTCACTACACTTAACCGGCGTGTTCATGGTTTCTCAAGGGAGGAATATGATTTTTCTCGGCTCTAGTGAACTATTTCTCAGGATGCCAAGCCATAGGACTTCGTCTTCAGAGACGGCAAGACATGGCAGAGATGTGGGTTATCCTCACTGCTGTCTGATGTGCCCGAAAACTGGCCGAGGGAAGCACAGATGGTTCTTATACTACCTTCTTCTAAGGAAGTATTTTTCATTTTCTATTCTTACCCTTCAGAGAAAATTTGAAAAAAAAAATAGTATATAGAATTACATTGCTTTGCACTTCATTTTTAAAAATCATTATGTTTATCTCTTCTTTTATTTCCTCTATGTCTTCTCTCCTGTTTACTGTCCTTCAAACCAGTTGAGTTTGTTGTATTTACTTTGAAAGATGCTGGTTCTTTCATATTTAAAATGTTAAAATACTCTCCCACCTGTCTCCCCTTCCTGCACACCCCCATCGTTGTAACCACATCACATGTGATCTTCTTTTCCCAAATGGATTAGTTGATAGGAAACACTGATTTATTAAAGTGGTTATATAAGTGTCTCTCAAACAAAAAGAAAGAGAGCGTGCAAGAGAGAGAGAGAAGGAGGCCATCCTGACAGCATGCCCAGCCCTAGTCACGCAGACAACAAATACAGCTAGAATGACCACACTTTCTCTAGACCCTGCAAACATCCTCTTCCCCCAAAAAACCCACCTCCACATTTGGCTTCATCCCATTCTACCCCACTACCTGACTTCCGTGGCTCCTTAAAGTGTGTGGAAACCTCAGGCCAGCAGATGCTTACTCAAGGTGTAGCCAGCCGTCCAGCTGCCCTTGCTGACCAGCCCCTGCCCCAGGCGGAAGAGCAGCAGGGACGTGTAGTCTGGAGCAACGGCCGTCAGGACGCCCAAGATGGCGCTGATGAGGGTGGTGGCCAAGAGGCATACTTTACGACCAAACCTTCAGAGGCAAGGAGACAGCGAGGTGAGGTGAGTATTGAGTGTTCACAGGGACGATGGGACAGCAAGTGTCTCTCGTGGGAGACAAGACAGTTTTTCTGAGGGACCATGCAGTCCGTTGATCACTGCCCCTCCTCAAAGCCTGACCTGGTCCATCCTCAGTGAACAGCGACCAGCGGCTCTTGCGGGGTTCATTAAGCCACACTGAGGAGGAATCCTGAGCGCTCTCAGCAACACGGCATCTCAGTCAAGGATGAGTGGCCTCCCTCACTGACTCTCCTACTTCTCAGGCTCATCTCCTCTCATTACCTTTGTATTTAACAGACTGTATTGTTATTAACAGGGTGCACCAGAAGCCAGGCTTTTCCCCCACATAGTTAGTCTTATCGATGGTCATACTAGTTTTTCTGGGAAAACCTTCAGTTCTAATAGTATAAATATATTTTAATAAATTTATTTATTTTATTTTATTTATTTTTGGCTGCATTGGGTCTTTGTTCCTGCGTGTGGGCTTTCTCTAGGTGCTGTGAGCGAGGGCTACTCTTTGTTGCAGTGTGTGGGCCTCACATTGCGGTGGCTTCTCTTGTTGTGGAGCACGGGCTCTAGAGCGCAGGCTCAGTAGTTGTGGCACACAGGCTTAGTTGCTCCGCGGCATGTGGGATCTTCCCAGACCAGGGCTCAAACCCATGTCCCCTGTATTGGCAGGTGGATTCTTAATCACTGCACCACCAGGAAAGCCCCTAATAGGATAACTATTGAAAAGCGGTTTTCCCTTCCTTTTTCATGAATAAAATGGGCAAATTATTTGCTAAAACTTCATCCCATAATTGTGCTTTATTGATTCGATCTTTTAAATCTTATCCCACATTCTCTGGCAGTAAGGCAAGGAAGGAAGGGACCAACCTCTTATGTGGTTACATTGAACTTGCCCACACCCAGGATCTCTCCCCACCAGGCCCAGCAAGCCCTCTGCCTTTCCCTGTCATCCTCCTTCCTGGCTTCCAGCATGTCTACTTCATTTATCTACTCCATGTCTTCTTGCCTCAAACTTCTATATAGAGACACTTCTTGTCTGAAGCCCACATCTTCTTACCCAAGAATGTTCAGACATACTAGTACCAGCATCCATTTTCTCCTGTGTCTCCTCCCAAAGGCAGCCTCACCCACTGCACTTGGGTCCAGCCCTTGACTGAGCCCCTTTGGTTCCTTGCTCTCTCCATGATATTGTTCTCATCTTCCTGGACCCTTCACCTCTCCACTTCCACATTTCCTTCACAGCCATCTTGTTTTAAAGAGTCATCTAAATGATGACTATGATCTAAATGACTAATGATCTAAATCGCAATGATGACTAATGATGACTAATGATCTAAATCGCAATGATCTAAAACCTATGGGATGCAGCAAAAACAGTTTTAAGAGGGAAGTTTATAGTGATACAAGCCTACCTCAGGAAACAAGAAAAATCTCAAATAAACAACCTAACCTTACACCTAAAGGAACTAGAAAAAGAAGAACAGATAAAACCCAAGTTAGTAGAAGGAAAGAAATTATAAAGATCAGAGCAGAAATAAGTGTAATAGAGACTAAGAAAACAATAGAAAAAGTCAATGAAACTAAGAGCAGGTTCTTTGAGAAGATAAACAAAATTGATAAACCTTTAGCCAGACTCATCAAGAAAAAGAGACAGAGGGCTCAAATCAATAAAATCAGAAATGAAAAAGAAGTTACAACTGATACCACAGAAATACAAAGGTCATAAGAGATTACTACGAATCATTATACACCAATAAAATGAACAACCTGGAAGAAATGGATAAACTTCTAGAAATATACAATCTCTCAAGGCTGAATCAGGAAGAAATAGAAAATATGAACAGACCAATTACCAGTAATGAAATGGACTCAGTAATTTTTTAAAAAATTTCCCAACAAACAAAAACCCAGGACCAGACAGCTTCACAGGTGAATTCTACCAAACGTTTAAAGAAGAGTTAACACCTATCCTGTTCAAACTATTTCAGAAAATTGAAGAGAAAGGAATGCTTCCAAGCTCATTCTAAGAGGCCAGCATCACCCTGATACTGAAATCAGACAAAGACACCACAAAAAGAGAAAATGACAGGCCAATATCACTGATGACCATAGATGCAAAAGTTTTCAACAAAATATTAGTAAACCAAATACAACAATACATTAAAAAAAATCATACACTATGATCAAGCAGGACTTATCTCAGGGATACAAGGATGTTTCCATATCTGCAAATCAATCAATGTGATACACCACGTTAACAAATTGAAGAATAAAAACCATACGATAATCTCAATAGTTACAGAAAAGGCTTTTGACAAAATTCAACCTCCATTTATAATGGAGAACTCTCCAGAAAGTAAGCATAGAGGGAACATACCTCAACATAATAAAGGCCATATATGACAAACACACAGCCAACATCATACTCAGTGGTGAAAAGCTGAAAGAAATTCCTCTAAGATCAGGAACAAGACAAGGATATCTACTCTCACCATTTTTACTCAACATGATATTGGAAGTCCTAGCCACAGCAATCAGACAAAAAAAGAAAGAAAGAAAGAAAGGAAGGAAGGAAGGAAGAAAGAAAGAAAGAAAGAAAAGAAAGAAGAAAGGAATCCAACAGAAGAAGTAAAACAGTCACTGCAGAAGACATACTAATGTAGAAAATCCTAAAGATGCCACCAAAAAAACTATTAGAACTAATCAATGAATTCAGCAGTTACAGGCTACAAAATTAATATACAGAAATCTGTTGCATTTTTATACAGTAATGACAAACTATCAGAAAGAGAAATTAAGGAAACAATCCCATTTACAATTGCATCAAAAAAAATAAAATACCTAGGAATAAATCTAACCAAGGAAGTAAAAGATGTGTACTCAGAAAACTACAAGACATTGATGAAAACATTGAAGACAATACAAAAAAATGGAAAGATATACTGTGCTTATGGATTGGAAGAATACTTCATTCAAGGCAATCTACAGATTCAATACAGTGTATTGAATTCAATACAATACAATACCATAGAATACCAATAACATTTTTCATGTAAGTAGAACAAATAATTCTAAAATTTGTATGGAAACACAAAAGACTCCAAATAGCCAAAACCATCTTGAGAAAGAAGTACAAAGCTGGAGGTATCAGGCTCCCTGATTTCAAAATATACTACAAAGCCACTGTAATCAAAACACTATGGTACTGGCACAAAAACAGGCACATAGATCAGTGGAACAGAATAGAGAGCCCAGAAATAAGCCCACACTTATATGTCAATTAATCTATGAAAAAGGGGACAAGAATATACAATAAGAGAAAGACAGCCTCCTCAATAACTGATGGTGGGAAAACTGGACAGCTACATGCAAAAGAATCAAGCTAGACTACTTTCTCACACTATATACAAAAATAAACTCAAAATGAATTAAAGACTTAAATGTAAGACCTGAAACTACAAAACTCCTGGAAGCAAACATAGGCCGTAGGCTCTTTGACATCAGTCTTAGCAATATTTTTTGGATATGTCTCCTCAGGCAAGGAAAACAAAAGCAAAAACAAACAAATGGTACTCCATCAAACTAAAAAGCTTTTGCACAGCAAAAGAAATTATCAACAAAATGAAAAGGCTGTCTACAGAATGGAAGAAGATATTTGCAAACAATATATCTGATAAGTGGTTAATATCCAAAATATATAAAGAGCTCATACAACTCAATATCAAAAAAACAAACAACCAGATTTTAAAATGGTCAGAGGATCTGAATAGACATTGTTCCAATGAAGACATACAGATGGCCAACAAACACATGAAGAGATGCTCAACATCACTAATAATCAGGGAAATGCAAATCAAAACTACAAGATATCACCTCACACCTATCAGAATGGCTATTATCAAAAAGACAATAAATAACAAATGTTGACAAGGATGTGGAGAAAAGGGAACCTTAGTACACTGTTGGTGGGAATGTAAATTGATGCAGCCACTATGGAAAACAGTGTGGAGTTTCTTCCAAAAATTTAAAATGGAACTACCATACAATCCAACAGTTCCACATCTGGGTATTTTTCCAAAGAAAATAAAAACACTAATTCAAAAAGATATCTGCACCTCTATGTTTATGGCAGCATTATTTACAATAGCCAATATATGGAAGCAACCTAAATGTCCATCAATCGATGAATGAATAAAGATTTGGTGTGTGTGTGTGTGTGTGTGTGTGTATATATATATATATATATATATATAATAATGCAATATTACTCAGCCATAGAATAGAATAAATTTGTGACAACATAGATGGACGTAGAGGGTATTATGTTAAGTGAAAGTAGTCAGACAGAGAAAGACATATACCATGTGATCTCACTCATATGTGGAATTTAAGAAACAAAACAAATATATATTTTTTAAACTCATACATGAAAATTATCTACTCCTGAAAATAAATAAATAAATGCTAAAAATATTCTAATCTATTGTGACTGAAAAATTCACTCCAACTTCTTCCCACATGTAAAGATGAAATTAAGGAAATACGGGGTGCTTTAAGGAAATACGGGGTGGGGGGGTGTGTGGGGAAGAGTCGTCCACACACAAAAATCCACTCTCTCATCTCTCACTTACCTTCAACCTTCCACTGACACTGCCATTGCCCACCAACTTCTACATGTGGCTCTTCTCTCCATATGCCCTCTCCTAGCTTATCTCAGACATGGTTTATAGCTTTAAATACCAATTGCCGGTGACAAAGCCCAAGTATTTAACTCTAGCCCAAACCTCATAATCCAGCTGCCTTCTTGGCACCTCTTCTCTGTCTCACAGGCTACTCTGAACACATCTCCAATCTTACCACTTCCAAGACAGAACTCTTTTATTTATTTTTTTTTTTTTTGTGGTACACGGGCCTCTCACTGTCGCGGCCTCTCCAGACGCGCAGGCTCAGTGGCCATGGCTCACGGGCCCAGCCGCTCCGCGGCATGTGGGATCTTCCCGGACCGGGGCACGAACCCGCGTCCCCTGCATCGGCAGGCGGACTCCCAGCCACTGCGCCACCGGGGAAGCCCCAAGACAGAACTCTTGCTTGCTCCCACCCACTTCACCCCAAAAAGCAGCAACCGAGGCTGCCCCTAACCTGTTCTGTCCCATCTCAAAAAATGGCCCTGCCCGCCTCCACCCATCAGCTAGAAGCATAAACAGTGGCTCTGTCCCCCTTCCTCTCAGCCCCACACCCCAGCTATACACTCTGCGTGCAGTTTCAACCTCTGAAACCCATCCTAAATCCCCACCTGCCTCCGTCCTGCTGCCCCACAAAGTCCAAAGCACTCGCTGTCATGTCTTGTCTCCCTCAACTGCTGCAAAGATTCCCACTGGCCGCGTTCTCCCGCCATTGGCCCCTAAAGTCCGTTCTCTCCACGGTGTTGGTGCTGTTCAGTCGGATCGGCCTTTACGTACCTGTCTGCAACGTAGCCGGCGCCCAGAGAGCCCAGGAAGAAGCCCACATTCACACAGGACTGAAAGAGGTCCACCTTCCAAGAGTCATCGCACACCAGGTTAAACTGCGGGTCACACCGCGGTCGGAGGGGCCGGAAACACAAGACCGTTTGTAAGTCAAACTACACCTTCCATCCTCCCTCCGGACAATGTAAACGTACAACACAAAATGTGGATCCCCCAGGTGCTTCACACCTTTTCCTCTTTACCACATTTTCATAAGACAAATTCAAGGTTTCTGGTGAATCTCAGTCAATGTCATTATATGCCTAATATCTTTATCGTGGCTTTACCCTCAATATACACTAAACAGGCTGTTGTCAAGGGCCGCTGACAGTTATCAAAAGACAGCATGGCCAAAAGGGAAGGTTTCTAAAGGAAATACAGCAAAGTAATTATCCAAAGACATAAATGTGGTAAAATAAATGTCTTCCAGAGTTGGTCAAGGCCCTTAATTAAGTACATATTAATTATATGTTTAATTATGTAAATTCTACCCATAATTATGTAAATTGGTCATGACTGATGGAGCTGTGAGTGTCAACACGAGAATCGCTGAGCAAAGACACACAGGCCCGGCGGTGGGAGCTTCTAGGGAGCAGCCTGTGTGCTGCACAGTGTGCAGGGAGTGGGGTGAGGGGGACCCAGGGGTGGCAGGAGACTCAGAGGGAGGGATTGAGGGGGAAAGACCTAGGCAGAGGCAGGAGCGGGTCCCCTGGGGAAGGACACTGGTGTGTGCGGGGTTCCCTCCATGCCTGGCACACGCGTGGTGATGCCCACACGCCTGGGCAAGCTGGGGGGCCCGAATGCGGGAGCATCACCGCTTAGAGCTCAGCGGTGCAGAAAGCAGGACGGCGCCCCAGGGACGCGAGAGGGGCTGGGGGGTAGCAGCCGGGGCCCTCGCCTCCCCATTCCTGGCACAGCACCAGCTGGGTGGTGTCCAGGGACACTTTGGATTCATGGTTCCGCCCCACCAGGCGACACTGTGGGGTGTGATGCAGGGAGGTCACTTAGCAACTTTGGGCCTTAGTCTCCCAGTTTCCCAGTCTGATAGGTGTGTGGTGCCCGTCCTGTCGCCGTCACAGAGCTAGTGCAGGCACTGCAGGGACGAATCATGTGCACATGGTTTGGTAGATAATAAACCATTTAACTTTCTCAGTGGAGGCTTTGTACCCACCACCTTTAAAAATCTGAAGTTGCCTACACAAGCCATGCCCTTTTCCTGGTCCCGGGGATCTGTCATGAGCACTGTTAAAAAAACACAGGAAAACTCCTTGCTACCACTGGACTTTCAGAAACTAATACTGAGCTCGCGCTACCATCTGTCTCATGCCCGGAGCCCGCTGTCTGCTCGCAAGAGTAGCTCAGATCTGAGAGACAGGATGAGATACCAGTCGCTCCCGTTCTCTGCCGGTCCGGGTGTTTATTCCCTTTAAAATTCAGCTGAAAACGCCCTCGCCAGGAAGCTCCTCCTGCAGATCTTTGGCTTTCCTGCTCCCTGGTCCCTGTCAGCAGAATGCGGGGGAGGCCACTCCTGGGTGTTATCTAGCTGTCCCAGGTCTGCACCGGCAGCTGCCTCTTTGCAGCCTCCGCCCACTCCGCCAAGACGACTTTCTGTGCATTCTAGATTTCACCAAAGCCGCAGGGCACCGGTTTTTTTGCCCTGGGTTTGTTCTACTCTTTGCAGTCAGCATCTTTGTAAGATGTCCCTGCCACCCCTCCTGAAATGCCCTGGGTACCATCCTTCCCCGGGGACGTGCAGAAGCCAGAGTGTTCACGGAGCTCAAGGAAGGGGCACCCGGCCTTCCCTGCTAACCCCGCCTTCCCCGAGGACTCTGCCCCCAGCTGCGCTGAGGGTCTCAGTCTGGAGGCATCTGCAAGGCTCGTGAGCCTGCCTGGCCCTGTGCTCCCAAACCCTGCCACTGCCCCCAGACACTTTTGTGCCACCAGGAAGACAAGTCTGGCCCCTGGGGAAAGCCTGGGGCTGCACAGGGGGAGTGCAGGATGGGGTGTCCTAGGCCGGGTCACCGTCCCTGCTGGAATTTCACTGGGACCAGGCCGTGTGGTGGGAATACAACCTACAGAGCAGCATGGTATTCACCAAGCTCGCCCGAGTGCAGAATCGCCCAGCGTCCTCGTTAGAACACAGGTTCCCGTGGATCCTGTCTCAGCAGATATGGATCAGAATCCAGGTGATCCCTGGGAGCAGGCGAGGGTGGAAACAGCACATTCCTGCCCCAGATGGACCCTGACCTCCGCCCCCAGGACGAGGGGGGTAGCGGAGCCGGGTATTCAAACAGGTTGCCTCATCGTCCTCCCCTAAGCCGGTTCCAATGTCCAAGGCAAGGCCAAGTTAAAGATTATTTCTGCAGAAATGAACAACAAAGGTGAATTCTCCCCAAATTAAGCTTCAGCTTTGGATGAGAAGAGGGGGCAAAAGGGGTTTTGAGGCAGTGGCAAGGGAGAGTTAGAGGGAAGCCCACTCCTTCCGGGAGAAATTGTGCTCCCGCTGCTGACCTCAAGGCCCGCGCTCTCATGGCCTTTCATCGCCTCCAGCCGGGCCCCACCGGCCCTCACACTCCGCAGGTCCCCAGATGAGCTCTACCCTACAGCCCCTCAGCTCGCCCTCCCAGGCCTCCCCAACGCTGGATCACAGGGCAACTGGAAGCCCACGGTTGGCCCGTCGTTTCTGTGTCCCCTCCTCTCCAAGTCCACGGTCCCGCTCAGGCCACCACCTGGCCAGGCTCCCACACCTGCACAGACTGCCGCTGCCCTGTGTTCCAGCCTCAGTTTTCAGGAGCTCGGTTCCCCTTCCTTCCCAGCCAGAGCCCTCTGGCAAATTGGCCCCCAGCCCCTGCCGGGCCTGTATCTCTTAAATCGGTTCTTCTTTTCATTCCTGTGACAACCATGTTGGTTGACAGTCCCGCCGGGACTCATGTCTCGGCCTCCTCAGGCTCTCCCGGCCTGACGAAGCCCCCAGCCCCACGCCCATCAGCGCCTGGACCATCCCCAAGGTCCAGCGAGGACGGTCTTTGTCCTCTGCCTGACCAGCGAGCTCCCTTGTTTGGCACGAAGGCAGGGTGGCCAGATTTAGAGAAAAAAAAAAAAAATACATGGTTCCCTGTTGAATTGGAATTTCAGATAAACAACTCTTGTTTTAGTATAAGGATGCCCCCTGCAGTATTTGCATTCTCAGCCTCGGTTGTATTCCCAGGTATTGCACAACAATTGTAGCAAATGTTGTGCAATACCTGGGACTTAATTATCCTGAAAAAAGTGTTCGCTGTTGACCTGAAATTCAAATTTAACGGGCGTCCTGTATTTCATCTGGTGACCTGCGTAAGGACTCAGTGCTCTGGCCTGAAGGTGAGCTGGTACCACCATTCTCCCCTGGGACTCCTCTACTGGACCCTGGATTCCAATCAATTTAACAGCTCGTTGCTGTCCGAATGTAGCACCGGCTCCCTCTCCCCTGAGCTTTGGCTCACGCTTCCCCGCCCACTCTGTTCCCCCTCCTTACTGCTCAAAATACCACCCGAGGCTCCATTCAAATGCTACCTCCTAAGGACCTACTGTCTAGCACAGGGAACTATACTCAATATTTTGTAATAACCTTAAAGGAAAAAGAATCTGAAAAAAAATAGATATGTAGGTATGTATACCTGAATCACTTTGCTGTACACCTGAAACTAACACAACATTGTACATTAACTATACTTCAATTTTTTAAAAAATGCCACCTCCTCCTGGAAGACCCCCATGATCAGCTCAGTAGCTAAGATCCCCCTCCTTAGAGCCCACTGGCCCCTCCGCATCTCCCACACATGGTCTGGGATGCCGGTCTTATTCTCACCACTGCCATCTGTCCCTCACTCCCTGGAGACTGCAAACTCCTTAAACCTCATAGGTTTCTTCTCTGTCTCCCTCCTGGCATCACACCCAGTGCCCGAACAGAGGAAAAGCTCGGAATACGTTTGCTGAATGAACAGATGGAGGAGTGAGTGGATGAATTCTTGCATCTGACCCTTTCCAAGCAGAGTATACTGCAGACACAGAGAACAATACTTCCCCGTCCTGGTCTGCTTCTAGATTCCCAGTGCCCACGCTTGTCACGGTACAACACTTTCCACAGGGTCCGTGAAGGAAAAAAAGCCTGGTGCCTTTTTACTAAAATATTTACAAAGATAACTCATTAAACTGTGCAGGCAAAGCCTTTGCCGCCATCCCATCCCCCGTGGGCCGTCCGTGGGACACCCAGCGTAGCTCGGCTTGTCTGGTCAACACCTTCATGCTGACCCCTGTGAGGGCAGGGCATTGTCATCGCTGGTTTACTGATGAGGAAACTAAGGCTCAGAGAGGTTGAGTAACCTACTCAGTTTCGCTCAGCCAGTCCGGGGCACGGCTGGGTTTCTGTCTGACTGCAGGGCAGCTTCCACCCAGCTCAGAGGCCAGTGTCCAGCTGTCACGTGTCCATGGCTCTTGAATGCAGCGGGGGAGGGGGTGGGGGGGTGGGGGCGAGGGGGAGGCGCTTCACAATTCTAATAGTGGGGAAGCTAGACCCCAGGTGAATTCCGCAGGCCTGCCGAGGAGCCAGCGGGGCAGAGAGAAGAGGAGCCCCGGTCTCCCCAGAGACCCGCGTCCAAACAACCCAGCTCAGCCCGGCTCTCGATGGTCTCTCCTCAGTTTCTTCCTTTAACACCCAGAGTCTGTGCAGGATTAAACGAGGGAAGAATCCCGAGTGCCCAGCCTGGAGCCTGCTGATGCTACAGTTCAGTGAACACAGCCCCGCTCCCTCTTTCCTGCCGTGAAGCTGAACCCTGTAGTCTTCGTCATCTATTTCCTCCCTGGCCCTGAAACCCACAGGCTCGGCCCAGCGCAGGGCCTGCGCGTACCTCGGTCACGACGGAGGAGCCGGGCGTGTCGTACACCCAGCCGTGCCGACAGGGGCCCAGAGGCAGGAGGCTGCTGTTGGCGGCCAGGCCGGCCAGCGGGTCCACGCAGCCGAGGGCGCTCTGGTTCCAGTCCACCTCATAGCGGCGGCACTGGCGGGGGAAGGCCTGGCCCTCGGGCCCGGGGCCCGGCACCGTGTAGTTGAGCTCTTCGGCCAGGCTCCAGCCGCATCGACGGCTCAGCTCGGGCACCCCGGGGCTCCGGCAGCGGTGGTCCGGGGTGAAGGCCAGGAAGACGATGCCCACGTAGATGGGGGCGAAGGCGGCAGAGAGCAGGCATAGCGTCAGGAAGGCTTGCTTCTGGAACCAGCCAAACTCCCCGACCTGCTCCAGAGCGTCGTCCACGGTGAGCATGGCTGAAGCACCACCCTCATAGCTCTGACCAGACCTCTTCGGCCGCAGGGCCCAGGGTCAGGGTCTCATGTGGGTTTCTGTGCAATGGGCTGGTCTGAAATCAACTTGCTGTCTAAGCGTAACAGCCCTGGAAGCCAACCAACTGGAAATAATCTTTCACCCTGCGGTACGGGTTTCAGGCAAGGGCGGGAGGATGACGGGCCAAACTGTTTGCTGGGCCAGGGAGTCCCCTGGGCTGAGGGCCTAATTCTGTCGAGTTGGAGTTCACAGCGCAAGAGCAGTGAGCGAGGGCGCTGCGAGCCTCCCCGCACTCTCTTCCAAAGGGATTACCTACTTCAAAACTCTTTATCACCCAGACAAACCAAAGACAGCAGCTGGCCACCGGGCACAGCTACAGGACCTACTACTTGTGATTGGCATCTGATGCAGGGTGGAGTGAGGGTCTGGCTGGGGTGATGGGAGAGCCAAGCCCTCCAGACAGACCCGTCTCCCTACCTCCTTGTCCCAGCGTAGGACGACCGTGTTCTCTGGGACCCACGTGGGACTTCACCCAGCTTCACTGCGTCCCCAGGCAGGCTCCCGGCTGCTGGACTGCACCCTGAATCCCCAGGAAAGAGGGCCAACGGGGCCATCTGGGCACAGACCTCCATGGCCCCGGCCAGAGGTGCTGATAGAAGACCTCAAAGAGCCCCAGGCAGAAAACACCTCCCCCTCCCCCCAGCTCAGCCCGGACCTTCAGGCCAGGTCCCTCCCTGTGCACACAGGAGGGACAGATAACAGATGCAGGGGCTGCCCATGCACCGTCTCGTTCCTGGGACTCCCGCCTCTTCACTCCGTGGACAATGGGAGCTGGCCACCGGCTGGCCTGGTAATACAGCCCGCCTCAGGGAGCTGCAGCTCTGCAAACCACCCCCCCTCACCTGGACTGAGCGCTCACTGCTGGGGAGGGAAGGAAGAGTGCTGGGGGCAAACCTCCCCAAGGCAGGGCCTCGGCACACCCAGGCCAGGCGCTGAGTGAGATAATAGAAACTATATCTTAGTCTCCCCCCACCCGCCCTGTTCCTGGCACGGAGCCCCTGAAACCCTTGACATTTCCTAGCCATAGGAGTGTCTTCCGCTCAGCGAGGTGGCCCCAGGTGTGCTCCTGGATGGCTGCTGGCCACAGGAAAGACCAAGCCGTGGTTAGAGACTTGGAACTTCCAGCCCTGCCCCCATTCTCTTGAGCGGGGAGAAGGGCTGAAACTGGGGATCGTGCTGACGACGTGGTGAAGTGTCCATTAGAATCTCAGTAGCTGGGGTTCGGAGTGAACACACCCACACACCCCAGCCCCACGGGGACGGCAACTCCTGCACTGGGAGCCTCCCCGACCTCTCCTGTGTATCTCCTCTTCCGGCTGTCTTCCGATCCTTCACCACATCCTCTAATAAACTGGTGAACGAATCAATGTTTCCCTGTTTTCTCTGAGCCGCTCTAGCAAATCACTTGAATCCAAAGGGGGAAGAGGTCACGGGACCCTGATTTACGGCTATGTCGGACAGACGTGTGGGTAACCTGGGCACCTAACAGTGATTGGCATCTGAGGGGCAGGGGCAGTGTCATGGGTCCGAGCCCTTAACCTGCAGGGTCTGACGCTCTCTCCAGGTAGATGGCGTCAGAATTGGGCTACACTGTGGGACACTCAGCTGGTATTGCAGAGAAGTGCTTGGCGTGGGGCAGACACCCCACATTTGGTGACCAAAAGTGAAGTGTCCTGTGTGAGGAGTGAAGGGGACTCCCTGGAGAAGGGAGAGCTGGGTTCTCCCTGCACTGGAGGAAGCGACTGGGTTTTTCTAACACAACCAGCCCCAAATGCACGGGCTCCCCTGACACGAGTCCTTGGCTTGGGAAGCAGCCAGGGTGCGATCCTGCCCCCAACACAGCCTGGGGAGGAAGCAGGACCCTCCCTGCCCCCGCCTCCCCAGCCAGGCCGACACCCACTTTTCTCCGGGGAGAGAGCGCCCTCCGGCTCTCCGTGGCCTGGGAGCTCTGTTTTCCTCTTGGACCGGAGAGCAGGGAGGCCCTCCCCTTGCCCTGCATCACTCCCTCCCCCGGTCTCCCAGCCCCTGGTCCAGGCTCACATCGGGGTGGCCGGGTCCTCCTGGGCTCAGGTCGCAGAGGGCAGAAGCGACAAGGCCCGTGGGTAAGCGCCAGCTGGGAAAGGCCGGTGCCGCCGTCCTCACTGGCCCCTCGGGTGACGGCCAGGCTCCTCGCTGATCTTGATATTTACGTGATATTGCGAGAACCCTCGAGTTATCCACGTGTTAGAGACAAGAAACCAAGGCCCCAGAGGTCAGTCCCTTGTCCACTGTCACGCTGCTGGCTCGAAAGCCCCAGGGCCAGTGACCAGCGACCAAGTTTCCAGGACTCTTACGCTGCCACTCAACTTGCCCAACGGCCAATGAAACACAGATTTCACGCAAATATGCTTCTTTTGTTCCAGGACTGTTCACCCCAGGCCTTGGGACCTCCTGAGGCCTCAGAGGTAAGAAGAGAGGCCGGGCTCCCCTCCGGGAAAACAGAGAAGGAAGAGGCGTTAGGGGCAAGCCTAGATCTGCAGGTGAAAACCCGGCCACCAGGGCTCCCGAGGTTCAGGTGACCCTCACAGTGGCGTGATTTCACCACGACCGGGCTGACTTTCCAGAAGGGCTGTGGGAGAACGGGCCTGCCTGCCACCCTGCGATCCCGGCCCTGGAGCTCCTGACCCTGCTGCCACTGGGCATCCCCCGCCCCCCGGGCTGTGCTGCAGTGGGGCGGGGACGGGGTGGGCCGCCGCTGCCCCGGCACCGAACCCCAGGGTCGCTGTTTCCCTCTCCGTGCTGTCAGGAGGGGACCGTCCTGGTGGAGCAGACCTCTCCTCTCAGCCCCTGACCCCGGCACCTTCTTCCAAAGCAGCACCGCTCAGTAAGGCCATTAGGGGACAGGTGTTAACTACACCAAGAAGCACGGAAACGGCCAGAAGCATGGGAGCAGCACGGGAGGCCGCCGTGAGGCTCCAGCCTGGCCATCAAAGGCCCAGCCTTTCTTAGGGGCACGGACTGTCCCTCACACCCCAGGCTCCTCCCCAAAGCCGGCGGCCAGCTCCGACGGTTCTGCTCTGCCTGCACCCAAGCCACTGACACAGAAGGCTGCCGGGAAGGATGTTCCCACCCAGGTCTCAATCAGAGGACAAAGCAGAGGCGTCCTCGGCCTCCACCTTGTCCTCCAGGGACCGGGGCTGTCCTCCCCATGGCCTGCATCTGCCTCAGCTGCCCATGACAGTCTTCTTGTCCTCACCTGTCCCAGGACACAGGCAGCAGGGCATTATTAAATCCCTACTTACCCTCCCCACCTCCAGAGCTCAGAGGGCCGGGTGCGCACAGACGCCACCACTGAGGCTGGGGCTCCTGGGACGTGGGCTAGCCCACGAGTGCAGGCAGGAGCCGGTTCGGTTCTATCCCTGATGAGGCTCCAACATTCCAGGGCGGGGTAGCCTCGAGACACTGTGTGGAAGCCTTGTCCAAGGGAAGCCGCTCAGCCCTCAGCTACCCACCGCCCTGTCCCCGCAAAGGGACCCACTCACTCCCCCACTGCACAAAGTAGAGCGCCTACTGTCTGCCAGGCTCTGCTCTGGGCACTGAGGACGCAGCAGTGAACGAAGAAACAAACATCTCAGAGCAGAGGTCTGTACTTAGCAAGGGACATGCTAGACTGTATCACAGTAGGTGGGAAGAGCGACGGAGAAGGTCTTAAGCAGGAAGGTGTGGGCTGTGACCGCAGAACCAGTGATCAGGGATGGCCTCTCAGAGGTGATGTGAGCCTTGAGGGAGGGAGAAGGGCGAGCCCTGTGGATGGAGGAAGAGTGTTCCAGAGAGAGGGGCCGGCAAGAGCAGGGGCCCGGCGGGCTTAGCGAGGAGGCCAGCAGGACTGCCGGAGAGCCAGCGTAGGGAGCAAAATGACGGACGCCGGAGGGGCCATGGGCCAGGGCACAGGGCTCTGCAGGCCCCGCCGGGACTGAGCTTTACCCTGCGGGCCCCCGGAGACAGTCTGAGCCTGAGCAAGAGGCCGGGATGGAAGGAAGCAAACTCAGGATATGACTGAAGGTAGAGAGGAAAGGATTTGCTGACGGACTGGGTGTGGGTATGAGAGCAAGGGAGGGGTCCCGAGGTACCAGGCGTTTGGCCTGAGCATCTGGAAGGACTGGCTTGCCCTTAACCGAGGGGACTAGTCTGGGCGCTGCTGTGAACCGGGCCACGTCCAAAGAGCGTGTGGACAGCACATGGGAGAGGGGCTTTGGAGTCAGCGAGCCCGTTCAAAGCCTGCCTCCGTCAGCACCGAGCTGTGCGCTATTCATCTTCTAAGCCTTAAGCCTCACGACTGCAAAATGGGTCCGCACCTGCCCACCCCATGGCGCGGCTCTGCGGATCAGAAAGCCTGGGGCGGGAGGCAAGCTTTTCTGTAAAGGGCCCCGTGGTAAATGCCTGGGCATAGCGGCCTTTCTGGGCCGTCTGGTCTCTGCAGCTGCTCCCCTTCAGTCCAAGCGCTAACGCAGCCCTGAATGAGACGTAAATGAACACGTGCGCCCAGCTCCCCACAGAGCTTCATTTCGGCACATGGAAATTTCAGTTTCATCCAATTCTCATGTGTCATGTAATATTCTTCTTCTTTTAATTTTTTTCGACCATTTAAAAACATAAACCCCATGCTTAGCTTGTGGGCCGAACCAACTCAGGCGGGACACAGCAGATGGACTTAAAGCTCAGGCCTTGGGTCGGGGTGAGCTGTTGTTATGACAGCAGGGGAGGGAGTCCGATGACTCCTCCTGGCTGTGCAGAAATGCACAACTTCCCCCTCTTGGATAACATGCATTTCCCAGACTGGTCTCTGGTGAAAATCCAAAACAGAAAAAAAGAAGAGACAGTTAAGGGAATTCCCTGGCAGTCCAGTGGTTAGGACTCCTTGATTCCATTGCAGGGGGCATGGGTTCAATCCCTGGTCAGGGAACTAAGATGCCGCGTGCCATGGGGCCAAAAAAAAAAAAAAATTAAATTAAATTTAAAAAAGAAAAGACAGTTAAAGGAAGAGACTCAGGACCATGGGACTCAGAAACACTCTATTTTGCTCACAACTGCCAAGGTCCACTGTGCCCAGCAGATAGAAAGCATTCAAGAAACAGTTCTTACATTTATGACTGGATCTAATTTGACGGGTGTGCCAGCACTGTGTGTGTATGTGTGCATGTGTGTACACACGTAGGGGTGCCCCTAAAGGGTGTTCAGAGGTTCCCAGAAGCCTGGCCTGAAAAGCGTCTGTGTTCCCCACCTCCTGAGTGGACTGTAGCTTCTGTTCCCAGTTAGGGGCTGAACTGTGCTCTCCTTCACCCCAAACTCACATGCTGAAGCCCTAACCCCAGTACTTCAGAATTTGGAAACAGGGTCTTTAAAGAGGTAATCAAGTTAAAATGAGGTCAGTAGGCTGCGCCCTAAACTTATACATAGAGTTTCTTATTTATATACAGGAGATTAGGACACAGACACACACAGAGGGCAGGGCGACCATGTGAATACCCGGAGGAAGGTGGCCGTCTGCAAGCCAAGGAGAGAGGCCTCAGGAGGAACCAGCCCTGCCAACACCTTGACCTCAGACTTCCAGCCTCCAGGACTGTGAGAAAATTAATTTCTGTTGTTTAAGCCCCAGTCTGTGGGCCCTTCTCTCCCACCAAGAATGTTGCTGATACACTGAGCGCGGACCGAGCACCAGCTGTTACTTCTCAGTCTCCATGCTAACCCGGTAAAGCAGGAAGCACTCTCCTCACCTGAGAAGCCAAGCTAAGTAACTAACTAACTTGCAGGAGCTACTTGGATGCAAAGCCAACGCCAAGCCTGACCCCTCCCTTCACAACCTACCCACCGGCCTCCTCTAGCCTCATTCCCACCCGTGAACTGGCCTCTGAGGGGCTAGTATACACAGGCAGTTAAGGGCGCAAATCCTGAGCCAGAAGAACTTGGTTCAAATGCCATCTCCGTCGTTCACCAGCTGTGACCTTAGACTGACTGCCTAACCCTCAGGGCCTCAGTTTTCCATCTGCAAAATGGGATGCCAGGAGTATCCACTCCACAGGGTTGCCATGAGGACTAGATGAGTTGGTATCTGTCAACTGCCTGGCACACAGTTAAAGGTGTATCCGTGCCAGCTACCACCCCAGGGCCCTGCACCTGTGGGCAAGACTGTAACCTGCATCGTGACTCAGGAGGTGTGCTAGCATCTCTCATGGTACCTGGCCTGAAAGACTTTCAGGACTGTTTGCATGGATCTTCTGCATAGTGTTTTCAGGAAATTCCAGGAAAGGCAACTGGCGTGGGCCATGACGGGCATGAAAGGTAGTGAAAGGTCACGTAGGGCAGCCTGGCCTAGGGGCCAGCGCCCGGCACAGCCATGGGGTCGCCCTCCACGAGTCTCATCACTGCCCGGCCACTCTGGGAGGCTGTGAGCTCCTGGAGGCCAGAGGCTGGGCCTCTGATCTCTGGATTAATTCCTGTAGCAAAGCACCATGGGCTGGGTGGCTTAAGCAACGGAAATACATGGCCTCACAGATCTGGGTGCCAAAAGTCCAGAATTCAGGTGTCAGCAGGGTTGGCTGCTACTGAGGGCCGAGCGAAGGCTGTCCCAGGCCTCCGTCCTTGCCCCGTGGATGGCGGGCTCCTCCCTGTCTCCTCACACCTCTTCCCCCGGTGCCGTCTGTCCCTGTGTCCAAATTTCCCCTTTTTATAAGAACACAGCCCTAGTGGGTTAGGACTGACCCCACTGACCTCACTTGATCACCCCAGTAAAGACCCTGTCTCCATGTCACATTCAGAGGTACTGGGGTTAGTACTTCAACATGTGGGTTTTGGGGAGACGAGATTCAACCCGTAACAACGTCTATACCCCAGTATTCAAATGAGGGGAAATAGATGAAGGATGGGGTCAGAGCACCATTTCAGTGGTTCCAGTACAGTGGTCCATTGGTATCCACAGGAGGCTGGTGCCAGGGACCCCCACGTGTCCTGAAATCCGGGGGTGCTCAAGCCGAGTCACCCTCCTCCACACTCACAGCTCTGCATCCACAGATTCGGCCAACCACAGAGCATGTCGTACTGTGGTATCTATTGAAAAAAGCTCGCGTCTAAGTGGACCCGTGCAGTTCAAACCCGTGTTGCTCAAGGGTCAACTGTACTTCAAGATCAGGGCTCAGGGTCAACTTCTTGGGGAACTTGACCCCAAGGAGAGAGAAGTACTGGGGGGACACAAATGGCGGGGGCAAGGGTGGGGGAGGCAGCGGAGGCTTCCTCTGGGGAGGGCAGGTCTGAGGTAGTGGGTGCCCACTTGGCCTTGTGGTCGTTAATCAGCAGCGGTGTGTTCTCGAACAGACAACCCACGACCCTGCTCCTTGGGACTGTCCAGAGAACGACAAAGCCATGCCCATGGTGACAGCACCCTCAGTGGGCTGTCCACACCCCGCCCGGTCCCCCAAGGGGACACGGGCCAGCATCCAGGGACTGCCGCGTGCCGCTCCCCTGCTCGGAGACTCACCGGCCACGTTTCCTACTGTAATTTCGCCCAGCAGTGTCTTCTTCTAAAGACTCTCTGGGAAGCCTCATAGCAAGAAAAGGCATTTACCTTTCATTCAGCATTTTCCAAACTTTCTTGCACATAAGTCGTTTCCAATTTTTGCAGAACATCTGTCACAATCACACAGAACAAGTGTTCCGTGGGGCGCACTTCGGGAAATGCCACTATACGACAATCCGTCTGCATGCCAACGCGATCTTCTAGTTCAGGTGTGGTTTCATTCATCCTGAGCCCCTCGCCTCTTGCCCTGTGCTTCTAGAACGAGTCTCAAAGCCGTGAGGTGGGCAGAGCAGGACAGACCTCGTCCCAGCGACAGGGTGGGCGAGGGCGTCCCTGAGGGGAGAGTGACCATCAGGCGTGTCAGAGCGCCGTCAGGATGAGGAGGGTGACCTCACGTGTCAAGGTCACCAAAGTCAAAGGCTGAGGAACTTTCCAGACTGAGGGAAACTCAAAAGAGACAGGGCAACTGAACTGGACAGGATTCTGAACGGGGTCCTCTTAGTGAAAACGGTGTTGCCATGACAACTGGCAGGACCACGTGGGTGTTCTGGGTCCAGAGGGTGCATTGTGCTCGTGGGGGGTGACATCCTGAGGGGCCTGGGATGACAAGGCACCAGGGAGGCAGCTCACTCTCGCAGTTGCGGGAAAAAAGTTCTTTGTCCTTATGTTCAAATTCTCTGTGTTTTGTCAACCTTTTTTTAAAATTTGAAGCCAAGGGTCACAGGGTCTGCCTGGGACCTGACCCTCTACGCACCCACCCCATGGGACCCAGCGCCCACGTCACTTCCCTGCTCTGGTGGAATGAGCCTTGCTCCCCGGGCCGCTTTCTCCAGGACGGCGCTGAGAGCAGCTGTCGAGTGACCTGCACTGTCACCCTGTCCAGGGGCGACGGCCAACAAGACCCCACTCAGCTGTGCTTCCCTCTAACTCCGCGAGTATCAGAGTAACAGTATGAATTTCACTGAATTTGATTCACAAACTGGTCAAAACAAAATAGAGGGCTTCCCTGGTGGCGCAGTGGCTGGGAATCCGCCTGCCGATGCAGGGGACACGGGTTCGTGCCCCGGTCCGGGAAGATTCCACATGCCGCGGAGCGGCTGGGCCCGTGAGCCATGGCCGCTGAGCCTGCGCGTCCAGAGCCTGTGCCTCGCAACGGAGAGGCCACGACAGTGAAAGGCCCGCGTACTGCAAAAAAAAAAAACAAAACAAATAAACAAAATAGAATAAGAGGGAAAGAAACATGAGTAGCTAATAATTCGCGGCCTACCTTTGGCCTTTCCCTACCTTTGGCCTTTCCCTCTACCTTTAGGGGAAACACTGCATTTCCCCCAGGGTGGTACTGACAGCGACTTCCATGGGACTCTCCAAGTTCCAGGACTGTTCCAGCCTTACCTTTGCAGCGCCTCCAGCCCCTCTGTCCCCGAGCACACGGCTGCCTGTCTCCAGGCCCACCCCAGCCCAGAGAGGAGCTGCAGGACCACCCGGCCAGGCCACCCCGCCCGGGCTTTGTGCAGCGAGCCACCCCGGGTGCCCGTCCTTCCAGGGGGCACAGCACACTCAGCTTCCCTTGAGAGACGCCGGCCCCACATCAGCCACGTTCATTTGGGGAAATAAGAAGTCGTGTCGTGACGTCAGAGTCGCGGGGATTCTCCAAAGCTGGTGAGGGGGGTTTTATCAATCTAAGCTGGCCCGTACCTTCCGCTCCCGAGGCACACCATCCCCCTGTGACCTGATCCCCTGGAAGGGAGCTAAGACCTCCACGCCCACTTCTTGAACTGGTACAAAGGGACCAGAGAATTCCTTCTGAATCCCGGGTGGCAGTCGGCCCCCCTAAAGGAATCGTCGGACGATCAGCCTATGTCAGAGGTTGGTGGAGAAATGGATTCAGCTGCGGTTAGAACGTTCTTGGCGGGAGCCGCGTTTCCACTCTCCCGTGGATTTCCTGGGCCCACGGTTTGCCTACACCGTCCTGACCCTCCACTTATCCCACTCCTCCGCCATTCAATGGACAGTCTCAAAAAAGCGGCGGGGCTTAAAGAATTTGGTTAAAAGGAAACTAACTGGAATCTTAAAAGATTCCAATTCCTATTTGCTGTCAGGGAGCGTTTTCCTAAATTACCTGTGACCACAGCTGGCACGGGCTGTTAGTCTGTTTGCAGCTCAAGAGCCTGAGCGAAAGCTTCACGCACACGGTCACTTCCCCATCCCTCTGCGGCCGGCACAAGCTGGGCACCAGGGCAGGTGGCCCGAGGTGCAGACGGAGAACTTCCCCAACATCAAGTTCACCAACAGGGCCAGTGAGCACCTGCAAGTGCCCCGCCCCCGGAAGAGAGGGGCGTGGCTTAGAGAACAGCCCCCTGGGCAGTGTCCAAGGACCAGCAACTCTGGGGTCACAATGTAAACCCTGATAAGACCCCAGAGTGCCTGTCTCAGGAGTGACATTGTAAAATACTTAAACATAAAAAAAAAGTCACCCCAATTGGAAATCATCAGAAAATGAGGCGGGAAGGATGCTAACGCGGAGAAGTCTAGTCTGACATTGTAGTAACTCCCTGTCGGGTCTGCTTTCACATTAATATCCAAGCAGCTCTCATTACTAGTCAGTAATTTCAGATGGAAACCCAACTTGTGCAGGAGAAGCCCTCCTGCCCCCATGTTGGCTCGGGCTGCGCACCAGGATGCCTTCTGGTAGTATGGGATCTGCACACACGGTGGCTGTTTTTTGGTAACAATACCCTTTCTCGGAAGGAGGAAGAATCAGGTGTGGATGAAGCTGACAGAAGCCCTGGGGGCCTCGGGTGAGCACCTACACGCAGGGAGACTCCAGAGAGAAAGCTGATGTGCTGCACGTGAAGGGTCGGCTGCCATCCGGACGTGTAACAGGAGGCACAGAGAGGGCACTGGGCTTGGCAACTAACCAGGCAGCTTTTCACTCTCGTGGGGAAGAAGCAGGAACACCCGGTTAATAATTTATCTTTTATTCAAATTGTTGAATACTTCATATTACAGTAAATTTGATTGAAAAAAAAATGAGGAAAGAAATCAACTTTTAAAAATACACTCATGTTGAAATCAAATAAGCCATCAGCCAAACGGAGTACAAAGCAAGGAGCCCTTAGGCTGGTTTGCTTTCCAGGATATGAATACCACTGAGTCTATATACAGTTCTATAATGCAAGGAAAGTCATTCATTAAACACTTCAAGAAAGGAGCCGACAGCCGGGAAGGACAGTGGTCTCGCCCTCCCGTCCTGCAGACTGAGAGGCCGGCCTTAGCCGCCCCCCTCCCCACCCCCCACCGAGCAGGAATCCAGGTGCAACGCTAGGAGCGAGAATCTGGCCCACTGGCTTTCATGCAATTTCCGTGAGTCACACACTGTGCAAATTAAGGCTTCTTATAGGTCGAATGGTTGATAAACACTTTCTTCTTAAAAAAAAAAAATAAGCACAGTAAAGGTGGTATCATGTGAACCTGAAGAGGTGAGACCTACACCCCCAAGTCCGGAAAAAAGTCTGACATCTCAACTCCATTCTCTCTCTCTCACACACACATACACACACACACACACACACACACACACACACACACACACGCACGCACAAATCAATCTTTGGGTGGGTTGTCTGACTTCACCAGCTGGCGAAAGAAATACTGATAACTGTGCTCTGTGCACCTAGGATTGAAGACGTCATGCAAAAAGCTGCAGCCGTTACTGACCAGAGGCAAACAGCAGGCAGACCCTCCAGAGCCCAGGCACTAGGGACCCACACGTGTGTGTGTGCGCGCACGCACACACGCGCCCTTACGAGACAGAAGCAAAAGGGAAAAGAGACAGAACGGCGGAGTCTAACTTAGAGGACGTGTCGTGGAGCAGTTCAAAACCTCGTATGAAACCACCCGAGCGCCCCAGCAGCCTCCCCGCTAAGGGACAGACAGATAGATTACCCCCTGCCGGCAGGAAAAAACTGTTGTTGTTATTGTGTTTTTCCTTTTTCGCAAACCTGAGTAATTGTCAAAGTCAATAAATAGGAGGAGAGAATTAAATGCTAAAATATAATGATCAAATACCCTACAGGGCCTAAAGCAGCACGGGTTTTCCGCAAACGCAGCCCTCTGTTCCCAGATGCGTCTGGCCCGGGCGCAGTAGGAAGCGCCCGGCGGCCACGTTCTGTGCGAGGACTTGGGACTGAACACGGGGCCCCGGTGCTGCCCTCTGGCAGCTGGAGCGATGCCCCATCCCGGTGACCACAGAGAGCGGCACCCACCTCCTCACCCTCTCCCCCATCAGCAAAACTCTTCCCTTTTGAAACAGTTTTTGTTAAAGGCAAAAATGACAGAAGCATCACGGAGTCAAAAGTCTCATTTGGTTGGAGGTGCCGGCGGAGGCGCCGAGCGCGCCCCGCAGTCTAGATGTGCAGGAGGTCCTCGTCGCTGTCGTCGTGGAAGGAGCTCACGGCCTTCTGCGCGGCCCGGGGCCTCCCCCTCCTGGCCTGCTCCCCACTCATCAGCCCCACCCGGTCGTCCGCTCGCTCCCGAAGTGCCTTCCTGGGCGGGGGCCTCAGTGGCTGCACGCCCTCTGCCCCGGTCCCTCTGCCCAGGTGCACTTTCACCTCCGGGATGGTCAGCACCTCATCCTCGCTGTCTTGGTCGTCGCCGTGCAGGGAGGTGAGGGCTTCGGCTTTCACGGACTTGGTAGTGATGTGACCATTTTCCTGCCCCTCCTTCCCGGGCCTCGGTGACGGCAGCTGGATCTCTTCCATCAGCCACTCAGTTTCGTTTTCGTCCGCCTCTTCCTCCTTGTTCACCTGCCGGGACACAGCAGAGACCGTGGGTCCGCCTGAGACCTCATCAGCCTCCTCTGCCCCCCTCCCTCCATGACCCACCCGGAGTCGGGGACCTCTTCCCAGCCCACCACAGCCATCACGGTCCCATGTTCCTCCTCAGGGAGAAGGGGAGGGCTGGCGACTGCCAGCTCCTGCTGAGACCCAACCAAGGCAGATGGTGTCAGGAGGCAAGAAGGCGGCCAGCGACAAGGACAAGGCGGCAGTGCTGGGGGACGGAGCCCCTCTGCTCCAGGTGCCCTCGGGCAGCAGGGAGAGGGGCCGCGCGCAGGACACGTGGATGACTGTAGTTGAGGGAAGCCTTTCAGAAAGCAGCTGGCAGTACAGTCAAGAGCCGTGAGTGCACTCAGGCACTCTGGCCTAAATTTCTACACACTTATCCTAAGGAAGCCATCTAAATGCCAGAGGCACAGGTATTTTCATTACCATCTTTTTTTGTAGAATAGCCAAAAAAGTATAAGTAAGCTAATACTAAACACTGTGAGAAATTAGCTGCAACCACAACGACAAAAACTTGAAGGCAAAAGAACAGAAAGTGTGTTGGGGTTAAGAGCAGAGGGACATTTTCCCTCTGTCCATTTCGAACTTCCCGCGATGTCAGTTTCCCTGTAGTCACTGACCAACAGCGTGACAACGGTTCGAGCGCGCGCCTGCGTGCGTGTTGTCACCGAAGACCTCAGCAGGGAGCTACCTTTGAGTATCTGTAGGACACGTTTGCGCCTCCTCGGCAGCAGCTGGTGAGCTTGCTCATCACCGTCTCCCTGAAAGGAGACCCAAGTTACTCCAGGCTGGAGCCGCGCCCCCCTCCGGCTCCCGAGTGCCTGCACCCCCAAGAGCACGCGCTCCCTCAACCCTCGACAGCAGGGCTGTGGCCAGCTCAGCAGGAAGGCCGCTTTACAATCAGACGGACGCGGGTCCAAATCCTGCTCCCCGTTTGCATGGTGTAAGAAGGGCCAGAGTGAGTGAGCCAGCATTTGTCCTTCTGCTTTTTCACGTCAATATGAGGACCCACACCTTCCCGCCACCCCAGGGCTGCGCTGAGATTACTGGGCTGACGGACGAACGCAGGGCCGGCTCCCACCCAGACCTCCTGCCCCAATCCTGCGACCCGCTGATAGCCTCTCAGGGTTGGGATGGCTGCGGTCAGCACTCCCCGACCCTCTCTCGCTTGCCTCTGGCTCCTCGGGCAGGTGAGAGAGGCAACAGGGAGCCCCAGGGCTGGACCATCCCTGCGCTCTGGACAGGGCTGACTACACACAGAGCCCTGGGCCTCATTCGTGTGTGACATGAAATCTGCTGGACGGTCGTGCTGCCTGTGAGTGACAAGACCTTTCACCAGCAAAGAGGAGCCCATAGAGAAGGTGTCACAGCCGGTCCCGAACAAATGCTCCCCTTTTAAAGGGCAGACAAGCCAGCTGATCAGAAGGAAGTCAGCTCGTGACAGGTGTTTAACTCTGTCCATCTGTGGACACGTGCAGAGAGCCACATCCTGGGAACAGGTGGGCCAGGCCAAGGCCCGCAGAGCATCTGCCACGTGACCTGACAGGATCCACAGCCCTGGTCAGACAGGACACATCGTCACAAGGATGCAGACGGTTACAAAACACAGCTTTGGGGACCGCTTCCACACTCTGGCTGCTGACGGGCTCAGAAAAAGGAGCCCAGATATCCACTCTGAACCACTGGCCCGTCCCCCGGCCCACTCCCCTCTCCTTACCGTCGCTCCTTCTTATGGAGCAGCAGGGCGAGCAGGCAGCCAGTGAGCGCCACCAGCAGCAGGCTGAGGACGGCCCCGACGGCCTGGCTCCGCTCCGAGAGCCCCTTGCGCTCCTGCGCGTCGTCCCCGGCGCTCTCACTGTCAAAGCCCACCCTGCGGGGAGGCCACAACACTCAGCCACCGCCACCGCCAGTGCCTCGCGAGGCCCAGCTCAGGCGGAGGCCCTGCCTTTGCAGCCCCGCACAGTGAGACGGGATCCGCCAGAGGCGGAGGTCAACAGCGGACAAACCCCTCTGATGATGAGACTAAGGCAAGAGGACTAGGAAAGGCAACCCCCAGCCACACGACCCTCGTCACTCAGGGAACAAGAAAGCCGAGCTTTGGGCAACACGCCTCCCCAAGGCCTCTCTGATCCCTCTGCAAGGCCCCGAGAGCACAGAGGCGCTTCTGGAGCAAAGACTCAGGGACACGCTGGCCGCCCTGGTCTCCCGGGAACACGGCTCTCTTCTCTGGGAGGAAACAGTGATCACAGCCCAGGTAATAGCTTCTCCCTCTCAACAACTCACCTTGGGACACAGCCTCAATGCTCCTGGAGTTAAGGGAACACCGCGGGGCAGGACCCCACTTACCCCAGAGGACACACGGCAGAGGTGTACCAGGAGAAGAGGTACTGGCAGTCGGCGGTCTCGTGGCTGAACTCGGGGATCCCGTCCTTCACCAAGGGGTCACAGTGGAAGAAGATGGTGGAGGAGACAGATTTCGTCTTGTCTTTTCCACACTTGGAGGAAGAGGCAAACACCACATCCAGATCGCCATCTGTCAACAAGGCAGGCGCACACACAAGCACAGCACCATTACCATTGGGGTTTCAGTAGTGGGCCAAGTTTACCTATTCATAGCCTGTAGAAAGTTTGCAGAGACTTAAAATCAGACGTAAGGGTCCTTCATCAAATGTCCCAGATGAGCTCTCACAGACTGCTCAACGCACATTATGGGGCCCCTGCCCTAAGTCAGAATGTGGGAAAGACTTGAACCTTGCCCAGAAAGAGGTCTGGCCTTTGTCCTCCACTAACAATATGACCTGGAGGGGGGGCTGCCTACACGGTATCAGTGCACCTGGAGACCGAGGTTGACCAACCAACCAACCAACCGGCCAGCCAGTCAGCCAACCAACCCACCAGTCAACCAACGAATCAGTTAACTAACCAACCAGCCAGTCAACCAACCCACCAGTCAACCAACGAATCAGTTGACCAACCAGCCAGTCAGCCAACCCACCAGTCAACCAACGAATCAGTTAACCAACCAACCAGCCAGTCAACCAATGAATCAGTTAACCAACCAACCAGCCAGTCAACCAACAAATTAGTTAACCAACCAACCAGCCAACCAACCAGCCAGTCAACCAACCAACCAACCAGCCAACCAACCTACCAACCGAGTGATCAATCAGTCAAGTCTACGTAATGAAGCCCCAATAAAACCTCTGGACACTGAGGGATGGGTGGGCTTCCCTGGTCAGCTCCTGAGCTCTTGTGTGTGCGTTGTCACGTTTATGCTGAGAACATAACACGTCCTGATTCCACAGGGAGAAGACAACAGAAGCGTCTGGCTCCCTCCCAGACTGTACCCTACACACTTCTCCCACTGGCTGACTTGACTCTACGTCCTTTCATTGTAATAAACTGTACGCACGACTGAAACAGCTGTTGGTTCTGGGCATCCGTCTAGTGAATTATCCAATCTGAGGCGGAGATGGAGCCCCCTGAACTTGCAGCTGGTGTCAGAAGTGAGAGGAGCTTGTGTGGACTCTGCCTTGTGTGGACAGCTTTGTGGTTGGAGACTCAAAATCCTCACGACCGGCCACCACGGGAGCACCAGGGAGTGCAGCGTGTGCAGCAACACGCTCGGAGGGCGGCCGAGACCCGGCCCCGCGGGCTGGGCTCGGGAACGCCCCGCGCGTCCTTACTCATAACTGTCTGAGCCATGACCCGAGTGGGCTGTCCCCCAGGCTGGAACGAGGGCACAAACTGGTGAGCCAGTGAGGGGCCGAGGTGGCAGCTCTGAATCTCAGCCAGAGACGGGCTTTGCGGCTTCCCACTCTTGCCCACTCGGATGCATGCAGACTTGTGAAGGGCGTTAAACTGCATTCTTCCTGAAATGTGGACGAAGGCTTAAAACTAAACCTACTTCCTCGCGCTGGTGAATGAAGGCAGTGAAATGATTTCGTTAACCAAGAATAAATAAACGTGCGCACACAAGTGTGTGTGTACATACAGACGCACGCACACCCTGAAGCTGGGGGGCCGCAGGAGGCCAACTAGACTAGATGCAGGCCTTACGGACGCGAAGGTTCTCACTCTAGTGGCTGGGCCCCTGACCTGGGCTGTGGCATGGAGCCTGACCACTGCTGCAGGCACACCCGCAGCTGCGCCCCTGAGTGTGAGAAGGGAGCACGTCGCTGGGACAGGCAGCAGGAGAAGGATAGGGCAGGCGGAGGCAGTCCAGCGGGAAGGCCCGTGCAGTGGCGGCGTGGGACCTGCAGGGGCTCGTGAGTAACCTGATGGCTGGGTCTGGGTGCATTTGAAGGACCAGCTGCTAAGAAAACAGGAGTCTGTCAAAATCTTCCAGGCTGTGTTCAAAAGAGCTTGGACTTTCCTTCTCTGCAGAGCAGTGGCCTTGGAGGCGTTTAAAGCAGCCCTTCAGTCAGTCAACAAACATTTACCAAACACTTACTACAGGGCCAGGCCCTGAGGACAGCACCTCAAGAGAGGGCCCAACGCCACTGCACGACTCCAGCATCTGACCCAGAATCACCGGAAGAGAACAGGGGACCAGTGGGCTGACCCTATGACAGGGAATCACGGAAGCGGAAGCGAGCCAGACTGACCTGGCAGGTCTCTGCCCGGCCCCTGGTGGGCGCTGTCAAGTGCAGCGACCAGCTCAGTACCTGAGCACGGAAACGCCCTCTTCTAGGCTACACCTACTCAGGGAGCAGCTGCTCCCCCCTCCTCGCCGGGAATCTCTCTCTCAGCAGCCCTTTGAGGTCGAAGTCAGCTGGTTTTGTAAACACATTTAATTGCTTAAAAAGCGAGTTCATTCACCTCGTTCAAAAATCACATCATGGGGCTTCCCTGGTGGCGCAGTGGTTGAGAGTCCGCCTGCCAATGCAGGGGACACGGGTTCGAGCCCTGGTCTGGGAGGATCCCACATGCCACGGAGCAACTGGGCCCGTGAGCCACAACTACTGAGCCTGTGCATCTGGAGCCTGTGCTCCGCAACAAGAGAGGCTGCGATAGTGAGAGGCCCGCACACTGCGATGAAGAGTGGCCCCCGCTCGCCACAACTAGAGAAAGCCCTCGCACAGAAACGAAGACCCAACATAGCCATAAATTAATTAATTAATTAATTTAAAAAAAATCAAATCATGAAATGGTATATAGTGAAAGACTAGCTGTTTAAAACAAAAGCACATGAGCTGCCTCCTGGAAATATTCTTTCAAGGTCAAGAAGGAATTAGGAAAGAAGTAAGCGAGGGCAATTAAGAGGTACAAACTTCCAGGCACAAAATAAATGAGTCACGGGTATGAAGTGTAGAGTGTGGGGAATATGGTCAATAATTACGTAATATCTTCGTGTGGTGACACATGGTAACTAGACTTAGCGGGGTGATCATTTTGAAATAGCATTGTAGGTCAACTGTACTTCAAAAACAAACAAACTCACAGAAAAAGAGATTAGATTTGCGGTTACCAGGGGAAGAGGGTGTGGGGAGAGGAAACTGGATGAAGGTGGTCAAAAGGTACAAACTTCTAATTCTAAATTAGTAACAGGGATATCATATGCTACACGCTAAACATAATTAACCCTGCTGTATGTTATATCTGAAAGTCACTAGGGGTGTGAATCCTAAGAGTTCTCATCACAAGAAAAAAAAATTTTTTTTTTCTCTTTAATTTTGTAACCACATGAGATGACAGATGTTCATTAAACTTGCAGTCATCATTTCATGATGTATATAAGTCAAATCATGATGCTGTGCCCCTTAAACTTATACAGTGCTGTATGTCAATTATATTTCAATAAAGCTGGAAGGGAACAAAAGGAACGAAGGAGACGCTCCCTCAGCGCAGCGGCACGCCCTCCCCTCCACACCCACCCAAATACCTGGGTCAGGCCTCTCTTTTCTTCTCATCCTTCTGACAAACACGAAACCTCTCACCCTTCTACAGTAACATCTGAAGTTTCAAAACAAAGATGTATTGTGACAAAAACTAAACCAAAGGGAATGCCGGATGTGGCCATGCACGCCCACCTCACCACCTCTGGTTTAGACCAGGTTTTGCTTGTTTGTTTAGGAGGTGAATCTTCCCTACAGTGAACCGCTCGGGTCTGACACACGCTGCTCAGTCCGCTATGACAGCGCGTGTCAAGACAGAGGATCGGACCCAGGGCTTTTGTGCTAAAACCGATCTGACGTTTCAACCGCAGGGCGTTTGTTCATGAAAATACGTTACAGATCCTCCAAGGAAGTTAAACGTGGCACATGGATGGAGAGTTACCTTGAACGTAGTATTTGGTTTTGTCAGAAGTTCCAACTTTCCTACTGAAGTGCTGGTCGTTGGGCTTCACCTGACAGATGTTGGCCCCGGAGCATGCGGGGTTCGTGGAGCTCGTGATGGAGGACAGCTGGATCTCGTACAGGTACTTGTCCCCATTCGTTCTCATGTCCCCAGAGGCGCTGAATCGCCTAAAGAGACAGTAAAGGTCGGGTGACTCCAACGGTCCTTCAAGAGAGCCCTTTGTCACCTGGACCCAAAGCCCAGGTACGGGGCAGGGCTGCAGGATACTGCCGAGGGCACCTGCCGTCTCTCCGTCCTACTGCCCACCCCTCCGTGCTCTGAGCTTCGCTGTGCTGTTCTCAGGTGCTGTGCCCCGCACCATGCCCGCTTCCCCTGCCCAGGCACAGCCCCGGACCCCCAGACCCACCCAGTGACACCGCTGAGCAACTGACTTTTTAATTCACAAACTAGTAAGCCCAGAAGTTCCTCATCAAAAATTGTTTCAGAAGGTTCCAGCTCCAACCCCTGGGCGAGGGAGGAGGGGCGACTTTATTTTTACGCTCAAGAGAACTCAGCACCTTTGTTGCCACATCCAGTAGCTGAGCAGTGCTTGCCCTCTGCTTGAGCGAAATTTGACGACTACCTGGACCTGGAAACAGTAACTAAAACACACAAACGCTTGGGCCTCTTTATCTCGCAGCCCTCGGCCGGGGAGAGATCTGAATACATGGCCGCGCCCGGAAGGAAAATGCTCCACTGACTTGAAATAAATGTCCCCGAGGCTGAAGCTCCTGCCGGTGGCCGGGTTGGTGATGGTCCCGTTCACCATCTGCACCTCCTGCGGCTTCACGGCGCAGGCTGCGCGCGAGTCCCAGCTGAAGTGGTAGGTGCAGCTGTCCACGTCGAACCTGCAGGCGGCACACAGACCACGGTCACGGCCGCCCTCCCAAACCAGAGGACGCCGCCGAGCTAGGAGGGCGACTTACGATCAGGAAGATGCCCACCCAGCATATCTGCCACGTGAAAAAGCAGGCAAGCGCTTGCATGTGTTCTTAAAATTTAGAAACTGCAACGTCTAAAAGCTGGAAAGATTTGCTCCTAGATTTTTGAATATTTGCTTTACAAGCACCTCACGCTCTCCAACTGATTGAATCCTTTGACAACGCCTGGGTCTCCCCTTTCCCAAGCCCAGTTTCTGGAAGGAATCGGTCGGTTCACAAACACAGCAGCTCACACGCTCCCTCTGCTGGCCAAACGGTGCCGCCCCCCAGCCCCAGACACGTAGCTGCCCAGACGCTTCCAGGATAGTCCAAGAGCAAGCATCCCAGGCGCCACCCTGCAGGCCGCGGGTCCCAGACAGGCTGCTGGAACAGCTGGCCTTGGGTGGCACCCATCAATGCCCTTTTGGTTACACTGTGACATTCAAAGCCGGAAGCCGGTGAAATCCTGCTTTTATGCCTGTCGCAGCCCCCATCCAGGGAACCCTCCCTGTGCGGGGCAGCCCCGACTCCACCAGGCCGCGGGTCTCAGCGGCCGGTGCCCCTCGCCGCCCCCAAGGGGAAACCACGGGGAGAAATTCCGACGGGATCGCGGCACACCCTGCGCACAGCTTCCCTGGGGGACGCCCCTCCCCTCACCTTGTGAACGAAGGCCGGCCCACTGTCTTCGCACAGGTCAGCTCGATGACGGCGGATGCCGTCTTATTGTCACCACACTGATGGCCTTTTGAATAAGTCATGATGACTCTGTCATCTGAAACACAAACGACAGAACTGACGCTATTTCTAGGGCATCGCCGGAGCCCCAGCGTCAGAAGCGAATCCTGCATCACGAACAAACGTCTGTGCCTCTGGAGACTCATTACGCGGGTCATCAGCACCGCCAAGCCTGGCGACCAGCCCGGCCCGCGTCGCTGCCCGCACAGCAAGAGGAGACCGGGTTCAGACCCCAGCCGACCCCCGCTCGCCGTCTCCTCACCTGTGCGGCCGGGAGACCCCCGCAGCATGCGGTCCGGGGCCAAGCGGGGAGCACCCGGTGCAGCGTGCATGCGGGGCCCCCGCCGTGCGCAACTTCTGTGCTGTTTTAGGCGCTTCCCCACCCTGAGCCTCCCGGGCAGGACAGGGCAGGTGCCAGACGTCCACCCTCCAGCGTGACACTCCACACACAACAGCTCTGGTTTCCTCAGGCCCCCTGGCTCCACGTGGAGCTCTTCCTGCTTCTGAAGATGACGTGGTCAAAGAACCAGGGGAAGCCCAGCCTGCAGGGGCCGCGAAAAGCAAGGCCGCGCTTCCAGGGGCACGTCTCACAGGGGCCAGCGACTCCGACCGGCAGCCGAGAGCTGTCCTGGGGGTGCCTGAGGCCAGCCCGGCTCAGCGCACAGACGGTGGCTCTCGGGGGCAGCACGGGGCAGTCCTCCGGCCTGACCCTCAACACACCCGACCCATGTCCTTCGAGGCAGGGGATGCGGAGGGGACGGCACCCGCTGCCCAGGTGTTCTCCGGGGCGTGGCCAAGGCACGGGGACCCCTCGACAGGAGGTGAGGCCCACGCTCCCGGACCCACCCAGGCTCAAGGCTGCTCTGGGTGAGTTTGTTTTAAATATTGGGCTTTGGTGAAAATTTTGTTAAGAAAGGGTTTCACAGCTTTGAAGAGAAATTCTTAAACTTCTGGAACGTGGAACCAACAGGTATAGGTCTTGACGAAGTGCCCCTAGCCCCATACTAGATGAACAACACACTCAACCTTCCACACATCCAGTTACCCAACCTGTGAAATGGAGTCTAACACCTACCCGGGCCACCGAGGACTACACGTGTACACACGCGTAAATCACACACGTACGCACACGTATAAAGCCTGGTTGCCAGGAATGTTAATTCCTCGGACAAGAGTCCAACTCTTCGCCCCACAAGGTCACACCCCCCAAATGCTCATGGGGGTCACGGCGACTGGCGTTAGATGGTGGTCCTCTTGGGGCCTAAGGGTGAGAGCCCGCCTGGCGCGCCAGGGAACAGGTTTTGCTGCCTCATCTTTTCCCGAGGCTTCAACGTTCTAGTTTTTCTCACCTGGCTGTGGGAACCCGAGGGAGAGACGGGTCAAATATCTACATGTGAGGACGAGACAGCAGGGACAGACCCACCTGCAGCCCCATGCCCTTCGTGGCGGCCATGGCCAAGATCTCCGACGGAGGGCGAGCCGTGGGCCAGGAGGTCTGGCCACTCCTGCCGGGGGGCGGGGGGTGACTCGCCCCACTTCCAACCTGCAGAGTCGGAGTTTTTCTCAAGGGTGACAGTGGTTCCCCAGAATTCCTTTTCTCCCTGTCAACAGCTGGAGTGGACATAGGCTCCCCGTGTTCTAATCAGGACAGCTCGGGGACCCCCTCCAGCCAGACAGGCACAGTGAGCGTTGTTTCTTCCTCGTCCTCCCAACGCACCTGACAGCTCCTAAACTAAGAAAACCCTGCCTTTTCCTTTTACGTGATGAAAGAATCTTTCAACAACCAACTGCAAGATGAATCTTCTATTAAAACTACTAAGACAAGCTTCATTTTGTGTTTCCAAATTAAAACATTACGAAAATGTACCCTGAATCGTCTTTACCAGGTTCTCTCATGCCATCGTTCGGCTTCCCCGGACAAACACGTGCATATATACACGGCGGCTGGAGCAGGGACTCAGAGGAACCCTGAACGTTCTGCCCTCCTCCTGAGGACAAATACCTTCCCAAGATCGCCCAGCGCTCTAGACACACAGACTAGGTACCTGCCGTCCCGGAGGATACAGAGCAGTACCTATTCTGATGCTCCAGGAGGTGCCAAGTGCCTGAGAAACAGTTGCTGAAAATGACACCTGGAGGCTTCAACCAAAGCCAGTGCTGACCCTCTGGTCACAGGAAGACACCTCCACATTCCCGAATCTGACACAACACCTGTGACCATGCGACAAGGGTCCAGGCCTTACCTATGACGTCCAGCCTCTGCGTGTGAACGAGCCCCAAGACCTGGACGTCGCCAGAGGGGCTCTTTCTGCAAACGCTGGCTCTTTCAGAGCAGTCCAGGGGCCCTTTGTATATTTTTTGACACAAATTGATGTAGTACCTGTAAAATGACACAGAGAGAGAGGCAAGGTCAGTGTCTGTCCTGCGCACTCAGGGGCAGCTCCTTCCATTCCTTTCAGAAAAGGTAATCGCTCTGATAGCCAAGGATTTCACAGCACCTCTGGACGCAGCACTGAAACAGGTCTCTGGGTAAAGAAAGGCCAAAGAGCGGCTGGATGCCAAAGAAGCGAGTGTGCCAGCCAGGCACGCGGGGTGACCCGAGACCCGGGTGGTTTAGAGTCAGGACAGGCAGCGGCTCAAACCCCGGCGAGTCGTTCCCTCGCTTACGGCTTAGGCCCTCCAGTTCCACGCTCCCCCCTGCCGTGTGGACGGAAGGATCCCGGAGCGCCTGGGGGAAGGCTCTATGCAGGGAGCAGTCAGTGCAGCTAACCCACCGCGGGCCAGCATGGCCTAGGGACTTGGGGTAGCAGAGCTGGGACAGTTCACGCGCCCCGACACACACAGCCACAGACGGCTGCCCCTCACAAACATGAACCAAACCGAGACTAATTCCACCAGGCCCACAGCTGACCAGCAGCTTCTCTGGGTTCTGAAGGTTTCTGTCGCCTCTGCTTCCAAACCACCCGCCGCGCACCAGGCCGCCCTGAGCGTCAGAGGAACGAGGCCATCCCGCCTTCAGAGTCTGCGCTCGAGCACCAAGCACCCAGCCCGTCGGCACGCGGCCAAGGTGGCGGGGGGGGGGGGAGGGGGCACTCACGAGGTCCCATCATGGACGAAGAACCAGGAGCCGGTGAGGGAGGACAGCAGCCGCAGGTCGTAGGTCCTGTGTTTCTGGATGAACTTGCACTCCATCTTCTTCGGGGGGCAGATGACTTTGGTTTTCCACTCAAACGTCACCTCGCACCCACGGATTTCACTGAAGACCTGTGGCCGTCCCACATCGGCATCCTCGTCGCACTTGAAGATAATCGCGGACGTCCGGTGGCTGTTGGCTGGGGCAGCACACGGGGACCAGTCAGACCCGGCCTGTCCCTTGCTCGTCCTTAGGCTCCTCCCCGCCTCCGCTGCGCTGGCCCTTAGGAACCCTGTGCATCCCTGGCCGCTCCCCACGCAGCCCCGGCCAGGTCTCTTGTGTTCCATTCATGTATCTCAACCCTAGACAGACTAAGTTCCCTCGGGGCACAGTATCTCCTGCACTCATCAAGCTCACAGCGATAGCGCGGTGCCTTGCAGACAGATATTCAGTGTTCGATTATGTATGAATGACAATAAAAAATGAAAACAGGGGCTTCCCTGGTGGCGCAGCGGTTGGGAGTCCACCTGCCAATGCAGGGGACGCGGGTTCGTGCCCCGGTCCGGGAAGATCCCACATGCCGCGGAGCGGCTGGGCCGGTGAGCCATGGCCACTGAGCCTGTGCGTCCGGAGCCTGTGCTCCGCAGCGGGAGAGGCCACAACAGTGAGAGGCCCGCGTACCGCAAAAAAAAAAAAAAAAAAGGAAACAGTAACAATAAGATACCTGTAATTCATTACCTAAAAACGCGTCATCCGACAGACCAGGAGAAAGGTCCTGGCCTAACAAGCCTCCAAAGAGAGCTACAGTTGTCCCTTGTAAACCTACCGTTCCTGACTCCTTAATTTGTATCATTTTGCTCCCTGATGACTTACAAACACTAAACAACTTCTCGTGCATTTATCCCATCGCCATCCTTGGGAACTCGCATCAGTCTGTGCCACACGTGTTACTAGGACTCCCTCGTGTGCCGGTTCTCCACGCGGCAGCAGCAAGTTTGCTGGACCTGGCTGGCCGTGACCCCCGCCCCAGCCCAGCCCAGCCCAGCCCCCCACAGAGCAGACGGTCAACCTACGAGCCCCTGCAGGCCTGATCACCCCACCACCACCCTGCAGACCCAGGACAGTAGCAATTCTGCTGAGAGTGAACGTGAATCACTGGTGCTGAAAACTGGTGTGTGGACACAAGTCCCTCGAGCCGGGGAGTGGGCAAGCTGACCACCTCGAACCTGCCCCTCACCTGGCCCCGCCGCGGTGCACGTTCACGGTTACGCAATACGCCCCACAAAACAATTAAAGATGACTTTTCTTTATGGAAAAGAGGCCTGGCTAGAAGATTATATGCAACAGAATCACTGCCGTTGACTTGGACGTCCAGAAAGATCTGAGCACAAAGCAGGCCTCCACCGGGTACAAGGCTACCTCACTGGCCTGGCTGGGACCCGGCGCTCTCCCACTTACAGTGTCTGCAGAAGCCCCACTCGTGGTCTCTGTCGTAGTTTGCGGTGGTCGCACACCAGAGCCTGGCCCTGCCCTCCAGAACACACTCCTCATAGCTCTTCCCATTGAACACGAAGGGGAACACGCACGGGTCGCCTTCTTCAGTTTCTGGAAAGAGAAGAAGTCTGCGTAACCCTGATTATCAGCACCACGCTGGCTGTGCCTTACCAGGCGCCGTCACCTCAAACAAGGATTCCCCGTAGAAATGGTCACCCCCAGCCAACGTGGGGACGCCAGGCCTCCCGGCCACAACGTGACAAGCAGTTCGGGGGCCTGAGAGCTCACACCTAGGGCTGTTAGGATGGATCGTCCCATGGTCTGAGCCAAGGTCCCAGTGCTCGCAGCACCTACAGCATCATTCCTCAGTTCTCTCCTCCTGCCAGGTCTACTTTCATATTTCCTGGGAACGTAAAATTCACCCCCCTGCAAAGATTTACCTGGAGGACAATTATCTCCGTTGGCGTAACTTAAAATGACAGCTTCGTCCTGGTGCCTGTAATCCAGTCTCATCGACGCCAGCCTCCCGAAAGACACCCCCTTGCTCCCGGAGAGCAGACAGACGCTTCCGTCCTTGCAGCCTCCTTGGTCCAGGCCTGCAGCCGCGGTGCACACCCCGACGCTGTAGGTGCGTGAGTCTCGGGTCACCTGGAGAGACATAACCCCGCGGCTGTGAGGGGTCTCCAGGTGCAGGGGGCCAGCGCTGCAGGAGGCAGGCGCTTGCCGGCAAGTGGCGGCTGGGTCCGCAGGCTGTGCCTGGGCGCCTTGGCGCTCACCTCTTCCTCTGGGGCCCTGACGCCCTCCAGAGGGCGACGCCCTGTCCACTCTCTGGGCGCCTTCCACACCGAGGCCCTGCCCTCCGGTGGCAGCCCTGCTGGCCGTGCTCCCGCGGGCCCGTGGGGGGCAGCAGCTGCGAGACCCCAGCCAGCTTGCCCCCCCTTCCCGAAGCCCGCATGTCCCGCCTGTAACCTGGGAGCGCCGGGGACTCAGAGCTGAGCGCAGAGTGGCCACAGCCTGACCGAAGGTGCCTCCCTTGCCGCCCAGCCTCTGCAGGCCGCACCTGCTGCACACCTGTCAGAAGGGCCTGCACCCAGGCACGGTCTCTGTTACAGCAGCCAGGCCGCTGGCACCTAGGCACGCAACTCAGAGCTCACCGCTCACCAGCTGCCGTCCCCTGCAAGGCAGGGATCTCGCGGGCTCGGTCCACGGCCATACGACTTAGCAACGCCTACATCACAGGGACGTAGGCCACGGCCCCAGACACGTAATGAACAGTCCACAGCGCTCAGGCCGGGACCGAGCTAGCCCCCTACACACCCAAACGTGTTCGAGTCGGGGGGCCCACAGCTCCCTCCCCCCGGCACCTCTGTGGTCACGCTGGAAACAGAGGGGGTCCACGTGGCCTCTGTCGGCCTCGCCCCTTACAGGCACGTGGTCACACACATGTCCACACGCGGTCACACACGAGCAGCCACCTGCTCTCCATCTGCGACATGAAGAGCCCCCCTGCCCCCCAACCAGGCCGCAGAACCCTCCAAAACAGAGAATCGCTCTGACCGCGACACTCGTCTCAGGTGTGAGCCGCGACTGGTTTGCACACCGTCCGAGCCCCACCCGGGACAGGGTAAGGCCACCCCCGGCCACGCACTGCCTCGTGGCCACATGTCCTCCAATGATCACACGTGCCACGCTGCGAAATGCAAGCGAGCGTCAGAAAGAACCCAGGCGGCGGCCCCGAGATAGCGGCGCCGGGGGAGCAGCGCTACCTTGAAGGTGCTCTTGGAGAGGGTGGACAGGTTGAAGCTGTAGTGCAGCTGCTCGTCCGTCAGGGAGCAGCCCTCTGCCTTCACCTCGTCAGGACACACCAGCGGGGTCTCCCACTCGAACACGAAGTCGCAGTCGCTGGTCCTCAGCAGCTTCGGAGTCCCCTGTTTTAAGGAAGGGCTCGGGCTTGAACCCACGCGGGTTAATAAGCACAGCGTCCTCCCTGTTCCCCCGCCGAGTGCCAGAGACACCTGCCCGGGGGGCTGCGGGCTCCTGCGCTGCCTCCAGACCGCCAGGGGCTCAGGGTGACCCACGGTGGCCTCTCTCCAAGAGGAGGGAGCCATCGCCCTTGCCAGCGGCAAGGAAGCAGCACTGCCCTCCAGCACTGCGAGGCAGGCCGGCCCACGCCCCAGCTCCTCGCTGCCCCTAGGCTGTGGCCCTGCACCTAGAGAGGGACAGCGTCTCAATGCTCCACGCTGCCAGCTCAAAGGCAGAAAGGGAGGGATCTTTAAATGTCGTCGTGACAGAGAAGTGTGTGAAACCAAGACCCTCCCGCTGCAAAGGACGGAGGCACGTGATTCTGTATGCGTCTCTGCTCCACCGTCTCTGGAAGCTCAGGATGTTTACAGTAAGGTAGAGAAGTGACCTGGCAAGACATTCCACAGGCCAAGTATCATAAATAAATATAAGTCAAGGTGCTTTCTCCCTCCCTCATTCAGCAACAGCCACAAAAACAGATGAGGAATTTCATTTTTAGCTGTAGCTGAAAATCTGTTTTTCTATAAATGTAAGTGAATAAAATATCTCCACTAAAGATAAGAGACAAGGAAATAAAATCTCCTTGAAAATCTTTCCAAACTTGACTGCACACGCAGCGTGAGATACCGTTTCTAAAACCCCAAATTACTGATCACTCTTAGCGCACCGCTGCTCCGAGACCAGCGCAAGTCCAGGGTTACCTGCGGACGTGTGTCCAGACGCCCCCACTTGCAGAGACAAGGGAGCCGACGGTCACGGCTTCCCTCGCCTTGATCACTCACGATTATCCTCACACCCAACAATCTCTGAACAGGGAAAGGTCTGTCTGGGAGCTGTGGGCTCTATATGCAGAGGCCCCAGAAAGCAATGGTTTGTTTCTCCCCCTTCTCTCAATGGCGGTACTGTCTGTCCCTCCTCAGCAGGCTGCTGCCAGGCCACTTCCTGCCACTGTCCAGTCACCCATCTGTGGCAGCCACAGCCCCCCTCCCTCACAAACCTGCTACAGGCCAGGGAATCAGAATGTCATCTTACTGAGATTCTGTTACAGAACCACGATCTTCACTTGCACTCCTTCAGCCACAAGAGCCTTAGAATTCATCACCAGGCAGTTCAGGATATGCGTTTCTTACACACACACACACACACACACACACACACACACACACACACACACACACACGGTCCTGTAATCAAGTACATTAACACTTCTACATATTCACGTTAGCTGAGACAAATACAGACCATAAGTAGCCCCAGTCCACTCACATCAAAGGATTGTAAGTTTTTGGAGTTTTAGAGATTTCAGAAGCACAGGTAAGGGGCCGAAAGCTAGGCTGCCTGGAGCAAAGAGTTCTCCACTGGAGCAGTGGGTGGGCGCCCAGCTGCCCCTGCAGAGCCATGTGACATCAGGCGGCCCTTCTGAGTCAGTGCAAAACAGGGGCCACAATCTACCAATTTATCTCCCATTCTCAGAGCGAGGTTGAGAGAAAATGAATGCAAAACTCTTTATAAAATAGCACTTTTTTTTTTAATGGAAACCAGTTCTGTTTTTTAAATGCATGTAAAACAAAAATCAGTGGCCTCCTTGAAAGTAGACTGTACGAATTTGTTGTAGCTATTTTGATTCCAGAGGTCTTCTTTCCTTTGCTAACTTCCAAAATTTGGATTATGTCCTGAGTGACTACAGCTGCCAAAACATCTGACTTCCGAATAAGATCAGTAATGTTATAATTTTTTAAAAAAAAACTAAAGTTGACACTTTTGTATATTGGTAGGCAAAGGTGAAGGCCGCTTCTATGCTCAAGTGTTTCACATTTTTAAATTACAACAGGCCTCTGTGAGCAAAATCTGCCCTGGTAACTCAGGGTGGGCTTACTTATTGTTAAATTAATGGCTTTACGTTACTCCATGCACCACTGGCATACCACATGATGCGAGACAGGCGTTGTGAATACAGGCATTCTTGGTCCGAAACAGATTTTATGGGTTTCCAGCTCTGGTTCATCGACCCACACTTTGGCTCCTACCTTGTAGACAGGCGCTCACTTACCATGCTCACACCCCTCTTACAATGAAAGGTGATCAGCGAGGTGTAGTTGAAACGCTTGTTCACCAGACAAGGAGTAGTACTTTCAAAGTTCAAGTAAACTTCGTTAGCTATGGGATTGAGTATCGGAGGTCCTGTGACTCGACCAATATCCTAAACAAAGAAAAAAGCAATGTTTCAGAAAAGTAATTTTTCCCCAAGTTAGTGGAGAAACGGCTAGCAGAGAATTGCAAAAATTACATGCCATCTGTTTCAAAGATGAGTAGCACCTAAAGACACTGGGTCAACAGCAGCTCACTTGAAACGTCCTGACAGGAAGGCACCACAAAGAAACCTCAGTTTGCCAGAGTGGTTATCAGTTTCGGTCCTACATTAATAACAATGGTTCTACTTCTGCTCAGGGTCAATTTTTGACGATTCCAGGCAACAGGAATTTCTCTCCCCAGTTACGCCGGGGCGGCTGCACAGTCTCTGGCTCCGGCTGGTGGGAAGCAGGAGCCCACGTGGCTGCCCGAACGATGCCCGTCTCCTCCTGCCCAGCACTGCGCCGGGACAGCTGCTTCCTCGGTGGTGCCCACGGTGTGGCCTCAGGGGGCACTGAGCACAAGCTTACTCACCCCCCCGCCATCTTCTGCGGCTTCGCACAGCCCCTGGCACACACTGGCTGCTCAGCAAGTGTTTTCGAGCAAATGAACACGCAAGTGAAAGGAAAGAAGTGACCGGCCAGGAACAGTGTGTATGTACGTGTGTGTGATGACTGTGCGTGTGTGTGTGATGAGTGCATGTGATGAGTGTGTGTGTGAGATGAGTATGTGTGTATTGAGTATGTGTGTGTGAATGAAGCCACAACGTGCTTTGTTCACCACTGTGGGGCATGTTAGGTCCACAATGACACAACACTCTAATTAGTTCTCTAATTAGAGAACTTGCTGCGTTTTTTTTAAATCTGAGAAAAGGTAGCCAGGTGGGAAAAGCAGACTGGATCTGTAAGCAAGTGGTTCACACCAAGGCTCCCCCCCGCACCACTAGAAAGGCTGACACCACAGCACCTCCTGCCAACATCTGGTTGCTCCAGGCCCTGCACTTGTCACGTAGCTACGCCTCTGTCAAGTTCATAATACGGCCAACTTCCCCACCCCTCCCAACATCTCTCCCCACCAACACCACAGCCAACATCCATTTTTTAAAAGGACATCTAGATACCTTATGACAGGACTCAGTGTTTAAAGAATGCAGAGAAACACACCACTTTTGAGATGCATTTCAAATAAAACATACCAAGAATCTGACAAACCGTGAATACAACTCATGGAGACAAGGTTTAGAGTTCCAAATCTATAACGGAAGGCAGAATACTTGGCTATTAGCAAAGCAGCTTATACCCTTAATTACAACTCATTTACCAAAGAACCTGCCTGCACTTCACAAGCGTTTCAATGACACAAGACCCGCGTGTAGGCCAAGAAAGCAAGTTCCATCGACACCCTTGAGCCTCCTGACCTGATACAAAACGGTGTGTCTACACGTGTGCGTCCACGTTGTCTCCCGTAACTGACTACCCTCCTCCGCCGACAGCTCGACGCACAATTCCTTACAGCCCGCCTCCCCTAGTGGACTCAGACTCACATGGTCCTGGCTCATTTCCCCATTCTTTCTGCCTGAAAACGCTCCAGTGAAAGCCAGAAACACGGCATGAAGGAGATTGTTAAAAATCTTGCAGGATGGTCTCCGCCCTTGGTTCCCTACTCACCATGGGGGCGCCGTCGATGGGAACCTTGCACACAGCGGTGCCGGCGGGACAAGGCACCCCGTGCATGGGGTTCAGCGGCTGGCAGATGTTGATGTAAAAGTCAGGGCTGGTGTCAGAGGCGTCGTCCTCGCTCTCATCGTACGCTTCGTACCCCCCAGTGCGGTGGATGAGGGGGGACAAGTCGATGATGGAGCTGCCGTTCCTCACAGAACATTCCGTCTGTCAAGCAGGAAACACGCCTCGTTGGTGTGTGCAATACGTGTTCCTGACCAAGGCACCCACGACAATAGAAGCTGAACCAAAAAGGCACAAAGGGTGGAAGCAGTGCCCCAAACGCTTGGTTACCTAACATCGGGCACTTTGAACCACGTATGACTGGGGGCCCCAGGAGTGGGGGAGACAGGCTGGGGGCCCGAGGGAGTCGCAGGAGAGGTGGAGCAGGGCCCCTGGGGGGGCCGTGCCACACGTGCCCACCCGACTCACCGCCTGCTCGCAGGCCAGGGGCGTGTGCCAGTAGAAGAAGAGCGTGCACGTCTGCTTGTCCAGGGAGATGAGCGCGGGCCTGTTCGCGGGCCCCGCCTCGGGCCTGCACACGAAGCTGATCACGCTCTTGTAGCTCAGGCCGGTCTTGGAAGGACAGGGGGAGCCGTCCTCGTACACCAGCTGTAAGACCTGGTCCACGTACTTCAGCCTCTTGCTCGCCTTGCCCACGCTGATCCTGGTCTGTCCGAAGCAGGCCCCTGTCCCAAACACAGAAGGGAGAGTGGAAAACACACAATTACGGATTCAAACCACTCGCTTTCCGATGAGAACTTTCTGCAGAACCAGACTTTGAAATTCACAGCCAACACTCTGGAGGGTCCCGTGTGGTTTTAGCAAACGTTACACATCTAGTATTCCATCACGTGGCCACGAAGCCCCCACACCCCTACCAGCCCACTGCTGCCGATGAAGGAAGGCATCTGACCTCTTCGCTGGAGGGACGCGGAGACCGAGGCCGACCTCGGGGCCGGGAGGGCGGGCCACACACACTCACCTACACCAGGGGCGCAGTTCTCGTTGTCCCCGCACACGCTGAGGTAGACCAGCCCCTTCTCACTGTAGGCGGCAGTGTACCCGGCCCTGCCGCTTAGAGAGCTCAGGTCAAACAGGTGTCCTGCTCGGGGGAAAGGATGGGGACACCGTGACCCATCACCGGCGCTCACACACAGATGCCGCCGGCCATCGGGCCTCCTGATTCCTTGTCACGTGTCACTGCCCCCCTTCACTGACGTGGCCCCCAAAACCTTCCTGACAGCTAGAAAGTACCCAGGAGACAGCAGCTCAGGGCGTCCTCCTGCGCCTGGGCCACGGCGATTCCAGTGGGGTTGGGAGGGCCCGTCAGCATCCCTCCCGCTGCCAGTGACCCAGCCCCAAACCTTTCCGGGCCCCAGAGCTGAGATCCTGTGGTTTCCTCGTTGCCCCACGTCAACTCTGAAAGGAGCGGAAGACTGACTCCAGCTCCGCCAGCCTAAAGCTTGGGACCAGCACCCCAGAAACAGGAGTTACGGGGAGCACGGCTTTCAGGGAGGTGCTTAGTCTCTTCTCCACTGAAGAACCACAAGTCAACAGGACCGGGCAGATCCAGCAGAAAAGGCCAAACGCGCACCCACAGGACATGATGCTGCTGCCCGGGGTGCCTGCCCCCCAGCCTCACACTGGGTCTCTCACCGCTTGCATGCACGTGCGCCCACGTGTGTGTGCGCGTGTATGCGTGTGTACCTGTGTGTGTTGAGGGTGTGGGGATGGGCGGCCGGCAGCGGCCCTCACCTGTAGAGGGGTTGGTGACCTGGCAGTTGTCGTGCACGTTGCTCTTCACGGGGCAGGCAGCGGCCGTAGGCCAGGAAAAGGTGTACTCGCAGTCCTCCACGGCACTGAGGAACATGGGCCTGGAGTTCTAGAAACAAGCGAAGGGCAGACAGCTGCTGACAGGGTGCGCGCCTGACGCAGGTAACAGCGCCCACTGGCGCCAAGCAGGAGCTCCCCTGTGACGCACCACAAGCCCGTGACACACCTGTCTCGGTGTCTTCACGGGACGAGGGCAGACTGGGGAGAAGCAAAGGGTCAGGGTTTGCTCCTGAGATACCCCTGGGGGCTTGACACACACAGGGTGAGACAGAGCCGGAAATCCACTCGGGGGGCAGGGACGTTTTCCTACAGCTAAGGCTTTTAAGGTGGGGTCGGGGACAGGGTGGCGAAGGATGCTCAAAGGGCTACTGTAAGGCACGAATGAGGAAATAAATGATAAAGTCCTGAAAAACGGAACCGACATCTGTTATGATGGACATAACAGGAAGACCCTCAGGGAGAACTAGTCATGAACTAACTAATCCCTCCACCACCCGGGCTAAGGCTCCCTGCCTCTCAGACGTGTCTCGTCCACACGGCGAGGGTAAAAGGGTAAGATTCGTGCAGCAGCGCCCTCCTTCCCAGATAAACCAGCCCCCGGCACCCGCGTGCAGAGCCCTCCACGGACCAAGCAGCTGTCTTGCTCTGCCGTGAGCCTCTCTCCTCAGATACACAGCTGAGCTAGTCTATGGGGGCCCAAGAGTCCAGACCCCAGCAGCACAGGGGTCCAGGCTCAGCCTCTGCACAGCCTCCTGAGGCGGAACCTCAGCTGCCACCCCGTCAAGGGGGCAGACCTCAGGCTCCTCCTGCCACAGCTGGCCGCATGCAGCTGGACAGTGGTGCTCTGTCCTGACACTGAGGATGGAGTGCACTGGGCCAGCCTGACCTCACTCCCGAATCTTACAAGACAGCACACAGGCTGCACCTTCATCTCCGTGGCAGAGATGCTCCCGCGGTGAAAACACAGTCCAGAGAAACCATTAATTCCGCCCCCACCTGCTGCACTGCATGTACCAACCCGTCAGGGAAGGAACCATCCAGAGATGAGACGGGAACCCAGTTCCCACGCGCCAACCACACGCCAGAAACAGTGCCCGGCGCTTCACGCCGCCTCTCTCTAACCTCATGGCGATCTGGCAGGACAGGCCGAGCTCGTGCTGGTAACAGGTGCCCCGTTTAGGGAGGTTAAGTGACCGAGGTCCACGGCCAGGAAGTGGAAGAGCGACCTTGGAACCGGGTCTGCCCGACCTTCTGCTTTACCCAAGTGCCTTAATGAGGACAAGGGCAGGTTACCAAACACCAGTTCCCTCTGCGGCCTTCAGGGATCTGAGTCAGACTCCCAAGAGAACCACCGAATTCTGGAACAGGAACTGCCAGGGTGGACACCCCGGGACCACGGGCCCGAGCCGCGCCGCCCACGCCCTTTGTTAGGCTGGGTCACCCCGAGCTCTTCAGCTCACATCCCAGGAAGTGAGACATCGGTCTCGCTGACCCTGGACTCGCACTGGGGCCGAGACAGCTGCGTCACTTACGACTTGGCTCTCGCTGCACGAGAAGCGGATGGTGGTTGACTTCTTCCGGATCTGGTCCGGACACGGGTCACCATCGACGTACCTCAGGAGAGTCATGCCCTCGCTCCCCTGAGGGCCATCCCTCACTCTGCCCAGGTTCACGGGCTTGGAGCCACCCAGCAGACACACGGCCGCCTCCGGAGGGCACGGCTCTGCAGCACAAGCAGAGACAATTAAGAGTGACCGTCAGTCCCTGTCCAGTCTAGGACTTAACAAGGGACGTAACGTCCGGCACGTGACACAGTTGATTCTAACAATTACCTCAAAATATCAGTGATTTCTCTCATTAAGTCAGATGCCAGTGACACCGTGAGTTCTCACTCCATGAAACGCCATTTTACCACAGATGGGTTGGGGGTGAGCATGAGGTGTGGGGAGAATTCAAGGCAGAACAGCCTCAATTATTTCTGATCCCCAAACGAGATGAAGCTGAAACACCTAGATTACGCCCGTGGAACATTTTAAATGGCCTCTATTCACGTGCTACCTTACTTTAAGAAGTCACCAAGAACTGTGCCAACCTCCCAGCCCCCGAAATGTCTGAGTCATCTGCGCTGGGTAAAGAACGGGTCCCACTTCGTGGATTAATAAGAGCCTCAGCGTCACCAATCTAGCCAGCATACAAAGCGAGGGGAAGTGGGCCGTGGCCTCAACCATGCAGAGGAGAAAAATAACTTTCTGGGTTTTTGTTTTTAAAAAAAAAAAAAAAAAAAAGACAGCAGCAGTGCCCACTGTGAGTTGAGCCAGACAAGAGGCTGCCTCAGTAAGGCTGCATAAACTCCAAGAAAACGGGACAAGTTTCGTCCCCAGGATCCCAGGGGGCCGCGGACGGCACCAAGGTCTCCGTGGGCTGCTGCTCCCAGTTGCACGGGCACAACTGAGTTCTAGCCTCATCACCCGCACCACGGGTCTGGGTGCATCCTAACAAGACCCCCCCCCACTCTGCTCTCAGTGAATACAGAGGGCACATACCCAGAGCTCCATTTCCCACCCTCCTATCTCCTGCCCTGGCTAAGAATTACCTGCCACGGTGATTATTTCTACCTACCCTCCAGCTCCCCACATTCAAACAATGGTTACAACGCTCCCAACAGAGCCTTCAGCACTGATTTATCCTGGACCACGCCAGGGATGGGTCATCAAGACCCTCAGATAATTCCTCCTGCTGCTTATTGGCAAAACCACTCATGTGTCAGAGAGCGGTGCACCATTGAAGAATCCGTTCTTACTTCCTCTTCACCCATAAATTCACGACAAGCCATGAGCGCCTCTGCCGGAGACCTCACTCACCCGAGCCGGCCCGCGGAGCCAGAGACTTGCACACGTTGATGAGGTAGTGCTCAGTGGCTCCCGTCCTCGTGACGGCTTCCCAGTTGTCGCTGTACCTCGACAGGGATGAGAGATCGAAGGTGTTCCCAGCCCCGTCTCTGAAGGAAAGAAAGCACCACGGTGAGGTTCGGCTGGATTCTAACGGAGTCTAGCGCTCCGTCTGCAAAGGATCAGTATAAAGGCAGAGTCTACTCCCGACACCCTGGGAATCAGACCCTGCCAGGGACAGAACTCGACACTGGACTCTCCCAGATCCAGGCGGAACCAGCAACAACACAGCTTGAGTTCAGGAAATGTCAAGCCTTAGCTCAACAAAATTATGTATTAACCAAAAAAAGCTAAGAGTAAGCACCTGTCCTGCTCAGGCCGGTGAGAAGACAAGGGTACACAGACAGCTAAGACACGCAGCGCCCAGGGCAGCCCGGGCAGCCCTGTCCAAGCTGGAGGACACCAAGAGTCACTGAAATAAACCAGGCTGATGTTGACCTGCTCAGGTAACGGTTTACTTACTGCATGAACCCCAAGTAGGGACAGACACCGAGAGCCAGCCCTACGCCAGGTGCAGAGTTAATGGTAAGCAAGACAAACACTCCCTCTGCAGGGCGCCAGACCCAGGTGGAGACAGAGGACAGCCACAGGTGCCACTTCACCAGGCGGTAACCTCAGCACATCAGAGGGGACTGACTGCGAATCACCCATTCATTCAAAAACTACATGCCAACTGGGGCTACTGTGTTGAAGGAGAGATAAAAATCGCCCGTTTTATGAAGTCTGCAGAAGTCACAAAGTAATATTGTAAAACGTACAGACGTCAGGTGGCAATTAGAGCGAAGAGGGAAAAAGGCAGGGAGGTGGGTATGAAGTTTGGGAGGGGAAAGAGGAGGTGAGATTTTAGACAATGGCCGCAGAAGGCCTTCCTGAGGAGGCCACCTCTGAATAAACTCAGAAAAACGCGGAAGAGCTAGTCACGCGGGGACGCGGCAAAGCGCAGCACAGGCAGAGGCAGCAGCGGGAGCGAAGGGCCTGAGGTGCAGAGAGCCCGGTGCACCCACAGGAAAGCAAGGAGCCCCATGTGGCCGGAGCAGAGCAGACACGAGGAGTGACACAGCAGGGGCTGAGCGCAGCATCACATGGAGCGCTCCAGCCAGCAGAGACGGGCTTCACCGCATCGAGGGGCACAGCAACAGCCTGGGCCGACTTACAGTCTAACGGGGCCACTGTAATCACTGTGCGGGGCTAGCCCAGCGTGGGTCAGGGGACCCCTGAGGGGCCACTGCGGCGATGCAGGGGCGAGATGAAGACGGCCTGAACCAGGGCAGGGAGGTGCTTCCGCAAGAGAGAACTCTAGATATTTTGAAAGCTGATGGGCCATAAATGGGATGAGAGCGAAAGGATGGAGCTGGCATTGATACTGGCCTATGTGGGAGACACGGGTATTTATTTGCAAAAGCAGGTCCTCAAGAACTTCATATAATGGACCATCTGATAGAAACTTATTGTAAATGGTTAAAGACCTAAAAGAAGAAATTGAAACTATAATAAAAGAAGGGGGGTAGAATGGAGGGAAGAAATGATGAATCAGAGTACCAACAGGGACTTCCCTGGTGGTCCAGTGGTTAAGAATCCACCTTCCAATGCAGGGGATGTGGGTTCAATCCCTGGTTGGGGAACTAAGATCCCACATGCCCTGTGGGGCAACTAAGCCTGCGTGCCGCAACTACTGAGCCCGAGCGCCACAACTGAAGAGAAGCCCGCATGCCGCAACGAAGATCCCGCATTCCGCAGCTAAGACCCAACACAGCCAAAATAAATTTAAAAAAATTTTTTAATTAAAAAAAATAATAAACTGTTTCTAAAATAAGTTTTAAAACAGAAAGAGTACCAAACAGAACTCCTAGCATGAAAAGGACAGTCATGAAAATTAAAAAAGGGGAACAGTCAAAACAGCAAATTAAATCAGCTGATAAAGAGTATCACTAAGTTGGAAATAGGTCTAAGGAAACAGAATACAGTCCAAAAACAGATAAGTAAGATATCTAAAAGACATGGTGAGGGCTTCCCTGGTGGCACAGTGGTTAAGAATCCGCCTGCCAATGCAGGGGACAGGGGTTCGAGCCCTAGTCCAGGAAGATCCCACATGCCACGGAGCAACTAAGCCCACACGCCACAACTACTGAGTCCACATTCCTAGAGCCCATGCTCTGCAACAAGAGAAGCCACTGCGATGAAAAGCCCGTGCACCGCAACGAAGAGTAGCCCCCACTCACCACAACTAGAGAAAGCTCGCATGCAGCAACAAAGACGCAACACAGCCAAAAATAAATAAATGAAAAAAATAAATTTTTTTAAATTAAAAAAATAAATAAATAGAAGACATGGTGGATAGAATAGGAAAGCCTAAGATATGATTAATACAAGTCCCAGAAGAAAAGAGACAGAATAGGTTAGAGGCAACCTTCAAATATACAATCACTGTAAATATTCCTAAGTGAGTAACAGACATTCATCTTTAGCTTAGAAAGCATCAACTTCCAAGCAACATAAATAACAAAGCCATACCTAACAAATCAGACTGAGACTGCAGAACAAATACGAGAGAAAATATACAGAAAAGGTAGGTTATCTACAAAGGAATGAAAACAGGACGGACGGGGACAGATTCTCTAACAGCAATACCAAGCACCGGAAGATGGTAGATTACCTTCAAAGTGCTGACACACACAAAAAACGTATTCACCTGGAATTCTGTACCAAGCTAGTGACAATAAAACTAAGCCTTTTCAAGTAAAGACCAATATTTAACTCGACAGAGTCTCTGTTCGAACCAGCAAGCAGTGTGACTCACAGTGCAATTTGTACCCAGGACCAGTCAGCAACCGTGGAAGGAGCCAGCGCCACAAGATGAACCAGTAATGGACACTGGTTCCTTCGCTGTCCCTAGTGCAAGGGGACACAGCTCTTCACCCCATCAGAGGCCAGAAGCAAATAGTTTGCAAACCAGCACTGCGCACAGCATTATACTAAACAGATTACTTAGAGAAAGAGAACTGGGTCAAAAGCAAGGGGTAAAGTGCAAAGAGGAAGGTGGCCAAAGAAAGAGGGGCATTTCTTTTCCTCTTCAAAAGAAGAAATTTATATAGTCAAGCGACCAATGGATATTTTTAAAAATCGCAATAGTGACTTATTCAAGAAGTAAGAAAACACGTCAGAACAAAAGCACTCGACCACAATACCATGGAGATGGGGAGAGAGTGTTGGGGCTACGACACTCTACGTTATTGTATTGTTGGAGAGATGGGTATAGTTACTAACTTTAGCTTTCCATTAAATCAAAAATACATGTTTAAGGCAACCATTAAAAGAAAATGAATTATAATTCAGGGAACGCATGGTGAGATTTTTTTAAAAAGAAACAAAAAAATATCATTAGTATCCTCAGAGATGATCAGAAGGACTTATTTGAAATTCCAAATAAAAATCTCCAAAGGATAGCTGATTTTCTCAAGTTCAGAAAATATTCCAGAACGGAGTAAAAACACGAAAACAGAAGACGAGCAATTAACTTTTCCACCAAACATACACAGTTCTTGTAGGAAATGGGACAATGCCTTCAAAACTGAGGAGAAATTAATTTGAATCTGTAATCCTACTACAGCCAATCAGATTGAAGAGCAAGTTATGGGCATTTTCAGACAACGCGTGGGTTCTCTCCCATCCAACCTCTCTAAAGTATAGGAGGATACACTCTAACCAAACGAAAAAGGAAGCCATGACAAAGGGCGTGAAATCCAAGAAGCAGGGGATCCAAGCCAGGAGTGATCCCCAAATGAGCTCTGATCAAAGAGCAGAAAACACACGGCCCAAGTCCGAACTGAGTCCTTTCCGAAGAAGAACGGTGATTATTCGTAGACACAGCATCATGAAGAGCCCCGACAGTCTGAGATACAACGGGAAGGCATATTATTCTGTCAACAATAAAAGAGAAAGACTACGTAAAATGCCAAGATTTAAAACCTGTTCGAGGTAGCTATGTTCCAAGTATTAAGCAAACTAAACGTGGAATGATTTTTGGAGCAACTTATGAAATAGAACAAATGGGAATCCTCTGACCTAAACACTAAACCTATCTTCCTTCAGTTAAGAGGAAGCTAAGAGACACAAGATGATGTCATTTCTCTGCAGATCCAATCAGACCGTGTGATTTTGCAGCAAATGATGTTTATGCAATACTGTAAACGCCACTTATTAGTTTTTGATTCTTTAGAACCACCCTCTGAATAAAGCAGGTAAGACCATTAGAGTTACCCAGCAGGAGACACATGTTCTAAACCTTGGCAATGCACCAGCGACAGCCTGCTGGCATTGAGGCAGTGGGAGGAGCGGCTGAAGGACAGGCAGCATCCGAGGCCCTCATCTTAACTTAGCGGGAAGTCAAGAGATGTCTAAAAGTGATGAAACAAGAAATAGAGCTTAGAGTGTATCATCCCATATTCTAAAGGCAACCAGAAGAGGAAATAAAAATGGAACTAATGAACGCGGGGCAGGGGAGAGGGGAGAGGAGACCAGAATTACATTTCTGGTGTCTGAAGACAGAGTCGACCGATACCATTTGAGGTTGACAAGCACGGGTATATCGATCATGCAGAGTCATGCAAGGCTCCAGACAGAACTACAAGAAGACACGGTAGAAAGTGGGATGAGGCTGAGGTGGGGGAAGCTTACTTCATCTGACACAGTTTTCTACACTTACGAATTCATACAATATACACGCATAAGCTTTCATTTTAACTGATTCTTCAATTAAGAATAAAAACTGGAAGGAAACAGGGAAATGATTTTTCCCCAGGATGGAATGCTGTAACTCAGTGATTCTTTTCAGGCTGGGTCCTCATGCAACAGAAACGTCAGCATCTCCCTTAAACATCCAGAAATGTGTAGACCTGTGAAAGCAAAATCTCCAGGGATGGAACCCAAGATGTGTATTTTGTAACAGTTCTGAGGGTGACGCTGATGAAATTCACACACAGTGAAGACCTCCACCTTATCTCAGGAGCTGCCAACCACCTCATTTCAGGAGCCTCCTTGAGCCACAGGAAACAGGACAAAGGAACTGGTGATGGCAGCTGAGAACCTGCAGGGTGGGTGTCGCCCCCTGGCGCTCTCTCCACACACACACACCCCACCATGCAGCTCCACCATCTCCCTCTCCACGTCCTTTTCACCAAACACAGGCAGCATCCAGGGAGGTGCAGAGGCCAGGGGACACCCTGGTCACTCCAATCCACTCACACCCATGAATCATACAAGGTTTCCTGTTTCAACTCCAGTCACTTCCTTGTACCTTAACACAAGGTAATCAAAAAATATGAAAGTCGTGAAGGATTTAGCAGTTACCCTAATCCAACTCCTCAGTTTAACATTCAGGAACTAAGGCTTAGAGAAATCACCTGACTAATCTAATCCCATCCCCCACCCAGCCACTAACTTTTTTTTTCCTTTTTTCATATTTATTTATTTATTTGGTTGTGCCCGGTCTTAGTTGCTGCATGTGGGCTCCTTAGTTGTGGCATGTGAACTCTTACTCGCAGCATGCATGAGGGATCTAGTTCCCTGGCCAGGGATCAAACCCGGGCCCCCTGCATTGGGAGCATGAAGCCTTAGCCACTGTGCCACCAGGGAAGCCCCCGGCCACTAACTATTAAAGCAAAATATTATCAAGTAAACATGACTGCCCCAGGGTCAACACCCGCATCGACTTACTTGAATGAGCACTCGGTCAGGTCGAAGGGCGGGCAGGCATACTGCGTGTGCCACTCGAACAAGTAGGAGCAGTCAGAAGTCTCCTGGAGAAACACCGGCTGCGGAAGTGGAGAGACGTGTCCATGAAACGGGACACGTCAGATAGTCGGCGCTTTAAGGATGCAAATAGTAAGGGATGGGCCGCTCATTACACTCTACACAGACGATCAAGGTGTGAACACAGTGACCAGGAAGTTTTATGAGACGGAAAAGCAGATTCACTTTGTAAAGACAAAGGCAAAGGGGTGAGGGCAGAGCGGCCCCCTGCTGCGTTGAGCACACTCACCGCCTGGGTGCTGCGGTCACAGTAGAAGATGATGGTCGTGGAGCGCCGGTACACCTTATGGCAGGTGTCCCCACCGGTGTAGTTCATCTTCAACACCCCATTCTCATAGGTCAGCTTCTGCGTAAGGAGACCTGCTCAAGAAGCAGCCAGTTCAACAAGGATCAGTTCAGGAAGCCCCAGGCTGGTCAACACAGACACGGTGCCTCACACACGCTGAACAAACACAAGACCAAGCGTGCCTGGCCTATTGGCACTGGACCACTGGCTCCGTCACGTGCCACTGTAGAGACCAGAAACAGTCCTCCTCTCGCCCAAGGCTGCGATCTTATAGACTGACCACGGGATCGATGACGTACAGAGACCCCCGGCCTGACGAGCTCAGAGGATAGCACTTCCTCTTCACAGCCCCTCAGGGAGGCCCATGTACTCACCCCATCAGCTACTTCAACTTCTTTCTTAAAAGATTCTTAAACTTATCATCACTGGCCCAGATGCTGAGACAGCATGAGGACCAACAGCCTGTCTTATATATTTTACAGTCCAACCCTGTATGAAATGTGTCCCCTTTGTCTCAGTTCTAGAAAGTACTACCTCAGAACACCCATTAATAGTCCAGTGCGTCCCAAAGTTGGAATAAAAAGAAGACATATAATCTCAGAATTGGTAACTGGTATTGCTAAATAAGAATGAAATAAACACTAACACCACTTATCAGTACATGTCATGGTGACAAAAATCAAGTAAAATCAGAAACATCATTGGGCACGTGGGGGCAGGGGGGAGGGCCGGAGGCGGAGCCAAGATAGCAGTGTGGGAAGACGCAGAGTTCGCATCTCCCCACAACTAAGGCGCCTGCCGGACGCTGGTGGGGGACCCTGACATCTAAGGGAATGGGAAGAACCCCCGACCAAACTGGTAGGATGTGGGGGGCTGAGGGGGTTGGAGAAGTGGAGACCCGACAGGACCGGCGCGCCCCTGAGGGGTGGCTGAGGTGGGGAGGGGTTCCCATGCCTGAAGGGACCCCCAGGGGCTCCGATCAGCGGGGAGCAGGCCCAGCGTTTTCCCCGCCCAATCGGCCGGGGAAGTCTGCCCAGCTCCCGGACCAGGTCCTATACCCTCAGAGGTCCCCTCCTGGCCGGGCTGATCCTGGGGACATAGGAGGGAGGCCAGGAGAGAAGGAGAGGCAGGAGGGAGGCGGCTCTCCAGGACCAGAGGGGCGGGAACGGAGCAAGGCCGTTTGCCCCACCCACTCGAACCCAGGAAGGCTGCTGGGCTCCCAGGTGGGGTCCCCCGCCCTATGAGACCAGGGGCGGGAGGCATGCCTGGGCCCCTTCTGTTCCTTGAGCCTGAGCCCCACCCCCTACACCCCCCCCGGGCCTTTTCCAGCCCTGTGGGTACTAAGCACAGGCCCCGCCCACCAGCCAAATCTTGCCCCTGCTAAGGCCCCGCCCTCCACAGCCAAGGCCTTTTCCACCTTTTTTTTTTTTTTTTACTATTGTGGTTCCTTTTTACCTTCCAGTTGTTGTTTCGTCTATATTTTTATTTTTATATTTTTTCTAACATACCTGTTAGTTTCCTAGTCTAACTGTATTTTTTACTTTGTTATTGTTCTTTTATTTTTTTTGCCACCCCTCACGGCTTGCAGGATCTTGGTTCACAAGCCAGAGGTCAGGCCAAAGCTCCGGCAGTGGGCACTCTGAGTCTCAACCACTGGACTAACAGAGAACTTCAGACCCCAGGGAATATTCATCGGAGTGAGGTCTCCCAGAGGTCCTCATCTCAGCACCAAGACCCAGCTCCACCCAACAGCCTACGAACTCCAGTGTTGGAAGCCTCAGGCCAAACAACTAGTAAGACAGGAGCACAATCCCACTCATAAACAAACAAACAAACAAAAAAAGAGACAGCAAAATAATATATCACAGATGAAGGAGCAAGGTAAAAACCTACAAGATCAAATAAATGAGGAGGAAATAGGCAATCTACCTGAAAAAGAATTCAGAGTAATGACAGTAAAGATGATCCAGAATCTCGGAAATAGAATGGAGGCACGGATTGAGAAAATACAAGAAATGCTCAAGAAAGATCTAGAAGAACTAAAGAACAAACAAACAGAGATGAACAACACAATACGTGAACTGAAAAATACACTAGAAGGAATCAATAACAGAATAACAGAGGCAGAAGAACGAGTACGTGAGCTGAAGACAAAACGGTGGAAATAACTGCTGAGGAGCAGAATAAAGAAAAAAGAATGAAAAGAACTGGAGACAATCTCAGAGGCCTCTGGGACAACGCGAAACGCAACAACGTTAGAATTATAGGGGTCCCAGAAAAAGAAGAGAAAAAGAAAGACTCTGAGAAAACATCTGAAGAGATTATAGTGGAAAACTTCACAAACATGGGAAAGGAAATAGTCACCCAAGTCCAGGAAGCACACAGAGTCCCACACAGTATAAACCCTAGGAGAAACACACCAAGACACATATTAATAAAACAAAAATTAAATTCAAAGAAAAAACATTAAAAGCAGCAAGGAAAAAACAGAAAATAACATACAAAGGAATCCCCATAAGGTTATCAGCTGATTTTTCAGCAGAAACTCTGCAGGCCAGAAGGGAGTGGCAGGATATACCTAAAGCGATGAAAGAGAAAACCTACAACCAAGATTACTCTACCCAGCAAGGATCTCATTCAGATTCGATGGAGAAATCAAAAGCTCTTCAGACAAGCAAAAGCTAAGAGAATCCAGCACCACCAAACCAGCTTTACAACAAATGCTAAAGAAACTTCTCCAGGCAGGAAACACAAGGAAAAGACCCACAAAAACAAACCCAAGACAATTAAGAAAATGGTAATAGGAACATACATATTGATAATAACCTTGAATGTAAATGGACTAAATGTCCCAACCAAAAGACATAGACTGGCTGAATGGATGGATACAAAAACAAGACCCGTATATATACTGTCTACAAGAGACCCACTTCAGACCTAGGGACACATAAAGCCTGGAAGTGAAGGTATGGAAAAAGATATTCCAAGCAAATGGAAATCAAAAGAAAGCTGGAGTAGCAATACGCATATCAGATAAAATAGACTTTAAGACTGTTACAAGAGATAAGGAAGGGCACTACATAATGATCAAGGGATCAATCCAAGAGGAGGATATAACAATTATAAATGTTTATGCACCCAACATAGGAGCACCTCAACACATAAGGCAAATGCTAACAACCATGAAAGGGGAAATCAAAAGTAACACAATAATAGTAGGGGACTTTAACACCCCACTTACACCAATGGACAGATCATCCAAACAGAAAATAAGGAAACACGAGCTTTAAGTGACACAACAGACCAGAGAGATTTAATTGATATTTATAGACCTTTCCACCTGAAAGTGGTAGAATACACTTTCTTCTCGAGTGCACATGGAACATCCGCTAGGATAGATCACACCTTGGGTCATATATCAAGTCTCAGGAAATTTAAGAAAACTGAAACTGTATCAAGTATCTTTTCTGACCACAACGCTATGAGATTGGAAATCAATTACAGGAAAAAAATTGTAAAAACCACAAATACATGGAGGCTGAACAGTGTGCTACTAAATCACCAAGAGATCACTGAAGAAATCAAAGAGGAAATTAAAATATACATAGAAACAAATGACAACAAAAACACAATGACCCTATCGGATGCAGCAAAAGCAGTTCTAAGAGGGAAGTTTATAGCAATTCAATCTCACCTCAAGAAACAAGAAAAATCTCAAATAAACAATTTAACCCTACACCTAAAGCAACTAGAGAAAGGACAACAAAGAAAACCCAAAGTCAGTAAAGGAAAGAAATCACAAAGATCAGAGCATAAATAAATGAAATAGAAACAAAGAAAACAGCAAAGATCAATAAAACTAAAAGCTGGTTCTTTGAGAAGATAAACAAAATTGATAAACCCTTAGCCAGACTCATCAAGGAAAAAAAGGGAGAGGACGCAAATCAATAAAATTAGAAATGAAAAAGGAGAAATCACAACTGACACTGCAGAAATACAAAGGATTATAAGAGGCTACTACAAACAAACTATATGCCAATAAAAAGGACAACTATGAAGAAATGGACAAATTCTTGGAAAGGTACAATTTTCCAAGACTGAACCAGGAAGAATTAGAAAATATAAACAGACCTATCACAAGAAATGAAATTGAAACTGCAATTAAAAATCTTCCAACAAACAAAAGTCCAGGACCAGATGGCTTCACAGGCGAATTCTATCAAACATTTAGAGAAGAGCTAACATCCATCCTTCCCAAACTCTTCCAAAAAATTGCAGAGGGAGGAACACTCCCAAATTCATTCAATGAAGCCACCATCGCCCTGATACCAAAACCAGAAAAAGATATCACAAAAAAAGAAAATTATAGACCAATATCACTGATGAATATAGATGCAAAAATCCTGAACAAAATACTTGCAAACAGAGTCCAACAACATATTAAAAGGATCATACACCATGATCAAGTGGGATTTATCCCAGGGATGCAAGGATTCCTCAATACATGCAAATCAATCAATGTGATACACCATATTAACTAAGGAATAAAAACCCTATGATCATCTCAATAGACGCAGAAAAAACTTTTGACAAAATTCAACACGCATTTATGATAAAAACTCTCCACAAAATGGGCATAGAGGGAAACTACCTCAACATAATAAAGGCCATATATAACAAACCCACAGCAAACATCACTGTCAATGGTGAAAAACTGAAAGCATTTCCATTAAGATCAGGAACAAGACAAGGATGTCCACTCTCAGCACTCTTATTCAACATAGTCTTGGAAGTCCTAGTCATGGCAATTAGAGAAGAAAAAGAAATAAAAGGAATACAAATTGGAAGAGAAGAAGTAAAACTGTCACTGTTTGCAGATAACATGATACTATATATAGAAAATCCTAAAGATGCCACCAGAAAACTACTAGAATTAATCAATGAATTTGGTAAGGTTGCAAGATACAAAATTAATGCACAGAAATCTCTTGCATTACTATATGCTAACAACGAAAAATCAGAAAGAGAAATTAAGGAAACAATCCCATTTACCATCGCGACGAAAAGAATAAAATACCTAGGAATAAACCTACCTAAGGAGGCGAAAGACTTGTACTCAGAAAACTGTAAAACACTGATGAAAGAAATCAAAGATGACATAAACAGATGGAGAAATATACTATGTTCTTGGATTGGAAGAATCAATATTGTGAAAATGACTATACTACCCAAAGCAATCTACAGATTCAATGCAATCCCTATCAAGCTACCAATGGCATTCTTCACAGAATTAGAACAAAAAAGTTTACAATTTGTATGGAAACACAAAAGACCCCGAATAGCCAAAGCAATCTTGAGAAAGAAAAACAGAGCTGGAGGAATCAGGCTCCCTGACTTCAAACTATACTACAAAGCTACAGTAATCAAGACAGTATGGTACTAGCACAAAACCAGAAATATAGATCAGTGGTACAGGATAGAAAGCCCAGAGATAGAAAGCCCAGAGATAAACCTACACACGTATGGTCACCTAATTTACAAAAAAGGAGGCAAGAACATATGATGGAGGAAAGACAGCCTCTTCAATAAGTGGTGCTGGGAAAACTGGACAGCTAACATGTGAAAGAATGAAATTAGAATACTCCCTAACACCATACACAAAAATAAACTCCAAACGGATTAAAGACTTAAATGTAAGACTATAAAACTCTTAGAGGAAAACACAGGAAAAATACTCTTTGACATAAACCACAGCAAGATCTTTTTTAACCCACCTCCTCCTAGAGTAATGGAAATAAACAATGGGACCTAACAAAATTTAAAAGCTTTTGCACAGCAAAGGGAACCATAAACAAGATGAAAACACAACCCTCAGAATGGGAGAAAATATTTGCAAATGAAACAACGGGACAAAGGATTAATCTCCAAAACATACAAACAGCTCATGGAACTCAATGTCAAAAAAACAAACAATTCAATTAAAAAATGGGTGGAAGACCTAAATAGACATTTCACCAAAGAAGACATACAGATGGCCAAGAGGCACATGAAAAGATGTTCAACATCACTAATTATTAGAGAAATGCAAATCAAAAGTACAATGAGGTATCATCTCACACTGGCCATTCTGAAGAATGGCAATTATCAAAAATCTAGAAACAGTAAATGCTGGAAAGGGTGTGGTGAAAAAGGAACCCTGCTGCACCGCTGGTGAGAATGTAAATTGATACAACCACTATGGAGAACAGTATGGAGGTTCCTTAAAAAACTACAAACAGAACTACCATATGACCCAGCAATTCCACTATTGGGCATATACCCTGAGAAAACCATAATTCAAAGAGTCATGTACCACAATGTTCACTGCAGCACTATTTACAATACCCAGGACATGGAAGCAACCTAAGTGTCCATCGACAGATGAATGGATAAAGAAGATGTGGCACATATATACCATGGAATATTACTCAGCCATAAAAAGAAACGAAATTGAGTTATTTGTAGTGAGGTGGATGGAGCTAGAGTCTGTCATACAGAGTGAAGTAAGTCAGAAAGAGAAAAACAAATACCATATCCTAACACATATATATGGAATCTAAATAAAAATGGTTCTGATGAACCTAGGGGCAGGACAGGAATAAAGACATAGACATAGAGAAATGACTTGAGGACACGGGGTGGTGGGGGAGGGAGAAGCTGGGGTGAAGTGAGAGTAGCATCGACATGTATACACTATTGAATGTAAAATATTTAGCTTGTGGGAAGCAGCAGCATAGCACAGGGAGATCAGCTTTGCGATGACCTAGAGGGGTGGGATAGGGAGGGTGGGAGGGAGGCTCAAGAGGGACGGGATATGGGGATATATGTATGCATACAGCTGATTCACTTTGTTGTACAACAGAAACTAACAGTGTTGTGAAGCAATTATACTCCAATAAAGATTTAAAAAAAAAAATCACTCACACACTGTTTTACAGGAACACAGCAGACATTCCTCCTACTCAGTAAAGTTATAATCTTTAGATCTTAAATCATAAGATATAATCATAACATCTTAAATGTGGAATTCCATCCTTTTGCAAAAAGAGAAGAAACAACCATGGTACCTGCCACTTTCTGAAATCCCTGGGGTCCCCGCTTTGCCTGACAGGATGAGATGACTTTGGACTTGTCATCGGTCGAGCAGACACTTGAGGACAGCTTTCCACAGACCCGGAAGTAATAGGTGTATTCGCCAGCCCTCACGACGGTGTCATTTAGGCCAAGAGGCTTCAGGTCATACATGTTGCCATGCCTTGGGTCTCTCACCTCACAGTTGTCCCCTTCAAGAACACGAGAAGGGAAGGGCAATTACACACACTCACACCTTGAGGCAAAAGTTCTGCAACTTTTAATCAGCTAAGTACTGTCTTAAAAGAGGCATTAAACATCACTTCCACGTTCTCTCCTTTTGTCTGTATACATAAGACAAACTGCCTGACAAACAGCTTTCTCGAAAAGCTTAGGTCACAGGATGAAGATGCACTTAAACAAAACCAAACCCCACGTTCATATTCTCACGCGTGAGATGCCGAGAGTCCGTCAGTCTGGGTAGGTGAGGAAAACGTAGCTGGCAAAGTGAGCAATGGAGTGGAGTAAAAGAATCAAGGATAAGAAGCCGTCCGTCCACTAATGGACGCTTCATGATCATGCACGGGGTTTCACCTCTAAGATGCTGTTAGAGCACCCCTACTTCACACATTCACCAGCATCAGTGAGCAGGGCTGGGTCTTACCTTCCACGCGGACGACGGGACAGGCTTCCACGGTTCTCCAGACAAACACATACTCACAGTCGTCCAGGAGCTGAAAGGTCGGGGATCCCTACAACAGAAACCAACAGCTCACTGTGTTCTCATTTATTTAAAAAATGAGTCAAATGGTAGCTAGAACTATACCCAACTTTCAACCTCCACGAGAAAAATACATGGCACTTATGAAACACATCAGATCTGGGGGGAAACAGCACATTCTCGTCAAACCCTATCGATGGCCTAAAACCCCTGAAAACTCAGGCAAGTTCTACATCAGACAGAAGATCTGGAGACTGGAGGGGCGTGAGAATGAGGCACGGCAGACACGCACCGTCGTGTGGGCGCACTCGAGCGTTATCCTGGTGGAGAAGCGCTGGGTCCCGCACTTGTCGCCGTTGACGTAGACGATGCTCAGGGACCCGTTGGCGGCAACTTGAGGGCTGACCTGCACGACGCCCAGGTTCCAGCTGTTGTCTTCCGACACGAGGCAGGACCCCACTGCACTGCCTGGAAGGGCCAGGAAAGCCGATGAACTCGGGGGTGGGAGGAAAGGCAGAACGAACTTGAGTCCAGTGCTCGGAACTCACCGTGGCAGCCAGGAATATACGGGAGAGGGTTGCAGACACTCAAGTAGAAGGTTCTCCTCTTTCCATCAGCCGAGGTGTCAACCGCAGTCCAAGGCTTCTTGGCTTTGCTTAGGCCACTCAGATCATACTCGTTCCCGGCGAGGTCTGAAACACATGAAAACGCTGGAACTCCCTGCCTTCCTGGCAGCTTTGGGCACCACCTTTCAACCCCGAAGACCAAGGATGCACGAACTTAACATGCATAACAGGGATTTCCCTGGTGGCGCAGTGGTTAAGACTCCGGCGCTCCCAATGCAGGGGGCCCGCGTTCGATCCCTGGTCAGGGAACTAGCTCCCACACGCATACCGCAACTAAGGAGCCCGCCTGGCACAACTAGGACCCAGCACAGCCAAATAAATAAATAAATATTTTTTAAAAAAATAAAAATATTCATAACAGAGAAATGAGGAGATCCACAGAAAGCCGAGAGGCTTCTCCTACAGAAACATACACCTGCCCTGACCCTCAAAACCTCCATTACAACAAATCACCACGGGTGTGGAGGTGAGGCTGGGGGCCACCACAAAGAATGAGGGCTGCTGGAGACCCGGCTCAGCATCCAGGTACACCTTACGGAGCTTTATCCTCTTGTTCTTTTCTTCTCTTACACTGTAAGAAGCTCTGACAGTGTACTTGATTTTTTTCCCCTAGTTTTCTTCTCCGTTCTTAACCAGCTTCTGATCCCAAACTATAGCTCAAAACCATTAATTATGTATCTAGATTCTCTTCAAGAGAAGCTTGACAATTCCAGTATCATTCAAAGAAAATATGTAACACATATATCATGCTGCCTGTAAAGTAAAACATACAGTACACAGAAACACATGTGCGCACACACACAGACACACACGCAGGCAAAGACACACGCTTTTGACCGGCCTCTTAATTCCTGGTCCCCCGGCCTCACCCATGACTTGGCAATCCACCGGAGAAGGTACACAGGCCAATGCAGTTTCAAACTCAAAGAATGTGTCCCGGATCCCCAGGTCAGAGTCAATGTCTTGATGCAGGAATCTGGGGGTCCCTGGGTAAACGTCGTCATTGCAGATGAAGCGGATGATGAAAGTATCAGCCCTCCCTGCGAACAAGAAGACCAGACTGTAGGAAACCACAGCAATCACGGTGCAGCCTAACACGCGTGTGGCACCAGGACAGTGTGCCCGGGAACGAGCCTCCAAGCCACCCTCTAAGGCAACCACGGCGAAGCGCCGGGTCTGGTTCAGGGACCCAATCTGAACTACAAAGTGGCCATGTTCACTGTGATAGCGACCCACGTACAGACGGTGTACACCGTGAACTCGGTGTCTTGGCATTCTTCTATTCCAGGAAGTGTGCAAATGCTATATCCGTTTATCCATCCACTCTCCTTTGCGGGTTTATTGGACAATATTTACTAAGTTCCTTACTACACACAGGAGTGAAAGAAACAAGAAAACCCGCCCTACTGGGAGCTGACACTCCGGTCCAGCGCCCAAGTAGTAAGCAAAAGGCAACCCCTCACAGACCAGTTGGAAACGAAGGAAAACGCAGCAGGGACGGGGCCTAAGAAACCCCAAGGGTGGTGGGGAAGAGGCATGGCGGTTTCCAACGCAGTGGCCGGGCTCCCTGAGAAGGTGCCGTCTGAGCCCCCCCCACTGAAGAAGGGAAGAAAAGAAATGAACTGCCTGGCAGTCTTGAGGGGAGAGCACTGCGGACAGAGGGAACAGCAAGGACCAAGGCTCAGGTGGGGAGGATGGGCGAGGGTGGGCCTCCCCAGTTCCAGAAGCAGGAGGTCAGCGGGAGTGAGCTAGCACAGTGGCGGGCGACCCCCTCAGAGGAGCAGCCAGTGTCCCTCGGCCACTGGACAGGGCTGGCTGCTACTCTGGGCTCCCGCAGGGCGGGGACCACGGGTGGGTGGTGAGCACCGGAGGCTGCGCTAGGGGAAGAACCCCAGGGTCATCAACACGTTAACCCTCACAGGGGACCAGAGATGCCCGGCTAATACAGGAGGAAACTGAGGCAAAAAGAGGGTAAGGAGCAAGTCTGGGGCAGCACGGCTCTACACTACCAAACGTAAGGTAGACAGCTAGTGGGAAGCAGCCGGACGGCACAGGGAGATCGGCTCGGTGCTTTGTGACCGCCTGGAGGGGTGGGACTGGGAGGGTGGGAGGGAGGGAGACGCAAGAGGGAAGAGATATGGGAACATATGTATAACTGATTCACTTTCTCATAAAGCAGAAACTAACACACCATTGTAAACCAATTATACTCCAATAAAGATGTTAAAAAAAAAAAGGGCTGGTTATATGTGTGCTGTGCCCCTGGGGTTGCCAGCGCCTGGATTCAAACCCAGCAGAATAAGTGTCAGCGGCTGTCAGCCACACAATTAGGGCCAAAAAAAAAAATTATATATAAATGCCTAATCTATTTCATTTTTAAACAGCACTCTGGAACTGCAGAGCAGAAGAATTATAAACCAGAATGACGCACGCTGCTTTCTGGATACTGAAGTGAGTGAGCACCTGACTGTTTTGACCAAGAGTTGAAGAGCTTTCCATCTGTAAAGCAAAGGATTACCACTCCCCCGGCTCTACTAAGTTCTCCTCTAACCAACTAAAATTATCTCAGTCTGTGGTCCAAACCCTCCCCAACAAATGATACAGAACAAGATCAATTCCCTTTCTAGGACAACCCTTCCAGGATCTGATAGCAGCCCCCAGGCCCCATGTTTTCTGTCCCTGAAGAAGACCCCAATTCTTCAATCCCCTTCACAGGAATCCTGAACTCATTCCTTCGACGCCCTCAGAGTTCTCTTCCCAGCATGTTCATGGATCCGTCAGCCTGAGCGCGATGCGCACAAGTAGCCAGTGACCGCACACTGCCACGGGTGCAGGAGGGCAGAGCCGTCCCCACTCCCTTCTGGATACTAGGTTCCTCTGACGTCGACTCAGACGCCCCTCATGTTTTCCGCCCCACACATCACACGACGGCCCCCTCCTCAGTCCATGCCGGTGTGGTGCACAGAGCACAGGTTCACAAGCCAGAAGGCGCAGGTTCCAACCTCCGCCCTGCCGCTCACTGGCTGTGTGTGTGATGTGGCTGCACCTCTGTGGGCCTCCGATCCTCAACGCAAAGCAGAAACGTGTTAGTCGGCAGAGCCAGGATGAGGATCGAGAGACCTGGCTGCCAGCCCTGGCTCTGCCCGGCACTGAGCCAGTGGCTCTGTCCAGGGCACAGGGCCTTCCGGGGCCTTCATCACCTGTGAAGCAAGAAGGTGGCTAAGCAGAGGGTGTGAGCGCAAATGAGATGCACGGGGTTGGCGGAGCGCACACAGCACTCCACACGGGGGCACACACGGCGAGCGTTCACGACAGCAGCTGTGACCCCACCACCCCCATCCTCCCGAGGCCCTCAGACTCGGCCTTGCACCTTATGACACCAAAAATGGCAACTTTCAGTTTACAGTCACAGCTGCAGGAAGGAGTAGAAACGTGAACCCACTGGAGATGCAAAACTGTATTTAAAGATACAATCAAGACTGAGTAGAGGAATTGGCGGAAAGGAAGAAATTTAGGAAAAAACAAAGTCACTTCTGTTACCTTCACCCACCGCTTCTTTAATACCTGAAAAACACAGCACAAAAGGCCGAGCGAACACACTCCTATCAGATGAGCCGCTGGAGATGCAGGTGGAGGACACCTGGGGGCGGGCACAGCAGAGCCTAGTGGCCGGGACCCCTCCGGCCGCGGGATGCACTCAGGCGGCTGGGAGAACACACCAGAGGCTGGGCACGTGGGGCTCAGAGGCGGGGAGGGTGGCCAGGACTCAGAGTCTACAGGCACTCCCGTTACACTCCGAAAGGTTTACAGTCACGGAACCCCCAGGACACCGGTTAGCTGCAAACACAGGGATGTGAGCTCACCTCTGGGGTGGGAAGGACGCCCCGTGTAGGTCAGAGTTATAAAGCCCTCGGTGGACAGCTGGAGGCTCTTCTCCAGTCCCACCAGCCTTCCCGGCTTCAGATTCTTCAGCTCTTCCGTCTGGGTCTCTGCCTCACAGCCGGAAGCTGGCTTTCCATCCAAGGTGCCACAGACGGGCATCGCGCCGCACACGTTAAACTGCAGGCCAGACAGCGAGAACCACACACCAACTCAGACCACGTGACTCACCGCGAACATAACCTCGAGCAACTCAAACCCTGCCCAGCCAAACAGGGTTGCCTGCTTGTTATCCAAACAATTGCATAATTTGTTCCTTATTAGGCAAATGACCAACTTTCCATGCCTGGGCAATTAAACCCTGAAGCTAGTACATACAGCAAAAATCAAAGTCCAAATGGCAACGCCCATAAATTGCCTGTAAGACTTTATTTATACAGCCCCGTATCTTACATGCATGAGACACGCTGCATGTAACAATGCAGCATGTATAAGAGAGGGACTATAAGTAGCCAGAATTTTACAGTAGTTTTGATTATATGAGGAAAAGCATATATGGTTGAAGTCACATTAATTAAAAGTAAATATAATGGGATACCCCTGTATTTCTTAAAGCTGTTGATACCATTCGATTTAAATCCAGTAGTTGATATAAGGAAGCAAGATATGCTCTTCGGTACGAGACACGGAAAGGAAAGACTTCTCTACAACTGGTATGTGTCCGTGGACGACGTATAAAAAGTTAAGAACTACACGTACAAAGTATACTTTTTTCTTCAGACCAAAGTTTACTACTTAAGAAATGGCCACTTAAGACTACACCCAGGCAGGTGCCCTGCAGCCACGTGGGCTGCGTGGTCACAGAAGTAGGGGCAGCTGAGCCCGGCAGGGCCAGGTGATAAGGGAACAGTGCCAAGCAGCCGGCTGGTGGGCGGTGGCGTCCTGAGCCCTTCTGGCAGCACAAGGGCTGTGTCCTGACTCCCAGGAGCCTAGACACCCACTAATCAACTCCTCTTCCACTTGCATCGTCCACAGTCTGTCCCTGCTGTCCGCAACTGTGCACCTGCCGCCTCCCGCCCCTGCTACTGCACGGGCACAGCCTTTCCGGCCTGCTTCGAGCACACTGTCTACGGGGCCACCTCTTCCGGTATGTCCGCTACAGAGCTCCTCTGCTGGCACGTTCTCCCTGGGCTCGCCGCCTCTGGCATGTCCTCTATGGGACTCTCCTCTTCTGACATGCTCCCTGTGGGGTTCAGCAAAGGTCCTGTCTGCTTCTCACACTCACACCGACAGCCAAATATACTGTCACCTGTGATAACCTGGTACAAGCCAAACTCCAGAACAGCAGCTTCTGAGAGGGGGTGGGGAGAGGGAGGGCTGCAAGCCACTGTGCTGCTGAGTGACGAGCCCTGTCAGGTGCCTTCTGGCTCTGGAACAATCCGCAGGCCCTCCCGCATGCGCTATGCCTACAAAGTCCCCTTTGCATCAAAGTGCTATGACATTCTCACCCCAACTTCCTGCTTTAAAGGGTGTTCTCTTCTTCCACTGTGGATTTTGCTAGAAGCTGTTAAACCTAAATAAAGATTTTTAAAAAGCTTTCTCCCTGTCTAGCAGCGCTTAGTTTACAACAGAACAGCAGTAAGTGGAGATTTTCCTCCTCACCGCTCCAGACACCCTGTCAGGGCCGCCCGTGAAGGAAGCGCCGTCAGAAGATCCCAGAGCACTGCCGTCGGTCGTCTCCCTCTAATAGGGGAATATCGTTCCCACTTGACCAGTGCCTCTGAAACCCCAGTAGGCATCAGAGCCACGTGGGGCCTTGTCAAAACAGACTGCTGGGGCTTTGCTGTTGGCGCAGTGGTTAAGAATGCCTGCCTGCTAATGCGGGGGACACGGGTTCAAGCCCTGGCCCGGGGAGATCCCACGTGGCATGGAGCAACTAAGCCCGTGCGCCCCAACTATTGAGCCTGTGTTCTAGAGCCCGTGCGCCACAACTACTGGGCCTGCGCTCTAGAGCCTGGGCTGTGCAACAAGAGAAGCCACCGCACCGCAACAGAGTAACAGCTAGAGAAAGCCCGTGCGCAGCAACTAAGACCCAACGCAGCCAAAAATAAATAAATAAATAAAGTTTAAACAAACAAACAAAAAACCCAGGCTGCTGGGCCCCACCCGCAAGACACTGCACCTCCTGCAAGCTCCCAGGCGATGCCCACGCTGCTGGCCTGGGACCACCACTCCAGACGCATGGCCACGGGTTAGGAATAGCCTGTTTTCTAAAGAATGACACCCTCACATCTGCAGCATAACAGGATGGGGCGACCTCATTTCCCCTTCAATCGGGGTTTTCTCATCTCCTCCTGGGTAAAAGCTGCCATCACAGGGCCCTGGGCAATTCCTGAGGGCACCTGCCTCCCCTGCAGCCAGCTGCAGGTGACTTCCACGCATCCTCCCATCCTTTACAAGGCAAATGGGAATTCATCACACAAGCCTTACCACAAAAGTCTTCCCGATGCCCGAGACCACATATCCTTGGGAACTGTTTAGTGGGTTCAGATCAAACACATACCCACTGTTGGGGTCCCTGATGGAGCAGGCCTGCAGGAACAAAAGAGGCAAAGAGGCACATTCAAACCTGGTCCATGAGAACATGGCAAAGACAGAGCAGCTCCAAAGCCTGCCCCGTGTGGACTGCACTGACGCTAAACCCCGTCCGAGAAGCAGCCCTGGGAGAGCTCACGGCCCCTTCCAATACCGCATCTGAAGCGCTCCATGTGGGACACCAGCTCAGAGACGCTGACCTCATCTGAGCTCCTAAGACTGCTTCACTTACCTGAACAAGACCGCTGCTGACCCCCAAAGAAAAGGGAGGAACCGTAAGACCCACAAATAAACCCGTCTCTTCCCCTCTTCTAGAAGGGATAATGAGCCCCTCCTTCCCCCACCACCTCTTGTCTTTTTTCCACCCCACCCGCCATATGCAGAGAATGGAGCAGTGGCCACACCCTCAGAAAACACTGCCGGCGGGCCAGGGTGGCGTGCCCCGACTCCCACCCTCCCTGGGTCCCACAGGCCCAGGACTCTGCGCTGGGAACATTCATCTGGGTAAGCCTGGGCTCGGCTGCCTGATGGAGCCCTGAAAAGGGAGGGAGGGAGGGAGGGAGGGAAATCCGTCCCATCATAAAGAAAAACACCCCTGGGAGGGCAGAGAACACATCTCAGAGCAGCTGGCTGCCACGCTCTGCAGGCAGGGGTTCACCGAGGGCAGGAGCGCGAGCCAAGGCCGAAGAGCGGCGTGAGCCCGGCGCTGCAGCAGGCGCGGGGCTGAAGCAGGGATGCGGCTGGAAGCAGAGCATTAAAACCTTAAACGTCACGTTAAACCACACGGGCTGTGTCCGACAGACGATGGGGCACGTTTTAGGCATGGTCGTGCTATTTAAGCACCCATCTCTGTGGTGACGGACAGCCCAGAGCCACCGCCACACTGAAGGGACAGCGATGTGGAGAGAAAGGAAGGAACCCAGAGGAAAGCTGGAGGCCCTGGTTCTCATCCCAGGACTGGGAGTCGGGGCTGAGGGAGAGGCTCGCGGGATGACTTCCAGATGCCTGCTGTCGAGGCGGAGGAAAGGCAGACGCTGTAAGGGATTAAGAAGCACAAGGGGAGGGGTGCAGAGCCGGGACACCCGGGTGGGAATGGCCAGAGGCCCGGGACCGCACCCGTACCTGGTCTGTGTCTGTCGTTACTTGGACAGGACAGGCAGCCTCCGTGTTCCACAGGAAGCTGACCACACACTCCCAGCTGAGAGAAAATATGGGATGGGTGTTCTGAAAGGACAAATCCGGCATAAAAGTCAATATGAGAAAATGGAACTTGCTCTAACCAAAAGAATACGTGCCCGATAAATAAAAAGAGCTAAAATCTGTGGACTCTCACGGGACAGCGCCAGGCTAGGCTGCACGGGACGCATCTAATTATAACTCAGTGTCCTCAGCATTCCTACTGGGAGATGTTCTCGCCTACGCTCGGATGCTGGGAAATTCACCTGAGGTCACGCCAGGAGTCAGTGGTAGAACTGGGATCCAAACCTAGGTCTGAGTACAGTCCACGCTTCTGAAAACCGTTCTACACCCAGATGCGGAACGAGAGGCAGAGCCCAAGGTGCCGGTGCACGTGATCACGGCCACGCAAGCGCAGACGCAGGCGAGACTGACCTATGGGGCGCGGGATAGGCACGGGGCGGGGGAATGGACCGGGAAGGGGCACACGGAGGCTCCCGGGCTCTATCTGCAGCCGTGGGTCTAGTCACACGGGTGTGCTCATCCCGCTGTGAGTCGCTGACCATCTGGGCACTTTCCTGGGCGTGTTTTCAATAACAAGTGTGATGAGCATTCCTCACCTGAGCCTCAGGACCACCTCTACCCGCCCCCTGTGTACAGATGAGCAAATGGAGGCACAGAGGAGGCGAGACGCCCGCCCAGACACACAGGTGAAGGGGATGCTAGGCTGCCCCGCGCGCCTCACCCACCGAGCGCCCTCTGATCTGAAGTCCCCACGCTCTCAGCCGCAGCATCACCAACAGTGAACTAAACACACACCCACCCATCCCTCTGCCTCACCACGCGGCTGTGGAAAGTCCTGGGACTGCGGAACTCCCCAGGACATGACCCTCATTCAGTGTTTCCTGGGCCCATGAAATGCGCCCCCCCCCCCGCAGCACTGCTGAGGGATACAGTTAACAACGTGCAATGGCTCTGAAAACTGACCAGCACCATCCAAATAGGATGTCACAGGAAAGCTGAAAAAATAAGGGTCCGAGAGAAATCCTGGAACTGTCCACTATCTCTGTGGCAACGAGACACCAGAGAGAGGAAGCGGAGCGGGATGAGGCCCAGGGAGGGGACGCCCGGACGTGCCCAGCAGGAGGCGAGGGCCGGGCTGGGCAGCCAGCATTCCTTCCTGGGACGGAGAGCAGAAATCGGGAAGCTGACTCTGGCTTATCAGAGTGTGTGTTTACAGCTCAGTTATGCGACACTTTCCTTGCACAACTCAGGCTGTGCTCAGCCAGCTAACATTTTCCTTCCCTTATCAGAGTGACCTTAAGCTCTAGAGACATTATCTCTTGGGAAAAACTCGTGTGCTGGCAAAGGACAGAGAAAACTTGGCGTCTGCAGGACGCCTAGTATGTAAGTGACTGAGGCCCCCTGCCTGCGGAGAGGAGTGGACACACCGGGCCGGGTTCTTGTCTACGAAGTGAGAGGACGCTGTAGCAGACCCTTAAAAAGTGGAACCAGCCCTTGGAAAGAATCTGTTTGATAATAAACATGAGCTCTTTATTATTCCCACTCAGTTTCATCTAAGAGTTTGGCAATTATTCAGAAACACACGTGACCCAGGTATAAATGTAAAGCTCCAGGTTAAAAAAAAAAATTAAGTTTAGAATAACAGAGTTCTGGAAATGGACACCAGTGATGCGTGCCCAGCACTGTAAACATACTTAACGCCACTCAACTGTACATCTAAAAATAGCTGAAATGGTAAATCTTATGTTATACATCTTCCACCTCATTGTTTTTAAAAAACCAATGGGGACTATTCCCAATGACCCCGGGGCATTTTTATTTGGAGTTTTCTCTTCTGTTCTGCCCTGGCCGAGGAACTCGGGCCCAAATGCAATCTCCATCACCTCCTCCATTTCCCAGCCTTGATTTTTCATTCCTGCTTTTCTGACGTATTACACACACCTCCCTCCGTGTTCACCCACTGGCCTGAGCTGCACCCAGCCTCAGTCTCCTCTATGAAGTCTGCTGTTTGGACTGAACCGTCTCTAAGACCTATTCTGCAGCCGTGATCCTCAGATCACCAACTCACAGGGACTAACAGGCAGGGCGGCATCTGTACCACTCAGAGAAAGAACTCAAGTCTACAGAAGACCATACGGTGTACGTCACAAACCAGCAGTAAGAGATCAGGCTTAAAGTTGAGAAGGGAGAGCCACACAAGCACCATCACCGTGCTCCTTGCCTCCTTGAGTTTGTATCACATGCTGGCCTGAAGCAGAATTAAGATCAACCTTTGTCCCTGTGAAGAGACACCCAAAGCAGCCAAGGTCATGGGTGACAAGCAGCGCCTTCCTTACCAGGCTGCCCCTGGAACAGACGAGGTGGATCCTGGTGGTGTAGGTGGTCCGTCTCCCATCGCTGGTGGTACAGGCTGAGCCATTCACATACTCCAGGAGGAGGCTGCCGCTGTCCTCCACCATGGGGCCCGTCTTCGCCATCCCCAAGTTGCTGATGGAGACGATTTCAGAAAATGAACCCTGCAAACATGCGTGTCCGTTATGTTTCCTTCCGAAGAGAAAACAACTGATTTCCTCATTGCTAACGCAGTGGATTCTCATTATTCACAGTAGTTGTGTTCTATAAACTCGCTACAAACGCTGAATTAGTGAATGCTGAACCACCGTTCGTACACAGAGGGGAAACACAGTCAGCCCTCCCTATCCACAGGCTCTACCTCTGCAGATTCAACCAACTTCAGATCGAAAATATTCAGGGGAAAGAAATTCCAGGAAAAACAAAACTTAAATTGCCACCGGCATCTACTAACGTAGCATTTACACTGTGTTAAGTATTATAAGTAACCTAGAGGGAACTCAAAAGTGAAGCTGTGTGTAGGTGATGTGCAAATACTGCGACGCTGTATGTAAAGGTCTTGGGCATCCTTAGCCGTTGGTATCGGCCGAGATCCTGGAACCAATCCTCACCCCACGCACCGAAAGGGACGACTGGAGGGACCTATATGTACACTTATGTCACACAGACTGTGATCCTGAATACTCAAGATCCTGGTAGATTCTATTTTCCTTATTTTACAAAAGAGAAAACGAGGTTCAGACATGCTAAGTGACTTATCCAAGGCCACCCCACTAACGGGCATCAGAGGAAGGACTCAAACCCCGCCCACCCGGCCAGGAGCTTCTGACACCGCACTGCCCACCCCCCGTGTCTCCACCCTCTGGCCATCTGGGTAGGAGAGCTGAGACGAGAACGCAGAGCCACGTCAGGCCCCTCTGCGCACGTCCACGGAAGACTGTGAAGCACCCGGTACCGATCTGGAGTTACAAATAAACATGAGCAAGTAGACAACTCGCAGATACAGAATCTGAGAATAACGAGGACTGACTGTCCTTTGAGGCCGCTGCTCCGACAAAGAGCACGCGCGCGTACGTACACGTGTACACACCACGGGGTGCTCACTCTGAACCACCAGAGAGCGCTCGCCAGCTTCCCTCAAAACACCTCCAAGCTGCCGTGTAACAGAAGCCAGGAAAGTACATTCCCGACACGCTATTTTTAAAGAAGCACACATACATCTTTATTTTAAGATGCACCGTGTGCACGGAGCCCAGGGAAACATACCAAAGCTCCAGCAGTAACTGCATTCCATCGGATGACAAAGTGCAGCTCGCACCCTGGCGAGAGCTAACACTTGGATCTAGTTCATCCACAGCAACTCTACCGAGCAGGTGGCCCCCTAATTAGTCCAGAAGTAAGAGCTTTGGGAAGCAAAAACTATGCTTTACAGATGTCTGCTGCTCACGCAGAGACACTTCCTCTGCCGAGTACTGTGAGCACAGGAGGTCCCCGACGCCCAGGCTTTTTTAAATTTTAAATCTGAACAATGACTCGAATAGGATCACATCTGTAGGGGGCAGGGGAGTTCACCCCGAGGCCCCTCTCCCACTCAGAGGGCTTCTCGTCAGCAGCCAGGCCTGCTTAGATCTAAGAGTCCCGGAACAGGCCCCTCCACCACCAAGTCCTGGGCTCAGGAGGGGACGGCAGACTCACTTGGTCGTTTTGGTACTTCATCTGGCAAGCGGCCGCGTACCGATCGCAGCCCGGCACTGGGTTCAGAGGTCGACACACATTTATGTAGTACTTCCTCCACGTGCTGTGTGCCCCGGCACTGTCCAGGGCATACCAGTTTCCTCCATGACCAACCTCGGATTTTGCTAGCCTAAAATTTCAAAGGGAAATGCATGCTTTTCAAGCTGACAGATTTCGGTCCTACGATTCACTTCTAAGCAGTTAGAGAAATACTGAAGGAAACGTGCCCCGCCCACCAAACTACCAAAGCCGGCACACCTGTGTTCTCGAACTCACTAAATGCGGCCCCCGGCACACCTGGAACGGGCCCCGCACCTCTGCACCGACAGGCATCGCTTTAAATGATGCAGTGAAGACTGAGGTTTTGCTGGGCGAAGACTGGTTGATCTCGCACAGGCTACAGGACCATTAGCAGAATTCCTTCTGCTTAAAGCTCCCACCTCGGTCCTGCACCTAGAGCTAACCTGATTCCCTATCATCGGCTACAGGACCATTAGCAGAATTCCTTCTGCTTAAAGCTCCCACCTCGGTCCTGCACCTAGAGCTAACCTGATTCCCTATCATCGGCTACAGGACCATTAGCAGAATTCCTTCTGCTTAAAGCTCCCACCTCGGTCCTGCACCTAGAGCTAACCTGATTCCCTATCATCGGCTGAGTTACATGCTCACCAGCAGGGTCTAATCGACCTCAGTCAGCGCTATCTAGACTGGGGCCCGGCCAAGGGCAGGCTGACATGCCTCACCTAGAGAGGTCGTACTGCTCCATCGTGGAGGGGTCAGTCACCACACACTCCAGGGGCTCTGCCGGGCAGGCGTAACTGCTGTACCACCGGAAGTTGTAGGTAGAGTTATCTTCTTCCTAATCTCAGGACAAGGACAGACACGGGAGGGGTGGCAGAAAAGAGTAATCATTACACAAAGCCAGCATTTCTAAAAAGACGGGGCACTTTTTTCTAAATAAAAACCACAGGAAAGTTAATTTACTTTGCCCATCCCTCTCATCTTATTAAAAGGAAGATTGCCCAGCAATAAATTAAGATGGAAACCTATCCTCTGTTAAACGGGAATAAGGGATGGTTTTGATGCTTTTATGTGTTTTGTACCCAAAACCAACAGTGTCATGGGCTGTGACTGAGGTGTACAGCCCACTGAAGCAACAGCTCAGAAAATGAATACTGCCCGTGTCCTCTGGCAAATCTAAAAGGATTAAAATCATAGGAGATGACGATTTGCCCAGGAAACCAGACTAAAAATAGCTCTCCTTCTAAATAAAGGTCCCAGGACAGGCTCCTGTGTAAGTCCTGAGGAGCCAGGCAACTTGATGGCTTATCCCCAGGGACCATCCCAGCTCCTACGTCACCTAAAACAGAATCTTGTCTCGCTCCAGAAAAGTCACAAGCCCTGTCTTGACCACTTTTTTCTCTTCCCCTGCCTTTACAAGACTGACGTTCTCTCCCTCCTTGCCTGTCGCTCTGCAGACACACACACGGGCACACACATGTGCACACACACAGCACAATTCCTACCTGATATTCAGGGAAACCCACTCCAGCATCTCGATCACAGAGAAAGGTGAGCAGCGTGGCTCTTGGCGTGTGCCTTTCGTTATTGTAGGGCGTGCCATCTTTGTAACTCAGCTGGATCATCCCGTCATAATACGAAAGCTTAGCGTTACTGCGTCCCAAGTTCCAAGACTTCCCACCACTAAAACAAATAAACAAACGTTTCTCAGGAAAGATACCAAGACCAGAAGCTCTGTGATGCTGCGATGCTGAAGGAAGCGCCGGGGACAGCGTAGGGGGTGGCAGTGCCGGGACGGCGGTTAGGACCTCAGCGCAGCGGCGGTGCGAGGGCAATCCCACCCCACACCAGACCCAAATCCACGCTCAGCGCGGCTGGTTTAAGGCACAACTCCCTGGACTGACACACTGAAGGGAGAAGCGTGTACATAAACCCATCCAACAACTGCGAAGTCCCGACTACACAGAAGGGAGGCGCTGCACGAATCCACTCCTGTCCTGCTCCTTCCCTGGGAAACGAAAGCTCCCAGCAGCATCCTCTGGTTTTCAGTCCAGGTCTTCCCAGAGTTTTAACACTCATCATAAAGCAAAGAGGTCAGCAGACAACACACCTACTCCAGAATAAAACACCTGTGAGCACAAGACACCTAACGAAAGACCGGGAACTGGGAACAGTTACTTGCCTTTTTGACACCTGACAGGCTCCCGAGTCCGGCTGGCAGGAGCCCACGGACACCGCACCACACACGTTGATGTAAAACTCGTACTTCTCCGTCTCAACTTTGTAGGCACCATTCTTCTTTGTGAGAGGCGACAAGTCAAAAGAAAACCCTAGAAAAGAATCAAGACCATCCCAGGTCAGCGAGACCACAGTGAAGCAGAGCCCCTCAGCTCCCGGCCTCCAGGAGAAGCTCGCGGCCGGGCCTGCCCAACGGCTGGGACGGGAGCTACCAGGACCGCCATCACCAACACGTTCCCCTTGGAGACGGGTCCCCCATCACCACGCCCCTTCTGCTGCATTCACCGAAGACCCGAGTCAGAGCCCAGAACTCCTGGGTGAATAAATAACCAGTGTGTTCAAAGCGGGACGACCAACGGCCGTGAAAAGTCAACGGTGCTGGGTTTCCTGGCCAGAAATTCATGCGAAAAGCCTTTTCAAACATGATTTACTTCCTGTGCTCCTCAGGTTTTGCGATCAAGCAAACCTACCTCGACTTTGAATATGACAGGTTTTTCATTATCTCAGATAAGCCTGAAACACCAGATTTTCAGAGTTTTGGTCAAACAGTATTAATATAATTCTAACACAGAATATCTCTGAAACACTCACAGAAAATGTTAAGAACAAAACAAAAACAAGCTAATAAGCAGGGCAGGAGAGCCTGCCCCACACGGCGCTCGGACACACACCTGCCTGGGAGTCGAAGACGGTGCAGTTGTCCCCCTCGGTCCTGGACAGCACGCAGGCCGCCGCCGTGTACCACTCAAACTCGTAGAAGCAACCGTTCGTCGCAGAAGTTCTCAGCACTGGGGCACTTTCTAAATCACCTGCCGAAGGAGAAGAAGGACCCATCACTGATCCGGTCTCAAAAAGCTTCCCTTATTCTAAATACACTCCTACAGATGCCGATCTGACGCCCCTAGAGTGGTCAAACCTTCGGAGACAGAAAGGACAAGGCTGGGGGCCAGGGCTCGGGGGGGAGTCCGTGTTTAATGGGGACAGAGCTTCAGTTTGGGAGGACGAGAAAGTTCTGGAGATGGATGGTGGTGTAAACATACTTAAGGTACAATGTAAATGTAAGGTGCTTAATTGCCACTGAACTGTGCCCTCAAAAATGATTAAAATGGTGAATTGCATGCTACATGTATTTTATCACAATTCCTTTAAAATGATCAATCTTATATTATGTATATTTTACCATTTTTAAAAATTAAAAAAAAACTGTCCTGGTCCTTGAACTTATCCCACAGCTGGGAATTTATCCAAAGGAAATTTTCCAACAAGAGGTAGAGAGGATATGTCACAGCACAATCACCAACACTGGAAACATGCTATTAACCCAACAATAGGGAAAATGCTTAAAAATAGTAAAACCAAGCCATTAGCAACAAGGAAGCCCCTAAAAATCATAAACACAACCGTGAGACGTAAAAGAGTCTTCACAAAATACTACGCTGTGAGGAACATAAAAATGTGCGGATCTATATAGACCTTGACCCTGAAAAACAAGGTGCATTGTGTGTATCGACGCTGAGATCACAGACAGTGTTTTCAAGCACTTGTGATGTGATGCTCCCCCTCTGGAGGAAGTGGAGCGGCCTCCACATCAGCCTGCACCAGGCCTCAGGAAGAGGAAGCCGTGCCAGGAGCGTAACTCATCTGGAAAACTGCAGCACAACCCCCCTGGACACCATATGGTTTCTTCATCGCTGCGCTGGGGCTGGGGAGGGGGATCGAGTCCAATGGACCAACACTAATGCTTCTGGAGCCTCGGGGCTCGGCCCGAGCCCGCTCTGCCTCGTCACCCAGGCAGGGGCCGGCGGCAAACCGGAAACTAAAGAATGCGGCTGCCGCTGGGGAAGCCCACGAAGGCGCCACGCGTTTGTAACGTGTACCTGGCTTGCACACGAGTGTTATATTTGTGCTTATTTTCGTGTCGCCACACTCATCGCCATCTGAGTAAGAGAGCTGAATGTGTCCTTTCTCTCTTGTGGGAGAAGAAAGAAATTTGCCCAGATTTTTACTTCCGTCCTTATCTGGAAAAGAGAAAAGAAACGGGAAAAAAACAGAAGACGTGATTAAAAATGAGAATGACACAGACGAAGAGGTACCAAAAATGAGCCGAGACCCCGCAGGTGTTCGCAGGGTCAGTGGGTTTCTCTTGAGTGACAAGTCTGGCAGGGCAGCGGCAGCCACGCTGAGGACCCCAAGGGCACCTTCAGGCTTGGGAGGAAAGTACGAGAGTGAATAAACAACGTCCTCTGAGGGCACAAGAGGCAGAAAGGCAAGAACGCACGTTACACCATCCCGGAAAATAACCCTGTTCCCCCATTTGTGGGGCCCTCAGCTCTCCTGAGACACAAGGTCTGTCGAAACCGAGGGGGCAGCATTTGTCCCATGACCAAAGCAGAAACTAATTAAACCTGTGCAGCCAGCCAAGAAACGTGACCTTTTAATTCTTGGTTCAATTGACTTTTACTGAAGGTCTGTCTCAAGTCCTTCTTAAATGAAGGCAGGGACATGGCTGGACCTGCTTTTAAAAGACACACCACCAATTCTGAATCCTGGGATAATTCCTAAAATCCAACCTGGGTTCACAATCCCTTATCTAATGCTTGTAACAGATTCCAATTACTCCCACTGTCTGTCGTTTTCCAGGTGAGTCTTAAGTGACAAACAACTAATATGCTATCAACACTTACATCCAATTGAGAAGTCGCAACCAACACAGTTACAGCAAAAGGAACCCAAGGGGTCCAGTGCTCTCACACGAGGCTACGGGAGAGTCCACTGGCCTGAAGCCGTAACACTTGAACAATTCCAGGCAGAAAGGTTGTTAAAAATCAAAATCAGTTCTACACGAGCACTGGCAATGCTCCTCCACAGGGGACGGAGCAGAGAGATAACCAAGTTTCCCCCAGCCGCTTCCTCCTGTTTCCAGTGAGCCCACCTCAGAAGGCTTCAGCCAACTTCAAGATACCCGAATGCGCCAGTTCCCTACATTTGAGTCATTAAACTCTTTTCTTCACCATCCTTCATACGCTGAACGCAGAGAAAGGAGGCTGAGATAAACCACAGGAAGAACTTCTAATTCACTCCAACCTGGATGCAGCCGGGCTCCGCGTTACCTAGCACAGGGCACCACTCACCCACAGCGCACACGGCCGCGTCCTCGGGGCAGCCCCTCGCCCGGCCCTTCTGCAAGACCCTGTGGCAGATGTTAATGAAGAAATGCTTCTTTTCTGGTTCCCTCTGGCTGCCATCCACGGCTTCCCAATTCTGTTCCAGTTCTGTAACCAAAAAAAAAAAAGAAAGAGTCTTCCAGCCAAAGGCAGTGATTATTTCTCCGTGAGTCACACCATAAATGGCGATTAAGCGGAAGGTAAAGGCCTGCAGCTCACCAGGCCTGTGGGTGCTAGACGCCAGGCACTCACGTTTCTGGACCCTGCAGGCTGAGGGCACACAAACTCAGCGAGAATCTCAAGCCTGTCTTGAATGTGACAGAAACAAGCCAGCCCCGAATAGCTCCTCAGAAGAGGAGGCTTAAGGGGGGGTGGGGGGGCCGCCAGAGGATTAAACAGCAAAATTCTCCCAAGCCCCGAAGTCTGAAATCAGAAACTGAGAAGCAAAGCCAGACGCCAGCCCGGACTTGAGATGCCACTGGTGACCCATCTGCCTCCAGACCACAGATAAGGCAGACCTGGCCCAGGGCTTCGTGCTCCGTGCCCCCGGAAGATAAACAAGATACGTGGTCCCTTAATTCAAAGGGTTCATGACTCAGTCATGCATGAACAGAAGACAATCCGTGGAAGGTAGAAGGAGCACAGGCTGAGAGCAGACAGCAAGTCAAAGGCGGACCATCCCCAGACAGCCCCCAAAGGCATCACTGGAACCGTGTGGGAAGGACACACAGATAGTGAGGATGCTCCTTCTGCGGACTGGAGACTGGGGTTTAAAAGGAAAATCCCGCGTCCGTGGTAACACAGTCACTACACACCGGTGTCAATAACCGGGAAGGACTCACGGCCGACCACAACAAACACTGTCCTGAAAGCTTTGGCTGGGCTGGGGAGGGCTGCAGGGCTTCAGGCAGGACGACTTCTTTAAACTGTCAGAGAAGGATGTGAGCCCTCACCTCACAGCTTCCTTAGATATCTGGGTGCAAACGCTACACAAATAACCCGGGTCCCAGAGAACCAGAGAGGTGGCCCAAGTCAGCTGAGTACGAGTGCATCTCTGCAACCTCGCGGATCCTAGGATCTGAAACCGCCACTCAGTTTACTGTAAGAAAACTGGGGGGCGGGAGTGTAACTTGCTCAAGTAAACACAGCTGGATGCGGGGCCTCAAACCCATGTCTGAGCAGAGGTGAGAGCTCTTCCCACTCGGCAGACAGAAATCCAGCCTCTTGACCAAGGCACAAACTGTAACCACGGCACCAGCACCAGGGCTCAAAGGTGCTGAACCAGGAAAGCGCCGAGACGGTTATTCCCCCCGGGCAATTCGCTGCCCGACAGCATCTATAGTGAGGCTTGTGTTCAAAGGAGAGCGTTCCAGCACCCCACAAAGGAGGAATTCTCCTTCTAATATGATACTTTCCCAAGCAGCTGGGACTCTGAACACGCGAGTAATTGCTCCAATAGTAGCTGGTGACTGTGGCTTCAGGCCGTTCTCCCTGTCTTGTGCACTATTCCACTTTACAGAGGCAACTTGCTTCTATCTATGCCCAATTCCAGGGCTGCTGAAAGGGTGACACTAGAAATCCCCACCTAGACCCGGTTATCCCTGTTGGGTGACCCCACGCTTACTGCTCGGTCTTCTGCGCCCCCTGCTAAATTCCAAGGCCCGAGGGGGCAGGGGCCGTGCTCGCCAGGTTTGCTGCCGTACCCCAGCACCTCGTCCAGCCCCCGCCAGCAACAAACACTCCGCAAGCCTTGGTTCACAGGGCAAATACATTAACCTCGATGGGTCGTCACCATGAGCCAGTCCCTGTGACAGGTCCCACATCCCGCCGCCTTTCAGCCTCACAAAAGAATCTGAGGTTGGTCAGGGAATGTAAATCCTGATTTAGAGACAGGAAAGAGGCAGTGAGACGGGGCAGGGGAGACGACACACACCTGTCACCCCAGGTGTGCAACCCTCTGGGCCTCACAGTCTCTGTGGTAAGTGGGAACGCTGCCTGCTTGAAGGCTGCTGTAAGAGCTTAAACTGTTTTTAATTGAGCTATGACTGACACACGACACTGCATCGGTTTCAGGTGTACAGTACGAGTCGATGTATGTATATTCTGTGCAACGACGGCCTCAGTAAGTGCGGTTAACGACCATCACCACACGGAGGTACCAATTTTCGTGGGGATTTTGACAACTTTTAAGATCTACCCTCTTAGCAACAAAAGTTTAAAAAGAAATTTTTTTTTTCTAATCACAAAGCACAGGGCCTGGCACACAGAGGCACTTGGCCGTTCTTACTGAACTACGATAAGATGAGCCCAAGATATTCCAAGTAGAAAACGGTAACGCCGACCTCAAGTTCAGATATCTCGCCTCCTGATTCAGTGTCATTTCTGATAATGCATACTGCTCCGTGAGGAGCGGGGAAAGGCCACGATACAGTCAGCTGACAAGGAAAACTGTAACAGCATTTCCAAACGTGCTCGCGGGAAAGAGGCGAGAGAACGTGCGCGAGCACACACGGAGCGGGCGGTGGGCCGCCTTACCTGAGTGCCGGGCCAGGGCCGACAGGTCAAAGCGCTGCTTCCCGTCGGAGACGCCGCAGAGCAGGGCCTCCTTCTCGTCCACGCAGGCGTACTTCGTGTCCCACGTGAAGAAGTAGGAGCAGTCCACCTCCCCGGTGAACACGGGAGCCCCTCTCCCGTTGTTACCTGTGCCGCATCAAAAGGAAGAAAGCACCCATGATGTGACCAAAACCCAGGAACGTCCCAGGAGCAGAGATCGCAAACAGGACACCCGTAGCAGCTGTGCAGGCAAACAAGTTCCGGGCTCAAACCCCAGAGATCAGAGTGGCTTTACTGCGTTTCACACGACCTAAACCCTGCAAGGGCAGGCCTGTGTCCCTTTCATCTTGGTGGGATGGCCTCAAGAGGACAGAAGCCTGTTTTCAGCGGGGTGTGAGCCCCAGGCAGCGGTCAGTCTCTGACAGGCTCATAAACACCAAGCCAGAACAGGGAGTCACCGGAAGGGGGGCAGAGATCAGGGCTCCAGTTCCAGGAGTGCCACTGGCTTAGTGATGTGCGTGTGAGCAGGACACGCTCCCCAGGACTCGCCCCCAAAATGAGGCTGGAAGAGGGGTAAGGTCTGCAGCCGCTCCCAACTGAAGGGTGCCGAGGTTTAGTAACCTCGCCCCGAGAGGGGCCGGCATCCTGGATCCCGGGGACTCTGGCACACGTGGGTCTCTAACGCCCCACTCCAATCAGTCCGAGGGAGCCCCACGGGGTTCTCAACTGTGAGCCCTCCCGGCTCAGCTCCGCTCTGCAAGCCAGGCCTTCATGTGCCGCCCCCCCCATCCACGTAGCGTGGGCTTCAGCAAACTCTGTTGACTTTTCCCGTACCAGAAATTCTATCCCCTCGCCTTTCCGAGCTAGTGCACTGCTGGCACGACGGTCCGTTTTCCACCCCTTGATGGTTTAATAATCCTCCCCTGGACCTCCTACATGATTTACCTTTCTTGAGGTTTAGGGCCCTGGAGTGCACAATGTTCTAACGGAAATAATATTCTGTACCAAGGGCGAATGCTGTTTCAACTGCAACTTCTATTGAATCTTTAATATTATAAACATCATAATTATAACACCAGCGACAGCGGCTAAGGCACACGGAGCACAAGCTGAGGCAGGCGCCATGCGGAGCACTGAGCCCTCCACAGGGGTGGATGCAGAGAACAGGCTCAGTGTTAGGTACTTCACATACATTCGCGTATCTCAACCGTGAAATCCTACGACACAGGGACGACCTTAGTCCCGTTTTGCAGATTTAGGGGGGCTAAATAATTCGCCTATGGCTTCATAGCTAGAGGGCAGAGGAGCCAGAAATCAAACCCAGACGGTCTGGCCCCGGAGCCAGACTCATAACCGCAAGGCAAGACTTCCCTGCGCTACTGTGTGTCTTTGGTTTGTTGGGTTTTTTTTTTAGTAAGTCCTCTAAGCCATTCTCTTTTAAGAACCAGCGCTCCCAACTTCCCTTCCGACAGCACCCGCTCTAGCTGGGGGTCCGCCGTGCCCTCCACCGAGGGAGCAGTGAAGCTGCTTCGCCTCTTTCCCACATGCTCCCCACCCGTCTGCCCCTTCAAGGTTTACATACAGTTTAGTCCCACTGGATTGGTGTTTCACTGTTCAGAAAAGATCTGTGTTTCCTGAAAACTTGATGCACTCACAGTGTTTTTCTTTTACCAGATAAGTTTACAGACGATTAAATGATACTATGAATGGTTCCAGGGTCCATTCCTACTCAGGAGCTAGATTTGCATCTGAAACTTACTAATGATCTGCTGGGAGAGCCCATTTTAAATAAAATTTAAATAACCACTGGCATGCACCCGACCTGCATTCTTATTTAATTCCTCCAAGAATTTGAGGAGAATAGTAAAGGAAGACTCCCCACTACCAAACCACGCTGTTTATTTAAACACAATGGCCTTGCCATCAGGACCGCTAAGCCCTACGGTTTCCAGCCACCAGCAGGATGAGGATGACTTTCTGTAATCTCTCCATCAATCTCATCCCTGAAAGTTTCCTGGCTCTCCAGGCTCCAGCACATCCCCCAGCACACCCTTTACGTGGCCTGGCGGTACGTGGATCCTGCACCAGCTGAAGGCAAAAAGTGGACCCTCCCAGTGAAACCCAGCTCTGGCCTGAGCAGCAGGCGGCTGCCCCATCCCCCCACCGCTCTGGGACAGAAACCCGTGCTGCCTGCTCACCAAACCGGTTCATCTTTCCCTCTAGGCCCACGGCTAAACTGCACTTCCCGCCTCACTGCCTCTGAGGTTGGGCCATGCCTCTTAGTTCTGGTCCATTAAGAAAACAACTGCTGTTCCCATTCTGCAGAGTCCTTGGAAGCCATGCCCACAGACAGCAGCAACACGAGGTGGAAAATGCAAAGGTCCCCACACGACCACGTGGAGCAGAGCCCCCTAAGGCCCGAACGGAATTAAAGAAAATAAGTCTTCAGCGTGATCATGAGTCACCTGAATCTGTGGACAGTTTTTACTGGCCTATGCTAACACACCGCACTCCTCCCCCCAAAACGGTCTAATGTCCTTATGTGCCGGGATCACCAACAATCAGGTATCACATTACATCAAACTAGATACAAGTTATTGAAACAAATGGTAAAATATATATATATATATTATGGACAAAAAAATAAACTTATGCACCTCTGTGTCTTGAAATGCATGAAACCCTAGATTCAGAAGCATAAATAATTCCTGGAGATCCAAGTTGAACTATAAACCACATTTCATAATATTCCATAGCCAATCAACACCCAATTCAACATGCAAAAATACATTATTACCAGTAAACACAGAATCCACCAAGGGGTTTTCTCTAAAAACTCTAAAATTTAAATTCAAACAGGGTAATAATGGAATGGTTTCAGCGTACACAGAGCATAGTACCTACAGTTGGCTCCAAACCACAGAGCTGGAAGGAGTCTTAAATATTTCATAATCCAGCTCCAGCCTGAGAGGAGGCTCAAAAACACCTCGAGTCTCTGGATCTGGTCTCCGTGTCACGATCACAATGACATGAGTCTTCAGGATTAAGGCACTGCCATTAGTTTTGTCAGGTCTGATAATGGCACTGAGGTTGCATGAAGGGACGTCCTTTCCTGCAGTCTGGGTGGAGTGTTACGATCCACTGGTGACGTGACAGAGCATATAAACGTGAGGCAAGTTTGGTGAAACATTAAGAGCTGTTAAGCCTGAGTGGTGGGTGTGCAGGTTTTCACTATAATGTTCTTTCTACTTATATATTCGAAAGCGTGTGTGGCGAAAAGGAATGAAGGGAAAACAAATGGCCTCTCCTATCTGTTTCCCGCCTCAGCCCCCTTGGGCTCCAGCTTCCTGGCACGACTCCTGGATGTCCATCCCTCTTCCCTGGGAGCCCCTGACCACGGGCCCTTCTCAACATCCTCCTCGTCTGCTGGGATCTTTCTGGATCATTATTCCATCCTCCCAACATGCCCAAATGAGATCAGCGCATTCCCAAAGATCGCGGCCAAGTCATTTATAAAAAGTGCGGACAGAACAGGGCCAAAGGAGGTAGCGACAGGACAGAGGGAGCCTCGGCCCACACAAGTCGCCCACCGCAGGGCAGCCCAGCAGCAGGGGAGTCTCGGAGACCCGGGCAGCCCGAGTGCCTGAGGGCCTGGGGACTTGCATTTCCCAAGGGCCTGGACACAGAGTAGAAGGGGTGGACTTCGGAGAGGGTCTCCGACGAGCCTGGAAGAGGTGAGGATGACGGAAGAAAGATGGAGAATCTGGGGAAGGCAGGGCGGGCATTCAGACCAAAGGGAGATGGATCCAAAGGCCACGTCCAAGCCAGATGCATGGCCACCCCTGCTTAGTCCCTTCACGCTGATTTCTAGATAAAGTCCAACTCCTCTGCAGGACACACAAGCTTTTCACAACGTTGCTCCACCCCCTTCTTTAGCCATGGCTTGGACACCCAGCTCTGACCTGCTCACGGCTACCCAAATTCCCGCCTCTGCATGAGCTGTTTGTTCCTCCTGCCACAAAGACCAGCCCCCATGGCCACCCGGCTTCTGCGCCCGGCTTGCCCCTAACTGTCCTGCAGGGCTCCCTCACCCAGCACCTCCTCTTAACTGCCTCGGTCCTCGGGGGTAGCCAGACCCCAGACCCCTGATCTCAGGGCCTCCCTCTGGATAAAGGCCCAGGTGACAGACCTTGCCAGGCACCCGCAGCCTGCCCGCGTCCCCTGCACTACGTCATCACCGTCCTCATCTCTCTCTCTGCTGCTGGCGTGTAAATGCCCGGGGAGCTCTCAGCCATCACGGCATCCCTAGGCTTCGCAGGGTCTGAGCAAACACGTACTAATATAATGTGTTCAACGCATCAACTGAGAACATGCCTCCAACGTAAGCTCAGAGCGCACGTGGCAGGGGTAGGGGGCTGACAGGCAACAGTGGGCTGAGAACAACGGTGACAATGGCCAGCGGCACCAGGAGTCAAGGGGTGTCCTGCTGTGAGGTCTCCCTCCTGCTTCAGTCCAGGTGATTCTCTGCCGACTCTCCGGGCGGGTTACCAGCGCTCGGCGGTGGTCACCACCCCTCCTGCCTGCCTCCACCACCAGACCTGCTTCTGGAGCACGGCTCCCGTCACGCACAGCTGCCTCCCCCAGGCCCCGCAGTGAGTCACGAAGGAACCTGCCCCGTGACCAGATGGTTAAGAGCTCTACCATAGAAACACACAAAACAAACAGTGAGGGGCCAGGAGACCCTCAGGGGTGGGGCAGCCGTGCGAGACTGTGCCGGCTGTGCGGACGGGGGCCAGACCCAGGCGGCTCCCAGACCGGAGCTCTGTGCAGGGGCTCAGCCGGCTTGCGGGGCACCTAGGGTCACGGCTTGGGGGTCCACTGATTGGACGGCTCTCTCAAGATGGTGGGATCCCATCACCTCTCAAGAGATGCAAACTGTGTTCAGAATCTCTGAGATACGGACGGCAGTGCGGCTCTGTGAAATGCCAGTGCCACTGTGACGTCAAGGTAGCTTCTCCGAGTCACTCAGAAAAACCAAACATTCCACTTAAAGTTGCCCTGGGGTCTCTCGAGATCCCCAAATCCCACCTCTACAGCAGGGCCACCATTTGCAAAAAGGGTCACCTAGAAACTCAGTTCCTAAAAGAAGAGTTGTTTAGTGACAAGCCATCAGAAGGTGGTGAGTAAACCCAGACTGCCGGCTTTGAGCGCACTCCGGGAGAGCCAGCATTCAGGACAGAGAGGCTTTCCCAGCGAGCCTGACGCTGGGCCCAGTCCCCACACAAACAGAAAACGGAAACAAGACGTGTGTGTCAGGCGTCGGCAGGGCGGGGTGGGGTACTCCTACCTGCTACGACAGAGGGGGCCTCAAAGGGGCCACGTCTGCAGGAGGACGTCTGAGCACCCCACTCAGCGCTCCCCGTTTCCACGGAGCCCGCCCACCCGCGCAGGGACGCAGCTGACCCAGGGCGCACTCACCCGCGGTCTGATTGCACGCGAAGTTGATGACGCTCATCCGCTGGAAGCCGGAGCTGCACGTGTCGCCCCCGAAATATACCAAGGTGAGGTCTCCGTCTGAGTACCTAGGTTTTTGCAATACACACACGCACGTGTTTGGTAGAACCAAGACAGAAACTTGAATCCTTAAACATTTCTACAGTGAGCCTTCGCATACCATCCACAGAGCAGCAGTGACACAAAACAGCGAGCCCTCTCGCAGGCTGGGGAAGAACCGTCTACAGGAGAGGAGTTCCAAATGGACGGGCTTCTCGTCCTCTTACTTCAAAGTAATAACTGGCTGGGAAAAGGCACTGAAGGTTTTGCTAGGACCATGAGGCCTCTTCTGCTCTCATATTCGGATTTGGTACAAGATAAGTAACGCCCAAGAAGACACAGCTTTTCCAGCAGCTGCCATGAAGTCTGACCTGAGGGATCCTGGTCCCTCAGATCAGAGAAACTACATTCTGATAAAGCTTTTGTGAAGGTAGCTACCGAGGTAAGGGTCACGAGAATTGTGATGAATGCGTTTTCCTAGTTGTTCAACGCTTGTGTGTGATGCCAATGGTGTTTCAGATTCTCAAACCACCAGAGAAAAATCAAAACTCCTCGGAAACGTAAATTTTAACATACAAAAGCCATATCAACTTATGAAATAGCTTTCCTACAGTACGGTTCCCTGCAAACAACAGATTATAAAGCGAACCACATTAACAGAAGCATTCTTACTGTAAAGCCAGGAGAAGCATCCACTGGTCAGGGACAAACGGCACCTGCCTGACTCATGCGGGAAAATCATGCCAGCTTAACTGATTTCCCTGTGCTCTGCGGAAGGTGGAAGGAGGAGGAAGGCGGGGGAGTATGTTACGTTTCACAGGAACACGCGCGATGCACCGGAAGTTACGTGGAGGCCGTACGCACCGAAGGGTTTGGCCCTGGAGCTTCCCTGCCACTTTGACTTGAGTGGAATCTGACTTCTTCACTTGGCAAACTGCAGCATCCTTCTTGTCACAGATGTGTGCTTCAGTTCCTCCACAGACATTCAAATAAAAAACATATTCCTCCCCCTCTGCGGTATAGTACGAGGAGTTTGAAGCTAAGGAAAAGGGAATAAACAAGAAGAGGCTCTGTTACGCACACAGGTGTGGGTGGCAAAGTGACAGCATCAAACTCGAAACGCCCACCCCAGGGCAGGGGGAGCTCGGCCCCTGGGCTCTCATTCCCGCTCCCACTTCCCGGCCCCCAGGCACCCACTCACCTCCGAGCTGGCTGAGCGGCTGGAGGTCAATGGCGACGTCGTGCTGCTCGCTGCTCAGAGAGCAGTTCCCACTTTCCAGGTAATCCCTGTGGCAGGCGTACTCAGTGATCCACTCGATTTCAAAGCGGCAGTGGGATTTCGCCGTGAGCTTGGGAAGGGTGCCCTATCGTGGACGGGGTGAAAGGAATCAAATTAATTCTTTTCATGAAGCTTAAATGCAGATGTTTCTGTGCTTCTGAAAAGCCAAAGGTATGTTACTGGGGTTTGACATTTTTCTGTTCTTTTGTCTGCCTTACAACGACTGCATTTCCTTGAAACCCTTCCAGTCCCTTCTAGAGTCACGCGCAAGCGTCAGCCTGGGAGCCCGCCCTGAACGCGGTATCACCCGCCCACCACGCCCCTGGCAAGCAGTCATGACGTGTGAAGGGCCTGTGGTCCGTGCACTCCTTTCAATCACAGGTGCCGCTGAGCCTGTGCCAGATGGACCACCCCCCCCCCGCCCCTGCCCACTGGGTGGACATCACTGAGCCTGCATGCATCTGGGGAGATGGTCCCTAACCCCTTTCCACGGGAACGTCCATGGCTCTAGGGCACACTTCACCTGTATTCACATCTGTTCCTGCCCCTGGGTGAAGCCAGGGTATCGCCCACCACACACCCGGCTTCTGGGAAGGATGCCACGAAGTCACTGTTCACCGGGGGGCGGTGTCATCTTTCTAACCTTCCCTGGGAGAAACGTCTCCCTGGCCTTAGCATCAGGAGTAGCTGTGCTGATTCCAGGCCTCTCACTCTGCAAGCGTCTACTAAGCACCTGCTACGTGCCAGGCACGGGACTAAGTGCCGGGTTTCCCGTCACATGATTAGGGAGGTGCAGAGCTGCAGTCCAGCCCCGACTACTGACTCAAAATCTACGCGTTAAGCCCTTGGCTCAGAGCCGTCAGACATACATACAGTGATGTGGACCAAGTGCTGAGTGAGAGAAGCTGGACACCACGTGCTGTGCGACTCCACTTGTGTGGGATGTCAGGAAAGGCGAGACAGAAAGGTGGTCCCCAGCTGCCGGGGCTGGGGGAGCAGGGGAGTGATGGCAACTGGGCAGCAGGCTTCTCTGGGGTAATGGAAAAGTTCTAACACAGACCGTGGCGCTGACTGTGCGATTTTGTTAGTACACTAATAACCGTTAAATTGTACTTAAAACAGGTGTATTTTTGTAGTACATAGATTCAATAAAACTCTTTTAAAAAGATCTGCGTGGCAAGGTGAATGTTTACTCAAGTTCCAGCTCCTAGAAGCATTCAATGAGCCAGTGGAAATTCTTCAGTAAACCTTCACGTATTAAGGGGTCCAAGCCCACGTGACCCAAGTTCTACCCAGGGAACAGTCAGGCTGGAAACAGAACCCTCAGCTCCACTGATAGCCCACCAGCCCAACGGCCTCACATCCCATGGAGAACAGAGGGGAACTCTCCATTCTCTCCCTCGTGATAGTGTGAAATGATTTCTCACTGAATGCAGCACAAGTAAGAAAGGGAAACACTGAAACCACTGCCGGCTTAGAACATCTCATCAGGCTCAAAAGATTTTGATTCACATCTGTAGGATGGATAGTATAAATAAACAGTCCTCAATATCACATTCAGGACTAACGCTGATTACTGGTCAATCAGGTCTCTGCTGAGCGGACATCACGCGACCCTAGAAGTCTGGGGACAACGAATGGAAAGCTGGCTGGACTGCACTTCTGTCTCCATACACGCCCCCCTACACACACACACACACACACACACACACACACACACACACACACACACACACACAACAGGCCAGTTGCCTGCCAGAAACCAGAGCAAATTCCACGTTTGTTTGGGGGGAGGGGAGGACATTCTTTGGCAAAAGAATTCAGTTCCTCCTACTTCATTCTACAAGGAGAAGGCAGAAATAAATTGGAGGAAAGCCCTACCCTTCCTTCCTCCCTGGGGATGTCTCCCCTCATCTGCACCGCATCTGCAAAGACACTTAAGCAGCAGTGGACCGGTGAGACACCACTGGGCACGGGGCCCAAGGACACCCCAGACGCAGGCCCTACCCTCAAGGAGTTTACAACCGCACTCGAATTGAGTAAACAGCCAGAGGACAGGGTGGTCAACTGCCCGGGAGAGTGGCGGGGGGCCAGGGCGGGGGCGGGCAGGCGACGGGGTGACACGCTCCACTCTGAGTTGGCAGGAACCTCCCCCCTTCTGGCTCTAATTCTCCTACACTGGTACCCACCCCCGGAACCTCAGCCGCTGGCCCGAGCCGTTTCTGCCAGGTCTACACGCCATCTGTACTACTCCCTGCTTACTCTGTGTCTATAAACCAATTAGCTATTTTTACCGTGCCTCATCTGAAGCACTAACAGACGTGAAATCACAGGTTTAGGATGATAGGTACGGTCTTTTCAGATATTCATTCCAACCAGCATCGCTCTACAATTTTTTAAAATCTGTCTATGAACCACTTAACACCGCACTCGACCCTTGAACAAAACACCGTTCTCTTAGCATAGACACCCCCCGGGTCGCTGAGAAACAGCAAGCCGAGCACGTGCGTCCGAGTCAGTCCCGGGCAGCGTGGCTGCCGCCTCCACGGAGGCATCTGTCCTGCACCAGCCCCACCCTGACTTGTGCTCACGCCACTGGGGCGTCCTCTCAGACAAGCCACTCACCTCTCTGCGCTCCGACGGGCAGACAAACGTGATAGTCACTGCCGGGCTGTGACCCTCACAGAAGTCTGGGTGAACTGCCCCTTCTTTCACATAACTCAGGACAAGCCTGGAGGATACACGTCGAGAAAAGAGGGTCAGGGTTACGAAAGTACAAATTACATTCCAATTAGTCTGCTGCCCTGAGCCGTCAGCTCAAGCGTCTGTTCTCCCTTTCCCCGTGTGTGCAGAAAGGGAGACCAGAAGCTTACGCCGTGAAAGGAGCCATAGTACGAAGTCAGTTAAATTTATTTCCATTTGGGAAAAAAAAATTTTTTTTAAGTAAACTTCAATGAGTGCTTTAAAAAAATAAGTAGAACAACCAACATATAAACTTAAATACTGAGAAAAGCTTATAAACAATCTAACAAAACAAAACAAACACCGCCCGGCCGGCCAATTGCATTTCAGCCGCAAGGCTACACAACCACTTCTTCTCTAAACGACCACTTCTCCGTGCAAGCGGAAGATCTTTTTTTTTTTAAGCCTGGAGACAGCCCAGCGCGCTGGCGACACGGCCTCCCGCGGCCAGGCAGAGCCTGGAACCGCCCATGGGGGCGCTGGCCTAGCTGTGGGTTGTGGCCACAGTTCCCGGTGCACCGGCCACAGGACCACCGAAAACAGATGACCTTCCTTTCCTCTGAATACACGCTCAGGCTTTCGCTCGACGCCCACGCTTTCCGAATTCGTCTCTAGCCCTCCCAGTAGGGAAAGACACCCATTTATCACTTAGGACGGTGCAACAGGCTGAACTGTGTCCCCGCAAACTTCGTGTGTTGAAGCCCTAACCCCCAGGACCTCAGGATGTGACCGTATTTGGAAACAGGGCCTTGGAAGAGGTGATTAAGTTGAGTTTGCTGCTGTGGGCCCTAATCAGACAGTATGGATGTCCTTATAAGGAGAGGAGATCAGGACACAGACACACAGAGGAGAGGCTGTGAGGGGACGCAGGAGGTGGCTGTCTACGAGCCGAGAGGAAAGGTCTCAGAAGGACCCGCTGACAGCTCGGCCTCCGGAACTGAGAGGAAACAAACTTCTGCTGCTGGAGCCGCACAGTCTGCGGCACCGCTGTGGCCGCTCTGGCAAACGAATTCAGACGCATGTACAGGAACCTCCCAGACGTTTTTAAATTTAGGTTATGCCCCAGCTCTTCCTGGGGACAGAAGTGTGATCTACTGCACACGGTGACACACCACTAGTTCCAGACTAGAGCAGGTGCAGCGAGGCGTCTACCAAAGGCTCCTGGAACAGGGAGAAAATCAAAATCCTCGATCCAAGTTCACGATGTGGCCACGTGTGACACACTGGAGAAAAACCTCTCCCCACCGAGAGAGGTACAAACGCATGAGAAAAATGTGTGTAAACAACACAGCTTATCAGGAGAAATGAAACATCCCCACCGGGAACTAAGGAGCGCCCCCTCGTCCCAGTCGGGAAGCAAACTCTGCACCCAGAAGGGCGGTGGCAAAGCGGCCCTCCTGTCACTCGCCTCCAGGACGGTGTTTTTTAAAGAACAGATAAAACCACGGACGTAAAACCAACGTCACAGGTGACAAAGCAAGGGAGATACCCAAACACACCTTAAGGTAGGCGTGACTTCATGAAGTGGATACCCGTGAGGACATGGGCTGGATCCTGATACACATTTTCCTGCCTAAGTCACCAAGCCTACGTGACTCAAGCAACGACCGCTAACTTTACAAGCCTATGCGAAGTAGTAACACTGCAAGCCCTGCTGAAAAGGGATATTCTTGCAACTCCCTGAAAAGCCAGGCTCTTGCTGAAGATTACACATGCCACCAGCAGACCGACCTGTCATCGCTCATGAGCTTCAGTCCCTCCTTGGGCCGGCCGACGTCGAATGCCCGGTCCCCTCTCACCAGGCAGGCGGCAGTGCCGGTGGGACAGGAACGCACCTCCGGACTCGTGGCCCGTAGCACCTCTGTAAAACGTGTGACATTGAATCAGAGAATGTGTCAAGTGTAGCAATCACACTTAACCTTAGGTCCAGGGTCCCTTGTAAAAGTTATCAAATTTTTTTAAGTCTCCATAAGTGATATAAGGTAGCAGAGGTCTGGAAACCCAGAAGAGTAGGATCCCATCCCATCCCGAGACCCTGGGCAAGCCAACGACCGATCTGAAAGTGGAAAATGAGAACAGCTTTCCTGCCCTGCAGGGCAGCCGGGAAGTGAGGGCGAAACAATGTAAGATGCTCACTCTGTACCTGGTACATAAGAGGTGCCGATAAACAGAGACTAAGGTGCTACTGGTAGTTAAGGGACACAGCCCTTCTCCTAGAGCTATGGGAACCTTAGAATCACCTACAGACAAGAAAAGGCAGGGTCTCCATGGAGTGGATTGGTGGAAAGATGAATAGATTCATGGAAACAACCTATGGACAGTTCTGGGTTCGAATCTTAGATCCACTCCTTTCTGTCTCTATAACTTTGGTCAAACTGCAGACGGATCCAATTGTCAGGGCTCTACCTCACCAGTCTGGGGGAGGAGTAAAGAAAAGAACAAACTAGATGTGCCTGGGATAACAGCCAGACAGTACAGCCTGCCGGCAGCAATACCACAATGACTACAGCTGTGTTTCTCTTTAGGCTGCGTTACTTTTATCGTCACCTGCCACCTTACACGTTACAGGGGGTTTACTGTGCATCTTCTCCAAGAGTGCAGGAACCTCCATGTGCTCAGTGCTGCAGCTCAGCGCCTAAATTAGAGGCCACCACGTAACAGGGGCCCTAAAATAGTTCTGCCGTGGATGGGTAAATATCACCCAGCCTGGGCTCTACCTAGTTCAAGTCTTATAGCACTCATGGAGGGCAGGGTTTCCATGTCTCCTCTGCCCCGGCAGCTCTCAGCACCCCCAGGACCCAAATCAGCCAATTCTCCCCTCATCGTGAGAAAGAAGGTTTACTTGAGAATCCTGAAACCCAAAGCATCTGGCAGACAGAACATGTTGGCATGGCCAATGGTCAGAATGGACTTTGCGATGGCATCAGAATTTCCTGGGGGCAAAGGGGAGGGGTTGTGCAGAGAGCATCTTTGGGGACAAGCTTTCTTAGAGGGCCCAATCAGCGACAGGGTTATCCACAAAGGAGTACGGTGCAAGGGCAAAGATACTGAAGCCTCCAGAGAAATCCTTCACCATCCCCACCCACAACGCCCCCGGACTCAGACCTATGTCTCTGCAAACGTTGATGAACAGAGAAGTGTCCAGGTCAGAGTCGTCCACCAAATAAGCACCGCTGATCTTGATCAGTGGGTTTAAATCATGCTTCTTGAGCTCTTTGTCAAACACGTAGCACGGCACCTAGGAGAGACAGGAGAGAACACGAGTCTTTGACACACACCTTCCTGGGGGCTGGGGGCTCAGCAAAGCCTATGCCCCACATCATGGGACACCAGTCTCCACGCCGTGAGGTTCCCCGATGACAGCAAAGCCAAGGCCGACAGGGCTCCGGTTGCTTCTGCCCACCTGTTCCCTCCCAGCCGCCCCATTCCCGTCCCCCCTCGGCGTGCTGTCCTGCTGCCGCCTCTCACGCACGTCATCCCCTGTCCCTACACCCCCACGGCCACCACGCCGCAGCCCTGCAACCAGCGCAGACGTTCCCGCCTGCCCACCCTCACTGTCCTCTCTCCCTCTCCGTCACCCTCTGCTGGACGCAGCCACTACCCACTCTGACCTCACTACCACTCTCGGCCTTCCCCCCCCGCCTCACGCCAATGGCCTTCCCCTGCCCGAAACTCTTTCTTCACTTGGCTGCCTGGCCTCCAGGGGCTCCTGGGGTCCCTCTGCCCACAGCCTGCTTTCTCAGCCTGCTGGGAATGTGCCTCAACTTCCTTTGAACGGACCCTAAGTGCAGAGGTGTCCCACGGCTGACTTCTCGGCCGCTCATTCCCCTGGTGACCTCGTGCACGACGCATTAGGTACCCGCCACTGGCTCCCAAGTGTATGTTTCTAGCTGTGACCTCTCCCCGCAAGCCCAGACTTCACAGCCAACGCCAGCGCAAAAGATGTGTTCGTGAGCAGACTCTGCAGACAGAACGCCTGGGTCCAAACTCCGGGGCTGACACTTAGTATGACCACGAGCCAATTGAGCCTCTGTGCCTCGGTTTCCCCATGTGTCAAGTGGGAATAATAACAGTAACTATCGATACTTCACAGGGTTGCTGTAAAGACTGAACGAGTTAATACACGTAATGCTCTTGGTGCAGGTGCTGGTGAGTCAATGTAAGTGTCACCTGCTGTTATTTACCGTTGTCACTTAGATACACAAAAGCATCTGAACTTTAACATATTTAAAATAGGCCTCTTTTCCCCTCGAAACCTGCTCTCATCCCAGCATTCCCCACCTCAGGAGCGCACAATCATTCAGCCCGTTGCTCAGGGCCAAACCATGAAGGCCACGGAGAACCCGCACGTTCCACATCCAAACCATCGGCAAGCCCTCTCCGCGCTTCAAACCCAACCCTGGATCAGCTCCTCCGTTACCACTCGTGTCCAAGCTGCCATCACCTCTCGCCTGCAACAGTCTCTTTTAACGGGACCCCTGGTTCCAGCTTCCATATCCCCTTCCCCCAGCCAATGTCTCCACAAGCACCAGATCAATCCTTTTAAAATTCCATTGGGTCACATCACTCCCTGCTCAAAATCCACCAGCGGCCTCCCATCACACTGAGGGTGAAATCTCAGCTCCTCCACGGTCTCCAACCTCGGGGACCCTCCACGCAGCCACGCTGGCTTCTGGGTACAGATCAGCCCCGTGGAAGTGATGCTGCCTCTACCTGGGATGATTCCCTTATAGCCCCACGGCTCTCTCACTGCGTCCCGGCCTCAGGTGAAGGGCCACCTGCGTAGTGGGGCCGTTTCTGACATCGCCAGCTCTCTTCTTCAGAGCACTGGTGTCTATCACCGGGCACCTCTACCTGCTAACCTGAGTGTAAGCTCCCCGAGGACAGGGCCTTTGTCACTGCTGTAGCCCTAAGCAAGGCTTAGGACAGTACCCAGAACCTAACAGGGGTCCGTTGAACACCTGCTCACTAACATGAAGAGCAGTTCGTCCTCTGGGCCTCTAGCTGGATTCTAACTTATGAGCACTCTCTCATCTCTATGAATGAATGGTCTTTTTTTTTTTTTTAAGTCAAGGAGTATATCCAATCACGTTATACACTTAAGGTATATGCAGTTTTATTTGTCAGTTATACCTCAATAACGCTAGCGGGACAAAAAGGGGTGTAGGAAGAATGTCAAGGAACCCATTACAGGTGGCAAGACCCTGTGCTTTCGAAGTTCCACCAAATTCGGAAGGCAAGGCGTCCCAGCCCAGAGATGTACCCCCGAGTAGAGGCCCGGGTCGCCCAGTCTTCACGTGAAACATCCCCGTATCATTTTAATCTCCTCGGCCAAGGAGTATTCTAAAAACTCATGTTCGCTGCAATCATTTCAAGATACTTTGTTTCATCACTTCCTATGGATAATTTTCCTTAAATTGGCTTTTAGAAAACTGAAGCTATTCACAGCAGGTCCGTTTACAAAAGTTAATGTTTAGCTTTTAAATGTTTCTCAGAAAGATGCTATCAAACCCGCAGGAATGCGCTGACCCACTAACCCTCTTCCCCTGTCCTGTTTGCAGAGACTTCACGGAGAGCAAACGGATGGAACCCAAGGACTTGCACCCCCTCGGAGCCTCAGGGGGGCACCTAAACTCACTTCAACCAAACCCTTAAAGCAAAGTCTCCCGTTGCCTACAACGCTGGCCAGAGATGCTGACGCCAACCAAGGAGGGCGAGCATGGGCACAGAGCAGGTGAGGTCAGGAGGCCAGAACCACGCCTGGCACTACGTCCTGCAGAAAGGCAACGGAAGTGCAAGAAAGGGAGGACTGCAGACCCGGAGGAGGCTCTAGTAAAAGTAACCTGCGTCCATAATCCTGCAAATCTAGAGCCTGTCAACCCCCAGCAGGATAACACAGAAACGTGAGCTCAACCCAACGGGGCAGCAATTCAAGAAAGGAGACAAAGCAGCAACTCTCCAGCTACAAAATAAAGACGAGGGAGCGGGACGGCACACAGCAGGAGGGAAGATGGGGCCACACTCCTGAAACCGGCTCGATGTCCCCGAAAGGCTTGGAGGCTTCCAGTGAGCCACGCCTGCTGCGGACACCCGGCTCCAGGCCGTGAGCAACTTCTGGCTGTCTCCCGACTCCAGGAAGGAACAGGAGACACGCCCAGTGCAGCGCCCCCCAGAACCGGGGGGAGCATCGGAAAAACAAGCAAGGCTCCTGGGGAAAGTCCTCCCACTTCCTGCTCCCCCAGCAGAGCAACGGAGACATTCATCAGCGCAGGAATGCGGCGGCCGGGGGAGGAGGCTGGTGCCAGCTCCCCACACTGCGCACTGAGCCACCCTTGTTAACGGTGTACGGATGTACATTAACCGTATTTATGTAACTCCGGTGAGACCACTAGCTTGCCAGTTCTGCATTCTCTGCGTGTCCCAAGAGTAGGATGGTAGGGGATGTGTGTCCACGAGCTTTTACAGAAATTATGATCTAAAACGACCCCACCAGAATCCACTGAACAAGCGCTACACCGGTGGGTTTAAAAGGCACTTTCTGGAACCACCGTGTTCTTTGCTCATCACACCATTCCAAATCTGACAAAGCCAAACCAACAGAAGAAATGAGGAGCTATCAATAAGGTGTGGAATCCAGGTTTTTTTTAAGGAATGATGAGTGTTTCGACATTTCATGTAATTTTTGAAGTTCTATCGTAGCCTGTAAGGTTTAATCAAATCCTACTGAAGACAGAGAAAAGGGACTATGCTTCATAGAGATCTGCTGGCGGTGACAGCGTTGCTTTTGCAGCCATCATGCTCTCTGGTTCTTCCCGTCTAATCTAGCTACACCTAAGGCAGAGCGATGCCCTCCATACCTTCAGTCTATGAGTTCCATGAATGCAACAACCCTTTCAAAATGTAAGGAAATTCCTAATGCTTAGCCCACAACATGCCCTCGATAAACGAAAACTCCACGAATAAAGCCCGGCTGCCAACCAGGCCCAAAGAACTGACCACTGGGAACACACCAGCACTCCTCCTGCATCTTTGGATCAGCTAAACGTCACTTCTGAGAAAAACACAGACTGTATCTCCCCGTTCCCACCCCCCAAAATGACTTAGAACAGGGGTCAGCACACTTGTTCTGTAAACATGTTAGGCTTTGTGAGTGACGTAGGTCTCTGCTGTGTATTCTTCTCTGCTTTTTTTTTACAATCCTATAAAAATGTAAAAACCATTCTTAGTTCTGAGGCTGTACAAACACAGGATGTAGTTTGTGACTTCTGACCTATAGCACAAAGAAAATCAAAAACAAGTCACTATTTCTTTATTTCTTTGGGGAAGCAATTATTCCCTAGGTGGTGGGAAACAACTGTCAGTTCAGCAAAGCAAGGAAAAAGGACGCTCGGTTAAAACAGGAAAAACGGGTGTAATAACTGTCAGCTGGAGAACCAGGGCCCAAGAGAAGGAGCCTCCGTGGGGCCTGGAAGGCCTGGGGTCTCACAGGAGAGCAGAGGGTGTCTGGCACTGCGGTTCAGAGATGCTTTTCCTGCCGTTAACTGTACATTGGCAAACAGTTGAAGCTAAGTTTCAAAATGCAAAGTTTAAATGTGACACCATCTCCTACTAAATATCGGTGTCATTTCATTAGGCCTTACTTCTTCCCACACTTTGAACTTTCTTCCCATTGAACATTCCTTACACCCACGGAGGCAGCATTCCGACTGCCTTTTCTTTTGTAGACTGCCACAGCTGAAGAGTCGGGGATAACTTACTATTCGTAACTAAATTTGTTTTTGTTTTTGTTTTTTAATCTCCCGCTCCCTCCCCCTCCCCCTGCGAATCCCTAAATTCGGTTTTATTTTTTAAGAACAAACATCTCTTTTTGCCCTTCTTAAATGACAGCACATTAGGTCATCAGCAGAAATGACTGATTACTCCCATCTGTCAGTTCCTAGTTCCTGAGAGTCTTTGAACTCAACCCTTCAGAACAGAAAACTAACGGAGAAAAGTGAGAAAACTCAACCCATGAAGACTGTTGTCTGGGTGAACACAGGAAGTCACCTTTAAGACCCGGGCTGGTGGGAGTGGGGAAGCGGCAGAGGAAACTGTCTTCTGCCCCCTCCAGCACCAGGGGAAGTCAGAGGCTCTAGGCTAGGGAAGAGGGTGCTTCATCAACCACCAGGAACACTTGACCAGATACCAGAGAAAGAAGGGGAGTAATGACGACAGTCCTCTAGTCTCTGAGGTGAGCTGGCAAAGAACTGAAGGGCCAGGCACACCTGACCTGGATCCACAAGGCGTCCAGAAGCCACCCCAAGGCTGAGGAAATGCCATCTGTAGGTGGCATGGTACCTAAACCCAAGCTCGACTTGGGACTCGGCTCTTGAGTTGCATGGCATCAGAAACCAAGAGCTAACCTGCTCTACGCAAGTGAGCCATTCCATTTCCAGTCCGTCCTGTGTATTTAAAATGCCCCGTCGTAGAAATAAGAACCACCCAAGACAACTGAACAATTAAATCACATGGTATCTCTGCTCAAATGGAGTTTGAAAACCACAATAAGATTTCTACCCCAAAAAGTTGGCGTCAGTACTTCAAATCCTAAAGGTCCCAGGATGTATTGCACAAGCATGTAACCTTGAAGGGCCCTTGTTACCTCTTTATTCGCTTTAAAAACGTCTTTCTTGCAGGCTGCAGTTGTCCTCCACTCGAAGTAATGCACACAGTCTGTTGCAGTTACAAATTCGGGAGTTCCCTTTTTTAAAAAAAAAAAACGGAAAAATAAGTTAGCATACTGCATATTGTAAAGTGTTCTTTTTTTTAAGTCAGAAACAGTGAAGGCTAACGAAAAATCTTAAACTAGCAGCGGGAGGTGGGGAATGACACACAACTGTTTTAGTTAAACAAGGTCATCAAGAAGTTCCCAAACCCAAAACTTCTGAGACAAAAGCTTCATAAAATCATGTTGGAATTTGGCTATAAATGATCCAAAACTGTTCTACTGCCCCAACTATGCAAGTACAGTAAGCTCATGGGAAGTAATCTTCACTGACCTCCCACTCTCAAACTCCAAATGTTCTCTGAACCAAAAGCCAACAAAACCAAAGCCAGAAAATGTGACCTCATGCTTCCTGGAAGCCGCGGGAGGAGGCCCATCTGGACCTGACCGAGCTCGTACACCAGCCTTGCTCAGACGCCCCTGCACTTGAGGGCGGCCCCTCCCAGCAGAAGGGGACCAGCGAGGACTCCGAACTGGTCAGCCACAGTGTGGCTGGTTGATGAGACGTGGCGGGGACTTACCTCTGGGCGCCCATGTGCAAATCTGAAGAGTTCTGTGAATTCTGGTTCTCACAGGGTGAACACAGAATTCTTGAAGACAATTTAGTGAAAATTCAAACAACAAGCTAGCTTATTCTGTAACTCAGACCTCCAGATTTCATACCACTGCAAACAGATTTTTTTCCCAAGGTTTCAACATGGGCAGCAGTGCAACTGATAGGCTGGTCCAAAATTAACAACATAAGTTCTATTTTTAAAGTTCTCCAGACAAGACAGTATGGCCCTGAAAATGCAACAGTCACAGCACCAAATTCTAAAAATGATACTTCAAAGCAATCTGGTAACCGCCTAAGTTTCACTCAACCTGATTTTTCTGAACACTTGGATTCTTACTCTTATTAGAGAACATTCACAGGGTTTGTACACAAACTGCTTTTGCTAAAAGCCAGCAACCATTTGCTGAGAGCCCCTTTCTAAACACTAAAGATTAAAATCAAAAAATCACATACAATATGCAGATAGTGAGAACACCAGCATCACGCTTTCGACAATTAGGTCCCATTTCAACACTAGCGATACCCCAAAAGTTGGGAACCCCATTACCCACTGGCCAAGGCTTCTTCTAGACAGATGTTAATATGTTCCATTTAATGTAAATGGGGACAAATGTTTAAAACAATAAACACATTGCCTTGACAATTATCAAAATAAAATGCTGGGAGAAGTTGTTTCAGAAAGAAAAAAAAAAAATTATGCTGCAACATAAACATTCAACAGTGCTTTGAGTTTAAACACCCTAACCTTTACACTGGAGTTTTACACAGGATGTGGGTCAAATTTCACTTAAACGTTGTAACTATAGGCTTAGGATTTGTTTACTTATTGGTTCTTAATGGTGACGGTAATTAGGCTGGGGTTCCTGTTCATCTGTTTGCTGGTGTTTTTAATTTTGCTCCCTTGGTCGTCCTAGAGTACCCGCTACAGCAAGAACGCCCCAAGGACAAACGTTTTTAAAAGAAAGATTATAAAGTGCCTCTGTGTGGACTCACCAAGGTTTTCCCACATAAGAAGGTGATGCTACTCTGCACTCTGTGATTTGTGCTCTGCTGCCCGCAGCTCACTGTGGTGTTGAATTCCAGGAGAGATCTGGTTGCGTTCTTCAAATGAGAGTCACCTATTCGAAAGAAAAGAGTATGAACGAGCCATAAAACATTCATAACCACAGAGCTATTTCCAAGCATCAGCAAAGTAAAAATGGCACTATAATTCATTTGAAAGCTTACAAACGGCCCCTTCCCCAGAATTCTCCATCTCAGGAATGGCATCCCCACACAGCCCCAAACACACTGCACTCAGTCCTATCTTCCTCTCACCTGTCACATCAGAAAGTTGTATTGCTTCTACCTGCACCTCAAATGCGTCCACCTCTCTCCTTCTCTACAACTACTGAAACCACTGTCACCTCCCACCTGTATTCTAGCAACAGCCTCCTAATTGGGCCCCTTGCCTCCAACTCCTGTCTCGTCCCTCACCATCCTCTCTTCCCCATCCATCTTGCACCAAAAACATAAATCAGAATACATAGCTTGGCTGCTGAAATTCTTCAATAACTTCCCATCATCCATGCTATAGAATCAAAATTCTTTAGAATGGTCCACAAGTACGGTGATCACTTCTCAGTCTGCCTGGGATATTATTGCAATAAAAAGTCTCCATAATATCAATATGATGGTAGTTGGCACAGGAACAAATAAACTGACAAACAGACTGTAACGAAGATCAAGACACCAGAACAGAGAGCACACAGACATATCTATGAGTCAAACTTTGATACACAACAGAAGTAACGTATCAGGTCAGTGAGCAAAGAGACTGTTCAATAAATGAAACTGGAAACAAAATGGCAATCCATACAGGAAAAAGGATAAAAACTGAATCCCTACCTACCACTGTATACAAAAATCAACTCTAAATGGATTAAAAGATGTAAACATCAGAAACCAAATTTTAACTCAGTAAAAGCTGGAGTTATCTTTTAGATCTTAATGTAGGGAAATACTGAAGACTCAAAAGCATTAACTACAAAAAAAATAATAACTGTGGCTTATTAAAAAGTTTATATTCATGAAAAAGTAGCTTAAGGAAAACTATTTAAGCTATTTTTTAAAAATAGCTTAAAAAAGTTTAGAACAAGTTATAAACTAGGAGATACAAAGAGCTGGCAAAGAACTAGCATCAAGAAGATATATACTCACACACAAAAAAAGTTTTTTTATAATTCTAGGAAATAAAATGAACGATGTATGACAGAGAGAACACGCTAGAGGAGAGAGAAGGGAAAACCCACACCTAGTCACAGTATGGTGATTCTAATATCAAAGGCAAAGATACAGTTCTAAAGCTTCTAGAGGGAAAGAATTGATCACATGCAATAGATAACTCAATATAAAATGGACAAGACATGATCAGACAGGAGAAAAACGCCTTCATAAATAAAGAGATGTTCAACATCACTGGTGATCAAGACCATGCGGCTTACCAATTCCAGTCATTCTATCGACAAAAATTAAACACCAAATGAGGGAGAAGAGAAGATCCAGAGCTCTCCTGTGTTGCTGGTGGAAGTGTGAACTGGTACAACCACTACATAAGTGGGCATGGCATTGTGTCCTATCATTGAACGTTCATGTACCCTACGGCCTAGCTATTCAACTCTTAGGTAAATACATAAGCGAAAGCCATAGACGTATACATGACAAGAAACATGTGAAAGACCATCTCGTGTTCTTCACACTAGCAAAAACCTGGAAACAGGGACTCCCGTGGTGGTCCAGTGGTTAAGACCCTGCGCTCCCAACACAGGAGGCCCAGGTCCTATCCCTGGTCAGGAAACTAGATCCCGCATGCCGCGACTAAGACCCAGCGCAACCTAATTAATTAATTTCTTAAAAGCCTGGAAACAACTCAAATGCCCATCAGGAGAAGAGTGGACAAATTAACTCTGGTAGATCTACAATATTACGTAGGAATCAGAGGAATAAATCACAGTGAAAGATAATATAGTTGTTTTTCAACAATATTGTTACCACTTAAGTCCCAAAAAATTACACACAGCGTGATACATACTTTCTATTAAGTTGAAAACACCACATACAGCCAGACATTTGAGAAAGAGAGAAAGACAGACAGACTCTGGGAAAAGAGAGGAAAGAAGAAAGAAAATCATTCGCTCACAAATACAGGATGTGAGCGAATGATTACCTCCAGTGAAGAGAGACAGGAGGATGGAAGACCACACAGACAGTGGTTATTGTCAAGGTCCTGGATTTTGTTAGAGAAGGGGTTCGTTGCATTATCCAAAACAACTAATTAAAAAACAGAAAGAGGTGACTTCACAGATTGATGATGAGTGCGTGTCATGACCTCAGGATTACAACTGGTCCAATTTGATAAATACACCAGAGATCTTTGAAAGAGAGAGACAGAGAGTAGAAAGGGTAAAAATTAAGACGCCAATGGAGAGCGGATAATGGCTTTCAGACCCACAGCACCATACCAACAACAGTACAGCGGTTCTTTCTCCTGCCTGCCTACGTGATTCGGCCTGCCAGAATCGTCCTTCTCTGCCAGAAACTCCAGAGTTCTGTTTGAAAATCTTTTTTCGACTGCATAGGCGCAAAAGCCCTGAGGCGGCTGCGGGACCGAGGACAGCGCCCGTAGCCCCGCCCACAGTGGGCGTGCCTGGGACCGGGAGACAGGGTGGGGCTTCGACGCGCCCTGCAGCGCTGCGCTCCGGGAGACACGGAGGGCGGGCTAGGCCGGTGGGAAGCGGCGCGCGCAGCGGCCAGGAGGGGGCGCTCCCAGGCTGCGGGTCCCCCACCTTAAAGACCCTCCCCCCACGCCTCCTGTCCCCCCATACGGCGGCCCCATCCGGCCCTGTGCCCAGAGCTCCTGGGGGCTCCTCATAACTGCTGGGTTCGCCCTGAAAAGAAAACGAGGAGGGCTCTGGCCTCAGGCCGGGAGGGATCCGGCCGACCTCTGCCACCGCGGCGCGGGGCACCGGCATCCCTCAGCGTCAGGCCCCATCGGCATCGCGCCCGCCTGTCCACCTTGCCTTCTTCCTCTGCCCGCTCCACCTGGCGGCCAGGACCGACTGCCGACCCCGGCACTCGGAGAGAAGCCGCAGTGCACCGCGGCAGTGAACCGCGGCAGACAACCGCGGCAACCGGCCAGCCTGGCCGTCCTCCCCGGACGAGAGCCGGGCGAGGACTGCGGGGCGGCGGCCAGCACGCCAGGCCCACGGCCAGCTCCCGAGGACGGCGCCAAATGGGCTGGGCCGCGCTCGCCGGGCCCGCCAGACCGCGCCGGGTCCTCCAGACCGCGCGCCGGGCCCGCCAGACCACGCTCTCCAGGCCGGGTCCGCCAGACCAGACCGCACTGGCGGGGCCCCAGCAGACCAGACCGCGCCGGGTCCTCCAGGCCGCGCTCTCCAGGCCGGGTCCTCCAGACCAGGCTGCGCGCCCCAGGCCCGTCAGACCGCGGTCTCCAGGCCGGGCCCGCCAGACCAGGCCGCGCTCGCCCAGGCCCGCCAGGCCGCGCCGGGTCCTCCAGACCGCGCTCTCCAGGCCGGGTCCGCCAGACCGCGCTGGGTCCTCCAGACCGCGCGCTGGGTCCTCCAGACCGCGCGCTGGGCCCGCCGGACCGCGCCAGGCCCACCAGACCGCGCGCGCCAGGTCCTCCAGACCACGCTCTCCAGGCCGGGTCCGCCAGACCAGGCCGCGCTCGCTGGGCCCGCCAGACCAGCCCGAGCTCGCCGGGCCCGCCAGATCGCGCCGGGTCCTCCGGACCGCGCCAGGCCGTGCGCGCCAGGTCCTCCAGACCACGGTCTCCAGGCCGGGTCCTCCAAACCAGGCCACGCGCGCCGGGCCCACCAGACGGCGCTCTCCAGGCCGGGTCCGCCAGACCAGGCCGAGCTCTCCAGGCCAGGCCGCGCCGGGTCCTTCAGACCCTGCGCCCCGGGCCCGCCAGGCCGCGCTCACCAGGGCCCGCCAGGCCGCGCCGGGTCATCCAGACCGCGCTCTCCAGGCCGGGTCCGCCAGACCAGGCCGAGCTCGCCCGGGCCCACCAGACCAGACCGCACTGGCGAGGCCCCACCAGACTAGACCGCGCCGGGTCCTCCAGGCCGCGCTCTCCAGGCCGGGTCCTCCAGACCAGGCCACGCACCCCGGGCCCGCCAGACCCGCCCGACCGCGGCCTCCAGGCCGGGCCCCCCAGACCGGGCCGCGCTCACCTGGGCCCGCCAGACCAAACCGCACTTGCCGAGCCCGCCAGGCCGTGGCGGGTCCGCCCGACCGCGGTCTCCAGGCCGGGGCCACCAGACCGCGCCGGGTCCGCCAGACCACGCGCTGGGCCCTCCAGACAGCGCTCTCCAGGCCGGGCCCTCCAGGCCGCGCTCGCCCGGGCCCGCCAGACCAGGCCACGCTCACCCGGACCCGCCAGACCCGGCCACGCGCCACCGGCCAGGCCCCGGGAGGTCCTCCCGACCCTGCGCGCCAGGGCGCCCGCCAGGCCACGCTCGCCCGCACCCGCCAGACCCGGCCACGCTCCGCAGCCCAGGCCGCGCCGGGTCCTCCCGACCCTGCGCGCCAGGCCCGCCCGGCCGCGCTCGCCCGTGCCCGCCAGCCCCGGCCACGCGCTGCCAGCCAGGCCGCGCCGGGTCCTGCAGACCCTGCGCGCCAGGCCGCGCTCACCAGAGCCCGCCCGACCAGGCCGCGCTCCGGGCCTGCCAGGCCTCGCCTGCCACCCTCGCCGTCCGCGGCCGAGCCCAGCCGAGCTCGCAACCCGGCCTCGCTGAGGCTGCCGGGCCTGGCAATCGCGCCTCCCCCTGCTGCCTCGGGGCCCAGCTCGCGGCCGCCGGGCCTCCTCAGCACCTCGCTCAGAGCCTGCCAGCCAGGCCGCCAGCCCTCTCCGTGCTAGTCTCCGACGTGCTCCAGCAAGGAAGGCCTCCCTCGCTGTCCACTCTCCCTTCTCTATTGTACCGTGTCTTTCGACGTGTGCTGTTCACGTGTTATTTCACCAAATTAAGAGTCCCCTCTGTCCAACTTTCCCCTACAGCTACTGCCTCACTTTTCCGCTCCTCTTTATACGAACACTCTGAGATTTCTACTCTCGCTTCTACCAGACACTCCCCTCCCCTTGTCCCCTGCACTGGCTGTTCCCCCAGAGCCACGTGACCCACGGCTTTTCGGCTTCAAGTCTTTTGCTCAAATGTCACTTTCTCAGCGACACTTACCCCACTGAATACTCCTGAACACACACTCCTGAGACCCCCAGCACTCCTGACACTCCTTCCTTTTCTTTTTTACAGCATTCATCACAGTCTGATATACCACTGAGCCATTGTTTGTTCTTGTCTGTCTCCCACTCCACTAGAATGGAAGCTCCATGAGAAAAGGGATTTTTGTCTGTTTTGGTGACTGATTCAAATATTTGTTACAAATAAATAAATGAATATTAAGCGTTGGCTGTTTTAAAAATATTTATATATACATATATCTGTCATGGTGTGATTTAACCAAGTAAATCAATAAAATACACTAAAATTTATTGAACTATCCCCATAGTTAGGCTGTTTCAGCATATTTGCCACCATTACCAATGCTCCAAGTAATTTTTTTGTACAAAAATCTATGTACAGTATTAATTCCTCCATTGTTGGTAAGATTACAAAAGTACATTACAGGAATCTAAGTTTTTTAATTTGACGGACAATGCCAGACAACCAGGAGAGACTATAAATGAGATGAAAACATGAGTTATACCTAAAAATCAACCAGATATCATCTTAAATATCCAATAGAATTATATAATTTTAGAAAATTGAAGATACAAGAGGAAAAGGTATTTTCACATGTTAATAGAGACACAAAATTGAATCTAGCGATCAACCTGGATAGCTGTTGTAGATTTCTGTGAGTGCACACAAGAAGCAGACAGTAAGTATCACCTGAAGTCAAGGGTCAGGCTCCTTAAGAGTAAATGAAGTCACATGACCAGCAACTACAATTGAATTCACTCTATCCTACACCCAGGTCACCCATAAAAAAGCCAGGCAGCATCCCAGGCTTTGGTGGTGAGTAACCTCACGTAACATCCTTCCTTAGTGGGTCTGCTACCTCGGTTAAATGGGCTGGTAACAGCCTTCATGAAGTGGACACCTAGTTTTTAACCCCCAGAAAGATTAATTAAATGAAAACCATGGTATTAATATTTAGGATTTTAGGAGGTATGTGAACATATTCAGTATTTTTACATACTTGCAATGTCTAATTTTATAACTAATTCAAAGGTTATAACTAAGCAATTGATTTAGAATTGTGACAGTATTTGAACAACTAAGAGAACTTCAGGTTTATCATATTTCTACATTTAAACTATTAAATTTTTAAGAATTATTATTAGTCCTTAAGTTTTTACTGTCAGATCAGACATCTGAAGTACTTTAAAGAGAAATCAAATATATAAAATGTATAAATCACTTTAAAATGTGAAGATGATTCAACTCGGTTGTAAATGGAACCAAATGGTTGTTCACAGACCCCATATAAATGACTGCTAAACTCTGTTAGATTTATACATGTAACAATATAATATCCTTGGCCTAAGGAAGAACTAACACAGGATTTTTTATCAAAAGTAATGTATTATTATTTAAACCAAAGCTGAGGTCTTAATATTTGTTTCTTAAGTACAAAAACTGCCCTTGCGGGCACTATAAAACTCACATCAACAACGATCTTCCCAGAAGGGTTACAGACAACCATCTTCCTATAGCAATGTACGAATGTGCCCGCTTCTAGGCTCCTTGCCAGTAGTCCATGATTCAACCATTTAAACTTCTGCCAATGTGACTGAAGGAAAACTAGATTTCATTATTGCTTTGATTTGCATTTACGCCTGGCTTACTAATGAAGCTGAATTGACCATCTGGATTTCTTCTTTTGTGAATTGCCTGTTCTTAGACTTTGCCATTTTTCTACTGGGTTGTTTTTCTTACCATTTATTAAGAGAAATTCCTACCTCCTCCAGATTAAGTTTCTATGTTACTAGGTTTTTCCCAATGTTCTACTGTCTTTTTACTTTTAATTTTAACTAATCCATAATTTCTGTTACACAATATGAAGGAGAGGTCTAACGTTGTTTCCTAACAGATAAACAGCTTAATTACATACAAATTTTAGGTTATCCGTTAAGTTCTCGTATGTATTTGAATCTATTGTTAAACTAACTCTTCTGTTCCTCTGATCTGCTCCAGTTTTTGTGGCTATTTTCAAAATTCCCATTTTTTTTCCTTTCTAGGAAGTTCATGTTAGTTTCCAGCTGTCCTCTAAGAGCCAGGAGTTCAGGTTACCCACCGTAGTTCCCATATTAGCTCTACAACTGTCTGATGTGACCCTGTGACTAGCAGAACAAGAACCCTGAATAAATCGACAGGCTCTGCAGCTGGCCTGCCAGCATTCAAATCCATAACCATGCAACCTCTGGCAAGCTGCTTATCCATTTAATGCTTCAGTTTCTTCATTTATAAAATGAGGGAAATGAGATCATCTACTGCAAAAGTTGTTGAATGAATTAAATGAGATAGTCTACTTAAAAACCTAACACCTGGCATGTAAGTGCACACCAAATTTCGTTATTATTTAGTTATAAAACTAAATTTACAATAACAAATTTAGTTATTTCTACCGTACAACACAAATTAGCAAAATTAGATCAGATTCAAGATTATCTGTGATAATGTTAATGTCACTCTCATTCGTTCATAGTAGTGTGCTTTCCCGAGTTGAAGGACAGGGTAATAACCACTAGTGCTGAAAGTACACATCATCTAGCATACCATTCTCTCCCTCAGGGAGTTTGAGGCCCTAGGAAAAGTATGTCATGTGTGTCTGGGGGTAAAATGAGATTAGAAACAGCTGGTTTATATCATCATCAACTAGTAACAATTCATCTTTTTAACTCTCCCTTTTAACCAACCTTTCCTAGTCCATCAGGCCCAGCTTTCTAAAAACACATTCTATCAGATTACCTCCCCCATTATCATCACAAAGAACCTATAACAGATCCACTACCTACCCCAGAAAATATCAACTCTCCTGCCTGGCTTTCAAAGCCGACCTGACTTGGTCATTCTCAAATTTTGTGCCAACCTCACAAATCACCCTCCTAGTGACTTGTGTGCATCTGGTATACATCTACGTTACATTACACTATACTGCACTACCACAAACTAGAAGACACACTTTCATTACCCAAAAATGCTAAGCCAGTATTATAATACAGTCAAGAGGAAAACTACTTTTCCTCTTTCTGAAAACCTAAGTAACACTGGCCAACAGGCCCACTTGTGGCCTCTCTCTCTGAATGGTCAAAAGATCCCAACCAGGAAACTGGTGATCTCATTTCCAAGTTTTTTAAGTATATCACAAAGTAATAAAATTTGGTCCAAGAATTCAGAACAACCTGGTGCTTTCTCAGATCTCTACCCAGGGCCTCAAATCCCTCTTACCAGTGTTTTCAATCTAAACCGTCTCCGTGCTGGAAGAGGGAAATCAAACACACGCTGGACCTGACCAGGAGACCTCCCAGACCTCGCTCTTCTTACTCTAAACCATTACTTTCTAAAAAGCCCTTTTTAACTGTGCTTAGGAATTTCCATTCAAGATGAGAGATGGAGCTACCAAAGTAAGCCGCCCCTCCCAACTCCAAAAACCTACTGAGTTCCCTCTTCTCACTGCTACACTGTCCCCGGTCACACGCTGTTCTCCACTTCATGACTGACCCTCACCATCAGACCTCACCATTGAAAACGCCTTGGTCAAAAGGTCACCACCCACCGACATCCATGACATCACATCCAAGGATGGCACTGGCTGCCTTTATGTCTGCCCTACGGTATCTCTTTAGGCATCTGCCCCTTTCCCACTCCATGTAACTTGGTAGGGCTGTCAAGCACTTGGATTACCCTGCCAAAGGAAAGGGATACTGACCAAAAAAAGAGGGCTTTGGGGGAAATGAAATGAGCCCTACCTAGGAGAGAAAGGTTTGTGCTTTTTCCTCTGGGATGGGCAGTCCTTAGGACTATTTAATTTTTAGTGTAAGCCCAAAACCAGTGACCGTCTTTGACCCCATGTGAATACAGACTGCCTGAGACTCAAACCACCACAGAAGAAGGCGGACAGATACAAGGGGGAAGGGATCTAGGTACCAGAGGAAATGAGGTGAAGCGGGGAGAAAAGTAAGGACGGGGTTTAAGAAAAACATGAGGAGGCAGATCCATGGAGAAAACATCCTTCTGTATCAATAAACACAAACGTGCGTAATTCTTCACAATGATTGCATAGTATCCGCTAGATGGGAGTAACCTAATCTGGTCTCAAATTGGACGTTTAAATTGTTACCACTTTTAACTCCTATAAAGCATAAAATGTATATTATGTATCATAAGCATATATAATTGTATAGACAGCTGTATATACATAGAGTCATTTTTGCAAAATTGGGATCCTGCACATCCAGTAATTTAAGGGTAGTTTTACTTACCCACGGAACGAAAGCTGTTTGTCTTCAAGTCGTGCATACAAACAGCACTTGATGTTCCACACTGGGCAATATTCACATTTCCACAGATGCTGATTTTATAAAGCATGTTATTTCTGGTATCAACAGCTTCCCATGTATAACTAGAAAGGAAGAAAAGCAATTTGTCACTGTCACTGATCTGCCAATAATTAAACTTCTCTCTAGTTTCATATTCAAGCCACAGTTGCTTAAGATTACCATAACCCAGAAGATACACTTTCATTAGCCAAAAATACTAAAGTCAAACTATGTTAAGTTGAATAGAAGCCAGGGCAGAAACCGCTAAATACCACCTCACTCTGGTTCAATCCGCCCTGAAGCAGCCTCAAGACTCCATGAACATTGAAATACTTAAAATTCTACCATTAATTTAAGAATAGCAGCTCAGATGTCTAAGTCATTGCTCAAGAATCATGTTGAATTTTAAGATAGTGACCTTTCCAATCACACTGGAATGCTGAAAAGCCAGATGATTGTTTTTAACTTCATCTTAGTTAAAAACTAGTTATGGCATGAAAGACAGTTCTAGCTCTGGTTTTACTTTTTGCAGCTACAGTTCAGATCTGAACTGACAAGGTGAAGCTGTGCCATGAGGCAACTGATCCAAAGTCAGACAAAATTTACTTTAGGTTGATTCAGTGTTATCCAGCATTTTACATGCATTAAAACTTGCTGTCTAGGGCTTCCCTGGTGGCGCAGTGGTTGAGAGTCCGCCTGCCGATGCAGGGGACACGGGTTCGTGCCCCGGTCTGGGAAGATCCCACATGCCACGGAGCGGCTGGGCCCGTGAGCCATGGCCGCTGAGCCTGCGCATCCGGAGCCTGTGCTCCGCAACGGGAGAGGCCACATCAGTGAGAGGCCTGCGTACCGCAAAAAAAAAAAAAAAACTTGCTGTCTGTTCAAATCTCTGGCAAAGTAGATATTGAGCAAACTGCCCATGAACCAAAATGCACACTTGGGACAAAACACAGTTGACCCTTGAACAACATGGGTTTGAACTGCATGGGTCCACTTAATATGTGTATTTTTTCCCCTAAGTACTGTACTGCCATATACCGAACTACATGATCCACGGTTGGCTGAATCCACAGAAGCAAACTGCGGATACAGAGGGCGAACTGTAAAGTTATATGCGAATTTTCGACGGGGGTGGGCAGGGTAGGGGAGTGGCACTCCTAACACCCACACTGTTCAAGGGTCAACGATAATGCTCTGTCAGTCCTGTCATAAAAACTATTCTCAATTCTCCACTCTTCCCAGGGAAAATGTTGTGTCCATTTTGTAAAACTTCCTCAGCAAGGGTAGACAGGAAATGAGGAAAGAAAATAAAAAGTTCCCCGCAAAACGCAAGGATACATTCATGCAACAGTATTGTTGAAAGGAAGATAAATCAAATCAGACTTGCTTCGGCTAGGCCTATCCCGGAATTGTGGAGGGCCTGGGTGTGAGACCCTGAGGTTGCTAAACCCTAAGAGCCTGTGTGTGTGTCAGGAGTACCCAAAGCAGTACCAGCTGGATGAGAGAATGCACTCCCCCAGGAGTCCACTTACCACCGCGGAGACAAAACACCAGGCAACACACCCCTCCCTGACCAGAGCCCGCCTCCCCAGAGCCCCGCCCAGCAATGGAGGAGCCCTAACCCAGGGTTACTGGCAGGCAAGGAGCCAAGCATTCTCCTGAACCCAGGTCTGGGGACCCATCAATTCCACCTGCTAGGAAGCCAAGGACCTGGGCACAGTCAGCACGCAGGCAGGGCTGCAGAATGCTCCCCTGGGAGTTCTGACAGCCTCTGAAGTACAAGAAACCTGAAAAACAGGCTGGGCTGCTCTGGTGAGGGCCCAGCTGGGCTCAAAAGCAGTTACCACTGAACGCAGCTTCTTCATCCGTAACACCTTAGAGATACCTCCCAGAGTCAGGAGAGTTACACGGCCCGAGAAAATGACCCAAATAATACCAGGCACGAGAAAATCAGCCATCAAGGCCTGTTTCTTTTGACCTTCACTAACCTTCATTCATTTCGCTTCACAAGATATTTTCTTAAGTACTTAGTGAGGAGTACAGCGATGATCAAACAACAATCAGACCAAAAAACCCCTGCCCTCCCGGAGTGTATATTCCAGGGGAGGACAGAAAATAAACAGGTAAAGAAATACACAGGAAAAGTCCATCTCCTAACACCAGCATGCTTTTACGAAAACAAAATAGCAGAATGTGATAGGAAATGACCGAGTAGTTACTTAATGTCGTTGCGGAAGTCTTTTGAGATCATACTCACCCTGGGGCTTGAATGACAAAGAGCAACCCGGGGGAGATGTGGTGGGCAGAATATCCAGCAGACTTACCAGCCCTTTTGAGGTCCTGAGGCAGGAATAAACTCAGCATGTGGATGGAAAAGAAAGGAAGGCCCTGTGGCTGGAGCAAGGTGGATAGACAGACCAGGAGAAGATGACGCCCAGGAGATGGGGACACCTGGTCACACAGATTAAAGGAAGCAGTTTTGATTTTGTACTTGAAGCAAAGAAAGGCCACTCAAAGACCCACTCTGCGGATCTTTCCTTAAAAATTTAAGCTAGGGTTTTCATGTGCAGAGTATTAGTAAACTTTTCTATTAATTATAGTTAATTAAGGAAAATCGTGAATCTCTTACTCAGGACCCCTAAGTTTTTCCAGCATAGCAGACATCAGATTTAAAGCCAAATTTAAAGCAATGGCATCATTAAAGTGTTCCAGAATCCTAAGAACATGAGAGGTGTGTGAAGGTATTTGAGAATGAGTGAATGAGTAGGAATCAACTCCAAACACATCCATGTGGTTACTGAAAATGCTACGCTTTTCTTAAAACAGAAACCCACTGCTGTTTTTGCAGAGGTGATAGTTAAATAAGCTAGATGGAAAGTGCCTGTGTTTGTGGAGCAGAAAAGAGATGGAAAAGAGTAAAATGCGGGATGTTGTCCTGATTATCTGGAAAGCAGCGTTCCTAGAAAGAAAGACGTTGCTCTAGTCAACTATATTTCTTTTCTCTATTTGTATCTCATCATATTTGCTTTCTGTCAAGATTTATCAAAATGATAGGCGGTGGGCCTCCCTGGTGGCGCAGTGGTTGAGAGTCTGCCTGCCGATGCAGGGGACATGGGTTCGTGCCCCAGTCCAGGAAGATCCCACATGCGGCGGAGCGGCTGGACCCGTGAGCCATGGCCGCTGAGCCTGCGCGTCCGGAGCCTGTGCTCCGCAACGGGAGAGGCCGCAACAGTGAGAGGCCCACGTACTGCAAAAAAAAAAAAAAAATGATAAGCGGTTATCAGATTAAGGGGTGAGGACCCTGCGAAAGTACGTGAGTGCTGGGTTTCTTCAGGACTTTCATTTAACCACGCACCACAGGGCAGCAACTCACAAATCCAAACTGCAGCACCTGGGCAAAGAGTCCTTAGTCATCTCCCTTAAAACTGGAGAAATGGCATCTGCAGGCTGTCAGGGCTTGAAACGCTTGGATTCCAATGGACGCGTTTTGCTTTAAAACAGATACACATGCCCAGTGCCTTGTATCAACAGGAGCTCAGGGATAATCACTCCGTTGAAATCATCGATCTGAAAACTCATGGAGCATACTCCCAAAACTACAGTGTATCCTGCTATGCCCCCAGTTAGATTCAAGTGTCATCTAGATAAGCTTTCACTAGGAGGAAATATTTTTTAAAGATGACTTCATTAAACTTGAAAATCACAGAAATATCTGATAGCACTTTTTAAGAAAATTACATGTTTGGAACTAGATGATCCTACACTCCTGGCCAGATTGAAGGCCACATTACCAGAATGGCCTAGGCTGAAACCATTCGTTAAATTTATGCTAAAGTTTTAAAGCACCATGATAATATTCTAGAACCAGAGAATGGCTTCAGAAATAAAAGTTCAGAGACTAAATAACATTTAATGATACATTTAATGAATAATAATCTTTTGTCCAAAAGTTTTCCACTAGAAAATTCTCTGCGATAAAGTGAACATGTACAGCCAAAATGAGGAAACCCAACAGTATGATTTATTTAAGAGCCAAGCAACTGAGACCGTTCAGCTGAGATTCCCAGGGAAGTCTATATTCTAAACTAAGCTATTTGGACTTACACAAATAAAGAGGGAAAAAAATCTAACAGGAAAAAAATGAGACCAACATATTAGACCAAAGAGAAAACTAAGCTGTAATATTAACATTTTAAACTTTTAGCAGGAAACAAATGGTGGAATAAAATACCTGCAAGTTGTGTGGAAATGTAGTCTTCGTTCAGAGATACACACACACACACACACACACACACACACACGAATGTTTTAAATACATCTGCGCTACAAGCATCTCCTGCGGCAGGATAGGTATGAAAGCCCAGTGGGCATTTTCATGAAACTCTGACACTCATATCAGGTCAAGTCTTCTAAAAGACACCGTGGTTCTCTGCTGTCCTCCATCTCATCTGTGAGAAACAGGGATGCAAAGAGGTGGAGCAGAAGAACCACGAAGGCTGGAGGAAGCGGGTGGTCCCCGGGGAGCATCACCCAGAAGCCCCACCCACTTCCAAGTCTTGCAAAATTCAGTTCATATCCTCTGAGGAGGCAGCCTAATCCCGGTTAGAAATGTTCCTCCGGACACAAAACCACCTGTGTTAGAACCCTGGCTTCGAAAATCAGCAAAAGCAAGCAAAATCCTTGCCATTCTTACCTCATTTTCCAGAGTATAACATGCTGCTAGCCAATGTCCCCCTCGCCCTCTTAAAAACTCCAAATTCATTTCAAAGCAAACCTGACGATTAGACACACGGGTACACATGCAATGCCCCCCGGACCACGTGGGCTAGTCCCTGCTGCATCCTTAGCTCTGATGCCAGCCCTCCTGGCATTTCCCACCACCCATCACTAGATCTTCTTAGGTGTCTGGCATCCCCAACTGCCCCGTGGCTCTGGACAGGAGTGTCCTCTGCCCCAGAATGACATATGGACATATATATGGACAGAATCAATATATGCTGGCAGGTTGGGAAGGAAGCCGGTCAGTGAACTAAGAACGCGTCACAGCAAACTCTCAACCACAGGCCCTGACAGCCACTCAGCAAGCCACCCAATCACCTCACGCCATTAATCAACTCTCCTGAACTCCTCTGCTTCAGAGCCAGAGACTCCAAGGCTCAGAGACTTGAAGCTCCTTGCCCAACATCACCCAAGTATGAAATGACAAGGCCAGGCTTATGCCAGGCCTGTCTCAGCCCCACGGGCCAGCGCTTACACTAAGGTAAACTGCCTCATTTACTTTCAATTTTTTTACGTTTTTTTTTTTTTAACTTTTCAGAAAATATTTACTTTCAATTATAACACTGAAGCTGGCAAACCATTCCAGGAAACTTTACAATTTAAATCTTGTCACAATAGATGCCCCTAAAATGGCAGATCCAGGGGCTTCTCTGGCGGCACAGTGGTTAAGAATCCGCCTGTCAATGCAGGGGACACGGGTTCGAGCCCTGATCCAGGAAGATACCACATGACGTGGAGCAACTAAGGCCGTGCACCACAACTACTGAGCCTGCGCTCTAGAGCCCGCGAGCCACAACTACTGAGCCTATGCTCTAGAGCCCGTGAGCCACAACTACTGAGCCCACGTGCTGCAACTACTGACGCCTGTGTGTCTACAGCCCATGCTCCACAACAAGAGAAGAGAGAGGCTGTGAACTTTGTGAAGATCCAGGCTACCCTATGTGAAACTGATCAACAGATGAGACACTTTTCTGAGCTCAAGTTCTTGCCTAAGTTTTCAACTTCTGCTACTATTTCCCCCCCATCCCGTCCAGTTCTGCTTCCTCTTTTGCACAGTCTGAATTGCCACACACCAGAGGCACTGCCTTCAGCAACCTATTTCCCACACCCAACTGGTTTCCATGGAAAGAATATCAATTCCCTCAGCCCCCTCCTCCCCATGGGCTGCGCTCACCTCACTTTTGTATCCAGGCCGGTTGAGGATTCCACTAAGGAGGAACACATCTGTATTGTTTTCCCCGCCTCAGATGCACACCCTCCTTTAAAATGACTCCTTAGCTCAGCAGAAAGCTGCCCTCCGAAAACCTCAGCCAAGAGTCCAACAGCGTCATCAGTAACTGGGAAACATTCTGCAATCGAACCAGCGAGCCAGCAGGGAACAGGGGAGAGGACAGAAGTCGCACACAAGGCAAATGACTTTAGGAGATAATATCTGATTCTAAAGTGAATTCTGGAGACTTCCCTGGTGGTCCACGCTCCCGATGCAGGGGGCCCAGGTTCGATCCCTGGTCAGGGAACTAGATCCCACATGCACGTCACAACTAAGAAGCCCGCATCCCCCAACTAAAGACCCAGCTCAGCCAAAATTCATTAATTCATTAATTATGTTAAAAAATACAAAAATAAAATGAATTCTGTGGCTGAGATATGCCCTGGAGGTGGACAATTCATCTCATTGTGTAAGGTGAGCACACAGGCTGTCGTTCCCTTGAAAGAAAACTTGAGACCATCTGCCCCTGACTGTAATGCCACCCCTTCTGCCGAAACTACCCTGGACGATGGCAGTCAGTCTGCGTCTATTCGGTGGCACAGAGGTTCCATTTTAACCTCATTTGGTTTACATTTCATAATATCCTGAAAGGTGTTGGCACATCACCAATTAGAAGGAAGTACACAAGTAGCGTACTTGTGTCAACCAACCCAGAGGCAGGAAGGCATTTCTACTTTCCCAGTCCTGTTCGGCAAATGGCACATTGAGAACGCAACCTGGTCAAAACGGGACCAAGCTAGAGGTAGCAAGGAAGAAGCAAATCTAACTGGCTATCACAAGTGCCTAGAGATCAGAAAGCGTCATGAAGAGAAACACAAAGCCGTCTCCACTGAATGCGGTGCAAACGTCTGTCCAAAAGAGACCAGTCAAAAGAAAAAGCCAGGCTTCCCTGGTGGCACAGTGGTTGAGAGTCCGCCTGCCGATGCAGGGGACACGGGTTCGTGCCCCGGTCCGGAAAGATCCCACATGCCGCGGAGCGGCTGGGCCCGTGAGCCGTGGCCGCTGAGCCTGCGCGTCCGGAGCCTGTGCTCCGCAACGGGAGAGGCCACAACAGCGAGAGGCCCGCGTACCGCAAAAAAAAAAAAAAAAAAAAAAAAAGCCAGAAGGCTACAACTGGACAATTATTCTCAACTATGTGACACTGGTGTCTTAATGTGACACCTCTCAAGTTTTCATATATTATCATCACTGAATACCTGCAAAACTGCAACACCTTGCAAATATAATTTGCGGTTCTTTCTAAATTTTTAAAAGAGCTAACATCTAAAACGAAGTATATAAAGTCCCACTATAAAACGTATGGTATGCCCAACCCCTTAAAGAAAAGAAAAAAAAAAATCTTAGAAAACCGAGTCCCTGGGACTTCCCCCAGTGGTCCAGTGGTTAAGACTCCAAGCCTCCACTGCAGGGGGCGTGGGTTCGACCCCTGGTCAGGGAACTAAGATCCCACAAGCCACGTGGTGTGGCCAAAAATACTAATAATTTTTTAAAGTTTTTAAAATATTTTAAAGAAGAAAACTGAGTCCCTTCCCTCCAAAACAGCTCCATGAACCTTCATTCTGTCCTTTACTCACATGTGGCCACACGGCCACACTCTTTTGAAATCTTAGTTCCCCCACTCGCCATGAGTCTTGGGGTTATGGTAATGGCCATGTGGCTGTTAAACACTTGATTACCGGCCTACAATCATTGGTACATAAAGCAGGATAGAGGTACGATGTAATCAGTAACAAAGTTAGTAAGCATGTACGAATCCATAATTTGGCTTCCTTTTTAAAAAAAAAAAAGATATACAAGCTAAACCCACATAGCATGGTCACTGGCTAGAGGGAATGTTTTTCTGAATCTAGAGTGAGCAGCGAATACCAAATTTGGGGGATGAGGGGAATGCAAAGTCTTTGCAACCTGAACATCAAAAAAGATTTCTCTGCTTCTGGCCTGCATCCAAGTCCTCTAACAGAACATTCAGGAAACATTTGGCTCACTACTGCCCCTTATCATCATCAGATAGTTTCTCAGCTCATACCTCCAGACCACCAACCTTCAAAATCTGCAACAGTCTCCTAAAATAGGAAGAGGGGAGGGAGTGGTGGGAAATGGCAGAGGGAAAGGAGGTCATGGAAAGAGGCAGGGTTTCCAAAACGGACATTTGCAGCAGAAATGTCAAGAGCATAATGTAACCACTGTTGTCGATAACTTTTTGCTGCTGACACTAAGAGAGAAAAATCTGATCTGACACAGTAAATACGCACCCTGATCTGAAGGCCGGGGGACACATGAGCCTGACACAGCATCATGGCCAACGCTTATATAGGAAGTACTTCACTTCCTATTCTAAGAAACCCACAAAGCTGTGGATAAAGATATGGAGCCAGCAAAAAAAAAAGCAAGGAAATGCCAGACTTTAGTCTCTGGTTTTCCCTGGTAGTTACGCAGGGTCTAGGAGCAGGAAGCCAGTGTCTGGAGAGGGATCCGCTGGAGGCGAGGCTCTAAGTCAGCGTTAGGGCCCGAGGCACCAGGGGGTTGGCAGGGATGCTTTTAAAACCGGCATCGTGAGTGAGTGACCGGGAGAGGTCACGAGAACGAGAGGCAAGCTCCCCCAGAAAGGTGCCAGGGCAGCAGGGGAAGGAGCCCACACACCTGGGCCTGAATCCTGCCCCGCCCTGACCAGCCCTGTGGGACACACTTAAGCTCTGTGAGCCCCGCCTTTCCAGTCTACAAAGTTGTCTACCTCACAGCCACAGCGAGGAAAATCAAGACTGGGAACGTGAAGCTTTTGAGACTCTTACAATCTAAGCTCTCACCTGGATCAACAGCAGGACTCAGACTGCCTAAAAACTGAGTTCACCGACTTACCTTGCTGAGTCCATCCTAAAGGACTGTCACACGACACTGCCAGGCCCTGGAGAGGAGACGGAAAGGGGGGGGCAGACCCTTGTTTGGGGGCCATCTCCAGGAGCAGCTCAAGACAGAGACCGGGGGCTCTGAACACACACGCGCTCACACACACAGAGATCTGCGCACACACCAGCCACCTCCTGGGACGTCTCAGAAGACAGAACAGGCACTTGGGAGCACCCAAGCCTGCACCATGCAGCCACCAGCTGCCACCAGAACAGAGGTCCGATGAATCGGAACCTTGTGGAAAAGGATAGGTCACACTCTCCCTCAAGAGGTTTCACCGCACTGCAAGGCTGGGCTTCTTAGTAAATCGGCACGGCCCTCCACAACAGAAATCTACCACGAAGGACCGCCTGTCCTGCCTCTGCTACACCTGCCGTATTTTTCCTCCCATCAACTCTAAGGTACCAGGATGCAGGCCAGGATTTCAACCCGAAACCCTGCTCGCTGAGGACCTTTTTAAAATCTAGATGCTCTCATACTTTGTTCCTCAAATGCAGAAAGAAGGGTTGAATTCCAGCCTAAACCCCTCCTTAATTATATGGATGTCGGAATTCAACTGCCTTTAACGTCAACCCAGCCCACAGCAAAGATATCAAACCTTAAGGCTCGGTCCCCTCATACGCCATCACCAATGTCCCCCAAACCCTCCCAGATCTGGTACCCTTCCTTCAGAGCCCTCAGTACAAGAGGAAGTCTGCCTTCCTAATTTCCAGGCAGTCAGCTCAGCTGGTTAGCTTGCGATACTGATGAAGCCATTCTCTGGGGGGAGTTCTTCACAAAGGCCAGTGATGTTGTCACAGGAGAAGACTCTGCTTTCAAGATGCTGGGGTCATACAACTCAGAAACCCTAACACCCAGCTGGGGACCGGAAGCACAGTGCCACGTCAGCGGTCACCTTCCTGCGTTCATCTAAAAGAACAACTATATCCCCCCACCCCTCCCCAAGCACTTTCCCTGAATGACCTGCGAACACTGTCACAACCTCCACCCAATCCCTCCAGGCAGTCCCTAAACCTGCTTTCCTCACAACCCTGCCCACCTCTGAAAAGGGAACTCCATCCTTTCGAATGCTCAGACCAAAAACCTAAGAGTCCGCCTTTCTCCTTCTTTCCTTACATCCCATACCCAATCATGGGCAAATCCTATCAGCTCCACCTTCAAAGTATCCACAATCTGACCACTTGTCACCACAACCCTGGTCCAATCTGTTATAACTTCTTACCTGGTCCATCAGAAATACCAGCTTCCCCTCTAGGTCACTCCTGTGCCCAAAATCCTCCCAGGCTCCCGCCTCCCTCAGAATAAAAGCCAGAGTTGTACATTTTTTTTTCATTTTTTTATTGAAGTCTAGTTGATTTACAATGTTAATTTCCGCTGTACGGCAAAGTGATTCAGTTATACGTACACATACGTTCTTTGTCAGAGTCATCTTGATGGCCTGTGGGACCTGGCCCCCAGCTAATCCTCTGCTAAACATTCCTGCCTTCCACCCTCTCCCTTGCTCACGGTGTTCCAGCCACGTCAGCCAGCATCCTCGCCGGAGCACTGCTACGTGGGTCCCTCTGCCTAGAACACCCTTCCCCTGTTAGACGCGCAGGTCTCCGCCTACAGCAAGACCCCGGGACAGTGCACCCTCCATGAAACAGCTCCACCCACAGACCCTCTCCCCTGCCTCACTCAGCCCATCCACCCAAGTGTCTAACTCACACGGCCCCCTGCAAAGGATCCACCCTCAAAAGGCAGAAGAGAGAGAGCGCCTTGTGGGCTTCTCACTCTGTATTGTGGTAACACTCCTCCGGCAGACAGCAGGTGGGGAGGCCTCAGAGGACACACAAGGTGGCTCAGGGGAGGCGCGCCCTTGTCACTTCTAGGAAGCCACCCCTTCAGCACGTCCATGCTGGTGGTTTGGGTTTCTGTTTGCAGGCCAGGGGTGAGAGGCCAGGAGTGCTGGGGAGTGGCTTTCAGTACAGAACAGTGTTTTTTAAATGTCTAACTGGTTTTCAACTAGAGAATCACACAGATGGTAACAAATTAATGTCACACACAATCAAGACCCAGTGGGCTGTCGACCCCTGGATGAGCTCTCCGTGTGCGCTCCGCATGTTTTATTACCACACACACGTATGTGCGAAAGATATTTACAGCATTAAAGCACAAAGGCCCTGATATAAAAGACAGCTCCTCCCAGGCTGCCACCGGCAAAGGCCACGTTTCACTCTTTCCACATTCCTTCGTCTTTCCCTGGCCCCTCCATATCCTGAAACAAAACTAGAATTGATACTTTCACAACCTCTGATTTCCTGCAACTCTCCTGGCCCCCAATGAGCAGTGACACGTGCAGGACTCTGCTCCGTCGCCCTGGGGAAGCTGCCCTCCGCAGGTTCACCAAAGGATCTAAAAGCAACAGCAAAATCCCAGCGAAGGTCTCTGGTCGATCTGAAAGGCAAGTTTCATGCTCCCAGAAACTAGAGGGACTGGGATCTCCCAACCCTGCACACAGGCCGCCCCCCCTCCCCGTGCTGGTTACCATAAGGACAGAAACAGGCATGTGACACACTGCTTCGGGCACCTCAAAACCCCAGTAGCAGCAGCTGGTTCTTACGTTGTACGGCAAAGTGGAGCTGACGAAGGGCTTTCACATCCATCCCGCCGGCCGCATTCTTGCACCCGCTCCCCACCTACAACAAACGCCCCGGAACCCAGCACCCACCCCCTCCAGGGAAGCCGGGGTGGGAGCCCCTTCTGACCACGGACACCGTGCATTAGTCCTCTGGGCCTCCAGGGCCCCTACAAAAGACAAACAAGGAGGCTCTCTCTTCTCCCCTGGATGGTGGACTAATGCAGCCACCACAGGAAGGAGGGCGATGCCAAGAAAACGGCAGGAAAGGGCCTGGGGCCGCCTGACATATGGCACCTGGCACCCGCCCAACCCTACACCTCCTTGTGCAAGCGAACTCGAGTTGGGCTTTCTGCTACTCAGAGCTAAAGGAATCCTGAAGGATACATACCTCGCAACCACAGAATTCTGGATGCAAAATGGACCCTGAGAGTCACACAGCCCAGTGGTTTTAAAGCTTTTTTAAATGATGGAGATGTTTCTTTCTCAAAAGGACTCTTACACGGAGTGCCAATGGCTAGAATGGATAAAGACGAAATGCCCTCTGGTTGAGGCAGAAAGCCCTAGGCACTAACGGAGAAGCCGGGGGTTCAGAGTAACCAGCTAAAAATATCACTGACCTAACGCAGAGACTCTTAACCTATAGAAATAAAGCAATCACTGCCGCCACCACCGTTTATGAACACGGAGGATGGCCAGGCACTTAAACGCACTCTGGTTCTCACACCACCCGAAAAACATGATTAGCACCCTGATCTGACACAGAAGGAAACCAAAACTCAGCAGATCGGTAACTGTCCACATTCAAAAGCTGGACAGCTGACTTCCAAAACTCCACTCTCAGCCCTCTTGAGGAGGAAACGGAGATCCAGAGAAAAGAGGTGATCTGCCACACCAGCACAGGAACCCGGCTCTCCCGACCCCACCTGCAGGCAGCCCTCACTGTACCCTGCCGACCGCAATCAACAGAGATCCAGCAGCTGTCTCCAAGCAGGAACAGGGCTGAGCGTGATACTCAGGACAGAAAAGCACCTCAGACCAGCCACACAGACACACCAGCCAGAGGAACGCCCTGCCCATCCCCCAGTCTCCCCCCAGCAACTTGCAGCCAAGCTCCAACAACTGCTCCCAGCTCGATCCTGCACAGCTGCACAAAAAGAGACCACAAATGTCCTGGAGAAGGCTTACTGCAAAGAGCACGATCAAGAAGCACCCGTCGTCACGAGGGCACCAACACCATGAAAATGAGATGACAAATGCCAACAAAGAAACTGGGCCCAAGGAAAGAGAATTAATAGAGCAATCAGAGCAGGACTTCACAATGCATCTCCCACGGGATGAGAAGAGCTGTGGCAACCATGAAGAACAGGCAGCTGTGAATATATATCAACTCTAAACCTTGTTGGAATTTTTTTAAAAAACAGGAAAGTTGAAGAGCTTATGAACAACAGGAGAATTGCTGGCCTGGGAGCCAGAACACGAGACATTCTTCTGGAACCCTGACCAAAGTGGTAGTCAGATACAAAGTATAAAAGAGAAACCAAGCAGAACAAAATGTAAGTTATGATAAAGAACGGCTGAACAGCACAATTAATGAAACTCTGACCCAAGCAGAGAACATTTTTTCCAAACACACAGAACACTATTAACTTGACTAGGTGCTAGGCCACAGTTTCACCACATTTACTGCCCACAGTGCGGGGGTGGGGTGGGGGTGGGGATTCCATTTACCTGGGGAAAGAAAAGATTTTTAAAAAATAGTGGGCCCAGGAAGTTTAAATAGTTAGAACTTTTGGGTACAAGAAGGAAATATTTAGAACTGAAGGATGAAAAAACTACGTATCAAAACCTAAGTAGTATAGGACTCAGGACAAAGAAACACATAGCTTTAAATTCATCCCTCAGTTATGTAAACTGATTTAAAAGATCTAAGCTTTCAACTCGAACTAGAAAAAAAGAGGATAAACAACAAGATCCTACTGTGTGGCACAGGAAACTATATTCAATATCCTGTAATAAACCATAATGGAAAATAATATATATGTATAACTGAATCACTTTGCTGTACAGCAGAAATTCACACAATATTGCAAATCAGCTATACTTCAATTAAACAAATTTAAAAAATAAAAATTAGGTAGAAGTTAGAAATAGCAGAAATTAATAAAATCAAGATTTAATGGTGACAGAGATGGTGAACCAAAAAAAAAAAAAAAAAAATGCTATGGGCTTCCCTGGTGGTGCAGTGGTTAACCTCCACCTGCCAATGCAGGGGACACAGGTTCAAGCCCTGGTCCGGGAAGATCCCACTTGCCACGGAGCAACTAAGCCTGTGCACCATAACTACTGAGCCTGCACTCTAGAGCCCGTGAGCCACAACTACTGAGCCCACAAGGCACAACTACTGAGCCTGTGCACCTAGAGCCTGTGCTTCCCAACAAGAGAAGCCACCGCACGAAAAGCCCGCACACCGCGACCGAGTGGCCCCCGCTCGCCGCAACTAGAGAAAGCCCATGCGCACAGCAACGAAGACCCGATGCAGTCAACTATAAATTAATTAACTAATTAAAATGCTAGTTCTTTTGAAAAGACTAAAAAAGGGTAGAAAAATCTTTAGTAAATATGTTAAGGGGAAAAAAAACAGGAATTTTTAAAATGTACCTACAGATTCAAAAAGTATTTCCAAAAGCAAATATGTAGCATGCTACATATTTATATATGAATACATAATTAAAATGACAATTTCCTCAGAAAATACAGATTATCAAAATTGGCTCAAAAAAAGTACAGAATCTTAATAAACAAAGTAGATGAAATGGAAACCATAATCAAAACTCCTCTTCCACTACATTCTACCTCCACAAAGGCACCAGGCCCAGATAGTTTTACTAGTGAGTTCTACCAAAATTTAAGGAAGAGAAATTGTCCATCCTATACAAAAACTGTTCCACAGCATATAAAATACTAAAAGCTAACTGGCTCTCTCCACAAAGCAAACATTCTTTATACTAAATTCAGGCAAGAATAGTACAGCAAAGAAAATTATAGCCCAAGCTCACTTAAAAACACAGTTGCAAGCCTCCTATATAAAACATCAAGAAATAGAAACGGATCTATTTCTATTTCACCTTTTCCTCACATCACACATAAAAATTAACTAGCAAAATTGATCACAGGGCTAAACATAAAGTTAAAACTATAAAACTTCCAGAAACAAACATAGGAGAGAATATTTTTGACCTTAAGAGTAGACCAGTTGTTCTCAACTGCAGGTAATTTTGCCTCCTCCCCACCCCCTGGGGTCATTTAAAATGTCTGAGGACATTATTGTTTGTCACAAATGGGGGGAAGGGTTGTTCCTGGCATCTAATGGGTGAGACCAGGGGTGCTCTTATCAATGCTAAGGACGGGCCCCACAACAAAGATTTATCCAGGCCAAATGTCAAATGTGCTGAGGTTGAGAAACCTTGGTACAGGCAAAGATTTCTTAGGCTACACAAAGCACAAACAATTAAAAAAAAAAAAGATAAATTGAAGTCCATCAAAATTAAGAACTAACCTTTCTTCAAAGAATATATTAAGAAAATAAAAAAGCAAGCCAAAGACTGGGAGAAAATACACATTATACATACGTGAGAAAGGACTTGACCCATAATATATAAAGAACTCTTAAAACACAGTAAGATGACCCCCAAAAAAGTGTGTTAAGGGATGAGAGGGAAAAACAAAAACAATTTTTCTTAAAGAATCACTACAAAAGATATCCAAATGGTCCATAAGCACATGAAAGATGTTCATCATTAGGCATCCCAAGAAATACAGAAAAAGATGCCCAACATCACGAGTCAGCAGGGATATGAAAATTAAAACCACACTGAGGTACCACTAGACACGCACTAGGATGACTAAAATTAAGAAGACTGATACGATCAAGTGTTGTTAAGGATGTAGAAACACTGGAACTTTCACACTGCTGATGGGAATACAAAATGGACAACCCCTTTGGAAGTCAGTTTGACAACTCACTCACTCCCCATTCACTGAACAATCCCACTCCTAGGTATCCAAAAAAAAAAAAAAAAAGCGTACGTCCACACAAAATCTTACACACAAATATGCACAACAGCTTTGTTTCATAATAGCCAAAAACTAGTAACATGTAAATGAGTCTTGGGTCAAAAAGAAAATCAAAACTAAGACTACACATTATTTAAAACTGCAGGACTTCCCTGGTGGCGCAGTGGTTAATAATCCACCTGCCAATGCAGTGGACACAGGTTCGATCCCTGGTCCGGGAAGATCCCACATGCCGTGGAGCAACTAAGCCCGTGTGCCACAACTACTGAGCCTGCGCTCTAGAGCCCGCGAGCCACAACTACTGAGCCCGCGTGCCACAACTACTGAAGCCCACGCCTAGAGCCCGTGCTCCACAAAAGAAGCCACCACAATGAGAAGCCCGCGCACTGCAACAAAGAGCAGCCCCTGCTCCCCGAATCTAAAGAAAGCCAGTGCACAGCAACAGAGACCCAAAGCAGCCAAAAATAAATAAATAAAAAAATTTTTTTAACTGTAAAAAAAATTTTTTTTAATAAATAAAATAAAATTAGCAAAACTAAAGGGAAAAGGACGTTTGTTGCTGCCTCCCTGGGGGGAGCAGTCGTAGCCAGCGGTCTCCTGGATCTGTTCAGTTGGTGGTGTCTCCACTCCAGCTCTGGCCCTTCCCAGTTTTCCCCTCTGCTTAAGAAATGCCTAAGGAATACTTGGAGAATAAATGAATCCTGTGTCACCCTGCCAGGATTAAAGGGGAGGAGACACCATTAGCATAAATTCAGGCCTCTGTCCCTCACTGGTCATGAGCCAGCTATGAGGAAGATACAAAGGACCCACAGGTATACTGGATCTCAGCTACCTCCACCTCCATGACCAGTGGGGGCACTACCAAGAGGGCTCGTGGCTGGGACAATAAAAAGGAAAGAGAAAAGAAAAAGGAGAAAAAGAACAGTATCTGCAAAGGAACAAGCTACTTTCCACCATCAGTCCCAGTTCTTCGACCCTCATGAATTCTCTCTGCCCAGCACACTACAGTTTTATAGGCCAAGATCAAAATAAAGATGAGACATCTAAATTATTTTACTCAACCCCATCTTTTAAAAATCCCTCCGTGAAACACTGATAAAAGACATGAAGCCCAATCAGGAATTCATTTCCTGGGAATCTGTCAGGACGCTGTTCTAAGAATTAAAGCATGCGGTCTAACATACCCCTAATTAACAATCCTGGGCTACACACACTTATTGTTGCAAGAAACATACACAAATGGATGTGGTCCAGGTTCAACATGTGGCCTAAATTAGGCATATAAGCACTATTCCTTCAGAAAAATCACAGGGAAAAAAAATATCTCCTTAGAAACATCAACTAAACCAACCTCAACTCCCAGCTGGCTTCATTATTCTCTTGTCCTCAATGTAACAAAAACTTTCCAGCATTTATACCCAAACAATTGGGGGAAAACTTGTTCTGAATAAATTTTAAGGTACTTAACTAACTAAATCAAGCCAGCCCAAAGCATTACTTTATAACTAGTACAAACTGTTAGAACCGCACTCATTGAGAACGTTAACACCAAAATAAAGGGTGGAAACTAACCGATTACATATGTAAGATGGCCTTTTACAAAATGTATCTCACACAGTAAAGAGTAAAGCTGTGGACAAGTGGAGGGCCTTCTAGTCACTCTGGTGACTCTGCATGGCTGCGCTCTGCCCCCCTCACCTCTTGTTCTCGTGGGTCCTGCCCCAGCGACCTTTGGACATCCCTCACCAGCACAGCACTCCTTCGGGCCCCAGGCCCTCCATGCGTGCCAGTCCCTCCATGCGTGCCAGTCCCACAGGCACTCACGTTGGCCTCTGGATTCAAGTGCTTTCTTTCTACTACACACCACCTCCCGAGAAATAGGTGAGTGCTAAGAATCACCGACTTTTTGCACAGCACAGGACTCACCTGGTGCGTCAATCCTTGTGAAGCTTAAAAAACACACAACCGAGGCTCTCCTAAGAACAAGCGCTAAAAGTGCCGAGAGCGCAGATACACTTTGGGAAACTCGCCTTTGTCGTGCCTGCTTTTCACTGCCCAGCTCTGTCCACAGACACAAAGATATGAAAGCTGCTGCTGAGTCAGTTGCTTCGCTGTTGCCTTCATCCCCGCCATTAACGAACTGCAAGGGGACAGCACCCTGCCCACCACCCTCACCCCAGGAGGGGTCAGAGCCACACGGGTGCCCTGCAGGCAACCCTGAAGCAGCAGGCCCAGACCTCCCTCGTGTTGGTCCTAAGGGACTGCAGGTGAAAAGTACCCTCTCAGGTTCTAGAGAGCTGGGCTTGGGAGGAGAGGTGGTTTTCCCAGAAATCCAACTCCCTTTTCCAGTGACACGAGAACTGCCTGCCAGGGCTCTAGCTGATGCTGGGTGGCATCCGGGCACCCCAAACCTGCGCCTGAGGGGATCTGGAAACCGCGCCAGGCACCAAACCACCAGGAACAGGAGAGTCTTCCACGGAAAAACATGTTTCTCGTTACAAGCAACCAATTTACAAACATTTGGAACGTGACCCGGTGTCTATGGGGACTGCTACCACCGACAAGCTGCACAAACAGTAACAGCAGAAGTCTGCTTTTCACAGTGAGACCTGGGGAGTTATTTACAAGTGGACGCCCAGGGGTGGAATAAAAGGCAGCTGAAAACATCCGGCTTTGGGGCTACTTGGTAGAATTTTTCAAACTGCATTTAAAAAGATGTTCAGCCCATGTTCCCATTCAAATATGCGCTAGAGTTAAGGAACTTTTAGCCAGTGTTACCTCATTCACGAAAAACAATTTTTTTTAAACCCCCTCCCCAAGGGTAAAAAAAAAAAAAAAAAAAAAAGAAACAAGTCTTAATGAGTATTTAAGCCAAGGAATCCATTTGAAACAGGAACAAATAGAAAGAATTCACTTTGCAGGTAGGGAGTCTGAAGTGTAGATTTTTAAACACAGCTATGGGGAAGTCTCAAGGAGAAACCACAGAGCAGTAACGGGAAAGAAATGTGCACAAGCCCAGCTGTGACCTGCCTGGGGCTGCGGTCCTGAGGAAGGCTGGCAGAAAGGACCTAAACCAACGTGAAAGCTCTCCTAAGACCTCAGAGGGCACATGCTAAATGCATATCCCCTCAGAACACCATGGAGCATTTCCTAAGTTACGCCCACGTGTGACCATGAGGCGAAGCATTTCAAGATACAACGGCCATTTCCTACTGGACCAAGAGACCGAAGTCCACCTGGAGATGAGGATCATAAACCGGGTTCCAGGCGCTGGGACAATACCACCCTAACGCAGAAGTGAGGGCCCCCGCAGAAGCCGCGGAGTAGGGGTCTGCCCTCGAGGCCAACTTTAACCTCAACTATTAAGAAATCAATTCCAATTTGCTAACAACACCAAGACTTCAACACCACGAGCCCAGCTGAGCTAACTTCTCACGGATGCGTTCTGTCGCAGCAGCCATTACTCCAAACTTCCTCCTTTAAAGGTCAGTTGCAGCTTGACCTTGTGTCAGCTAGGGCCCTTTTCTCTGTAACGGGGGCTTCCGTGAGTAACTACTATCTTAGGGCGGCTAACTGGCCTACTAACTTAAGTGCTGTAAACTCTCCCTCCCGCCTCGCTACCCCTTTCCAAAAAAGGGAAAAGAAAGAATACGGGCCTTTCCGTTTCGATTGTGAGCTCGGCCTCACTCTCCAAGTCCTGAATTCAAGGGTAATAGGACCATCTCTGATGCCAGGGAAGAATATGAACCCCATAAACGGCACCACAAACTCAAAATTCAGCTCAAAGTGGGCTAAACCTCACTTCATTCTGCGAAGTAACTTGCTAACACCAGGGATAACTTGACTGTTCACTCATCTTTCAGAACTTTTCATCCTTTTTTTTTAACCAAAGTTTAAAAAATAAATAAAAGTTGTACTTTCCATCATCCTAAACAGTCCAAAGAAAGTTGGTTAGAAAATTCTCGGAATTGGCAGTTCCCCAGCCCCAGGACTCCCGGCCATGGCAGGACACTAACAGCCCTCATTGGGACGTGCGATTATACAATCATGGTTCCCAGAGCAAAAGACTCCACTAGAATAATCCACCCGGAGACAATGACATCATGTGAACAACTAGACAGGAAGTTAGGCTCGGAGAAGTGAAGGGTGAAGTCTTGAAAGCCAATACTGGATGACCACCCTCCACTCCCCCGATCCAAAAAAAAAAAAACCCAAAAAGTCACCTTCTGCAGAAAGTCTACTTTAAAGAAAAAATGGAAAACCCACATGGAGGAAAGCAATCAGCAAATGAAACCAAAACCCCCCAACTCCACGGCCACTGGTGCGGGTGAGTCTTTCCACACTAATGGCCCCCTCCAAAGCCCCGCTGGTGGAACTTTGAGGAAAACGTGGAGTGGGAACAATGCAGAGCGGTAGTTCCTGCGTCCTCCAACTTTCGCAGGCACGCCGCTGAGAGGGCAAGCGCTGGGCGTGAGGTGGCCGCAGTGTGTCACCCGGGCGGGTGGCGGCGGCCGGCCGCTCGCACACAAAGCCGCCCTGGACTTAGTGACAGCCACAAGTGGTCCGGCGACGGACCCCAGCCAGCGCCGGGCCGCCGGAGCCCCCGCGCCCCCCGCCCGCGCCCATGACCCCCAGTCTCTTATCCTCCGCCACCACGCGGGCAACTTTCCCTCGGGGACGGGCTGACCCAAGCCCGGACCAGAGGCGACTCGGGGACCCCGGCCCCTCCCCCGAGCGCCCCTGCCCCCCACCCCGCCCGCCGCGCGCTGGGGCAGCGCGACAGAAGCCTGCACCCAGGCGGGCCACCCACCTGCACAGCTCGGGGAACTCGGCGCCCTGGGTCCCCGCGGCCCCCGGGACCCAGACCAGTAGCAGCAGCTGCAGCAGGAGCAGGGAGCGCGGCGGGCGGCCGGAGGGCGCGGGCCCCAGGTGGGCGCTCCGGCCGGCAGCGGCCCCCATCGCGCCGGGCCCCGGCTGCGCGGCTGGAGTGGAGCTAGCGGCGCGCGGCTGCCGGGGGCCGCGTTCGGGACATGGCTGCGCCGCCAGGGCGGAGGCGGAGGCGGAGAGGAGCGCGAGGAGCTGGAGCAGAGCAGGAGCCCGAGAGGCGCGCGGCTTGTCTGGACTCAGCTGCGGCCCCGGAACCGGTCACGTGACCGCCGGGCGGCACCGCCCCCTCCCCCGCCCAGCTCACATGACTCGCTTGTTCAGGTGATCCCCGCCCGCCGGGCTCCGCCCAGGCCCGGTCACGTGAGCGTTGCACGCGCCGGGCAGGAAGCGGCGCGGCGGCCTCGCGGGCGCAGGTGCGGGCTCGAGGCCTGCGTCCCGGATGCTGCCACGGCGGGGACCCGGCCACCGCCTCAGTGTCTCCCAGCGCGCGCTCTGGGTCGCGATGTGGGTGCTTCCCAACTTGGAGTCACCGTTTCCCACCCTCGACCGTTAGGGAGGGGAAAATAAGGCTTAGACTTAAGGTGCCGTAAATGCCACCGCACAGCCCTGTTATTTCGGATCATTGATGAATGGGAACCCACTTTTCTTGCCCTACGGAAGTAGATCGCAGAGCCCTAACAGAGGCCCTAACATTGCCCAGCAAAGCTTCTCACAACCTTGTGTGACAATGTTATTTCCCAAGCGTGGGCTTCCTACAATAAGGAAGGGCGGCGCCAATATAGGAACTTGAAATATAGAGGAGGCAAAAATGTAACTATCAAGCGAGTGCCACTCAGCAAAGCTTTATTAATCCCGCTATTCAAATATTTTATTAAACCCGTACTATGTGACTGACTGAGCTAGGCACAATGAAAATGAGAAGGTAAATCCGAAAAGACATGAACTCAAAAAGTTTACCTTACACAGAATCATCTGATTATTATACAGAATAATCATGATGGTAACGGCTCATCCTTTTTAATGCTTACTCCATACCAGACACTGTGTTAGCACTTAACATGCATGAATCCAGGAACCGTTATAAATGAGGAACGAAGGCACAAAGATGTTAAGTAACTTACCCAAAGCCACTTTGATGTGGCAAAGCAGGAATTCAAACGCATACAATAATAGCTAACATTTATTGAGCAGGTAATTATGTGCCAAGTACGGTTGTGGTGCTTTGATTTAGCTCAGTTAATCTTAACACAATCCTATAAGAGATGTATCTTTATAGCACCCATTTTACAGATAAGGAAACTGAGGCACGGAGAGATTAAAAAGCTTGCAAGTCACACGGCTAGTAAGTGGAGAAGCCAGGGTTTAAGCTCAAGCTAGACAGTCCCAGAGCGTGTGGCTTGGCCACGATGCTATATTGCCAAAGAGGAATATGGCCCAAGAAAGGAAAGTTGGTGTGGTGGCTCAAAGGGCGTGCTCAGATATCCAACTGTGGGCATCATGAAAGGGTTCATATTTTGCAACTCCAGTGTTATAATTGATACAGGCAAAGATCTTCAGTGGAAACTAAAACCATCAGGTGAAAAATAATTGCAAATCGGAATATTCACTTTGTCTCAAAGGATATTTCCCTAATAAAGAAAAATATATCTTTACAATGGAAAGGTCTGGTAGAACCACCTTTATCGAGAAATTAAAGTTCATATCACCAAGATTTGGAAAAACTAACATTTTCTGCTTCCTAAAATGATGCAATGAAAAATACTGCTAAAGGATAATATTTAAAAGAGAGTATAATCATGACTCAGATGCAGGTGTAAAATGAACATGTGTCAAAGATAATACTTAACTCCTTAATGTCAGACCACTAACATGTTCCAACTGGTTCAAAAGAGAATCCAAAGACGATCCAACACATACACGTGCAGTCAGGAATGCTGAAGTTAAGTTGCCTAATAGATGGAAGATTAGTCAATGCTCATAGGTCAAATGAATGTCAAAGGAACAAAATTTGCATTTCTAAAGACAAGAATGCTAGACATTACCATCAGTATTCCACAATTTAGAGAGTTGTAAAATAGCTCAATGATAATGAAAGGCTCAAAACCCCATAGAATCAGCTAATGCCCAAAGTTGCATTAGGCAGCAGCTAGCTTTCCACTGAAGTTACCCAATAATTTTTTTGGTCCATTTCAAAGTCTTTCACAATTTCCCCCTGTAGTACACAATATCACTTATGTGGTGTTATTGCCAAGATGTTTAACCTAAATCTTATAAAGATAAAACTATCAAATCCAGATTGTGAAACATTCTACAGGAAAACTGAACTGGACAATTCAAAAATGTCAGTGCTCTGAAAGATGTCCCCCTTCCCTCCTTCACCCACCCCCCCAAAAAAAAACAGCAAGAGTAAACAACAGACTGAGGTCAGATCTGACCAGGTAGCTGTTTTATAAATAAAAAATAAAGTTTTACTGGAATGTAGCAGCGCCCACTCATGTACTCCTATGGCTGCTTTTGCCTACAATGGCAGAATTAACTGGTTGCAACAGAGTCTAAAGTATTTTACCATCTGGCCTCTCCAGAAAAAACTTGCCAACCCTTGTTCTAGATCCGTAGTTATCAAAAGTGTGGTGCATGGACCAGCAGCTTCGGCATCACCTACCAGCTTGTTAGAAATGCCAATTCGGGCTTCCCTGGTGGCGCAGTGGTTGAGAGTCCGCCTGCTGATGCAGGGGACACGGGTTCGTGCCCCGGTCCGGGAAGATCCCACATGCCGCAGGGCGGCTGGGCCCGTGAGCCATGGCCACTGGGCCTGCGCGTCCGGAGCCTGTGCTCCGCAACGGGAGAGGCCACAGCAGTGAGAGGCCTGCGTACCGCAAAAAAAACAAACAAACAAACAAAAAAAAGAAATGCCAATTCATGGGCCTCACTCCAACCTGTTGACTCAGAATCTTTGGAGATGGGCCCCAGAAAATTGTTTCAATAAGCTTGGTAGGGGATTCTAATACACACGATGGTATGAGAACCACTGTCGCAGAAGGGTGAGTGAGAGAATTCCCAGGTCTCTGGAGAGTTCCTGGGATGGGCTGCCAAGGGAGGGTCCTTGGCTCCAATCAGGAAAGAATTCAAGACGGAGCCATAGTAAAGTGAAAGCGAGTTTATTTAGAGAGACGCGCATCCCATAGACAGAGTGCAGTCGTCTCAGAAGGTGAGAGTGGCCCGGGGGTGTGGAGGTGGTTAGCTTTTATGGGCTGGGTAATTTCATAGGGTAACAAGTGAGAGGATTAATCCAACGATTTGGGGGGAAGGGGTGGGGATTTGCAGGAATTGGACTACCACCCACTTTTTGGCCTATTATGGTCAGCCTAGAAATTGTCATGGCGCCTGTGGGTGTGTCCTTTGGCATATGCTAGTGTATTACAGTGAGGGTATAATGAGGCTCAAGGTCTACTGGAAGTCAGATCTTCTGCCATCTTGGACATAACTGGTTCTAACCAGTTTTTGTTGTATCCTCAAGGGCTGTGTCATTATTTTAATGGTTGTGCCCTGCCCCCTTCCCTCTTGTCTCACCACTGTCTTAAATTAAAGGAAAATAAAGAGGCAAGACAAGAAAATGTGATGCATGACCCTTAACTGGAGCCCAGATCCCTAAAAAGGAAGGTGTAAGGGACACTTGGGGATATCTGGGAAAACTTGAATGTAAATTGCATATTAGATACTCTAAAGTCAAATGGTAGAGGACATAACTCTCCTGTATTTCATTTAAATTTTGCAGCAAACCTTTGAGAAAACAGAGACTTGGAGATGTAGCTCAAGACCCCGTGTTATGGGTTGTATTATGCCCCCTAAAAAGATATGCTGAAGTCCTAACCCCCACTACCTTGGAATGTGACCTTATTTGAAAATACGGTCGTTGCAGGGTAATTTTTGTTAGCTCGTACTACAGGAGGGTGGGCTCAGTCCAATATGACTGGTGCCCTTGTAAGAAATGGTGTAGAGACACCGAGACACACACAGAGAAGAAGGCCTTATGAGGATGGAGGAGTGAGATATCTGTAGGCCAAGGAATGCTTGAATGAAAAACCACATGGGAACACAGAGAAACAACTCTGGCCAAAGAGTGTGCTAAATCCTGGGCTTATAGAATGTGATCCTTCCCTCAAGTAGTTTATGATTTAGTAGGGGAGATAGCCAATTTTAATATAAGTTTGGAAAAATTGTATTGGGGTCAGCTCCTACAGGATCTTAAATGGGGACCTAAGAAATTTAGATTTAATTGGATATAAAGTGAGGAACAATAATGGCTGATAAAATACTACCTATTAAAAAGTCACTGTGTCAAAAACCATTCCTGTATTTCATGGTTTACTCTTTATAGAATCCTCTGAGCATAGGAATCCTATCCACGCTTAAAACATGAGAAATTCAGGTATAAAATTAAATACCTTCCCTGGGGTCATGCAATTAGTGAGAGCTTCAATGTGAATGATATGATCTAGTATGAAAGTCCAAGATTTTAACTCCTAAACTTCCTTCTCATTGAAAGATTTGGAACATGAGAGAGAGAGAGGGAGAGTTAGTTCACAGTTATACTTCAGGAAAATCCATCTAGCTGCAGGATGGACTGAAAGCCACTTTAATAAAAGCACCAGAATTAAGGTGACAAAAGAGACAGTGGAAAGGCTTTTGCCCTTCCCCAGGAACACCCAGTTCCCATTTGGTTAACACCCGGCCAAAAGTAGAACTCAGGTCTTGTGACTCTGCAGGGCACTTAGGTGCCCAGTGACCACCTGGAACAGCGGCAGTGGGAACAGAGGGGGCATGGGAATAGAGATGGATGTGGTTGGCTGCCTTCCCGCAGGCATTGCCCATGCCCTTGTTTGCTGGCAAAGCCCACCTCCCACTAAAGAGGCTAAAGATGTGAGACCCTTGCAACACAGCCTTTCTTACAACGGAGGGAGAGCATATGCCCCAATCCTGACCGTGGAAATTGACGGGAAGTCTCCTGAGATTTTTCTGCAAAATGTTTTTCTCTCCAATAAGTGATGCAAAGGAAATCCTCTCCCCCCCCAACCCCACTTTTTTTTTTTTTTCCTGGAAGCAGTACTGTCTGTATAAGGCACTTGTAGCTGCTACAGCCCCTTGTAACTCCAAGGGAAGATATGGCCGACACAGTGGGAGAAAGATGGAAAACGTCAGGATCATTGGTGACGTTGCCGACCACTTCACCAAAAGCCTAGAACTGGCCAGTATCTGATCATTCGCTTTATGACATGATAAATAAATTTCCTTAAGCCGTGTGTGTTAGTTAATAATTTATTGCCTCTCAGCTCCAAGCGCACACTTCAATATATGCTATTTTATGAACAAAGGGATTCTTGTAAGTAGTTCTCTTTACAATAAGCATGATGTTAAGCTTTCTGACCGTAGAACACGCTCTGGAGGGAAATCTCAAGAGAAGAGAGTTTCCTGCTGTTTCCAGGACATCCACACCACTGGTTGCTGACTGCCTGCCCCCCTACCTGCATGCCAGAGAGTGACCTAATGCAACTACAGACCAGCCTGGCTATACTAGGGAACTTCTCTGCTATTCAGTGAGCTGAACCACACCTTCTCCAATGAGATCTAAACCCCTTCCAAGCTTGTCCTCCCTTGGTACCAGCCCTAGGGTACCATACAGAGTTCCTTTATATCTTATAGTTTCTCTTTTGTCACAGTTAATAATTTTCCAAATTGAATATCCCCTGTTTCTATCCTCTGATTGGACCCAGACTGCTACACCATGTTTTTCTGGCTTTTGTATTCCTTGCAGCCCAAAGCATACCAACTGACAACACAGTGCAACGCTTGGCAACTGGTTGGACAGAACAGACAGAAGGCGTCAGTGAAAATTAAAGTTTCTAGGGCTTCCCTGGTGGCGCAGTGGTTGAGAGTCCGCCTGCCGATGCAGGGGACACGGGTTCGTGTCCCGGTCTGGGAGGATCCACATGCCACAGAGCGGCTGGGCCCGTGGGCTGTGGCCACTGAGCCTGCGCGTCCAGAGCCTGCGCTCCGCAACGGGAGAGGCCACAGCAGTGAGAGGCCCGCGTACCGCAAAAAAAAATAATAATAATAATAAAGTTTCTAGATTGGAAAGAGTGATGCCAAGAACAGAAAAAGGGAACAGAAGAAGAAAAATGGATTTGAAAAGAAAGATGCTGTGTCCTTCTGTGCAATAACTAGTCAGGAATAGCCAGGGGAAGGTGCCCTGCAGGCACTGGTAATACAACATGAACCAGAGCTGGGAGTAATTACAGGGGAGACAGTTGCAAAGACAGGAGCATTGGTGATGGGAGGGGTAACTGGACAACAGCAGAGTGAACGAAAGAGCCCAGGGAGAGAACAAAATGGATTCTTGGTGTATTCGTGATCTACTGGAGTATGATAAATTACCTTACAGTGACAATCATCAGTTATTAATTCTCACAAGTTTCCGTGGGTCAGGAATTCAGACAGGGCCCAGTAGGGAGGTCTCCTTTCTGCTCCATGACTTTTGGCTCTGAGCTGGAAGATTCGATGGCTCAGAGCAGGAATCATCTGAAGGTTCATTCGCTCCAATGTCTGACGGTTGGTGCTGGCTGTCGGCTGAGACCTCAGCTGGAATGCCTTGCATGTGGCCTCGACACATGGCCCGAGCTCCTTCAAACATGGTGGCTGGGCTCCAAGTCAAGCAGAGAGAGAGACAGAGAGAGACAGAGAGAAGGGGGAGAGAGGGGGACTCAGCTTGAAAGTCCCAGAACACTGGTTTGGGTGTGCACTCTTGGTCAGGGCAGTCACTAGGCCCTGCCCAGATCCAGGAGGAGGAGCCCTGGACCCCAGTTTTCAATGAGCAAGTGGAAGGGGACAGGTATTAAGGTGTGGCCATGTTTGGAAAATGCAAAGTGCCCCTTTGGGGAGCACCATGTTTATGGGGAAGAGAGAACAGGCCAGAAAAGAAGCAGAGACATGGAAAGCAAACTGAGGGGGTTCATAGGAGCTGAGGGGGAAGAGAAAGTTCCTGTGAAATTCCCCTTGAGAACTGTGTGGAGCTCATTATGAGACGCACATGTGAGAATGAACGGTGGCAGCTGCATTGTGGCAACTTCAGCAAGAATCTCACTTTAGGTTGGTGGCTGGAAGGGAATGTCCTCGGATTAATTACAACATTCATTCTTTAAGTTCTCCTGAAGTAAGTGAGAAGATGGGAAATAATGTCCTTCAAACAAACCATCATGTGACTCAGGATATGTGCTGTGGTTTCCTTAGTTTGTAACATTCTCTACAAGGAGAGTCAGGAGCTCATGAATAAATACAAGCATTTGATTTGTATTAGCAAGACTTCTACGAGTGAGGGCTCTCAAAAAACTATAATAGGACCATTGGACCACCATCTTTCTCTTCTCTACTCACTCTCCACAACATGCGTAATTCCACGAGAAGACAGTAAAGTTAATTCAACAAACACATATTGAATATTTATTTTTTAATTGATACTATACTCAACACTAGGAGTGCAAGGAAGGCACAGTCCCTGCCTCAAGGGACTCAGAGATTTAAGAAGAAAGATGAGAAACCAACAATTTACTACTTAGTGTCATAAGGAGGTAGGCAATTACTTACAGGGAGCTAAGGGAGACAGAATTTCCTCTAAGAGGGATTCCCGAAGGAGAAGATTTGAGCTGGTTTAGCCAGAACACGAGTCAGAGTAAAGGATTGGGGATGGGGTGGGGGATTGGGGAGGGGAGGTGCTAGTGAGGGTAGCTCAAGCCAGATTTTGAGGAACTTTGTGCTTTGCTAAAGAGAGGTAAGTCAGAAAGAGAAAGACAAATACCATATGATATCACTTACATATGGAATCTAAAATATGACACAAATGAACATATCTATGAAAGAGAAACAGATTCACAGACGTAGAGAACAGACTTGTGGTTCCCAAGGGGGAGAGGGGTAGCAGAGGGGAGGATTGAGAGTTTGGGGTCAGCAGATGCAAACTATTATATATAGAATGGATAAACAATGAAGTCCTATCACAGAGCACAGGGAATTATATTCAATATCCTGTAATAAGCCATAACGGAAAAGAATGTGAAAAAGAATATATACATATGTATAACTGAGTCCCTGCTGTACAGCAGAAATTAACACAACATTGTAAATCTACTATACTTCAATAAAAAATAATAATAATAATAATAAAGAGAAGGGAAACTCGGGAGGATTTTTAGCTGAGTAGCCACATAATCAGATTTTTATTTTAGCCAGATCACACTGACCACCCTGTGAAGGATAGGTGTAGGGCTCATGTGAGAGGGATTTACTAGAGGCAGGGAGGCTGGTTGAAAAGGAGGCTGGTAACTTAACCCAGGTGTTATGGGTTGAATTGTATCCCTCAGAAAGTTGCTAAAGTCCCAATCCTCAGTAACCCAGAATGTGACCTTATTTGGAAACAGAGTTGTTGCAGATGCAATTAGTTAAGATGAAGTCATTCTGGAGTAGGGTGGGCCCCGATCCAATATGACAGGTGTCCATACAAAAAGAACATCACGGGCTTCCCTGGTGGCGCAGTGGTTGAGAGTCCGCCTGCCAATGTAGGGGACGCGGGTTCTAAGCCCCGGTCTGGGAGGAGGATCCCACGTGCCGTGGAGCGGCTGGGCCTATGAGCCATAGCCGCTGAGCCTGCGCGTCCGGAGCCTGTGCTCCGCAACGGGAGAGGCCACAACAGTGAGGGCCCCGCGTACCGCAAAAAAAAAAAAATTGGGGTTTGTATTTTTTTAAATACTTTTAATTGTGGTAAAATACACATAACATAAAATTTACCATCTTAACCTTTTTTTTTTTTTTTTGCGGTACGCAAAAAAAAAAAAAAACAATAAAAAGAACATCATGTGAAGAGGTAGACACACACACCAGGAGAACACCAAGTGAAGGTTGGAGTTATGCCACCATGAACCAAGGAACTACCGGAAGTTAGGAGAGACGCCTGGAACAGTCCCTTCCCTAGAGCCTTCAGACGGAGCACGGCCCTGCCAATACTTTGATCTCAGACTTCCGGCCTCCAGAACTATGAGACAATAAATTTCAGTTGCTCTAAGCCACCCAGTTTGTGGTACTGGTTAGAGCAGCCCCAGGAAACTGATCCACCAGGATAGAATGATGAATGTTCTCGTGAAGGCTGCAGCAGTGGGAACAGAGAACAGAAAGAAGTGCAAACTCATCAGCATGTCGGGGACCAGCTGTGGAGGTTGGAAGAGAGAGGAATTAGGATGAGTCCCAGGTTTCTGGTAGGATGCCTCGGTATTTGGTGATGCCATCCACTGAGAAAGAGGAAATCCTCCTAAAATGCAAGCTCTGTGACTGTGTTTGCTCGTGCTGGATCCCAGGGCCAGAACGGTGATCGCTCAGTACCTAGATATTTATTGAATCAATGGAAAAATGAAATGAAATAGGGAAAAGAGGAAGAGTGTCTTATATCTATAATACACACATAGATATTTTCAACATTTCCCCTAACCTCATCAAGTTTTTGTTTGTTTGTTTTTGTTTTTTATTTATTTATTTATTTTGGCTGAGTTGGGTCCTCATTGCTGCGCGCGGGCTTTCTCTAGTTGCGGCGAGCGGGGGCTACTCTTCATTGCGGTGCGTGGGCTTCTCATTGCGGTGGCTTCTCTTGCTGCGGAGCATAGGCTCTAGGTGTGCAGGCTTCAGCAGTTGTGGCTCGCAGGCTCTAGAGCGCAGGCTCAGTGGTTGTGGCCCATGGGTTTAGTTGCTCCGCAGCATGTGGGATCTTCCCGGACCAGGGCTCGAACTTGTGTCCCCTGCATTGGCAGGCGGATTCTTAACCACTGCACCACCAGGGAAGCCCCTCATCCAGTTTAAAAGTTCCATATAAATATATATTTTTTGTTTAGCCTTATTTTCAAAGTTCCCTACTGTCCAGATTTTCTCCCGCGTACTTACTGTTCCCTCCCTTTTCCTCTTCCCTTATTCTAAGGTGCATATTTTCTAATCCTAGAAATCAGAACCGTGGTCCCTTAAAGAAAGTACACTTAGAGATACCACCACACATAGTAAGTGCTCAATAAAAGCTACTATTGTTATTGTTATCAGAATAGTGAGCTTGTACTGCTCTTAAAAATCTGGGCCATATAGCTATCATACATTCCCCCTTTTATTTCCCTCCTCCTCACGTCATCTGACTTCTTACTAAGTCTCCTTCTTTGTCCTTTGTTTCATTGCTAACCCTTCTTTCTGACCTGCCTGCTACTCTACCATGAATCTTTTGACCTAAGATGGAAGAAATGTATATGTTATCTACTGCCGCTTAACAAATTACCCCCAAACTTGATGATTTAAATAGCAATAAGCATTTATTATCTCCCACTTTCTGTGGGTTGGCAGAGAAGTTCGGGCTCAGTGTCTCTCTTAAGGTTGCAGTTGAATGTTAACCAAGGTTGCCATCACCTGAAGGTTTGATGGGCTGGATCTGCTTCCATGGTGCTCACTCATGTGGCTAGCAAGTTGGTGATGCTGTTGGTGGGAGGCTTCAGTTCCTCTCCGTGGGGCCTCTCCACAGGGCTGCTTGAGCATCCTCACAGCATGGTGACTGGATTTCCCTCAGAGCAAGCAATCCAGGAAACCAAGATAGGAGCTGCAATGCTTTATAAGGCAAAGCCTTGAGTTACATACCATCAGTTTGCCCATATTCTATTGGCCACGTAGACCAACACTTATATAATGTGGGAGGGAACTACACAAAAGCATGAATGCCAAAAGCTGAGGGTAACTGAAAGTCATCTTGGAGACTGGCTGCTACAGAAAGGCAGAGGGGAAGGTGAGGGGCTGAAGAAGGAAAGGTGGAAGGGATAGTGAATGCATAATTAAGGAAAAGCAGATATCAGAGGTAAGTCTTTTTTGTGAACACTGTATTCATTCATTCCACTGTTTTCTCCTTCATTTAAAAAAATTTTTTTCAATTGGGATAGAGCTGTTTTACAATGCTGTGTTAGTTTCTACTGTACAGCGAAGTGGAGTTCCCTGTGCTATATAGCAGGTTCTCATTAGTTATCTATTTTATACATATTAGTGTATATATGTCAGTCCCAATCTCCCAATTCCATCCCCCTTTCTCCCCTTGGTGTCCATATGTTTGTTCTCTACATCTGTGTCTCTATTTCTGCCTTGCAAACCAGTTCATGTAGACCATTTTTCTAGATTCCACTCTCCTTCATTCTTAAAACTAATTTTTTTGTGAATAAACTTCATCAAGATAACATGAATCAACCTTTCATCTATGTGAAGTTATTTTCTGAAAATATTTAATTTTATTCCCCATGGTTAATGACAAATTTTATTCCTGTCCCAGTTGTTTGTGTTTTTTTGAATGGCATGTCAAGCTTATCATGATGAATTATAGAATTCAGTGTTCTCATACCCCAACCTATTTCTCTATTTATAGTAGCGTGTGAACTTATTGTTCCTAAGAATTGAATTTGTCATTATGGACATATTTATTTCAGCAGGCCTATGTCAGTGATGCTGTATGCAAAAGGCTGCATTGGCACACCTCACAGAAAATGCAAGCCTATCCCAAGAAACTCTCCCAGTGGAACTGGTAGCAGAGAGAGCCTCGGGCATCTGAGTTATAATCCAGTCTCCGCCTCTTTGACTTTGGAGGTCATTTAACCTCAACCACACTTTCTTCATCTAGAACCAGGGTCAAAAACACTCTCTTAAGACCAGATGGTAAATATTTTAGGCTTTGTGGTCTCTGTCACAACTATTCAGCTCTACTATTGTAGCATGAAAGCAGCTATAAATCTTTGTAAGCAAATGAGCACGGTTGCGTTCCAATAAAACTTTATTTACAAGGACCGGCGGCCATCAGCCAGATTTGGTCCAAGGGCTATATAGTCTGCCAACCCAGATCTAGAAAATGGACACATGTAGAGGATGTTGTGGTTGACTGCTTGATATCTATTACATCACAGCTGATTAGTCTGAGCCAATCAAAGATGTCTATCTCCTGGGCCGTATTAGTTCAGAAATGGGTGTGCCTAAGCCATTCTATGCCAGTGATACACAAGGAGAGGGTTATTGAAGCCTTCTGGGAAATCAGCATCCCTGCTCTTAAGAAAATGCTGCTGCACAAACTAGCCTCTCTCTCTCTCTCCAAGGCATGAACGGGGAATCTTATAGGTCTAGTCACCACCATCAGCCATCCTACCAGCCTTAGAGAATACTTGACAATGCAGATGGCAGAGAGAAGCCTTTCTCTAGACTTCTTTGCATGTGACCTAAAAAAAAAAATGTCCAACTTCTCTTTATTAACTCTAAGTTGGGTCATCTGTTATTTCAGCTAAAGGCATCCTAAGTGAAAACCCCATTCAAAGAGTAGTTATGAGATCTAAATATGATAGCAGTGTGTGTGACGTGGCATGCACATTTTTCAATATATATCTCTGCCAATATGGGTATTGGTAAGATTGAAATAATCCAAATCCTCCCGCAGATCATCACTGGGTCTCAGTCACATTGACTGTCTACACATGCCTTTGACACCCTCATTTCATTAAAAATGAACATCATCGTCTCTCTTGAATAATTTTTTTTAATTGCGAACTATCACTTCTCATAGCTTGAGATACCTAACCAACATAAGAAAGACTTGGTGGAAAGAAACCAACAGTGATTATTAGCCTGTCAAAGTGATGAAGTAGTGGCATCTGCAAGAGTGGGTGAAGGTTCTTATAAAGCAGTTTGTTTTTCTTTCTTTCCTTCTTTCTTTTTTTCTTTCTTTCTTTCTTTCTTTCCTTCTTTCTTTTTTTTCTTTCTTCCTTCCTTTCTTTCTTTCTTTCTTTCTTTCTTTCTTTCTTTCTTTCTTTCTTTCTTTCTTCCTTCCTTCCTTCCTTCCTTCCTTTCTTTCTTTCTTCCTTCATTTTCTGGAAAACAGCAATGGGGAAAGTTAAGTTTGAGGAATGTGGGACTAGAGTCAAAAATCATCTTCTTTGACTATCCGACTTCTGCCCCTGAGTAAATAATTACATACTAGATCTGACTAGCCCTCATAAATAATATTCTCTAGTATCAAAAGGGTATTAATGGGGACTTGTGGTTATTTATGAAGATCAAAAAGTGCTGAGAACATTATAAAGTTAAAATGCTCCCAGTCTCATTTTCCCTCCCTCTCTCTCCACTCCCCCTGGAGACGGTTCTCTCAACTAGCAGTATTTTTTTTCTGTTTCTTTTTTTATCTATCCATGATGACCCAGTTCCATGACGATTTGAAATTTGAAACAAAGTAATGAAGTAATCCAATACAACATTTCATAACTTATATTGCTGGCAACTATGTCATAGGTACAGTATATGAGAGATGGGTAATAAATAGACATTCTAATTGATCAAGAACTTACAGTGTACCAAGTATTGTACACGTACGGGGTGGTTGACAATCATTCACCTTCACAACAACTCTGTAAGGCATCATTTTCTTCATTTTACACATGAGAAAATTGCAGTTCCTACGAGAATAAAGCGACTGCCTAAGGTTGTAGAACAAGGGAGCGGAGGGACCTCGAGTGGAATACGGGTCTGTCAGATTTCAGAGGAGGTTCAGGGAGAAGAGGTCGGGTGGGAAACTATGAGAAGTATGAGAAGAGCTCATGTTTCCGGGGCGCTGCTGGCTGAGGGTCAGCTCCAGAGTGCACAAGCCACATCGGGGTGGCAGGGCTCGGGACATGCCCATTGCGCACAAGCAAGGAAAGGGGACAACAAGCTGCCCAGAGGCAGTGAGACCCGTGCCAGCCCCTGGACACGTCACGGCTGCGCGGCTGCCCTCACCCCCAGGACGCCTGGACTGGGCTCTGAGTGATGATGGAACTGGAGCTCAGCTGAAGTCTAGTTTCTGATCCCAATTCCAGTCTATCTTCCTGGAAACCTTCCGTCTTGCCTTGCAGCCCAGCACAAACCCTCCTTCTCTATGATGGCGTGGTGGTTCCCTCCAGCCCAGTGGCGCCTCCGCTCTGAATGCCAAGGACACGCCTCTTCCTTGGCATTGGCCATGTACTAACTCACTCATGTCGTTAGTTAACTTCCCATGTGGAGGCATTTGCTTAGGTAAACTCAAAGGCAGGGGCTGTATTTGATTGATTTTTTGTGCCCACATGTTATTTTGTGTGTCCTCCACAGGATCTAATACAACGCTGAAAGGGAGCAGAATCGGCCGCCCCAAAATGTGCCGCTTTGGCACGTGGATTGTTTTGAGCTGAAGGCAAACAAGACCCAGCAGATTCAAGAAAACCGTTTACTCTTCCCGTAACGACCTGAAAAAATTTAGATAGGGGGCCTGGCCAAAAAGAGAGCTATGATCAGAGATGATCTTTTATCTGAAGGACCTACCTGTGGCAGGACAAACATCTAATTACCAAACACCTGCTCTTCTCTTGGCCTGTGAATCCCCCTCCTCCCCTTGGAAGCCCCAGACCCCATCCCATTCCTTAGCTCAGGATGGCATATAAGCCCCAACTGCCCAATTTGTCCTGCGTCTCACGTCATTGAGCTCCCATATGTACGTAATTAAAATTTTCTCCTGTTAATCTGTCTTCTATTAATTTAGTTATTAGACGAGTCAATTTACGTATTAATTATTAGATCAATTTAATCAAAGAACCTCGAAAGGAGGAAGGGAAAAGTTTTTCTTCCCGACAACAAGAAGCATGTAATAACATTCCCTTATTTGATGTTGAATCGACCTGGTGAGAGAGACTGACCGGTGACATAGGTCTACATGTCTGGACCTTTTTCTGTAGGCCCTTGAAGGCACAGGGGTGTTTATGGGATGTACTATGGTTTTGTGGTTAAGCATCTGGGCTTTCAAAAGGCATCCTGGGTCTGAAAATTTGTTCTCCTTTTACCTTCTAGCTGGGCCATCTGGGTGACTAACTTAACCTCTCTCCACTTTAATTTCCGAATCTGCAGAATACAAATAGCAATTAGTGGCTGGAAAGTGCCCACCACTGTCTTGACAGAGAACTTCCATGTGCTCCATACATATTCAGTGCTTGATAAATAATATGGGTGTGGTGATGGTTTTTAAATATCAGTGACAAAATCATGTGTTGAATGCACATGAAAAGGTAGACTAAGAATGAATAGAAAGGAACTTGACATTCAACTGTGCTGCTCTCTTGCTGTACACCTGCTCTGGAGATGTATTTTTAATTTCTATAAAATGGGAATCCTCTTCTGTTCCACACTGTGCTGTGACTCTTTCTTTGGACTGTAGATTGTAAACTAAACAGTACTAATGGAGTGTCCCTCTGTGCACAGAATTCAGTTCTTCAGTGGTATTCATCAGGGACCCAGGAATTATTTATATTTCTCTATATCAGTGGTCCTCAAAGTGTGGTCCAGGGACCCCTGAGGGGTCCTGAGACCTTTTTAAGGTGTCCATGAGGTTAAAGCTCCTTTTATAATAACACTAGGATGTATTTTGCTTTTTTCACTCTTTCACGCAGGTACACTGGTGTTTTCCAGAGGCTCCCTGTGGTGTGGTGATGTCAGATTGCTCAGCTAATGGCTTAAGGGTTTCACTATTCCTGTGTTTTAAAAATTTCTCAGTTTTAATATTGAATATGGTAAATATCAGTAGATATAACCCACACTTAAAAAAAAGTACTTTGAGGGCTTCCCTGGTGGCGCAGTGGTTGGGAGTCCGCCTGCCGATGCGGGGGGCGCGGGTTCGTGCCCCGGTCTGGGAGGATCCCACGTGCCGCGGAGCGGCTGGGCCTGTGGGCCGTGGCCGCTGGGCCTGCGCGTCCGGAGCCTGTGCTTCGCAGTGGGAGAGGCCACAGCAGTGAGAGGCCCACATACTAAAAAAAAAAAAAAAAAAAGTACTTTGAGTTCCTCAATAATTTTTAAGAGTGCCAAGGAATCCTGAGAGCGAAAGGCTCAGGAACCCCAGAATTAGATGCTTTTGCACTAGCTTCCAAGTGCAGTGTGTGTGACGTCACCTCACCCACATTCCTACATCAGCCACCTTACAGTCTTCATTGCCTCTGTTATTAAAGCCACAGGAGCAGGGGTGAAGATTCCCTTTGAGTTTAGAATACATATTTCTGGTCTGTTTAAAGAGGCCCTGCCAGCATTCTTGTTTACAATTACAGTTGCAAAAAAAGCAACACCCTCTTCAGCTCCAGGCCTACAGATGTTCTCATGGAATAATCATCTTCCTTGTAGCTTAAGAAAAACACACACCATTACAGGCTGCTACTCCAGAAAACGGTCCCGGCAAACCAGCTGTTCTAAGTGTCTCTTTGTTCTGCATTTGATTTTCCACCTTGAACGCTGTGCTTTGCTTTAAGCAATTCTGCTCTAGAGTTTGTGAAATAGCTCCACTGAGCAGTTCTTATAATAATTTTCTGTTTCCCAAGAGTATGCTATAGGCACTGTGGTTACAGAAGTTAGAATAGGCCGGCGGGGTGGGCTAATTATACGTAGGGACTGTTGCTTCACGCTTTCCTGTCCTGCAGACTCAAGGCAGATGGTGTGATTGTTCACACAGCAGGGACAGATTTGCCACCAAAGGGACAGGAAATCTCGGCGGGAGGCACCCAAGTACCAGGGGTATGTCGCTCATTGACCTGGGCATCCCGCCAGCAAAACTTTCCTTTTTGGACAATGAGAGAGACCGCTTGTGTGGGCTCCACCAAGGCTAATCGAGCTCTAATTTGCCCAAACTTTGGAACCTGCTGGCTTTAGGCTAAAAAGAGAAATTAGACACCTTTCAAGAACAAACAGCAAATGCACATTCCCTTTTAATTATACTGTCTAATCGCCTACAAACAGGATCCTTCCTGAATATAGCCCCCTCCGGAGATGACTGTTCAGTAGACGAAGTAGATCCTGAGTGTGTTTACAAAAGACAGCTGCTTTCTTTGGCTAGTTGTTGCCATTAATCAAAATTTATATGGAATGGCTAGTCTTTGCCAGAACAAGAATGTAATCAAGATGACCCTGAAAGGTTGAGAAAGGTTAATAGACTGAAATAGAATTCATAAATTCCACTCATACGCAGAGCTAGTCTCCAAGTGTCCTTCATATATTGAAAGAAGGTCCCTTACTTAGAGGCACACACAATGTAGTAGGTCTACAAATACAAAATACAAGACAAATCAGTACAGTTCTGTGTGTCCCATCCCTAGGGCCACCCCAGGCCCAGCCACCATCTGCGCTAGCCTACTGCAGCCTCATCCTCTGCTGCTAGGCGGCAGCCACTGGGAAGTTTTAGATGTTTAGAATGTTCTAGAATCAGATTTCAACGCACTCGTTGGTGAATTTCTCTCTCAGCAATTCAACCCCACTCCACCTGAAAGCTGTCCTCTGGTAACACAGTCCCTCCTCCTTAGCCGTGGGCCTGAGTCACCCACTTGACCCAGACCAGGAACAGCAACGTTTGCAAATACTTATCTGTTGGGCTCAGGAACCGTTGCCTGGGGGCCCTGAGGATGTGAAGACTCAGATGCAGAGTTACAGAGCTGGTTTAAGCTCCCAGAGCTGAGATAAAATATGCCAGGAGCTGAGGAAGCAGAGAGGAAGCGGGAATGCCGGGTGTGGGCCTCCGGCAGCCTTGAGCCTGAAAGAGTTGGAGAGACCAGCCCCCGGTGCCCTTTGTTGATGAGCAGCACCCTGTCTATTGTCTGAGGGCCCAGGTCACTCCCGAGTCCCCTGATGTGGAGGACGGAGGTGCTCGCGGATGTGAGCATCCTGAAAGTGGGGCTGGCGGGATGAAGGGAAATCTGACCTTTGACCAAGGGCTTAAGTGGAACCACTTTTTACCCTCCCCAACCAGGTGGAATATCGTGACCCTGTTACACTTCCCAGGACTGGGGTAACTCTGCCTTCAGAGTGGAAGCACGTGGAAACACAAGAGCCATTTCCCGCCCAGAAGGCTGAGCTCAGCCTGCACGTGAGAAAAAGGCAGTTGTGAGTCATCCATTAGATGCTGGGAGGGGTCCCTGGGAAGGGGTCCAGCATCCCATCTCCTGGGCTGACTGCTGCAATGGGAGAGTACAGCAAGCGTGGTCGAAATCCCAGGTAAGTTGAAGGATGCCTGGCTCCCAGGAACTCATCCTAGAGGCTGCAAACCCCCGAGACAATTTCTGCGCCCACGGGGCCCCTGAGTGGTTGGGCAGCAGTGCTGAGGTGCTCAGGCAGGTGAGCCTTTGAGAAGCTTCACAGGGGACAAGGCAGCAAGGAAATGGCCAGAGTGGCCAGGGGTCCTGGGCTCTCCCGATCGGGACAGAGACCAACTAAGATGGCCCGGTGAGGGTGGCCTTGCAGGACAGTGTACCTCCTTGGAAGGTAGCGAGAACAAGATGACCAAGGACCATCGAGCACCTCCCTGACCCAGAACAGTAGGGGACCCTCCCCCGAACCCTGACACCACCCAGGGAGAAAGGACAAGGGTGAGAGGTTGGAGAGGATCACCAATTAACCAAGCAGTTTCCCAAAAGAATCTGTTGTAAACCAGAGGCAACCGGATTATGGCAAGTTGAAGTTCTCCTTCAGAAGAAATGAAACGTTGTCAGCTAAGTTGAATTCCATTTTAGAGAAGTCACATTTCCGCACACCTCAGTTTGTGGATAGAGAAATTTATGCCTATTATGAGGTCACAGCAATATCCTGCTAAAAGAGTATTGTTTCCCATTGCACTTGTAAATTAATCCAAGCCCTGGCTTGTGGCCTCCAAGACCATGAACCTGTTCTTCCTCCTCTGGCTCCACCTCTCCCCCTCACTAACCTTTTGTCCCACTGGCCCCCTTTGTGAACAGCGTGACGGCTCCTTCTTTCCTGACTCAGGCTTATGTTTCTACAGTTTCTTCCTCTAGGAACACTCTTTCCCACACCAGCAGAGGAAACTGGCGCCTTCTCAAATTCGGAGAGGCCAGCTGCAACTGTGCCAAACAGTTGTTCTCGCCACATCTTCTTCTCTATCTCAGCACTCTTTTCTTTTCTTTTTCGCTCCATACAAAGCATTTCATACTTTATTGTCACTTATTGCGCAGCCAGAAGAATCCTGAAAAATGATGATACAGGTGGTCTCTTTTTAAAGAAGAAATTTCGTATTTAGGGAAGAGATAAATGAAGTCAATTATTTCCTTACAAATTATTCTTTTAGTTTCACCACCAACAAAAATGTCTACTGTTTGCTGAATGAATAAATGACCTTAAACACTGCTAAGATTTGGTGTGTCACTTTATATTCATTCTTATCTGAGGCTGAATGCATGCTGGATGTGTCAGGAACTGTGGCTGCCTGAGACATGGCTCTGTACAATGTGTTGGAGCTCTGTCCAACGTGTCAGTCTCATTCCAGAGAACTCTGTGTCATCAACTCCTGACGAGCCTGACATAACTCGTGTGACCATTCTGGGTTGCTATAATTCTTGACTCAAGGAAAGAAATCTGAGAGTGTAATTATTCTGTGAGAACTCGTGACTGGTATATGTATACATTTTGGAAATGTTTTTCAAAATTATAATACATATATGAAACTCCTAAGGACCATGTGTCCCCAGACTGGGATATGCTGCTTCAAATATTAACCCGCCCCCCAACCCCGCTTAAAGACCAGGCACCTTCTTACAACTCAATTATAAAAAGACAAATAACCTAATTTTAAAATGGACAGAGGAGGGCTTCCCTGGTGGCGCCGTGGTTGGGAGTCCGCCTGCCGATGCAGGGGACACAGGTTCGTGCCTCAGTCCAGGAAGATCCCATATGCTGTGGAGCGGCTGGGCCCGTGAGCCATGGCCGCTGAGCCTGCGCGTCCGGAGCCTGTGCCCCGCAATGGGAAAGGCCACAACAGTGAGAGGCCCGCGTACCGCAAAAAAAAAAAAAAAAAAAAAAAAATGGACAGAGGAATGAAATAGGCATTTCTCCAAGAAAGATATACAAATGGCCAATAATCACATGAAAAGATGCTCAGTGACATTAGTTATTAGGGAAATGCAAATCAAAACCACAAGATACCACTTCACATTCACTAGGATGGCTAAAATCAAAAAGATGAGATAACAAGTGTTGACAAGGACACAAAATAGCACATATTATATAATTCCATTTACATGAAATGTCCAGGAAAGGGAAATCTATAGAGAAAGTAGATGAGTGGTTGCTTGGGGCTGGGGTGAGGGATGGCGGGGGGACAGGTAGCTAGAGAGTATGGGGTTTCTTTTTGAGGTGATGAAAATGTTCTAAAATTGACTGTGGTGATGACTGCACATATCTGTGAATATACTTAAATACAATTCAGTTATATACTTTACTTTTTTTGAATTATTTTATTTTAATTTTTACTGGAGTAAACTTGCTCTAGAAGGTTGTGTTAGTTTCTGCTGTACAGTGAAGTGAATCAGCTATATGTATACCTATATCTCCTCTCTCTTGGACCTCCTCCCCACCCCATCCCACCCATTTAGGTCATCACAGAGCACTGAGCTGATCTCCCTGTGCTATACAGCAGGTTCCCACTAGCTATCTATTCTACACATGGTAGCGTATTTATGTCAAACCTAATCTCCCAATTCGTCCCACTCTCCCCTTCCCCCTCTGTGTGCACATGTCTATTCTCTATGTCTATGTCTCTATTCCTGTCCTACAAATAGGTTCATGAATTATATACTTTAAATAGGCAAAATTCTATGGTATGTGAATTATATCTCAATAAACCTGTTTAAATAATAATTTTTTAAAAGACCAGGCAGGCTATGGAATGGAGTTAGAGAGGTTTTCCAACACACATATTCCGGATAAACCATCTTTTTTTTTTTTTTTGCCATGTGTGTTCTTTATTTTTTTTTAACATCTTTATTGGAGTATAATTGCTTTACAATGGTGTGTTATTTTCTGCTGTATAAGAAAGTGAATCAGCTATACATATACATATATCCCCATATCTCTTCCCTCTTGTGTCTCCCTCCCTCCCATCCTCCCTATCCCACCCCTCTATGTGGCCACAAAGCACCGAGCTGACCTACCTGTGCTATGCAGCTGCTTCCCACTAGCTACTGATTTTACATTTGGTAGTGTATATATGTCCATGCCACTCTCTCACTTTGTCCCAGTTTACCCTTCGCCCTCCCCATGTCCTCAAGTCCATTCTCTAGTAGGTCTGTGCCTTTATTCCCATCCTGCGCCTAGGTTCTTCATGCCCTTTTTTTTTTTTAGATTCCATGTATATGTGTTAGCATACAGTATTTGTTTTTCTCTTTCTGACTTACTTCACTCTGTATGACAGACTCTAGGTCTATCCACCTCACTACAAATAACTCAATTTTGTATCTTTATATGGCTGAGTAATATTCCATTGTATATATGTGCCCCGTCTTCTTTATCCATTCATCTGTTGATGGACACTTAGGTTGCTTCTGTGTCCTGGCTATTGTAAATAGTGCTGCAATGAACACTGTGATACATGACACTTTTTGAATTATGGTTTTCTCAGGGTATATGCCCAGTAGTGGGACTGCTGGATCATATGGTAGTTCTATTTTTAGTTTTTTAAGGAACCTCCGTACTTTTCTCCACAGTGGCTCTATCAATTTACATTCCCACCAACAGTGCAAGAGGGCTCCCTTCTCTCCACACCCTCTCCAGCATTTATTGTTTGTAGACTTTTTGATGATGGCCATTCTGACCCGTGTGAGGTGATACCTCATTGTAGTTTTGATTTGCATTTCTCTAATGATTAATGATGTTGAGCATTCTTTCATGTGTTTTTTTGGCAATCTGTGCATCTTCTTTGGAGAAATGTCTATTTAGGTCTTCTGCCCATTTTTGGATTGGGTTGTTTTTTTTTTGATATTGAGCTGCATGAGCTGCTTGTAAATTTTGGAGATTAATCCTTTGTCAGTTGCTTCGTTTGCAAATATTTTCCCCCATTCTGGGGCTGTCTTTTCATCTTGTTTATGGTTTCCTTTGCTGTGCAAAAGCTTTTAAGTTTCATTAGGTCCCATTTGTTTATTTTTGTTTTTATTTCCATTTCTCTAGGAGGTGGGTCAAAAAGGATCTTGCTGTGATTTATGTCAGAGTGTTCTGCCTATGTTTTCCTCTAAGAGTTTTATAGTGTCTGGCATTACATTTAGGTCTTTAATCCATTTTGAGTTTATTTTTGTGCATGGTGTTAGGGAGTGTTCTAATTTCATTCTTCTACATGTAGCTGTCCAGTTTTCCCAGCACCACTTATTGAAGAGGTTGTCTTTTCTCCATTGTATACTCTTGCCTCCTTTATCAAAGATGAGGTGACCGTATGTACGTGGGTTTATTCATCACCTTTTTAAACCAGGAACACATTCAACACAGTGGCCTCTAAGTGACCAGTGCAATGCTGTGCACATAAGAAGAATTCAGTAAAATTGCTGATAAATAAATGAGCAGAGAAGTAACATACTTATGAGTGAGTATTTTCTGTTTTTCCTAAGAAGACTGAGTAAGAGGGATAAATGCCAGGAGGAAGCTTTAGATTAGGCATTTGGCAAAAATGGCCTAACGTGAAGGCTTGGACCATATAGAAGAATCTGTCGTGGCCTATTCATTATAAAGTTGAAAATCAGTTCAGTCCAGGAAGGGCTCAGTGAACTTTTCTCTGGCAAGAATCAAGTGATTCAACCCCCCTGTGTGCTGTTACCAGCCCTTGACTTTTCCTCAGCTGTGGTAAACAGCATGGAAAGCCAGAAGCATCAAAGAATCAACAACCTAGTGGGAGAGGCAAAAATAACACCTCCCGAGCAATTAAAGAGTAAGACCTAGGGGCTTCCCTGGTGGTGCAGTGGTTGAGAGTCCGCCTGCCGATGCAGGGGACACGGGTTCGTGCCCCGGTCCGGGAAGATCCCACATGCCGCGGAGCGGCTGGGCCCGTGAGCCATGGCCGCTGAGCCTGCACGTCCAGAGCCTGTGCTCCGCAACGGGAGAGGCCACAACAGTGAGAGGCCCGCGTACCGCCAAAAAAAAAAAAAAAAAAAAAAAGGGAGCACAGCTGTATCCCTGTTCTGAGTCCAAACCACAGGCTAATAATGGTTCAACTCCTCCCAGACAGGAAACCGGACTCATTCTGAAGAACATTGCACGTGGAACATACTTGGTAAAAGTTGGACGGTTGAATCTCTAGAAGGATCCTGGATCTGGGGTCGGGGGGAGGGTGAGAGGCCCTGGTTTCCAGAGAAGGAATGCTTCCCTTGGGGCCACAGAGGCCACCAGATCTCCCTGTGCCAAGAGATGAGCTGGCAAAAAAAAAAAAAAAAAGGTTCTTCATGTCAGTGGGGGGGAATTGGCTCTGGTCGTCAGGATAGTCTGCCCTTCCACACGGGGGTGTCGAAGAGCACATTTACACACTGGTGGTCTTGATGTTTCCCTGCTCAATTCTGATGCTAAATAGTCATCATGTGACAGCCACAGCCTGAGAAGGGCATGATGACCAGGAATTTCAACCCCTGGAGATGAATACTTGGGTCATCCTACCTGGAAGGCTGCCTAGACCAGCAGAGGTACTGGCTGAGTGGCAGGGGAATCTAGAATGGATGGAAAAGGAGGGGGTGGGGAACGATGAATAGCATGTGACCTTGAGCAGACCAACCTTCCTCCTGTATGTTTCCCAGGGAAAGAGACTGACCAGAATCCTGGAGTAGCTATTTCCAGATGAGGTGAACTTAATATATGAAGCAGTTGTGCAAAAAGTGGGCTGTAGTGGATGATGGTGCCCTGCCCACTTTCCCCCTTCACATTCAGGACACTAGTTTCTCCAAATGCAGGGGATGTCTACTGCTGAAGGCTCACAGCTGTGTTCTTTTCCGGGTGTGGTCCTCAACCGAAGGGAGATGCCCCACCTGAGTGACATCCCCTCTCCAGGGGCAGCCCCCAGCCAACGACTAGTTAATGCAAAGTTAAGAAGATTCCGTCCCCTTACCTCATTAGAGACATTGCTGTGTATCCTGGTACGCATTTAGCAACCAGTTCTCTGGGAAGAAAAGCCCTGGTTTGTTGGGCGATTTCCATGGTGTAAATACTCCCACCCACTGCGGCCCATTTCCAGATGAAGCTCATCACTGAATGAGGAGCTGCAGGGAGATGCACACAGTCACCCTCCGCGAGCCGGTAGGAACCTGCCAGCCACACCTCCGCGTACCTCGTGAAGGGCCATGCCAGACTCAGAGCTCCCGTGGCATCGGCTGAGACCCGCTGAAACCACATCACATCTCGGCATCTCCTCCACTCAGCTCTGCTTCTTCACTCCTTACAGGCGATGGTCCTGAGACTCTCTCACAAGCTCACGATCCTCCATCGCAGAGTCTATTCCTGGGGAACCCGCCCTGTAACTGCCCCTGGGGCTCTGTGTCCTTGGGAGTCTGTCCTTGGCTTATTTTCTCCTCACTCAGTAATCTTTCCCTGGGCAGCTCCATACCCTCCTACCGCTAGCCATCACCTCTGAATCAGATGACACTACTCCACTCTGGACTTCAGGAAAGAAATTTCCAGATCCCTATGGAAGTCAAACAGATTTCGCTGCGGCTTAGAACTCGAAGCGTACAAGCTCATTATCTTCTCCCGAAATCTGCCTTTTCTTCTACATTCTCTTTCAGCAAAGGATTCAACATCTTCTCAAAGGCATATAATTTCAAAACAAAATAAAACAAAAAACTCAGAAGTATCTTTAACAGTTCTTTCTCCCTAACTCTTGGCGGTCCTCTAGTTTTCTCTCTCAAAGTCTGTCCCTTTTCTCACATTCTGTCTCCACCTTACTTAGGTCCATAATAGCTTTTGCCTGCACTGTCTTAATGCCTCCAAGAGTCTCTCTGATTCTTTTCTCTCCATCTTCCTGCCCACACTGGTCCACACCAGCAACATCCAGTGTAGCTAGGTCTAACGGTCCAGTAGGAAGCAAGAAATGCAAGGGCCACTCTATTATTTTAGTCTGTTCCTCTTAATATATGCCTTATAATTTACATGTTATATCCATAAATCCATAAGCTTTTATCTTTTATAAATAAAATATTTTAGTGGAATGCATGCTCACTTTTTTGTTTGTTTGATTTTTAGTGGTACATGATCAAAAGAGTTTGCAGGTCACTGCTCGCCACTAATCCAGTGACCTTTCTGCCTCACAGATCCTCTTATGTCCCTCCTGTATTTGGTGACTCCCTGGACTCAGATGTCACCTCCTCACTAGACCTCCCCCAGTTTCCCACATCATCAACTTCCTTCCTCATTTATCCAGAGATCCTCATATGACACATACATTTTGGGGTTTTGCCTTGTAATATAGAAATTGACATAAAATGTTGTTATTCTCTGGTAGATTTTGACCTCGTTGAGGACAGAGACTGTATATTTTTCCCCAGAGCCTCGCATATAGGAAGATCGATGTTTGTTGAATGAATATTTTAAGTATCATACACCTCAAAGACTGATCTTAATGATATATTTTACATTTAAATAACCTATCTTTCATAGAAAGCATAATGGTAGTTAATAAGACACTGTGTAGGATTAAACAGTCATCCTTTTCAGGAAAAGTTAGTGCTCCCTGACAGTCGTTAGGTTACTGGCCACAGAAACAAATTCACAGAATGATATTACCACCAGGTGGCAGGATGACAGTGCTCTTCAATTTGTATTTTTCAACTTGAGTTCTCTTCCAAAACATTATTAGCCTACCCGTTAAGCTACCTTAGAACACATCATGTGTCCCCAGAAGAAAGTGGAGTTGGAGTTCCTTCTACTCCTGGGTCATCCTCACCCCTTTCTGTTGAGCCCTGACCTTTGCAAAGGGCAGCAGGTCCCAGGTAACGCCGCTCTCCTGAGCCCGTGCTGCGGGAGGTTCTGACCCGGCAGGTCTGGTCTCTGCATGGAGAAGTCTAATGCAGTCATCTCGGCTGCAATACATGTGGGGTCAGGGCACCAGGGGGCTTCTGCTGGCAATTCTCCCTCTGTACCAGGCACCTCCTCTCAGACCCCAGCGAGCCAGGCAAAGGATAACCTTTGGAGATGTTAACACAGGGTGCCCCCTGCATGTCCCTGTGTCCACATTCAGTCACAGGGTGCCCGCCCACATGGCTCGTCATTGGTGTCCTGCATCACACAGGATGCAGAAGCAAAAGAGTCAGTACTTGGCTTTGAGATTTGAGAGCCTGGTTGTAGGTACTTTTTGAATGGATTTTGGGGGAGAATGCAACAAGGTGTTCTGCTCTTCCCCTTTCTCCCCCAGACTGGATAAAGATTCCCAGATAGGGCCTCTCTGGAGAGAAGAGCCTTCCAGTCGATTATGCTGGAAACCTGGGCCCTGACCTCTCCCTCCCAGAGAAGCGCCAGATCATCTGGGGGAAGATAAGACCAAAAGGGCAAAGTGCCACCTTTCCTGTTAGAGCCTAGAGGGGCCAAGAGCCCAGGCAGAAGGACAGACAGGGCCCTGCACACTCCAGCACGACAAAATAAATGTCGTTTATCAAAGACTCGCCAAGTTCTGGGCACTATTTTAGTTCTGACTCATTTGATTTTCACAACCACCGTATGAGTTAAGTTATTTTAATCCCTATTGTTTTCGAAATTATTTTAAGCCCTATTGTTTTCGGATGTGAAAATGAAGTTTTTGCCTTGCTAGGAAATGGCGGGGCAGGTCTTCACATCCAAGCAGTCTCTAGGCCCGTGCCTCTAACTTCCGTGCCAATTGTTTCCGTGATTGGGGCATAAGGAAGGAAAGGAGCAGAGCCTGCAGGGGGCTGAGGTCGCAGGAGGTATGGCTCAACCATGAGCCGTACCACTTGTCCCTGAAAGGCCAGGCAAGACATCTGATCAGACCTCCACCTCCACCACGGCCCCCACTTAACCCTCCAAAATTTGGAAGTTAGTCTGGGGAAAGGCACTGACCAAGTTGATTTCTACTCTCCAGTGGGTTGATGTCTCCACATAGGAATTAAATTCAGTGTCAAACTCCAATTAAAAAAAAAGAATGAATTAAAAAAAAGTATTTATAAAACAGAAACAGACTCACAGACATAGGAAGCAAACTTACGGTTACCAGAAAGGATGGCGGGCCGGGGGTGGAGAGATAAGTTAGGAGTTTGGAATTAACATATATACACTACTCTGCATAAAATAAACAACAAGGACCTACTGTACAGCACAGAAATTATATTCAATGTCTTGTAATAACCTATAAGGGAAAAGAATCTGAAAAAGAATAGATATATATGTATCACTGAATCACGTGGCTGTACACCTGAAGCTAACATACATTGTAAATTAAATATACTTCAATTAGAAAACAGTTAAAGAAAAAAAAATTCAGTTATCAGAAAAGTAAAGAAAATTTCCGATTATCCAATTTCTGGCACATCTGGCTTGGTAGACCAAGATTCATGCCCAGTAGAATAAGGGGAGGGAAGAACTGAAGCCCGTGCTGAATAACTGCCCAAGCCGGGCACTCTTTATCATCAATACCTTAATCCTCCCCACAGCCCTCGAGGGGCTGATGACCTCTCCACGTTGACTGAGCCAGGATCTAAGAGAGCAAGTTTACAAGGCTGAGACGAGTGCGAGGTGGAGCCAGGATTCAAGTTCAGATTTGTCCAGCGGAAAACTGCAGGGCATTTGCACCGTGCCAGGAAGCCTTGCTATTAGAGGTCAGCGCATCCGAGGCAGCTGTCTCACAGGTGAAGGATGAAGGGTAGGCTCTTGGACATGCCAGCCAGCTGGTTCTTCTCCGTCCCCTCACTCCATCACTCTGACTGAACACAGAAGATTGTCTTCTCATTCCGTAGGAGTGATTCCTGGTTTGCAGTTTTTGGCACTGGCTTATCTCTGATTCTGATAAAGGGAACTCTGCTGAAAAGCTCTTGGCAGTGGTTCAGTAGAGGAATTTTGAAAACTTCAATAGCTTTATTGAGGTATCATTGGCATGCAATAATTTGCGCATTGACAGACAATAAACTGTCCATTTGAAGCAGACAACTTGGTAAGTTCTGCTATATGTACACACTTGTGAAACCGTCAGCACAGTCGGGATGGTGAAAATATCCACCCCCCTCTGAAAGCTTCCTTGTGTCTCTCGTCTGTAAACCCTCCCTCCCTCCCTGCTCCCCTCAAGCAACTGCTGACCTGCTTTCTGGCACCCCAGATTAGTTTGCATTTTCTCGACTTTACATAAATGGATTCGTATAATATGGACTCCTTTTGACTGGAGGTTTTCGCTCAAAATAATTATTTTGGGATTCATCCACCGTGTTACATGTATCAACGGTTCGTTCCTTTTTCTGGTTGAGTAATATTCTATTATACCACCGTTTGTTTATCCATTCACCTGGTGTCTCTGTTCTGTTCCATTGATCTATTCATCTATCTTTCTATCAATGCCACACTGTTTTGATTACAGTAGTAGAATTTAAGGTGGGATGAGAAAATGATTTAAAAATGCCCCTGAGGTCCATTCCATGCAGGAGAGTCTGCAGGTTCCTCTTTCTTTCCCAGGACAATGAAAAGCCTGTGTTCTCCTCCCAGAGGGCAGCAGGGTCCACCTTTTGCTTAAATGGTCTTAGAACAGTTGCCACACGAGTTGCAGCAGAGAATATTCTGGGCTTCTGTGGAGAATATCAGTGTGGGAAACTGCAGAAAATTGCCCCGTCATTTGCTCCTTCCTCCCTAAACCAGCACCTGAGCCAAACTAAGAGCAAACCCAGTGACCCGGCGCAGCCCCTCCCTCAGGCAGGGAGGAGCATCCTCCTTCAGGAACGAGCCTTGCTGGTTTCCCAGCGCAGGGTCACCCAACTGGACACTTGTTAGCTGTTTCTCTAGAGATGTGCAGATGGTAGGAGACTGAAATTAGCCATTAAAATACAATTTGAGAATGTTAAAGAATCCATGGCCCTATCTCCTTTCCTTCCCTGTCCCTCTTCCAACATCACTCCCAATCCCTCTGCTTTGAAAATTGTGAGCCAGTTATGTACTAAAAAGGAAATAGAAAAAAGAGGCTGTCTTTCGTCTCCCCACACCCTCTGGGCGCGGTACTGACTCTCTGTGTCAACTTCACGACTGCACGCTGCAAAGCTTTGAGCCAAAAGGGAAGAAGTGTCTCTGGAATCTCTCCGTACTATCTTCACAAACTGTCTGTAAATATAAAACTATTTTAAAATTAAAACATTATTTTTAAAAAGTCAACAGAGCCATTTGAAAGGGAAGTTAGGGAAAGGGAAGATTTACTAAAATTGCTGAAAAATAACACTACCGTTCTAAAAAGTAACCATCCTCTTTCTTTTCATCTTCCCAACTGAAAATTGACCGTCCATCTTGCAGATGCTTCTCTCTGATTGGGTATTTATTTCTTCAAGCTGTAAGATGGTCCTTAGATGCTGCAGGAAGCAGAAGCCTGAGTGTGTTTTTGTTTCACCCCCACCCTTCTGGGTGAAGACACCCACCCATCTGTTACTCCCTCTCCCCAGCACTGATTGTGTCATTTTTCCTGGTTTAATCAGAGATAAGTAGAACAGATATTGAAAGCCTCCTCAAAGGAGAGTCTGGAGATGTTCAGTGCTCACAGAAGGTATGAAAGCATGGAATTTAAACATGAGAACTTCAGGCTGTTGTCATGGTCACCACTGTTCTTGTGTAATAAAGATGGAGGACTTAAAAACATCCATTCTCTGTGCTGGGAAGCAGGGTTGGCAAGGCTGATACTGAAGAGTATCCCACTAATGGGATAATCACATAAATGGATAAAGACAAAAACACAGGGTCTCTCACCCACTAACACCAACCTGTCTCCTGGTTACAGGTTTGCCTGGGAGGAAGCCCATCCAGTAAACACAAGTGTCTAAATGAAAACAGAGTCCCTGGAATCTGACTCTGACAATACACACTACCGAGTGGAATTCCATGAAAGGCAGGTCTATCTTGAACCTCAACACAGTTATTACTTAAAAAAAAAAAAATCACAAGGAGGAGTTCAGGTTCATACTGACCACTGCATAGCATGTACAAGGGCAGCATCAATCTGAGACTTTTAGGTACTTACCAACAGAACACGGAAGGTGTTAGATACTCATTCACAGGTCAAGTCAATCCTTCCCTGTGTGAGCCCTGTGTAAGAATGTGTGAGCGGCCCTTAGGTGACCCCCAAGGAAGCCCACCTCCTGGGATTCATACCTTTGTGTGATCCCCTCCCCCTGAGTGTGGGCAAGACCTGTGCCTTGCTTGTAACCAAGAGAACATGGCAGAGGTGATGGGATGTCGCTCCTTGATCAGTTTACCACATATTGATAAGTTCCATCTTGCTAACAAACATGCTGGACACTTCATCACTGGCCTTGAAGAAGTTGCTGTGAAGTCAAGGGCCACAGTGAGCAGCCCACAAGACAGAGAATCATGGGTGCCTCTATTTTCAAAGAGCAGCTTCCAGCAAGAAGCCAAAGGCTTAGCCCGGTGACAAGAAGTAAATGAATTCTGCCAACCACCTGAAGGAGTGTGGGAACAAGCCTTACTCAGCCCCGGCCGACACCTTGACCACAGCCCAGGCTAAGGACCCAGCTAAGCCATGCCCAGACTCCTCACCCACAGAAACCCTGTGATGATGAATGTATGTTATTTTAAGTTGCTAAATTTGTGGCAGTTTGTTATGCAGCATTGCTGACTGATACAGAGGATGAAATATACTTTTGTGCCTTAGCCATTTTTACTTTAACATAAAAATTTCGTTCCTAGGAGGTCCCTTCGTGCTATGAGAAGCATCCTTTCCGATTCCTTCCTGCCACAGAAGGGATCCCCAAATCCAGGCTTGTGCTGGAGCCCCATCTGAAAAACATGACAGTGGAAGAAGGGTGGTGCTCCAAAGGAAAGCCAGGGTCCCATGACCAGAAGAAAAAGGAAACAGAAAGTGAATATCCCCCAAATAACAATTGCCCCCCTGAGAGTCCAACCAACTTAATTTGACAGAGGAAGAAATAGGCCCCAAGAGGTAAATGGCTTCCAGAGTCCACACCCCATGAGAGGGTCAGAAGCAAAACCACGTTTTCTCATCCCCAGTCCAGGACTCTTATCACTAGAGCACATTGTATGACTCATGTTTTTGGATGATCTTATTTCTGTTCCTTTAACCTATTTAGGCATATTTATTCAGTGAGAAAACATTAAAATCGAAGTTAAATTATTCGTGAAAAGTTTAAAAAATCCAACAGTGGAATCAGACTTGTTATTTGGAAGAGAAACGCCTATCTGGCTGCCCTTTTAAAACATTTCCAACTGGGTTTTGCATACTTGGGACTTTGAATTACTCCCACAATCAAGAACAACGGAAGAGCCAACACGAACGTGTTAGAGAGAGAGAAGAGAGAACTAAGCTTTGGGCTTCTATCTCTCTCTCTCTTTCCGCACACGCAAAACTCTTGGGGGTCTTTTCATACAAAGAGATGGAAATGTAGGCTCTCTCACTGGAAGAAAGCTTTGAGCTCCCAGAGTCAAATGCCCTCCAGTCTACATAAATGAATGAGTAGCTGCAGGGCCAGTTTGGTGCTGAGCATGGTAGGCTCGGTGGCCGAGGTCCCCTGCGGGCTTCCTTCCCTCACCACGTGATTTCCGTCAAGCCCACCTGAGATGCAAGAGCACCAGGAGCTTCCAAAGGCAGCAGTAGATGTGAAAGAGGCTTCCTGAGACCGGAACACAGCTGCTCACTGCCCCGCAGTGGCCCTGGTATCCCCAGAGCAGCTGCGTCGTGGACCGGATCCCTTAGGAGCAGCATGTCCCTGGACAGGCCCTCGGAAAATAGCTTCTGGCCCTTGCCTCCTGCATTGCTTCCTACTATTATTTCAGTCGGCATGCTCTTAGGGATGGCCACAGTTCCCCCAAGGCCGAGGGGCGGGGGAGGAGGGAGGTTGCCGATAGAGGAGAGAAGGTAAGTATGAAGCCACATCCTGCTGTGTGACTCAGAGCAAGGCACCCTCTCTGAGCCTCAGCTTCTCCCGTATAGAATAAAGGTGATGTCTGTTGCCCTACAACCTCTCCATGGGGAGCAAGTGAACTGACGTGGGTGAGAGCCGTGCCCAAGGTGTTTAATAAATACCCAGCCAGTGGGAGCCGATTCCGCCTCCGTAACCACATCTCAGCCACAGCTGAGGCCCGAGGGCTGAGAAATCATCATGACTGGCGCTCTGCAGTTTACTGCGCCCCACATTCTAAGTGCTGCTCGTATAATGGCGTTCAATCCTCACAACCACAGGTGAGATGAACACTATTATACTCATCCCCGTTGTACAGATAAGGAAACTGGGTCACGGGGAGGGTGAGGTTTGGGGCAACCAGCTAGGGCGCTGCCACGGCCAGAACACAGACCCAGGCAAAGGGGCCCCCAGTGTCAGGTTCCTCATTACCACGTTCTGTCACCTCTTAGATAAATGCAATCCCCCCCAGAAGGGACCCAGCAGCCCGGGGGCCCAACCTCCTCGCCCTTATTTCCTCCCATTCTCCACCATCCTCTTCTTCAACCCTCTTTGGGTCTGGGATTCCTCTGTCTCACTCCAAGATCCCTAGCTTTTGACCCTCTCTGGACCCCTCCACATTACAGCCTCCACTGGGTCACCTGCCCCGTTGGTATCCACTGAGACCTGTGGCTTTCTCTGCAGCCTGGGGATGGTCCACCTGGCCCAGGGCCTGAAAATGAGGAAGTAGGAAGACTGCTGTTGTTGATCATTCGGCAAAGGCTTCTTGGTGGCCCATTGAAACCAATATAGAATGATCAGACATAACGCGCCCGACCATGCTAATGTAGCAACGATGCCGGCCAATCATCAACAGATCTGACACCCTGGTGGTGAGTTTCCTTTCAGGTAAGCCCCAGGAGGAAAGAGACATGGCTCCAGAAGGAGATCACACCTGGGTTCTGATGTGCTTCCACACAGGTTTTGTACATGTTCTAACGAGCCCTTGGGGAGAAGGAGCTGAGGGGCTGAGCATCCCCTTTCCAGCATCTGTGGAACCAGAGTCTTTAGCATCAGGCCAAGCTGTGGGACGTGTCATAGAGCCGTATGTACTCCCTCCAGGTCACACTTAGGCGAACGATTTTTTCGTTTTGTCAAAAAGGTCTTTTACATTCATGAAAATCTCTTTTTTCCCCCATAATTTTCAATCTGATAAAGAGCTGGTGCATTTCTGATCGCTGTCCAATACATTTCACAAATGGAAAACTCTGTTCCTTGTAGTGATGCTCGGAAAACCGCATCTGATGATACAGTAGTAGCAGCTTTCGGTGTCGTCCCACCTGGAGATGCTGACTAGGATGAGTCCTCATGGGCCGGCCATGCAGACTCTTGTCATTTCTAACCAATTAGCTGCTGAGATGCCGTGGGTGTGTTGAGTTTGGGTTGTGTCTGATGACATGCGGCCAGAAGAGGCAAGAGAAGATCCGTGTGATCTGCCTTAGCAAGTAGGGCAGCTACCTCTTCCCAGCTGATGGGGGACTGGGGTCCTTGAACCCCAGACTTAGCCTTCTGGGACACCGGCTGGAGGAGCCACCATTGCACCGTGTACTACTGGCTTCCAGCCTGGCTGGCCTGGGTCTCCCTTTCTCCTCCAGGCCCATGTGCCTCTCTGCAAAGATATTCCCTTGACTGAAGGACATGACCTTCTCAGACAGAGAGGAGCCCTTCCTAGATCAAGAATAACCTCCAGAGATACATCTGGAATTATTTATGGGAGACACACTATCTGGATTTGCTTTAAAATACGTCAGCAGCAATCACTACAAACACCGCCACCAAACAGGGTGGGGTAAAGGAAAACAGCCTGCTGAATGTTGACAACTGTTGAAGCGGAGCCATGAGTTCATGGGAAACCAGTGTTTTCTCAATGTTTGTCTATATTTGAAATTTACCATAAGAAAGCATTTTTTTAAAGGAGTAGATGTCATGTTCTCAACTTGGTGTAGAAGGACATAGACACCTCCAAGAGACCGGGAGCCAGTAATTTTCTTTTCTTTTTTTTTAATAAATTTATTTATTTATTTATTTATTTTTGGCTGCGTTGGGTCTTCGTTGCTGCACGTGGGCTTTCTCTAGTTGAGGTGAGCGGGGGCTACTCTTCGTTGCGGTGCACGGGCTTCTCATTGAGGTGGCTTCTCTTGTTGCAGAGCACAGGCTTTAGGCTCACTGGCTTCAGTAGTTGTGGCACACGGGCTCAGTAGTTGTGGCACGCGGGCTTAGTTGCTTGGCGACATGTGGGATCTTCCCGGACCAGGGCTCCAACCCATGTCCCCTGCCTTGGCAGGAGGATCCTTAACCACTGAGCCACCAGGGAAGCCCGCCAGTGGTTTTCTGACATGAGGAGAATATTGGGGTGAGTGTTACCCTCACACCGTGGGGCATGATGACTTATTTTTACCTGAATAGGTCAGTTGTTTGAAATAAGCTTTCGTGTTCATAGTCTGATATGGTCATATAGTACAGAAATGGGCCATACATGGCCCTCCGACCTGGTATTCTTTCAACCCTTGCTCTGTGAGGAGATGCTTCAGAAGGAAACACACAAATCCTTGTCCTCGTGGAGTTTATGCTGGGGGAGGGGTGGGAAACAGACAAAATAGATACCTATGTTCATGGTGATGTGGAAACAAAGCAGGGAGGGGAATGGGTTCACCGAGGGAATAGGTTATACTCTGCACGTGGTGGCCTGGGAAGACCTCACCCAGAGGGCAGCAGTGACCTGTGCTCCAGAGCAGTGACAGGAGTCAGAGAGCCGTGAAGAGCATTCATGGCCAGGGCAGAGCAGGTGCAAAGGCCCTGAGGTCGAAGCCTGCCTGGTGTGCTGGGGTTAATACCCAGGAGGTCAGTGTGCCTGGAGCAGAATGAGAGGCAGAGGGGTAGGAGGTGAGCCAGAGAACTAAAAGGGCTAGGGAAGGTCGGGTCCCATAAGCTGCTGTGGGGTCTTCGGTTTTACTCTGAGCGGGATGGGAGCCACTGCAGACTTTGAGCAGAAAAATGACATGGTGTGGCTGTTACCTGAAAAGGGCACTTGGGTTCCTGCAAGAAGACAAGAGAAGAAGCAGAGAGACCAGTTAAGTCCCCTGCACTGATCCAAGTCAGAGATGAAGATGGCCTGGAGCAGGTGGCAGAGCGTGGACGTGAGAAGGAGAAGAATTCTGGATAGATCTCGGAGGTAGAGGGAAGAGGATTTGCTGCCACGTTGGACGTGCAACCCCAGAGAACCAGGGGTCACGGAGGACTCGGGCCAACCGCAGGGCTGGAGCTGCTGTCAAGGGGCTGGTGGGCAAGCAGGTCTCAGGTCTGCCCTGCGTCCAAGCGAACAGCTCAATTTTTATCTGCTTATTGTTTGAAAAAATGCGCACTGCAAAAAAAAAGTTTAAATGTTAGAGCCCACTGCTGTGATTAACTCTGTCCCTGCGGAGGGACTGGTCCCCCGGGGGCAGTTCAGACAGAAAAATACTTCGAGTGGTTGGACACTGAGTCTTGAGAAGGGAGGGAAGTCGTGCGGGGCCCTCACCAAGCTCACGACCTTACACAGCCTTTTGTCCAACTTTCAGGCTGGAGAGCCAGATCTCCCCGGCCAGCCGCCTGCCCGCAAACAGGGAGAGCAGTATTCACGACTGGGTGCCAGACCGAGGACCCGGCACAGCCCTGCACTGAGGACCGCTCTCCTCCAAGTGTGGTAGGCGGTGAACTTGGCCTCACTGGGGCTCGTGAGTGAGCTCCGAGCTGAGGCCACGGCGATAGAGCCTCTGGGAGGCGCGGGGCACCCTTATTTTGCTCTTAGTGTCCCTTTAACGCCAAGCTCTGCTGTGTACCCTCATACCCCATGTTGCTTATTATCTTTATTTTGTGCAAAATAAAAAGAGACCCCAGGGCTTCCCTGGTGGCGCAGTGGTTGGGAGTCCGCCTGCCGATGCAAGGGACACGGGTTCGTGCCCCGGTCCGGGAAGATCCCACGTGCCGCGGAGCGGCTGGGCCCGTGAGCCATGGCCGCTGAGCCTGCGCGTCCGGAGCCTGTGCTCCGCAACGGGAGAGGCCACAACAGTGAGAGGCCCGCGTACCGCAAAAAAAAAACAAAAACATGAGAAGATCAGGCGCCACGGAGCCTGCCTCTCTCGTGGCGCTGATGGACTGACAGTGTCGCCCCCTTGTGCTGGCCTTTCATCTCCTTGCCAGCGCTCCCGCTGTACTCCCGGCCACCTGTCTTTTCTATCCGCTGCCCGGTCCCTGTAGGTATTTGAGTTTGGTCCTGAGGGAGGGACGGCCGGTTGTACAGCTTCCTGTACTGGCCCTGCGGCTGGACCTGACAGAAGCTGTAGGAAGCACCTAAGGGTGGGAGTAGCCACATGCAAGCACCATATGAAGGTTAAAGATAATGAGGGTGGCTGGGCTTTCCCCACCAGATCCAATTCCCCGTCCACCAGGGAACCCTCGCACACCCTTCCTCCTGCAAGGCTCCCCAGTCAGCTCCTGGGCAGGAGACAGGGCCCACCTCATCTATTGCAGCAGAAAGAATTTAATATAAAAGACTGTCACTTACATATAAAGTTGTTAATTAGGTAACTGAAAGGGCAAGAGGAGACCCTATAATACCTTTTTTTTTTAAACATCTTTATTGGAGTATAATTGCTTTACAATGAATGGTGTGTTAGTTTCTGCTTTACAACAAAGTGAATCAGTTATACATATACGTATGTTCCCATAGCTCTTCCCTCTTGCGTCTCCCTTGTTGGTGGGAATGTAAATTGATACAACCACTATGGAGAACGGTACGGAGGTTCCTACAGTACCTTTAAGGTATCTTTAAGGATACACTAAAGGAACTGCAGGAGACATACCCCGGGGCTGGAGAACCAAGAGATGAGGTTGGTATTACTAAGCCTGCGGCTCTTGGTGGGGCGTGGCCCTGGAATCCCGGCCTCTGAGGAGGGGGTACCGGCAGCTGGTGCTGGGGTCTCTGAAGTGGGCTCAGTGATACCGGCAGAGTTGAGGATCACAGGATCATAAGCTGTGATGAGAAAAACAACTTCTGAGAAAAACAACTTTTAAGGAAAACAGCCCTGTTTTTCTGAGTTGCTGCTTAGGCATTTTATAGTCTGATAACTTCTCACACCCAGGGTCTGGAGACTTGGGTTTAGGACGTCCGCCACAGTTCCTGCTTTACTTTTCCTGGGACATCTTTTACAATAACCAGAGTGAAGCCTGGGAAAAGTCCGCGACCTTCGCCCCAACCATCTAATAAGTACTGGCTGTTTGCTGCCCTGCTCTCTGTCTCCTACGCCCAGGTGACCTGGGATGGGAGCCTGCCCGCCCCTCGGCTCTCTGCACCCCGCTCATTTTTAGGATCTGTAAGTAATAATAAATCCTGTGACTCTACTTCCTTTGTGTGGGTCTATTGAAACTGCACCTTCAATCAAAGTGACCCCAGGCTTTTCACTTCCTCAAAGTGGAAGCTCGGATGCCGAAGGAGCTCCCTGCGGTCCCCGAGTGGATGTCTTGTCCCCCACCCCCCAAATCTGTATATTCTTCATTCAGTACACCAGCTCTGGCTTCTCAGCACACAAGCAGACACGGAGCCCATAGGAAGCAAGCAAGAAGGAGCGGCCCCCCCTTCAACCTCCCTCTTGGGCCCCCAGTTGGCAGTAACTTGGAGGAGCCCTTAGCAAAGCAGCCCTTTGTTTGCAGAGCCCCAGCCCCAGCATCACACAGCTGAGTGCAGAGGCTGCTTGTTGAGAGACAATAACTTGATGACCGGCTCAGCGGGCTCCCCGTGAGCCTTTCCAACTTAGGTGCATCCGTTCAACAAACCTTGAGCACCCCCTGTTCTATACGCAGAGAGTATAATATCTGCAAGGTAGACACACCATTCCTGCCCTGTGGACCTGGCAATCAACCTGAACTCTTTTTTTTTAGGTCTTTCACTTTCTACTAGGTTCTAGCATAGGGCTCCACCTCTGCTGCTGTGCGACCACAGCCAAGACACGGAAACAACCTAAGTGACCATCGACAGATGAATGGATAAAGAAGATGTGGCACATGTATACAGTGGAATATTACTCAGCCATAAAAAAGAAGGAAATAATGCCATTGCAGCAATACGGATGGACCTAGAGATGATCATACTAAGCGAAGTCAGTCAGACAGAAATATCACATGATATCACTTATATGTGGAATCCAAAAAATTATATAAATGAATTTATTTACAAAACAGAAACAGACTCACAGACTTAGAACACAAATTTAGGGTTACCAAAGGGCAAAGGGGCAGGGGGGTATAAATTCAGAGGTTGGGTGGAATCCTTTTCTGTCTGGCTTATTTCAGTTAGCAGGTTGTCTTCTGGGTTCATCCATGTTGTAGCATGTATCAGACTTTCACCTTTTTTAAGGCTAAATAATATTCCATTGTATGGATATACCACATTTTGTTTTTCTGTCCATCTGTTGGTAAACATTTGGATTATTTCCACTTTTCGGCTTTTGTGCGTAATGCTGCTATGAACAGGGTAGACCAATACCTGTTCAAGTCCCCGCTTTCAATTATGCCCAAATTCAATTTGGGCACATACTAGGAGAGGGACTGCTGGATGGTATGGTAGTTCTGCGTTAACTTTCTGAGGACCCATCATGCTGTTTTCCATAGCTGCTGCACCACTTGCATTCTTACCAACAGCACGTAAGGGCTCCTATTCTCCACACCCTTGCCAACTCTGGCTAGTTTCCATTTTTTGGATAACAGCCATCTTAATGGGTACGAAGTGGCTCATTATGGGTTTTAACATGAATTCAGTGTGAAAACACCACATTTGTGTAGTGTTCTTTTTGGCATAGTGCCTCAATTATCACCCAGGAAGCTTCCGGTCAGCCAGCTCTTCTCTCCTCTTCCAGCCAGTTGGGTTTATTGGCTTTGGTGGCTTCAGCCTTTCTCAGAAGAGAGCTTGGACCCACTTAATAGGATGACATTAAAGAAATGTTGTAAGATCAGAGATGCAGCGAGAGACTGAGAAGTGCTTCCATCTTCTTAGATGCCTAGAAGCAATAACACCGACAGGGCAGAGAGAGCCCTTCCCGACCTCCTCTGGACCAACAGCAGTGCATGCATCCAGGGCCCTGCAGTGATTGGCCATTGGTTATCAATGGGAAAACTGGGAACCAAATTGAACATCGAACAATTGGACAAATTATGCTAAAACTGTAGAGTGTAATTTTATGCTGACATTAAAATTCTCCTTCTAAAGCATACTTAATGACACAGGAAAAGCGTATGATTTAATGTAAAGTGCAAAAAGCTGAATACAAAACATTAATGATGTTCAATATTTACAAACATGCCTTTAAAAATACTAAGAGGAAGTATACAAAAATGTTAGTAGTTATCTCTAGTATGGGTCACTTTTAATTCTCAATGTTCTTCTACTTCCCAGATCCTCTGTAATAAGCATTTAATATCTTTAAATTATTAAAACAAAATTAACGCTATTAAGCAAACACAGTGACGGCAGTAGACGCACGGAAGTATGTAGAACTGCCTGGAACTCTGCCAGGGAAAAGTAAAGGCATAGATAGTGGCTGAGAGGATGCAGCTATTCTTGTTACTGTTGCTATGGTTACCTGAGTCCTCACTCCCCTCTCCAGGATGGTGTGGTGTGGACAAACAAGGGTGATAGAGAGTTCACATGAAAGATAAGATCCCCTCAGCTCACTGCCATCCCATAACAGAGAGGACTCCAGAATTAGGGAAAGCACAATTAGCTATCAAGACTTTCACTAATTAAGGACCCTCCTCTTTTCCCTCCAGAGTTGTTGTATAAATGGTCCAGAGAGGGCTCCTGTACATTGGCCTAAAATGGTCCCCATGTCATTTTCTTCTTCACAGCAGGCTAGGACTGTTAGCTCAGAGCCCACTGGCACCCAAACTTAATTTCTCACACATTCAGTTGTTTTGAATATAGTCCAAATAAATGTATTTTCAGCCATTTGGAGACTGCCTACTTTACATACTGCATGAAACTGCACTTAACACATCCACTAGCCATGGATAAGACAAACCCTATAGCTCTAAAAGACCGCTTATTAGATTCTTCAGAGAAACAGAATCGATAGGAGAGATGGATAGATAGAAAGATATATAGCTATAGATATAGAGATACACACACACATATATATATACATATAAATGATTTGTTATAAGCAATTGGCTCATGTGGTTCTGGAGGCTGAGACTTCCTTAGATTTGCAGTTGGCAACTGGATATCCAGGAGAGCTGATGGTATAGATTCCAGTTCAACTCCAAGTCCAAGTCCAAAGGCAAGGTCCCAACCTGGAGACAGGCAGGCAGAGGGAGCACATTCTCCCTTACGCAGTCTTTTTTGTTCTATTCAGGTCTCCAGTGGGTTGAATGAGGCCCACCCATGTTGCGGAGGGCAATTTGCTTCACTCCGTCTATCAATTCAAATGTCAGTCTCATCCAGAAACACCCAGAATCAGGTTTAACCAAAAATCTGAGCGCCCCATGGTCCAGTCAAGTTGATCCATAAAATTAACCACCCTAGATCCCTGCTGCCCTTGGGAGCTCTCCAACCCACCCTGCTGCTGAGTGACATCACCTGGACACCCTGGGAGTTTCCCACCCTCTTCCCCAGTTTGGTGGTGGCCCAGTGCCCGCTGTCCCTGGAGGGGCGCCTGCCGAGAGGGACTTCCCCATAGACAACCCAATAATTCTTATTGTGCAACACTGCCACCTCGTGGTCCTGTCTCTTCCTTGATCAGCCTTGAAACTCTTGACTGACCACAAGAGTCGCGTCTCATGGAAGAACTTTTGTATGACCCTTCCTGCCCCCCCTTCAAACTCTTGGGAGGTGAGAGATAACCTTGAAATCCCCACGTTCTCTGCATCAAATTTTCCCCCACCCTCCTTGAATTTCTTGCCCCTAGCCCAAAGAATTCTAGAGGGTTTCCTGGGGAGGAGAAGCAGACAGGGTGAATGAAGAAGTATCCTTCCTCTATCTTCCAAGCTTTTCTCAACTGAGTTTGCAAATTCAGAACTTAAACTCAAACGACACCGAGACCTTTAGTGTTCCCAAGCACTGAAAAGGGTATGATGCCCACCACCTGCCCTCAAGGAACTTCAAAATAAGAACACTAAACTATAAATCTCCAAACTTACATGTGTGCTGAAATTAAAAATAATTTCTAGCTTTTTCTGAATGCAAAAGGCTAAATAAATTCATGGAAAATAAATATTGCATTCAAAAAATATTTTGTTTTGCTTTGCTTTTGATCCCTGACTTGTTGGTACACTTAGCCTATGGAGCAATCCTGTACTGCTGACACTCAGGCATGGTGTAACGTATAGACTCTTTGAGCCAGGACCACAATACTGATGCTTAGCATAGGGCACAGCATGTAGAAGATGCTCAATAAATGTTGAACTGATTTAAACAGATAAGGTGGAGAATTATAATAACAATTTTAAAGCCACATACTATGGAGGACGGTATTTTTCTTCCAGCTGACCTCAAGTCATTGAAATAATGTGATGTGGAGAGTATTATACTATATTTATTGTTGTATCTTTATTAACAAGAAAAAATATGTAAAAAATCCAAAGGGAAAAAATTCTTCTTGCACAATCCATGAAAAAATAGTTGATAAACTGAGAAGCTGAACTTCATTAAAATTAAAAACTTCTGCTATGTAAAAGACAATGTCAACAGAATGAGAAGACAGGGCACTGACTAGGTAAAAAATATTTGCAAGAGACACATCTGATCAAGAACTGTTATTTAAAATATACAAAGAACACTTAAAACTCAACAATAAGAAAACAAACAACCTGTTATGAAAATAGCCAAAGACCTTAACAGATACTTCACCAAAAAAGATACGCAGATGGCATATAAGCATATGAAATGATGCTCCACATCATATGTCATCAGAGAAATACAAACTAAAATAACAGGGGGATACCACTACACACCTATTAGAATGGCCAGAATCCAGAAATCCGACAACACCAAATGCTAGTGAGGCTGTGGAGCTACAGGAACGCTCATTCACTGCTGATGGGAACGCAAGAAGTTACACTCACTTTGGAAGACAGTGGACAGTTTCTTACAAAACTGATCATACTAAACATACGATCCAGCAACCATGCTCCTTGGTATTTACCCAAAGGAGTTGAAAATTTATGTCCACACAAAAAGCCGCACATGTGTGTTTACAGTGGCTTTATTCATAATTGCCAAAACTTGGAAGCAACAAGGTATCGTTTAATAGGTGAATGGATAAATAAACTATGGTACGTACAGACAATAGAATATTATTCTGATCTGAAAAAAAATGAGCTTTCAAGCCATGAAAAGACATGGAGAAACCTTAAATACAAATTAATTACTAAGTGTAAGAAGCCAATCTGAATAGGCTATATATTGTATGATTTCAACTATATAACATTCTGGAAAAGGCAAAACTATAAAGACAGTAAAAAAAGAAATCAGTGGCTGCCAGGCATTTGGGGGAGAGATGAATAGGCAGAGCACAGAGGATTTTTAAGGCAGTGAAACTACCCTGTATGATACGATAATGATGGATGCATACCACCATGCTTTCATTCAAGTCCATAGCATGTACAACATAAGAACTGAACTGTAATGTAAACCATGGACTGGGTCTACGATGTGTCAGTGTAGGTCAATCAGTGGTACCCAATATACCCTCTAGTGGAGGTTGTTGATAATGGAGGAGGCTGTGCATATGCGGGGGCGGGGCTTATAAGAAATCTCTGTATCTTCCTGTCAGTTTTGTGGTGAAGCTAAAAAGACTCTAAAAAAAAAAGATCTTAAAAAATTTTACTTCGTAACCAGTCAATATTTTCTAAATTTAAACAGTGAGATTTTTTAAAAACGCAGATCTCTATTTGATAGAAGGAGATTGCACAATTATATAACCCTTTCTGTTGCCAAAACCCAATGTAAATTAACTATAAGTTCAGAACTGTACATTAAGAATATCTTAAACAATTTTTTGGATCACTGAAAGAAAAGATGGAAGACAAGTGACCTCTGACCTTTCATTTGTCTTATGATTAATAAATATATTTAGAAATGTCCTGTCCTTCACAAAAATATTATACTAGAGGAATAATGTTCCTCATAAAGAGATGACAGACAGAACTTGTAAAATGCTATTTATAGCATTTTAAGCAGAAAACAAAATGATAATTTATTTGGCTTATTAAGCTCTGCCTATCTTTAAAAGCCAACAAAACTCCAAACCCCTGAGTTCTTAAATGTCAGAATCCTGTGATCAAGTCCTGATATCTACACTCTGTCAGAGGCTGTTATCTGCAGAAATATACCTGCTTCTGCTAAATATATTACTCCCTAAAACCCTGGGTGGTTGAGATTTTCACTTTGTTGGGAGGTATCAAACACTAAAATAAGCCCCTATTTGGAACTCCTGGAGGGGTGGCACCCTAGCAAGGGAGTGCCAACCAGAAACAGACAAAGCCTTCCAAAACTGCAGGTCAGTCTCAGATCAGCTCAGCTCATGACTGGCTTGAGGTCCTCAAACTCCACTCTCTCTACTTCACCACAGTTTGCCATGAACCTTCTCTGGTGGAAGATAACATCGCCCAGAACTTCTACACTGTTCTTCAACTAGGATCTATGGACCCCCCAGATCATTTGGGCTACAATTCAATATCACTGGTTTCTTTGTAATCTCATGCATTTTATTTTCTGCATTTAAAAAGATTCTTCTAAGAAGGAGTCTGTGGGCTTCACTCGACTGACAAAGAGATCCTGACATAGAGTTCTCATATACAACGTCCAGAATTCAACCAAGAATTACCAGGCATACCAAGCATTAGGACCAAGAGTAAGTCTATCGCCTTTCTATACAGTAGCAACAGTTAGGAAGCAAAATTAAAACAAAACCCTCACCATTTACAACAGCAGTAAAAACTATAGAAATAAATCTGATAAAATATGTGCAAGATCATTACTCAGAAAATTATGAAACATTTGTTGAAAGTTACTAAAGACTTATAAATAGAAAAATATTTTATATTCACATGTAAAAAATATTTCATAACATAAGGGCATAATTCTCCACCTAAACTGATCTATATACTCTACACAGTTCCAAGCAAAATCACAACAGGATTTTTATGTAACCTGAAAAGATACTCTAAAATGTATGTGGAATATCAAAATTTTTAAATAGTTCTCCAGAAGACCCTGAGACAGGGGTACATAGGAAAGTAATTTATTAGGAAGTGTTCCTGGGAAACTCTAGTAGTGAAATGGACCTTGTAAAGGAATCCAAGGGATACACTGGCAGCATTTGCTACATTACTCCTAAAAAAGTAAATCGGGTGAGGAAATTTCCCTACTGGATATCAAGACTTAATTACCAAAGCTATAGTAATTAAGGCAGTATGGTCTTGCCAGAGAGATTTTTAAAAATTTGACCAGGGGAAAAGATGCACGGTGCCGGCGGGGCGTGCGCCCTCTGAAGGTTCGAGAGAGGAATACTCCTTTGTCTCCATCTGGTGGCCGCTGGCCGTTTTGGGCATTCCTTGGCTTGTAGATGCGACTCCAGTTTCCTCTTCTGTTTTCACATGGCTGTCCTCCCTCTGAGTCTGTCTTCACGCGGCACTCTTACTAGCGCACGCGTCATTGGATTCAAGGCTTACCCTCATCCAGAATGACCCCATCCTAAATTAATTAATTCCATATACAAAGACTCTATTTCCAAGTAAGGTTACATTCTGAGGTTCCGAGTAGACATGAATTTTTTGGTCTGTTTGTTTTTCTTTCGTATTTATTTATTTAGTTTTAATTAATTTCTTTTTTCTTTTTTTTGGAGTGGACATGAATTTTGGGGGCGGAGGGGACACTATTCACTTCAGTCCAGCATAAATGGCTGATAACCATAAAAAGATGCTCAACTCTTTTGGACTCTGGTAAGTGCAAATTAAGTCTACAACAGTATACTGTTTTATACCCTCTAGACTGGCAAACGCTGAGACACGTACAGAGGATCAGCCGGATCCTCTGCACCCACTGGGGGGGTCAGCTGGACTTGTGTACTGTGGGGGAGTGTGAACTGGTTCACACCATCTGACCTACTGCGCTTCAGAAAACACTCTGCTATGGTATCATAAATCTGACCCAGAAATGTTACTTCCAGGTATGTGCCCAAGAGAAATTCTTGCATAAGTGTACAAAGAGACATGCATAGAAAAGCTCCCAGACAGAACAATTTCCAGTTTATTTATTTGTTTATTTTTTTTGCGGAACGCGGGCCTCTCACTGCCGTGGCCTCTGCCGTTGCGGAGCACAGGCTCCGGACGTGCAGGCTCAGAGGCCATGGCTCACGGGCACAGCCGCTCCGCGGCATGTGGGATCTTCCCGGGCCGGGGCACGAACCCGCGTCCCCTGCATCCGCAGGCGGACTCTCAACCACTGCGCCACCAGGGAAGCCCCCATTTCCAGTTTAAAAACAACAAAAAAAACTGGAAACAGTTCACTGACAGGAGAATAAATAAACCGTGGTATTTCAGCAAAGTAAGTGAACTAAACCACACACAACAGCACAGGTGAACTCCTCAACATAACGTTAGGTGGAAAAAGAATTTTTCAGAAAACTACATAGAATACGATACCATTTTTATAAAAAACACACACACAAAAAGGATATGTTATGTAGCATGTGTGACAAAATGTTAATTGAAAGACAGTGATAATGAGAAAATGTAGGGCAGCCGTTGATGTAGGTGTGAGTAGATTAAACAGGGACATCACGGCTGCCTTGAAGGAATTTCCAAAAGCAGAATCTGAGCCTGGCACACAGAAGGGGAAAGAGGAAATTCATTTACTCATGATTAGTTTTTCAAATGAAAGCTTTTTTCACTCATTCACTCAACAGTTAATTGAGAGATGAAAGCTGTCAGAGATGAGGCCTCTCTGGAGGCTTGAGGCTAAAAGGGTGGGTCATTGATCCACTACCCTGGATCATTCTGGAAAAGGAAGGGGCTCCCAAAATGGGGAGGGGGATAGGGTACACAAAGAGTTTAAAATGTATTTTTAAACATGTAAGCTCCTTGATGAAAGAAGGAATAGATTCCTGCTAATAATGACACAATTCATGCTTCATTCATAAGTTTGTGTACTGTTCATTCTTATCTTTCTCAAACTAATTTCAGCCTTCTTAGTTCATTTATCAAGTGTTTCGTCATGTCTTTAGCCTTATGTTGTATCGACTGATTTCCTTCCGATTCTTCTCAAGATGCTTTAGAGCCCTTCGTGTTTCCAGCCCCGTCTGTCTTACATTCTCATTCTGTACCCTTCACCTTGCCGGGTTCTGCACTGGCATGTCTACAAGGCACAGGTCCACAGGATCCGTTCCCAGGAAGAACCACCACAAGGTAAAAATGGCCCATGAAGCAGGAATTTGCAGACACTCCCTAGAGGCAGCCCTAATTCTCCATCCCCTGGGTTATTGTGGTCTTTTTGGTGGGCAATGGCAGCCCAGTGTCCTGCAGAACCTCCCTTTAAAACCTGAGATGAGAATCTTGGAGCAGCCCCAGTTCTGCTTTTTCCGTAGAGTTTAACAGTTATATCAGCAAACCGCAGCAGCTGGGCTGGGGGAGGAAGACAGGGCAACAACTGAGGAGCCAGAACGTCAAGACTTTGTTTTCCTAACAGCTAAACTCTGTACCGCTCGTCTCTGCGAAAGATATTAAGCTTGAAGGAACATCTTCATCTTTCCCCAGCGATTCCTCATGTCATCTACATGACATAGATTTCTCAACTTCCTTTTCAGAATCCACAGTGGAAGTGATCTTTGGTCAACATGGGAAAGATTCTAATATAGGAGCAAGACGAAGAGCAGAAGTTCCGGAGTCAGACCATCACAGCTTGGATTCTTCATCTACCGTTAACTAGTGTGAGGACGTTGGTCTGAAAAGTAGAGATAATAATAGTATGTCTTTATAGGGTTGTATTAAGTGAGATACACAACTGGAGCCCTAAGAAAAGTGCCTGGCAAACAGTAGATATCAACGTGAGTTGGTAGTATTAGTTTCTACTTCTCACAAGGTAGGTATCATTCTTTATGCAAATGAAGTCTCATAACAATGGTCAGTTGGTCTTACTTGTGAACTCATGTGCACTCCAGAAAAGAATATTGCTCTAAATCCTGCTCTTGGGCATACATCTGGATAAAACTATGATTCAAAAATACACATGCACCCCTATGTTCATAGCAGCACTGTTCACAATAACCAAGACATGAAAACAACCTAAATGTCCATCAACAGATGAATGGATAAAGAAGATGTGGTACATACATACAATGGAATACTACTCAGCCATAAAAAAGTGAAATATTTGCAGCAATATGGATGGACCTAGAGATGATCATACCATGTGAAGTAAGTCAGAAAGAGAAAGACAAATACCATATAGTATCACTTATATGTGGAATCTAAAATATGACACAAATGAACTTATCTCTGAAACAAAAGCAGACTCACAGACATAGAGAGCAGACCTGTGGTTGCTAAGGGATGGGGGATGGGGAGGGTTGGATTGGGAATCTGGGATTAGCAGAGGCAAACTATTATACATAGAATGGGTAAACAACACATATAGCACAGAGAACTACATTCAATATCCTGTAATAAACCGTAGTGGAAAAGAATATGAAAAAGAATATATATATGTATAACTGAATCACTTTGCTGTACAGCAGAAATGAACACATCATTGTAAATCAACGATACTTCAATAAAATGAATTTTTAAAAAAGAATATTGCTTTAAAAGATGTGAAAAATTCACTGTGCAAAATCAACTGTTCCCCTTTTGTTTAAAACACAAGTCCCACATATACCCAAACTTAAAGCTGCCCAAGGTTCTTGAAACGATAAGGAAGTTTGTCCCTTAGCTTCTTATGAAAAATCATGGAATCGAAAAAAAGCTCTCACAGCTGGTCATTATATAATTTTTTACTATCATCCACTCCTTCACATGTAGATCATGCTAGAGCTGTACCATAGGATGCACCATTTAGGTGCAGATTGAAGCTTGACAGAATGTAAATTGACTGAAAAATAACTTTTCGGAGGCTAATTACCAAAATGATGAATATTCGCTACCCTGTAATTTTCTTCTTAGGGTTTCCTATTTCGTTGCTTCTCTCTAAACCCAGAAGAGGATTCCAGGGCAAGAAAAAAGAAGAGAAAAGTCATCCCCAAGACATCCTAGAGTCGGAGCTGATGCAATGACTGGAGATGCTTTGAGCTGGAGAGGGAGGTGGGAGCGCTTAGAAAAGCTTAGAAATGGGGGAGGGACGTGTGGGCAGGAAAGGCGTGGAGCAGGCATTTGCCGTTTCGGAGGGTCCCATGATGTGGAGCATCTGTGGACTGTAGAGGCCCAGGTGTCACGAGGGCAGGTACCCCCTCCACCTGCCCTGTGGTGGCCAGGTCCTGAGTGTGTAAACTCGCCCAGGACTCTGCCCACACGCGATGAGAGTGTAACTGTGTGGCGGGCAGAGGCGGCAGGCAGCAAAGCCCGGCCTCCGCGGGGGTGTCCAGGTGATGGACGTGGCCAGAGTCAACGGCAGCAGCCTGGCCAACTCATCAGGGCAGCCAACCCTGATGCCGCCACTCAGCCTCCTCGACAGAAACCCAAGAACTTTCCGTCCTTTAGGTCTCTTATGCCTGCTCTCCTGTACCCAGCATAACATGGCACAGCACAACAGGACACAAAAGCATGACTTTACAGTTAAGAACAACTCCCCAGGAGGAGAAAGAAGAAGTAGGGATGATTTAAGTCCACAGAGCCTCAGAGCAGTTGTCTGCCAACAATCCATGGCCACGGACATTATCCTTTTGTTTTTATTAACAATCCATTGCAGACTCTTTCTTTTGCAAAATATAACCAAAATAAACGACTTGAAAAATGAAGTGAAAAACGAGGTCATGTAAAATATAAGTCCAATATCTTAATTATTAGATTCAACAGACGTGAAACTCTCCTGTCCAATGACTATAAATTATCTCAGCGCTTCCTCTTGGTGTGGTCTCCCTGTGGACCAGGAACCCTCCCAGAAGCCACTTGGGCCTGGAGGGAGGACTCTTTCTCTGAGGAGTCCCCTGGTCTCATCCCAGGCTGTGGACCGAGGCGGGAGCTGGGACCTCTCTGGGGACACCTCCTGAGAAACCCTAACTTGCAGAGTTAGTCTGTCGTCCAACAGATACTGCTCAACTCCTAAGACAAAGGTGTCCTGGGCTTCCCTGGTGGCGCAGTGGGCTTCCCTGGTGGCGCAGTGGTTGAGAGTCCGCCTGCCAATGCAGGGGACACGGGTTTGTGCCCCGGTCCGGGAAGATCCCATGTGCCGCGGAATGGCTGGGCCCGTGAGCCATGGTCACTGAGCCTGAGCGTCTGGAGCTTGTGCTCCGCAATGGGAGAGGCCACAGCAGTGAGAGGCCCGCGTACCGCAAAAAAAAAAAAAAAAAAAGGTGTCCTGCCTCGTCCTCCCAACGCTCCCTCACTGAACTCAGACCAGCTTTGATGAGCACCCCCGGTCATTCAGGGGCCTCTCTGTAACCCGAGGAGAGGGCACAGGTTCACCCCATCTCCCAGGCCACTTGCGCAGCGTTATCATTTCATTCTGTTCTCCTCGGCGCCGTCATCTGTGCCGGGAGGGCCTGGGGACCCAGGGGTTCTCTCCGACATCTGTAGCCTCAACGATGTTCGGCCCTCACTGGCATCGTCTTCTCTCATCCCAGTTCATCAGACTTTAAGACAAGTAAGGAAAATGATAGAAAGTGGGGAATAAGTTGTGTGAGGAAAAGCCAAAGTGAGCAGGAATGATCTAAGAGTGATGATTAACACCTGCATGACCCTGGGGAGAGGGCGCTGCACCCCTTCCCCATGGATGGGCCCAGAGAACATGGCTGGATGGGGAGGACTGAGCCGGGCCACCCACCTGATGGACACACTCCATCCATGTGAAACTAACGTTGATCTTCCTACTGCATGTGTCTAACCGAAGGCCCTTCAAACCTGACACTGAAAACACCCTTGTTCTGGTCTATAGAGATAAAAGGCAAGAGTTGGGTGTTAAGCCCTCCAAAAACACAATCTGAGCTGTCGTGCCCTCACTGGGTTAGTGAGTCCCTGACTCAAATGCAGTGGGGGAACGGGCCTGTCGGCCCCTCCGGCCCCATTGATTTCCTCTCTCCTTGGAAGAAGGTAGGAAGGAAGACACGGGAGCCCACTTCGTTTTCCCATAAACATTTGTGCACACTCAACCAGTAATGAGACTGAAGGATTTTTTTTTTTAACATCTTTATTGGGGTATAATTGCTTTACAATGGTGTGTTAGTTTCTGCTTTATAACAAAGTGAATCAGTTATACATATGTTCCCATATGTCTTCCCTCTTTGAAGGATTTTTTTAAAATTAATTAATTAATTTATTTTTGGCTGCGTTGGGTCTTCGTTGCTGCGTGCGGGCTTTCTCTAGTTGCAGAGAGCGGGGGCTACTCTCCGTTGTGGTGCGCGGGCTTCTCATTGCGGTGGCTTCTCTTGTTGCGGGGCACAGGCTCTAAGCGCGCGGGCTTCAGTAGTTGTGGCATGTGGGCTCAGTAGCTGTGGCTCGTGGGCTCTAGAGCAGAGGCTCGGTAGTTGTGGCGCTCGGCCTTAGTTGCTCCGCAGCATGTGGGATCTTCCCGGACCAGGGCTTGAACCCGTGTCCCCTGCACTGGCAGGCGGATTCTTAACCACTGAGCCACCAGGGAAGCCCAGGCTGAAGGATTTTTAATGATGGTTCATTGTTATTTTGTTTGTGCTTTAAGGAATATTTTTAGCTTTCTGTGTTTGACTAAGAGCAAATCATTCTAAAGGGTACACTTTGATCAAAAGCACACATCAATACATCAGTGTGATCGTGACCTTTGCATAAAAAATATCCTGTAATATTTATCCCACAACTCGGGACAAGGTTTATGTTCCTAAATTAAGACGGTGATGGTACAAAGCTTACAAGTGCTAATCAACCCAATATTAGAAATGTTCTGGTTTTTTAATTTGTTAGCAATTAGAGTTTATTCATGCTGTACCCAAGAGGCATATGCGAGATCTTTATCCTTCTGAAACCCCAACAAGAATTCTTAAGCACGAATATTTCATTCCTGGTTTCTGAAAAACTCCGATAAGTCCCTCTGAATCCAGAGAATGTAGTTTAGTATGGCTGAGTAAAAGGGTCTCTGAGCATAGCATTGGAATTCTATTTACAACCGAGAATATTTCTACCATAGAAAATTTCTCCTTCGTTTTCTAGTGTCACCTTATGAGTTTCCAAAAATGAAATTTCTCAGCTTTACATCAGTCTCATCCACCAGGTTTGGGTCAGGATGTCTGCTGGTCCTTTTGCAAAGTCCAGTCTCCAGGAAGCAATGAAGATTTGCCACCAGCGAGGTCAGGAGTCCAAATGGATGTGCTGCTGCCACACTGAAGGCCATTCCAGAAGAGAGATTCCCAGAATACTCTAGGCCAGGGTGGCAAAGCACAGCTGACACCAGAGCTGCCCACCACTTGCCTTCCTACAAACTAAGAGTAATTTTTGACATTTTTTAATGGTTGAAGAAAAAAAGAATTTTCATGACACATATAATTACATGATGTCTGGGCTTCCCTGGTGGCGCAGTGGTTGAGACTCTGCCTGCAGATGCAGGGGACACGGGATCGTGCCCCGGTCCGGGAAGATCCCACATGCCGCGGAGCGGCTGGGCCCGTGAGCCATGGCCGCTGAGCCTGCGCGTCCGGAGCCTGTGCTCAGCAACGGGAGAGGCCGCAACAGTGAGAGGCCCGCGTACCGCAAATAAATAAATAAATAAATAAATAAAATAATTACATTATATTTAATTTTTAGTATCTGTAAAGAAAGTTTTATTGGCACACCGCTGTACTCATTCATTTACTATTGTTTCCAGCTGCTTTCATACAAGAAATGGCAGAGTTGAGTCATTGCAACACAGACAGCAAGGCCCACGAAGGCCTAAAAGCTCCTTCTGTGGCCTCTGCAGGGACTTCACTGAGGCTGAGTGGGGCTGCTTCAGAGGAGACGCCACTCGTTTCAAAAAACTGATTCTGGGGCTTCCCTGGTGGCGCAGTGGTTGAGAGTCCGCCTGTCGATGCAGGGGACACGGGTTCGTGCCCCGGTCCGGGAAGATCCCACATGCAGCAGAGCGGCTGGGCCCGTGAGCCATGGCCACTAGGCCTGCGCGTCCGGAGCCTGTGCTCCGCAACGGGAGAGGCCACAACAGTGACAGGCCCGCGTACCGCAAAAAAAAAAAAAAAAAAAAAAAACTGATTCTGAGCTGTACTGTTAATTAGCCTCCTGTCTCTGCGCTGTCCCTGGAGGCAGTGCCAGGGCCACGCCCCCCGGGGTAACAGAGGAAGTCTGTCTTCATTCTTTGTCATCAGCACCATGGGCTTGGCTCTCATCAGAGGGCCAGATACCATCGAGCGAGCTGAGAATCACACCTACTGCCTCGAAAGTGTGAGCACGGATTGTTTTTATTTCGCTAAAATATACATCACGTGGAATTTACCGCATTAACGATTTTTAAGCGTACATTTTAGTGGCATGAAATATATTCACATTGTCGTGCACTCATCCCCACCGTCACCAGAGCTTTTTCATCTTCCCAGACTAAAGCTCTGTCCCCACTAAGCAATAGCTCCCTGTCCCACTCCCCCAGCCCCTGGCACCCACCCCTCCACTTTCTGTCTCTGGGAATTTGATTCCTCTAGGCGCCTCTCATATGCGGGATTGTATGGTATTTGTGCTTCTGTGATTGGTCCGTCACTTAGCGTGATGTCTTCAAGGAACAGCTAACTTTCGGTGGCTGCTCCCCAGTTTACACAGAGTTTCACACACATTGTCTCACTTCCTTGGCACAATTACTTTGTGAGGCAGGTTATTTTTATCCCATTAGAGCAGATGCTGTCAGGCAGCTACAGGGCCACCTGAGGTCACCTACAAGCAGCGTGCTCACCTCAGGCCACACTACACCTGGCATAAGGCAGGCCCAGAAGAGCTGGATATTATCACTCTGAAAGTGACCCTCGCCTATGAGGGGCAGGAGGTGGCGGCTCGGCACCACCTTCACCCCCAAGGAGGGCAGTTCTGAGGTGAGTTACCTGTGGTCCCTCAGAGGGTCCCCACTGTCCTGGGCCCCTGTACTCACTGAGTCACCCTATTTTGACCTCCTTGCTTCCGTCTGAATTCCTCCCTCCCTCTCGTGCTCCCTGGGATGAGCTTCTACATATTTAGATTATAGGCACAAAATCCTTGCCTCAGGCTCTGCTTTGGGGGGAATTCCAACTAAATCATTGAGTATAGATAACGGAGTCAGAGAGGTTAATGTGTTGACGCTTGCACAGTTAGGAAATAGAGAGTCAGGCTTTAGTCCTCGTCTCCTCACCACAAGTGCAGTGTCCTCTCTCAGCTCCCCTACTTGTAAGACAAGGTCTCTGCCTCAAGCATTTAGTCTAGTGTTGGCTAAGAGATTAGAAAGGCAGTGTTTGCCTGGAACTCTCTTCCCTACAGGGAGTGCCCTGGGGAACGAATGACCTCAACTGGGGCTCCTTGAAGAGAATCTAACCTCGGTTAGACTGCCTTGTAAACATGTTGTACTCAGGGAAATGGTCCTATTTTCAGCAGGATATACCTGATCTGTCAAGATTGACTATTGTGAATAAATTTGGAACGTGTAGACCAGTAAGGACCTACTGTAGAGCACAGGGAACTCTGTTTGATATTCTGTAATAACCTAAATGGGAAAAGAATTTGAAAAAGAATAGATACGTGTATATATATAATATGAATCACTTTGCTGTACACCTGAAACTAACACAATATTATTATTCACCTATACTCCAATATAAAATAAAAATTAAAAAAAAAATTTGGAATATACAGGTTTATGGGGCAGAGAAGGGGAAGTGGGCACATACACATTTTCTATCTGTGTAAGTAACAGAGTATAAAGCAGAGGGGCCCCAAACCTAAATGTCTTCCTTCGAGAACCATATGTCTGTCTTCATCACTCAAAACTGGTCAGTCAGTTGGACACTAAGACATGTTCTGGTGTAGGAAAAGGGGACGTTTGGAGAACTGCATCTCAGTTCTGGGCTCCTCCAGGACAGAATGTTTCATTGGTGCCTGCCCTTGCCTGTATTACTTGAATCATTAGTTTTCTGTTGGGTAAGATCTCTAAGTCACATTGAATCTGCTTTGACAATTTAAACCTTTGTGTTCCATGCATATGTACACATTTTAAAATAATAATTAGTGAAGAGGATCTCCTTATCCAAGAATGACTAGTTTTAAAAACGTTCTTTAAAAAGTTTCTTAAAAAGGAAACTTGCTAAAATGAAGCCCAAAACCTCACAGTAAATCCTGAAGAAAAGAAAAAGCCGAGTACATTATTTTGAAAATTAAAATTATGAAAACAATTTTTATTTTGTTTTTTATCAAAACTTATTGTAATGTTGTACATCTAAAACTAATACAATGTCTTAGGTCAACTATATCTCAATAAAACAGGGGGAATATCTGTAATGTCAACCACATGTTGATTTGGGGCCTTTGGAAAAGCTCATTCTCAGGAGCTTTTTCCCTCAGAACACAGTTGCCATGTTGTAAGAAACTCTAGCCACGTCAAGAGGCCACGTGTGGCCTGAGCAGCTGAGCCCACAGCGGCCCGCCATCAACCACGTGAGTGTTGCGCCATCTTGGATTCCTTCCCAGTCCAGCCTTCAGACCCCTGTGGCCTCAGCCAGCATCTGACGGCAGCTACAAGAGACCCCAAATGAGAAGCACCCAGCTGAGCTCAACGATCCCACAGAACCTTGAGAAATGACCATATCTTCTTGTTGTCAGCTGCAAAAAAGTGCTAATGACGTGATACCGTGATATGATGTCCTTTACTTCATGGTTACTTTTGCTGAGTGTTGAGAAATGGCTAATTTTTGCAAAAATACCTGACGGCTTCATCAGGTTTCCCAAGACCCTTCCTTAAATGTTTCACGTTAAAACCCTTCTTTTGGGAAGCTCTCCTCTCATCACTATCCTTATTTATTTCCCTCTGATTCAACTGCATCACGTCTAACTCTGCCCCCTGCTCTCTTGACAATAGTTTGCAGTGTTATTACCCCTACTTCTCTTACCAGCTCCACAGAATCCCAAGTATCTTGCAGGATCGCCAATTTAACTTTGCAGTCAGTTTGCGTGGTGTTTGCATTGACTGTCAACTGTCGTGAGACTGAGTCACAAAAACGTTGATGAGGCAGTGGGAGAGAGAGCCGCCTTCTGCGCAGAGAGGGAGGCTTGGTGGGAACCAGTTTTACAAGTGACACGTTTGGTTATTAGTGTTTTCCTGTTTTGAGGACTTTCACTCTCAACGCGACTTTGTAACGCTAGGGAGTCAAATGTGAAATAAAAAGGAAAGAAGCTCCCTGTACACGTGTTATCAGGAGACCAGGTACGTTACAGCTCCTCCTCCTGCTTTCTGCACCCCTGCCCCCAACTCTCCACCTCCTGATTCAGCAGCCTTAACACCGGGGTGTCTAGTCTGGTAATACTCCTCTCCGTGAGAAAAAGCACAGAAAGAATTATATATGACTTGGTATGTTGTCCCTTCCACAGATGATTTGTAATTTCACAAAGGATTGAGTGAAAAGTCAAAATTTAACCTCAGGGGAATTATTGCACTAGCGGTGAAATTGTAGGAATCTCATGAGGCATCTGCCGGGTGCTCCCCATACAGCTCTGTCCCGAGTCCATCTCCACCAGGCACAGGGCAGGGGAAGAGGACAGGGGACCCCCGGGCCCTCTGCTTGCTAACTCAGTGCACGAGTGTTATCTGCAGAGAAATGACTGTCACGCGTGGTTGGGGACCAGCTAGTCCAGGTGGGTGCTGCACCGACTCGCCCCCTTCCTGCTTCCTGAACATCTGTCTTCTCTTGGCCTGGACTGAAACTGATGATACAGGACAATGAGGACAGAACTGCTGGAGAAATGTCCCTGGGCAGGCAACAAGGGAGGGGGGCCAGAGCACAGGGGTGCGGGTTCACCTCAGCCAGGAGCTCGGTGAGCACCCCCAGAGAGAGACGAGGAGAAGCCTGTGTGCAGAGAGATGCAGCTGGATCGGAAGATGTGATGCTGGTAAGATGTGGAAAGCTTCTATTCTTGGTAAAGGGAAGCAAGGCATCCGCTGAGAGTGAGGCCAGGAAGAAGATGCAGGAAGAAAGACTAGGAAAGAGAAGGTGTGATATGGTCACCCAGGAAGTCAGGTTCCAGGCAGGCGCAGCTAAGTGGCTGATGCGGGAGCTGGACGTGGATGAATAAGTAGAGTTTGCCAGATTAAGGGGTGGGGGAGGGCCATCTCAGCAAAGGGAATAGCATCGCTTGGGAGACAGGGTGACTAGGGTGTCACCCTGAGAGAGGAGTACAGGAGGAATGGTGGGGACTGAACAGGCTGCATTTGAGGTGCTGCAGGGCATCACGTTCAGGACTGGAGCCCAGCGAAGAGTGTTGCCAGTCAGTGCAGAGCTGAGGGTCATGACTATGCGAGCGACTGTGGATCAGGACCCAGGGAGATCGTGCAGAGGGGGAAGGGCAGAGGCCCAGGTACTGAATCCCGGGAAACACAGACACATTTAATGGAGGAGCAGGATAAAGAGCAAGGACCTACTGCACAGCACACGGAACTATATTCAATGTCCTAATAATAAACCATAATGGAAGAGAATACGAAAAAGAATACATATATGTATGTGTGTATAACTGAATCACTTTGCTGTATAGCAGAAACGAACACAACATTGTACATCAACTAGACTCCAATAAAAAATAACTAAATAAAGGAGGAGCAGAGAAAGAGCAATGACAGAGATGAGATGACTCAGAATAGGAAGGATTGGATTAAAATGAGAGCTGGAAGGGAGAGTGGCGAACTAGAATCCGAGAAAAGAGAGACTCTCAGGAAGGGGATGGTCAGCGTGTCAGATGCCACAAACGGTATGAGTAGAAGAGAACCCATCAGCTGAGCAACGTGGAAGGCGCCCGTGTTCCTCGCTGGGCCAATTACAATGTGGTGGGGAGGTCTGGAGTCAGCCTGCAGGGGGTGGAGGGGGTTGGTAAGGAGAAAATGCAGAGCATGAGCGTGCAAGGGCCTTTCCAGAAGGAAAGGAAGGAGAGGTGGCGGAGGAGCTGAGCAGGAGTGTGCAGAACGGCTTCCCTGTTTGAACTATTGGTTTGTGTGAAGATGCAAGCGATGGAGCCCGCGTGTTTGCGGGAGAAAAGGAGCCCAGAGAGGGGAGCAGTGGATTCCAGCTGTGCTTCCAGGGAGCTGAGCCCTCTAGGTGCACAGACAAGGGAGCTGAGCCCTCTAGGTGCACAGACAAGGGAGCTGAACCCCTAGGTGCACAGACAAGGGAGCTGACCTTCTAGGTGCACAGACAAGGGAGCTGACCCTTCTAGGTGCACAGAAAAGGGAGCTGACCCTCTAGGTGCACAGACAAGGGAGCTGAGCCCTCTAGGTGCACAGACAAGGGAGCTGACCTTCTAGGTGCACAGACAAGGGAGCTGACCTTCTAGAGGCACAGACGAGCCAATCGACGTGTGACACAGTGACGATCATGAGTGCTGAGGAGAACCGGGGAGGAGAAGAGAGGGGGTAGAGGCTGTTGTCCGGTGGCAGAGAGCCCCCTGCTGAGGTGACATCTGACCAGATGCTGAGGGGAGAGGGGGAGCAGAGACCTGTGGGGAAGCATCCCAGGCAGAAGGAACATCGAAGAGGAAAGCCCAGGAGTAGGAGTGCACTTGGCATTTCCAAAGGATCTCGAGGAGGGTAGGAGGGGCGGGAGAAGCGAGCCACTCGAGCCCCGGAGAGTCACACGGGGGCCAGGTCATGGAGAGCCTTGTGGACCACTTCAAAGACTTGGTTTTTCACTTAAAAAATAAAACCCCACTTTGGGACTTCCCTGGCGGTCCAGTGGCTGGGACTCCGCGCTTCCACTGCAGGGGACGTGGGTTCAATCCCTGATCGGGGAGCTAAGACCCCATATGTCACGCTCTTCAGCTAAAGGAAAAGAACACCACTTTGGTTGCTAATATAAGCGTAGAATTATTGTCCGGGAGGCTGGCGGACAGGGAAGTTTGGAAGAGAAGAAAAATCTTCCTAGTGGAGATGAAGAGGAAAGGAATGGTGAAGACTGGGGTCCTTCTAGATGGAGGGGGATCTGAGAGTCATTGCCTCATGGCTTGACTCTTTTTTTTTTCAGTCACCTATGACTGAAGGTAGTGAAGAGAGAATGACAGTGAGGGGAAAGGTTCCAGACAGAGAGATTTCAGAGAGAGAGGGGTTTGGAAGAGCTGCCCGGGTTATGGAGGAAGACTTCACGGGGCCCTGACAAGAGGCCAGCCTGCTAGGACCGCACCTTGGCTGGAGCCCTAATCACACCATGGGGAGGGTTCTCTGCCCACTCAACAGCCTGGGCGAGACAGAGAATGAGGGGGACACGGTGAGAGTGACTGGACCAGGGCTACCAGGGGTCTCCCAGACGGGGTGAGAGATGACGCAGAGGGGGCTCAGAGACAGGGCAGATGCCATGGCCAGAGACAAGTGGTCTCAGCGGTGTAGAAATTGCCTGGTTTCTAAGGGTATTTAAGTTCCTCTTTGAGACGAAGATCCCTTTGAGATGAGATGAGGTTGATCCCTTTTTCACTAACCCAGAGGCAGCGCGGCATCAGGGCAGACGATGGTGAACAGAGGAGCGTGACTCTGATCTCCATATTCTGTTCTTTCCCAGCGAAGATGCTCTGTTTTCAATCAAAAATAAGATCATCCTAAATGTCACTGCTCCACACCCATCTGGGCTCCTGAAAGCAAGCTGCCTTGTTTCTGAATCAGATGTCATCACCCACTGAAAAGCCTCCTGCCTCCAAGTTTGGCTGGGTGGGAAAGCCTTGCGCATCGCTCCCAGCGAGGCTGGCCCCATGGTTACAGGCGACCGTTTCCTGCAAAGGAAGAAGATGGAGCAGAAACAGGTGGTAACAGAGAACCATTTCATCATGGCTTCTCTGAACCTTCGGAGACCCACAGTTATATAAATATTACTGAGCTGATTTATGGGTGTGAACATTTTACTCCCCCAGAGTCACATGAAGCATCGCCATTTTCGTGGGACGTCCCGAAGAGGCAGCAGGAAACCAAACACAGCAACGTAGTCTATAAGCTACGATGGGTTTCCCAGCTAAAATCTGGGACATCGTGCCTGAAGGTACAGACACAAGTCACGGCAGGCGAGCAGCAGGGCACTGAGATGCCAATGAAACCCTGCAAAGATCTGTCTTGGGAGAAATGTCCGGGTTCCCTCCGAGATATGACCACACTCTCCTCAGCCCCTGCTGCTGAGCCTCCTTCCAGGAATGACAGAAGAATATGTTCAGGACCCTGTACCTGCCTGCAGGCGGGAACTTTGTGGCTATAAATACATCACCCACTTCATGGGGGCAGGGCGGGGCAGGGGGAGTGGTGAGCTTCCAAAAGCACAATCGCCCTCATGAACTCGTGAAGTAAGTTTCATTCATAAACATTTATATCCAGCAAAAGATTTCAAAACAGACTTTCTTTACATCGAGCATTCCCACAGAGGGAAGGGAAGCCGTGAGAAATTCCTCTACTGGCAGCCAAATGTTTTCCCTCACAACAGGAAATGACGCTCTAACACATGACGGTTGAGGGGTTAGAACATCTGCAGATGTTTGCTATAGAAGTGTTGTCCCATGAAACGTTCTCGTGTAGCAAACAGAAAGAACATTCAACATTTTAAAACATGTAACAATGTTTGTACACCATAGAGTTGTGTGTACACGTGTGTGTACGCATGTCTGTGTTTGTGTGTGTCTGTGCTTTACAGAACAGAAATGTGTATTTCTTCTCCCACTTAAAGGTATCAGAAAGACTGAGGTTTCTTAACACTGAGGTGTGCCAGATGCTTTGCATACCTCATGTTCTCGTTTCATCCTCACCACAAGCCCGGGAGGTATGGACTATTGCTGTTACCATTGTATACTGAGGAAATGAGGTCCCTGGTGGTTAAACCTGAGGTCACACCAGCAGCAAAGGACAGAGTCAGCCTGACTCCAAAACCCACGTTCTTCCCGCTATATGGCTTCACCTCCTCAAGGTCCATCAAATGCTTGTACCCTTTCCTGTACACACATGTAAACGTTCCTGCTGGAGTAATTTTTATAGTTTGTGGGAAAGTGCTACCAGGAGAGCTGAAGAGGAACAGAAGGAGATTTTTGAAAGCTACAGAAAGGATAGAGTTCCAACATGTATTGGGGCATTTCCAGAAGGTACAACGCAAGAGTACAGTCTCAGCATTAATTAGCATCTCATGCATATGGGGTAAGGTGTCCTATACCGTATTTAGGAGATATTCAGTTGCATCCCAAGCACAAACTATAGCTCGTCTGCGTCCCACTGTTTTTGTCCACAATTTCCTGCACCTGTCAGACGACAGTCTCTGTTTCAGTGGTGGTGGTGTGGTCTTCCGGGCGCCTGGGTTGCATCTCATCTTTGAGAGCCCTGGTCAGAACCACTTTTAAGGACTCCTTGAACCGCTTCTTCCTGCTGCTGCCCACGAAGAAGTAAATAAAAGGGTTGGCGCTGCTATTGATTGTAGAGAAGAGAAGAGAAATGTGGTGCAAGTTCCTGAACGTCGACCAATACTCATAATAGAGCAGGTAGAGGAGCCTCATGGGCATGGCGAAGATGAAGAATATGATGATGGAGACCGTGATGACAAGGTACAGCTTTGAGGAGTGGGATGCCCACGTATTCTTCCGAATCTTCACTACCAAGATGGTGCTGGACACCACCATGAGTGGAGTGAAGACCAGGAAGCTCAGAACGACTATGAAGACGATCACCGCCCTGCAGTCACTTCGGGATTGAGTCTGTCCTTCACTGTCAATGCACATGACGTATTCCATGGTGGTCACTAAGCAGGAAAGTGCCCACAGGAGGGCACAGACAAACGCTGACTGGTGCTTGGGGCGATGGCAGCGGTACCAGATGGGGTACAGGACGGACAGGCACCTCTCCACACTGATGGCTGTCAGCAGATACAGACCCGTGTTGTAGCCAAAGAGAAAGGTCACCGACAATGTGACGATTGTGTAGTAATAGCCGGAAGAGAGCTCGTAATCTAAAGCATAGTCGACAGACAGAATAAAAATGCAAAAGAGTAACGAGATGTCCGCAATAGACAAGTGGGTGATGTAGACGGTGAAGGGGTTTCTTCTCATCCGGAAGCAGAGGAACCAGAGGAGAATTCCATTCTCAACAAAGCCCAGTGGGGAAATGCTCATGATCACCCAGTGCACGATGGGAATTTCCCGACGCGGCTCTGCTACTGAGGTGTTCCCTCTGGTTGAGGCGTTCGAGGACTCCTCAGCAACAAATGATGTCCTGTTTGCCTCATCCATGAGGGGACCTCAGCCTGGGCTCTTCAGGTATTTTTCTGTAAATAAGTTTAAGAAAAAATCAAGGTTGATGAATTGCAGTAAAAGGGAGACTTCAGCTACGGATTATAACCTTCAAGTTATACAAAAAGTGTTTACTAGACTGTACAATTCTCTTTCCAACGAAGATAAAATTACACATTTTACTGAGAGGGAACTGATTGAATAATCTTTTTGGATCCCCCCAATAGCCTTTGTTTCTGTATTACTACTTGCTTGTGGTTCAGCACCAAAGGGGATCCACCAAAGCAAGAGGGTCAAATTCCTGGTGTCCGTATCTGGTCTGGCCCGAGCTTTCTGAGCGGTGTTTTGAAAACCATCTCATCTTCTGCGCCTTCATTTCCTGGCCTGAGAGACCAGGTTCATCACATCAAAATGCAATGACAAAATACATCTTTGGGCAACGCTGTTGTTGTCGCTTTTTAATGCATAAAGTACCGTAAGTGATGGGTGATTGGGAGGGTACCAATACTTTCAAAAAGTGTGAACAATTAGAAGGTATGTGTTTCATGTGGTTCAATAGGCGACCAATATTCAATATGGAAAAAGTATGTTCAGTAGGGTACCATTTTCAAAATGTGAACAATTAGAAGGTATGTGTTTCATGCGGTCTCAATATCTGTGACGAAGCTGTGCACCTACTCAGACCAGGTATGCCCTGCAAACCATCGCTGGGGAACAGATGGTGCATTTCAACAAGGTGTATTCATATCCTCGTGCTCCATAGGCCAGACCATGCGGCAAAACACTATTGACAGATACTAAACAAAGCACTAACCCAAAACCAATAAAAATGCTAAATATTTGAGACTGCAAAGCGAAGATTATCAGCCACTTTCCCTCACACTTTAGGAATTGCTAAATAAACATATGCAGGGCTCCCACCCTCTTCCTGTTATATAACAAATATACATAAGCCACTTCCACCACTGGGGAATGGAACCGGGAGGCGCCCACCGAGGTCATCTCCTTTGTTCCAACTCATGACGTCCTTGGCTTATTTTTTTTTTGGTGGTGGTAAAACATTGTTCTTTGCTTTTGGTCCTTCCAAAACAGGGTCCTATATGTGCAAAATAATTAACCTCTAGAAAGTTAATTTGTAGATAGATGCCTCTTCTGAACGAGCTCACCTGAGGCAGAACAGTACATAGACGTGATATTGTGTGAGCAGGTGGGCTGGTGAAAAGGCTAGTTTCCTCTCCGCTGTTTGATCCAGGAGCCCACAGAGGTCCCTGGCTTCACGGTCCTGAGACCCCTCTCCCCACTAACCCTTCCCTCAGCTGTTCTGATGACATCCTGGAAATTATTTTTACTGGAGCAGATTCTCCTTTTGTTTCATAATTAGATAAGGTATAGACCCCAGTACCCTTAGGAGCCAAACACAAGGACCGGAATTCACAATTCCATGGCATGGCTGAACAAAGAGCAGCTGTACAGACCAGACTTTATTTGAAGTTTGTAGGTAAGATAGCCATATTCCCCAAGTTCATCCACCAAATATTTTTCAGTGCCAACTTCAGGGCAGGCACCGTTTCTGGCACTGGGCTACAGCTGTGAATGAAACAAAGCATCAACCTCTTGGAGTTTATATTCCAGTGGGGAGGCAGCCAGTAACCAATAACTAATAACAACAGCAACAAACAAATAGAGGTCAGATTGTAATAAGCACCACAGAGAAAAGTAAAGCACAGACCACGGCGCAGACCAGAGTGTGGTTTTGGAGACAGTGAGACATGGTTGGATTCTGGATGCAATTTGAATTGCTAACAGGTGAGATATGAGTTACTGAAGGAAAAGAGAAGAGTTTGTAGCCACTTGCTGAATGGACAATGTGCAGGGAGAGCAGTTTGGGAGGGGCCATACAGAGCTTGGGAAGCTCATGCAACAGCCAGACGGAGCTGTCTCAAAGCATGTCGGGAGCTGGGGTGTGGGAGCAGATGTAGGCTGTGTGCAAACAGGTGAAATGTTACTCAGCCATAAAAAGGAATGAAACGGTGCCATTTGCAGAGACGCGGATGGACCTAGAGACAGTCTTACAGAGTGAAGTAAGTCAGAAAGAGAAAGACAAATACCGTATAATATCGCTTATATGTGGAATCTAGAAAAATGGTACAGGTGACCTTATTTGCAAAGGAGAAATAGAGACACATGTAGAGAACAAACGTATGGGTACCAAGGGGGGAGGGGGGTGGGATGAACTGGGAGACTGGGATTGACATATATACACTACTATGTATAAAATAGATAACTAATGAGAACCTACTGTATAGCACAGGGAACTCGATGCTCTGTGGTGACCTAAATGGGAAGGAAATCCAAAAATGAGGGGATATACATATATGTATAGCTGATTCACTTTGCTGTACAGCAGAGACCAACACAACATTGTAAAGCAACTATACTCCAATAAAGATGTTACAAATAAATAAAGATCATCATGCACAGGCACACACACACACAAAAACGAGGTGAAACGTAAAATCATGAGGCTAGATGAGATAACCTATGAAATGTGGGTCATTAAAAAGGAGCAGAGGTCCAAGGACTGAGCCTTGGAGCGTTTCAACGTTTAGAGCTTGGGGGAATGAAGAGAAGGAAGCAAAAGAAACTGAGAAGCTGGGAGCATAATTTATTCATGGGAACAGGAGGGAAGGCAGAGTGTGTGGTTTAAGATGCAGCCAGGTGGGTCGAGTGACGAGGGAGTGTTACAAGTTGGAAGAAGTTCTCTTCTGAATGTGCAGTATCTCTTTTTTCAGCAAAGTCAGGAGCAAGGTCATCCGCTGAGAGTGAGGAGATGTTAAGGGTTTAAGGAGAGAGGGCAAGAAGTGAAGTAATTAGGAGAAAGAGGGAAAGGACTGGGTAAATATACAAAAAGCAAGATTTCCGGGCAAACCTTAGAGATTGCCTGGATTAGTGCTCATGAATTTAAAGAGAGATGATTGGCATGACGTGTGCTTTTCTCCAGCTATGGCTCAGCTGTCCAGGTGTGAGTGTGCAGAAAGAGGAGAGATGGATTTAACCAGGATTGGGGTTCTACTAGGGTGGTGCAATGGAAAGTGGGAGACACATTATAGCACATACAAAGTGGGGGACACACGACAGCACATAGACTATGGAATTCAGTAGAGTTATGAGAAAAGTGAGGCCAGGAGAGAGGTGACAGAGGGTGAACAGGAAATAGGAGCCCTCGACTGTAGATCCCAGCAGTGTCAGAGAACGAACTGCTGAAGTCCGAGTACTAAAGGTAGAGAACTGGAAAATAGGAGGCGGAGGTTGAACAGTCGGATGCTTGAAGCTGAGATGGCAGTGGTGTTGTTTGGGGGTTACTGGTATTGATAAATGTAGTGCATGACCATGGGAATGAATGGCTGAGGGAGAGTGGAGGACGAGATCCTTTGATCAGGACCTGGAGCCAGGGTGTTGGAAGAATTGTCTACATGGACATTGAAATCACTGGGAAATAGGCTAGAATACAGGAATATCATTAGAAAAAACTGGCTGTGAGCCAGGTGTTAAATCCTTAAGGAATTTGGAAGAGCGGCCCAGAGGTCTGTAGACAGTCACAGCAAGGAGGGTGGTAAGTAATATAGTTGGATGGTATGCACTTTAGAGCTGGGTGTTTTGTTGGTGGTAGTGGTGATGGTGTTTCAGGGGAGAGAAGAAGCAAACAGAAAAACGTGAAACACAAAAAACGGTAGAGGGTATGAAGGGTCTAGATCAGTGCTGTCCAACAGAAATGTAATGTGAGCCATGTGTGTAATTTAAGGTTTTCTGGGAGCCACACACAAAAACGTAAAAAGAAATATGTGAAATGAATTTTAATAGCATATATTATTTAATTCAATGTGTTCAAAATATCATTTCAATGTGTAATCGATATAAAAAATATTAATGAGCTACTTTAGCTTCTTTTTTTCACAGTAAGTCTTCAAAATGCAGTGTGCATTTTACCCTCATTGAGCATCATGCTTCAGACCAGCAACACTTCACATGTGCACTGGCCACACATGGCCAGTGGCTACCATATTGGATGGCGCAGATCTAGGGCCATCACAAAATCAAAATAGCTTACATGAGGGAGTCAAATGTTTTCATCTTTTAATAACAAACCTAAATCAAAGACGAGAAATGTAAAATCAGGACCTAATAAGAATTTTTAAGAAAAGGGACAAGAACATCTTTCTGACTCAGTTCACAGTCTGGAATCTCTCATGGACCATAGCGTCATTCAGCTTTTAGTTTCTCATGATATGCAAGAGAGCTCTCGTGTACTCCTCAAAAAAATCAGTCAGGAATTAATACACAGAAATCTCTTGCATTCTTATACACTAATGATGAAAAATATGAAAGAGAAATTAAGGAAACACTCCCATTTACCCCTGCAAGAAAAAGAATAAAATACCTAGGAATAAACCTACGTAAGGAGACAAAAGACCTGTATGCAGAAAACTATAAGACACTGATGAAAGAAATTAAAGACAATACAAACAGATGGAGAGATATACCATGTTCTTGGATTGGAAGAATCAACATTGTGAAAATGATTATACTACTCAAAGCAATGTACAGATTCAACACAATCCCTATCAAACTACCAATGGCATTTTTCACAGAACTAGAACAAAAAATTTCACAATTTGTATGGAAACACAAAAAACCCTGAATAGCCAAAGCAATCTTGAGAAAGAAAAACGGAGCTGAAGGAATCAGTCTCCTGGACATCAGACTATACTACAAAAGCTACAGTAATCAAGACAGTATGGTACTGACACAAAAACAGAAATATAGATCAATGGAACAGGACAGAAAGCCCAGAGATAAACCTATGTACATATGGTCACCTTATCTTTGATAAAGGAGGCAAGAGTATACAATGGAGAAAAGACAGCCTCTTCAATAAGTGGTGCTGGGAAAACTGGACAGCTACATGTAAAAGAATGAAATTAGAACTCTTCCTAACACCATACACAAAAATAACCTCAAAATGGATTAGAGACTTAAATGTAAGGCCAGACACTATAAAACTCTTAGAGGAAAACATAGGCAGAACACTCTATGACACAAACCACAGCAAGATCCTTTTTAACCCACCTCCTAGAGAAATGGAAATAAAAACAAAAATAAACAATTGGGACCTAATGAAACAAAAGCTTTTGCACAGCAAAGGAAACTATAAACAAGACGAAAAAACAACCCTTAGAATGTGAGGAAATATTTGCAAATGAAGCAACTGACAAAGGATTAATCTCCAAAATATATAAGCAGCTCATGCAGCTCAATATCAGAAAAACAAACAATCCAATCCAAAAACGGGAAGAAGACCTAAATAGACATTTCTCCAAAGAAGATATACAGATTGCCAACAAACACATGAAAGGATGCTCAACATCACTAATCATTAGAGAAATGCAAATCAAAACTACAATGAGGTATCACCTCACACCAGTCAGAATGGCCATCATCAAAAAATCTACAAACAATAAATGCTGGAGAGGGTGTGGAGAAAAGGGAATTCTCTTGCACTGTTGGTGGGAATGTAAATTGATACAGCCACTATGGAGAACAGTATGGAGTTTCCTTAAAATACTAAAAATAGAACTACCATATGACCCAGCAATCCCACTACTGGACATATACCCTGAGAAAACCATAATTCAAAAGCAGACAGGTGGGCTTCCCTGGTAGCGCAGTGGTTGAGAGTCCGCCTGCCGATGCAGGGGACACGGGTTCATGTCCTGGTCCAGGAAGATCCCACATGCCGCAGAGCAGCTAGGCCCATGAGCCATGGCTGCTGAGCCGGCACGTCCGGAGCCTGTGCTCCGCAACGGGAGAGGCCACAACAGTGAGAGGCCCGCGTACCACAAAAACAAAACAAAACAAAACAAAAAAACAGACAGATACCACGATATTTGTTGCAGCACTATTTACAATAGTCAGGAAATGGAAGAAACCTAAGTGTCCATCAACAGATGAATGGATAAAGAAGATGTGGCACATATATACAATGGAATATTACTTAGCCATAAAAAGAAATGAAATTGAGTTATTTGTAGAGAGGTCAATGGACCTAGAGTCTGTCATACAGAGTGAAGTAAGTCAGAAAGAGAAAAACAAATACCGTATGCTAACACATGTATATGGAATCTAAAAAAAAAAAAAAGAGAAGGTTCTCATGAACCTAGGGGCAGGACAAGAATAAAGACACAGACGTAGAGAATGGACTTGAGGACACGGGAAGGGGGAAGGGTAAGCTGGGACGAAGTGAGAGAGTGGCATGGACTTACACATACTACCAAATGTAAAATAGGTAGCTAGTGGGAAGCAGCCGCATAGCACAGGGAGATCAGCTCGTTGCTTTGTGACCACCTAGAGGGGTGGGATAGGGAGGGTGAGAGACAGACACCGGAGGGAGGGGATATGGGGATATATGTATACATATCACTGATTCACTTTCTTATACAGCAGAAAATAACACAACATTGTAAAGCAATTATACTCCAATAAAGATGTTAAAAAAATAAATTAAATGCACTCACATTAAATATTAAAAGAAAATCCGTTAGGAAAGTTGTTTCAACACATAAGACCAAATTGTATTTTTCTATGACAGTCAAACTCAAGTAACCAAATTCTCTTTCTAAAGAGAGATCATCTTGTTTCCGTTGTTTAACCAACACATAGGTTTCAGTCACTGCACTAGGAGTTAAGGATACAGAAATAAATAAGACACAGACATCTGCACAGTTTTACAGGGGAGGCAGACAGAACTAAATCTAATTCAATATGGGAAATGGAATAAAGGAGACTGACCGCATCAGAGCAAACACGCACCAGGAAGCCTTGTCTCAGGGTTTCAAGGTGGGCTTCACAGGGCTGGGCCTTGAAGGGCCAGTAGGAGTTTGTTAGCTGAGGAAGGAAAAGAAAGGCATTTTAAGAAAAAACAACAGATGGACAAAGGCATGGAGGCAGGAGGGCACAGAATGTTGGTTGTGGAGTTTGAGGAGACTGGTGGACCCAAGGTGGAGGTATGACTTAACAAGAAATAAACAACTGGACTGAGCATGAAGGCCTGGCTATGATGCTTCTTTAAATATCAGGCTTATTTTATAGGTTATGCTTATCCAATATTAGTGCTTAAAAATTATATGGGGTTGTTTATTAAAAATGCAAATTCCAGGGCCCCATTGTTTCAAGAAGTCTGGGGTGGGACCCTGGAATCTGATCTTTCATAACCCAGGGCATTCTGATGTAGATGGGTCCTGGGCCATGGTTTGAAAAACACTACCTTACTGTATAGCACAGGGAACTCTACTTAGTACTCTGCAATGACCTACATGGGAATAGAATCTGAAAAAGAGTGGAGGTATATATATATATATATATATATATATATATATATATATATAAATATATATATATATATATATATAAAACTGATTCACTTTGCTGTACAGCAGAAACTAAGACAACATTGTAAATCAACTAGACTCCAATTAAAATTAATTTTAAAAAAATGAAAAATACTACTTTTTGTACTAGGGAGCCATTAAAGTTTCAGTGCAGGGCTGGGATGTGACCTGAACTGTGCTTTAGAAAGGTTACCCTGGTCATTGTCTACAGGCTGAATGGAAGGGAATAGCGGATGCATCAGAGAAACCAGTAGGGAGTTGTTGGAATAGTCCCAGTGAGAAATCAGAGCTAGGATAATGACTGAAGGAAAGAACGGATTCCAGAGACATTTCAGAGAAGACTGGTAAGGCCCCAGTGACCATGAAGGGGAAGAGAAATGGAGGCATCAGCAGACTGAGCTTCCCATCTGAGGAGGCTGTGTAGACAACTCCTGTAGACTGAGATCAGGGACGGGAAGGGCAGCAGCCGGGAGAACAAAGAACTCGTTTCGTTGTGTGTTGAGAATGAAGTATCAGGAGGACACTCATAAGGGTGGATTCCAGATGTGCTAGCCTGTGTGTTCTCTGCTCCCAAGGGCCTACATCTTTTAATAAGCAGAACTTCACAAAACAAAGAATAATAGACACACGAGATCTTTAGAACATTATTCATTACTGTGCATTTGCCTGATTATAAACTTCAAATGCAGTATGTATATGCATAACTGATTCACTTTGCTGCACACCTGAAACTAACACAACATTGTAAATCAACTAGACTCCAACAAATATTTTTCAAAATATAAATAAGAAAATAAATTTCTGGGCTTCCCTGGTGGCGCAGTGGTTGAGAGTCCACCTGCCGATGCAGGGGACACGGGTTCGTGCCCCGGTCCGGGAAGATCCCACATGCCATGGAGCGGCTGGGCCCGTGAGCCATGGCCGCTGAGCCTACGCGTCCGGAGCCTGTGCTCCACAACGGGAGAGGCCACAACAGTGAGAGGCCCGCGTACCGCAAAAAAAAAAAAAAAGAAAGAAAAAATTCAAAGGCAGAAGTCACCTAAGATCACATGATCCTCTTCTATTCCCATGTCTTTGGCCTGGACTCCTGGGGTCAGTCTCCTCATTTCCGGTTCCTGCTCCCTGCACCAATCTATCCTTCCCAGACCCTCACATTGCCATTCCTTCCTTCTCTAATACTCCCTCCACCACTCTGGTGTTACTCATTAATTACCTCTATAGCCATGACATTCCTCCTTATAGAGTTAAAATTATATCTTTGCATTAAACTGCAAACTCTTCCAAGGCAAAACTTTATTATTCACGTCTGAACCTCTAGGACTTGACACAGCCATTCAATAAATACATACTGAATTATTCCAAGGGACAAAGGCCGTCACCATGCCCCTGAGAATGCACCCTGGTTACCCATGAAAGAAAACCGCCATCTTGAGCCCAGGCCATCACATGTGTCTTGATCATGATGTGGTTGGAAAGCAAATAAAAACCTCATTAAAACTAATTCTCATTAAAAACTAACAATAACCCTGGGGACTTCCCTGGTGGCGCAGTGGTTAAGACCTCACACTCCCAATGCAGGGGGCCCGGGTTCAAGCCCTGATCAGGGAAGTAGATCCCACGTGCCGCAACTAAGAGTTCACACGCCTCAACTAAGGAGTCTGCCTGCCACAACTAAGACCCGGTGCAACCAAATAAATAAATAAATATTAAAAAAAATAAACCTAACAATAACCCTCCAAATAGATTTGTTATAGCGTGGTTTTATTTAAATGAACACATTGCTAAAAGTTACATTCCCAGTCTTACCAGACCAAACTGAATTTCAGTCCCTCAGGTGAAATAGCGGGTGGCAAGAAGTACCTTGAACACAGCTGGTCCTACCTGCTCACCACCCCCAGACCCTTCCTTCCTCCAGGCTCCCGGGTCATTTTGCATACTATTCACCTCCATGGGTGGATGACAAAGATGTTTGAGGTCGGGAAGGGTAAGGAGAGTAGAAGGATGAGTGCTGCCAGCTGAAAAGACCGTCTAGCTCAGAAAGCAGTGAAGATGAGGGGAAGCAATTGCACTGCAGGATTAACTGCTATGGGCAGCCTGTCTCCATGTCACCCCAGTTCTGGTACCATGGGCTCTCTGTCCAGGCACACGCAGCGTCTTCTTTGTGCAGCTCTCTTTCTAGGCAGCAATCATCTTTGCAGTGATGCACGTTTATCCAACCGTGATGTCCCAGATGGAAGGAGAGTATCCTGACAGCACTCTGCGTCCCTGACGTGGTTGGTAACACAGCAACACAGCAGCAGAAACCCCACTATGTAGGAAATGGCATCACTCTGGGAAGCACTATTGGCAGCATCAGAGAAGCATCTTCCCAGCCTCTCCGCCCTCTCATTCCCTACAAGTCCTAGGGAGACAGCAGAAAGGTGGAGCGTGAGAATGCCATTGCCTAGGACTTCAGGGTTCCAGGCATCTTCCCTTTGTGTTAGCGTTGGATACTTCAGTCAGCTTGGGAGGCTGTTAAGTATGAATGAAAAATATCGCCTGCCTTATCAGTAAACAAGGCATGTTGCAGCCATCAAGTCATCACATCACAGCCACCCTGATGGTGAGCCCTGAGGGAACTCACGATGGAGGCAGGACGCACCCCCCCCTCACCCCACCCCCACCCCCACCCCTCCCCTCCCCCTCCCCCTCCCCCTCCACCCCGCCAACAAGCAGCCAGACCCAAAGTGATGCACCCTGAGGAGACTCCGGATGAGAAAGCCCAGGGTACTGGCCTGAGGTAGCTGAGGTGCGCACAAAGGAAAGAGTTCAGCGAGCCCAGAGCGACTGTGAGATACACACATTCTCAACTAATTTGAGGATTCTTACTCCGAGCTCTTCCCACTCTGCCCTGGGGCCGAATCCTCTTTTTAAGACCTGGCTCCGGACGCGCAGGTTCAGCGGCCATGGCTCACGGGCCCAGCCGGTCCGCGGCATGTGGGATCTTCCCGGACCGGGGCACGAACCCGCGTCCCCTGCATCGGCAGGTGGACTCTCAACCACTGCGCCACCAGGGAAGCCCCCTACAGCCTCTCTGTTATAAATCTAATCTAATCTGCCTCTAATCCTTCCTACTTAAGGAGTTGAAGACATCACATTTCCCAATGTTATAGGATTTCTTTTTTCTCCAAAGACTCATTTAATTTCTGTTTATGACTTAGCCAACGTAAGACTGAAATCACTGTGTTGTCTCTACATTCAAAGTCCACTGTGAAGTAAAGTAGCCACGAGTACTGTTTAAATGGCCCCCCAGTATCCAAGGGATCACCCCAACAGGCTCATTTTACAGTCTGTTTAATCTTTATTTATTTATCTATTTATTTATTATTTATTCATTTTTGGCTGCATTGGGTCTTTGTTGCTGTGCACAGGCTTTCTCTAGTTGCAGCAAGGGGGGCTACTCTTCGGTGCATTGCGTGGGCTTCTTTATGCAGTGGCTTCTCTTGCTGTGGAGCACAGGCTCTAGGCACACGGGCTTCAGTAGTTGTGGCACGCGGGCTCAGTAGCTGTGGCACACAGGCTTAGTTGCTCTGTGGTGTGTAAGATCTTCCCGGACCAGGGCTCGAACCCGTGTCCCCTGCATTGGCAGGAGGATTCTTAACCACTGCGCCACCAGGGAAGTCCTATAGTCTGTGTAATCTTAACACAAAATGAGGGATTTAACTTTTATCATTGCCTTTTTTCTAATTATAAAACAATATTTGTGTTCATTGAAGAAAATTTGAAAAATTCAATAGGAAAAATAAATCACATAAAACCACTACTCAAAATTAACCTGATCTAACATTTTGGGATGTTTCTTTTTAGTCTTTTTTTCTCCGTCTCACACACACTCTCTTTTAAAACTGAGATTGCATTTTATCATCTGTTTTGATTGCCTGCTTTTTTTTTCGCTCAATATCATACTGTAAGCATTTTCTCTGTCAGACTTTACTTTAAAAAACATGACTTTAATCATTGCTATTTGGATGTACCATAATTTATTTTTAATAATCCTCTAACTTTGGACATACCAGTTGCTTCTGATGTTTCACCATTATTTTTTCAAAATAACAAAACACTGTAATGAACTCTCTTGGATGCAAATCTTGTGCACATCTTTCATCATCTCCCCAGGACATATTTCTAAAAGTGGAATTGCTGGACCAAAGGGTATAAATATTTTTCAAGATTTTAAAACATTTTAACAAGTTGTCTTCCAAAAACGGTATCAATTATACTGACATCACGGTATGAGAATGCTTTTTTCACAGCATATATACTTTTCTGTCCCCATAACATCTCCATTTAAAAACATCCCCGGGCTTCCCTGGTGGCGCAGTGGTTGGGAGTCCGCCTGCCGATGCGGGGGACACGGGTTCGTGCCCCGGTCTGGGAGGATCCCGCATGCCGCGGAGCGGCTGGGCCCGTGAGCCATGGCCGCTGAGCCTGCGCGTGCAGAGCCTGCGCTCCGCAGTGGGAGAGGCCACAACAGTGAGAGGCCCGCATACCGGAAAAAAAAAAAAAAAAAAAAAAAAATCCCCAACTTTGATAGGTGATTAAAAAGGTATTTTGACTTAATTTGCATTTATTTGATCTCTCATGAGTTTGAATATTTTTCATGATAACAGTCCTCTGAATTTCTTCTTCGACATTATTTTTTCATGTTATTTTTTCATTTCTTTTACTGAGTTGCAAGAATTCTTCGTAAATATAATACTTTGTCAAATATGTTGGAAATTCTTTTCCCCAGAAACTGGGGTATTTGATAGAAGATGTAAGAGGATACAGCTTGGAGTTTTCATAAAAACACTTCCTGACTGTTACAAGTCTGCCTGTCCTCTGTTGATAATTGAGGTTTAGAAGTTGAAGGAATCGTGTAGATACTGCAATCCACTCTTTGTTTTACATGTGAGGAAGCTAGCTCATAACTAGCTCGAGATTACATATTTACTTAGCAGCCAAGCCAGACCCAGAGTTTAGATTGCCCAGGTCCAAGTGGGCACTATTTCTCCTCCCCACTCCAGTCTTTTGTCAACAGTTCATCTATGTGTGAAGTTCACTCACCCACGCTGTGGCTAGTAGAACTTTGGGGACATTTAACAATGGCCTTAATGTCACCAGAAGCGATTACCACAATCAATTTGACTGTTAGTAAAGATTTTTACTAAAAGCCTCAAGGACTGGACTCTTTGTTTATTAAAGAATGCTATTATTTATTAGAAGATGGATTTTTATTTATTAAAGCACCATCTCATCTACCCAATGCCAAACACTGAACAACGATAAAAACAGACAGGGCTGAGCTGTTTTCAGTTTCTTCTCCTCCGACTTTCTTCTGCCAAGTGGAGTGACCACTTTGGTGATAGTGGTCATCTCCACTATCAACAAACACCTCTGTTAGAAAACAATAAAAGTGAGACGGTCCAGACAGCAGCATCATGCTTTTAGACAAGTCCCCCAAAAGGGAGTAAGATGTAATCTCATTCTCGCAGCCCTGCCCACACACAACACAAAGTGTGTTATGAGATTCTACTCCATCTCCTCGCTGTGGTCTCAGAGACGACACCATTGCCTAGACACGCTTTCTCCCCTCTGGCTCTCTTGTCTCTTTGTAGTTTCTTCTCTGTCTCCTTTCCTGGGTCTGTTCTCATCCTCCCTTTGGGCCACCAGGCTCCATTCCTGGCCCTCCTCCCTTCTCACCCTCCCTGGGTGGCTTCATCCAATCCCCTCATTTCAACTGTTACCACATACTAATGAAACCCAAATCTACAGTTCTAAGTCAGACATCTCTCCGGAATATCAGACCCTATAACTAATAGCCCTGGATAGCTCTAACTGGGCCTCACGTAACAGCACACCAACCTCAGCTGGTCCAAAACAGAAATCAGCCCTTCGCCGCTGTTCCGTACTTCCTCTGGTATTTTCAGTCTGCCAAGCCAAAACACTGGAGGTTTTAGGAGGCACCACTCATCTTGTATGTTCCCTGCACCAGTCCCTAGAATCTGCCATTTCTCCAAGGAGCCCTGGTCCTTTGAGTAGAGATGAGTATATAGAAGCCAAGATCTGGATGTGGGGTGTACCTGTTGCTGTTGAGGTGTCACTGCTCCCAGGCCCTCTCAGGGGACAGATCTAAGGAGTATATGTATATAAATATATATGTACAGGCATACATATATGCACTGACATCCATATTTCCATAACTTTCTACATATGTATTGATTACCAATGACTTCATACCAATATCTCCAACTTTGATCCAGCATCACTGAGTCCAGTTTAGTTTTCTTCCGCTCCGTATCTGCAGTTCCCATCTCTGATGGTAAGAAACCTGACTCCCATTATCCTCAAGGCATTTACCTGTTTGATCAATCCACGAATAGGGAAACAACCTCCTCTGTCCACCACTGCCCATCCTCCACCCCCACCCAGATGTCCTCCTCATTTTGTTGGGCCTTTCACCTCATGCCGCTGTCTCCTGCCCTGGGACATACTCCTCCCCCAGCAGAAGCTCTGAACTTGGCTCCAGGTCCCCTCCCCCGCCGTGCAGGTGCCCTCCTCGTCCTGCCACGTCACTGCTACCTCTCTCACCCCAGCTGGGCTGCACAGGCTCCACCACCTCACACGAGCCCCAGGCTATGAGAGACGGTGTACTTAACACCCATCTCCCTCCCCGCAAACATCTAAAGAATTGTGGGCAGTAAGGCATCTGAATGCAAAAGAGATGTTTGAAAAAAGAGGTTGCACATTGTTCAAACTACATTGCAGGCGTGACTGTCTATTCTGCCTGTACTTAGCCTGCTTTGTCTCTGAGCCAGGCTTTCACTCAAACTGACCATAGATGTGAGTCCTACACAAAGCAGCTTAGCCCCTCTGAACCTCAGGTCCTTCACATGGTTGGCACACAGTTTACTGTATTTCTGGAAGCCTGGGGTGTACGAAAAGCTAGAGACTGAAAAGCATTTTGCCAATACGAGTCTCGTGGAAACGCCAAACTGAGATCATAATCAACAAGCAGGGAAACAAGAATGGTGGTTTCCGCAGATGTTTAAGGCTGTGGGCTGGCGGGTCGACTCGAAATTGCTCCCCGCATTCACTTCTCAACGAAAGCGAGAGGGACAGACGAGCAGCGGAGGTGATGTAAAAACAAGAGGAATGAAAGAAGGCAGAGTTGTGGGGAGTTTCCGCTTGAATGAGGTATAAGGCGGAGTTTTCAATGCTCTACGTACATGCTTGCTGAAGTTTTCTCTAAAGACCTGAGAAGCAGGCATCCTCTTCCACATTCCCATTCAGTTGCCCACAGTGCTCCCATGATCCTGAGTTCCCAGTCTACCACGTCAGTCTTAAAAGGAAGGAAGGAAAGAAGGAAGGAAGGAGGGAGGGAGGAGGGGGAAAGAAAAGGAAAGGAAAGGAAAGGAGAGAAAAGCCAACCAAATGAGTGCCCGGGGTTGGCCATCTGAAACCTAGTATGTTCCTAGGCAACAAAAAGGAGAGGCCTGACCCTAGGCTGGACCTTCCAGGTGTGCACCTCTAGAGAAAAAGGCAAATTCTCCCCTCTGTGTGTGTGCAGTAACCTGGACAAACAGAAACCCATCTGTGAGATGGAATTTCCATGGCAGGTACGGGACCTGATGGGAATGTGCCGGCAGGAACATCTGTCCTGACTTTAAACACCTCATTCCCAGCTTCCTAACCCTGGAGCCATCTGCACAGAGAAGCAGGAACTCCTTGCTCCCTCTCCACTCGTCTCAGAAGTGGGGGGACTGGGGGTAACCTTCTCTCCTGGGGGACATTGGGCATCTTGATGGTCCCACTGAGAGGAGGAGGCTAGTGGCATCTAGTGGGCCGAGGCCAGTGATACTACTAAACGTCCCACAGTGCACAGAAGAGCTTCCCCCAGCGAAGCATTTCTGGCCTCACATGTCGCGGTGCCAAGGCTGAGGCAGCTGGAGGCAGGCTTGTTTCCACCCTCTCACTGCTGCCTACACAGCGATCGGACAAAATCCTGCATGTTCTCTCCCCAGTTTCCCCTCCCCACCCTGCCTGGGAAATATTGCCAACATACATCAAAGAGCAGGAGATTCTTTTCGACGGAACCTTGCCACCCGTGGGCCATACACCTGTCTTTAGAAGCCACAGAAACCAATACTAATGCTGGTGCCCCCTGAGGAAAGGCAGAGGAACATCAATCCAGCCTCCAGCCGAGAGATTTCCCCAGAGGAATCAAATGCACTAACAATCCCTTCACACCCCAACACCTTTATCGTTTATCACATCCCATTAGACAACCTTGAGCACCTCCAAGTCCACCATCAGATTCGTGAATGGATTCTAAGATTCTTGTCCCCTGTCGCGAGTCAAAGAGAAAAAGTTAACACAGAAGTTTCAACCCCGAAGTTGAAAAACGACGTCTGGGGACAGCTAACGCAGCAAAGAAGCAAATTTTCCAAAACGAAGGCAGGAGGAGACAGAGGTTTTTGCCAACGAACACCAAACATCTAACACACTATGAAAACAACCAGCACAGAAGGAGTGGCCCGGGCAATAGCTTTTTGAAGAGGGAAAATCTTACTCTGGTTGTCAAGGGTAGCTGCAACATTAGAAACTGGGGTGCTGACTCACTAGGTCCACTTGCTCAGGGAGAGTCAGAGGTGGCAGCAGGAAGGCTCGTCATTCACATCCTGGGGCACTGCTGCCCCACCAGCCTGCAGGGTCTCCGGTCCCAGCGTGTCCTCCCAGGATGGCTGCAGCCTCCCTTCTCTGAAGAAATCACAGCTGCTCTCCCAGTGCTGAAAATATTTGAGAAGCACCAAGCAGATGGTCCCACGCTTATCAGCAGAAGCTGTGCTTCAAACGGCATCGTTCGGTGACACACGCAAGTGAAAATCTTCGCTCTGATCCGCAATGGGAAGAAGCTGGTGACCACGTGAGGTGGTTGACCCCCTTGAACCACCAGTGCCGGCCAGGGTTGAGGAGGCAGATGGCCCAGAGACACGCTGCATGGAAGGGCAGAATCGCGAGTGCAGCAGAAAGACAGACCCAGCTCGAATTCCTGACTCAGCCTGTAACTAACCAAGTGATGTCTGCCAAGCTCTCGAAGACTCAGTTTTGTCCCCTGTAAAATGGAGCTAATCATGACCACCCAAAGTTGCGATGGTTAGGGACTTCCCTGGCGGTCCAGTGGCTAAGACTTTGCCTTCCAATGCAAGGGGTGCAGGTTCGGTCCCTGGTCGGGGAGCTAAGATCCCACATGCCTCGCGGCCAAAAAAACAAAACATAAAACAGAAGACATATTGTAACAAATTCAATTAAGACTTTAAAAATGGTCCACATCAAAAGAAACTTAAAAAAAAAAGTTGCAGTGGTTAAATGAGGCATACATAGGTAGACACCTGCACAGTGAGGGACATTTTGTTAAGTAATTAAATATCCGTTCCCTTCCTACAACCCATTTGCAGAGCGTCTCATGCCCACATGAGAGTGTAAGTGTGACGCAACGGAGGAGAGAGAGAGAGCGAGCCCAGAAGCTACGTCCCAGGGGCGGACGAGCATCAATGCCCAGCTTGCTTCTCAGCCTGGTTCAAAGACAATTCCTGGGAGCAGCTGTTTCTGTTAGGTGCAGATTCGCAGTCAAGCTACTTCCCTGCCGCCACCCCCGTTCCCTTTGTCCACAGACCCGAGGTGAAGGCGCAAAGGCCAAGCCGGAGGCTTCTGGATGGTCTGAGTAGCCAAGCCCTGTGGTCAAGACCCTCCCCCGCTTCATGGCAGCATTTATTTCTTCTTTTCTCAAACGTATTCCTTCATGGTTATTGTGTCAAAGTAGTCATGGACTCCCGGGACTGACTAAAATCAAAAGAGGGCAAGGATGCAATTTCAGATTCTGTGGGAAAGCCGACTTAGGAACCCACAGATGAAGCTTTCCTCGGACTATTTTCATAAGCAGGAAGACGAAAGGCGAGCCAAACTGGTCCTGTGGGAAACCTGACCTGGGGCTCTGTCCTCCGTTGGGAAGAGGAGAGGGGTGACCAGGGCACGTCCCTGAAGACCTTCAAGCCACAGGCAAAACAAGGTGAGGTCCGGCCATTTACTAGGTCGGCAGGTGCTGAGCAGCAAATCAAAATCGGGTGAACTCAGTGCGTTTTCATTACCTGGATTTGATGTTCCAAGGGAGGAAAGGTCAGCCCCCTGAAGACCTTTACATTTCCCAGGGGATCATCGAACCTGCAGGGAAAACCAGGACAGCCTAAGGCAAATGGCCAGGCCCAGGGGGGAGAAGCAGCCAGAGGAGAGGGGATCAGACACGGGGAAGCAAACACAGATCGGGAGAGAAGGAACAGGCTGGCTGAGAGAGTGCCAAGGTCACGGGCAGGAAGGAAGAGACCGGAAGGGAAGGAGGAGTGAGGGTAGGAGAGAGGGAAGCAGTCGGCTGCTTCTCAGAAGCTCAGGGACCGTCCAGATCTTATGAGCGTTTCACCCTGTCCCTTCGGGGGCTCTGAAACCCTGAGCCGAGGGACCAACGGGAAGGAAGCCTCCAACGTCATGATTTAAGTCAATAGAATAGAGGGCCTCACCAATCTGCTTCTCCCAGCTCCTAACAGAACAGAGGAGTCTGTCCATCCTGCAGAGGACAACAGGTTGTCCCATTTGGAAACTGGTAACGGTCAGCAGGTAAACCTGCTGGAGCGAGGCAGCAGGAAGTGATGCCTGGAGAGGTCGGACGGGGTCCAGGCAGGGGGAGAGGACCCAGGGTGGCGGGCGGCCGCTCGGGGGGTGCCCGGAAGAGGTGGCGCTGTCTGCCCCCAGATCGAGTGGGCAGTGGAAGGCACTGATTGTTTTGTGAGTAATTGGCACCACTAACGAAAGCAGGAACTCTTGCAGATGGAGCCGGAATTTCACTGTGGGAGCTAATGATTTATACTTAGAGAAAATACGGCAACTCTGTAAAAATAAAACTGCTTTTGCATTTAAGCCACAAATAGGTTGTCTATTTCTGTGCTGGCTTGTCTTTGTGAGTAAACATCCTCCTCTTGAGAGGTAGGGAAAGCTTGGGCTGAGGGAGGTGTAGAGAGAAGAGGTGACGGAGCCCACGGAGCCCCGGAAAATGAAAAGTCCCAAACGTCCAGGGTGGAAAGAGGTTCCATCTTTCGCCTCCACAAGTTCCCTACCGAAACAAGATCCCTCTTTCTCCCATCAAACAACAGGGAAACATGGTGGAGGAGGCCTGGGGAAGGACCTTATGGGACCAAGGAAGGAGGAAGCTTGGTAACCAAGGAGGCCGCAGAGTGGATCTATGTGTGGGAGAACCCATGAGTGGTAGACCCATTAGGTGGTGGAACCCATAAGTTGACCCCCACGTGGGAGAATTCCTTTCTTCCATCAAGAGTTTACTCTTACGTTTTAAACCCTCTCAAGGCCACGTATGCTTTGCTCAGGGTTACCCCCACAGACACCCAGTGAATTCCAGTCACATCCTAGAATGTTCTCCTCATCTGGAAGGACCTCTACTTTACCCTAGACATTGAGCCCTTGGTTATGAGGAGACAGCCATCAAGTGCTTCCCAAAAGCCCAGCACTCCCTTCAGTGTTAGAAAAACGGAGAGTTAGCATAGCAAGGGGGTAGGCCCCTCAGACTGAGAGAAGGGCAACGGTGGGGCAGTTGCGGGCACTCAGGCCTGTAGGAAAAGGACAGAACTCAGAGTCAGGGCTGGAGATGGCAGGTCCTCGAAACGGTGGGCAAGTCACTTAGCAGCAATTGTCTTGGTTCACCATTTGGCCTCAGAACAGCTTCAGGTCTGCTAGAAATTTGGAGCGAGCTTGACTGGAGTGGTGAGTGAAGCTTTAGCCCATCCATTTGATTGACAGGGTCTCAGAGCAGGGCGGGCCCCGCCCTCTGTCCTGCAGTCCTGCAAAAGGGACTTCAGATCTCACTGGCCAGATAGAAGTCCAAGATAAAGCCCTGAGAACAGAGCTCTGATCTGAATCCCATCAGCCTCGGGGACGCTTCGCCCTGCATCTCCTCGCCTACCCTGGCCCGGCATCGGTTGGGTCTCTCCCAAGTAAGGATCTTTACTTTCAGGGCGCGTTTCTAAAACGTCAGATCTTAAAGAGAAATGCATTTTCTACTCCCTGCCCTTTGTTTTCCTCCAACTAGACAAGACAGCGTGGCAGGGCCCGTGAGAACACCGTGGAGCAGAGTCCATAGCGGGTGCTGCATGGGGGGAAGCAGCCCCACAGGAATCTGTGGAAGTAGCCCTCCCGGGTGGACCTTGGGAGGAGCCTGAACCCAGATTGGACCCAGCTGCGGGAGGCTAGGTCCCCAGCCCTGAGCCTCCCCGGACCTTCCCTCGGTATTTGGAATGTTCCAGAAAGACTCTTCCTGCCCAGCACCTTTGCAGGGAGAATGTAAAGTGACCCACAATGGGGTGAGCGGTCCTCAATCAAGTTGGCTCTCAGCACCGAGGGGCAGCGGGGACACTCATGGTGCGGCGGTCACCCGTGTAGACCCAGCACCGGGCAGTTTCCTTAACGGTAATAGATGGACCGTCTCCTGCTCTGAGTCAGCACCAAATCGGCAGCACAGACACTTTGCCCTCTAGATTCCTTACATAGATTGTAATCGTGTGCTCTCTCTTGTCCAAACATCATGAAAAAATCCACTTGTGAGAAAGAGTATTTCTGGAGCATTGCCTTGGGACATGGAATCTGTCCATCACTCAGGATGTTCTAAATATTACCCTGGGCTCAGCCCTGCATTCTTGGCCAGCATTGTCTCGGCCCTTCATAAAACTGCAATTTCTAAATTACCCTTCGGAGATATTCATCAGCCAGCATTTAGAGGCGCTATAAGAAAAGAGACATAAAAGGATCAAAACCGTGTTCGTGTAGGAACTGGCGAGCACCCTTCCCGCCGTACCTCCAGAGCCTCCTGTTGGAGATTCCCGCGTCAGGAGCAGCTGAGTTTCTTCTGAGAAGCAGCCACTTTGTTTATGTCAATAGAACACAATAAAGAGTATAACTGGGGGGTTTTCTGTCCCTGCTAGGAAGCCTGAAGACACATCTTTGATCTGCCTTTGCAAATGCCCCACATGGCTTAAAAGAAGAATGTTAGAAATAACAAATGTAGTCAGAGGTCAGATCTGGGCACATTAAACTTGTATTCATTGTCCTTTTTCTGCCAATGACTGTGGATTTTGGCAAACAATGTTTTTCTACCTACAGTTTCCTCAAGGAGACTGAAAAAATCAGTCACCTTCAAATGACAGAAACTTAAATATTGGGACTACCACAAGTAGCGAACCTAAATAGCTGTGACTCTGGACCCACGCAGAAGAGTTCTCTAACTTCTGTGACAGCACCTACTCAATTATTTTATTAGAGGCACTTGTTTATGTGTCTGTTTTCCCCCAAACACTTAGCTCCTCAAGGCAGAGGCCACGCCTTTCTCATTTGAGAAAAAGAGTTACTTGAATAAACCAATTATGTGTAAAGTTGGGACCACAATTTTAAGTATTGGTTGTTTATTAGTTGTTTCTTGAGTATTAGTCTAATTTCCCCAGCTGGACAGCACGTCATCTGGGGAAGGAACCACATGTACACTTCCTGAGAACACCAGGGGCTGAACACTGCTAGATGGCTTGACAAATACCCGGCTTCACGTAACTGAGAGTGAAACTCCTAAGCCCTCGGGTGACAGTTTGCTGGACTAATCTGTCTCCGTTCATCACAACTAGCACCTAGCAAACCCTTCGGAATATATCACGATATCATGCTGCTGACTTCCATCTGTTTAGGGTATGAGAGGGTCCTCGGTCATCACTCCTGCCGTGTTTTAGAGGGACTTGCTACTCTCTTTTTAAAACCAGAGTGCCCTATCGTGGCCTACTGTGTCCTTGCTAGGTGACTTAGGTGGCAAGTAACAAAGGTGAAAGTGCATCCCACTAGCTTTGCTCCAGTTGTCTGAAAATAACACGTGCGACAGGCTCATTACCGGTAAGTCAATCTCCATACGTTGCCCTAATGAAGGACGCTCAGCGTCCGCGGCCGAGAAAACAATAGTTAAATATTTCTGGCAGCCATGGCTCCTTTAGACCTACCCAGCGGCCCTATGCTTGGTTATAAAAATCGTATCAGACAAAAATGAAAACGTCCAGCCTACAACAGTGTAAATTAGGCAAAATAACTAAAACCAACCTTAATTTGTCCCAACTTTAATCACCGTTCTGGGTAAAGAGGAAAGTACAGTCAACTCCCATTCCTTCCGACTTGACCGCTAGGTGTGTGGTTCTCCAAGACCTTGACCTTGTGCTTTCAGTGTCTGCGCCTTCCTCATTTCCGCAGACCGATCACCATGCCAGGGTGAGCCAGGGAAACAAGATGGGGGGGACGCCCACTGAACTCATGTTCTTAGCAGAATGTGCTGAAGGAGAAGGAGGTTGTGCTATTGGCCAAAATGAGATTAGGGATTTTCAACATTTTCCTTTGAACATTCTTCCTGTGCTCTGCTGACAAGGATGTGTTAGGTCACCTCCGGTCACCATCCCTGAGTCAGAGAGGTGGGCTTTTAGACGTCCTCCGAGCCCCGAGATGGGTGGCGCAGAAGTGGTCCCTAAGAGATGAGAGGAAAGCTGTGGGTGATGGAGAAAGCAGAGGCCTCCGTGCACAAGGCAAAAATGAGTGACCCCTGGGACGTGCACTTCCACCCCTCAGAGAATCCCTGAAACCCCTGGGGAGAGGTCGGGGTGATGGGCAGAGACCTATCGATACAGGTCAAGCCAAGCACAACCTAGGTTAATTTTATCATTAATCTGAGCTGCGTTCCAATCCCTTAAATAGTTCTGATACCCTGGAATTGTAAAAGGAGTAACCTGAGGTGAAAGTTCTAGAAAGTTCTAGAACAGGAACATTCTAGGCTCAAGAGCCTTTCCTGAAAAGAGAAAGAGGGAGAGGGCAGGAAACTCAGGCACATTACCCACTGGGCATTTTTGGTGGATGGCTTTGTAATAGCAAATATGTAGTCCGTGTATCACCTGACCAGCCACAGAGAGGCTCTATTTTGTGCCCCCCAAGCTGGGATCAGGGTTTTCCCTGCCTGCCTTTATCAGTCCAAAGATGTCAAGTGTCCCACTCTGCCCTGGAGGATTGCGGAACCGAAGGCTGTCCACGCGGCAAGGGGCTGGCAGAGCAGGGCAGTGTCCCAGGCACAGATGGACAAGCGCCTCGCTGTGCCATGGACGACAGCTGAGCTCGGGGACAAGCCGAGAGGGACGGCTCAGGGCTGGGTCCTGCCCAGGTGGCTCTCCCCTCCCCTGCTGTAATCCGGCGCCTGCCCCCACCTCTTTGGTCCACATGGTCCTTCTTCCTCCCAGCCTGTTACCGTCTATCTAGTCACTGTGAGTGGAAAAATTGCTCTGCAAATAGGCACCTGATCTTTCTGTCTTGGGCAGACTGCAGCCTCTTGTTTCCCCCTGTAACTTCAGTCAATGATTGTACTGAGCAATGAGGGCTGGGGGCTGGGGAGGAGCCTTCAGGGCACAATGGTGAGAAGTTGGATTATCAGAAAACCTGTGGTCCCAGGGTTCCCCCAAGAGAGGGGCTGGGACTCTATCTCCAGTCTCTGCCTCCAGAAATGGACCAGCAAGGGGCTGCTTGTGGCCCTTCCACTTGACTCCCCAGTGGCAGCAGATACGCCAAGGTGCACGATGGCTTATTGCACGCCCCCCTGCCCCCCGAAGGGCTCTTAGCCCTACCTCCTGCCCGCAGGTGCTCTGACTCTACGTCCTGAAGCAAGGGTAGGACGCTCCCTAATGGGCAGCAGGTTTTTCTGTGGATTATGACGTCTTGCCCTCTTTCATCCTCCTTCCCTACTTATGGGTATATTCATTTGCTAGGGCAGCCATAACAAAATACGACAGACTGGGGGGCTGGGACAACAGAAACTTATTTCTCACAGTCTTGGAGGCTGGAGGTCTGAGGTCAAGGTGTCGGCAGGGTCGGTTCCTCCTGAGACCTCTCTCCTTGGCGTGTAGACGGCCGTCTTCTCTCTGTGTCCTCACGTCCCTCTGTGTGTGTCTGTGTCCTAATCTCCTCTTCTTATAAGAACACCAGTCATCTTGGATTAGGGCCCACCCCAAGGACCTCATTCTAACTTAACCACCTCTTTAAAGAACTTGTCTCCAAATACAGTCACATCCTGAAGTGCTGGGGGTAGGGCTTCAACACCTGAATTGGGAGCGACACAATTCAGCTCACAACAGTAACCAATTAGGATAAGGCCCTAAACTGTCCCAGGACAGGACACAGAGGGGCTTCAGCAGTTAACCGTCTTGCTCCTATACTGTAGCCCCTGGGTCCCCAGCAGCACTCTGTCCCCCGACAGCCCCCAAGCCCTCCCTCCAGCCCCCAGCTATTGCCTATTCCCATCTGAGCAGCTCCAGGACGCGGCAGCAGCCACTCACGCAGTTCTTGTCCCTAAAATTAGCTGCCATTGGATGAGGTTTCCTGCGTCTCGACTCTTTCCAGGCGGAGACGGGCAGCCTCGGTTCCCCCCATCCCCCAACCTGAGACGTCTGTGGCATCACTGCTACAGATGTTATGGACAAGCAATAGTCCAACATCTTTAGGAAGTTTACTTGAATCTCCCTAGTTGAGGCCCCCTTGGGAGTGGTTGCTGGACAGTTCTGGATTTCTGCCCTTCCCCAGCTGAGGTCCATGCCGTGTGCATCACCCCCATGTGAGAAGTTTCTAGCAGGAGGATTCTTACCATGAAATGTTGGGATCCTGGCCCAGGGGGGATCCGACTTGTGCATGATGCGTGACTGGGGCAGACGTACCAATGCATACCCAGGCTTGTGCTCTGGAGTTCCTAGGAGAAGAGGTTTGGACACATTAATACCTGTGACGTGCTGTCTTGAAGAGTCTACACCCAAATGTCCCTGGGGTCAATTGTCCCCCTCTGGATACAGCAAGCTCAAGGTGCTCAAATACAATCACCACATCCTGCCATCTTGAACCAGGAACGTGCCTTCCGGAAGCCCACAATCATAGTTTGATGCCTCCAGAACCATAAACATTTATCAGGAGGAAAAACCACCCTGGAACACGGCCCTGAAGCCCTTCTATTCTACTCTAGTTCGCAGTAAAATGTTGAGGTCCCCGGAGACAAAAGCTTTACTAACACCCTCAGCTCAGGACCATCCCCCCTGCATCCGCCCCCATCTCCTGCCCTGGCTGAAGTGGGACAGAGCTGCCTAGTTCCACAGAGTTCTCAGCTTTGGGGATGGGGGCTCTCAGCCATGAATCCTTACCAGACTTCCAGCAGGAATATCTGCTGACCTCTTTGAGTCCCAAATGTTCTCAAGCCTTTCCTGAGGAGGACAGTCAGCAATCTACACACGAGACCTGCAGGAATGGACATCCATAGCTTCGGTGCTGCAGCTCAGTCCATGCTGAATCCTGAAATAATAGTTAGCTAAGACAACCGCATCTCAGACCGTCTGCGTCCGTTTTGGTTCCAGTGAGCAGTTACGTGAGGGGACCACGACCGGTCCTTACCACAAAGATGGCCCCATACACATCCTCCTGCAACCAGTTTCTAAGGCCCAACTTGACTTAGGAAATCTCATTTGATGTAGGGTTCAAGTCTCACTATCAGACAGACTCTGATACACAAAACCTTCCCTGTGGAGGACATCTTTTTTTGTATTTTTTGTGTTAAAATACAGATAACATGAAATTTACCATTTTAACCATCTTTAAGTGCACAGGTCACTGACATTAAGTACATTCATGTTGTTGTGCAACCATCACCACGTTCCATCTCCAGGACGTTTTTCATCTTCCCAAACTGAAACTCTGCCCATTACACAAAGACTCCCCACTTGTCCTTTTCCCCAGGCGCTGGCAACCACCCTTCTACTTTCTGTCTCTATGGGTTTAACTGCTCTAGGGGCCTCATATGGAATCATAGAGTATTTGTCCTTCTGTGTCCACACAATGTCCACCTTAGCACGACGTCTTCAAGGGTCATCCATGTCGTAGCATGTGTCAGAATTTCATTCCTTTTATTATTTTTTAAAATATTTATTTATCTATTTGGCTGCCCCAGGTCTTAGTTGCAGCACGTGGGATCTTTTAGTTGCATCATGTGGGATCTAGGTCCCTGACCAGGGATCGAACCCGGGCCCCCTGCATTGGGAGCGCAGAGTCTTAGCCACTGGACCACCAGGGAAGTCCCAGAACTTCATTCCTTTTAAAGGCTGGATAATAGTCTATTGTACGGTATGGAAGGTGTATGTAGCCCATTTTGTTTCTCCATCCATCCAATGGTGGACACTTGGGCTTTTGGAGGACATCCTTTTTTAAGAGTGCTACGTTACAGATCAATGCCCAGATACCCTTCTTTCCATCTAGTTTTCAGGAACATTTCTGCAATCAATAGCTTGGTATACTTCACTTAAAACTACACGGGAGGTACTTTGCGTATACTTCCGGCCCTGGACTCCACACGTGCCGAGGGACCTGTATCAGGGCTCTTAACTGCAAACCACAGAACTAGACTCCAGCTAATTTGAGTAGAAAGGGGATTTATTAAAAGCACATTTGCTAGCTCACAGAATCTCCAGGAGGACAGAAAAATCCAGGCTAAGTAAGGACACCCAAAACAACTGTGTGATGCTCAAATCGTGCAGCAGAGTGAGCTCCATCAGGACACCGCTGCATCCTTCGCTAAAGACACGGGCGATCCGGTTGCCGCCTCAGCCCTGCAGGCGCCCAGTCCCGCTGCCCTGGGGCCCCCTGAACACCACCCCCACCAGAGAGGGTCCTCAGTGTTCCTTCTTCTTGTCACCAGCTGCCAGGCAAAGCCAAGACCCGAAAAATCTGGTCAACTGTGCCAAGGTCAAATGCCTCGATTCACAGGAAGGGAGCCTGGGAAAGTGAGACTCTCATGAGGTGGGGAACGCCCCCAGGGTGGGCAGGGGTCCGGATTCTGCGGGTCCAAAAAGAGAAACAAAGATCCAGGTCAGGCTTAACGGCCTCTCCAGTCTGAACCGTATCCTCATCACAGGGAGCGGGTGTCCCAGACTGTCCTATACTGCCTTAGGCCTGATGAAGTGGGGCCCCTGCCCTGAGCCCCGCACCTCAAGGCCCCCAGCGACCCTTCCCTATCCAGTCCCACCCACCAACGTTCACGGACCCGGTCCCTGGGTCCGCCTGCAGCCGGAGGTCATCCTCTGGGTACCCAGGACCCTGGAGCACCAGGGCACCGACGGCATTAACTACAATCACCATACCGTGCAACCATCACCACTATCTAGTTCCAGAAATTCTTCACCTTCCCAAACTGAAACTCTGTACCCATTAAACACTAACTCCATCCCTCCGTCCTCCGTGCCCTGTGACCTCTAATCTGCTCTCTCTCTGAGTTTCACTGCCCTGCGTACCTTCTGTAAGAGGAGTCATACAGTATTCGTCCATGTCTGGCTTATTTCACTTACCATGATGTTTTCAAGGTCCATCCGGGTTGTAGCACGTGTCAGAATGTCCTTTTCAAGGCTGAATCATATTCACGTATGGACAGACCTCATGGTGTTTATCCATGCGGCAGTCGACGGACACTTGGTTGTTCCCACCTTTTGGCTACTGTGAATAATACTGCAAACATGGGTGCAGAGTCCCTGCTTTCAATTTGGGGGGTATATACCTAGGCGTGGGATGGCTGGATCAAATGGGAATCCCATATTTAAGTATTTGGGGACCTGCCCATTTGTTCTCCACAGCAACTGCACCATTTTACATTCCTACCAGCAATGTACGAGACTTTAGTTTCTCCACACCCTCACCAGCACTTGTTATTTTGTAGTTTTCTCTTTTTAATAATTGCTATCCTGGGGGCTTCCCTGGTGGTGCAGTGGTTAAGAATCTGCCTGCCAATGCAAGGGACACGGGTTTGAGCCCTGGACCGGGAAGATCCCACATGGCGCGGAGCAACAAAGCCTGTGCGCCACAACTACTGAGCCTGCGCTCCAGAGCCTGCGAGCCACAACTACTGAGCCCACGTGCCACAACTGCTGAAGCCCGAGCACCTAGAGCCCGTGCTCCGCAACAAGAGAAGCCACGGCAACGAGAAGCCCGCGCACTGCAACAAAGAGTAGCCCCCGCTCGCCGCAACTAGAGAAAGCTCGCGCGCAGCAACGAAGACTTAATGCAGCCAAAAATAAAATAACTAAGTAAATAAGTAAGTAAATGAAAGCTATCCTAGTGGGTATGGAGGGTAGCTTGTTTTATAACATTTAAATATTTAGATGTAGAGGGTGTGGGCTTCCATTGGTACTTTTATCTGAGCCTCAAAATTACTAGGGCTGGGCCTGTTCTTACCAGTATAAATTTATTAGAGAGGTGTACTAGTTTCCTGGGGCTGCCATAACAAATTATCACAATATGGGTGACTTAAACAACAGAAATTTATTTTCTCATCGTTCTGGAGGCCAGAAGTTTGAAGTCAAGGTGTCAGCAGGGCCTGCTCCCTCCTCAGGCTCTAAGGGAGGAAGCTTCCTGGCCTCTTCCAGCTTCTGGTGGCTCCTAGCACCCCTTGGCTTGCGGCAGCTTCACTCCACTCTCTGCCTCTGTCTTCACGGCCTCCTTCCCTGTGTCTGTGTGTCCTTTTCTGTCTCTTATAAGGACACCCCCATGGATTTATTGTTATGCTTTAATCTAGTATAACCTCAGCTCGACCCTCAGTTACATCTGCAAAGACCTTATTTCCAAATAAGTTCTCATCCTGAGGTTCTGGGTGGTTGTGAATTTGGGAGGGACACTGTTCAATCCACTGCAAGAGGTAATTCCCTTCCCAGTGTTCCATTCCACTAGCGACACGGAGCCAGCCCATCACGATGGTGCCACAGAGGTGAGAGGTAGCTCAGGTGGCCCCAAGTCCACAGTCGAGAGCAGCCCAGACAGGCTCCGTGTGCAGTGAATCACTCTGCCTCCGGCACTGAGAAATACATCCGTCTTTAACTTTCTAGAACAAAGCTTAAACTCCCGTAACCACTTTGTTCTGGAAAAATCCTTAATCTTGGCACCCCAATGTTACTCATCTCTTCTAGCTTAAATTGTTTCTTTCAGGTAAGCAGGCAATTAAGATTTTCAGTTCAGTCACTTCAAAGTCCCACCCAGTCTTTCTCTCCCTTCCCCTCTGCAGAGTAAAGACAGCACTGCACGTAAGGGCAGCTTTGGGACCTCGTGGTGTCAGGGGGCTGTGTGAGCCCAGGGCCTCTGAGAGGCAAACAAGAAGGTAGGATTAACGTACAAGGACAGCACGGGGGGAAATGCCTGTGTAGAGGAAACGGGAAGGGAGCAACGGCTGGGAGAGTTGCCAGACCACAATCAAGGCAAGTCTGACCCTGAGTGAAGGGACGGGAAGTTGGTGGACACGTCCTGACCTCCTGCAGAAGGCTCAGCAGGGCCAGTGGGGCATCCCTGAGCCCAAGCTGGCTGTCAGGGGAGTCCCATTTGCCCCAGCACCCCGCAGATCAGCCTTGGCTGGGAGCGGGCCCAGGGAAGTGAGGCCTCGGGCGCACATGTAGGGGGAGTCCCTGCGCTGGACACAGCGCTCCTCGCAGCTGTCACCTGAGCTGCTGGTCTGGGAGCCTCCGCAGCGCCCTCCTGGCCTGGCTCTGGAGTGTCTCCCTGCCGCATCCCACCTCTAGCCCCAGTGGAAACGTAAGCGCTTGTTCTCACCCTGCACAACGAAGCAGGGGCTCATCCAGGCTGCTACGGGACACCCGGCCCACCATGGTCACCCCCGGGTCTGTGCAGGACGCCCAAGGGCCCCTGCAGCCAGGAGGAAGCAGCAGCGTGGGACCACCTCTCCTGCAGGTCCCACACCCTCTGGGCTACCCTCCCCTTGGGGTCCGTCTCAGGCATCCCCCTGTCTGGTGCCCCTCGCCTTCCCAGGCCCCGCGCCAGCTCTGCTAGGACTTCCTGACCAGCACTAGCCCCTGGGTGTCTGCAGTCTGTCTTCAGATCGACACTCCAGGCTGTAGTCCTCCAGCCCAGACATACTGACATTCGCAGCCCCGCCTTCAAGTACCCAGGAAACCTCCTCCTCGCTGTCTGAGCCATCATTTTCTAAACTGTTTTAAACTCCAGCCTGGGCAGTGATGTCCGTCCCAGGCAGGGGAAGAGAGAGTCACAGGTGATAAGCTCTTCCGAGAACAAAAATACATCAAATCATATTTCAAAGAATAGCATCTCACACTAGGGAGAAACAGAGCTTTAAATGGCTCTACGGGCGGGCAGGAAGGAGCCCTTTGGGGTTCCTTAGCTTTTGGTACCATCAAGTGGTGGTTGAGGTTTTTACAGAATGGACGTCATCTAATGAATATTTTCATTCTTCTGTTTCCCTGCTTCTATAGGACATTGGATTTTTATCTCTTCAACCGTTACTTAAGGGAAATTTTTCCCAAAAGACAAGGGAAGGTCCCTTTACCTTGGCAAACCCAAAATTAGTTAAATAGGCTATTTTTAAAAGTCGGTGACTGAGATATTCTGAATTTCTAAGAGGCAGCACTCAAAAGGGATTTTTTTTTTTTTTTTTGCGGTACGCGGGCCTCTCACTGCTGTGGCCTCTCCCGTTGCAGAGCACAGGCTCCGGACGCGCAGGCTCAGCGGCCATGGCTCATGGGCGCAGCCGCTCCGTGGCATGTGGGATCTTCCCGGACCGGGGCACAAACCCGTGTCCCCTGCATCAGCAGGCGGACTCTCAACCACTGCGCCACCAGGGAAGCCCAAGTTCACCTCTTTAATTAACTGTGATCACTCATATGCTCAGTTATAGGTACTGACTTTTTAATAGTACATTTCCTTTTTTTTTTTTTATGGTGCGCTGTACAGCTTGCAGGATCTTAGTTCGCCAACCAGGGACTGAACCGGCGCCCCAGCAGTGACAGCGACGAATCCTAACCACTGGACTGTCAGGGAACTCCTTCTTTGCTTTTCTTTTCTTTTTTTAAAGTACATTTCCATTTAGAAGGGATACATGCTGTTATACAAAATTTTCAGAATACAGGAAAGTATGAGATAGAACGTTAAAATCACCCCAAATCTCCCCTACAGATGTCACTTTAATGTATTTTCTCCGTCTTCACAGGATCACAGAATGTGATGCACATACACCGTTTTGCCCGCACACGGACAAGCATAGGCTTTAGATGGAAGAGGGCACAGAGATCATTGATTACGTCTGCCTCCAGCTTTACTAGTGACGCAGGCCAACCACCACCATGGCCCCAAACGTCACCACGAAACGGTCCAAGTTATTTATTAAAGTTTTAAGGATTTAGAAAATCATTACCCCAGTTCTCTGGCCATAAAAATAGACATCATGGGCTTCCCTGGTGGCACAGTGGTTGAGAGTCCGCCTGCATATGCAGGGGACACGGGTTCGTGACCTGGTCCGGGAGGATCCCACATGCCGCGGAGCGGCTGGGCCCGTGAGCTGTGGCCGCTGAGCCTGCACGTCCGGAGCCTGTGCTCCGCAACGGGAGAGGCCGCAACAGTGAGAGGCCCGCGTACCGCAAAAAAAAAAAAAATAGACGTCATATGATACCAGATAGCTCTGCTCTCATGGAGAAAAGAAAGAGGCTTTGGATAGAAGGTACCCATCCACGCAGGGAGCCGGGGGTCCTCCCACGGCACTGGGGCCGCAGGAGCTGGGGGAGAGGCAGGGGGAGCGGCCGAGGGCGCCCAACAGACTTGTACTCCACCCGGGGGCTCCGGCCAAGGTCCAAGAACCGGTGCTGAGCCAGTTCTTCAGATGTCGGCCACGCAGTCTTGTTTTTAGAACCTGCCTAAACCCACCATGTATATTCACGGCGGACGAGTGGGGCAATAAAGCACGGAGGGTATGGAACAGGCTCCCGACCCCCACGGGTGGCGCGGCAGGAGGACAGCAAGCCTGGCCCAGGGAGCGCCCCCCACGTGTCTCTGAGGCCTCGGTTCAGGGAAATGGTTTAAACTACAAACAAACGAGGTTCAAAATTCTGGGAGCAAGGACTAGAGTCACATCACTGGTATATGATCAGGACCCAGAGGACCGTAGAAGCCCCGGGGGCGGAGTCTGGGGGCTGCCACGTGTCCCTTTTCTGTACCACTGAGGCAGAGCCACGTCGATTATGCAAAACGATGAGGCCTGTGCCACTTGCCACGTGCCTCCGAGCAGCACCGAAGAATCCGAACTCGTTCCCACAGTGCTAAGAGTCGTCATGGGGCAGAAGGAGCCCAACCTCTGACGGGGCGTCGGGGCGGCAAAGCTCCAGAACCTGGAGGAGACGCCAGTTGAACTGAGTCGAGAGGGGCGAGGGCCGTGAGCCGCGCGGAGGGAAGGGGCTGAGGGACGGTGCTCAGCATGGCCTGCAGGCGTGGAGCAGCTGGGGAGGCCAAGGGCTCCGGGACTTGGGTGCAGAACCCACGGAAGGGCTTCGGGCAGGAGAGGGGACCAGATCTGCCCTCAGATCCCTCTTATGTCTGTGAGGCCGTAGGAAGGAGGTGGGCAGGGTCCCAGGAGGCTCTGAGCTTGTCCCAGACGGAGGTGGTGTGAAGGGGGCCCGGACGAGGCCAGCAGTGGCGGGATGGCAAGGAAGAGAGAGGCTGAATGGGGGACACCCGGTGGAGACAGGGCAGGGTCTGGGAAGAGTGCCCCAGCCCTGTCCTGGAGCTAACAGCGGGGGACCAGAGGGATGGCCACCACCTTCCTCAAACGAGGCCATCAGGGAAGAAACACAGCTCCGCTCCACTCCGGCCCGGATGCACTGGGCCCAGAGAGACACCAGCCGGGGCACAAGCTTTGGTCACAGCAGGACACGCGGACAGCACCCAGTCCCTCGGCACCGAATAGCTGCGGGGACCACGGACGGCAGAGGGCGGGCCGAGCTGTGTGGCTGTGAGCAACTCGGCGGCGAAGGGAAACGTGGCTGGAAGGCGGGGGGACAGCCAGAGCCACAGGGAGAGGGGCACAGAGCGGAGGACGGGAGGCTGGTGTCTGTTCCTTGCTTTGGTTCTTTCATTTAATGACGGAGAAAGGGCTGCACGAGACGCATCGACACGAAGAACTAGAGGAGATGAGGAGAGAGCAGGGTGAGGGACCCGGGCCCACGGGGTGGGAGCTGGTACGAGATGGGCGCTCTGCTACTCAGCACCTCCGACCATGCGCACGCGGGGAACCTCAGGGGAAGTCGGGAGACAGAATCCGATCCCAGTCATGGGCTTTCAGCAGCTCAGATGTCACCCCCACCCGCCTCCTCGGGGAGGGACAGTGGACGGTGCGGTCAGCCAGAGTCCCTGTGGGTGGACGGCAGGATGCTACCAACAGCACGGAGGCCCCGCTGAGCGTGCACGTAGCAGGGACTCGAGAACAACCTATGAACAGTTTAAGAGTTTAATGAATAAATGAATAATGTCTGATAAAATTACTATAGGGTCTCTCGCCCCAGAACGAAGGCAGCTCAGTGCTCAGGCCCTGCCCCAACCCCGGGAGGTCAAAATGGTCACCGTATGCGCTCAGCTGAGAAGCCCGTTTTCACTTTTCAGGTTTGCTTACTTAATGCAGGGCTCACATCCATGAGATGGGGCCCCAAAAGCCCACAAAAAAGCCCCCCCGCCAAAAAACTTTTCCTTAGCGTACACAAAGGAACATCCAATGGGAAGACAGACAAAACAACAATCCCACTAGGAGGCTGTTTGGACAAACGGGTAAGACCTCCCTCCCCTCACCGAGAGCAGGGTTTCATTGGTCTGACCACAAGAGCTGCCCCGAGCATCGCAGGGACAGCAGCCCATCGGTCGCCGTGTCACTCACACCCCGGGACAGGCGTGTGACTTCTGGGGTGGCTCCCAAACTCTCCTTCTGGGTGGCTGCCAGTACTAACACTTCTGTTTTATACAGAAAAAACTTCTTCCACAAGGAATTTAAGAAGGCTTTGCTGAATCCTTAAGTTCAAGGCTGAACACACAGCCCAGCCCAGCTCAACCCCTCACAGAGAAGAGCTCCTGACGAAGCCGAGTGAAGTGCCCGCACTGCCCAGGAAAGAAAACCATCAGATTCTACCTCGATCTCAGGGTTCACACCCGTGGTACAAGTCACTTTGTTTCTAAGGTGAGTTGCTTCACGGTTTACGACAGTTACCCAAAACATGGACCAACACCGGCGCCCATGACACCTGGTTTTATTTTTCCCTTTACTAAAGCTTCGGCCCTTTCTCAGAGCTACACCCCTGCTTATCAGCTGTGGCTTTCTCTCCCAGCAATAACGGAGTCTTCTGCCCACCTGGTGTCCAGCTCCTATCGTCCCAGTTGTCCGTTCAGAAGACACTCTGGAACATTAGCTCAAATTCCCAGGGGTGTGGCTTCCCCCCGGTCATTTATAGAAAGAAAAGTTTTGGCCACATACAAAGGATTTATCATTGATAATATTTACAGAATTTCACATTCAACACATAACAAAACTCCTCGTAAGGACCGCGCAGACCCACATGCAAGTAGGATGTGATTTGAACAAAAGAAGCCAGGACGGCAGCCCCGGGATCGCGCGGAGACAGGACGGGACTGCAGGCGGCCTTGCTGCGCTCAGGGGCGAGCTCCTCCCAGCAGAAACGCGATAAAGGCCCAGGTGGTGACTACGCCACAGACCCTGCAAGACAATGACACCGGTCAGCGGCCTGGATGGCGCGGGAGACCCCGCGTGCGCCCAGCAGGTGTGAGAGTGCCTGCGCAGGCTGGCCCCTCTTCCTTCCCGGCTACGTTCGCCCGGGTGCTATTTTCTTTCCATCCCTCTCCCGGCGCCAACATTCTCTGGAGGCTAGAATGGCTCTGGGACACAGAGGGCACCTTTCCCAGTGATTTACGTTGGAGGTTGAGGGGGGAGAAGACTGCCTAGCAGCCAAGCTTTCTTCTTCAACGATGTGGTTTTCGACGGGTCTGGCTCCTAACAGGAAACCAAAATCCTTCAAGCTCATTTAACAGCAGCTCTGTCTTCCCAGTTGCTCAGACCAAAAACCCTGGGTTTAAACTTGACCCTGCTCCTGTCTGTCTGATCTCACCTTCGGCACCCCCCGACTCCCCCGACCTGCCACTAAGCGGTCCAAGCCGCAGCCGCACAGCGTGACCAGGTGACCTGGCTTCCTGACGTCCCCCTGCCCTGTGTCCCCCAACGTCTCCACGCAGAGCCCTGCGCCACTGAACCTCCGGCGGCCGACCCAGCTTCTCCCGCAGTCCTCAGCCGCGCCCCCTGCTGGTCGCAACCCGCCGGCTTCCGTAGCCTTGCCTGCTGCTCCTGGTTTCGTCTGGTAGCTTTGTCACTGCCCCTCCACACGCCAGGAGCACCACGCCCCCAAGAGGGCCCCTCCCCGCTGCCTCCTCTGCCTGGACACCGTCCCCCGCCCCGCGTCGCCGTGCCTGGCTCACTCCCCACCAGCGACACCCCTCCACCCCCGCCCTGGGCCTTCTGTGAGGGCCCCATCTTCTCCTTTAAAGAGCAACCTGCCCCCAGGCCAGCCCTCCCGCTTCCCGACCCTGCTCGTTTCTAACACTCATCACCTAACAGACCATGCAGGTCACTCGTTTATCACCCCCACTCCAGTGCGAGCTCCACGAGAACAGGGGGTTTTGTTTCACCCACGGATGAAGCCCTGGAACCTAGGACAGTGCCGAAGACAGCACGTGCTCGATCAACGTCTGCTGAGCGTCACTGAACGACGTTTGGTCCAGCGTGCTGGTCAACGACCCCTTGCCCAGCGCACGCCGGCTAGCGAGCTGTGCTCGACTCACACCCAGCTGGGACCACCGGCAAGTCCGAAGCAGCCTCAGTCCCGGTCACTTACTGTAACAGGCAGCTGACGTTGGGGGAGTGTCTCCAGTAGCGGTACACGGAGACCTGCAGGGTGGGGTGGCACCTGTACTCCTTCAGGATGCTCCGGGTGCTGCCGAAAGAAGGGCTCGGTCAGGCGCGCAAGCACCACAGCTGCTCCGAGCGGCTGGAGTGGCTGCGGTTGGAGGGCGGGAGCTGAGAGCCGAGGCACCTACTCCTTAAACTTATTGGTCAGAAGCAGGAAGTGGCTCCCCACCAGTCTCCTGACGTCAAACTTGCAGAGGTTCTGAAACTCGCGGTAGACTTGCTGCTCGCTGACCCCGGGCCACCTCCTGACGGTAACAATGAGGATGGGAGGGCGGATACTGGGGTAATCTGGACCCGAAAAATTCTAGAAGACAGGAAGGAGAACAGATTTTCCACAGTTCCTACTGACTGACTACCTACCCAGCTGGAAAATCCTGCGAGAGAAACTAGGACAGGCCCTGCAAGCAGTGGGGAGGAGAGGAGAGGAGGAAGGAACGAGCGAGCTCACCTTGGCTCAGGCGGGAAAACACAGGAGACAGTCACAGGCTTAGTGGGGCGTGAGCGCCCTCTCTGGCCGCGTTTGGTGGCCGTCAGAAGCCCCTGATAGCCCCCAGAGCCCCAAGCTGCCTCCAGCCTCTGAATGGGGGGAGCAAAATGAAGTCTACTTACGATCTTGGGGACCCCGGCTCGGATAAGATTCACCTGGTTCACATAGGGAGCCAGCACGTCGAGGTACAGCGGGAAGGAGGGCTTGGGGATGGGAAGAACCCTACGAGGACAGAAAACCCCAAAGCCTTCAGGCCCACGGGGGGTGTCCCACGTCCCCGGCCGCAGCTGAGTCTCTGGTGACAACGGGCAAGGTGCTGCCCGAGACCCTCCCCTCACAGGCTCTGGGACTTCTGTTGACGGGCCTCCCCCACACGACCAGCGAGCTCTCACCACGGCCCGAGTCAAGGGAGAACTTCCAGGGGTCACCACCTGTTGGTGGCCGTCTGGTAAAGGCCCCTAAGCTCACCAACATCAGCCACAGGCTCAGGGGACGAGTGAGGCCCCTGTGCAGAGGAAGGTCCACTCCATCGCCCCTCGACGAGACTGCAAATGGCCGTCCCTCGCCCCACAGCCTCGTCCTGACTCAGCCTCGCCTCCACCCAGACACCACCACGTACCTGAGCACAGGCCCGCAAGAAAGCACAGCCCTTGGCACCAGGCAGGCCTGGCTGCTACGGAGCTTCTCTAAACCTAGGATGGTTTCTAGGTTTGGAGGATTAAAAGAAATTGGGGCTTCCCTGGTGGCGCAGTGGTTAAGAATCCACCTGCCAATGCAGGGGAAAACGTGTTCGAGACCTGGTCCGGGAAAATCCCACATGCTGCGGAGCAACTAAGCCCGTGCGCCACAACTACTGAGCCTGAGCTCTAGAGCCCACGAGCCACAACTACTGAGCCCGTGCACCTAGAGCCCATGCTCCGCAACAAGAGAAGCCACCGCAATGAGAAGCCCGCGCACCGCAATGAAGAGTAGCCCCCGCTCGCCGCAACTAAAGAAAGCGCGTGCACAGCAACGAAGACCCAACGCAGCCAAAAATAAATAAATTAATTAATTAACATTTTTTTTTAATTAAAAAAAAAGAAATGAAGGACACAAGGTCCAGGTACTAAGGCACCAATAGGCTCCACTGTCTCAGCTGCCCTCACAGTCAGAGCACAGGGAAGGAGACGGGGGCGGGGGTTTCTTACTGAAGCTATAAGCCTTACGTCAATGTGTCATAGGCTATTTCTGTGTATAATACCCTTTACCAAAAGAGACAAATTAGGCAGTACCCACATTAACAGGGTAGAGTCTGAAAATGTTTAAGTCAGTCCCAAAGAACACAGTTTTGATCAGCTCCTTCCCCTGGCCTGCTAAATCCTACTTTTATTTTTTAAAAAAAAAATACCTTCTTGAATTTATGGCACGAGGTGTCTCATGTTGGATTTGTTTGTTTGTTTCTGTTACTTGATTTTGGCCGTGCTGCACAGCATGTGGGATCTTAGTTCCCCAACCAGGGATCGAACCCGTGCCCCCTGCATTGGAAGCACAGAGTCTCAACCACTGGACCGCCAGGGAAGTCCCTAAATCCTACTTAACGTGTGTACGCAGCAAGGATGTGCCACAGCATGCCCAGTTCACGTGTGCAGCTGTTGCCTACGAGCCCAGCACCGCAGGCATCCAGGATGGCGACACCCCGAGAAAATGCGTTTAAGATTGCAAGTTGAGGCTTTAAGAACCTGTCCCCTGTGTGCCTTATTCCAAGTCACTGCCCTGCTCCCCAGCCTGACTGTGTGAACCCCGAGGACGGATCATTTGTTGGCCCACATGCTTTGCCCTCCCACCTCACTGCAGTTCACTAGACACGAGGAAACGGGAGGGTGACAGACGGAGCAAGCATACCGGGGCGGGGGCGGAGCCCAAGCCTCACCCCCTGTCCTGGCGTCCCGACAGTGACTCTCCCCAGGCCGACACAAGAGGCGGGGGGCCAGGGCCAGCCCCAGGGTGGGAGGAAGGCTGGGAAAGGCTGCCTGTGGAGGAGGGCTGCTTCCATAAATGTGTCATTTACACAATGACACTCGCATCCTCCTTCTTCGGGAGAGTGTGGGAGCCCCGAGGGCTTGGTTTACAGGGAGGGCTCAACAAATCCTGACCACTGATGAGATCGCAGGATGATGGGAACACTCACCCGTGCGCTCTCCATAGGAGCAAGTGGGCCACCTTCAAAAGAACTGGAAAAAAAGCAGCTAGAAATGTGACAGATGTCAAGGCGCAATCGGATCGCTTTTTCAAAATATGCAAACTCAGGCCTTATTTCCACATGTGCCACCCACCTGGAAGTAAAGGCGGGGGGTGGGGGGATAGGGATGGCGGGGGATGACTGAAAATAGGACAGGGGTCTCCCTTTAAAAGGGCAGCAACTCTCACCTGATCCGCACAGGAAGGCATCGTATGCTGCTTCATGGGGATACTTTGTCTCAACTGAAGTGTTTTTCCAGAAGCAGGAGAGACGGTTAAGCAGCGATTAGAACACAGCCCGGGAAAGGACTCTCCCCCAACCCCGCCCCAGTTCCACACCCACATCGGCTGTGCACACACAGCCAACTAGCGGTTGTTCCTGCAGAGACCACGCACCCTTCTCTCAGCCACACCCCACTGTGACCTAGGACCTCCCCACGGCAGCAAGAGCGCCCACGGGAGGTGGAAGCACAGGGCTTCCGGACAGACGGACGCCCCTGGGACCTCTGACGCCTTCTGGGACGGCTCCTTTCGATCGGGCGGTTATAATATGGACACGGCACGGGAAAAGCCCCACCCGGCCCTCCCACACCTGCCACGTGGAGACCCGGCTTGAGCTCCAGCACCTCAAAGCCGTGCCAACCTCGGAGGAGCACAGCTCAGGCAAACATACGTACCGTATTTTTCACATTTGCTTGCGTGAATAATCACTGGCCCAGAATTCTTGGTGGGATTCAAGTCACTATTAGAGAAGAAAGATGGATAGAAAACGTTCGCTGACAATCCTTTCTCGTTCTCCCCTCATCCTCTTAACAAATAAAAATGTCCTCAGTACTGGGACTCCTTGAAAATCACAACAAAACACAGCTCTAATATAAAATAAGACAAACAAACAAAACAAAACACGGATCCAGGCATGGGCAGACAGGTCTTGGTAACCAGGCAACGGGACAGATGAAAGAACAGCAGAGCCAGAGGCTCCAACGGCGTCATTCTGAGCATTTACCAGGCGCAGGACCCCAGCCCGGGCATCAGGATCAACCCTATGCTGGCTCTGCCCCCGGGAGCCTGCTGTTCGGCGCATCCTAGAAATGCGACGCCCGAGGCGTGAGCAGTGCACGCCTGGCTATCGAGGGACAGGCCTTCGGGAGGGAAGCCTTCCTGAAGTCGGTGGTCCTACAGGAGAGTCCTGAACCCCAGGGACTCACCTGGTTGAGGAAATGGGGCAGCGCCAGACACTTCAAGCCAAGAGAAGAGCACGCAGAGAAGCGAGGGAGAGGGCGAAGCCCGCAGTGAAGGGCAGGGGCCGGGAAAGAGCTCGAACGTTACGGGGCAGCTTCAGGAACCAGAGGAAGACTCTGACCAGAAAAATGGTCAAGTTCACATTGTAAAAGATCACTCAAGTGGCAGCCCGGCAGATAAAGTAGGTCAGGCCACCAAGCTAACCGGGGAGGAGCTACTGCCACCATTGGAATAAAAAATAAAGGCCTCAGGGAAGGCAATGCTCCTGGGCATGCAGAAAAAGGAACCGGTTTCCAGGACATCTAGGGAGTAAAACCTACAGGCCTTGACTAGAAGACGCTGGTGGCCCAGCTCTGGGTCTCCTTCCAGGTCTCAGCTCTGGCACGTGGGTGAACGCGGCTGGCATTCGACAGGGAAGCCGTCCCTTCATCTGTTTTCCAACAGAATCTATCGGTAGCTCTCTATATGCTTCATATCTCTGAACCCTGATTTCCTCACATGCTCCTAAGCCGCAAGGCGGCCATTGCTCTGGGGGCCGGCTCTCAAGGTGACTCACGAAGCTCGTGAGAGGCAAAGCTGGGATTTACACCCAGCAAGTCTCGATGCAGAGCCTGCGGACTGAAACCAAGATTCCCTCTCACACCTGCACACGAGCCATCGGCACAGCGCCTGGCGCCGTCGGGATGTGGCAGAAGTTGCTCCAGACACGGTAGCGGGTTTGACGGGCAGAGAGGAGGGCCAAGCAGAAGGTGCCTGCGGCCACGTGGTGCAGGAACAACCAGAAGGTGGTCAGGACGCGAGGAGTCTGGAGCCGCGGTGGCACAGACGTGGTGGTCGCCGAGGCTGGGGGTGGGTGGATTCGGTCACCCAGGGGCACGGTAACGAGGAAGAAGAGGACAGTGGGGACCCTGGAAAGATGTAAGGGACCGAGTGGAAGAACGAGAGCCCGCGAGGAAGAGATTAATACACTCACCAGAAAATAAGAGAAAGCCAGGAGAGGGCGCAACGGCAGGGAAGGGGGCCGAGGGGCCCAGGGTGTCAGACGCCAGACAGAAGTTAACACTGAGCGCGAGCGCCTGCCACGCCCTGTTCCAAACGCCTGTGCGCATCTTCCCATCAGCCGGGCCCCGATACCCAGATCGAGTTCCGCGGAGGGGAGGCAACCTGACCTCAGTGGGCCCAGGAGAAGGCGAGGCCTCTGAAGAGGCCTGTTGTAGACAGAACAAGGACGGTGGTGGCAAGAGGGGAGCCCGAGGGGAGCTTCACGTTTTCTGAGTTAGAAGAAAAATGCTGATGCTGAGGGAGAGGCTGAGGACACGGCGGGGGTCAGGGGGGCACAAAGGGCAGGGAGGCTGCCGAGCGGAGGGAAGGTGCAGGGCCAGGAGGACGGACAGGCCCTGGGAGGGCAGCCCTTCGTGCCTTGGCCCCATACACAGTAGGCGTTCCCGTGTGCGGGCTGACGGGAGAGACAGTGGCGAAGACGTTAACACCGCACAAGTGTCTGCAGGGGGCTGAGACACTCCCGCCCCTAGCCTCTTGTTTTCTTAGAAATGAAGGCCAGGAGGGCCGTGTGAGAAAGGAAGAGATGAAGCCTAAGGGGCCAGAGGAGACGATCACGTCGGAAATCACTGATGCCATGAGCCGAAAAGAGCATCTATGGGAGACTCAAGAGGCCAGTGCGGCTCCGGCCAGGCATCTTCAGGGGCCCCCGTGCCAGTGGCTGGATGACAGTGAGCCACAGAGACACAGCTTCTTTCCAAAAAGGTCTCACCTTCAACTGCTCCCGACGCCACCCTCTCCCCGCTCCGGTTTGCTGGTCCCCCCAGTTGGGGACAAAGGAGTGGGCAGAGAAGCCCCCATCCACTCCAGGCCTTCCAGGCAACACACTCCTGCCAGCACATGCCCGCAGCGTGGCTGGGACATGAGGGAAGACAGGGTCGCTGTTCCTGTAGGAAGGGCAGGAACTCACCCGGTACTAGGACCGTTCACTCACTCCAGTGTTTAATGTGCACCTACTATGCCTCGCACTGCTGTAGGCCTGAGAGAAACATCAAGGTCCAAAAGAAGAACAAAATCTGTTCCCATGGAGCTAATCACTCCAATAATCAAACAGATCACAGGAAAAATAAAACCCCGGCCAACAGAAAACAACAGATAATTAAACAGCTGTAGGTATTTGACCAGGCCCCTTCCCCTCCAGAAGGGGGTTTCGCAACCTCAGTACCAGTAACATTTGGGGCTGGAGAATTCTTTGGGTTGGGGGCTGTCCTGTGCATCCTGGCCTCTACTCACTAGGTACCAGTAGCACCCCTGAACTCTAACGACCAAAAACATCTCACTGTTGCCAAATGTGCCCTGGGGAGCAAAATCGCCCCAAGTGAGAACCCCTGATCTATAAGCAGCTCCAAAAAACAGCTTTCTTACCTGTTTAGGACTTCATAAACTTCTAAAAGACTTGAAACCCTTGGGAAATTCAGTTCCTATAATATGGAAAACAAATTAGGGAGAATAAGACATTTGTGGTTATGTTTATTATCTGCTTCAGGTATTACCAAATGGCCATTAAAATGACCTGGAAAATGCAAACTCCTATAAACTCCTCTCTTTACATACACCTATATTTATTCCTTAATTCGGATGTCAGGGTACCTAGTGTCCTTGGGTTTTCTATAAGGGACCCGGCAACCCAGCCTAAGAAAACTGCCACAAACACAACACAGCAACTTCCTTCAAAGACAAGTGTTTTAGGGGTTGAGAAACACAGCACTCCAAGGCACAAGACTGCGGCCAAGGACACATTACGCAGGGCACTAGGTACTCTAAGGGACTGCCAGGTCCCCAAGGCCTAGAGTTCACCTCATCTCACGTGCAGTGGAGACTGGTTTGCACTAGTTGCCTCAGATCAGCCCCCGCGTCCTTCCCGCTTGGCACTAGAACTCCGTTCCGTGGAGATGCGCAGCGTCACAGAACACCGTCAGCTAGAAATACGTGAGGTACGAGTAATACGCGTGTCTCTGGGCAAAGATGTGCCAAGTAGCCCAGTGCCGTTTTTGTGGTTTCCTTACCGAACAGTTCATTCTGATCAGCTTAAAGCTTTATCTACAACACTGATCTGGCTCCCCTTGCTTGCTTCCTCAGTTTTAACTTCTAGACCAGCTGGGTGCTTCCGTCCTCCACACAACCTCAGCTGCAGAACAGAAGTCACCCGGCAGCTGTAGAAATGCCACTCCCGGCCCCTCTACACCAGAGAAGCTGAAGGTGGGGTCTGGGTGTCAGTGTTTACCCTCCCAGGTGATTCTAATGTATCTGGGTTGAAATCCCACGGCCCTAATGCTCAGTAAAGATAAAATTTTTCAAGTGGGATCCCTGCCCCCAACCCTGACGCTCTTTAAGCACGTTGCAAACACTCACTGTGTATACACCAAGCTCTAGAACAAGTTGTTCTGCTGTGCTATCTAAATAAGCCCGTGGGCTACACACCAGTAAGTCAAAACGTGAGAACTTGAATGAAGGAAGGAAGGAAAAAAAAATCACACATAAGCCAGCATCACTCAGAGGTGGTAGAATAAAAAAAGAAAACCAATACTGGCTGTAAAATACGAGAAAAGGGTTCAAGGAAACGTTCAAGGAACGCACGCTCTCGTTCTTTTGAAAAGAACGAGAAAGCTAAGCGTTAGTGGGACAAACGAAGCTTTCCTTTCCCCAGAGCAGTTTAACTTATTACCTTCCAGATATCCTTGGCCACACTTTTGGTGTCAATGAGAACAGGAAATAGGTTGTGGATATTCACCTTAAATTCTTCATAGCTTTCTGAAGGGAAAGACCCAGACAGTCAGAAGTGAGTTCATTGGTAAAAATGGGAAGAAATTCTCCAATCTAGCTTGTCACCAACACTGGCTAATAAAGCAAGTAAAACAAAATAGGAATTGAAAACATCCTTACTCCTAATCATCAAGGATTTCTGAATCTCAAACCAACCTGACATCACCATTTGTAACAGCAAAAGCTAAACGGTTTTCCTAAATTCAGGCCAACATTAGTTAACGCAATTTGCAAAGTTCTAGCCAATAGAAAAGGGAGAACGAGGTATGACTGGAAAGGCAGATGTGAAGTCTGTAAATAACGGTTCAAAGAAAAATCCAGTAAGTTAAAAATTATAAGTGCCTTGATAAAAATTACCTATTAATTCACGTATTTATCAAAATTATACCTGCATATAGTTGTCTGCAAAACAAACCAACCCAAACCCCTCTGCTAGCCCTCTTCTCACTGCCCTCCCATTTCCTACTCCCCAAAGGCAACGACCTTCAATTTTTTCTTTCGGAGTTTATTCCCACATCTCTAAATAACATGCTTACGCTGCTCGGTGATTTCCCGGTTTGGGGTCCTCACTAACTGTTGACTCCCACGAGGTAAGAAAATAATCACCCCTTCTACCTCGTACGCCTCACCGTTGAGAGCACCTGTGCATTACTCACCAAGGGGCCAGGTGGTCTCCTCCAATGACTTCCTTTCTGACACAGCTTTTGTTCCAGCAATTTTTTTGTTTGGTTGTTTGCTTAGTCTTTTGGCGAGCGATTATCTTACCCTTAATTCTCCCCAAGTTCTCTCAAGATGCTCAAACTGAGGTGTTTTTTTTATCAATTCATTTCCTAGAGAACTCTCTCCTAGAACCTTCTCACCCCTTTCAATCTACACTGGTGTTCTCAGTACATTGTTAGTTCATTTAATCCCCAAACAACTCTGATATCCATACTGTTGATATCATTTCCCCCGTTTTACAGACATGGAAACAGAACAGGCACGTTTAAGTAACTTGCTTGAGATCGCACGTAACAATGGTGGGATGAGGCCTCAACATGACATCTGAATGCGTGCTTTTAACTGCTATGTCACACTTCTGTGTGTCCAATGGCATCAGTCATGGAAAAGACTGGGACAGGCATAAGTCAGTACCACGTGGCCATTAAATGATTTTAGGTTAATGACATAAATGAATGCTTTTGGCAAGTGAAGAAAAGCCAAAATCAAAATCATATGCGCAGTGTGGTCAAATATGTAAAAACCCACAACACAGGGAAAAGCAAAAAGTGTCAGGATTATAGCTGTGATTACACGTCCCCTGCCCGTCTCTGACTTTGCTAAGTCTTATGCAATAAGACTGAACAATTTCCGTAACAGGGGGGAAGAGTATCAATTCAAACGTAAGTTTTTCTCCTGGAGAAAGTCCCCCAGCTCCAGGAAAATGTAACAGGCACAGATGTACGCGACCTCTCCGGAAACCTGTGAGGCTCTGGGGATGGCTGCGTGTGTAGGGGCTCCCTCAGGGGCACGATTCTGGGCCAATCCCCTTGCCAGATGGCAAGCTAAGATCAGAGGAAGGAGAAGGATGGTCTGTCCCTACCTGGGAGAGGTCTGAAGAACTTCTCATGGAGATGCAGCAGATCCATCATCATATTATGTCCCACTAAGGGCTACTTGGAGGAAATCGACAGGTGAGAGAAATGAAATTTTAAAAATAAAACAGACGCCATAGACTAACTGCTGTCTCCGGCAAAGGGTGTAGCTTTAGAACCCACTGCATTCTGACGACACGGTAATCCCATCCCCACCTGCATTCCACTCCCATGAAAGGTAGCCTGACTGCTTAAAGGCCAGAAAAGCAAAGCAGTGAGTCAGAGGGACTCGAGGCCTGGGCCGCACTGGGAATCTAAGCTGTGAAGCAGACATGTGCAGTCCCCAAGTAGTTTTAGGTCAATTAGTACTGAAATGCCCACGTGTCTGAAAGGAGCAAAGAACTAGTAATATTTCATAGGGACAGTCTTTCCCCAAATTAATCTGTCATGATTTTGTGAAAGCAAGGTTAGATCCATAAAGCCAGTTAACAAAAAGGAAGTCACTTATCTTAAGGAATCTTAGCGTGCTGTTGAAGGACCCATTAGTACCTACAGCCAAAATTACAAAAGACTGCTAAAGACCAAGGAAAGAGATATTTTTTCCCTACCTTCTGGGCTTTCACCAGCATCTGGAAAAACACAGAAAAACCCCTCGCAGAGAGAAGAATCTTCTCCTGCCAACAGCTCTCTCGATCGCAAGAGGTGTTCTCAAGATACCAGCGATGCCGTTTACTCACTTTCTTCACTGTCACCTGAAAGGAGAAGTAGAGACAAGGTCCCTGTATCCTGGGTTCCTGGGAATGGGGCCAAAAAAGTGGTCTTTCATCTCAAAAGGGAGGAGAGGGAGCGGGGGAGAAGAAGCCTTTCACAGAGGCCAGATTTGGCCAAACGAGAGAGAAATGATAGAGCCACCGAGGCCGCCCCCCTCCAGGTGGGAACTCACCCCCTGGTCTCTCATCACCGTCCAGATGTCGGGGAGGGCCTTCCTCAGCACAAGCTGGACCTCGAAGGCCTGGAAGCCTGCAGCAAGGAAACAAGACTTGCACAGAACCACTGCAGACCCTGGAACGGCAGTCCACCCTCCCCTCAAGAGAAGCCCGAGAGGAAAAGCGGCTGAGAGATGGACGGATCAAGTGGAAAGACAGCTCTTAGGTATGCGCAAGCCCACAAGGCCAAGCGACAAGGATGGCACGGCACGATCTAGGGCAGCTTTCTTGAAGTTTCTGATCTCGGGGCCACTCTTAAATTGAGGACCCCAAAGAGTCTTTGTGTGTGGGGGGGTACAGGTCTTGATATTCATCATGTTAGAAATTAAAACTATACATGAAATTCAAAATCGCCAAGTTTTAAAAATAATAAACCCATCACACTTTTGCCCATGATTTTGTAACATCACGTGGTGGTTATTTGGAGAACACCGGTTTCCTGAGTGATACACATCGTCCAAGTGTTCACATATCATACAATACCATGAAAAGGCACTTGTACGTATGGCCACTGATCTCGTTAGAAAGGTCTCATAAAGTTGTCAAGCTTATGGTGATAGATGCAAGCTTTCCAAAATTCCAGTCTTTTATTGAAAGCTCAAATTTCATCTCTAGCAAATACTGTGAGTGAGTCTCCCTGAAGACAAGGCTTACTTTTTTCACTTGAGAAAGTGATTGAAAATACCCACATTGAAACAACCAGTCAGTTCCTTCAAGTTATATTCCTTAGGGGAATTCCCTGGCAGTTCAGTGGTTAGGACTCAGCGTTTTCACTGCCGAGGGAGGGCCTGGGGTTCAATCCCTGGTCGGGGAACTAAGATCCCACAAGCCATGCGGCATGGCCCAAAAAAAAGAAAAATATATATATATACTTATATATACATACGTATATTTATATATATATATATACATATACACACACACACACATATATATGCTTTTAAATAAATAAGTAAATAAAAGGGAGCTAACTCAGCTCTCAACACAAAAACCTGCACAAGTGCTTTTGCTCAAGACAACCACTGTACTTCGGTAGCAGCAGCAATGTTTCATGAACTTTTATTTTTTCTGTACTTATTTTGATACACAGAATATTTTAAAAGATGAGCAATCAAATATTGAGATTTAATAAAATTAATAATTATTATTTCACGAAAAAGAATTATGTCACTAAATTCCAAGTAAAACTGGAATTTTTAAAAACTGGAAGCAGTAACAAAGAATACGACTACCAGCGTGGTCGGACGCGCCTCCCTTCGCCTGTGCTGGGGCGCCAGCCGCTCTACCCACCGCTGCTGCAGGACCATCAGTGCAAATGGCACAGTGGTAATGGCAAGTGATAGCCGAGTGGTATTCTGACAACAGTTTTGACCTTGTGAACCCCTTGCAAAGGGTCTCAGAGACCCCGGGGTCCACCGACCAGGGCTGAGAACCGCTATTCTAGGGCAGGTTCATCGTGATCCCACATTGTCCCATTGGGGGAAATTCAGAGGGATTCAGAGATTAACGACAGTAAAGCAAGAGTCCATGGGGCACCAAGGATTGGGATAAGAAGGGTGGCTCTGAATGGAACTTCACTCCTCAACCCCAAAATTCAGAATCGGTTGAAAACCCTTCCACCTCCGAATTGCGGTCAGGGCTCTATCTAACCACAAGGACCATGTGTCTGCTGAGCTGCCCCCCAGGATCCATCAGGGGAGAAGGGATGCTCCCCCACCCTCCAGCACGTGACAGCGGCCGGTTCCACAGCTCCCAGGCCGGGGAGCCACCTCCTGCCTACCGGTGATACCAGGGAGGGTCATCCAGTCGCCTTCCTCTGCCAGGTCCAGCCAGCGCGTCACCTCGTCAATCACCACCTTGATTTGGTCTTTATCCAGAGAACTGAAAATGGGCACAGTGAAGCGGGAATGCTGGGGAAGACCACAGAACCACGAGACAGCGCTAACGGGGGAGAGGCTTCTGAAGGCTCCTGTTTCAACACTGTGATCTCGGCAAGAAAATGGACCCCAAAGAGACCACTTCTTTTCTGAGTCTTGTTTTGCGACAGGAAGCCAATCACTTGGCCTCTACCCTCTGGTCTGTCCTCAGGAGCCCTTCTGCCCCTCCCTCGGACAGGCCTATGGGCGGGAGGACGCTGGCATGCAGCCCACACTGAACAACACCATCAGCCCTATCTTCTCAATGCTGCTCTCAGAGGTGAAAAAGCACCACCTGCTGAAGCATGGAAAAGACAGCAACTTTGGTAAGTACACCTTCTCCTGCGTTAGAAATATAAGGACATGATGTTATGTTGAGAAAAGGAAAGACTTTTCTCCAACACTTGAAGATAACAGAAGATTAAAAATTCAATTTGTTTTTCCCTTCCAAAAGGTATTTTTATATAAAACCACAAACAGACACTAAAAAAAAAATTCCCAGATTACATAATTATCTGGACGAGATAATCGTAACATTCCAGAACTAAAAGCTGTCTAATTTAACCCCTTCTTGAGACAGGCAAAGAGTCGCAAGCTCAAAGAGCTTAGAGGACTGGTTCAAAACCAGAAAGCTAGCGGACAGCAGGGCCTGTGTGGGCCCGGGCGGCCTGCTCCTTCCAGCACACAACGCGGCTGTGCAGGCCTGGCCCCAGCCCTACAGTACAACTGGGTTTCAAGTACAACAAGAGGCACTGGAGGCCAAAGAAAAAAGGCAGAGATCCTGCCCTGGGGAACACAGCAGCGTCAGGCACGTGGGGCAACGTGCCCAAGCCAAGGCATGTGACTACCTGGTCAAGGCTACCTGTGATTTACCTTGAAAAATCCCTAAGATCACGTGGGAGGCCAACATAACATCTCACAGGGAGGCCAACAGAGCCATCTTCCCCTCCAGCCCTGGAATGGGGTTCCTGCCTCTTTGAGTACCAAATTAACAGTCAGTTCTTTCTCCCCTTCATTGTTAAACACTAAAATCACACACTACCCAGTGAGAGATTTCTTATCTCAGGCCTGAGAACGGTATCACCAGCACTTCAGGCTGTTGCGTTTGACTGAGCGTGAGTCCAGGAAGCTACGCCAGCTAAAGGTGATGGTGTGAGGTCAGCCTGTCCTGGAGACAGCACGTCTACGCACAGGAAAGCCAGAAACACACCAGCAGCAAAGAAACCCACAAAGCACCCGGAGAAGCAGGCTTTACCTGCGAACTCTCCAGTTCCCAGTCAGGATGCTGTGTTTAATTTTCTTCTCCTGTTCTTCGTTCATATATGGGATTCCATTCTTGAGAAACTGAAGAAAGGAACAGACAAGGAAACTAGTCAGAGGCATCCTCTGTGCTGGCAGCAGAGTGGAAAGAAACCTTCCTTGTCCGCGTTTTGAGGACAAGTCAGAAAGGGGACAGGAAATGGATTCAGACCAGGTGGGCTAGATAGCCTTGCAACCCTCCCCGGTCCCCTCCTCCAATGCTGTACCTTGTTATAATCGAAGCCATGCTCATTCAAAAACTGAACACTAGAAGCCTGGAAAGAGAACTCTGAATCCAAAATCCCAAACGTTGTAGGGAAGAGAAAGAAGTTACATGAATGGGCTTCATACCTAGAAAAAAAATACACATAAGGAGAAAAAGACGAAAACCAGTTTTAGAATTCTGGCTCACACCACAGGCTTCTGAGTGGGCTCTTCCCTCCACTTGAGAAGTACAGTTGACCCCTGAACAACACGGCGGTTAGGGGCGCCCACCGTTCATGCAGTCAAAATCCGCGTATAATTTACAGCCTGCCCTGTGTCTACACATGGGTACCGTCATTTTAGTGAAAAAAATCTGAGTATAAGTGGACCCATGCAGCTCAAACTCCGTGTTGTTCAAGGGTCCACTGTACTTGAATGTCAGCTATATCTCAAGCACTATGACTGGCATGGGGGTGGCCAATGAAAAAAGGCAGAGATCCTGCCCCTGGGGAACAAAGTCTGACGCCCCATTTGAGACAGTGGGGCTGCCATTCAGCATCCTTTCTGACTGCTGCCACCAGGGAGGCACATCACCTTCATTATAACACTGTTAATTGCAATCCTGAAGGCACACACAGGAGACAAGGAAATGGGGAGAGGAGCACCAAAGGTACAGGGGTGCTGGGAAAGGCCCCCAGAGATGGTGCTGCTTTGAGAGACCTGAAGGACCAGTGGGCATCGGCAGGGGAGGGGGGTGGCGGGCACAGAAGCCGGAGGGTCTACAGAGCACCCGGGGCCAAAGCGCTTCAGAGCCTGACGCAGAATTTGAAGGGGGAGCAGGTGGAGAAGGTAAGTGGGCAAGAGCCATGTGTTTTGCCAAAGGTCTTTATACATACTTGTTTGACTCGCCTTCAATACTGGAAAACATAGACAATCCTAGAAGAACGATGGTAGAGAGAATGAATACCAAAAGATAAGCTACCAGAAGTTAACTACAGAAAAACTTCTGAACAGTACTTTGCACCCAAAGTTATTGTACGAGCTTTAGGATAACTTCTAAAAAAGAAAGAAATGAAGAGAAGAGTCAAAACATGAGAACTGTCAAATTGTCATTCACACGGAAATTACTGAAATATAATTGTGAATGGTTGTCCAAACACAGAATGTTAAAATGACACTTCTATGGTTTTAAAACTAGTAAGAGGAAACACTAAGGAAAAAAAAGAGAAAAAAGGGATAATAAAAGAAAAAAAAGAAAACACTAAGATCTATGAAGATGTATACATTTAATTGCTTTAGAATGTCTGTACCGCTAAAAAGACCACACACAAAGTGAAAAAGATTTTGAAGTAGGGGGAAAACAATACAAACGCATCTAAGTGCTGTTTCCCATACTTTCAAAGAGGTCTCACAATTAAGAAAAACAATCACAACAGAATAATAGCAAAGGACAAGGACACAGAGCAAAACACACACATACACATACACACACACACACACACACACACACACATACACGGGTGTTCACCATCATTCACAGGAAAAGAATCAGTAAAATGTCTCATGACCTGTTTTTTAAATAAAGTTTTATTGAAATACAGCTATGCTCATTCATTTGTGTATTAACTACAGCTGATTTCTCATTAACAAGGGCAGCACTGAGTAGTTGTAACAGAGACAGTATGGCCTGCAAAACCTAAAATATTTAGTTTAGCCCTTTACAGAAACAGTTTGTTGATCCTGTATTAAAAATGTAAATCTGAACGGTAATTTTAGATCATTTTTCCTCTACCAGGTGGGCAAAAACTTAAGACTGGTAATACTCAGTGTGAGTGAGGGAAACAGACACATTCCCTGTTAGTGTAAGTCTCTGTAAGCTTCTCAGATGGTTGGTAGGAAGAGCAATAGTTAGACAACAAATGAATACTTTAATGCACATACCCCACTGCTACAAGTATACCAAACACATACATTCACAAATACACAGTAACATATAAACACTAAGACAGTCAATGCAGCCCTGTTTCATCACATACAAATGGTAACTGAAGTACTCATCATTAAGAGAGGGATCCAACAGATACATTCAGTTTGGAGTGCTATGCAACCGTTAGAAACAAACAGGAGGGCTTCCCTGGTGGCGCAGTGGTTGACAGTCCGCCTGCCGATGCAGGGGACATGGGTTCATGCCCCGGTCCGGGAAGCTCCCACATGCCGCGGAGCGGCTGGGCCCGTGAGCCATGGCTGCTGAGCCTGAGCGTCCGGAGCCTGTGCTCACAACGGGAGAGGCCACAACAGTGAGAGGCCCGCATACCGCAAAAAAAAAAAACAAACCAGGAAATCTGTATAAGCTGATATAGAAAGATCTCTAAACCCCAGTCGTGGGGAAGAAAAAAAACGATGCAGAACAACATGTTTATAGTATGATCTTGTATATGATTTTTCTTTAAAGAAAACATACAAATTTTTCCCTGAAAGATGGTACAAGTTCCTTAATGTTGATTTAGGCATGGAGATCACGTTTCTGCTTATTCTGAAGTGTTAGGTCTCGCAGGCATGACATGGCCAAAAACCAAATGAACACGCAAAATGATAGCCAGTATCTCACAAAGGCGCCAAAACTGTTTTCCCAGTAGGAAACACAAAGACAATTTTAAAAAAGGAAGAGGTCTTCCCTGGTGGCACAGTGGTTGGGGGTCCGCCTCAGGGGGTGCGGGTTCGTGCCCCGGTCCGGGAGGATCCTACGTGCTGCGGAGCGGCTGGGCCCGTGAGCCGTGGCCGCTGGGCCTGTGCGTCCGGGGCCGGTGCTCCACGGCGGGAGAGGGCGCAGCGGTGAGAGGCCCGGGCACGGCAAAAAAAAAAAGGAAGAAAGTCTCTATTTCAGTAACTTATAAGAAACAGCGGAAGATTAGACTCACCAATCTGACAGACGGTGAACTGCTGAACACTCTGACGGGTCTTGAGATACCACTCTGATGGCAAATCAAACAGACTGTGAAAAAATAGGCATCTCAGCGCAGAGGCCAGCAAGGCAGCACAGCCTCCATGCTGGATCAGCACGTCTCAACCAGGCGCAGCACTTTCCTTGTTACAACTAGAGAACCAGCGTTTCGTGGACAAGGGCCAGGTCCCCAAACCCCACACAAAATGCTGTCCTGCCCGCCCAATGCCAACAGGGTGCCTGTCGGGAAACAATGCTGGCCGGCCAGGGTGTCGTCCAGGAGCGCGCGGCCGAGAACCTCTCCAGCTCAGCTCTAAGGCAGTTTTAGCTTTACCTGATCTGCTGGGGCCCGGACGGGTTAGAACGAAGGCCAGTGAACTCTATGTCTAGACCTGCAGGGGAGGCAAGAAAGACAAGAGTCCCCAGGCGCAGGCCATCGCAAGGCTCTCTGTGCGGTAAACGCTGCTGGTGGTAAAAGTTCCGGCTCACCTTCTTGCTGCTCAAGAGGCCAGGAGAGGTCAAGAAGGGAGAACAGAGGAAGCCAAAGCAAGGACGAGCCAGGCCACCCCGTTCCACCTGGACCAAACTGGGGCCAAGGCTGTACCTGCTGCCTAACATCCCCCCCCAGGCCCGAGAAGGCACACACCCTGTCCTTCGGAGGGGCCCTGTTTGAGCCTCCTGCAGCCTGGCAACCACCCAGCCGGGCCTCACCTCTCCGCCCTCTGCCGCCCAAACCACACCCTCCCGCGGGCCAGGGGGCTGCGGCGACGAGGCCCGGAATCCTGGCGCCTTACCCACGAAGTCCGCGCCCAGGACGAGCTCCTGCAACAGAGGGAGGCTCTGCTCGAACTCATCGGCGCCCACGTCCATGGCCACGCAGCTCCGCCGAGGGCGCCCAGTGCGGCCACGTGCTGACACGCGCTTCCGCCGCGCCGCCGTCTTAAAGGGCTCGCAGCGGGGAAAACCGCTGCCCCAGCACACCGCCACCAGCCCCGGGGGCCTCTGACCAGCGGAGGGCGGCGCCGCCACCTGCCCACCCACGGGCGTTTGATCTTACACTTGGGCCCCTACGGTGAAGGGAAGCTTAGTTAGACTCCGCCCTGCCGCTCAAAGGCCATTTACCTTGCTCCGCAGCAATTTCTTCGCAATCCCTACAAGGGGAGAATATCATTTAGGTAGAATGTGAAGAGGAATGGTAGGAAAAAGAAGAGCCTGAGACAGTAGGAACGGACCAGTAAACAGCACCTGAAGGAATTGCAGTAGATCAGGTACTGCAGCTACGGTGCAGGGATAGAGGGACCGCCTCTTGTTGGTTTTCCAAATCCGCACTTCTTCCCAACTTGGCCATCGCCGCCAACATGGGTCTGTCCCATCTCCTCCCCAACAACCCGCCTTCTCCCTCTCTATTTTGCATCACTGCTGCCTTTGTAATACCTTGCATCAAACTTGCCACACAAAGCCTCAAAAATTGCCCATCAAACTGAAGTTCTTGGTACAGAGATGATCTACATCACACGCCTAGAAAAAATCCCTACCTATGGCGTCCCTTACAGGTGAGCCCTATTTTTGTCACTGTCAATTTCCAAAGCCACACTACTCCAGTCTGTGGTCTCCTTTGCATCCTCCCCTAAATTCTAGACTTGTCTGAACAGCCTTCTAGGACTGTGGTCTTCAAAGTGAGATGCTCCAATCTTTAAGAAGAGGGAAGAAAATATTAGAACTATACTATGTATTTGTAAATGTGTCCACTGGGGTACCTGTTGATCAAAAGGGAACTACTAAGCCATTGCACTCTGAAGGCCTCTCAGAGTGAATCAAACTTTTAAAAAATGTTGGTGCATACGTATTTCTTGTTAAAATAATAATACACTGAATACTTAGATTAACAGTATCGATGTTATTTCACTTCTGTATAAATATACAATTGAGAATACACATTTCAAATGTGGGGGGGGAAATGCTCTAGAAGCCACTTTAACTGCTTACTGGTTCTTCCTCTTCGCATTTGTCTTAAATAGCCAAAATCAGTTAACACCTTACTTTGATTTAGCCACTCATTTAAGAGACCCGCCGTGATTCCCATCTACCCCACTTCAATTTTAAATTAACCTGAATGTACTTCAAGCTTCATCTCCTACCTAACAAATTTTCACTTGATGGCAAACTTAGCATACACTAACCCTGTCCATTTCCTTTCCTCACTGCATTCCTTTCTTCTTTCAAACCTGGTTCTGTTAGGATCCAGGAGCCCAACTGAGGTTAGGATTTGCCCCTTTTATCTTCACATGACTGTTTATAATAAATTGACTGATATTGACATCTCTTATTAAAAAAACACCTCCACACCCTGAGCGGCAACCCAGCCACGGTGACAAATGCATAAACCTATGTGTACCCATGCCACAGTGAGCTCAAAGGCAGAGAAAATGTCATATAACCAGAAAATAAGAGTTCACAATATACCTTTATTCTTTAACTTATAAACATTTGTTCCTCAAAAGTTAATTATAGGCTTCCCTGGTGGCGCAGTGGTTGAGAGTCCGCCTGCCGATGCAGGGGACACGGGTTCGTGCCTCGGTCCAGGAAGATCCCACATGCCGCGGAGCAGCTGGGCCCGTGAGCCATGGCCGCTGAGCCTGCGCGTCCGGAGCCTGTGCTCCGCAACGGGAGGGGCCACAACAGTGAGAGGCCCACGTACGGCAAAAAAAAAAAATAGTTAATTATAATTGGCAACAGCTCTTCTCAAATACTTCTCTCACGTCAGAGAGAGGAGAAGAATTTAGCCCTGGATTTAAAACAAACACACACAAGGGGAAAAGAGGACAACCTTAACTACTAATAACATTCCACTGTTAGGTTACTGTACAGGACGTCCAAGCTGGCGGTTCATCTAGAGACTCTCTCCTGATGAACGAATAGCTGACAGCTTTACATTTACAAGTATCAAGCAACGCTTCCGCTTCATTCATAGATTCTCCGAGGCTCCTGCAGCACCACACCACCTTCTGTCATGGCACTCTGCAGTCGTTTCATCTGGTTTTGAAGATCAGGAAAAAAGGAAAAGATTAAGTCAACACCACAAGCTGACAATAGTTCAATTCCCAAGAGAAAGAGAAATAAACAACTGATTTGATCCTTGCTAACTTCCCAGCCTACACTGGTTTTTCAGAAAGTGACCTTAATAATGACACAGATAAGAAAAAAGAGGATGTAGAGATGTCAAGGATTAGCAGCATTTTAAAATATTCTATAGACAAGATGTTACTATATGAATAGGGAAGCAGAGTGGTCAACATTATGGCTATGAAATCGGTCACGTGGGTTTGAACCCTGCCCCGTGCCACAAGGACTGGGCCAGCCAGCCTCAGCTGACCTACAGAACATGAGTCCCGACACGCTATAGGCTGCTGTGAGGTAATGCACATCAGGATACTCACCTCAGGCTCTGACACTTGGAAAGAACTTAATAAATGGAACTATTATTATGTAAATATCTACTGTCAAGAATTAACACAATAGCTTTTAACTAAGTACATGAAAACAAAAATACCGAGTCTGAGGCTGCCTCCCAAGGAGTTGGTTGGTAGACCATGAAGTTGATTCCTGCTTCCAAGCACCGCTCTGCCAGCACTCGTCCTACACTCTCACAAGCCACCACATTTCTGGTGCTATAAAGGTGTTTTTTAATGGCCCATTCACGAGTGGATGCCGAAACCACAGTCTGGCCATTGCGATGCTCAACAAGCGCGTCTATGTGGTGCTGACTCCTTATAACTCGCAACCTAAATGAGGTGAGAGAATAAAATCATAAAAGAATTCTAAAGATAAATGACTTCAGGTGAATAAATGCCGAAATAGTTCTCAAGAATGTAATGTCTGGTTCATTTACTTCAGCATACTTAACCTGGCTTTTACTCGGGAAAGGTGTTTTCCCCTTGCTTTTATGAGAATATCATCAGCAATAAAGCAAACATTTCTACTTAGCCTCAAATATCCAGGAGAAATTTGGTATTTCTGACTGCTGAGATTTACACAGCATCTACTTCAAAAAAAGGATTTGAAGAGGCAAAGCTAAGTTGCCGACCCTACACTGGATAAAAACATACTTACTACATGCTATTTTTTTTTTTAAAGGAAGGAAATATTTTATTTATTTTTTGGCCACGCCATGTGGCATGTGGGATCTTAGTTCCCTGACCAGGGATCGAACCCGTGCCCTCTGCATTGGGAGTGTGGAGTCTTAACCACTGGACCCCCAGAGAAGTCCCCTTACTATATGCTTTTATTTTCTAGCTAACGATTTAAATATAAAAACAGAAATCATAAGTGTACTAGAAGACAACATGGGAGAAGTTTTAAGTAATGTCAAAGTAAGATAAACCTATTTAACTATATCAAGCTATTTAACATGACCTCAAACTACATCATATGGCTTTTGTTTAAAAAAAATTAACAAAGTTTTCTGCATGCTAAGAAAAACAAAAAAACAAAACAGTAAAGTCAAAAGGCAAGCAATGAAACAAAAAATACTTTTAAATCATATATTGTGCTAATTTCCATAATATGTAAAAAGCCTCCTATAATCAATAAGGAAATGACCAGTAACTTAATAGGCAGAGGATGGATAGACTGTTCACAGAAAAGAAAAATATTAATGACTCTTAAACCCATGAAAATATGCCCAATCTCACTGCTAAATTGCATGGACAAGACAATTCATTTCAACACTGTTTGAAATCATAAAAGATAATCATCAATAGGCAGTCAGTTAATTAAAACAGCCATGCAACGGTATTTTATTTTTAAAATCTTTATTGGAGTATAATTGCTTTGTAATGTTGTGTTAGTTTCTGCTGTATAACAAAGCGAATGAGCTATACGTATCTCCCTCCCACCCTCCCTATCCCACCCCTCTAGGTGGTCACAAAGCACCGAGCTGATCTCCCTGTGCTATGCAGCTGCTTCCCACTAGCTATCTATTTCACATTTGGTAGTGTATATGTCAATGCTACTCTCTCACTTCATCCCAGCTTTCCCTTCCCCCTCCCCATGTCCTCAAGTCCATTCTCTATGTCTGCGTCTTTATTCCTGTCCTGCCCCTAGGTTCATCAGAACCTTCTTTTTTTAGATTCCATATATATGTGTTAGCATATGATATTTTTTTTCTCTTTCTGACTTACTTCACTCTGTATGACAGACTCTAGGTCCATCCACCTCACTACAAATAACTCAATTTCGTTTCTTTTTATGGCTGAGTAATATTCCATTGTATATATATGTGCCACATCTTCTTTATCCATTCATCTGTTGATGGACACTTAGGTTGCTTCCATGTCCTGGGTATTGTAAATAGTGCTGCAATGAACACTGTGGTACATGACTCTTTGAATTATGGTTTTCTCAGGTATATGCCCAGTAGTGGGAATGCTGGGTCATACGGTAGTTCTATTTTTAGTTTTTTAAGGAACCTCCATACTGTTCTCCATAGTGGCTGTATCAATTTACATTCCCACCAACAGTGCAAGAGGGTTCCCTTTTCTCCACACCCTCTCCAGCATTTATCGTTTGTAGATTTTTTGATGATGGCCATTCTGGCCATCCGTGTGAGGTGATAGCTCATTGTAGTTTTGATTTGCATTTCTCTAATGATTAGTGATGTTGAGCATCCTTTCATGTGTTTGTTGGCAATCTGTATATCTGTATATCTTCTTTGGAGAAATGTCTATTTAGGTTTTCTTCCCATTTTTGGATTGGGTTGTTCGTTTTTTTTGATATTGAGCTGCATGAGCTGCTTGTACATTTTGGAGATTAATCCTTTGTCAGTTGCTTCGTTTGCAAATATTTTCTCCCATTCTGAGGGCTGTCTTTTTTTCTTGTTTACGGTTTCCTTTGCTGTGCAAAAGCTTTTAAGTTTCATTAGGTCCCATTTTGTTTTTATTTCCATTTCCCTAGGAGATGGGTCAAAAAGGATCTTACTGTGATTTATGTCATAGAGTGTTCACGCACATATGGTCACCTTATCTTTGATAAAGGAGGCAAGAATATACAATGGAGAAAAGACAGCCTCTTCAATACATGGTGCTGGGAAAACTGGACAGCTACATGTAAAAGAATGAAATTAGAACACTTCCTAACACAGTACACAAAAATAAACTCTAAATGGATTAAAGACCTAAACGTAAAGCTACAGTATTTTACACAGTTACTTCAAACAGTTATTTTACATAATTAAGAACAAAGTAGCAATTTATGATGCTGCTGTTGCTAACATTTACTGAACACTTACTGTGCCAGGGAGTCCTAATTGTTTACAGGTATAGCTCATGTCTCAAACTAATCCCATTATTCTTTCTTTCTTTATTTATTTTTTTTCTTTTTTGGGCTGCAGAAACTGACACAGAAAGGTTAAGTAACTTAGCAAGGTTACAACTAATGAATGGTAAGTAATGAAGCTAGGTAGGATTTAAGTCCAGGGGTCTGGCTCCAGAGCCAATGTTCCCACCAACACAAAATATTTCCAAGATGTATTTTTAAGTGTGTGTGTGTGTGTGTGTGTGTTGGGAGGGGTGAAGGAGGTGGGGGGGGAATGCAGAACAATATATATGATGTGGTAAGATTTATAATGAAAAAAATACAAGTTCATACTTATCTGCATAGACTAGCTCTAGAAGGATACACAGAAACTATAGTCCCTTTTGGATTTTACAACATTTGTATACATTATACATTTAGAAATTAAGTTCATGATAAAGAAAACACTGAAATCAAGCATTATACTAAGATTCTTAGTGTGAAATAGCATAAAAAGCACTAGATTTAGAAATGTGGGTTCTACTCCTAGTTTCGCTGGTAGCCCTAGTAAAAATCACAATCTCTTAATCCAGGGGTCAACACACTCTTTCTGTAAGGGATCAGATAGTAAATCTTTTATGGTTTGCAGGCCATATTGTAAGCAGAGAGGGTAGTGGGTCCCTGGAGAAAGAGAACTAGCATGTCTTTCTCCACATAAGAGAAGCCATTTTTGGCCTAAGCCATTCTGTGCTCTAAGCTTGGCCACAGTGCCTGCTCTTGAACAGGTCTCAGTAATTAATGATCTTAAGGGAAGTAAGGGAATGCAGGAACAAAGGAAAAGCAGTCAAGAAACAATAGTCTAGTGGTAAAACAGAGTCCTAGTTCCTCCTCAAGGGAAATATATAACAATCTGATACCGTCTTTAAGTTTCTCCATCCTCAGGTGGAGGATGGAAATGACTATGTTGACCCCTGTGACTTCAATCAACTAACGCTAGGACTCTATCGACCCTGGCCCCAATTCCATGCTGAATTCTCCTCTGCTCAAGCCCCTTCATGAATATGCTTGTACCCTTAGCTTAAAGCTCCCGCAGTTTTGCTGTTCCGCGTGACCCTGCTTTGGGGAAGATCCCGGGGTTCTCCTTACTTGCTGCAAGTAATAAATCCTTCCTTCTCCTGATCTTTGGCTTGCTTGTGTCTTCTGGCTTGACATCCACCGAGAGGTGAACCTAGTTTCCAGGTAACAACATGGGTCAACTGCTCAACTCAGCCACAGTAATACCAGGACAGCCAGGTAAGAATGAGTGGTGGCTGGGTGCCCATAAAACTTTCTTTGTGGATAATGAACTTTGAATTTTACACAATTTTCACATTACAAAATATTCTTTGCATTTTTTAAAATCTTTAAAAAAAAGTAACAATATTTAGCCTGCAAGCCAGCTTTGGCCCAGGAGCCATAGTTTGCTGGTCCTTGTCTTAAACCATTAGTGCAACAAAGGAGTAGGACTCATTATCTCCAAGGTCACTTCCAATTTTATACTGATAATACTGTGAATGGAGAGATAGGGAAAAAAGGGGGGAAAGAGATCTCCAATTATTTAAATAATCCAAATATTAAGTAAAAGTGATAATTTGGGTATTTCAAAAAAAAATTCAGGATTCAAGATTCAGATTATTTCGACGATGAACTGCCTGCCCCCTTTCTTTGACCCCCTCCTGTCTCCCTAAGGCTCAATTCCCCTGCTCCTGTAAAACGGGGGAAATTACTGCACCTGCTTCAAAAAGTACTTTTAAGGATTAAATGAGAAAATGCATATAAAGCACCTAGCATAGTTCCTGGCGAAGACAAAGCATTCAGTAACTGGCCATCTTTATAACAAAGAAGAGACTCCTAACGTTCTTCCTGTCTCTACCACCGCCCCCTGAAAAATTTGTTCTCCTCAAAGGAACCAGAATGATCTTCCATTCGGGCTCAAATTTTAAATCCCCTCGTAGTTTCCCACTGTAGTGAGAATAGCGTCTAAAGCGCTTACTTGATTTACAGAGCTAATGATGTGTCTCCTACCCACCTCTCGGCCCTCTGAGCTCCAGGTCCACAGGCCTTTCGGTGCCCCAAATGCGCCAAGCTCATTCCCACCCTAGCTGTTTCCCTTGCTGGGAACGCTCTTCCTGGCAGATAGTTTGGCTTCTTCCTATTATCTGAGGGGTCTTAGTCAACCCGTTCCCCATTCTAACTTTATCCTCTTTCAGTTTCCTCCATGACACCTACGTATTTATTGTTTGCCGCCCCCCTCCACTAACCCCTCCTAGACCCACCGCAAGGCAGCTTCCTGAGAGGAGAGTCGCCAGCAGTTACCGGGCACGTTCCTCAAATGAACTGATGAAAACAATTTGCAGAGCACCATGCATGCTCTGTGGTCAATACCTAGCAGAGTTAATTACCTGTGCCAGAACTCGCGGGAGGGCCACACTGTCCCCCAGCCCCGCTCTTTTCTGGCTACAGCTAAGAGCTCCAGATTCCGGGGGTTCCGGTTGGTGAACTCCGGGGCAACAGCTTCATTTCCTTCAGGGTCCGCTTCAGGCTTCACCGCTGGCTTGGAACTGGTCGACAGCACTGCCACCCGACACCCTAAGAACGTAAACAACCATACGTATCTTTAAAAAATGACGAAACGGGGCTTCCCAGGCGGCGCAGTAGTTGAGAATCCGCCTGCCGATGCAGGGGACCCGGGTTCGTGCCCCGGTCCGGGAAGATCCCACGTGCCGCGGAGCGGCTGGGCCCGTGAGCCATGGCCGCTGAGCCTGCGCGTCCGGAGCCTGTGCTCCGCAACGGGAGAGGCCACGACAGTGAGAGGCCCGCGTACCGCAAAAAAAAAAAAAAAAAAAAAAAAAAGACGAAACGGACAAAACAAAAATATGATCTAACTTGTCTCCATCCTCTCCCCCTCAGTCTTCGCGCCCTGGAAGGGGGACAAAAGGTATGTTCGGTCACAGGGTGTAGTCATCACAGACCCTAGTCCTTAATTTTCTACTAGTGTCATCACGATGCTGTTAGCTCGTTTAGTTTTCGATGGTATATGTTGAATGCAAAAGACGACCTGCATGTGCACATTGTGCTGACCCTGGGGAGTAATCTGAGAGACGTGGGAAGATGAAATTACCGGGGTTCCTGCAAACCGACAACAGCTCCCAGAACCCCGAGCGAAGCGCCATTGCTGAGGGGAATCGTAGCCAAAACCTCGGAAAGACCTCGCCTCCTCTCCTCACCGACGTCCCAGCGGCTCGCCGGCCGCAGCCATATTAACTTAGGAAAAGACCTTAGGAGAACGTAAGGGCATCGACACCTCGAACCCGAACAAGCCCCCTGCCGCTGAATGGCGGATAGGGCAATCCGTCATCTCCGCTCTTCCAATCAGCGCTTACGCTGGGGCGCACGCAGGCGCCGGATTCAACCAACCACCTCGCAGCAACGCGCTTGGTGGTTGGCTCACGGTCCGTTAAGTCGGGCCGAGCTCATCGGGGGCGTCCCGCGTCCAACACACTGCCTGCGTTTCATTGCGTCATTTGGGCCCTGGGGTCGCAAAGCATAGACCGGTCATTGTCGGACACACACGCACGGAGACACACACGGACAGGCCGTTTGGGCTCTGGGAGGACGGGGCAGCGCGAGATGCAGTTTTCAGAAAGGGTGGTTGTCGCTTTCCCACATGACCCATGAAGCTTATACCCGTGAGCCCGGGAACAAAGCCTGCTACTTGTCGCGTGCTCTCCTAGCTAGCTCATACATTTAAGTAAAACAAGAACGCCGATTTACACTCCCCCAAGTAAGACTCGCTCAGAACCCCGGCTCTACCTTACACGGCCCTACCCCCCACCCCCCGTTCCGTCACAGAACTCCGCCCTACCGACCACCTTTTCTAGAAGGCACTAGAATGTGCAAACGCGCACGCGCAATTTGTGCGTAGTAGGGAAAACTTCGGCCCGGCGCCCTCTTCCTCCAGCGGTCCGAGATACTGACTTCCGCCCTCCTACCTTCGCGCCCTTCTCATTCGCTCTCTAATTGAGCGAAAGTGCTGGATCCGCCCCCTTCAGGGTCCTCACTTCCTGCGCGTTCACGATTCTCCACCCTCCTCCCCATTTTTCTTTCCCGCCCTGCCCCGCGGCCCGGCCAGGGAGCTGGGAGGAGTGGAATTCCCAGCAGCTCCCGCGGCGTAACTCAGGCCAGTTCCACGCAGTCGCCGCTGCTGTGGCCGCCGCCCGGCCCAGGAACAAGACGCTTGCTGCCCGCGGTGTGAGTGAAACTCGACGTGTGCCCTGCCGCGAAGATGGAGGGGCCCTTGTCCGTGTTCGGGGACCGCAGCACTGGGGAGGCGATCCGCTCCCAGAATGGTAAGGGCGGGCGAGGCCTGCGGCGGGCCCGCGGCGGTGCGCCACCCTCCCCTGCCTCGCTGGGGCCGTGGCTGCCGTGCTCACGCCTTCCCTTCTCTCCCCAGAAAGGGACCCCCGGGTGGCACGGGCGGCGTCTCCGACCCGCGGCGGGTCTCGGCGCTTCGGGGCGGCAGCGCCCTCTTCCCGGAGCGCGGCATTCCCGAGGGCGCAGCGCGGTTTTAACTAGAGCTGCCCGGATGCTGCGGTCGTGAGGCTGGCGAGGCGCGCCCCGACCTGGAGAGCGGGCCCCGCGCACCGACACGTGCCGCCGTGCCTCGAGTCCCAGAGGGCCGGGTGCCCTGCGCCCTTTTGTCTTGATGCTAATCAGGAAGGGTGTCCACCGCAATCTCTGGGTCTCCTTTTAGGGCCATTCACCAGGAAGAACTGGCTTTAACGGCTCGTTTTACTGAGGGGCGAATGGCCATCAGCCACTCTTCAAGACGACTTGCCCGTGGTCCCCCTGCCGATTCAGTCCGTACCCCACCTGTCGCTGACCACTTCCTGTAACAAAGCTAGCTGACGAAGTTTTTGTTAAATGTTAAATGATAAACACATTTTATCTAGTAGATTTTAACCGCTTAAAGCATTGTTGAGATGGTTTACACTTCAGAAGTCACGAATGCCAGTCCCTCGTACTGTCATTTGATAGATTCCTATTTTTGTCATGAACAAATTTGAAGTATAGTCAGAACCTTTGGATTACCGCTTTTTTGATTCACAAAGTCTTGTTAATTTTAATAGAACTTTTTTTTTCTTAAACCTGCCAGAGTCTGAAGGAAAAGGCTGATACGTATCTATTTCTATTCTGTATGGAGTGGCAGAATCTGAAATGTCGAAGAGTAGATTATGTTTTAATTTTATGAGACAATAAAGTGGGTACTCTCTACAACACTTGGCGTCCCCTTGGCGGTTGAATTCAGAGTGTGTGTTACTAGCCACTCCCCATATTAGACTTTTAATAGCTAATTTTCAAATTGGGACGGATTTGTTGATTTGAAAAATTCAGAGGCTGTTGCATGTCACTTACTTCTTTTAGGCTGAAATGATTGTCCTTGGAATCAAGGATTTTCTAATTTCTTTCTTTCATTTCTGCAGTCATGGCTGCAGCTTCGATTGCCAATATTGTGAAAAGTTCTCTTGGTCCAGTTGGCTTGGATAAAATGTTAGTGGATGATATTGGTGTAAGTATATCTAAATATTGTGTTAGTCACTTTAAGGGAAAAAAACTGTTCATAAACACCTTGCTTTGTAAATTCTTTGTTTTTATCAGGATGCTAGTGTTGAAAGGTATACCGAAGGTGAATGTTTCATAATGGGGTTGTTCTAACTTAGGGGATATTCTGTTTCTGTGGGTGATTATGTCAGTTTTTCTTTCCCGGGAAATTTCTTAGGATGTAACCATTACTAATGATGGTGCGACCATCCTGAAGTTACTGGAGGTGGAACACCCTGCAGCCAGAGTTCTTTGCGAGCTTGCTGACCTGCAAGACAAAGAAGTGGGAGACGGAACTACCTCCGTGGTAGGTAAAGACTAATGGACTAATGGCTAAATACTGGTATACCTTTTAAAATCAAACTTTCAGAAAGTGAAGCCAGAGGTAAGTCATTTGTTTTGGGGGTAGTGGTTCAGAAACAAAATTTGAAGACTTGTGGTTATAGCTAGTTTGTACAATTCAAGTAGAAAAGAAACTTAAGAGATAATTTAATATAATCCTCACTTTAAATGTTTTTGCGAGTTTTACGAATTTTTTCTCAGCTATTATTCATGCATCACGCAGAATTTTTTTTAATGGTTTCTTTTTAAAGGAAAAAAAAGTGTCTTTTTTTTCTCCTCCCCTCACAGCCTGAGGCCCAGGAATTCCTAAAACCTTACCAGTTTTTTAAAAACAACATGTTTTTATATTTTAAAGGCTGACAAGTGATCTTATGAGTTCAAATGGGAGTTTGAGAAAGTTTGTAAACGCGATCAGTAACATGATTTAAACTCCTTGAAGATCACCCAGCACCCTGATGTAGAAACACTATTATTTGGTGAGGAACAAATAATAATTTGCTGTAAAGAAACAAGCAGTGGTTTGTGGTAGAAAATGGTTGTTTCTAGATTAAACTTTAAGCCATGGAAGAATGAAATCTACCTCTTCTAAAATAATGATAATGGTCTTTGTTAAGTAGCTTGTTTATGATAACGTAGTTTTTAAAATGTAACTATAATTTCCCCAAAAGATGCAGACTAAATTTTTTCAAAGTTTTTTTTTGCTTAAAAAATAATTTTTGGTGTACTTAGAAGGATGATTTTTAAAATAATAACGTAAAATAGCACAGATCAAGAATTCCCTGGCGGTTCAGTGGTTAGGACTCCGCACTTTCACTGCCGAGGGCCTGGGTTCAATCCCTGGTTGGGGAACTAATATCCTGCAAGCCGTGCACAGCCAAATAAATAAATAGTACAGATGATCTGAGTGGTCAGGCTCTTCATTTAGCTTATGTTGAGCACTTCATCTTGAAGAGTAATGGATGTGTCTCCTATTGTTGTACTGACTCTTATTTGGCTTTAGCTATTTGCGTATACAATACCGTGTAGGGGTGTCTTTTTTTCTGGTTTCTAATAAGCAGTTATGCATTTCACCACTGTTACCATTCTGGTTCTTAATATCTGATGCGTGTTAGTGTTGTTTGTACATATGTGTTGCACATAATGAATGTCAGGCTACTGTGAGAGTAATGGATGTTTTCTCTGCAGGTTATTATTGCAGCAGAACTTCTAAAAAATGCAGATGAACTTGTCAAACAGAAAATTCATCCCACATCAGTTATTAGTGGCTATCGACTTGCTTGCAAGTAAGATTGTTTACATTCAGAGAAAATTTTATATATTATTTAATGTAATAGTTGCCAACAGTCTGTTCTTTAAATGTTTCAATTAATGACTAAATCTTACTTTGAAAAAGTTGTATTTTAGCATTTAAGTAAACATTTGAAGTAGGAAGTTGGGCCAGTATCCTTTTCTTCCCATTTGACTACCACATTATCTCCTAATAATAGATTTAGTGGCTATGCTTATGGGATAGATTAAAATTGCCGTGATCTGAAGAGGGAGGATTATTTGTGTCCTCCTCCTATATGAAATGGCTGAACAGAAAATTGATGCCTCTGACATCCTGACACAATGATAAAGCAAAAATTTTGAGTAGTGAATTTATGTTTTCTTCCCCACACTTCACACAGGGAAGCAGTGCGTTATATCAGTGAGAATCTAATTATTAACACTGATGAACTTGGAAAGGATTGCCTGATCAATGCTGCTAAGACATCGATGTCTTCCAAAATCATTGGAATGTATCCTTGTGATGGTCCAGTAAAGTGTAGGCTTTTTTAAAAGTAAGACGCTGTGTTAGTTTTTCTGCCAGATGATGCTGTGTGGAAATTGCCTGTTCCCTTCTTTCCTAGGGGGAAAGGTAATACAAAGTATGTGTAAAGTAGTATGCAGATAGTGATAAATAGTACTCTAACATTTTGGTGGCGTATATAATGGTTGTTTCTTTGATGAGATTGCTAAAAGGAAGTGCCTTTGAATTACCCTTGATTTTCATGTGCACCCGCTGTCCATCCCGAGTCTCTTGTTCTCCTTAACTGTTGGCTTAGAAGTGGAGATTTCTTTGCTAATATGGTGGTAGACGCTGTACTTGCTGTTAAATACACGGATGTCAGAGGCCAGCCTCGCTATCCAGTCAATTCCATTAATATTCTGAAAGCCCATGGGAGAAGTCAGATGGAGAGTATGCTCATCAATGGCTATGCACTCAACTGTGTGGTGGGATCCCAGGGTAAGGCTTGGTTTGATTTGGTCGTGTAACAAGAATACTAAAGGATAAAGTTAGCTGTTGGTGGACTGTATAACTACATTTTCAGGTGAAGTATCCAGGATGTGCATTTACTGTTCTTTAGTGAAGCCTAGAGAAAAAGGAAATGGTCCATAATGTTGCTAATTCCTCTTTTGTAATTTAATTACATATAACTTAACAAAAATGCAAATTAAAAGAAAACACGTGTGTTTAATGCCATTAAGTGTTTGTTTCTAAGGGTAAAAGTAATAAAATTTAAATTCGTGTACATACAACAATTTAAAATCTCTGCAGATCTCTAAGGATAGGTGTGTTTTATAAAAGGTAACAATGTTATAGTTACTGTAAAGGTACTTAACGTTATGTTCAATTTTAGGCATGCCCAAGAGAATAGTGAATGCAAAAATTGCTTGCCTTGACTTCAGCCTGCAGAAAACAAAAATGAAGCTTGGTGTACAAGTGGTTATTACAGACCCTGAAAAACTGGACCAGATTAGACAGAGGTATGTTGAGAGATTCATTTTTGACCTTGGACAGGGGGTGTTTGTAAAGTACCCTTTTTTAGAGCGGGTGACAGTAAACTAAAAAGAATGAGTGGTAGGTCTAATAGGTAGCAGGGTATGATGATTAGGCAAGTAGGTTTTTTGTTTTCAAGTGAGTGTCTTGGAGGACTTTAAATATTAACGTTTTTAACCAAAGTTTTAACTGAAGTCAAACTATATTTTACCCAAACTGTTTGGAAAATTAGAAAACGTGATGATTTACGAGAGGTTTGGGTGATACGTGAAAATCAACATTCTATGAAATTTTGGTTTTATGAGTATATTAATATTAAGGCTTGAAGATACATCCAGGAATGTGTTTCCTCAAGTGGTACAAGAACCAAACAGTATAGTGTTGATTCTGCCAGGTACCAGCTAGTTCATACGTCCATATCTATTGACTGGCATGCTAGAGAGCTAGTCGGGAAGAGGTACTCCCTTTTTTTTCCTTTGTTTTTTGGCCGAACCATGCGGCACACGGGATCTTAGTTCCCCAACCAGGGATCGCATCCCCTGCTGTGGAAGCACGAAGTCTTAATTGCTGGACCACCAGGGAAGTCCCAAGATGTACTCTTAAATCTATCTGCATGTGTACTCTTTCCATCAGAGGTCAGCCCCTCTAGAATAAGTATTCAGAGCCTGTTGCCTTCTGCTTTTAGAGTCTTGCTTCCTCTATTATTCTTTCTCAACTGCATCTTCAACTGCTAATTCTACTCTTCGTTCCTTTCTGGATTCCACTTGTACCTCTCTTATCCCTAAATAAAAGCCTCTTGTGCCCCCACGTGTTCCAATTACTCTGTCCTTCCTCAGTTCTTCATAGCCAGATGTCACGAGTGATTTACACAAAAACCTTCCTGGTGTTTTATTTCTCATACCCTCTTCAACTGTGCTCTCCACTGGAGGACCGCTTGCTCAGGTCACTAGTGATCACGGCTATGAAATTCATTAGACATGTTCAATTTCCACTTGACCTTTATCAAGCCTTCGACTGCTTGAAAGACTTTCCGAGGATAGAGCAGTTTTGTGATACTACCTCATCTATTCCTGTGCCTGGGTGGCCAGCGTCTCTGTGCTGGAGACTCCCAAATCTATTTCTCTGAGCTTTAATTGATTGAATGCTTCTTAAGCATCTCAAAGTCATTATGTCTAAAATTGAACTTGTGATGATACCCCCAAATCTGCTCTTTGCCATTTTAGTTAGGGACCCCTCTATTCAGGCAGAAGACTGGGAAATGTCTGTAACTCCTTTTCACTTAGTACTCTTTCCCTTTCTAATCTGTCATCAAGACCACTTGATTTCTATCTATAAATTAAATCTCAAATTCACCTACTTTTCCATTTCCATTTTCTTGCCCCAGACTATTGGAGAGGCACCCAAGCTGGTCGTCTTGGTTTCAGTCTTGTTCCCACCCGGGCTATTCTCACAGCAGCCAAGTGGATCTCGTTGCTTGCAAGGCCAGAACCTTTTGGAGGCTTCCCTTCACTCTAGGATAGGTTTTGTTTGTTTTTTTTTTTTTTTGCGGTACGCGGGCCTCTCACTGTCGTGGCCTCTCCCGCTGCGGAGCACAGGCTCCAGACCCGCAGGCTCAGCAGCCATGGCTCACAGGCCCAGCCGCTCCGTGGCATGTGGGATCTTCCCGGACCGGGGCACGAACCTGTGTCCCCTGCATCGGCAGGCGGACTCACCACTGCGCCACCAAGGAAGCTCTAGGATAGGTTTTTGAATTCCTTATATAACTCTTTTTACTGTGCTCTAGCACGGCTGAAACTAGAATCCACCAAAGCTCTACTTCCACAGGCCCCTAAGAGTTTTCCTTCGTCTGCCCAAAATATATTCTGTGCCTACTTGTTTTTGTTTTTGTTTTTGTGGTACGCGGGCCTCACTGTTGTGGCCTCTCCCGTTGCGGAGCACAGGCTCCGGATATGCAGGCTCAGCGGCCATGGTTCATGGGCCCAGCCGCTCCGCAACATGTGGGATCTTCCCGGACCGGGGCATGAACCCGTGTCCCCTGCATCGGCAGGCGGACTCTTAACCACTGCGCCACCAGGAAAGCCCGTGCCTACTTGTTTTGACTGGTTAATTTTTTAGTTTATTTTTTAGTTGATAAATCTCTCAAAGAAGCTTTTCTTTCCCCCTCAATCTGAATTATTCTCTGCTGTGAGCTCCTATACTTTGTCTTCCTGGGGCTTAAGCACAGTTTCTAACTATATTTCTGTGTCTGCAATTGTAAGCTCTGTGAAGGTAGAGGCTGAATCATTTCCTTTGCTTTGTAGCCCCCATCCTTAGTATCACGTTTGACGTGCAGCATTTGTTTAGTGTATATACAGAGTTTTATTTTGAGGTTCACCTTTAACTCATTTCACTAAGATCCTTTGATCTCATCTACTATTCTTTGAATGAGTAAAATGGCTTCAGCTGTCTCTATATTGGCTATTTTTCAAATCTGTGTATGTTTCCCATAGTTTGGGATTTCCATTTCCTTCTGGCAGTTTCACCTGAGTATCCCAGGGGCTTCAGACTCATCTTGTTGAAACAGGAACTCTGTCATCTTGCAGCCCAACCTTTTAGCATTTATTTCACTCCAGGAGTCAGTGGCTGAACCTCCCAGTTACCCAAGCCATAAACTTTGACCTATCTGCTCAGGCCATCTAGTCTCAGATAGATTCACCTCCAGTTATCACCCTGTTGTCTTCATTCCTTCATCTTTTGAAAACACAGATTGATAACGTTACTTTCACTTAAAAATATTAAACAGCTTCTCAGTTCACACTAACATCCTACAAGACTAACAAGAACTTACAAGGTTCTTCATTTTTTGATCCCACCTGCAGTTTCAACTCTGGACCCCTGTATTAACTCCAGACCTTTAGCTTTCCTTGTCCCACCTGCCAGGCTGGATGCATGGCTCTCATGCACTTGTAGTCTCTGTACTGCACTGAGTAACATTAGCCCTGGAGTTTGGTTGTCCCAGATCCTTGAAGGCAGGGACGCTGCTTCCTTTCTAACCACAGTTCTTGGTTAAGAGCTCAAATTGGGGTGGGGGAGAGCTAACTGGTAGTTTTTAATCCCTTTTCTGTAAATTGGACCGATTTAAATTCTGGTCATAGAAGGGAGAGAATAAATTTTTTTTTTTTGTCTGCACTGGGTCTTTGTTGCTGTGCGCAGGCTTTCTCTAGTTGCGGCAAGCGGGGGCTTCTTATTGCGGTGGCTTCTCTTGTTGCAGAGCGCGGGCTCTAGGTGCACAGGCTTCAGTAGTTGCAGCTCACGGGCTCTAGAGCGCAGGCTCAGTAGTTGTGGCGCACGGGCTTAGTTGCTCCGGCATATGGGACCTTCCCAGACCAGGGCTCGAACCCGTGTCCCCTGCATTGGCAAGCGGATTCTTAACCACTGTGCCACCAGGGAAGTCCCTAGTTAATATAATTTAATCTGCAATTATTTTGTGAAAAATACTTAATGGAAGTTCGAGCTGTATTTAACATAAAAAACACAGCAGATAACTTTAGGTTACTACTCAAATACTTATCTTTGTAGAGAGTCAGATATCACCAAGGAGCGAATCCAGAAGATCCTGGCAACTGGTGCCAATGTTATTCTAACCACTGGTGGAATTGACGACATGTGTCTGAAGTATTTTGTGGAGACTGGTGCTATGGCAGTTCGAAGAGTTTTAAAAAGGGACCTTAAACGCGTTGCTAAGGCTTCCGGAGGTGAGTCTCCTGCCGGCTCTCGGATACTGTTACTACCCAGGACCGTGTCCCTTTACATTGGAAGTTAACAATAAGCAGCTCCAGAAACGTAACGGTTTTACTTTTTACCCCCTTAGTGCTTTTTGCTACAGACACGTGTGTAGAGGCGTGTCTTCATGTAACTGGGCGAGTTCTTCCACTCGCTCCACCTCAAAGTGACATGGTTCCATCTTAGGATAAAAGGACAGTTGGTTGCCTGATGCTTAACTGTAAACCTTAACCTTACCTTCATATGACACCTCTATCATAAATACCTGTGTCTGAATCTAAGGCAGGATTTGAAAATATCCATGAAAGAACAGTGTTTACAGATCTTTGTGATTACTTTAACAGCAACTATTCTGTCGACCCTGGCCAATTTGGAAGGTGAAGAAACTTTTGAAGCTTCAATGTTGGGACAAGCAGAGGAGGTGGTACAGGAGAGAGTGTGCGATGATGAGCTGATCGTGATTAAAAAGTAAGAGCTGCTTTCTAAATTACAAAGCGCTACAGATTTTATTTATTAATGAGCGAAAATAGGCCACCTTCCCATTTATTTGCTGCTATATAGTCTTTCAGTGATATAAGCAGTTATACGCATGGGATAAAATAATGTTGGGCCATGTAAATTGAGGTGAAGTAACCATTTCATCTCTTCTCCATGGTCTAGACATTGCTTCCGTGTCTAAATGTCCTGTGTGAGCAGGATTTAATCAAGGCACTTAGACTGAATTTCTGCACGGATTTATTAAAGCATTGATTTGAGAATTTCCCTGTTTTTGAAATAGCACTAAGGCTCGTACCTCTGCGTCGGTCATCTTACGCGGCGCAAATGATTTCATGTGTGACGAGATGGAGCGCTCTTTACATGATGCGCTTTGTGTGGTGAAGAGAGTTTTGGAGTCGAAATCTGTGGTTCCTGGTGGCGGCGCCGTAGAGGCGGCCCTGTCCATATACCTCGAAAACTACGCAACCAGCATGGTAAGAGCATCTGGAAGCCCGTTTTCATTTCTGGAAGGGCACGGCACTTTGTTCACATGAATACGTCTCTTCTGCGACCTTAGCTGCCGCTGTGGGTGTTAATTTTCTTCCTTCTGTGAAGACACCTCATTGTCTTTGTTCTCAGGGCTCCCGGGAGCAGCTTGCTATTGCCGAGTTCGCAAGGTCTCTTCTTGTTATTCCCAACACTCTGGCCGTTAATGCTGCCCAAGACTCCATAGATCTGGTTGCAAAATTAAGAGCTTTTCATAATGAGGCTCAAGTTAACCCAGAACGCAAAAATCTCAAATGGTAAGCGTGCTTGACATTTCTCATTGTCATCTGTATATCGTATATGGTAGTTTGGTTTTTGTTTTAAACTCACGAAGGATGATGACTAGTGATTATTAGCATTGGTGTGTCTTAGTTATCAAATCGGATTTCTCACCTTTCCCTGCTGCTGTGGGTAGAGTCATTTACCTACAGTAGGAAGGTTCCAGAGAGGAAATTATTTTTGGGTGGTCCACACCTGTTTTTAAGCAACCTCCTTTTAAGATATTAAATGATGTTTAGAAACAATTTCTTTACTACCATCGAGGCTTTCTACACCTCTTTCAGTGCTGAATTTGTTTATCCATAATCAATTACTTTAGACTTATAGGGATCTACTGTAAGGTCCCAGCGTTTCCCAAGGTTAACATTTGAATGGAATAGCTAGCACTAATGAGACTACCACCTAGTCAACTTTTTAAATATTTATTTGGCTGCGCCGGGCCTTAGTTGCGACGTATAGTATCTTCAGTTGCAGCAGGTGGGCTCTTATTTGTGGCGTGTGGGATCTAGTTCCCTGGCCAGGGATTGAACCCAGGCCCCCTGCATTGGGAATGTGGAGTCTTAACCACTGGACCACCAGGGAAGTCCCCCTAGTCAACTTTTAAAGGAGTGGAATAGGATGGGTGTGAACTATGAAAGAGGCCATTTAATAGGTTTTTTTCTAAATTGCAGGATTGGTCTTGACTTGGTCAATGGTAAACCCCGAGACAACAAACAAGCAGGGGTGTTTGAACCAACCATAGTTAAAGTTAAAAGTTTGAAATTTGCAACTGAAGCTGCAATTACCATTCTTCGAATTGATGATCTTATTAAATTACACCCAGACAGCAAAGATGATAAGCATGGAGGTTACGAAGATGCTGTTCACTCTGGAGCCCTTGATGACTGATGTCTTTTATTTATGACAATGTTAGATGCATTTATCTTGTTGTACCTTGAGTATTACACATTAAAGTGCAAAAAGCTGTCAAGTCTTGGGATTCTTATGAAGTGGGAGATAGTTTCCATCCTCACTTTGGTCCTCTGATTTCACTAACTTAGTATTTTATTAGTTTAAAAAGAAACGAGGTTCACGTTTAGTTTAAGCATAATTAATGGTTAAGCAGTTTCATCCTCTCAGAACACACATTGCTATTCCCATCCCACCCCCAATGCACAGGGCAGCAACCCCACGATGTCCACCCTTGCGCTCCATCGTGTGCAACAGGGTAACGAGAATCCGGCAGCCAGATGCTCCGAGAGGATGGCCCAGGGCTATAGCTCCTCCTTCAGTGTTGACCTAAGGGGTACATAAGATTTGTATCATTTATTTTTCTCTGGACATAAAGTTAGAATCCCAAACTTGTCTTTTTCCTCTTAATGTCATACCAGTTAACTACCCTTTCAAATTCAGTTTTTAGTTCAAGTTGCTTAGGAAGTGATTTGTACCCTTGTGACATCCATTCTGACTACCTTAGTTTAAGACTGAAAATACCCTCTTCCTGTGGGAAGTGAACTAATGCACACAAGTTTTTTTGCCTTAGGAAGCAATAAAATAAGTGAACTGCCAAGTCCAACGGGAACTTACCTAGCACCCACCCCTTACTGTATGGCCAGTACCTGGGACACATCCTGTGTTTTGCTGTTTACAGTGTTAAGATCGCATTGTGAATGTTCATTTGCAAGCTCTCGTCAGGACTGCGTGCTCAGGTTTACCTTCTCTGGGTTTAATCCAAGTTCTTTAGCTATTGCAACAGACACGGCTGCAAAGGCTTCATTGATTTCAAATACGTCAACATCCTCCAGCGACCAACCTGCTTTTGCAACCTAAAGGAAAGGTTAATGGAAGAGAGAGCTAAAATCTCAAGTGGAACCGTTCTTCGTTGTAGGTGTAGAAGCAGAATATACTGTATGATATTGAAGGATCTCTTGAAAATGCCACTTTGAGTTCCAAGTGGTAACACATTTTGCCTTGGTGACACCAATTCTAAAAGGTTTAAGGATAAAACACCCCTTGGAAATTCTATACTGTCTTCAAATTTGAACCGCTTAACACGTGGACGTGAGGTTATAGAGCAGAACTAGTTGCCCTGTAAAGCAGATGATCCAAATGCGGGCTGCTCTTGCGGAAGGGAAAGAACACTATAGATGTAATTAAGTGAATAAGCTCAGTTACGGCTAATGGGAGGATGTCTCCTTTTGAGACGATGCAAGTGAAGCCTGATAGGAATAAACATGAAAATAAAATCAAGCTCAGTCTTGGCATTTTGGAGTGGGAAGGACCTGAGCGAAGGTTTGAAAGAGGTAGAAGTTAATAAGCATTTACAAGTTACTGGTCTGGTCCCCAAGAGGCTTTAGCAACAAAAAGGACAGGTGCTAACATTGGAAATTAAACTCACAGCTTGCTTTATTGCTGGAATTGGTCCTATTCCCATAATGGAAGGCTCCACACCTGCTTGTGACCAGGAAACTATCTGTGCTAGGGATGTAAGCCCACGGTTATCAGCTTCTGACTTCCTCATAAGAACCACAGCTGCAGCACCATCATTTATTCCTGTAAAATATGAATGTCTTAATTTCCAAAACAGTGTTCACTAAGTTACACACCTGTGTCTACCTTCTCCAACACCTGAAGACATGGGTTAAGTTAATTCCTTTTGACAAGATGATATAACAGACCACAGAACATTCCAGTGGGATAAAGAGCGGAAAAATTAAAACAGTGGGGGAGGGGAGATTAATGAAAAGAAACGGAAGAAATAGCCCAGACCTCAGGAGGTAATGGGAGTTCCGGGTTTTGGAAAAGGACAGAGGTGGTAGATAAAATCTGGAGTTCCCTAATTTGCTTTTTCACTTGTGTGTCTCGTTAGGATACTGCAAGGAAACCAAATCCATTTTTCAGTATGTTGTACAGGTTAAGTCATAAATCTAAATATGAAGAAACAGATGATCAAAACTACATTTTCTCCTAAAGTAACGAAAACAAGGTTTTAGCGTAATTTGTATATAAATGATTGATGAAATGAAATTAAAAAGGTATTAACTTAGTAGACCTAGCAGAAGATAATACTCCCACAACTGCCCTTCAGAAAATCTAACCTGAAGCATTAGCTGGGGTGACGGTTCCTGTTCCATCTGTAAGGAAGCAAGGCTTTAGCTTAGACATGGCTTCCATGTTGCTCCCATGGCGAGGAAACTCATCTGTTTTAACTTCAGTAAGACCTGAGAAAAGGGAAAATCGTTACCCAAGATTAGTACAGTTCCTCAGACATGATATAGAAGTATTCACATTTGGAAGAAAAGGTTTATTATAAAATACTTTTATTCCAATAGGAAAGTACACACTAGTACAAATTACTGTAAAGACATGTTTTCCATATCCAGACAGCCCTTTCTGAGGAAGGCAGTTACAGGGACTTCTTTGCTTAAAAGGTTGCTAAGATTTGGGGTATATAGGTCTTGGCTGGTTACAACTGACTGGATCTAGGGTGTCAAAGCCAGTCTCATAAAGGCTGGGCATAATCGATGTCAGTCATCAGTAACAGAACTTGACTAGAGCGTTCCATATTAGAGAATAGCTAAGTGACCCCAGAAGATCCACCCTCAAATATGAAACACACACAGAAGCAACAGGAAGTAATGGACATTTGCTTCGGAGGAGATTGAGCCTGTAGGCATAGAAAGGTCGGCTGCTTTCTCCAATTTCTCCTAAAACGCTCCATCTACACAGCCATGTGGAGACCCTGGGCGAAAAGTGTCTGGATGCTGACACAGTCTCCCATGTCTCCTTCCCTACCTCACATTCAGATCTATCCTGAATATATCTTTGCAACCTGAAAGACAACTGAGACACGATGTATAAACATTCCTATATGTTATTCTTTTGAATATTAATAATTTACTTATAAATAGCCCCGTTGATGTTTAAACCATTATGACTGGGCTTCCCTGGTGGCGCAGTGGTTAAGAATCCCCCTGCCAATGCAGGAAACACGGGTTCGAGCCCTGGTCCGGGAAGATCCCACATGCCACGGAGCAACTAAACCTGTGTGCCACAACTACTGAGCCTGAGCTCTAGAGCCCGTGAGCGATGACTACTGAGCCCATGTGCCACAACTACTGAAGTTCGCCTGCCGCAACTACTGAGCCTGTGGTCTAGAGCCTGCGAGCTACAACTGCTGAAGCCTGTGTGCCTAGAGCCCGTGCTCCACAATGAGAGAAGCCACCACAATGAGAAGCCTGTGCACCGCAACAAAGAGTAGCCCCTGATCGCCGCAACTAGAGAAAGCCCGTGCGCAGCAACAAAGACCCAACGTAGCCAAAAATATAAGTAAGTAAATTTATATATATAAAAACACCTTTATGACTTATACACCCACCTTTTTTAGAAGATACAAAAACCGGTACAATCTCTTTGTCAAAATGGCCAGCTTTCTGTGCGCTTTCTGTCCTGTTCTGGGACACAACTGCAACCTTGTCCTGATCTTCTCTACTCACTTGCCATTTGTTGGCTACATTTTCAGCTGTGAAAGAAAAACAATAAAGCAAAAACCAAACATTTTTAGGAACTGGCTTTTGGTAGCTCAAGTTTTTCACCTTCAAACAAGCACTGAGGCCCAACAATGGCAGGCTCGCTGGTGGACTGAGACAGTGCTCTGCGGCAATCCTGCCTCCCACTGAACGTGGAAACGTTGCAGTGATTCTTAAGAAGCCATTTCCTTTCTTTGCTTCCTTCCTTCTCTTTTCCTTTCTATAAAATAACTTTCGGAAATTTCATTTATGTGGCTTCACCAGTTCATATTTTTTGCCCCATTTGCTTTATCATTCTCTCTGAACCATTTGATGGAAAGTTGTAGACACCATGCCCCTATATCTCTAAATTTTAATTTCACTGTATATTTTCCCCCCACAAAGGCCATTTTCTTACACAACCACAGCTACCAAAATCAGGAAATTTAACAGTGATAAAATACTATTATCTAATTCTTAGTCCATATTCAAGTTTCACCTATTGACCCAATGATGCCCTTTAGAGCTAATTTATTTGTTCAGTCCAGTAACGTCCAATCCAGGATCACGCACTGCATTTCACCGTCCATCTCTTTAGTTTCTTTTTATTTGGAACACCTCCTTAGACTTTGTGTTTTGTTTTTTATTTTAAAGTTTATGATGTGCTATGTGAGGCTCAGTAGTTCTAGGAAACCATGTTTTTATTTTTATTATTATTTTTTTTGGCCACACAGCATGTGGGAATCTTAGTTCCCCCACCAGGGATGGAACCCGCACCCTGCACTGGAAGCGAGGAGTCCCAACCACTGGACCACCAGGGAAGTCCCTGTCTCTGTGTTTCTTAACCTTGATATTTCTGAAGGGCAGGGGCTAGTTATTTTGTCAGATGTCATCAGTTTGGGTTTGTGTGACTCATGTTTCCTCAAGATTAGATTATGTGTGAAAGCACTGAATGATGATTATATACTATCTTCTCACTGAATCATTTATTTATTTATTTATTTATTTATTTATTTATTTATTTATTTATTTATTTATTTATTTATGGCTGTGTTGGGTCTTCGTTGCTGCGCGCGGGCTTTCTCTAGTTGCGGCGAGCGGGGGCTACTCTTCATTGGGATGCACGGGCTTCTAACTGTGGTGGCCTCTCTTTGTTGCAGCGCACAGGCTAGGCACACGGGCTTCAGTAGTTGTGGCTCACGGGTTCTAGAGCGCAGGCTCAGTAGCTGTGGCGCACGGGCTTAGTTGCTCCGTGGCATGTGGGATCTTCCCGGACCAGGGCTCGAACCCATGTCCCCTGCATTGGCAGGGGGATTCCTAACCACTGCACCATGAGGGAAGTCCCTCACTGAATCTTATCAAGATACAAGTGGGAGTTTATCTCAGGTGATGTTAGCTTTGCTCACTTGATTAGAGTAGCATCCACCATATTTCTACACTGTAAAGTTAGTGTAGTGTATTATGTGTGCAATAGCACTATATCTTAAAAAACAATGTACATAACTTAATTAAAAAATACCTTATTGCTAAAAAATGCTAACCATCATCTGAGCCTTCAGCAAGTTCTAGCAGTAACATCAAAGATCTTTCTGTTTCCTGCTTTGTCAAAATTGTTTTGGGTATTCTAGGTCCAGGCTTTTCATATCACCATAACAAATATAAAAATGAAAAAGTTGAAATATTGCAAAAATTACCGAAATGTGACCCAGAGACCTGAGGTGAGCAAATGCTGTTGGAAGAATGGCACTGACAGAATTGCTTGACACAGGGTGGCCACAAACGTTCAATTTGTAAAAACACAGTATCTGTGAAGCGCAACAGAAACTTGTTTGAAATTTGTTTCTAAGATAATTAGTTTGGGTCTAGAGTAGCCCTTACCCAGGGCCCTACCCTAAACTGTGGCCTTTCTTAGATGTCAATGGAGTGTCCAGTGGGTTCAGTAAAGTCTCTACTGTTGTTGGTCAAAACTTCCGTGTCCCCCAGCAATCTAAAATCTCCATTCAGGGACTTCCCTGGTGGTCCAGTGGTTAAGACTCCAGGCTTCCACTGCAGGGGGCATGGGTTCAATCCCTGGTTGGGGAACTAAGATCCTGCATGCCACATTGAGCAGCCAAAAAAAAAAAAATCCCCATTCATGTTCCTAGAAGCTGCTTCTACTAGGCCTTGTAGAGCCTTGCCCTGAACATCCATAGCTACACATTTGGCCAAAGCCTTAAGGGGACCCTTGTGCAGATTTCTGGAGCTCCTCCTCTTCTCTCCAGTGCTCTGCCCCACAAACCTAGCCATCTGAGCAGCCCCAGACTCTGATCTCTACCTCTCCAGTTCTTTGAAGCCACTTTTCCCCAGATAAAAAGTTAGGAAAGCAGCCCCAGGTAGAAATCTAGTTATAGTGGGTCTTTCCCTTCTTCCAAGAAGCTCAGTTTTGCATGATTGTTGGCCGTTTGAAAACGGTTGATATATTCTGACCAGTCTTATACTTGTTTATAGTAGGAGGTCTAGTCTTTACTAATTACTACATCATGGCCTGAGCCATTATCTTTTCTTTTTAAGCAACAGAAATTTATTTTCCCACAATTCAGGAGGGTGGCGCCCAAGATCAAGGCACCGGCAGCCTTGTTTTCTCCTGAGGGCCCTCTCCTTGGAAACCTTCTCACTATATCTTCACATGGTCTTCTGTGCCCACATCTCTGGTATTTCTTCCTCTTTTGATAAGGATACGAGTCAGATTGAATTAGGGCCCAGGCTAAAAGCCTCATTTCAACTTAATTACCCCTTAAAAGGCCCCACCTCCAAGTACAGGTCACATTCTGAGGTCCTGGGGGTTAGGGAATAGGAATTTTGGAAGAACACAATTCAGTCCATGACACCTTGGAAAGGGCTGGGGAGCTAAATGTTTAATGACCATCTCCGGTGATGTTGAGGCAGTTAGCTTGGACTGTGGCACTTTGAGAAACTGACACGTTAGGCCCTAGTACAGCACACATTGCCCGCGTTGCCCGGCCATCTCTGCTGCGGCTGTCAGTCCCACAGCGACAGAGACGCCCTGAACTTCTCACTGTCCCCGCCTCTCCAAGCCCGCCCTCCCTTCCAGGCACTCACACACACTGTTCCCTCTGCCTGGAACCTTGCCCTTCCCCTCCTTATCTTTTTCACAAGAATTCTTTTCGCAGAACCAGAGCCGCTGCCAGGCATCTGAGCAAGATGCTTAACCTCTCAGGGTTGGTTTCTTTAACTCAAAACTTAAAATGTTCTTAAGTTTTACATTTATGTGCAGTAAAGACAGGAGTTCTTTTGATCTTCCAGTTGCTTTGCCAGTACACCTAGACCACAGGAGCCTTCTAGATGGATGAAGACCTGACTGCGTAGTACAACAAAGAGTTAGGTACCAGAAGTACTAGTTTATCTCTGATGTTGCCTTTGCCACAAAGCCACTATTTGTGAGCTCTGTTCTGTCATATGGTAAAGTGAGAGTTTGATCCAGAAGAACTCTGAGGCACCTCCCACTACTAACATTCCCTGACAATCAAGGAGTCACAAAGGACAGAGGGAATCCGTCCCCACTTCGGTTCATCAAATGGGAACTATCCCTGTCATCAGGGATACAAAGTGATTAGGACACAGTCCCTGCCCTGAAAGAGGAAAGCACCGGCAAAGCCGATTATTATAGGATCTGTTTTAAACTTTTTACGGTTAGTATGTTTTCAGCCATGTTTGCCTTACCTGTAATGCCCATATGATAGTTGTGAAATGCATCTATAAGCCCATCACAGAGCATACTGTCAGTTAGCGGTGTATCCCCCATCCGGACTCCTGCCCTCAAGTGAACCAAGTGAGGAGCCTGGAAACAAATACAATAGATGAGGCTTGGTTGTAACCAGTCCTCTCCTTCGGATCCCACTCAGAACTACCCAGCGGGCTTCCCTGGTGGCGCAGTGGTTGAGAGTCCGCCTGCCAATGCAGGGGACACAGGTTCGAGCCCTGGTCCAGGAAGATCCCACATGCCGCGGAGCAACTAAGCCCGTGCGCCACAACTACTGAGCCTGCACGCCTAGAGCCCGTGCTCTGCAACAAAAGAAGCCACCGCAATGAGAAGCCTGTGCACTTCAACGAAAAGTAGCCCCTGCTCGCCACAACTAGAGAAAGCCCGCGCGCAGCAACGAAGACCCAATGCAGTCAAAAATAAGTATGTTTAAAAAAACCCAAAACAGCTATCCAGTGATTCCTCAGTCTTCACCTAGTCCCCCTTGTGACCCTTCTCCCCTGTTCCAGTCCATGTTCCTCCCCACCCAGGGCCCAGGGCCTGAAGACCCCTGGAATCAACAGGCTACTCCACCCTTCCTACTCCTGGAGACCCATTGCTCTCCTCCCCACCCATTTCCAGTCTTCTGTCAAACAAACCTACGCATTCTGTGTCCCGTTTCCTTAAAAAGCTCTTTATTCTTTCCAAAGAAGCAACTAGTTACCTACTAAATGAAGAGCTCATCAAAGGGCTTAAGTGATGGGAACAATGTGTTACTTATTTTGATGGGACACAATGCCTACAGCGAGAATAATCAGGTTGCTTAATTAACTGATGGGGGAGATTTCTCAGTAGGGGATCCTCTTAACTCCTACCAACTCGATAGCAGCTATCATAGAATGGAAAGACTTAAGAGTCAGAAGATCTCTATTGGAGTCCAGGCTCTGGGCCTCAGTCTCCTTACCTGTAAACTGGGAATAATACCAAGACTAAGGGCTGTTACGTCTGCGTGTTTGAAAGCACAGCTACTAGTACGGTCCCATCAGAATCACTCCGATTATGTTTGCTACTTTCACCCTGCCTCCTCCAGAGCCTCCGCAAATGTGGGGCTGAGTCGACCTCTGCCTGCGGGATCCCCAGGTGAGACCCTGAACTCCTGCAGGAAGCTAGGAGATATATTTTTTCCTTTTCACCACTGTGCCGATTTGAGGGATGGAACTTGGTGAAACCAGTCCCACCTGGCAAGCCTACTGGAGAAAGGCACTACTCAGTGGTCCTCTTTTCCATATTCTATACTTACCAAAGGTCAACAAAATGTGGTCCCTGGAATATTCCTTGTCCTGTGCAGGAAGGTAAGTGGCATCATCTGTTTTCAACTTTTACTCACAATGAGAAAGAAATTTAAAGCGAAGTTTATCAACTGACTAATGTTACAGGTTTAATTCAGAAAATACTTTACGCTTCAGTAACACTTAATTTTATTTATTTAATTTATTTATTTACTTTTGGCCACACTGGGTCTTCATTGCTGTGTGAGGGCTTTCTCTAGTTGCGGCGAGTGAGGGGCTACTCTTCGTTGCAGTGCGTGGGCTTCAGTAGTTGTGGTGCACGGGCTCTGTAGTTGTGGCTCGTGGGCTCTGTAGTTGTGGCTCACGGGCTCTAGAGCATAGGCTTGGTAGTTGTGGTGCACGGGCTTAGCGGCTCCGTGGCATGTGGGATCTTCCTAGACCAGGGCTTGAAACCGTGTCCCCTGCATTGGCAGGCAGATTCTCAACCACTGTGCCACCAGGGAAGCCCCAGTAACATTTTAGAAAAAAATATATTCTGTTCCAGTCACACTGGTTGATAGGCTTTTTCTTCAACCTGGATTTCCCATCCAATTTGAAGAATAATTAATAATCAGGCAGGGATCAAGGTTCAATGCGTTTTTTACTTGTTCCCTGTTTGGTTCCAGCTCTGATACCATTGGTCTACCCTGCTATGGCAGTGGACGAGAGTTTATCAGTGAGAGGTCAGCGAGAGCCATCTCTTCAGAGGCCTTACCTTGCTCATGTTTTCCATGCCTCCTGCGACCACAATGCTGGAGTCTCCTACCACTATGGACTGGGCTGCAAGGCACACGGCTTTTAGGCCTGACCCACAGATCATTTGGCAGCTCCATGCTGGAACAGAGTAGGGGATTCCGGCACCCACACTGGCTTTTCGAACAGGATTCTGCCCACAACCTGGAGGAAGGAACAGAGAGGCCTCCCAGCAATCAAAGAGAAAGATAAAATGTTGGGATGAAAGTGAATGCAAAATCAGGAGATTGCCAGCTGGGTCTCTTGCCACTTCCCAGCCAAGGCAAGTCAAGTTCCCGGCAGAGGCAAAGACCTGTGTGGACCTCACACCCATCCCAGTCCGACCCTTCAATACATATTATCTTGTGCTGTTCTACAGATATTTTATTAATATAAGCTTTCGGGGCTTCCCTGGAGGTCCAGTGGTTAAGACTCCACGCTTCCAATGCAGGGGGCGCAGGTTCGATCCCTGGTCGGGGAACTAAGATCCCACGTGCCATGTGCCAAAAAATAAAGTGAAACAAAAAATTAAAAAATTTATGAACATAGGCTTTCTTCTCCACAAAGAAGTTATTAATACTGTAAGAAGGAACTGTCTTCCTGATCTTTCTCTAGGGCTTGAATAAGCACACACTCCCTTATAAACAGAGGGCAGAACTTGGGCATTATTCCTGTTTCTAACTACGGTTATTTGCTTCCTTGATCATGGCTTAAGACACCTGGGGAGATAAGAGGGTTACTTAAAAGAGGAAACCTCTGCTAAGAAGCACTTCTTTCCTTGCTTAATATCCATCACACCATGATTAACTGGTTACGTAACGAGGTATGTACAAAATCAGAACTGACAATACCTTTCTATAATTCCGCTGTGGGCCCTTCCTTCAGGGAATGGGAAGAAATACATCACATACTTAAGTTGGCAGAGAAGGGGGTGGAGTGGAAAGTTTCAAATATCTTCAGTCGCCATTATCTGTTATCAACAGGTCAGTGTTTATACAGTGGCTGCTCTATTGCAAATTTCAGGTATACCCATACCGAACACCTCTCCTCAGTGAGTTTGTTGGAAAAGAACTAGCAAATGGGTCACTGAGAAAAATTTAGGGATTATATTCATCACGGTGTTATTAATCTGGGATTAGGCTGGGAGCCTAAAGTTTGAGATTGAAAATAGACGCAGGAAAAATTATTATTATTTTAAAATATTTATTTATTTATTTGGCTGTGTCGGGTCTTAGTTGTAGCACGCGGGATCTTCGTTATGGTATGCGGGATCTTTAGTTGCGGCATGTGGGATCTAGTTCCCTGACCAGGGATCAAACCCAGGCCCCCTGCATTGGGAGTGCAGAGTCTCAGCCACTGGACCACGAGGGAAGTCCCAGGAAAAATTATTTAAAAAACAGTATCAAAATGTTCTCGGGGACTTCCCTGGTGGCGCAGTGGTTAAGAATCCGCCTGCCAGTGCAGGGGACACGGGTTTGAGCCCTGGTCTGGGAAGATCCCACATGCCGCGGAGCAACTAAGCCCATGCTCCGCAACAAGAGAAACCATTGCAATGAGAAGCCCGGGCACCGCAACGAAGAGTAGCCCCCACTCGCCGTGACTAGAGAAAGCCCGCGCGCAGCAACGAAGACCCAACGCAGCCAAAAATAAATAAATAAATGAATAAATGTTCTCTGAATTAAATTCATAGAATACTAGTTAATAAAGAAGACAGTAATATTATTTAAGTTTCCTGCTTTTTAAGCTACAATGAATTACATCTGTATTTAAGTAAATAACTCCTTTATAAAAATGTTATTATTTATTCATAATCCCCATCTTCAGGTACTTAGAGTAGTGCTGAACATAATTAACTAATGGTCTAGCATTTAGCAGAAAGTGAGGTCCATGAGACTGAGGATTCCTATCTGATATGAACCCTGTTTATCCCCAGCTGATAGAACAGTGCCTGGAGCGCAGCAGGTGCTCAGTAAACATTAGTTACATGACCCTGGAGGGTACCTGCGTAGGAGGTAGGACAGATGTGGGTTGTGATCCTGGATAAGTTACTCAATCTCTCAAACTTTCATTTACTCGTTCGTAAAATGGAGAGAATATGATCCAATAGACTTCCTGAGAGGATTAATGAAAGCACTAAACACAGGGTTTTTAAAGGCCCAGCACTTAGCAGGCCCTCAATAAACACAGCTGTTATTTTTATTCTAATTGTATGGAGATACCACACAGGTGAGAGGTGAGGTGAGGTGAGATATGGAAGAGAAAACAGAAACCAGGAGTGGAGGACCCTATGGCAACAGAGTAAGTCTAAGTCGTGAGTCTGGGAAGAAGAAAGGAGGGAGTGGCCCAAAGGCCGCCACCTTTGGGCCACCAGTAAAGTTACTCATATTCTTTAAAGCCCTGGAGAGTCAGGAGAAAATGGCGTGCTTCGACTTTAAGGCTGCCCAAAAGGACAAGGTGAGAAAGGAGAATTAGGAAGAGGAACTACAAAACTACAAAGTAAATGCACAGAAAAATGGGCCTGGTCTCAGATAAGGTAAGGACAAAAGGTGGCCGTAAGTGAGCGTGACCAACTATCACTAGGGGTAATTAGAATTTATGCTACTGAGTGAGCGTGATACTAGTTAAGAATAACTAATTAGGAATTGTCAGTGGTCGTGGGTCTGTGAACCTAGTGGGAACGAGAAGTGGGCTGGGACACTGGTGATTCACCTCCGCCAGCCCTCCAGGGGTGATGCGCCCGTCTGGCAGTCTGGCAGCAACACACCTTGCCGGCTCGGAAGTGAGCCCTATGCGGGCAAGGACTAACCTGTGTTGGAGCTCTATCCCCAGCACCTAGCACAGTGCAGGGCACAGAGGAACTCAATACATTGTTATTGAATGTGTGACACTTTAGGGAAATACGGAAGGCCCTGCATACTCTCCCATGTGTCAGGCTGACCCTGCTTCTAAAGAAAGAAAAGGTGGAGGACGGTGATCTAGGATAATGTAGGAAAAGTATACTAAAGACGCTTAGTGTTAAGCTGGAGAGAAGCACTGTTGGGGCTTGACGGAGGGGCGACAGGAGGTATTCCAACATAGGGAACTCCGTAAGGCAAGAAAACAAGCTTCTGAGTGTTGGTGGGGGGCCGGGGGAGGGGAGTGTTAATGGGCTGCTTCCAACAACCTGACCTCTCTGCTGGGGTCACTGTGGAGTTACCTGCTGCCAAAACGTGTCCAAATATGACCTCTGATACCTCTTCGGGAGCCACAGCGGCCCTTTTCAGGACCTCTCTGATGACAGTTGAGCCCAGGTCATAGACAGGAACGGTGGATAAGGCACCATTGAAGGAGCCTAGAACAGAAGGGAAGGCGAGGGCGATGGAGAGCGCGCCCAGGGCGGCGGGGGACCGGCGGCCCGGTGCTTTCCCCCTGCGCAGGCGCCCACCGCATCTCGTCTGGGCACAGAGAGGAGCGTGGGTGCCTTGCAGCAGCCGAACCCCGGGGAGGCGGCCCCCAGGCCGTGCGGGGAAGCCGCGGACCCGCGAGAAACCTACACATCCACTCCCCAAATCCGAGCGGATGGGCGCGGCCCACGCTTTCCTAACAAGAGGGGTCCACACTCCCGCGAGTCCAGGGCCTTTGAAATCTATACAACAGTAAGGACATTTGGGCAATTCTCTGTAATCCTCCTTTGACTAACGCGACCTCTGCCCAACGCCCCGGCACCCACCACCCAGTGGCCCCGCCCCTGAGGCCACAGGGCCGAGGTGGCGTCTCCTGAGGCTGGCCAATCAGGGGTCTCCCCAGCCAATGGGAGAGCCGGGAGGCGCAGTGGCCCTACCCAAGAATCCAATCAGAACACTCGGAGTGGAGTGGACCTCACCGCGCGACGAGGGGGCGGGGAAGGCAGGCGGGCCAAGGAAGGCGCGAGGCGCCGGGTGCCGAGGGTCCCGGAGGTCCCGGGGGTCCCCGTGACCGGGCCGGGCCGGGCCGAGCTCGCGCCTCAAACCCCATGCCGGGTCCGCCGACCGCTCACCTATGATGGTCCGCGCCGCCGAGACGATAACCACGGGGTCTGAGTCTGCACTCATCCTGCCGCACTACTGCCTCTCGAGCTACGGTTGGCCCAGTGCAGCCGGCTAGTGAGCAAGATCCAGCCCCGCCTCTGACATGCCGCTCTGGGGGCGGAGCCTCAGAGCGCCCCGCCCACCGCCTCCGCGGGCGCCGGTGCGCAGACGCGAGGGCGGAGCTGGGCCGGGCAGGGGGCGGGACTGTGGAGTTGGGACTCACAGGCGCGCAGACCGCCGGCCGTTCAGACGTTTATCTGAACCCCCCCGGTGTTGTCGTTTCTGTCTTGACGTTTTTGTTTTGGGGCGATAAGGTTGTCTTTTTTGAATTTAATGTTTTTGGAGTCAGTGGAAAGTGGGGTGACCAGAGTATCCCGCGTTCAGCCCGGGCTCTCGATCTCGGCAGCGAGAATTTGGTGCGAATCCTCCCAACTTCAGGCCCGCGGGCCATTCTCTTTGTGTGCTTTTGCTCTCGTGGCTTTTTAAAGTTCCCCTTTGTTTTGCCTGGGCGCCAATAATCAGTCATTCGTTTACTTGGGTGTTAACTTGGTTCTCTGTGCAAACAGTGGGAGGAGTCCGTACCCTTCCGTGGGGCTGGCCACACTTGCCAAGTTCTTGTACCGGAAGATCAGCTGTAGCGACGAGTGTGTGAGAGCCAGAGAGTCTCAGTGTCTCACAGATCAAAAGGATTTCCTCCGGTTGACTGCGGACAATCTGGAAGGCGAGGAGCAAGTAATCACAGGTTGGATGACTCTTCTGCTTAAAACCTTTTCCAACTTCATATCCCCTACTGGGCAAAGTTCAAAATCTTTCAGAGTTCTCTATAGGAACCTCAATACCTGGCCCACTTGGCAGCCTCAGCTCTGGCTGTTTCCCCCGGACACACCCCACGATCTAGTCTTCCAGAGAGAGGTCTTGCTTTGTCTGATTCTCTCTAGGCCCTGGGACAGTGTTGGACACACAGTAGGGACTTAATACTTATCACATAGATGTTAATGCATTTTCATGATATTATCCAAGAGCTTTAACCCTCCCCAAGGGCTGCATATAGAGAGGTTGGAGTTTGCCATAGATACGGAGTTTTACAAATATTTCAGTAATAATTAAGATTGAATAATCATTAACTGTCAATATTGACAAGATGTATTTGAGTAAAGGGTAAGCACTTGGGTGGGGTAATCAGTGATGGCTGGAATTTCAAAGCTGAATAGACTTATTCTGTTTAAACCATTAAAATAGACTTGATATTTTTCACCTCTCCATAAACCCAGTTATAGTGATTGATTCCTAACATTCATTTTACTCCAAATAATTAGTCTTAGCCCTGGCCAGTGGTTTCAGAATGTCCACATGACCTAATCTTGGCCACAGAAATGGAAATTTGCTGGGTGGCTCTAGGAAAGGTATTCTTACTTCTAAGAGATACAAAGATGGATCCTTTTTCCCTCTGGACATTGTGGTGTCTGGGTGTGATACCTGAACTGCTGCACCCACCTTTTGAGCCAGCATGATTGCAAGGCCAACACACTGAGGACAGCAGAACAGAGATGGGAAGAACTCTGGCCTTCTGAGGACATCTTCGAGACCAATCTAGAATCCACTCAACCTCTGATCTTCCAACTATGTGAGACAGGTTTTCCTTATTGCTTAAGCCAGCCTGAGTTAGGTATTGTTCTGTTAAATGTAACTGAAAGCATCCTCATTCATCCAGGCTGACTTCCCGGTAGAAAGCTGAGATTTTCAGATGTTTGGTGAATCAAAGAGAATAGCCTAATATGCTAGGAAAGAAGGAGTTCCTGGGCGGGCAGTGCAGCTTGTTGAGAACACTGGAGCAAGAGAACTTACTTACAGGGTTGTGGAGGGAAGACTGTTGACAAGAGTGGGGAATCCTTCTGAAGAGCTTTCAAGTAGATTGAAAACTCCTTAGGGCCAGGAAACCCCCATTAAGACTTTGCAGAGACACGCGGACGGGCCAGATAAACCAGAGAAGATAACTAGAGCATAGCCCCTGTGGTGAAGGAAATGCTTGGATAATGGTGGTCAGGAGAAATCCTGAGGGTCTGGAGTAGTAATAGAATCAGTAGTCTTCTGTCTGGGATGTGTTCCCTGTTCCGGAACATGAGCCTCCAAGGAACTTAAGGAACTTGTCACTCGACTTCATGCTGTATCTCAGTGTCCCCTTACATCTCTGGCCACTCTTCAGTCTCCTTTGTGGAAGCCTTCCTATCTCCTGCATTTGATGCCTCTTATTAGCATGTTCTACATATCTTTTACTTACCATGTTAAAATTCCTAGTTTCATCTGTCTCGTCTACTAGACTCTATAAGCTTTGCAAAGTGATCTTGTTCTACTGCCTTATGCAGAGCTCCTAGCACATTATAATTACATAGGAATGAATACTAATATATTCTTTATGCCCAATGCCTTACACATCTGAATGACTATGACTGTATTCTTCTGGATGCAAGGAATGTACTCACTTCTTACCTGGAGGCTCCATTCAGAACCAACCTAACAGCAAAAACTGCAAAGACAATTGCTTGCTTTTGGTGACTGGCTGCTCAACACCTGGCCTCGAGGGAGTCCTCGTGCCTATTCCAAGCTACATATGGGCCAGATAGGGACTCAGAATAAAGAAGAGGTGAAAGAGGGGGACAGTCCTTTTAAAAACTACATCTCCCTCATGATCCAGCTTCAAAGGGAATGAAATGACATTACCCAGCGTTGTAAGAAGTGTTCACTATAATCAAGGAATAAGTGAACTCCCAAGGAAGTGTCATCAGAGAAGAGCAGTAGGCAATGAATGGGTACAGGGGACAAACCACTATTAGTGAGAAATAAGGAACATCTGAGAGAAAATTGTCAGAAAGAATGGCTTTGCATTATGTTTGCAAAAGTGTCCCAGAAACTAGAGTGCTCAGTTGCATCCAATACAGCTGAGAGGCCAGGATAACTGAAGTCTAGTGAGCCCTACGTAACAAGCACTTGTACATATTTTTCTCATTAAAATGGTCCCAGCAGTAAGTATCCACTGAATCTTATGTGAAGAGATGGGAACTGGTACATCCTCTAATAGTGCCAGACATTATTAGAAATTGTCTCAATCCTTTTGTCCACAAACTGGTATCATTTCCTTTAAGGGCTAAACTAACCACTTCTGAGAGATTATGCTTACCTAAACCCTCTTACCTTAGCAAGCTAGCATCTTGAGCTCCGTACTTGGAATCTTCGTAATCTGCATTTTTTCCATCACTGCATTGCGATTTCGTGATTCTTATCGTTTAATTTAGCACAGCAACCGTCCAGACGGCTTGTGAGATGTCATCCTTAGAAGCTCACGTACATTTTTCCCTCCTCCTCAAGATGAAGGGAGGCAGAATGGCGCAGTGTCCAAGTCAGCTCTTGGCACCTGGCCTGGTTCAGCTGCCAGCTTTGAGGTTGGTATTGTCCAGGGAGCTTTAATGACAGCACCCTGGAGGGCAGCTCCAACGTTTACCAACCGTTTGCTTTTTATGTAACCCTTTTAAGTGCATTTCCTATTCTGTATGTGGGGATAACAAGTGCCTGTTTCATGGGGTGATGATAAAAATGATTATGCATATAAAATACCTGTCAGTTTCCAGCATGTAAGTACTCAATAGACGTCAAAAAACGTTAAGGCATTTTTTTGCTACCTTCACAGTAAACTCTGAACTAATGCTCCAGTAGAGACATTGGAACTTTCTTATAATCTTGGGCTTTATCCAAGTTGACGCCCATAATATTACCCCTTCGGCAGTACTCAGCAAGCTTTCCGCCAAAAGCTGCATTTCTCCATTTCCAGGATTCATCAAAAGAATGCTTAGGCACTTGCACTTGTCCAGCGTAAGGAGTAACAGACACACTTGTAACTCGAATTGAAGTAAATACAGGCAGCTTTTCACTCTTCCATCAAGGGTATTACAATCCATTCAATTAAAGCTACTGTCTTTCATCCTTCGGTGGGAACTACCCAAACGATAAAAATTTATATTTGGAGTAGTGTGACCTAGGCAGACAGTTTGTTATCAGGACTGGAACTTCAAGACAACAGTACTGGCGAACATCTACTAGCAGTCACTGCATGCTTGGCACCGTTGCGAGGCTTCACACGTATTAACTTATTGCTCTTTACAGGGCAAAACTTGAGCCAGAGAGAGAGAAAGTAGTTTGCCCAAGCCATGAAGTAGACACACAGTAAAGCCAGGATCCAAACCCATTCAAATCTAGGTCACTCTCAACCTAGATTATGATTTACCATCTCTTTTACCATAGTCATACCAGCAAATAAAGCATCCAATTCCAGAAATGAAGAATACTGACTCTGCCCAAGTCATTCATCCATTAATGCAGATTCAACAGAAATCTGAAAATTGGTAATGACACATAACAAGCCTATTAAATTTAGTCATAAAATTTTATCACCAGTTGAATAGTTTTTTTGCACACACCAACGATTACATAACACCAAAAGGAAGAGAAATTCCATCTTTGTTTAAATTGAGCAAGTTAAAAGGATATACATAACCAAAACTAAAGCTAAAGCCCATGGTACTTAAGAAAACCAAGGGAATATTTAGTATTTTATTACACACCAAAATGTTTATAAGCAAATTTAGTTAAAATTGTGTAGCATCTTTTTATTTGAAGACTGCACAAAAGGTTAATCAAAAGGTAAGAAGTGCAGTATTTTACATACACCATGAAGACCAGATACACTTGTATGCCAGTTAAACAAGCAGAAACATAGGAGTTATTTTCAAGTAAGTTGTAACTCAGTTTCAAATGTCATTATCTCCACTTTTGAGGTTCCCTGGTTATATTACAAGTAATATCTAAAATGAGAAAATATTTTGCTTTCAGCAAAAATTGTATTTCATCTCAACCACATATGTGAAAAGTTATTCTAAAGCCGTTCAATTCCATAGACCTTGATACTTAATGTTTAACATGACAGGAAAAGAAGCAAATTTTGTCTTATCTGTTTAGAACATTTCACCTTCATTCTAACACCCTACACCCTTACTATGTAACATTAGCAGATATTATTAGTACAAATCAGAAGTGGCCAATATTTTAACACAAACATCACTGACTACAGAGATACCTAATTACCTGAAATCATTTCACAAAAACAAAGTCTACTTTTCCAATTAAAACCTAACGAATACTTAGGTGACTATTTTCTTCTTTATATTTTTTGTATTTTCAAGTATTTTAACAATTATTTTTACAAGTCAGGAAAAAACATTAAAGTGTAGTCCTAAACTCCAAGTTCATTTTCCAAAACAAGGGATAAATTAAAAAAAAAATTAAGTTCACGATTAAATTTATGCATGGACTTAAGTTTCACCTTTGTGGTATGTTGAATAACGAGTAGACATTCAGCAAGCCAATGAAAAGAAATGACAAATGCTAAACACACATAAAGAAACAAAAAACAACTAATGTAAGGAGTTACAATAAAAATCTTTATTTAAGTTTGGTCAGTACAGGTGAGATATACTGGAGTCACAGAGCAATATGCATTAACAGGATACAACAATTCATAAAAACTGAGTAACTATGCACACAGTTTCTTAAACATTCAGTCACCTAAAGAGAAAATGCACAGATGTATGGTGGAAAAAACTGTATCTAACACTGAAACTACTATAGGACTCCTTCAACAAGTCCAACTTTCAGTGATAAAACTACTGTACTGGGCAGACCTGGCAGTCATAAACCCACAGCTATGCTAACAAGTCTGAACGGTGCGTAAGTACAATAACAGCATGAATAAGAATGCCCTTACACAGCACAGGTTCTAGGATAGACACAGATTTAAACAGACATCATTGTGTTACACTTTAAGGAAAGGTTTCCATTTACAACTTCACATTAACTCATATAAAAATAACCTGACCCTACACAAAATGTCCTTTTAGCAACATTCAAAGTAATTAACTGTTACAGTTTCCAAAGTGGCAGAGGTATTGAAGCAAAAAGAAAAAAAAAAGAAAAAAAAAAGGAAAAAAAGAAAAAGGGAAAGGAAAAAAAAAACACCCACAAAAAAGGCAAATTGTGACAAAAGTATGCGTTAATTTTCTGGACAGTATCCTCTCCCAAATTAAATGACACTGTATAAAAATTTGCTGGAAAAATTTTTACAAAACTGAACCCTGTACATTTACACTTGAGTCCAAGCCATTCTGAACGTGGCGGGAACCCGCAGTTCGGTTACCTTTCCCACTCACTGTTTTCTCCTCTTGAGGGTCATGACTGGAGTCTGTGTCATTTGAGTGGTGTGTGACAGAGTTTTCACTGCCCGTGGGAGAGTCTACACTTTCATACCCCGCACTGAGTTGGTTTACGTAACTACTACCTCCTCTGCCAGTTCTCTCCTCCGAGCTGTTGGAGGCCTTATTACCATTCCCTGGTGAAGAAGGGAAGTCATCTTCGGCTGTGTCCCCCTCCCTATGAAATCCAGACCCAGACGTCCTCTGCCGGGAGGAACTGCCATTACTTGGTCCGTTGGCCAGACGACTGCAGTCTTTACCTGTGGCCTCTGCCTGTCCTACAGGCTCAGAAGATGTAGTCCTGCTGGTACTCGGGCCTGGGGCTTGAGACTGCTGCTGTTGGTACTGAGCCAACTGCTGGCGCGTCTCCTTCAGTTGTTGCTGAAGAACTAGAATGGTACTCTGCATACCCTCTACTTCTTCGTCAAGTTGAATGATGAAGTCATTCAGTTCTGTGCAAAGGAGAGTCAAACCTACTTTAATATCTCTTAACATATTTAAAAATATTTCTTAGTGCCTGCACAAAGCCAGGCAATCAGTAAATGTTTAAGTAAACAAATACAATTATAAAATCACAAGAGTACTTTAAACTTTTGCTTGGAATGTTAAAATAGCCATTCAACAATGAGTTTGTTTTGGGGAGGAAGGCAAAAGCTTAAAATAAATATATTAAAGCAACCAAATTTAAATTTATTCAAACTACCTAGCCACATAAAACTGGTCACAGCCCACAGAAGCTGCTCCACGTCTGCTGAGCTGGGGCCTCATGTCCAGCCCCTTACTCCTCATCCTCCGAGCCAATGTCTCAGCTCCACAGCAGGTTAGCCCCTGGGGAAGTGCGGTCCTCTACTCTAATACTCCAAAGAAGCCTATGCAGTCATCAAGGATTATCCCCCACCCAAGAACAAAATTCAGAGAAAATAACTCTTGAAAACTGATAAAAATACAGATGTCTATTAAGTTCTAAAAAGGCCTTGGGGGTGGAGGGGGAGTTCATTTACTACTATACAAAACCTCCTATTTACTATATTTATAAACAGTGAGAGCTAAGAACCATCACTTTGAAAAGGCAGTTTTAAAGATATTGCTTGACTAGCGACCTTCTTTGCAATTAACTACAGTTTGCAATTAATCTAATCTCCAGAGCTTGGGTATTTTTCTTACTACTAATCTTCCTCACAAAGGAGAAACAGCATGGATGAAACTATACTTGCCCAGTGAAAAAAGAGATGGCGGCTGACAAGTTGCGTTTGTCTTAGCAAAGAACTATTACATCTTATTCACTAAATAGGATCTTAAAAGGTAAAATCAACTATATACTTTTATTTATTTATTATTTTCTATTTTTTGCCATGCCGTGCGGCTTGCAGGGACTTAAGTTCCCTGACCAGGGATGGAACCCGGACCCGGCAATGAAAGCACCGAGTCCTAACCACTGGACCACCAGGGAATTTCCACAATCAATTATATATATTTTCAGATCCCTGGAAATAGCCAAATACTTCCAAGATTTACACTTACAGAAATTGGTTGAATGAAGATATTCCCTCTTTTAAGCACTGAATATAAATTTATATAGCTACATAATACAACAGCCTTTCTATCTTTTGCCAAATCCCACCCCTAAAAAACAAAAACTTCTTATGAAATTTGCACAATAAACAATTCAGGGGCTGGCGGGGGAGGCTGAGGGGACCGCTAAGATTAAATGGCTTTGTTTGCTGACTCAACTGGAAATATTTCACTTATAATTTTATAGAACCATTGGCAGAGATGAGCATATACACTCTAATCTATAATACTCATGCCTGGCAGTATTTTAAAGCCAGTGCAAACTTAACCAAACTTTTCAAAAAACCCCTTACCATCCTGACTGCTTTTAAGCTCCTCACTATATTTCTTCTGTAAAGCCAATTCTGCTTCAAGTTGTGCAATACGTCCCTGGGACAGCTGCCTTCCAAGCTCTTGATTCTCCTGGATAAGCATTCGACACTTCGCCATTAACTTTTTGCCTGTTTGGCTGTAAAGGAAAGAGCCATTCATCACAAAATGAAGACAAAACTCTCTACAACCTTCTTTGCTTGCAATTATTACAACGATAGATGTAACACGTACAGAACATAACACTATGTCACAGCAGATGCCTCCCTACAATTACCATCTTCTTTTTGGAACACATCCATCGTGTACATTTCAGTATTTTGCCAATACAGCAGCAAAAATTTTAAAAACCTAAAGAAGTACCTAAATGGCCACTTTTTGTTTCTATTAATAACTGATTCTGAAATCTATTTTTATCCCAAATTATAATTTGAAATAGAAACAGGCCAGTTAATTAACACACATTTTAGATATACAGTATTAGTAAAGCACTAAGGTACTTAGCTTTATGGAACAGAAAAGTTCTTGAAAGGGTAAATGTAACATCAACCTCAAATGTAAACTTCTTTAAAATACCTAATATATAAAAATCAGCACCTATAAATATATAATGAATGAGAGTATATTTATTCCTGCTAGATCAGCATTTTTAAGGATGCCTCTTAATAGGCAGTTCTCACAAGAATGTTTATTTACTGCATTAAGTGAGGCCTGTTCAGTTACTGTTTTTAAAAAGCCTTCAGACTATTCCTATTCACCAATCCCTCATTTAATTTCATATGATATATATACTTTTGAGCTGTCTTAAACTGGGATGAAAGTTTTTGAAATTTTAATATTGGTATGTGGTGAAGATTTTATCCATGTTGAAAAGATTACCCTTAGGACACAAAAATAAGGTTGGAGTTACTTATCATAAATAATGCAAATATGTAAGTGTGTGCCAAATTAGGAGTGCCATACTTTCAACAAATTAGTTACCAAGTGCTAGTGCAATGTACTATAGACCTCTGTGCATATACACAGTAATTGCAAAAATGCAATCAATGTTCATCCCCTATATTACTATTAAGGATGAGATGAATTTGAAGTAGTATATCAGGCAAATGAAAGCCCTATTAAAGGAGTTAAAAGAAGAAAACAATAAAAAGTGTCAGCAAAAAAATTCTTTAACCAGTAAGGTCATTCTGAACTTTACTCCATCACAAGAATATCAAACTGTCCCTATCCAAGTTTCAAAGGTAACATCACAATTATATACTTAAATTAGAACTCTTTAAAAGTGATTCTTTCTATTCTTATTAATGAGGCTAAAGAAAAGCAGTGAAGTTTTATTGAGACACTGTTACTGGGGCTTTTGGTTGCATTTTTGCAATTGCTGTACACACACTTTTTAAATGTTTTAAGATGGGAGCACTTTGTAAATGTTTCTCATTCTTTGGCTCAGTGTTGCAAGGTTCTTTTATCAATAGCACATGTTCTAACCCAGTATGATTCAAGCAAAAGTTTTTTTTTTTTTTTTTCAAGCAAAAGTTTTAAATACACTTTCCTTACACAAATCTCTGGTAAAACCTGGGGTACCACTGCGCAAAGGAGCCTCAGATGAAAACCATGAGTTAGCATGTGGTAAGGGTTTTTTCTCTACATGGCAACTTTATTAGCTGATATTTCTGTTCATTGTTATTACAGCTCCAGATATCCCCCATTTCCTATAAGCACCCTCAGACTTTAGTCTCTAGGGAACAAGAGTTTACAAATCAAATGAGGAATAAGAAACACGCACCATCATCTAAGACAGGGGCATTCCTTCCACTTTACTTGCCTATGCTCCCACAACACTGCTTTCTTGCAAAGTATATAGCATCAGTGTTTACCAATCTGAGAAATCTTTTATATGAATTTTTAAAAACATAGACAATAGTAAAATCAATACATGTGACCTGACTTAACCTCATATAAAGTATCACAAATTCTAATGCAAAAAAAATTTATGAAGTCATGCCTTTTTATAAATGCCTGTTCTAAAATAATCCTACCACTTCTAAACTTAGTGATCACTTTAAAACAAATCTTCAAAAAACTGCTGTTCTTTAAACATTCTGTAATTTTACTATGTCATGCAAAATTTGTGTTGTGTTCATCATATCACAAAAGATGGTAAGAATCCAATTACAAGTAACTTGTCTTTGGAATCATTTTACAAAAAAAAAAAAAATCTAACTCATTCCTAAAAATCAAATAACCCACAAAGAAAATACAATAGGAAATAATTTAAGAGAATGATTTATAAAAAAGAACGGACACTGTACACTGCTTTGTCATCAAGGGGAAGGGAGACAGGGTATTCTGAAGAGGTGTACACACAAGTACCTAAATGTTTAAATGCAAACTGAAAACTGTCAAAACACTGCAATATATCCCCCTAACTACTCTAAAATATATGCACTGTCACATGTATGAAATATTTTAACTGAAGTGGACAACATAATTCATGAGATCTTTCTTAAAACAGAATAAAAAAGTGGAAAACAAAACAAAACCCACATAACCCATTCTATTTGAATTATTCCAGACAGAGTATTGATTGAGGACTATTTGTTTCAAATTAATGATGTATTTATACCACCTGATGAACTCTGGCTTATAGCCTACTTTTTACAAAATAAAAACCCATTTATAGGTAATTAAAGTAAATTATGATTTACTAATACAATGAAAATATTATATAACCATTAAAAATGTTAAGTAATTTAAATATAGTAAAAAATGGGAACATGCCCAAGGATAAAGTGGGGTGGGGAAAGCCCTGGCACAAACCATCTGTATGTCTGTATACATGTCACATTTGTTTAAAATCTCTCTCTATATATATATATAATTACTGTATATGCACACAAATTATCTTAATGATACCCAAGAAATTTAAAAGTGCTTACTACCCCTGCGGAATTGAACAGGGAAGGGCAAGGTCACACCCAGGAGTAAAACTCACTTTTCACCTCCACTTTTCTTTACACTGTTTCAATTTTATACATTAGCATGTGTTACCTTATTAATTTAAAAAAAGTTTTTAACAGTAAGAAGAAAAAACCCACTTCAAGGTGACTGTTACCTAAGTGGCAAAGAAAGATGCCTGGCTAAATTTGAGTACATGTTAATGATACCTTTTATGAATTATTTCCTGACCTACTGAGAATACATAGGTCTTCTCTACTGTGATCTTAAATGGCATAACATATACACAAAAGCCTTAAATTGGGCACAAGAAGCCAATTTCAAACAGATTTGGTTACTTACCCTCCAACCCCCACAAGCAGTGAGAATTTTAGAAGCGATTTCTTGCCGTGAAGTCACACAAACCACTTCTCCAGCCCACCCTCTGCCCCACAACCAGTTCCCTAAAGCACACACATACAAGATACTTACAATTTATTTGAATGATTAAGAGAGAACTTAAGTCACCCTTGTTAAAACTGCACTTAAACGTTGGGGCAATCTGGAACATTTATCTTCCACTCATCTTAGACTCCATTATCACCAAGTGAAAATTCGAATTGGTGACTTATAGAATGATCTGACGAAAAAATTCACCTCCAGGATTGGATGGAAGCATGAAGAAAATAATGCCTCATTTATCTAAATGATCAAATGAATTTGCTAGAAATGATCACTATACCTTGTTTTTTTTTTTTTTTCCAATTCACAAAATGTCTCACTTAGGCCAGCCCACAGTTCCAATACATTCTGTCCCCAATCTTCTGGCAGGCACCCTGTGAAGCTGTCCCACATTAATGTCTACTGCAATATCCTGGGACAAGGTGTCAAAAAGCAACAAGTGTCAAGTCTCCTTGTCTTTTATGATACCAGCTGGAAAAAAGTAGGTCTTTAAAAAATGAGACAGAGCCTTTTCCTTCACTTTGAAGAGCACAGCAACAATTTTTTCGAAATCAATCTGCTCTCACAGCCCCCCCAAAACCAAAATGTTAAAAGTACAACAAAATCATCATAGTAATCCTTGAACTTAAAAAACAAAACAAAACCAAAAACAAAACAAAAAAAAAAAACCAACTATTTCAAGGCACATTTAATTTAATATCAAGAGTGCAATACAAAAGGCCCAAATACAATGAAGGAACACATTCCCCCATTAACACCAACGACAATGCTCTTTCAACATGTGCCTGTTGAATGGAATGGGGATTTAATAAATTTCACTACTGAAAAAAATAACGCAGTGAGTCTCATCACAGCTAATATCCTTATACAATCTAGTTGTGAAATGAATGTTTATAATGCTTCAAACAGTTTAGACCTGAAGTTTGATACCACACCTTCATTATTTGTACAGTCCTCAATAAGATTATCTACAGTATTAGCAACCATTCAAAGAACAAACCATTGAGTAAAACCACATTGATTTAAGGCTCAATCAAGTAATATGGAGCCCCAAACTAAATGGTTAAATATATGAACTACTTGTACTGACATCTATTATTTGATTCTCTCATGACTATTAAGTTGGTTCTTAGCAAATAAACCCTTTAAAGGCAAAATTCACCTCATTTGAGTTTGACCCAGAAGTTCAACAACAATCACGAAGTCCACAGTCTTATTGGCAAAACTGATATACAGTGTCTCTAAGTCACTATGCTCAAGGTTAAGAGCGATGCATATTCCATCTTTACATTTACTGGAATTTTACATGTTCAATTCATGATTTTAAATCTCTAGGTTTTCATTCCTCCAAACTGTCTGAAGACACAGTGTGCCACAGACTTAAGACTTCTGTTTCTCCCTCTATTTTCTTCAAACAGAAACACTTCTCAAGTGTCTACATGTTCTAGAAGGGGAATTTTTCGGAGGTGGCCACTTCTTCGGAATAGTCCGACGCCATCAGGCCTCTGAAGCAAGGGGAGGGGGAAGAGAAAAAAGCTGAAACACAAGGTTCATCTGGTAAGTTTTACATTACCCATTACAAGCTGGATAGTATAAGAATGTGGCTTTTTGGCTCAAAAAGTCTGAGTCTTGGTGTGGAAACGAGTACTTGGCTGTCCCACCACAGCTTTCTCGTAGTGGGACTGTCAGGGAAGTCTTGACTGGGGAGTATGATTTGTTTACCTATCAGGCGTAAACTTCCAGGCACTCAGTTCATTTTGGGCTTGTTCCAGTTTGTCTTTAGTCTGTTCCAGTTCACCTTTCATTTTTAGGAAAAACAAGTTGATCGCTGGGTCTACCATTGTTGATCTCAGTTGGGCAACGCTAGGCTGCTGGACTTGCTTGAGGTACTGGATTTGAGTCTGTGCAAAGCAAAAAAACACCAATTACTACCAAATCCAAGGAAACATACTTAAGAAGAGATAAAATCCCTTTCATTCACTGGATTTACCAACTTGTTTGTTAAGTCCTTTCCCCCCTTGATCATAAAATCCTCTAAAAAAAGTACAAATTAAAAACAACTATTTGGGAATTCCTTAGTTAGGAGGGTCTAGTGGTTAAGAGTCAGTACTCTCACTGCTGGGGCCTGGCTTCGATCCCTGGTCAGGGAACTAAGATCCCGCACGCTCTGCAGCCAAAAAAGAAGAAAAAACCCCCCCACAAAACTATTTAAGGTTATCCATGTAGAAATAAAGGCCATTTGATTGCACTCCGTATTTAGAAACTTCAAATATAAGGAGACTAACACGTTGGCAACCAAAACAGTACAAAAATCAATCAATCAATCACTGTTATATTTACTAAAAATGCTGATGCCCACTGGGGAAAAAAAGCAAAGTTTAAAATATTACTTATGTAAGTAAATCTGTGCTTATGGGAAATTAGTCTATACACAAGTTCCCTAAAAATACACCAGGTTACAAGGTTATCATTTAAAACATATTTGCATTTCTAAATTTAAAAATGTATAGTACTTACATATTTACATGAGTTGGCATTACAGCTTTATAAACAGCACCTTAACCCAAAATTAAGCATTTTTTCCCCCTCCAAGTAGATTTGAATCACAGCATTGTAAGGCTGGAAGGTGACTGACCTGGTCCAAACTGCTCATTTTTGAGAGATTAAATAAGCCAACTGCCCAAGGATAGTTAGCTCAGTGCCAGTACTAAAACCAGAATTCTTGTTCTCAAGCCTCCTGACTCCCAAACTAGGGCTCTTCCCACCATACCAAAACCCTCTGCTTACATATGAAACCTTCAACTTCAACTTTGGTTGTACTATTTACTAGCACACTAAAAATACATTTCTAAAATATGAGATACAGTGTATCATCATTAAATGCATCACTTTCTTCACACCCAAAGTAGATCTGGTTCAAGATCCTGCTCCACACTAAACCTTAAACAGGACTGAAACTAGGGCTTCCCTGGTGGCGCAGTGGTTGAGAGTCCGCCTGCCGATGCAGGGGACACGGGTTCGTGCCCCAGTCCGGGAGGATCCCACACGCCGCGGAGCGGATGGGCCCGGCAGCCATGGCCGCTGAGCCTGCGTGTCCAGAGCCTGTGCTCCGCAATGGGAAAGGCCACAACAGTGAGAGGCCCACGTACCGCAAAAAAAAAAAAAAGGACTGAAACTAACATTTCCTAAGCAGCTAATTTCTACCATAAAACATACAAATATAGTAGGATACATTTAATTAGTATTTCACTGAGCAAACAGAACTATTTTTTTCCTCTTTTAGCTTAAGGAATTTTAAAAGTAACTCATTTTAAACCAAAAAGTACACCTATTTATTCAATATAATGCAAGCTGCTGAGGTAATCTAACAGGAATAAAGCAAGCCATGTAACATATAGCATGTACCACTATCACTAAAGAAAACACTGCCTCTCTTACACGAACATAGTTACTAGTATTTAGATTACACAGTGAACAGCCCTCATCTGCTACACATAAGCTTGCCATTTCCTTGTGTTTGCTCCTGCTGCCCTCTCTGCAAAACTTCACTGTGTTTTAACTGAAAGAGCAGTGACTTCTTCGGCTGGCCTGTACAGAGAAGAGCTGTAAAAAAATGTGGCTGGAAAAAGTTAGGTTCTACTTGAAAAAACTCTTAAATATAGGTTGAGATGACAAAAAGGGTGATGAGGCATCACCAAAGGCCCTGATTAGGCATAATATGATCAAAACTGCCAGTGTATATGGAATGGCTGCAGGATCACTGAGATGAGTCAACAGCACATACTATCTAGGCAAGTGTTAAGAAGTATCTGGACTAGAATGTCAAGAATAGGATTCAAGAGATAAAAAGAAATCAAGATGCATTGGTTTTATGAGACATTATCATCAGCACCATCCATTCACACTCTATCTACCAGGTGCTAGCACTCTGAAGGTAAGATTCATCCTTTGCATGTGTAAGCATCTGGCACAGTGCCATGTTAACAGGGAAACCTAAAACTATTAATGAGTAAATGGTAGAACCTAGAGTCCTAAATATCACAAAAAGAAAGAATTAAATGGTTTTGAGACTAGGCACTTGAGAAGTAGTACTCATGACATTAGACGTGAAAATCCTAAGCAAAACCAAAATTGAATGGGATGGGTGGGTGTTACAGAAAAGAAACAAAAACAAAAACCCTATATTCAAAATGTTGGTAAGACTTCTTGGAACCAGGTATCTAGGTTAAAAAAAAAAAAAAAGCCAAAGGTGGGAATGGTCAATAGTTGAAGTTAGGGAAAGTAAAGGCATATGAGTGCTGAGAAAGAGAAATTTCTTAATACGTTCATTAGTGACTTTACAGAAAAAATATCAGTGGCAGTGCAGATGGAAACTAAATTGGTAGAAACAAAAGGAATGGTGAGAAGATAGAGAAAATAGCAGAGGCTACTCTTTAACAGGTAAAGAAGTCATTTTGAAGAAGTGAATGGGACCTCCCTGGAAGTCCAGTGATTAAGACTCTGCACTCCCAACGCAGGGCACAGGGGGCGTGGGATCAATCCCTGGTCGGGGAACTAAGATCCCACATGCCGCACAGCACAGCAAAAAAAAAAAAAGAAGGAAAAGGGACTAAAGACTTTTGTGGAAATGTGGACAACAGACAGCATCTGCACAAGAAGAATAAGGATTGTGATTAAGCCCTAAAGAACATTTTATTGGTGAGAGAAGAAACAGAACTGTGACCCACAGATTATTAGTCTCCAGTGACCAGAATATTGCCTTATGCATTAGATTTTAATAACTATCAAATGGAGATTACACAAAAAAATTCAGGAAAATTTCAGCTTTTAAGATGAGAAACAACAGGGAATTCCCTGGCGGTCCAGAGGTTAGAACTCAGCACTTTCACTGCAGGGGCCTGGGTTTGATCCCTGGTCAGGGAACTAAGATCTTGCAAGCCGCGCAGTGCAGTCCAAAAACAAAAAAAACCAAAGAAAGAAAGAAAGAAAGAAAAAAAAAACTATTAGGAACAACAGGAATAGAGCTGCCCCTATTTTATATAACTGACATATACAAACACTAAAAGAAAGGGCTAAGACTGTCAAAGACAGCATAAAACTGACTCTAAATTCAACCCCAGAGCTAAAGGATCAAATATATCATTAGATTTCAGATCTATGTAGACATGGCAAATAGTACAAATGAAAGATTAACAATTAAAAGACATGGTAGAAGTTGATGATACTAAGAAAAATAACTTTATGCAGAAAGGGGTAAAGACAGCAGAGGAGAAACTAATCAGACGGCTTGCTTAGTAAAGACTAAATGCTGCTTATACCCTCAGATATCAGTTACTTAAAGATATCTGAACCAATATACTAATTCTTATAAATCATGGAGATTTCAGAGAATAATTTAAGATTTTTGACTTCTTGGCCACAGAAAAATTACTTTAAATCCAATCATGAAAGGTTATGTATCAAAATTTTACATTTAGCACATTTAAGCTCAAAGCATTTCTACCTTAACAAAATGTGCATCTATAATTCCTATTAAGTAACAAAATTAGCTTAATGTGAATTAATACATGTCATCATGTGACCCAAAACCCAATTCCTCAAAAAGACTTTAAAACATTTGAAATACTTACAGTACACTCCTGCATCTCTTGCTCCTTGGTTGCTAGTCGCATTACAAGAATGTTTTCCCTGCGTGCAGACTCTTGCTGTTGTTGCTTTAGTTTTTCTTCAGATTCCCTTAAGCCAGTTACATCATTAGCTGATGATTAAAGGAAAAAAAACCCCAACATCATGAAATATAATTTTCAAGATCAAACTGAACTAACCAAAAGAAAGTTCTGATTGCCTTTGAACAGATGATAAAAACCATGGTAACAAGTTTAAATCTTTACTTTCTATTCTACCAATGCTTCTGTAACAATGAAATCTGTTCCTGATCATGAGTGCTCTTTTAGGAGTTAGTGCTGTTATACGGGTCCACAGCCACTTAATGCTAGACGGGATTACGTTGTTATGGTCTAATCTGTTGCCAACAAACACCAGGAAACTTCGTTATTTGCATTTGTTTATACTATGAAGTATTCAGAAAGTCCTGATTAGTACCGTTTTTAACCTATTCAATATAAACATGCCCATAACTGCAGAGACAATTATTACTTTAAGTTTTCATAATGTTCACATCTTCTATGGATTATACTGTAATCATAAAATAATTGAGATTTTAGGATATTAAGCTTTCTGAACTTGGAAAAGTGTACTGGTTTTTATACTCACAAATATTATGTTACTCTAACTCAGTGAAAAGTGACAAAGACTAAATTGGTCTGAAATGATAAACTTCGTTGTATTATTTTTAGCAGATGTTGAAAAATCCATAAATACATAGCTATATCCTATTGTTACAATTTAAGCTATCATAAATTTAATACTGGTTGCTTCTCTCTTCTAGAGTAATAACTCATGCTTCACTTGAAATTTCTCTGTGGAAGGGACACATCAAGGAAAGTTTCAAGTAGTTGTGAATTTCCCTATCTATGCTCTCTCGGAACCTTCAGTTAAAAGAGAAGTGCTATTATAAGATTATTGCATGTTGGTCTTCTCCAATGACTGCGAACTCTTCAAGAAGAGACAGCATGTCTCATTCACCTATTTCTTAGCACCCAGCATAGTGCCTGGACAGAGTTCCTCAATAAAATGCTTGAATAAAAATTACTTAGTAAAACCAGTTATCCTGTGCTTATAACAACAATCTAAAAGGCAATTGTTACATAGTCTTTAGAAAGCTAAAACTGAAACTTACAGTTAAGATCTGTGTACTTGCCCTCCAAAGCTTGTACATATGCTTCATATTGTTTCCACCTAGTACAAAAATAAATCCATATTAGTTAGGTTTAAATTGCTTTTATTAAATATACTAGAAAACCACATCCATAAGCTTTAAATAATACTGAGAATTCCACTGCATGAATTTTAATGTCTCTTCCATTTTGAGATAACCAGAAATCTAGTTTAACCCATAATAAATGAGTCACTTCAAAATTATTCCTTCTCAACTTACAGGAGTTAGGTAAATGGAAATACAGAGAAAAGTGTTCCCTGCTGAAAATACACCAGTGTTCCCGTGGGTCAGATCACACACCATACAGGACTTTGTATCACTGATGTTCAGCATGTTGCCTGGATTATGGAAGCTGACTGAAAAACTTAACCCTACTTTTCAGATATGCTCTCCACCTCAAACAAAAGGCATTTAAAAAACATGCCTAGGGACTTCCCTGGTGGTGCAGTGGTTAAGAATCCGAATGCAGGGGACATCGGTTCGAGCCCTGCTCCGGGAAGATCGCACATGCTGCGGAGCAACTAAGCCCGTGTGCCACAACTACTGAGCCCACGCTCCAGAGCCCGCATGCCGCAATTACTGAAGCCTGCGTGCCTAGAGCTTGTGCTCTGCAACAAGAGAAGCCACTGCAATGAGAAGCCTGCCCACCGCAAAAAAGAGCAGCCGCTGCTCGCCACAACTAGAAGAAAGCCCGTGCGCAGCAACGAAGACCCAACGCAGCCAAAAATCAATAAAGTTAAATAAAATTTAAAAAACATTAAAAAAAATTTTTTTAAGTGCCTGATTATAAGGGACTGAAGGTTATCTCGGCTCTTACGTGAAAATACCACGTGATTCTCTCAAAGTAACAACAACAAAAAAAAAGTGTGGGGGGGAGAGAACATACTATTTTTCAAAAGCATATCTAATTAGCAGAAACAACTTCCATACATGCCATATGCCATCAGGACCTTTCTTCATTATATTCCTCTACCCTCAAAATATAGGCCATATTAGCTGCTCTTGGCAATTACTGCAGTTAACAAACTTTCCCCAGTCTTACATTTAAGCAACTGCTCCTGGAAAGTAAGCTGTCTGCCACCTTGCTTACTGAAGAGCTGTTTTCAAGGTGCTCTTCAGTTACAGCTAATTAAAATTTACTTTGATTTTAGAAAATATTTTTATAATCTTAAAACCTCTGACAAGTTTGCTGTGAGATTTATTAACATTACAACACAATGAACAAAAATATTGCATAATATCAAGCTAATCCATTCTACATAAAGACTAGGCCAAGGGCATGCTCATTTTTACGGCCTCTACAACCTAGGACACAAAGAGGAGTTCATTCAACATTTTGGGATGAATAAAGATGTTTTGTGGAGAACTATTTATTTTAGAGGAAACGAGAAATATAAAAGCTCAGGGACTTCCCTGGTGGCGCAGTGGTTAAGAATCCGCCTGCCGATACAGGGGACACGGGTTCGAGCGCTGGTCCAGGAAGATCCCACATGCAGCAGAGCAACTAAGCCTGTGTGCCACAACTACTGAGCCTGCGCTCTAGAGCCCGCGAGCCACAACTACTGAAGCCCGAGTGCCTGAAGCCCATGCTCCACAACAAGAGAAGCCACTGCAATGAGAAGCCCGCGCACTACAATGAAGAGCAGCCCCTGCTCGCCGCAACTAGAGAAAGCCCACGTGCAGCAACGAAGACCCAATGCAGCCTTAATTAAAAACAAACAAACAAAAATATATAAAAGCTCAAACCACAAACATCCTCATCAAGTAGAAAAAAGAGACTAAGTAGCAGTTAATTTAAAATCACAAAGAGAATTAATGAGGAAAAAACCTACTTAAAAGTCATAAATGAGAAGTCCCTAAATAAATTAAACTACCTCAAGAATATAAATTGCACATGATTTTTAAAACCTTAAAGGTAATTTAACAAAAAAAATTGTTCCTGATTTTTAAATTAAGCTTATAGTACCGATTTCTCCCCCAACAGTTAAATCAAGAGACGGCACATACTAACCAGAGGAATTATCTAAGAAAGGATAAAAGGCAAGGAGTGTACCATATCAGAGGTACAAAGAGAACATCAACAGTATATCACAAGCGTCTACATCAGCAGGAAAGGGCAAAAGTATTTTAAAATACTAAGTATTTAAATTTTATGTGCAGGAAAATGAAGGTATGCAATAGAAAAACTTCTATGCATGAGATTACGGTAAAGGAAAATAAAGAGCATGTCTGCAATAGAGTGTAGCTAGTTAAGTAAACAAGGGTGGGAAATTATCGGGCTCTAGGAAACAATGGAGCATGTCATCTGTGTTTCCCTATCTTATAAAACCACCTTTTCTCTCCCCAACTTCCACTCTGTTAAATTTACTCAGTTCCTCAAGTAAAAATTCCTTGAAATTTCTAGAGGAAAAAGTTCAATGAACTTGCAGGTTGCTCTGAAATATTCATTTTATTTTTATCTAAAAGTTACTTCGTAAAAAACTTACCATAGTGATAAAATGCAAAAAGAATATATTTAAGTTATAAAATACAAAACATGCGTGATCCCATTTTCTGATTTCTTACATTTGAAAAACAAATAATATAATGCTGTACTTGACAATCTGCTTTAGTACGACATTTTAAGATAACCACAGAAATTCAGAGCTGGAAGTCATCTTTAAAAGTAATTTAATCCAACTGCTTTAACTTGCAGATAATAAAATGAAAGATATATAAAGTTAAATGAGTTGACCAAGGTCACAGTTATGAGAAAGAGTAACTCTGCTTCACCAGTAAATAATATATTTCTTCCACAACGAGAAGAATATCCTTAAGGAGTACAACTTTTCCATATGTTACGCAGAAAAGTAAAAAAATTAACTACATCAAAACAAGTCTATTCATTTGGTAAACTGAAAGCTTCCTGAGAACAGGGTCTTTCCCCATAGCAAGTTATACACATGAAGTACAAATGCTTTTCAAGTTAAAGTTCTGAATATTTGCCCTCTACAAGAAAAAAAGTTAAGTTACCTATCAGTCTAGAAGTTACCCAAGCTAGTGCTTTAGTTCTTTAGTGTTATGCTTTCCCCAATGTTTATATAATGAAGAAATAGGCCGTGGCCGTAGGAAAGAGGTTCAAAAAATATATTAAATGATTTGAGGATGTATTAACATTAAAAACAAAACAATACCTCACATAAAACACTATAGTACAGAATCACAACATAATGTTCTATAGAAAGATTTTTATTTGGTAAAAGAACATTTTACCTGAGAATTAATTCATCTCGTGCCATAACTTTGAAGTCTGTTTCACTCAGTCGAACCTATAAAGAGAATTATGATACAAACTAAGTGCTCTTTCTTAAAGTTTTAAATATTAAATACCACTGGCACTTATATTCTTATTTTTATGAAGACAGGATCATACTTTTAATCCCTCAACTGCTGGTTTCTGTTATTAGGAATCCCCTTTTTACCAAAGACACACAAAGCTCCTCCCAAAAGGAAGCCTGTACTGAAATGTCTGAAACTTAAATGGCTCAGTACATACTACGACGTTTTTTAAAAAAAAGTCTTGGGCTTCCCTGGTGGCGCAGTGGTTGAGAATCTGCCTGCTAATGCAGGGTACACGGGTTCGAGCCCTGGTCTGGGAAGATCCCACATGCCGCGGAGCAACTAGGCCCGTGAGCCACAACTACTGAGCCTGTGCATCTGGAGCCTGTGCTACACAACGAGAGGCCACGATAGTGAGAGGCCCGCGCACCGCGATGAAGAGTGGCCCCCACTTGCCACAACTAGAGAATGCCCTCGCACAGAAACGAAGACCCAACACAGCAAAAATAAATTAATTAATAAACTCCTACCAACATCTAAAAAAAAAAAAGTCTTATTTTTTGGAACGAAGTTTTTAAAAGGCGGACTATTTATCTTTAAAACAGGTATCATTATTAGGAAAATGCAAATTAAAACCCAATAAGCTATCATTACACCCTATTAGAATGGCTAAATAAAAAAATAGTGGTAACACCAAATACTGAGTGAAGATGCAGAGAACCTGAGCCTTCATACATTGCTAGTGAGAAAGTAAAATGGTACACCTGCTCTGGAAAATAGTGTGGCGAATCCTTTTAAAACTAAAAATGGATGTTCCATGCAACTCAACAGTTGCGCTCTTAAGCACATATTCCAAAGAAATGAAAATTTATTTTCACACAGAAACTTGTACACAAATGCTCACAGCAGCTTTATTTGTAATAGCCAAAAATTGGAAACTACCCAGATGCCTTTCAACAGGTGAATAGTAAACTATGATACCATGAAATACAGCAATACAAGAAACAGACAACTGACATATGCAACAACTTGGATAAAGCTGAAGGATATTATGCAGTGTGAAAAAACTCAAAGGATATGTAATACAGCATAATTTCACATATACGACATTTGTGAAATAGCATAATTTTAGAAATGAAGAACTGATTAGTTGTTGCCAGGGGTTAAGTTAAGAATGGAGTGGGAGAGGATGGATGTGGCTATAAAAAATGGCGTAAGAAAGACTTGTGGTAATGGTTCAGGTAACTATTTTGGTTGTGGTGCTGTTTACATTAAGTTACAAGTGATAACACTGCACAGAGCCACACACAGAATGCACGCATAACCAGGGAAGTCTGAATATGCTCTGTGGATTGTACCAATGTCAAGTTCCTGGTTTTGATATTCTTATGCAAGATGTCTGACAGTTATGCAAGATGTTAACGCTGAAGGAGGCTGGGTAAAGAGTGCACAGAACCTCCCTATACATTTCTTTTTTTATAAAGTTTTTTTTTTTTTTTTTTGCGGTACGCAGGCCTCTCACTGCTGTGACCTCTCCTGTTGCGGAGCACAGGCTCCGGACGCACAAGCCCAGCAGCCATGGCTCACAGGCCCAGCCACTCCATGGCATGCGGGATCCTCCCGGACCGGGGCACGAACCCGTGTCCCCTGCATCGGCAGGCAGACTCTCAATCACTGCGCCACCAGGGAAGCCCTAAAGTTTTTTGTTTTTTTTAAAATTTATTTATTTTTGGCTGCGTTGGCTCTTTGTTGCTGCACATGGGCTTTCTCTAGTTGCAGTGAGCAGGGGCTACTCTTCGTTTCTGTGCGCTGGCTTCTCATTGCGGTGGCTTCTCTTGTTGCAGAGCACAGGCTCTAGGCATGCAGGCTTCAGTAGTGGCACGAGGGCTCAGTAGTTGTGGTGCACGGGCTTAGTTGCTCTGCAGCACGTGGGATCTTCCTGGACCAGGGCTTGAACCCATGTCCTCTGCATTGACAGACGGATTCGTAACCACTGGGCCACCAGGGAAGCCCCCCTTTTTTTTCTTTGCTGCATCGGCTTTCGTTGCAGCGTGGTCTTTCTCTAGTTGCAGCAAGTGGGGGCTACTCTTCCTTGTGGTGCATGGGCTTCTCATTGCGGTGGTTTCTCTTGTTGCAGAGCATGGGCTCTAGGTGCACAGGCTTCAGTAGCTGTGGCACATGGGCTCAGTAATTGTGGCTCGTGAGCTCTAGAGTGCAGGCTCAGTAGTTGTGGCGCACGGGCTTAGTTGCTCCACAGCATGTGGGATCTTCCCAGACCAGGGCTCGAACCTCTGTCCCCTGCATTGGCAGGCGGATTCTTAACCACTGCGCCACCAGGGAAGCCCCCTCCCTGTACATTTCTTTACAACTTCCTATGAATCAGTAATTTTTTCAAAATAAAAAGTTCTTTAAAGTGGGCATAATATTCTAATGAGATGAAATTGTTTTGCAAATTGAGAAATATTAAATGTTTTCTCTATACCAAAAGAAGATTGTAAAGCTGAGGCACCTCTCCTACTTTAATATAAAATTAAGTCTTATTAATTTCCCTTATAAGATATTAAAACATTTTTCTTTATAAAAATGTTTCAAATTGTAGCATTTACCAGTAACATGTTACTATCAGAAAACAGAAAAGGGAAAATCATTATACCAGAATATATTAAAAGCCTAACAGAAAGCACCCAGTAATTCTCAAGACTGTTAAAGCACTTGACCCCAAAACTTAGGACAGAAATTTCCGTAACATTTACTATTTAAATTGTCCACTTAAATATTCACTGGTTAATAAGCACATACCCCTACTTTCCCAACTGAATTATAAATACCTCTTAGAAACTGTTATTCTTTTGTAACCTCTTTTGTGTGTGTGTCATAGTGACTAAACTGAAGAAAAAATGGGGAAAATGAGACTAGAAAATAAAACTTCAGAGGAAATGGCAGAATCTAAGAACCAACTAGCTGTAAACTGTTTTGAAAAATATGGAAGTGGTTCTGCATTACAACCAAAGGGATTTAAGTTAGGAAAAAAAAGAAAATAAGTAACTTACAGGATCTTGTAAAATAATCTCTTATTTTGACATTATTTGTAGTTATATAGCTGGGAATATTCATATGATAAAGGCTACAAGTTGACCATGGGGATGTCATTATTACAAAAGTTTTCCAAAGGCTGAAAATATTCTAAAATATATTACATATTAGATACAATGTCTCACACATTATACACTCATGATGTTATTAATATAAGGCAAGGGAGTAAACAACAAGCAAACAATATGGATAGTGCCTTCAACTCTATTAGTCAAAAGAAGTGCTTAGAAACTGCTGAAAAAACAAACCTTTTTAGGAAGAGGTTCCTCGTTGGTCATCTTGAATCCTAGAAAAAAGGAATAAAGAGAGGAAAGTCAACTGATTTTCTTCCAGTTAAGGTAGGAAGAAAAAAAGACTGGCTTTTTCAAACGAATTTATTACTGAACTCAGTTATGACCAAATCATTCGGTTATTTTTTTAAATTAAAATAAACCTTTTAGGAACGAAATTGAGTTATTTGCAGTGAAGTGGATGGACCTAGAATCTGTCATACAGAGTGAAGTAAGTCAGAAAGAAAAACAAATACCGTAAGCTAACGCATATATATGGAATTTAAAAAAGCAGTGCTGATGAACCTAGTGGCAGGGTAGGAATAAAGACGCAGACGTAGAGAACGGACTTGAGGGCATTGGGTGGGGTGGGGGGGAAGCTGGGATGAAGTAAGAAAGTAGCACTGATACATATACACTAGCAAATGTAAAATGGATGGCTAGTGGGAAGCTGCTGCATAGCACAGGGAGATCAGCTCAGCGCTTTGTGACCACCTAGAGGCATGCTCAAGAGGGAGGGTGGAAGGGATGCTCAAAAGGGAAGGGATATGGGGATAAAATGTATACATATAGCTGATTCACTCTGTTGCACGGCAGAAACTAACAACATTGTAAAGCATTTATACTCCGATAAAGATGTGAAAAAAATTATATACCTCTTAGACTAGTTTTAGATTTACAGAAAGGCTGCAAAGATATTACAGGGTTCCCATATACTCTGCACCCAGTTTCTCCTTTGTTAACATCTTACATTACTATTGCTATTAGGTTTTTTTTAAACTCTCTTATAAAAAAGTTGATCATTCTTTGTAATGTCGCCACAAAGCATTGAAAGAAATATAATCAACCACTGGACCACCACGGACGTCCCAAAGAAATACAATTTTTCAATGCATTCTTACAATTGCCCTGTGAAAGACAAATCTGGCAGCAGAAGTAATAGGTTTGTGCTGAAGTCCGATACTGGCCTCAGGCAGTATCTCAGGCATCTTGTTGAAAGGACAGAGGAAGGGTAAGACCAGTTGCTAAGCCTTTCCTTTTACAGAATTAACATTGTTATAGTAAGGTCAAATCTATCATCCTCATGATAATTCATCACTACACAATGCAGGTATGAAGGTATTTACACCTTAATAAAAATATCCCTACATTATTTAACTTCATGTCACAGAATAATTTGTATCTCAAAATTAGCTTCTTTTATAAATTTACATAAAATTCACTTAATCCTGTTGAAAAAGATTAATGACAGAAATACTCTCATTAACTTTATTATGCTTACTGAAAAGACTTGTGCTATTTCCTAATATTCAAATTTAACAAAGAGAAGCTAATTTAAAGTTATTCCTAGGTATCCTTTCTAGCAGCAAAGTCATAAATGTTCCCTTACATCTTAAACTTTCTTTTTAGTTTATTTTACCTGCCCATACTTACTACAAACTCCAAACAATTAAATAAGTAACCAGTAAATAAGTCACAGAGATATAATGTACAACACAGTGACTATAGGTAATAATACTGTATTACGTAGATTTGAAAGCTGCTGAAAGAGTCAAAATCTTCATCACAAGAAAAAAAGTTTTGTAACTACGTATGGTGATAGATGGTAACTAGATTTATGTGGTGATCCTTTTGCAATGTATACAAACATCAAATCCCTATGTTGTACACCTGAAAATAACATGTCAATTATACGCAATAAAAATAACTTAATCAAAGAATTTACAGTGTAAAACTGAGTTTTAAAAGCTACTTGACTTCTTGATGAATATCTGAGATTCCTCAAAAGGAGATGATTTTCTATACCATTTTTTATATTACATACAATCCCAATTCAAATATTCTAATCATACTGTCACTAAACCCTGATTTTCATATTAGGTACACTGAGTTGAAAAAATCAGTACATTTTAAGGAAAAAAATTATATATTGATCATATCATAAATTAACTGCCTTAATTCTTCCCTCTTTGATAATCTTATCATTGGATGTAAAACAAAAACCTGAGCATATATCATTAGTTTCTGAGCTGATGGAGTTGATCAAGTCTCTATGACCAACCAACACCTATGAAGACATGACCATATTTCTAAGATTTAAAAATCGGTATTTTTTCTCTGAATTGGCCCCTGCCTACTTTAGCCCCCTTATCACCCAGTTTATAATCTCTGTTGCAAGTTACAGACAGCTGCTTAGTGACTGATTATCCTAACATGACTCTAGAGTGAATCCAAGCATTTGGAAACAAACGCTCACCATGTTCACCTCCAGAGGCCTGACTACTTATATTTTAAAATGGTTTTAATGGGCATTCACTCCACTAGACTGCAACCTCTTGGAATCCACAACTCAAGTTTAACATTTCCTTTGAACTTCCCATTTGTCCAATGCTAAATACTAGGTAAATATCAATAACGTACTAATAACGTATTAAAATGGTACAAGAAAATTTGAACTTTTAACATACTTAAATAGTATATAAATGTGTACCTATATGTCAGTCTTCTGGTTAAATCCTTCTAAAGGCTTCCCATCTCAAAACTGTGCATGTGGTACATATACACAATGGAATATTTCTCAGCCATAAAAAAGAATGTAATAATGCCATATGCAGCATGCGGGCTTCTTAGTTGTGTCATGTGGGATCTAGTTCCCCCGACAAGGGATCGAACCCTGGCCCCCTGCATAGGGAGCCCGGAGTCCTACCCACTGTACCATCAGGGGAGTCTCCTGTTTTTGTCTTTAAGCCCCACTGCAGAATTCTTGGTGACCTCCAATTCTCAGAATTCTAAACAGCAAGTTATTTACATTTTTAACACTGGCTTATGTTCTCTCTCCTTTTAAAAAGCTTGACGCTGGGTAGATTCTAATTACACACTGCTTAAAGAATACCTACATTTTCTTTATAAAAATAGATGTTTAAATTTGTAATGTAAGTCAGGGATAAATCCACGTTTTGTATATGTTTGCGTTTCACATGTTGACTCTCAATCACAAGTCACTCCACATGTTATGGAATATGTGACTTGGGAAATCAAAGCATAAGCATTTAGTAAGAAATTCCTCCCTTATCTTTAGCAGATGAAAAGTCAATCTTTGCTTGAGATTTCATGATATGCCACAACAGTTAAATGGACAGTGTGACAAAAGGCAAATTAGAAACAGGCTTAAAATTTGAAAGCATCAACATTCAACTATTTAATCAAAATAGAACCTGGTTCTCAATTCTGACTCTCCCACTGCACATGTGCTGTGAAATTTATTACTCCCCAAGGCAATTTTTTTTTAGCATAACTGACAAGCACAATACCATCTAAAGTTAATTCTACATTCATAAAGACAATGGATATTCCAGGTTCTTAGAACAAGCTATTTTCATATCAGAAAAACAGAATGACTGAAATATCATTTGGAGTTGAACCCTGAGTCTTGAAGGGAAAAAATGAATATATACCCAGTGCTATGAATCATTTATTTAATAACCACAACTTCTAAAGTCGAAGTTAGTTTCCATTTTCCAGATGATGAAAAGGGTTATGAATCATTAGGTGATTAGCTCAGATTAAAACAGCTACTTATTAAAAAATGGGGGGGGGTAGAGAATGCAGAAAAGCAAAATAGAAAAAAAGCAAAAATTGACCAATTTGGCTACCTTTTAGCAAGTTTAAGAGGACTGGCTAAAACATGGTTTTATGTTTTACGTAAAGTTTTGTTATCCATGTGGATAATTCAGAGGTAATATAGCTCTTAAGTTTAGACCATCAGAACCACCATCTACTCCTGATGCCTTTACACTGAGAAACACCTTATGATGGAGAGTTCGGTTTTGGTAGGCTAGGAGCCTAGCATCCCAGATCCCAGTACTTCTCTGGCTCTTAGCATTATGATCCCAAGTTATGCAACTCAGTTCTCCCTTAACAGAGAAGCAAGTACCAGCCAACACTTCAGTAAGAAATCACGTACCTTGCTGAAACTCATCACAACTAAACGTAAGAAACTAATAATCTGACACTGTATTAGCCTAGGCACTGTAGTAGAAGTGTACTTGTTAGGAACTGGAAGACCAACTTTTCTTGACTATGTATCAGTCATGTGATCTTGAGCAAGTCACTTTCTCTAGATTGCAGTCTCCAAATCAGCAAAAAGAGGATACCAGTTTTGCCTGCCCCACAAAGTGCTACAAATGTCAGTGTTTCAAGTGCCATAAAAATACTATACAAACAAAAGATATTTCAAATAAAATACTAACATTAACATAAAAGAGAATTTTAATGTGTATTTAGGAGATATTAAAGTAAATTCCACCAACTACATTTTCAAGAGTTGAGAATGTTTATTTATAGCACTGAATCTAGCCTGATACACCACCTTAATATCTAATGGGATATACTGTTATAGGAATATTGAAAAGTTTTGCTCTAGTAAGCTTAGTAATAGAAAATACTTAGATGCAGAAAAATGGAAGGTAATAAAAACAAGAATAAAACCAAGTACTATCTACATCTTGCTTTGCAAAAGCAAAGCAACAGAAAATTTTTAAGAGCAAGAAAAATATTTTTTTTCAAGAGCAAGATAATGTACAATTGAATGAAAATGATCAAGACCTCTAAACAAAGAATATTTTCAAGGGAATTCTATATTACACCTATACATACATACAAGAGTGTAACGGACTCTGAAAGTTGTAACGTACTGTACAAATACAATTATTACAACTCTCATCTCCATGCCACAAGGCTGCTACGGATTTTCTGTATTATACCAACCCATTTCTGACAAATACTCAAAATTCAATCAGGAAAGCTATATATTATGAAGTTCTATAAATTACATGAGCTAAGTAAAAAATAGCAGTGCCTGCGATACACTTTTATCAGTACTTTTGTCCTCTGGGAGTTAGAAATTTAGGTAGTTTGCCTAAGTTCCGCCACTGAGAAGTGAAAATACTGATGTCTTAGCTATAGCTATCTGCTTAAGATAACGTAAAATCTGAACGCACTCTAGGAATACAGCCACCAAAACCCTTGAAATTGAACCTCCTCTTTATCACAAGCCCCAAGTTCTTTCCCAATTTCTAATGCACCGCAATTTCTTTCCCCAACTTGCCTAATCAGATGCTACTAAATGTCATGTGTACATATATAACATTTAGGCATCTTGAAAAGATTTTCACGGTAGCTTTATACGGGGTTTTAAATGTCTACAACATGTTTATCTGTCATAGAAGTCTTAATGGTCAAAGTTTTAAAATAAAAAACCCGGTCGATAATCACTTCGTTGTACACCTGAAACTAACAACATTGTAAATCGACTATACTTCAAAAACAAAACAAAACAAAAACCCGGTAGGACTTGTGGTGACAGACGCGTGACTTCTACGTATCCTCCTCAGCAATGGAATTAACTAAATTCTGAGAAGGAAAACTACATGGACAACTCAGGACTGTAACATGATCATGAAAGTATTTCTTTATCTTTTTAAATCTCGGACAGAACAATCGTTTCTTGCTTTATAAACACGGTTATTAAGGATTTTAACACAGTCCTCTAGGATCAAATATCCAACTGACTTCATCAAAACAAACTTGGACTTTTCCTATGTGCTCCCATGAAATATGGTTTAAAAAATTAATAACAGCCTTACAGGGATCCGAGGTGAGACTCTAAAATTTCACGAAAACCTCTAATTCAATAAATAATTTTTCTCTTTTTAATTCAGAACGCATGCCATCATTTAAAAATGGAAGTCCACAAGACAACGCAGCTGCAATATTAAGCTACTGCGCGACGTGCGATTTGGTCAACGAACGCTGCTTTCCTTCCCCTGCTGAACTCGTTCGTGCCGCCAGTCCTCGCGCTCCGGCCGAGGTGGGAGCCGGCGACACCGGGGCGGGGACTGGACGCGCACCGAGAAGGCGGCCTCCGATTGTCGCCCGCCCCGCGGGAGCGCCCACCTAGCCCCCGGGACCCAGAGGACGGAGGTAAAATGGCCTCGGGGTGGCGGAAGTGTCCCTGCAGGCGGAAAGGCGGCGCGGCTAACGGGAGGCCGGCGGGCCCGGGAACCCCGAGTCGCCCCCTGTGCTCCGTCCGCGCCTTCCCGGGCCGGGCGGCCGCGCCTCAGCCCTGGGGACCCCGAGATCCTCGCCGCCGCTCCGGCGAGCGGCCCGCACCTACCTCTCCTGACGGAGGCCGCGCCGGCGCCGCCCAGTCACATAGGCTGACCCCGCGCTACCCGCTCGCTGTCCAGGCCGCCCGACCCCGCTGCCGCCGGCCCCCGCGCTCCTCCTCCCGCCACAGCCCCGGCTCTCCCCTTTATTTGCAGGTCTCGCTGCCACAAAATGGCGCTGAGGGAGGAAGCGAGGTCCCGTCGCCCCACCCCCTTCCCGCTCCTCCCGCCGCCCCGCCCCGCGACGCCGCCGGCGCCCGCCCGCTTCTCCGCCCCGCCCGCTTCTCCGCCCCGCCATGTTAGCGCCCGGCCCACTCACCGACCAGTTGTCTCACGGACGCGGCCACAGCTTCCCGCCCGCCGGGCCCAGCCGCGGGGAGGGAAGGCGAAAGGAGGGCGCCCGCTGAGGGCCTCGAGTCGCTACAGGAGGAGCTGCGCCTGGTGGCACGCCCCGCGGCCGCTGAAGCGCTGCGACCTCGGCGGGGGCGGGGAGGGAAGCGGGCCTCAGGGAGTGGTGAGCCGCGAGGTCGCAGGTCAGCCGCGGGGCATCACGGGAAGGGCGGCGGGGGTCGCGATTGGCGGCGCCGGGTGGACGCGCTCCCCGGGCGGACAAGCTCGCCGGGCCACCTGCGGCTGCGGCGCTGCCTCTGGCGGAGGAATCTGGGCGAAGGCGGCGTGTGATTGGCTATCCTTTGGTACAGCACCCATCTGTGATGCTTCCGCGCGCTGTCGGCAAGGTGCAACCTTAGGAGCGACATCGTGGGCGGGGAGTGCGAGCAATTGAGGCTTCGTGAGCCCTTGCTGTTTGAAGTTTTGAGAATTTGGAAACCGATGCTCTTTCTTCCGTCAGGAAGTGCTGCTTCCTGGACGCTTGGTTCGTCCCCGCCTTGAAATCTCGAGGCGAAACCGGGGAGCTATTGTCTAGTACGTGGAGGTTTTACCTATGTCAGCAGCTCTAGGGGCACCTTGCTAACGCAGAAGCGAGGGTAAGGCGAACCTTGTGAGGTTTTAATGGAACCGATAATATAAGGTTTTTAATTCGAATATACGCCCTTACGCAAGGCTGTGTGTCATCCGGACCGTCGCGTAAGACCGATGGTGTTACCTGGTAGACGTGAAACAAGTCTCATACTTCCTACAGGGGTCAGGTAATCTTTTGATTGGGCTGCCCTTATCCAATTTTACCAAAACCGTTTATCCCCAAAGGAGGTGTTCTGGAATGAGGTGATTTATGGGGTTGAGATTAAACTATACTCCAGATGGTCAAAGACCAAAATCCGAAGAGAAAAATGGGCAAGGACATGAACAGACATTTCACACAAAAGACCAGCAATGGTCCGAAACGTAAAAGTCTGTTCGTCCTCACTTATAATGGAAATGCACATTGAAATTACACAGCAGTGGAGAAACAGTGCTCGTAAATTTCCTGGTGGGAATGGGAAAATGATTCAGGCCCTGTGGAGTACCAAAATTATATATGCACTTATTCTTACGTCTTGCAATTTCACTTCTAACCCTAACCTTATTCTGAAAATACACCTTCACTTATAGAAGCAACATGTAGGCAGGGTTACTTGTTGTAGTGTCATAGCAAAAATTATGAAATAACTCAAATGTCCATTAATAGGGAACTGGTTAGACACCGTACATCCATAACATGAAATACAATGCACCCCCCCCCACCCAAAAAAAAGAATGAGGATGCTGTTTATATGTTGCTTTGAAATGCGTCCCAGGCTATGTGGAAAATTGGAAGCATATCCTAGAAACAATAAAAGTGGTTACCTATAGAGAGTGGTGGGGAAAGGTGGAGGCGAAAGAAATAAAAGCAAGACCTCTCTGACTTTGAACTTTTGAAGTTTTATATAGCCAAAAAGTACATTGAAAAGGAAACAAACCCAAAGTTGATAGCAAATTAAAATAAACTTAACTGTAAGTCACATTGGTAATGCAACTATCTTGTTAGAGAAAGGAATTAATTCCCCAGGGCTTTTGGACATAGTACTCTAAGAGAATTATCTGTGGTGAGATATATTCTAAGGTTGAGAAAGAACTGCAAAGGAATCTTCAGCTTTGCTCAGTGGTTTATAATTAATGGTAATTTTGTTGCTGTGGTTTGAAAGTATGTATATTGTAGGGTAATACAAATATTTTCTTTTCTTTTTTTTTTTTTTTTTGCGGTACGCGGGCCTCTCACTGTTGCGGCCTCTCCCGTTGCGGAGCACAGGCTCCGGACGCGCAGGCTCAGCGGCCATGGCTCACGGGCCCAGCCGCTCCGCGGCATGTGAGATCTTCCCGGACCGGGGCACGAACCCGTGTCCCCTGCATCGGCAGGTGGACTCTCAACCACTGCGCCACCAGGGAAGCCCTATTTTCATTTTTAATGTACAAAACTTTAAGTGTAAGAGAAAATGAGGTACAAATATAAGATCAAGGAAGTTCAGAAAAAACCTGTACTACATTTAAATTGGATATATCAATTTGAGCATATGATTTAAAAAGTATATTTACTGCTTCTGTGCACCGAAAGGGCCTAGAAGCACTAGGATGATGACCAATTGTCCCAGTTTCCCCGGGACTGAGGGGATTTCCCCAGATACTGCACTTTGTGTTAAAACTGAAAGTGTCCCAGGCAAACAGGATGGTTGGTCGCCTTACAGTAACAATAAGCACATTTGCCATTCCTTGGTTTCTAAATTCCATTTCCACTAAATAGAACCAGAGCTCCTTGGAGAATTGGCGGATTCCTGTTCTTGAGCAGGGAACGTGCAAGATGAATCAGACATTTTGTTGTGCCTGAATGTAAAGGTAGTGCTTAGGTTAATAAAGATAGGTCAACAGGACTTAGGAGAATAGGCAAAACTAATCTATAGGGATAGAAGTCAAATCTGGGCTTGGCTAGGAGTGGAAAACAGCAGGAATCGGTTGGAAAGGAACACGGGGGAACTTTTTGGGTTGACGAAAATATTGTAAATCATGATTAGAATGGTGGTTACCCAGTATATACATTCGTCAGTATTCATCAAACCGTCCCACTAATGAGTGCGTTTAATGTAAATTATACCTCAGATTTGTTATACCTCATATAACTTTTACCCTCATGTGTATGTAAATGAACCTCAGTAACGCGTGAAGACCAACCCAATGAGAAAAGCAAAGGCTATTTCAGAGCTTGCTATAGGAAGAGAGTCAACCATGATCACTTGCATTTTGGCAGAGACTCAAAGGCAAGCAGAGGAGTGGGAAGGCTTCACAGTGGAAAAAAGAAGGGCTTCAGCTGTGCCCTGTTGGAGGCTGTTGGCACAGAGGAGCTGGAGGTGGCTAACAAAAAGCAGGGCATTCTATGCGGTTGGATAGGGCTGCATATTCGGCTTTCTCTCGTTGGTTCCAAGTTGGAAGTGGGGACAAAAATTAGAGAAGCAGTCAGATTTTAATCAAGTCCTGGCCGTTTTGAGCTGATTGTTATACTCATTGTTTATCTTCCTGGATTGTTACTTGTGATAGCAATCTGACTTCCTCCAAGTGTGACTGACAGCAGGCTGGCTTCCGGGGCTGGTTATGGCAGCGGAGGGGATTGGGTTCCTGTGCACGCTGCTGCAGGTTGTGGGTCAGAATTCTTGTTCCTTTTGTGGTCTGGCCATGTCCTTTTGTATATTCAGTCTTCAGAAGTAAATTTTTATTTTTATTTATTTATTTATTTTGGCCATGCCCCGTGGCATGTGGGATCTTAGCTCCCCAACCAGGGATCGAACCCTCGCCCTCTGCAGTGGAAGCGTGGAGCCTTCACCACTGGACCCCCAGGGAAGTCCCCAGAAGTAAATTTTTAAAAGACACAGGAACCAGCTTGAAGGGTCTCCCACAGGCCAAATTTAAGGCAAATTTTAGCATCAAAAAGCAAATGACTACAATTGACTATAGATACTGAATAGTTAAAAATCTGTGACTCTCCAATTACACTTGATGAGAGACGAAGGGGGACTATTTTTCCATCACTGGAAATGGCTATCACACCAGCTTCTTACTCTGAAAATTAGTTATTAAAAGGAAAAATATCGTTTGCTCTGCCTTCCTTAAAAAAGGAAAACTGTGGTTCACTCTGGGTGGTTGAGGAAAAACTCTGCTTTACAGTAGGGTGCTAGCGGGCTTCCCTGGTGGCGCAGTGGTTGAGAGTCCGCCTGCCGATGCAGGCGACGCGGGTTCGTGCCCCGGTCTGGGAAGACCCACATGCCGCAGAGCGGCTGGGCCCGTGAGCCGTGGTCGCTGAGCCTGCGCATCCGGAGCCTGTGCCCCGCAACGGGAGAGGCCGCAACAGTGAGAGGCCCGCGTAACGCAAAAACAAACAAACAAAAGAACAATAGGGTGCTAGCAAGTAAATACAGAATAAATGATATAATTAGAAGGTAATTATTATGCAAGTCCTAAAGAAAGAATTGATTCAGGCAAGGATTATTAATGGACTTTAAAACCTTTAAGCCCATGCACCACAACTACTGAGCCTGCGCTCTAGAGCCCGTGAGCCACAACTACTGAGCCTGCGTGCCACAGCTACTGAGCCCGCGTTCTAGAGCCCGTGCTCCACAACAGGAGAAGCCACCGCAATGGGAAGCCCGCACACCGCAACGAAGAGTAGCCCCTGCTCGCCGCAACTAGAGGAAGCCCGTGCGCAGCAACAAAGACCCAACGCAGCCAAAAATAAAAATAAATAAGATAAATAAATTTACTAAAAAAGAAAAAGCTAATGGTGTTTAGTCTTCTTTGTCTTTGCAGACCACAAAGAACTCCACAGGTACTCTAAAAAATTATATATTATTAGATTTCTATAATTTTACTAGTACTATTTTTTATATATTTAAAAAAAATTTTATGTGTTTATTATTTAATCAATTTATTTAGTTTTGGCTGTGTTGGGTCTTCGTTGCTGTGTGTGGGCTTTCTCTAGTTGTGGCGAGCGGGGGTTACTCTTCGATACAGTGCACAGGCTTCTTATTGCGGTGGCTTTTGCTGCGGAGGACGGGCTCTAGGTGTGCGGGCATCAGTAGTTGCAGCACGTGGGCTCAGTAGTTGTGGTGCACGGGCTTAGTTGTACCGTGGCACGTGGGACCAGGGATTGAACCTGTGTCCCCTGCATTGGCAGGTGGATTCTTAACCACTGTGCCACCAGGGAAGTCCCACTAGTACTATTTTTAAAATGCTGTTTCATTGTACCTATCTCTTTGAATATAAGGCTGAACACTTTTCCAGGCTTTGCTTCCTTGTATTGTTTTGAATCAATATATTTGTCATATGGACTTCCCTGATGGCGCAGTGGTTGAGAGTCCGCCTGCTAATGCAGGGGACACGGGTTCGTGCCCCGGTCCGGGAAGATCCCACATGCCGCGGAGCGGCTGCGCCCGTGGGCCATGGCCGCTGAGCCTGCGCATCCGGAGCCTGTGCTCCGCAACGGGAGAGGCCACAACAGTGAGAGGCCCGCGTACCGCAAAAAAAAAAAAAAAAAAAATTGTCATATACCCAAAAGATATTCACTAGATACCTGCCATTATTGTATTAAGTACAGTCTTCAAAGAGATTTTATCTCCCAAATAGTAGCTATATATTTGGATTTCAATCATTCTGAATCCTTGGTGGTAGCAGGGAGCAGAGATACTAGAGGTGTAGGGAACTCAGACTCACCTGTTCTTGGAAGCAGGCTTGTCCAATTACTAGGAAGTCCTTTCACTAGGAAAAATAAAGGTGACCCTTGGAGATAACTTCCGTGTCTTGATCTCCATTCCTTGTAAATAACAGCGCTTTCTGAAAAGGAATCAGTGTGCCAGCATTGACTAAGCAACACCATCCCCCTTCCAACCCCCACCAGGGTACCATGGCACAACTGCTGGGAGCCTTGTGCTTCTTGCTCTTGGTCCCCTCATTGTGTTTGAGTCATCAGCCCGTGAGATGAATTAAGGATGCCATGAGCCAGTGTTTCTTAGTAGGAATGCTATTGGTATTTTGAGTAAGACAGATCTTTTTGTGTGTGTAAAAGTGTAGTGTGCATCTTAGGACATTTAACATCCCTAGACTAACTCACTAAATGCCAGTAGCCCCTTTCTGTGTGACAACCAAAAGTGCCCCCTCTATATTTCCAGTACCTCTGGAGGGGCAGGATGCCCCTGCTGAGAACCCTAGTCAATTGTGGGCATTGTGGTCTTTACCAAATAGTGGCGCCCGGTCTTCTCGCAGGCAGAATTGGCCAGTTGACCAGTTCTGGCCAGGACCAGCGGATATCTCCTGGGGCTTCTGAGAAACAGTTTCCTCCATGACAAGAGACATGCGCATGAGGAGAAAGTGCTTTTTTCCCCCTCCCTTCTTGTCTCTTAACTGGCTGGGAGGGGCTGTGATCCTTGCATCTGTAGAAACCATCTTATGACCATGACGTACCAGGTGGGAAAACAGAAGCCAGCCAGCTAAGAATGCAGAGTAGAGGGTGGAAAGTCCCTGGGTCCTAGATGACATTGGTAAGCTTCCAAACTAACCCAGGGACTGCCAGCTGTTGGGCTTTTTATGAAGTAAAATAGAAATGTTCTTATATTTGAAACCACTGTCCATAGGATTCCTGTTGCCCATTGCCAAACACATTGTGACTTACACAGAGAAAAAGCATATTTACATGATAAACAAGTTAAAGAAAATGGAAAATTACCAACAAAGCTAGGTTTTTCTAAGGAATATATATATATATATATGTATAAAATAAAGGAATTTACCTGCAGAGAGTTAACTGTTCAGAGTCTTAAGATATGAATTGTGTTTCCTTTACTGAACCCACGCATCAAAATAATTGTCCTTCCTGCAGCATTTTGCCTTATTGTTGCTTTGACATTACTTTATGATTACAGCCCTCATTGTTCAGCAGTGCGATAAAGCAGACATTTCAATTCCATCATTCACTTCCAGAAAATCAGACTTTACAAGACACAGACTTAGGTACATTAAAAATATAAGGAGCTTGGAGAACCTTATATTCAGAACTTTTCAAAATACTATTCTGCTTGCTCTGATGCTCACAAACTGTGTTTAACCTATGGGAGCAACAGGTAAATTCTGTTGGGTCAAACACTCAGTGAAACCTCTTCTAATTTTTAAAAAGGAAAGCTGTATGTTCCCCACAAATTAAAGACCTACTAGCTCAGGAGATGGTCCATCTGGAAACCATATGCCCGATTCCCCAAGACAAACTGCAGGTCTGTGCTTCTGCCAGAGAAGTGCACTGGACTCTGGGCAGTTGTTCTAATACTGACCGTGCTGACCACCTGCTACAGATGTCTGTTAGGAACAATCGCAGACTTATTTTCATTGCTCTTTCCTGCCTTTATTAACCTCCTAACTATTTTCCTCTGTCCCACTCATCTGTGTCTGGTGCTGCCAGCCAAGTCCAGGCCTTCATCTTTTCTCCTAGTTGGTTCCCTGCCGCCCATCAAAACCATCTTGCACACAGGAAGCAAGCCCTTTTCTAATGTAACTGAGCAAGGGCTCACGTGGCCGCAGTGCAGAAAGCCCAACTCATAGTGGGTGTTTGCAGCAAAGTAAGGGCTTATTTGCAGGGTATCAGGCAAGAGAGTGGGAGAGAAGCCTCAGGTCCACTCTGTCTTGGACTTTGAGTTAGGGATGTTTTAAAGGGGAAGAACAAAGAACCTGGGATTAATCATCGTTTTGTGACATTTCTGACGAGACGTGATGGGGCGCATTCAGGGTGGTATGGCCGTGGATTTGTGACATTTCCTAATCGTGGTTTTAGGAGCCAGGATGTCTGCGGTTTACCATTCCCTGGCCAGGTGGTCCATGGCTCCGGGGTCTGTGAGCTCAACTTGCCCCAGAGAAACAACCCGAGTTAGTACGTTAATGATAAGATCTACTACAACTTTAGTACATTAACGACGTTATCGATACAGCAATCTCAGGCATCTGACTCTGGTTGGTTAGTGTTCAGTTAGCACAGGATGGAGATTGGAGGAGATAAGAAAGGAATTGAGGTCAGAGGAGACAAGCAAGGCAATAAAGTTTGGGATGAGAGATTAATCATGAACTCAGCAGGGGAACTCAGTTTTAGGGAGACTCGGTTTCACTAATACAATTCCGGGAGAGTTCCACCTCTGGAGAAACGGAGTAGACAGACTTTTCCATGTTACTCTGTCTAAGCACAACTTAAGCTGGAAAAACCAACAGGTGCTGACAAAACATGCTGCCCCAACAAAAGCCTGCCGCCTGTAACCAAAGGACCAGGGAAGGGGCAGCCCAGCAAGACAGCCTTTAGACAGCAACCACTGTCTCCATCATTTACTCCTGCAAAGGCTCTTGATCTAAACCCCAGTGAGCCTGGATGTGATTAATTGGAGAAGACACCAGGGCTGGATTGCCCCACAACCTTGGCACTGGAATCAGAGTCATTTGGTACAACTTTTCAACAAATTGCAAAAGAGAAAGTGCTTTATAGTACTCTGGGAAAGAGCACCACCTAGTGATGAACCAAAAGCAAAAAAATGTAAACGTAAATATTGTGCTTCCAAGCCCTCGGTCAAAGCCAAGTCAATGTGGGTTGTTAAATCACTACCCAATCCCAACCTGGGGAGGCAGGCGGGGGTGTGCAGTCAGGAGAAGGGACTGATGAAGCCCAGATGGAATGTGCTAGAATGTTGCAGTTCAAAGCTGGGCTCATCCCTCTTGGGATGGGAAAAGTCTGTATGAGATGTGTCACCCAGTGTGGGGCTCAGAGAAATCCAAGGTGTGGCTGGGTTTCTGGAGAGGAAAAAAAATACGGAGGAAAGTATAGGCAGAAAGAGAGGTGGGAAACTATGGGCAACATTTTGCTGGATGTTTCCATACGTTGTTTCATTAGTCCTCACAACCAGACATCTAGAGGAGTAAAGGCTTGTATTTGTCCCGTTTGACAGATGGGACAGCTGAGGCACAGAGATTCAATAACAGCACAGATAAGGAGGGGTAGTCAACTCGGATGAAGTTAAGCTGATTTCAGAGTCCACTCAAATGTACACAACAGGCTTCCCTTAGGGACATATGCAAAAATAGAAACCTTTGGCAAAATAATGGTCTAACTACGGCGAAGCGTGTGACCTAGAATATGTTTAATTTCATCAGACTGATATTTAGATAAAATGTCCTCTATTTGGGACATCCTTATTTTCTGCCCGCAGACCCTTGAACTGAATAATAAGTCTCCCTCTCAGCAGAAGAAACCTTAGATACAGAGGAAGGGGATTTTGTTTTTGGTCCTGGGAAATAAATGCTGAATATAGCCAAGCAATCCAATAAGTTTGAGTAGTGCTTCTGCCCCAGACAGAGGAATAGCCAAACGGTACTGAGGGCAGGTTTGGAGGCAAGGTAAGAGGGGCTGCAGTGTCCCCAGAGTCTTTCCTAATAAGGAAAACCAGGCTGTCCAAGGCCACGTGCAGAAGGCATGGAAAAGTTAGATGTGTCTTGGCAAACAAGTGTTTTCAGAGGCCCATTCTGGGAGCAGGGCTCAGCAGTGATGTAGGACTGAGGGGGAGCCATGTGGTGGTACCTGCTAGTTACATTCCCAGTAAGACCACAGGCAGAAGCCCCGATGCAGAGAAGGGGACCAAGCTGCTAGAAGAAGGGACAGGTGAGGGCCAGGAAGTGTTTGCAGGCCTCATATATTGGAAAAGGGGAATGAGTAATACATACAGGATCAACGCCAGCAGACACATGTGCTTGTTGTGGGAAGGAATCTTACTAGAAGGCATTAAAATGAGGTAAGTATTTAATAAGTTTTTAAAGGATAAACCACGGTATGGCGTTGACCAAGGCATTTTTCTAAGCTCCACTACGTACTTGACTTCAGCCTTGGCCTTTGAAAATCTGGAGTCAAGTGCTATCTTCACTGTCATTTGGGCCATCCCTGACCTCGTGCTGGAGAAGTGATTGTGTAACAGCTAAGGTTACCACCATATTGAACTGGAGTAATGACGTCAGCCATATAATCAAGGCGTGTTGTTCAGATTAATTTGAAACTCTAGAGAGTTCCTAGATATAGCATGGGGTGACAATCTTCCTATGTTCTGTGTTCACTGAAATTCTATCAGTTAGTTGTATAAATGCATATTCATTATACAAGAACTTTAAAGGAGCTAAATACATCTCCTTTATTAAATATCATTATTTAAATTCTTATAAACATTTATTGACTCAAAAGAATACAACAGTCTTCTTAAAGTTACCTACTTAATATTGTTATAACTTTCAACCTATCTTCAAATGTATTTAACCTTTTAAAAGTTCTTAATAATTATCTTTGTACATAAGATGCATGATTAAAATTAACTTTCACAATCACCATTAAATATTATGGTATTTAACCCTTGCAGTAATAAGTACACACTTATACTTCAATTGACAATGACAGTTGTCATGAGGTATAGCAATGACCTCATCAGTAATCTAGCAGCTGACATGCTGAGAAATTATTATAATATGAAGTATTTAACATTACTTTAAATTTGAACAACTGCTGAATGTTTTAATAAGAGAATAATTTAATTTATTTTGAATAAAACTTCAGATTTATTCTTGAATTTCAAAGGTTCCTTCTGTGATGGTGCTATTTGTTGTTGACCAAGCATTGATCATAACAATTGGCTATTAGGCATTCAACTAAAGTGTGCATTGATTGCATTTCTAATGTCTTTAGAAAGTGACTAATAGAATTATCATCATATTTCTTGGTATCCTGTGAATATTCATCGACATCTTAACACTTATTACAATTACCAGTTATAGAATCCTTAATATATGTATTTGTGTGTGTGACAGACACCTGTTAAATACCCACCAAGCCCATTTCCTCCTCTTCCTTGGCACGGAGGTCAGCTACATGGTCCTGCTTCTCTTACAGTCAGATGCGGTGCGTGGCTGAGCAGAGAATGGTGTGTGGGCAGAGGGGATGTATAGCACTTCCAGGCTGGGCCCATTACCACCTTTCTCATTCTCTTTGCCATCTGCCCGCTGGTGGAGCAGAAGGCAGGAGCATGCATGCTGGCCTATGTGATGTAAGCCCTGGAGAAGTGGGAGTCTGTCTGTCAGAACAGCTAGTGCTACTCTTACTAAAAGTCTTCTAAAGAAATTTCAAGAAATGTTTGAAAATAACTCAGGAAGCCATTAAATGTCTAGAAGCATCTAAGTTATAACTTTGCATACTCCTTTATAAATTTAAAGGTCACGTCTGGGCTGATTGGGGATGGGTACTCTTAGGCAAGATGCTGGCATGAGCAAAGTTCCTCCTCTAAAATTGCACCAAATGACTCATGGGACAGACTTATGGGGAAAAAAAATCCAGATTAGTGCTGGAAATCTGGAGGCCACTCAAAGGCCAGAAATATGGGGGGATTTCTGGTAGATGTAGCATTGATGTGTTACCATCACATTGAGTAACAGTGACTCATAGTATGTGGTCATAAAGTGACTTTCTTTTTGTCCCCAACTGTGTCATTATATTGGCCTGGTGGACTTGTTTTTTTCCTTGCCCCTGGACCAAAATGCTGGCCCCATGACCATTTTAAAAAAAATTCTTAGGTAATAAAAAGTCATAAAATCACCTGAAGTCAGAACATAGGCACTATTGTAAATGTCCAGTCCTGTGTCATAAAACTCTGATTTAAAGTTGGGACTTTGCCTCCTTCAGCACAAGCCTGTAGGAAGCCAGCAGCCCGCAGCGAAAGAAAGGTGGGAAGCCGGTGGGTGTTAGGTTTCCCTCCTTGTTCTTGCGTTTCTCCTTTTCTAGCAAGCGCATTGTGGCTTCAGACTTCTCCAGGGATCGAGCTGCGGGAATGTGGAGGTTCTGGTACTGTTCGTGGTGGTGGAGTGGGGGGATTCGTGGCGGGGGGGTGTCTTACCTGACTACCACTGTCTTGCCTGGCCGTTGTTTAAAGTGGACTCTTTATCTCCTGGTTTTGGAGACCATCCTGATGCTGAGGATTTCTCACTTGGAGTTCAGTCTGAAAACCGAGGGACTGCATCACATTCCAGGGACACGAGAAAAGAAGCCCAAATCTCTGCCTTGGACTTGAAAAGTTGAGGCTGAATCCAAAAGAAAACCAGGCCAATGGAAACTCAAAATTTAACAAAATGGACATTATGTCCCAAAGACCAGACCTTTAAACACAACTTCCAAAGTGCGATCACAGAGATATTTGTTCTTCATTTAGCACGAATAGATGAAAATCTTCTTCCATGTGATCAGAAAAGTTGGAGTCACGCAGACATAAAAAAAAAAACTTATGGTTACTAAAGGGAAAGGGTGGGGAGGATAAATTAGGAGTTTGGGATGAACAGATACACACTACTATATATAAAATAGATAAACAACAAGGACCTATTGTATAGCACAGGAAACTATACTCAATATCTTGTAATAACCTATAATGGAAAAGAATCTGAAAAAGTTATATATTTGTGTGTGTGTGTGTGTGTGTATATATATTTACATATGTAACTGAATCACTTTGCTGTATACCTGAAACAAACACAATATTGTAAATCAGTTATACTTCTGGGGACTTCCCTGGTGGTCCAGTGGTTAAGAATCCGCCTTCCACTGCAGGGGATGCACGTTCGATCCCTGTTTGGGGAGCTAAGATCCCACATGCCGCGGGGCAGCTAAGCCTGTGTGCCGCAACTACCGAGCCCGTGCGCTGTGGAGCCCACGCGCCACGACTAGAGAGAAGCCTGCGTGCTGCAATGAATATCCCGTGTCCCGCAACTAAGACCCGACACAGCCAAATAAATTAATTAATTTAAAAAAAAGTTGGAGTCAGAATAAAATGTCACACAGTTACCTTAAACAATGTATTTTATTTATTATTATTTTATTTATTAATTTATTTATTTTTGGCTGCGTTGGGTCTTTGTTGCTGCACGCAGGCTTTCTCTAGTTGCGGTGAGCGGGGGCTACTCTTCGTTGTGGTGCACGGGCTTCTCATTGCGGTGGCTTCTCTTGTTGCGGAGCACGGGATCTAGGCACGCGGGCTTCAGTAGTTGTGGTGCACGGGCTCAGTAGTTGTGGCTCGCGGGCTCTAGAGCAGAGGCTCAGTAGCTGTGGTGCACGGGCTTAGTTGCTCTGCGGCATGTGGGATCTTCCCGGACCAGGGCTCGAACCCGTGTCCCCTGCATTGGCAGGCGGATTCTTAACCACTGCACCACCAGGGAAGTCCCAACAATGCATTTTAATTTAAACAAGCAAATGCATATTCATTCAATACTTTTCGAATGAAGAGACAGAATTGATGCATGGCCTGTGGTTTCCATTTTCAGTTCTCTGAAGTGGAGTGGGAACTTAGACACCTAAACAGCAATCTGATCCTTTATCTGTTTCATGATTTTCCCGATGTTGTATACTTGTTTTGCCCACATCTAATTGAACAGCGATTGTTTTTAGTGGCTCACCTTTATTGTCTTCATAAAGCATTCGATTTAGTTTTCATTAAAATAACTTCCTTTCTTTTCACACTCATTTTGTCAGTTTACAGAGTACTTAATTAAATTACATAATTTCAATAACTAGTAAATAAGTAAGACTAGAAGTGAATCTGTTTTGGGAGCAAATACACCTGACTCCTGATAAAGTGACTCAAACTGTTGGGGGCAGTGGTGAGTGCTCTGGCCTGATCATTTGTGGGCCATGGGCATCCGTCCCAATGCTCTACAGACGAACAGGAGAATGTCTGTTAATCTAGAAAGTTGTTGAAATAGACTGTCTATTAAAAAGCTTCTACTGTATTTCTTCTGCCTGAACCAGCATGGTATAGTGGAAAAAGCATGGATCTTGCGGTCAAACAGACCTAGGTTTAAATCTTGTATTGTTTCTAGTTCAGTGACTTTAGGAAAACTACTTAATGTCTCTGAATCTCAATTTCTTTATTTGTAACAATTGGTAAACTATTCATGAGAGTTCAACAAAATCAATTAGGGGAATTGCCTAGTGGCACAGTGGTTAAGAATCCACCTACCAATGCAGGGGGCACGGGTTCGATCCCTGGTTAGGGAAGTAAGATCCCACATGCCACGTGGTGTGGCAAATAAAAACCATAGACAAAACCAATTAGTAAAGGTTCTGGTATGTAGGTGCTCAGTAAACAATAGCTGCTGCTGTTGTTCTTGTTATTTTTTTATTATTATGTGCGGTTGTTTACCTGTTGGTCTTCACCTAACCAAAAATCTGGTTTTGCTGTGCCAGTTAGATGTCTTCCATTTCATCCCTAGCTGGGCTGGCCACACTGCGAAATGACTCTGATTCCTGGGTCTGCAGCCAGCTGGCATTGTCATCCTCCTCTGGACTTCCATGACGCAGCTACTGTGACTGACTACGTGGTGGTTACAGACAGTGGGGGAGAAGGACTCTCACCATCTTCCCGTCCCGCGTGCCGGTACATCAGAAGGACCCCCGCTGGTAAATGTTGCTGCACCACTGGCTGCCCGTGAGCCCCCCGAGGATAAGCTATGTGGAGTGGAATAGGCTGGCTTCTGGACACACAAGTCCAGCTAGTGGGGTTAACTGGTTTCTTGTCTGGAAAGACCTAATGGGTCCACCCCTAATGGCACTCAACACAGCGTGGGGTGACAGATCTGTACTGTGACTGCTGACCCCTGGCTAGGCCACCAGAATGTTTCTTTTATTTATTTATTGCTATTTTTGGCTGTGCCATGCAGCAGAATGTTTCTTTTGAAGCCAGGCCTTCCCCTCCCCGTGGAGGTGGCTCTGGGTTTGTGAAAACCAGGGGTGGCCTTGCCTTCCTTATAGCTGGACAGGATGCTGCTGCCATTGACTCCCTTTCCGTTGACCCAGTAAGTGCTTGGCTCCCAAACTTGCCCACATCCTGGCAGATGACTGTTGTGAGCATGCTAGGTATCTTACCCTTGATACTCCTTGGCTGCCGCTGTCTGGATTGTATTGTGGTATCTGGTTGCAGGGCCCCCTACGTACCTGACCCCAGGGATGTCGCGGAAGAGGAGTGGACCAGGATCATAAGGGCCGTGCAGGGCACGTAGGGGTGGAGCGTGTGGCCAGGCCACTCAGGATGGCAGTTCTCTTGCTCTCGTCCATCCCCTGCTCTACCAGGGCCTGCTTCACCTAAACCTACTCACATGACTGACCTTCCTACTACTAGCCCCAGGCCCCCCGCTGGTGATTATCTTATCAAAGGGGTGGTGAGGGGCCTGCCCTTCTGCTGGTTTCCCTGGTAACTAATGAGTCCACCTGAAGTCAATTCCCGCTACAACTGGTCATCTCCCCTTCTGGGGGTGACGGCTGCCTCCATGTCCTGCCGAGCACCCTGGGGTGTTGCTCCAGGACCTTGCTTCCCTCCCGCTTCCATTAAACCATTGATGTCAGAAAGAAAGGAAGAGAGAGGGAGGGAGGGGGAGAGAGAGAGAGAGAGAAAGAGAAAGAGAAAGGGAAGAAAGAAGGAAAGGGGAAGAGAAAGAAAATCTGGTTCACTGTCCTGTTTGCCCACTTTGCCCAGTGCCCCAGTGTTTGGCTCACAGCTGCTCAAATAATGCCTCCCAAAGGACATTAGTAATTTTTCACACCTGTGTTTACCCTTTTGATTGAGAAACTTGTGGGTGATGATGTATGGTTGTTTTTTTTTGCAGGTACACACATTCTTTCCCAGATTGTTGGCATCGTTTAGCCTAACTTTGTTCCAATTTATAGGTTTTCTGCAACTATGTTTTTCTTAGTAACAGTTACTAAAAACTTCTTTAATCTCCCTTAGAAGTTATTTGTCTTGCTACTAATTGTAAGTTCATCAGACCAAGCTTCAGGCCAGGACTGTATTGAGGCTGAGAAGACTTGAACATGGAAAGGCTGGGGTAGCATCCCATGCAACGGGCCATCTGTGCCCAGAGCATCACCCACCTGGCGCCTGGACCTCTCTGATCTCCTTCTGAGCCCTTCTTGGTCCCTCATTCTATTCCTCAACCTTGCTTTCCGTGATCTGGCATCTCTTTGCCGACTAACTCACTTGGTTTGACGTTTTTGTTAACAGTTTTACCTCTAGGACAGTGGTTCTCAACTGGGATGACTTGGCACCCAAGAAACATTTGGCCACGCTTGAGGCATTTTTATTGTCACGAGTGGAGGTGGGTGAGGGCTACCGGCATCTAGTGTGGAGTGGCCGGGCGGCAGGTGAATAGCCTACAATATACAGGACAGCCCTCACAGCGGGACGGTTATCTGGTCCAAAGTGTCAGCAGCGCTGAGGTTGAGGTTGAACCCCCTGCTCTCTAGGTTCTGGCCTTTGACCCCAGTCTCCAGTCTTTGAGTGGCCTCAGGCCTTCCTGTCAGCACCCCCAGACACCACTATCCTTCCTGGGTGACAGGCTCCGCAGGACTATGACAGAGCTCCCGAGGATGAGGGCAATGGCTCGTTCTACCCCGAGCTCACAGCAAGCTCAGCAGCCAGAGGACAGTCCGTGCAGGTTGTTTAATGAGCAACAGTAGAACGTGAAGTTTAAAGCACTCGTTGGAATCCATTCTCGACTACCCTCCAACTCAATCAATAGTGGCAGCTGCTACCGAAAGCAAGATTATGAAATCCCCGAAGCCTGGCGCAGAGGCGGAAAGGCTCTTGTTCTGGGCGCGCTGGGCAGGTTTGGTCGCTTTTCCCATCAGGAAATACAGAAGAGGGACTGAGGAGAAATAAGAGCTGCCTCGGGCTTTAACAGTGTCGGGCTTGCTCCTTCCCAATTTTGCTCCCCCCTCACGCCCTTGGAGAAAGGGGGTCGGGGTGAATGCAGCTTGTTCATTGAGGGTGAACTTGGACACCAGAGCCCACTTCTCTTTTTTTGGCCACGCCGCTTGGCATGTGGGATCTTAGTTCCCCGACCAGCGATTGAACCGTGCCCCCTGCAGTGGAAGCCTGGAGTCCTAACCACTGGACCGCCAGGGAAGTCCTCAGAGCCCACTTTTCGTCACCACGTTTCTGAAGGTGTGGGCACCAGCTGGTCTTAAAGGGAGCGTGGTGAGGAAGCATGAACCAGGCCGCCCTGGACGCTGCATGACTGGTCAAAGGAGCATTCACCCGGAACAGGGGCCGGGGGCCAAACAGAGACATGGTCCTGCCTGGGCAGGGGTGGGGGGGTCTGTGGCTGAGAGGCAGTCAGGGTGAGGCTGAAACAGACATGTCTCCTTTACGAAAACTCGCCATATGTGGGGACCGTTAAAATGCAGTTGAGTCAGGCCAAGAGAGAACGCACTTCTCCCTCAGCCCCTTGTGGCTGGAGCTGGCGTCGCTAGGACCTGGGGCCAGGTGACACCTAGGTGGGAGCCCTCCGAGAAGGGCCATCCCTCCGGAGTGCAGACTCCCCTTCCTCTCCCTGCAGGTGGGTGCAGCCAGCCTCTGAAGGAGAGGGGAGGGCCAGTGGGAGTCCCAGGTGGGAAGGAGACCCTGTGATTGCGATGATAAACTCCACAATGGCTGACATTTTGATAACCAGATTGGCTTACAGAAACTACTGACCTGCTGTATTAGCTTGCTTGGGTTGCCGTAGCAAAACACCACAGACCGGGTGGCTTAAACAGCAGAGGTTTATTTCCTCACAGTTCTGGAGGCTGGGAGTCTGAGACCAAGGTGCTGGCAGAGTTGGTTTCTTCTTAGGTCTCTCGCCTTGGCTTGTAGACCTTGCTGTGTCTTCACGTGGCCTGTGTGTGTCTGTGTCCTTACGCCTTTTTATAAGGACACCAGTCACACTAGTTTAGGGCTCACCCCAGTGGTCTCATTTTACCTTAACTACCTTTTTAAAGGCTCTGTCTCCATACGTTTGTTTTCTAAGCCTGTAGGTCTGTTTCTGTTTTGTAAGTTCATTTGTATCATTTTTTTTAGATTCCACATATAAGTGACGTCATATGATATTTGTCTTTCTCTGTCTGACTTGCTTAGTATGGCGGGGCGGGGAGGGATAGACTGGGAGTTTGGGGTTAACATAAACACACTACAATATATAAAATAGATAACCGACAAGGACCTACTGTGTAGCACAGGGAACTCTACTCAATATTCTGTAATAATCTATATGGGAAAAGAATCTGAAAAAGAATGGATAAATGTATATGTATAACTGAATCACTTTGCTGTACACCTGAAAGTAACAACATTGTACATCAACTATACTCCAATATAAAATAAAAATTAAATTAAAAAAAATTAAAAGTGCCTGATACAAAAAAAAAGTCTCTGTCTCCAAATACGGCCACATTCTAAGGTACTGGAGGTTAGGACTTCAACACATGCATCTGGGTGGGGACACAATACAGCCCGTGATAGCTGAATTAAGTTCTAAACTGGTCTGGGACAAAACTAAGATACCTGCTCAAGGGGGACCGGAGTGTTCGGGCGAATGTGGAGAGCAGGAGGTCTGCTGGTTTGTGCATCACCGAGAGGCTACCCTTCAAACGCAATAAGAGTAACTGATCAGCCTTCTTTCATAGTCAGCCGGAGCACCTTATACCAACGAAAAGCTGACTAGTTCCTTAAACTAAATTAATATCTTAAGGTTAAAAATACCTGTAGGCTTATTGTATGTGATTTTATCCAATTACCCACCAAAGGGCCAGTGCAGATGAAAGCCAGCACCAGAGTTAGGTGATGCAGGCCAGGATGGGGAGTGTGCTGGGACGTGCCTGAGATGGACCAAGTGCTGGCATGAACCTCCGTGGTATGTGAGGCCGTGCATCCTGCATTCCTCCTCTGCATCCCTCAGGGTGGGGATGCAGCCCCTGGCGTATGCTGGCCAGAAGACGTAGCTGGCCTGAGCTCCTTGTGCTTGGTCATTGCCCTCAGTGGTCAGTGTCAGTTCATCTTGGGTAGCTCTTGAGAGTTATTCTTAGAACTGTGCCCGTGAATTCAACCTCACTCCATGATAAATCCTGGGCTATTAGTTGGAATTCTGTGGTATAATGACTAACAAATCTCCCCACCCCTTACACAGAATGCCTTGCCCATGTTGTGTTTTACCTGGTGTGATGGTTAGTTTAAGGTGTCAACTTGGAGGATGTTTTGGATGAGATTAGCATTTAAGTCAGTGAATTTCTGGGTAGATTGTCCTCTCAAATGTGGCTGGGCCTCATCCAATCAGTTGAAGGCCTAAATAGAACAAAAACTGACCTCCCTCAAGCGAGAGGGAATTCTCCATCAGACTGCCTTCACACTGGCTGCACCACTGGCTCTCCTGAGTCTCCAGCCTGCTGGGCCTCACTACAGATTTCGGTTGTGCCAGCCTCCGTAATTGCATGAGCCAGTTCCTTATGATACATCTTTCTCTTGATATATACACCCAGCCTAGCCGTTCTGTTTCTCTGGAGAACCCTGACTGACGCGCCTGGAGTGATGATGATGGTGGGTTGTTCTTTCCCCTAAAGGGGTGGACATTGCCTCGTTTTTATGGAGGGATCTTATGGAGGCATTTCCTGGACTCTAAGTAGGAGACCACCTTTCTTTTCACCCTTCCTCCATTCTGTTCTGGTTTCTCAGGTTCATGGCCAGCCAGTCTAATTCTCTCCATAGACAAGGGTGGGAAAGTCAGTCAGGTGGGATGGTGCCAAGGGAAGCTCCAGGAAGCAGGGTCTTCCCTGAGGCTAAGAAGCAAATGTGATTGAAGGGGCAAATGACCCAAGGGAGAACAGAGGACCAGTTCAAGCCTCAGGGCCAAGAGCTAGGACCTGAATCATTTGCAAGAGATGAGGCCGGAGATGAATCAGGAGTTGAGAAGACAGGAATAAGCTGGGAAACAGCATAGGAGGGGGAAGTTTCAAACACTGAACTGCAAACAAGACAGGGTTGAGTTCAACTTTATTGGGTGCAAGGGATGTGGCAGAGGGTGTGACAGCTGTTTAAAGGCACAGTGATGTCAGTGTTAATAGAGCAGTCCATTTGAAGCCCAGCTCTACTACCTACTGGCTCTGTGTGTGACCTTGGTCAAGTCACTATCTTTGTGCAAAAGAGGAATAATAAGCCACTCTACAGAGATGCTGTGTGAATTACGAGACGATGTGGAGCATTAGAACCGGTACCCAGCACACACTAAAGATCTACTCAATTGCATCAGTTCCCTTTGCCCTTTGTGGATACCATCAACTGACCACCCATCTTGTTCAATAAAACACTTCCATTCTGAGCCAAGCTTCCCCTTTCCGTTCTAGTAGTTAATGTGTTCTTTGAGGATGCAATCTAATTATAATTAGCCCGATGATGTGGGGGAAAAGCTCACTTTGAAACCTTTGCTAATGATACTATATCTCTACCATCATTTTCTCTTTTAGCCTAGATCACTGAGTTCATTTTGGCAATTTAAGTACTACTCTTGGTCCTATTAGCAATCCCAGTTACGCAAAGGGAAGTTGGTCCGGCAGTTCTCTCTTAGATTCCTGCCTGCGTAAGATCTGTGATACAAGGGACGAAAAGGAAAAGAGAGAAAAAAGAGAGAGTGTAGCTAAAGTCATTCCATGAATGGTCAGAGCTCATAACCAAGCATGTGAAAATATGTCTTGTAGAAGGATATGTGGCAGAGACTATTTTCCAATCCACTATTCATTTTCCCTTTAGTTAAGGAATTCCACATTTTTTTTCCTTTTTTTCAAAAAAAAATTGATTATTTTTTGGCTGCTTTGGGTCTTTGTTGCTCCGTGCGGGCTTTCTCTAGTTGCGGCAAGCCGGGGCTCCTCTTCCTTGCAGTGCGCGGGCTTCTCATTGCGGTGGCTTCTCTTTGTGGCGGAGCACGGGCTCTAGGCTCACGGTCTTCAGTAGTTGTGGCTCGCGGGCTCTAGAGCGCAGGCTCAGTAGTTGTGGTGCACGGGCTTAGTTGCTCCACAGCATGTGGGATCTTCCCAGACCAGGGCTTGAACCCGTGTCCCCTGCATTGTGAGGCGGATTCTTAACCGCTGTGCCACCAGGGAAGTCCTCCACATTTTTTCAGACTGGAAATGTCCACAGCTAAATGACTATGTTTTCCAGCCTCCTCTGTAGTTAGGTGCAGCCTTCTACCTAAATTCTGATTGGAATTTGTTGGGTGAATCTACTAGAGTGGATCCTTAAAAGGGAGACAGGGACAAAAGGGAGGCCCACCTTTTGTCCTTCCCTCTTCATGGAAAGAAGGTGAGATGGCTGGTGCTCTAGAAGCTTTAATGGATCATGAGGCAACTTGAGGACAGAGGAAACGGGTTCCTTGATGACTTCATGGCACTTTCATCCCAGCCCTGGACTACCTACTCCAGATCTCTTTTACGAGGGAATACGCTCTTCTGTGTTTGAGACACTGCAGCTGGATCTGTTATTAGAATACGACTGCAATTAATAACTGGCTCAGAATGAATTCCTCTCAACCCACATTTTTCCTCCTCCAGCCAATGTGTTGATCCAGACTGTGGTGGGTCTGAAGGTGGCTGTGAAGTAGTCTTGGGAAGTTTATTGAAGGGAAATCCATAATTATGGTGCCCAGATGTGGCAGATGACATCCTGAGCTGGCCAGAGGAATTTGGGACAGACTCCAGTCAACAGTAATTTAACACCTTGGGCCAACTGAATGAGAACTTCTTATAGTGGTCAACTACAAAAGAAAAAGAGGCCTGTTTACTGAGTGTAAGAAATTTCTCAATACCTCCTGTAACCCCCAAACCCTTGGTCACAATCCTGGTTACTCTTGCAATTGGGGTCGTCTTCTGGAAGGATGTAGCTGATGAGAGATATGACGTTAGAGACACTTTTACTTGACTGCTAATGTCACCTCCCCACACCCCAATCTTTGTTGCATGCTCAGAAGGGCACGTGGGGGGAGCGTGGTCAATGTGAATCTCGAAGTGTCATCATTAGTACAAACAAGAAGTACATCGGTGAGGCCTGGCCGGGCTCAGTGTCCTAATAGTGGTATTTTGTTCTCACTGGAACGAGCCCTTTTATTAGTGACTGACCTGTCACTGACTTCTGTTGTCCCATCCTTCAGAATGCTTTCCTTCCAGTTCCCACAGCTACTACCCTAAAACCGGCTCTTAGAACCTCATGCTAGGATTCATGCAACAGTTTTCTAACTAGCCTGCCCCTCAGATCAATGCGAGACTTGCTCGCCTGAAAAACTGCTTTCAATGTGCTTCACTTCAGCTAAAGTGCTTTTCAGTTTCCTGTTACCAATCACATGTTTGAGTTTTAAGGACATCCATCAGCTGGTCCCAACTTGAATCTCCTCCTGCATCTGGTGACATGCTCTTACATTCACCTGTCAGGAAGCCCCGCCCTTTCTGTGAAGCCCTGCTCCGTGGTTCCCCTTTCTGTCTCCCTTGTCCTCCCAAAGCTTAGTCATCCTTGGGGCAGGGGTGGGGTGAGGGTTGTGAAGGGGGTGGAGGAAAGTAACTGAAACTCTATTCGGCACCTATTATATGCTTCCTTTCATTTTATTCTATTCAGTAAAGGCCCAACTCAGGCCAGTAACAGTGTATAAAGCTTTCCTAACTTCTTTACAGGGAGGATTTACACAATTCAGGATTGTTTTGTTAATTGTTGAGAAAGCATTTGATACTTACAGCTCATTAGATATAGGACACTGCAGGAAAGAATCCTCTGTTGTACTTCTTTTATATTCTCCCAACAAGCACTGAAGACTTGACTGCTAAGGCCTGGTGATCAAGAAAGTATGAACTTTGGGTTCTAATCCTGACTCTTTCACTTATTAACGGTGTGACCAGGGCAACGTGCTCATCAAGCTCCTTGAGCTCATTAACCGTCACCTGGAATAAATGATACTTCTCCTGGGGTGAAATAAAGATAAATGTATGTAAACCCTGCAGCGCAGTCCCTGACACGTCGTGAGCGCACGGTAACACTATTATCAGGCCTGGCGGAGATCCCAAGGTCAGTTCACTGGGAAAGAAAGGTCACTCCGGGCAGTGGTTGGAGGGACACTGGCCCTACACCATACCAGCGCCAGGGCCCGCCTTCCTGGGGGACCTCACAGGCCCGCTGGGGCGCTCCGAGGCCTCTCAGGGAAACACGAGTCTTTCTTCCGGGGGTGGGGTGGGGTCACGGGACCCCGAGGCTGTGCTCCCGCAACCGCAGAGAAGCTGCGAGGACTCTGCTCCCAACAATTCCCTCGCACGCAGGCGCAAGCTGAGTCTCCACCTGCGGGCAGCGCTGGGCGGTACCTTCGTGGGGCGGAGCCTGGGGCCGGACCATCTCACACGGCGTGGGGACGGCGGCCTTTCCTTTGGCGATACGCCCAGAAGCGCGCAGGGGGGCACCGCGGTTCGTCTGGCCGCTGGGGAAAGTGCCGGGTCTCCCTTCCTCGCGTTCCCTGGGCCCAGAGCGCGGGCTCGGGGCCCTTCGCCCCCTGTGCCCCGAGTTGGAAGCGGCGAGCGCAGGGGGCGGGGTCGAGGCGGGCGCAGGGGGCGGGGCCGCGGGGGGCGGCGGTGTACTTGCTGCGCAGCCCGCAGCTCAAGCCCGTCCTCGGCTGTCAGCGCGGCTCTGCGGTTCGAGCTCCAAGAGGCCTGCGGGCTGCGTCCGCCATGTTGTGCCGGGCGGCGTGCAGGTGAGGCGCCGGGCGGCGTGCGCAGCGGGGACGCGGCCCCGGCCCCACGAGCGAAGAGGCGCGGGCGGTGGCCTCGGCGGGTCGGCGCGGTGGCCGCCGCTGTCCCCCACCGCCTCCCGCTCTGCCTACCTTCTCGCGCCGGCCCCGCGGGGTCCAGGGCACCTTCGGGGACCCGGCGTCGCAGGGCGTGGCGAGAGGCCGGGCCTGAGGGCAGGTGTCCGCTGAGCGCGTCCAGGTGCCGCCGAGGCGCTGGACCGCAGCGTTAGTTTAATGGCAAAGACTGGACAGCGAGGGGGCCAACGACTGGAAGGCCCCCCAGGGGCGCGGGTCCTTCTAGCCGGGTCTGCGGAGCCGGGCACGCGGCTTAACGGTTGCTGCCCGCGTCAGCCGATCGGGCTGTGTTTGCTGTCTTTCCAGCGCAAGCAGGAAGCTGGTGCCGGGCCTGGGGGCTCTGGGCTCCCGGCGGAAGCATAGCCTCCCCGACCTGCCGTACGACTATGGCGCCCTGGAGCCCCACATCAACGCGCAGATCATGCAGCTGCATCACAGCAAGCACCACGCGGCCTACGTGAACAACCTGAACATCGCCGAGGAGAAATATCGGGAGGCGCTGGAGAAGGGTGGGTGACGGGCGGCCGTACTTCGAGAAACCGGTTACAGGGAACCGTGGAGGCGAGGCGGGTCTGCGTAAAGCCCCACCCCTGCTTTTAGTAGGACCGCTGCACGTGTTCGCGCGTTGACTTAGGGAGCAGAATTCACAAGGAGAAGAGCCGTTTCGCGGGGGAACTGAGACAGGCTTGTATTTATTTGCTAATCTTTGGAATTCAGTGAAAGTATAATACGGAGTTGGTATTTGTTTTTTAAAGGAGCTCAGGTGACAAAACCAGTCGTGCGGGGACTTTTTTTGTGTTTTGCATCTGGGGGCGTGTATGGGAGTCTTAACTTTTCTGTACAAAATAGCATTACACTTCGAATCTGTTAATGTTAGTAATGTTAGTGGTTTGCACGAGGGAAATAATTGACAGGCGTGTTTCCAGGCTATATGTATGGCTGAAACTGCTCAGTTAAAAGTGTATTTTTTTTCTTAAATATGTTTTTATCGAATTTCAGTCCTGTGAAATTTGTTGAGCGAATTTTAGACTGTTACATCTTGTTGAGTGGGGACATCTAGTGGAAAAATGTAGTATTTCAGTCTGTGTGTGAGGTAATAGGTAAACAAAAAGAAGAGGAAGTTACCACATTCTCCAAGATTTACTTGTGATCATCAGAGGGACCGCAAGTACGGTAAAGGAAAAGGTTCTGAGTACGGGAAGAGGTTCTGTGATTTAGGACAAAACAAATGCGGGAAGAATGTGGTAATGGGGAGAGGCTGGGATAATTCCCAGTTGTGAAACTGTTTCCTGCATGACAACATCTGACATCCGTGAACCCTTCTCTTCAATATTTTAAAAACAGCTTAATTTCAGTCCTTGTGCAATCAAAGCTTTGCTTGTTTAATGAAAGCCAATGGAAAAAAAGCTTTACTATATTATATTGTACTGTATTGCCTATAAGTTAATGAATGTCTGTAGAGCTTTCTTTTATTTAAAAAATAATTTTAAAAATCATTAAGGAGTTAAATTTTCATGTTTGAAAATTTGGGAAAAATAACATCATCAATCTTACCGCATTTAAGTATGTAGATACTTTTCAAACAAAAGTACTTAACTTTTATTGTATTCAACAGAGAAAACTGGCCCTGAAGCCAGTGAAAATGTTGAGCTTCAGAAAAGTGTTCTTAAAAGCAGATATTAACCCCCCCAAAATTTCTATTAAAATTTAAAAAATGATTAAGTAAACTTTAAGAGATTGTGATTAAACTAGTTCTCAAGAAACATGTTTCTTTCCCATTAGAAATATTTAGTTATTGTTGACTTATTAAAAAAAATATAAAGCCTACATTTATTTTTAGGGTGATTCTCCAAGAAAAATCAGTAAGGGAAACACTGATCTGTCAGAAAGTTATTTTATAAACATAACAACGACAACAAAAGTTGACATCTTAAACAGAACTCTCAGAGATTATCTGTGTATTCAGATATCATTGGTCCTCTCCGCCTTTCTGAATTGCTAAAAACTGGAGGTTTTATTGTTTCAGAAAGCGACATTTCTTTTTTTTTTTAGAAAGCGACATTTCTTACATGTGTTCTTGGCATGTGTCCCAACAACAGAAATAGGGAACTTGTATTGCTATTATGTAAGCCGCCCAAGGGCAGAGATCTCAGTGGTTCTCTGTGCCCTTCACTTTGCCTCTTGGTATCTTGTGAGTCATAAGAACTTAATACTTAACTGAATAAGGGAATTCCCATTTTTCCTAATAGTTCCGTTAGTCTGTAGCTTCTTGAAGGCATCAAGAAAAATATTTTGTTTTGCCTCCATGTTTAGCAAGGTAGTAAAAACAGCTTCAAATATGACATTCTTTTTAAGCATAGAGGTCAGAATTTTCTTTCTGTGGAGCTCCGTTCGGCATCCACGAGTGCCTGCTGCACGTGAGGCAGCCCGTTGGCCCTCAGGGACACGGCAGTGCACAAAAGTCCTGTCCTTGCTGGAGCCTCCCTCCTAGCGGAGACACGTGAACAAGTCAATGTGGAGCGTGCCGGGGCTGAAGTCCTACAGAAAAACAAAGTAGGGGAAGTGGTCTGGGCTTGGGGCGGGGATTGCCCATCTTACATTGTGGTTAGAGAAGCCTTCTGATGAGGTTGACGTTTCAGTGGAGACTTGAAGGAGAAATGGGGCAGTGAACCGTGACACTGTCTCCAGGAAGTGTTCCAGCAAAGGCCTCAGTGGTCAGTGGAAGCCCTAAGCCGGGAGCATGCCAGGCCTGTCGCCTAAGCGCCAGGAGGCTGTGGTGGCCGGAGCTGGGCCAGCGAGGAGGTGCAGAGGGTCGGATGACGTGCACCTCTGTACCGATCGTATGGACTTGGGGTTCACTCTGAGAAGAGCAGCCTGCAGAGGGGTTTGACCAGACGTGTGCCGTGATCAGTGGGGGTCTAGAGGAGCCCTCTGGCCACTGTTGAGAATAGACTGTAGCGGCAGGAGTGGAAGCAGGGGACCAGTGAGAGACAGGGGCACGAGTGCAGGGCGGAGGTGCTGCTGGTGGCACCATGGGCAGGAAGAAGGGGTGAAGTGCTGGGTGTTTTCCGGAGCTGGCTTTGCTGGTGGGTGTGCTGGTGGGCTGATGTGGGGTGTGAGAGGACTAGCGTGAAGAATGACCGCGTCATCAAAGATGTCCTGAGAAAACAGCTGGCACTCACTCAGGTGGGGAAGGCCTTTGGATGAGTAAGTTTGGGGTTGAAGATCAGGGGTTCAGTTTTGAACAAGTTGAGTTTTTTGTTAATGTAACGTTGAAGTATTTCCCAGTGGATGGTTGTCTATCTAAAAAATGGGAGTTGAGCATTTTCCATGTGGTCTGTATATGGAACCATCTATTTTATAGCATTCCACTATTTTCTGTCTTTTTATTTCATTTATTGAAATCTTTTCTACCCAAGAGACCCGAGTTCTTTGAAGCCCAGGAGTGAATTTTCTACTAGCTTTGTCACCCCTGCTGGCTTCTCACTAGTTGTTTGGTACATTATTAATTGAACTGAAAATCCACTGGGACAAATATTTTGGGGAAGGTTTTTTTTTGGGTAGAGTCTTGAAATTGTGAAATTTTGGGACCAATAGGGGTGTTACAATGGTCCAATTATCTAATGTTTTACAAAGAAAAAAAATAGTGTATAGAATGGTCAAAAAAGTAAGAATTTTTAAAAAATGTGTTTTTATTTTAACCTTTCAGGTGATGTTACAGCTCAGGTAGCTCTACAGCCTGCAATAAAGTTCAACGGCGGAGGCCACATCAATCATAGCATTTTCTGGACAAATCTGAGCCCTAACGGTGGTGGAGAACCCAAAGGTTGGTTTAGATTGGTGCAACCTTAGCTATGTCTTGTGCACGATAGGAATGACTTGATTTTCTTAAGTTACCTTTAATTCTCCCTGAGGTGTCATAATGGCATGTGTTTCACAGCAAGCAGTACGACAAAGTTGTAACTTTCAAAGGGACACGTGCAGGAGTGGAGAATACATTCAGGGAATTATATCGTCAGATTTTATACACACGCACAGTATCACATACAGTGTCACCTTTCTGTTGAAACGTACTGTACATTAGGGAAAGACTGAGAAACTTCGTTTTTAGAAAAGGTGAGCTTTCACTTACTAGCTCTAGGCCCTGGAACAAGATGTTAGCCATTCTGTACCTTACCTTCTTCATCTGTATGCTATGGGGATAATAATAGGGCTGTTTTAAAAATTAAGTGTTATTATAGAATAGTGCCTTTTGCTGTTGTTTACTACTCTTCCTAACTGATAAAAAGTCAGTTGTCCCGGAAAATTAGGTTTTCCAGGACAACTGCAGGTAACAAGGGAGTACAGAGCCGGTGATCTTGTCCACTGCTTGTTTACTTGACCTCCTGTGGAGCACGCAGAGACCCAGAACTTTAATTATCCTCCCCACCCCAGGGAAGGTGTGGGGTGCAAATATAGCTCTCCTCCTTTGTTTCTGCTCTTCTGGCAAGTACCTTAAGTTTCTGTGGCATTTTTTTGTTTTTAATCATGTTCTAGAAGGCATCTTGTGCACTTGAAATAAGCAGTTTCATTTGGAAGTAAAGATGAATGGGGGAATAAGTATGGGAAGCTGAACAATTCATTTTTTCTGAGTTAGGTCTTCAGACCGTGACTTAATACTTTTGAGGTGTTGTGAGTTACCAGAATACCAGATACGCCTGTATTCAGCCAACAGGTTTTGGTACTCTGCCATTTTGTGTTATCTGGTACCACTTTATTCCATCATTTGTGCTTATAACAGATGATTACTTTTAAGCCAGTAAAGTAAGAGAAGTGATATTTTGGGCCTAGTTGACTTAGTTGATGTGCTCAGTCTCGAATTGTATTCTGTATTGCTACAGAATAAAAAGGGTGGTAACTCTTAAAGTGCACCCTTAGTTCATTAATAGGCAACATCACTCTTTTTTTTTTTTAAGATGTTGAGGGTAGGAGTTTATTCATTCATTAATTTATTTTTGCTGTGTTGGGTCTTCGTTTCTGTGCGAGGGCTTTTTCTAGTGGCAAGCGGGGGCCACTCTGCATCGCGGTGTGCGGGCCTCTCACTATCGCGGCCTCTCTTGTTGCGGAGCACAGGCTCCAGATGCGTAGGCTCAGTAGTTGTGGCTCACGGGCCCAGTTGCTCCGTGGCATGTGGGATCCTCCCAGACCAGGGCTCGAACCCGTGTCCCCTGCATTAGCAGGCAGACTCTCAACCACTGCGCCACCAGGGAAGCCCCAACATCACTCTTTTTAAAATGATATAATTGAGATAGGAAAGATCTAGGCTGCCTTGGAGAAGAAGCAAATCTCACCCATAACATTTTATTCCCAAATTGAAACATAGAATAGGTAGGGTAGAAGTCAAAGTAAAATCTTCTGTTGATGGGAAAAAAGAAAGCTAATGAAAAATATTATTTCTTTCCTTATGGAAACAGCACTGTGAGTGAAGAAATCCCTCTAACATGTTTCAGCAACAAACATGTAAATTAAAATTGTGAGATGTTATGACCCTGGTGTCAGGACAGGAATAACACTGTTTTGTAGGCTCACTGGGTCATGTAGTGTTTTCCATGTGTTTCTAGTTGTGTCTGGGGCCATATGACAAGAATATTGGGACATATTTTATATAATAAAAGATTTTATTGTAATTGTTGCCATCTGTTCATTTGTGAGTGGTTTTGGGGTTTTTTTTTTAATAGGGGAGTTGCTGGAAGCCATCAAACATGACTTTGGTTCCTTCAAGAACTTTAAGGAGAAGTTGACCGCCGTATCTGTTGGTGTCCAAGGCTCAGGCTGGGGCTGGCTCGGTTTCAGTAAGGAACAGGGACGCTTACAGATTGCTGCTTGTTCTAACCAGGATCCCCTGCAAGGGACAACAGGTTAGGCTTAAGAATTATTACACGTTTATTCGGGAGAGATGGTTCACTGTAAAGCATTTACCGTGAAATACGGAAGACTAGCAGTGTTTAAACCTACCTGAGCACGTACTAAATTGAACAGATCTTAGTAGATGATACCCAGAGTCTTGTGGGAGCAAAAATCTTTCCAAGTCCTTGATATTTTATAAAATGAGCACGTGTAGTTTTACAGATATGTTAACAAAACATGTTTTAAACATAAACTCTGCTTCATTTGACAGAGAATTCGTATCAGCCTACATAATAATTATATGCACTAGAATAAAAAACTGAAATTAGATAAACAACAGGAAGGAGGAAAAGACACATAGTCTGAGTCTGACTTCAGAGCTTGGACTCTCAACTCCTCTGCTGAGCAGCTGTGGTTAAACTGGGACCAGAGCTCAGCTTTCCAGACATCTGCGTTCCTGAGGAGTTTTTGGCGTAGGGAAAGATTGGGCTTAGAAGCTGCAGGCCGGGCTCACCAAATCCTTTTTTATGTTGAGCCAGATGGAAGTAGAAGCTCTTTAGGAAATAGTCATAAGGATCCAGCAGTTTGCTGGAACTTTGATGTGAGGTGATACCTTAGCATCCGTCAGCAGTAGGTCTCAGCCATGTTTTCTACCTCTACACGTCTCCGGAGACTCACTAACCTGGATATGTTCAGATTAGCCAGAATCTAAACAGCTCTTTAGGGAGAGTGAGATGCCACAGAATTTGGAAAGGCAACCAAAGATGTGTGAGCCCTGAGTGCTCTAAGAGTCACGTACCTGACCGAGGAGGCTGTGATTGGCAGGTCAGTCCTAGCAACACCTTCTTCTCTCCTGCTTGAAGAAAGCCCATTGGAATAAAGATAAATGAAAGTTATGGTGATTTATCTAGGGGGAAAATCATGTATAAATTTTGTTCCCTTAACTATAAGTTATTAGTGACGCACCTCACAGTTGATTTAGACATGCTGGTTGATGCTTGTTTTCCTAGCGGAGCGCTTTCAGTTGGAGAGGTTTCTTAAGTGAATGTTTTATAGATTTAACTACTTCTTCACACACTTTTCAGAAACTAAATAATGTATCTTTTTCTTAAGCCTTACTCAGTTTTCCTTGTTAATTTTTATTATGTCTCATAAACGCTCTTTATTTATTTATTTGCAGTAGAGTTGCTTTACAGTGTTGTGTTAATTTCTGCTCTACAGCAGAGGGACTCAGCTATACATGTGTATAATCGTAAACGCTTTGTATTCTCTGTGACTAACATCAGCCCAGGGGAGCAGAGCAGGTTTTCCATAGACTCCCCCAAATGCTCAACACCTTTGGAAGGTCCTCAGCCACACCCACAAAGAGAACACACCCTTCCTGAGACCCTAGTGAGGACCACTGAGAATTGGCTCTTGGATAAATCTGTTGATATTTTAAGAATAGCTGTTAAAATACTGTGGTTAGTTGATTTTCCCAAGTCTGTTTTAATTATTTTTACTAGTTATCACATTTTCTTCCAAAGAGTAAAGTTTAAAATCTTTTTCTAGGATATTTATTCTTATGCAAATTTTCTATTTACATAAGAAACTGAAAAATGGATGAGAATGTTGTAAAGCGTAGTTTTGTGTGCATAGGAGAATTAAAGTTTAAAGCGAGAAGATGCAGTGTTGTAGAGTGAAATTCATAGCTTTTGTTTCTTTCCCCTTCTTTCCAATAGGTCTTATTCCACTGCTGGGAATTGATGTGTGGGAGCATGCTTACTACCTTCAGTATAAAAATGTCAGGCCTGATTATCTGAAAGCCATTTGGAATGTAATCAGCTGGGAGAATGTAGCTGCGAGATACACGGCCTGCAAAAAGTGAAACGTCAGCCTTACCCTGAGTGCATCAGGCTCTTTATGACTATGTTTGTAGTAGTGCAGAGAACCACGCATACCAGTAAGCTGCTCCACTGTAGTGTTTCTGAGTGTGGCTTATTCAAATATTTGATAAACATAATTTACTGCTGTGAATAATCTCTTTTAAAAGCTTGTTATTAGGCAACTGTTTGAAAATGTTAAATGCTTTGTATAATTTAATCTTTTGATTGAACATTTTCTTCAGAGAGCTACAATAATTAGGAGATTATAATTTTCATCATAAAACCATGAAGGATGTTTCATCCCTATACTGTTGGGGTGTCTAAGGAAGCCTTTCTAATCCTGTTCTATTGCAGTTACAGAAAATCTGGTCTTTTGCCCCATTTGTTTAATAATAAAATATTAAATCTATTTCCCAAGGGAAATACTCAGTTTTCTATTGAAAATGGCTCTTTTTGTAGGTAATCCTCTGTCCAGTATTACTTCGGGTGGGCGTCACCCAGTGGTCTTTAGTTACTTATGATCACAGGTTCTACAGGGTTAACACTAACCATTTTGTCATTAAAAATATATATAACTTGATTGCTAATTGCGAATTGCTTTATTATGAGAAGGAAATAGTAGTGCCTCTGAATTTTTCTGTGGACAGAAAAAGACTTTTGTGAAATTTTGTCCTCAAACATAGAAATGTGTGTTGTCTAAGTGCTCAAAGTGGACAAATTAGGGCCTAGTTAATAAAGTCAATGATAGGGATGGGCCACACATCTGCCAGCCAGACGCCTGCCCCTCTTCTTTTGGGCCTGCTCGTGAAGCATCCCTCTCAAGAGAACCAGACCTGGGTCAGGGCCTGCATTGCCAAGCAATGAAAGACACGTTGGTTTCAGGATGCAGTCAGGAGCATGCCTCTGTGAGGAACATTTGTTTTCAAAGATTTGTTTTTGAGTTATTTCATCCATTTTGATGTTTTTTGTTTCTTCTAGAAAATGTACAATCGCTATAGAAGCTTTATATTGTTTTATTGGTTTTTCCAATAAAGGGAAAACCGTATCCCTAATATAGTGACAGGGCAGTCAAGTTCCATTCCTGTTGGGTTTTTGCGAATGGAGCTGTTCAGTGCAGCAGGGTCCTTTCTGTACTTGGCTTCACAGTGTCGGGTGTTCCGTGTTCTTCATCATCTTCTCTCCTTTTTTATCAACTGGACATTTCCTAATATATTTTACAGTTCTGTCACTGAAGATTTCATTTGTTTCTAATCTGACGATTACAGGTAATGCTATTCTGATACCCCACACAGGTTTTACCTTCTATTGGAATATTTTCTCTATGTAGGTTTTTTTCTTAAACCTATTTTAGTAACAGGGTGTTTTCTCAAGTTTATTTTTTCATTTAAAAAAATTTCCCCCTAACTTTATTATCCTATTTTTTTTTCATGGAAAAATGGAGTGACTTAGCAGTTTCAATATTAAAGACTGAAGTTTTAAAAAAAATTTAAATTCAAGGCACATTTCTTTTAGAATTCAATTAGAAAAGTATTTAGGCTTTCTGAATTGTCCACAGCGTTGATGAGACTAGTGTTAACTGTGTATGTGTGTGTGCTTGTGGATTGAAAACACTTCAGAGACTATGATTGCCATCCTTTCTATACCACAGTAAAATGGCTTTAATGGGGCACAGCTGAGAGCCGTGTGACTGCTACTTACATATACCCTATACACACATATATATGCCTGTGTATATAAACAAGGCAGCTGTGTGACCGCTGCTTACGTATATCCTATACACACATATATATATGCCTATATATTATAAACAAGGCAGTGAACTCTGTAAACAGACCATTGAGAAAATAGGACCTTTTTGAAAGATGGGCTTTTGAATACAAGTAGTCTTCTAGATCATGAACTAACAAAGATATGCAGAGACTACTGACTTATATAAAGCTTTTGGACTCTCATTCATTAAGCTTTAAGATAAAAAAAAAATCAATGTTGAAATTTCTATGGGGCTCTATTTTTGCTTTGATTGTATCATGTGAGAACAAGGGAAAGCATACTGTCCTCCACTGCACTTTTGGATTTTAAGAGACTAGGATAACATACAGAGTAGAGATTTTAATCATCCAGCAGAAAATGAGACTCTATAAGATTCTGTTTAGCCCTGTTTTTCATAATAGAAAAGAAACAGAAAAGGTAAAACAACCGTTTCTTCTGGAAAGAGCAAGTACTGTTCACCCAGGAAGGATTTTTTGACTGAATCAGCAGTGCCTGCTGTAGTCATAGACGTGCTTCAAAAATCGTAGCATGATTGGTGCTGCAGGGGAACAGGATGCAGAACAAATACTGTCTGTGAAATAGTATCTGTTGCTCGAACTGTTGTGTAATAATTAAACTTTGATATTGAGAAGTTACAACTTTATTACACACCTCAGGTTCATGATTCTACAATGAGGTTTGAATTTTTGTGGAGTGCCTTTAAAAAGTAACATCAAAATCATAAAATTAAGATTGATGTGTGTTGTCAGTCATATCTAAAACTAGGTATAAATACAAATTTTGTTTCCTGTTTTAATTTCAGGGGAACTACTGTTTGGGAAAGCTGTTCGGTAACTGCTTTATAAATTACTGTCTCTCTTTTTCAGTCACACCCTAATGATCCCAGCAAGCTAATGCCCTCTGTTCTAAGGTACGCATGGTACGTACTAAAAATCCTGTAAGGTCCTGGAGCGTTTTCACTTAATTATTCATTAAAGAAGCATTTATTTTCATATTGTAAGTGTGAAGCTTTTTGATTATTAATAAAAGAATCTGTTAACCATCAAAGGAGGTCTGTATTAAGTGTGTGTGTCAAAAACATTTATAATCTTGCAGTGCTTTATCATTTTTACTGTAGGAAAGGAATGATAAATAATAGGTAGGTGAAATTGTACTCTAAAAACCCAGAAGGCTTATGAATTCTACCTCTGGGAGGAATTCTTTTGTGCGTGGTTCTCATGACTGTGGCTCCACCTTCTGGAGGCTCTCATTTGGAGGGTCTCCATGGTTCATCTAGGGGAGGTGATGGGCAGTTTCCTCTACTTGGAGAATGCATAGCTTTCAAGGCCTGATTTCTACCAGTACAAGTTTGAGAGGTCTGAAGGTTATTTAAAAACTCAAACGGCGAAAAACTTTTTTAGTCTGATTCTATCGTTTCTTTGGCAATACATTGGCCTTAAAAACTTTGTGGGTTTCTAACCCATTTGCAGCCAGTTTTATGTGCCGATATCCACAATAAACATCCACAATGAAAATTTTTTACTAGATATCCTAGATGTAAGTTTTTTCCTAACATCTTTATTGGAGTATAATTGCTTTACAGTGGTGTGTTAGTTTCTGCTTTATAACAAAGTGTATCAGCTATACATATACATATATCCCCATATCTCCTCCCTCTTGTGTCTCCCTCCCACCCTCCCTATCCCACCCCTCTAGGTGGTCACAAAGCACCGAGCTGATCTCCCTGTGCAATGTGGCTGCTTCCCACTAGCTATCTGTTTTACGTTTGGTAGTGTATATATGAGTCCATGCCACTCTCTCGCTTCATCCCAGCTTACCCTTCCCCCTACCCGTGTCCTTAAGTCCATTCTCTACGTCTGTGTCTTTATTCCTGTCCTGCCCCTAGGTTCTTCAGAACCATTTTTTTTTTTTAAGATTTCATATATATGTGTTAGCATATGGTATTTGTTTTTCTCTTTCTGACTTTCTTCACTCTATGACAGACTCTAGGTCCATCCACGTAGATGTGAGTAATTTTTATCCTTGCTTCCTTACCCCATCAGCGTAAGAGCAGCTACCTTGAGCTAAAGGTAGTTAAAACAATAAGCTCGTGGGGGAAGCCCACGTCCTTCATCTTTGCTTTGGGGCTGAGACTTGAGCATTTGCTCAAAGCCTTTTTCAGTCTTAACGTCTTTTACTGTTTGGGATTTAGAAGTAGTCAGCTTTCCCAGGCTTTCAGGACCCAAATTTCTGAACTGTATTTCCTTTCATTTCTGCTTGCAGACCGGCCAGTTCTTTCCTGAAGGCACCAATGACATCTTGCTAAAGGGGGAGATAAAAGCCAACACACAGGGTCAGTCTGGTTCTTCTCGAACATTCTAGAGCTGCAGTGGCTGTGCCTTTCACGTTACCGCAGGAAGCAGGTTTACCGCATGATGTGCCACTGGGAAACACGGCTTTCCAACTTTTCAGCTCCCGATACCAATTTTCTCAGTGGCCACTAAGCCAATGCCACATAGTTTGAATTTATTTATTTATTTATTTTTCGGTACGCGGGCCTCCCACTGCCGTGCCCCCTAACCCCCCGTTGCGGAGCAGAGGCTCTGGACGCGCAGGCCCAGCGGCCATGGCTCACGGGCCCAGCCGCTCCGCTGCACGTGGGATCCTCCCAGACCGGGGCACGAACCCACGTCCCCTGCATCGGCAGGCGGACCCTCAACCACTGTGCCCTGAATTTTTTTTTTTTTTTGGCTGGGACTACCCACTTCAAGGTCCTAGTATTTGAATTAATTTGGGTAACAAACAAACTGCTGCTTTGACAACAAACTCCAAATATATAATGGCTCAAATACAATAGATTTTTTTCACTCAGGAAAGTGTATACGTGTTTCTGGTTGGCGCCGGAGCTTTCCTCCTTGCAGTGATTCGGGGGTCCAGGCTCTTTACCTTTTACTGCTTTGCCGTCCCAGTAAGTGCCGTCTGAGGAGCTCATGTCACCGTCGTTGAGCCTGTGGAGTGCAAACCAGCATGCGGGTCACGTGTATGAAGTTTTATGGGCCAGGCCTGGAGGTGGCGCCTGTGTGTCTGCTGTTTTACTGGCGACCACAGTGCACCTCAACACAAGGAAGGCTGGGAAGAGAGCTTAGCTCTGCTCCTGTGCCCAGAAAGGACAAGAAACAGCCAGTCTCTCTACTGCTCCGGGATTCTGAGCAATCTGTTTGACCTCTCTGTGCCTCAGCTTCTCAGCTGACCATAACGGGTTTCTGTGAGTTTACGGGGTCTGGCATGAAGTGAGCACTGTTAAGTATAGCTATCATAGAAGTTGTTTTACACGGCTTCTCAATTTTTATCTTGTCTGATTCAGCCACCCTGCAGGGAAGGCAGAGGGGATACAGACTCAGGGACAGATTCGTACCTGGGACTCTAGCGGCCTGTTCTGGGGTCCTCTACCTGCTTTAGTGTGCTTTCCACAACAGTGCGTTATATTCTGAAAGAATACCTTGATGTGTACGTTCTAAGTCGGGGCCGGGGGAAGTGTCTTCATTTAGGAAAGAGCTGAAATACCCAGATCTGTTAAAGCAATTCCACCAATGTTTTGATTTACTTCTCCATCTACATGTTTTAATTACACCCTTTCATTTCCTCCCCAGTACCAAAACAGAAAACTGCTTACAAAGCAATTTTTTCCTAAAAAACCTATTTTTATTTGGTTAAGCCTTTCTGTGAGAATGCCTGGGAGAAGCCAAAAGTGAGATTCCCCCATCCCCTACCCCCCAAAAACAAAACCAACCAACCAAACAACAACAATCAGATGGGAAAGCGTGTGTGGCTTTAATTTCTAATTTTGGCCTCCCACTGTTGTGGCCTCTCCCGCTGCGGAGCACGGGCTCCAGACGCGCAGGACGCGCAGGCTCAGCGGCCATGGCTCACGGGCCCAGCTGCTCCGCGGCATGTGGGATCTTCCCAGACCGGGGCACGAACCCGTGTCCCCTGCATCGGCAGGCGGACTCTCAACCACTGCACCACCAGGGAAGCTCCCCTATTTCTTCTTTTTCCTAGAAAATTCATCTTCTCCAAGTTTGCTGGGATGGGGAGTGAAAAATTTTGTGTCTCTATTGTACCCCTTGAATGTATCCCTTCCTCTTAAACTCCCCATTCGCCCAGGACACATCTGAAACCCAAAGAGCCATCTGTCATCTGCTCTGAGTCTCAGGTTTAATTCTAACGCAGGCCTCAAGGTTAAAGGGCCTGTTTGCCTCGGTCTCCAACAGCCTTTAAAAGTCAATCCCCATAAAAAGCTTTATTCTTCCCCTGTCCAGAGGAAGCCTCAGGATTTTTTTTCTTTTACCCTAAATATATTTGCTCTACACCAGTAGGTGGCAGTATTTCTATGCTTTTCTCCCCTCCATGCTCTGCTATAAACAGGACTTATGGGAAAGCAGAGTGGGTTGGAACAGTATTAAGGGTTCCCCTCCCCACCCCAAAGGAGCCCATTACCTTGTTAGTTTTGTTCATTTGAGAACAGATAATCTTTCACTTTTTAAAGTTTTAAACTTTAAAATTCTTTTTATTTTGAACCCATCTCAAATTTACCTAAAAGTTGCAATTATAGTACAAGGCCCTTAGCTTTTTCAGAATATTTTGAGTTAGTTGCTGTTATGAGGTGCTAGCACCGCCGAGTACTTTGTGTTTCCTGCAGACAAGGGCACCTCCTCCACGCTCTAGACGGCCTTCGAAGTCAGAACGTTGGCAATTGTGCGTCACTATCGCGTAACCCTCAGATACCGTTCAAGTTTCACTTCTTGTTCCGGTGATGCCCTCTACGGCAGACGGACCCAGTCCAGAATGACCACTGCATCGAGTAATCATGTTCCCTCCCTTAGAAGCTGCCACGGTGTAGTTAGAAGTTCCCTGCATCACAGAGCCTGTGGAAATGGTGATGCAGGGAAGAACACTCCTTTCTTTGTTCGCGAATCTGATCCATATGGATAGAGTATTTAGCCTACATGCAGAGTCCTGTAGAGGCTCCAGACAGGAAGCCTCTAAATTAGCCAGCAGCGAGTTTTTAAGGTATGCCGATTTCAATCAGTTAGCAGTTCTCTTTCTTACTCACAACAAAATAATTCCCTTTAGGCAAGAGCTCAGCCTTCATTTTCCTTTTTTTTTTTTTTTCAAATCCTTTGTTCTGATTTATTTAGGTTACCGGGATGCCATATTCAGTTTTCAGACATTTTCACCAACTGCAGTTGAGGACAACCGTGCGTGGGTGTCAACCATGATGTTGCTTTTCGATTTGACTCCCTCCACTTCCTGCCAAGGAGTTTCTTTCTACGAGAAGGTAATCAGATTTGTGCAGGTTCTATGTCTCGGTTCCCTCCATCTATTTCTCTTGGGAAAATCCACTATTCTCTAAGATTTAGTGTAATGGTGCCTTCTTTTGACACCTTAGGCCAAATTGGTCATTCCCCTGCCCTCTATCTGCCCCTCTCTCGGTCCTGGTACTCGCTGGTCTATATTGTAACAATTTGCTTCTAGATCTCTTCTCTCCACAAGGCTTGGGGTTTATCCGGGGTGGCAATCGGTCTCTATTCATTTTGTATCACTAATGCCTATGACAGGGCTTGACATCTAGCAATGGTCAACCTCAACCGCTCTTTCCTTTAGATATTTCTTCTCATATTTTAGTCTAACATTTTTCTCAACTTAGATGTCACATGTTTTTAGTTGTGGAAAGTGGAATAGAAAGCATTATCCCATAGGCTGATGACATGGTTTTATTATCAATAACTAGGAGCTGTCTTAATAGACATCTAATTATTGTCAGAGAACATAAGATAGTCTCTTTGAAAATCTAAACTGTCATTTTATTTTTTTAAATTTTATTTTAAATTTAATTAATTTATTAATTTATTTATTTTGGGTGCGCTGGGTCGTAGTTGCAGCAGGCAGCCTTCTTAGTTGCAGCTCACGAACTCTTAGTTGTGGCATGCATGTGGGATCTAGTTCCCTGACCAGGGATCGAACCCAGGCCCCCTGCATCGGGAGCGCAGAGTCTTAACCACTGTGTCACCAGGGAAGTCCCTAAACTGTCATTTTCAAGGCTTGTTGCTAACGACTCTACATAGCTCAATTGCTTTAAACTTCTTGAAAGTTAAAATGTTTCAAGCCATTTCTAGCTCTTTACTAAGATTTTAAAAAATGGCTACAAACAGTGTTTGGTAAGATTCATTAAAGACACTTGCCTGGTGAGAATTATCGCGGGTGTTCATGGCCTACGACTTGACTTTAAGGGTCCATTAGTCTGCAGGCTGAAGTAGACTTAGCACTGCCCTCTGGGGAAGACCATGTCTCCTGCTGCCTCCAGGGCTGCCTCCTTGTAGAGAGAACGACCTTCTGCTTGTGCACATTGTAGTTTATTCTCTAAACCTAGCCCCCCACAAGCCAACTGACAAAGTGAAGGGGTGTGGACCTGCCTGTACTTTGTAATATGTAATCTGCAGTTCAGATAGTTCTCAGAGTAAAACCCCAAACTCTCTGCTGACCGATATTTATAAAAACCAAGAAGTAATATTTATAGGAGTATGTCTGAAGCATGATGCTCGGTACCTCCCATGGAAATCCTTCATAAGTGGAAGGTTTTGCACTCACTGTCATTCTCATCTGCTTCCTCCTCCTTGTTATTATTATGATAAAGGTGACGCAATGCACCTGTTCCCTAGGTTTTGCTAGATCCCCTAGCAGTCATTCTCGGACTGGGTGGCCCACTGATGTGCTATCCACACACACCGCATTCGTTTGGTGTTTTGTAGAGCTCCGTTTCCTAAATGGGCGAGCCGTATAAGACAGTGGTTGAGAGCTTGACCTTCGGAGACGGGTGTTCCTGATTTGAATCCTTGCTCTAATCCTGGTCATTCCCCTTGCCGCCTGTGTGACCGCTGGCAAGTTACCTGATCGCTCTAAGTCTCCGTTTCCCCTTCTGCAGCATAGGGTGAGAATACCCTTGACAGGGTGTCGGCACCACTTAAACAAATAATTCATGCGCAGCATTTAGCACAGTGCCTGAGCCCTAGCAAGTACTCAATATATTTTCAAAAACTATTTTAACATAGTTATTAACTGCACATTGGTGTGCCGTCATTGGCCCACACGGGGGTGACATTAAAAGACAGAGGTCCCCTGTGGTGTTGCAGTCGAGATTTGCGGGGGGAGCGGATATCCAGGGGAAGATCACTCCCCGAAAGCCTTGGGGTCGGGTGGGCTCCTGGTGGCTTCCAAGAATAGCCAGGAGACCAGCGTGGCTGGAGAGCGAGGGGCTGGGGGCTGGGGGCTGGGGGAGTAGTTCACTTAGGCCTGTGGCCTCTGGAAGGATACTGGCTTTCACTCTTCATGAGATGGGAGCCGATGGAGAGCGTGGGTGTGGAAGATGCTGTTCATTGCGTCGCACAGTTTTCTCCTCCTTTCCTTCTTCCTTTCTTCCTTCCTTCCTTCCTTCTTTCTTTCTTTCTCCCTCCCTCCCTTCCTTCCTTCTTTCCTTCCTTCCCTCTTTCTCTCTCTCTTTCTTTCTTTTTCTTTCTCCCTCCCTCCCTCTCTCTCCCTCCTTCTTTCTCTCTTCCTTCCTCCCTTCCTTCCTTCCTTCCTTTCTTTCTCTCTCTCTCCTTCCCTCCCTCCCTCTTTCTTTCTTTTTTCTTTTAAATAAATTTATTTATTTATATTTTTGGCTGCGTTTTGTGTCTTCATTGCTGCGCGCGGGCTTTCTCTAGTTGTGGCGAGTGGGGGCTACTCTTTGTTGTGGTGTGCGGGCTTCTCATTGCGGTGGCTTCTCTTGTTGCGGAGCACGGGCTCTAGGCATTTGGGCTTCACTAGTTGTGGCATGTGGGCTCAGTAGTTGTGGCTCACAGGCTCTAGAACGCAGGCTCAGTAGTTGTGGCGCAAGGGCTTAGTTGCTCTGTGGCATGTGGGATCTTCCCGGACCAGGGCTTGAACCCGTGTCCCCTGCATTGGCAGGCAGACTCCCAATCACTGTGCCACCAGGGAAGCCTCTTTCTTTCTTTCTTTCTCCCTTCCTTCCTTCCTTCTCCCTTTTCTCTCCTTCTCCTTCTCTTTCCTCTTCCTCCTCAATGGGAAACTTTTGTTCAAGTTGCAGTATCAGGTCAACTAAGTCCCTGGACAACTGGTGGGTCTTCAGAACAACTATGGAAAGTGTGACTTGTGTGACTTTTCAGGTTGTGTTCTTTGTGTTGACAGCCAGAAATCTAGTCTACATCAACTTTCTGATCAGAGCAAAGGCCCCTTTTTGGCAGTAGAATATCAGGTTGATGGCCTGTCTTGGTTATCTGTGCAACGTCCTCGCAGCAGTAGGTGACTTCAGAACTCATACCATAGTTGGTTATTACTTTGTAGGCTGCGTGATTGTGTGGTTACGAATGATTTTCTCCACTAGACCATAAGCTCCATGAAGGCAGAGGCCATGGTGCTGCTTTAAAATTCAGCACTGCATCTCCAGAACCCACTACACTGTCCTGTATACTTAATAAATAATGGTTGAATGAACGAATACATTAAATCAGTATGATAAATTTTATTTTCTTTACTGCTGTAATGCTGGAGCCACACATTATGAAACCTTTGTTCAGAGAGCCATAAGCAATTATATTGTTGGATAAAAATCTATATATTTAAGAATACATTGCAAGACTGTATTTTCTGCCAGCAAATGTGGGCCAGGGGTCCCAGCTTTGGTCATGATTTAGCAATTGTCTGAAATGTCCCTGCTCTGCCAATCTGTTGGAAAGGCAGATAAGAAGGTTTCAGAGGAATGGTAAGATTTGATAAGAAAACCCATTTTTCTGTGTGTAAATAAAAGAATTCAGGAGACCCAGTTAAGTTTTTTTTTTTTTTTGCGGTACGTGGGCCTCTCACTGTTTTGGCCCCTCCTGTTGCGGAGCACAGAGTCCGGACGCGCAGGCTCAGTAGCCATGGCTCACATGCCCAGCTGCTGCGCGGCATGTGGGATCTTCCTGGACTGGGGCATGAACCCGTGTCCTCTGCATCGGCAGGCGGACTCTCAACCACTGCGCCACCAGGGAAGCCCTCAGTTAAGTTTTTTTATATTAAAATTTTTTTATATTTAATATGAATATGTAAAAATATAAACCTATATAGAAATCTCAGTTTTTGCAGATCTTATACAACTATAAAATCAAATAAATATATCATTTAGTGCCAACACAATTATGAAGCCAATGCCATTCCAATGGACAGCATCAGTGAACCTGGGTCATGCCTCCCCTTGTGAACATCTCACTGCCTGCTCCCTGCTCCTGTCTTTCGCTTGGCAGGTTCCACATCATTCTCTGAGTTAATCCAATTCCCTGAGTGTCGCCCAACACTCTCCTTTTCTCAAAATATCGCAAAATATATATTCCTTCTGCCATCTGCAATGCAATTTACCTTTTACCTTTACTGGCTTAAAAATGCCTTTTTGGTGGCTTCCCTGGTGGCGCAGTGGTTGAGAGTCCGCCCGCCGATGCAGGGGACGCGGGTTCGTGTCCCGGTCCGGGAAGATCCCACATGCCGCGGAGCGGCTGGGCCCATGAGCCATGGCTGCTGAGCCTGCGCGTCCAGAGCCTGTGCTCCGCAGCGGGAGGGGCCACGACAGTGAGAGGCCCGCGTACCGCAAAAAAAAAGGCTTTTTTATCTCTTAAGTCCATTTCTGCTAAGCTCACCAAACAGTAAGTTCTGTTACCCGTTGACCGTGTGATCAATAAACATTATGGCAAATAAAATCATCTTGCATCCTCAGACATAAAGCAGACATCCCAATAGCCCAGAAAGCACTTACATTAAAATTTTTTGCATCACTACTGAAATGAAAAAAATTTTTACTAATTGTATAGAAAAACTTGAGCGTATCCAAAAATGTATCAGAGGACAGTAACTTAAAAACATTAGGCTAAATAGTTATTTACTGCCTGTTTATTTAGACCCCAGAATCGATTTGGTATGTTTTCTTTTTGTGTGTGTTGGAAGAGGTGGTGTGTGTGTGTGTGTGTGTGTGTGTGTGTGTGTGTGTGTGAGAGAGAGAGAGAGAGATGGAGATTGAGAGAGATCGAGAGATAGAGAGAGAGAGAGAAGAGTTACTCGTTAAGCATTGGGTTGGTTGACCAAAACGTTCATTCGGGTTTTCCGGTAAGATGTTTCGGAAAAACCGGAACGAACTTTTTGGCCAACCCAATATAATTGTTTAAGCTGGTCTTTAAATTTTGATGGGTACATAATCTCTTATAGAGATCTTTGAGGAGAATCAGGCAGAATGTTTGCCTCTGGTTATTTTCAAGATTTTTAACATTAAGTTGGAATTCTTGAGATGAAAGTTACTATGTAAAATAAATAAAGAGTTGAGAATGCATGTCCTGGGCAAATGCCCGGACTATTGTTTTTTATTTTCCACTTAAGTCAAATATTTAAAAATTTTGTTTGGAGATGGTGTTTATCATCTTGATATATTCTAGGCTATTCATCAGATAGTTTTGTTTGGAGACGGTGTTTATCATTTTGATATATTCTAGACTATTCATCAGATAGTTTATCTAAAACTTATTGGTATTTATTTAGATTATAATAAGCAGTAGTTATCTGTTTTTTGGTCTTTTGTAATAGTCATGAAGCAGACTTCAGTTACAGTGTCAAGTTAACTTTTTTCTTGACTTTACACAAACATTTTCTGAAGGGTTCTGTGAATTCTTCAAAAATACAATATACACTTTACTACTGCCAGAGAATGTATGTGTCTTAAATTTGAGTATTTGAACTCTCACATCTGTGAACATTTGAAATGCATTTATGTTTCAAAATCAGATTTTGAAATTAACATGGAATCTGTATCTTGAAAATGTATGAGAGTCTCAATATTTAAATGCCCATGTTAACAAAAAGTGTAGGGACTTCAAATTCAATTTTGTGTTTTATTTTCTAGTTCTATTTATAGAGCAATTCTAGTGGTTTACAAATAAAATATGTTAGCTTTTAAGTAGCAAAATACACAGATGTTAAAATTTGGTTTTTAAATTTAATTCTGACTTTGATAAAGAGCAAAGCTGTATTACAGAAAGACCATGAAATAGAGAACTTAAAATGTGAAATCTTATTTCATATTCCAAATCCATGACTACTTGGAGACACCCATTTTTATTTGATTACTTTTAGTTTTCAACCAGATGTTTGGTGTTATGTATGCCTGGCTGTAGTGCAGCATAGCTAATAGGCCTATTTACTTATATGGAGTGTTTGCCATTGTGATATCCTCAGTGTAATGCCTGTTTATCGCAAGTTTTGCTCATTATTTTTTATTAGGTCCTAATGGTTATTACAATAGCCTTTAAAATCTTATCCTAAACCTTAACCCCAAAGCATTTAAGTTTCATTGCCACAGGGAGATACTGTTAAAGTAATTTTGGTAAAGTGTCGTCATTCCCCAAACAGTGATTTTTTTCCTTCTAGTTAAGATTATGGTAAGTAGGCTGTGTGTGTGTACTTGCAGTTATACAATGTTTATTGTGAATATCACTATTTAATTTGTTGACATATTGTAGAGTACAAAAATATAAGCTCAAGATGTTATGTTATTTGGGAGGGATCAAGATGGAGGAGTAGGAAGACCCTGAGCTCACCTCCTGCCATGAACACATCAAAACTGCAGCTACAGGACTTCACTGGTGGCACAGTGGTTAAGAATCAGCCTGCTAATGCAGGGGACATGGGTTCGAGCCCTGGTCCGGGAAGATCCCACATGCCGCGGAGCAACTAAGCCTGTGTACCACAACTACTGAGCCTGTGCTCTAGAGCCCACGAGCCACAGCTACTGAAGCCCGCGCACCTAGAGCCCATGCTCTGCAAGAGAAACCACTGCAATGAGAAGCCCGCGCACCGCAACGAAGAGTAGCCCACGCTCACTGCAACTAGAGAAAGCCTGTGTGCAGCAACAAAGACCCAATGCAGCCAAAAATAAAATATAAATAAATAAATAAACCCCCAAAACTCAGCTACATATTGAGCAACTCTTGCTGAGAATCACCTGAAGACTAGCAGATGGCTTTTCTACAACCAAGGCTATAAAGAAAGAACCACATGGAGTCTGGTAGGAGGGGAGGAGAAGCAGTCTATTCAGGACCCACACCCCTAGTGGGTGACCCAGAAGAGGAGGGGGATATCACAGGCTCGGGGATCCTCCCTAAGGAGTGAGGAGCTCGAACCTCTAGTCAGCTTGGAGACCTGGAGCCAGCTCAGAAGTGTGGCTTCAACCCCTCAGGACCCCAAGCATGCCCCCAACCCAGGTGGAGACTGCCATCACACCAGGGAGAAGCCCAACTCCATTAGGGCTCCTGCTCTAGCCCCTTGGGCCCCAGCCCCACCCTGCAATAGGAGAAGCCCAGGCTCACACCTGGCTCCAGTTCTAGCCCCTCCAACTCCAGCCTTACCTCCCACCAACGTGGAGGCTGCCAGCACACGCAGGGAGAAGATGTAGCCTGTGCTCATTTCAGCTCCAGCACTCGCATCAAAGCCACTGGGCACACATAGACTCCATACAGACGCTCCCACACAAGGACACACCTTTCAAACCAGGATATGTAACTGTTTTGCCTAATTTCATAAAGACAAACATAGAAAGTTAAACAAAATGAGAAGAGGGAAGGTTATATTTCAAACAAGACTATGTTTCAAACAGTCAAAGCTGAAGAATATAATAACTGAAATGAAAAATACATTAGAAGGGATTAACACCAGATTAGGTGATACAGAAAAACACATAGTGACCTGCAAGATAGATTAGTGGAAATCACCCAATCAGAAAAGTAAAAAGAAAAACAAATTTAAAAAATGAGAATAGTTTAAGGGACCTCTGGGACAATATCAAGTGTACTAACATTTGCAGTATAGGCATCCCAGAAGGAGAAGAGAGAGTGAAAGACACAGAAAATGTATTTGATGAGATTATGGCTGTAAACTTCCCTAACCTGAAGAAGGAAACAGTTACTTAGGTCCAGAAAGCACACCAAACAAAATGAACCCAAAGAGACCCCTACCAAGATATATCATAATTAAAATGGCAAAAGTTAAAGGTACAGAGAAAATTTTGAAGGCAGCAAGAGAAAAACAAAGAGTCACATACCAGGGAACCCCCCCATAAGGCTATCAGCTGATTTCTCAGCAGAAACTTTGCAGGCCAGAAGGGAGTGGCATGATATGTTTAAAGTGCTGACAGGGAAAACCTACAACCTAAGATACTCTACCCAGTAAGATTATCATGCAGAATTGAAGGAGAGATAAAGAGTTTCCCAGACAAGCAAAAACGTAAAGAGTTCATCACCACTAAACTGACCTTACAAGAAATGTTAGAAGGTCTTCATCATGTGAAAAAGAAAAAACTCTAACAAGAAATAAGAAAAAAATAGAAAGGGAAAAAAATCTCACTGGTAAAGGCAAATATACAGTAAAGGTACTGGATCAACCACTTAAATAAGTAAGTACAAAAGTTATAAGACAAACTTTGTAAAATCGATAACTACAATGAACATTTAAGGGTAGACATGAAAATGTAAAATATGACATCAAAAACACAAAATGTGAGGGAGGGAGCGTAAAAATGTAGATCTTTTAGAATGTGTTTGAACTTAAATGACTATCAGCTTAAAACAAGTAAATACAGTGTAGGTCAACATACATAAACTTCATGGTAAACACAAGTCAAAAACCTACAATAGATTCACAAGAATTAAAAAGAAAGGAGCCAAACATAACACTAAAGAAAATCATCAAACCACAAGGGAACAGACTAAAAGAAGAAGAAAAGAACAGGGAAGAACTACAAAAAAACAACCAGAAAACAAGTAGTAAAATGGCAGTATTACATATCTATCAATAATTATTGTAAATGTCAATGAACTAAATGCTCCAATCAAAAGACATAGAGTGACCAGAGGGCAGACAGCAGAAGCAAGAAGAACTACAATCCTGCAGCCTGAGGAACAAAAACCACATTCACAGAAAGATAGACAAGATGGAAAGGCAGAGGGCTATGTACCAGATGAAGGAACAAGCTAAAACCCCAGAAAAACAACTAAATGAAGTGGAGATAGGCAACCTTCCAGAAAAAGAATTCAGAATAATGATAGTGAAGATGGTCCAGGACCTCGGAAAAAGAATGGAGGCAAAGATCAAGAAGATGCAAGAAATGTTTAGCAAAGACCTAGAAGAATTAAAGAACAAACAAACAGAGATGAACAATACAATAACTGAAATGAAAACTACACTAGAAGGAATCAATAGCAGAATAACTGAGGCAGAAGAATGGATAAGTGACCTGGAAGACAAAATGGTGGAATTCACTGCTGTGGAACAGAATAAAGAAAAAAGAATGAAGAGAAATGAAGACAGCCTAAGAGACCTCTGGGACAACATTAAACGCAACAACATTCGCATTATAGGGGTCTCAGAGGGAGAAGAGAGAGAGAAAGGGCCAGAGAAAATATTTGAAGAGATTATAGTTGAAAACTTCTGTAACATGGGAAAGGAAATAGCCACCCAAGTCCAGGAAGCGCAGCGAGTCCCATACAGGATAAACCCAAGGAGAAACACACCAAGACACATAGTAATCAAATTGCCAAAAATTAAAGACAAAGAAAAATTCTTGAAAGCAGCAAGGGAAAAACGACAAATGACATACAACGGAGCTCCCATAAGGTTAACAGCTGATTTCTCAGCAGAAACTCTACAAGCCAGAAGGGAATGGCATGATATACTTAAAGTGATGAAAGGGAAGAACCTACAACCAAGATTACTCTACCCGGCAAGGATCTCATTCAGATTCGATGGAGAAATCAAAAGCTTTACAGACAAGCAAAAGCTAAGAGAAGTCAGCCCCACAAAACCAGCTCTACAGCAAATGCTAAAGGAACTTCTCTAAGTGGGAAACACAAAAGAAGAAAAGGACCTACAAAAACAAACCCGAAACAATTAAGAAAATGGTCATAGGAACATACATATCGATAATTACCTTAAATGGGAATGGATTAAATGCTCCAACCAAAAGACACAGGCTTGCTGAATGGATACAAAAACAAGACCCATACATATGCTGTCTACATGAGACCCACTTCAGACCTAGGGACACATACAGACTGAAAGTGAGGGGATGGAAAAAGATATCCTATGCAAATGGAAATCAAAAGAAAGCTGGAGTAGCAATACTCATATCAGATAAAATAGACTTTAAAATAAAGAATGTTACAAGAGACAAGGAAGGACACTACATAATGATCAAGGGATCAATCCAAGAAGAAGATGTAACAATTATAAATATATATGCACCCAACATAGGTGCATGCACCTCAATACATAAGGCGACTGCTAACAGCTATAAAAGAGGAAATTGACAGTAACACAATAATAGTGGGGGACTTTAACACCTTACTTACACCAATGGACAGATCATCCAAACTGAAAATAAATAAGGAAACAGAAGCTTTAAATGACACAATAGACCATATAGATTTAATAGATATTTATAGGACATTCCATTCAAAAACAGCAGATTACACTTTCTTCTCAAGTGCACACGGAACCTTCTCCAGGATAGATCACAACGTGGGTCACAAATCAAGCCTCAGTAAATTTAAGAAAATTGAAATCATATCAAGCATCTTTTCTGACAACAATGCTATGAGATTAGAAATCAATTACAGGGAAAATAACGTAAAAAACACAAAAACGTGGAGGCTAAACAATACGTTACTAAATAGCCAAGAGATCACTGAAGAAATCAAAAAATACCTACAGACAAATGACAATGAAAACACGACGATCCAAAACCTATGGGATGCAGCAAAAGCAGTTCTAAGAGGGAAGTTTATAGCTATACAAGCCCACCTCAAGAAAGAAGAAAAAATCTCAAATAAACAATCTAACCTTACACCTAAAGGAACTAGAGAAAGAAGAACAAACAAAACCCAAAGTTAGCAGAAGGAAAGAAATCATAAAGATCAGAGCAGAAATAAATGAAATAGAAACAAAGAAAACAATAACAAAGATCAATAAAACTAAAAGCTGGTTCTTTGAGAAGATAAACAAAGTTGATAAACCATTAGCCAGACTCATCAACAAAAAGAGGGAGAGGACTCAAATCAATAAAATTAGAAATGAAAAAGGAGAAGTTACAACAGACACCACAGAAATAGAAAGCATCCTAAGAGACTACTACAAGCAACTCTATGCCAATACAATGGACAACCTGGAAGAAATGGACAAATTCTTAGAAAGGTGTAACCTTCCAAGACTGAACCAGGAGGAAATAGAGAATATGAACAGACCAATCACAAGTAATGAAATTGAAACTGTGATTAAAAATCTTCCAACAAACAAAAGCCCAGGACCAGATGGCTTCACAGGTGAATTCTATAAAACCTTTAGAGAAGAGCTAGCACCCATCCTTCTCAAATTCTTGCAAAAAATTGCAGAAGAAGGAAACTCCCAAACTCATTCTATGAGGCCACCATCACCCTGATACCAAAACCAGACAAAGATACTACAAAAAAAGAAAATTACCAATATCACTCATGAATATAGATGCAAAAATCCTCAACAAACTACTAGCAAACAGAATCCAACAACACATTAAAAGGATCATACATCATGAGCAAGTGGGATTTATCCCAGGGATGCAAGGATTCTTCAATATACACAAATCAATCAATGTGATACACCATATTAACAAATTGAAGAATAAAACCCATATGATCATCTCAATAGATGCAGAAAAAGCTTCTGACAAAATTCAACACCAATTTATGATAAAAACTCTCCAAAAAGTGGGCATAGAGGGAACCTACCTCAACATAATGAAGGCCATATGTGACAAACCCACAGCAAACATCATTCTCTCAATGGTGAAAAACTGAAAGCATTTCCTCTAAGATCAGGAACAAGACAAGGATGTCCACTCTCTCCACTAATATTCAACATAGTTTTGGAAGTCCTAGCCATGGCAATCAAAGAAGAAAAAGAAATAAAAGGAATCCAAATCGGAAAAGAAGAAATAAAACTGTCATTGTTTGCAGATGACATGATACTATACATAGAGAATCCTAAAAATGCCACCAGAAAACTATTAGAGCTAATCAATGAATTTGGTAAAGTTGCAGAATACAAAATTAATGCACAGAAATCTCTTGCATTCCTCTACACTAACGATGAAAAATATGAAAGAGAAATTAAGGAAACACTCCCATTTACCATTGCAACAAAATAAATAAAATACCTAGGAATTAACCTACCTAGGGAGACAAAAGACATGTATGCAGAAAACTATAAGACACTGATGAAAGAAATTAAAGATGATACCAACAGATGGAGAGATATACCATGTTCTTGGATTGGAAGAATCAATATTGTCAAAATGACTATACTACCCAAAGCAATCTACAGATTTAATGCAATCTCTATCAGATTACCAATGGCATTTTTTACAGAACTAGAACAAAAAATCTTAAAATTTGTATGGAGACACAAAAGACCCTGAATAGCCAAAGCAGTCTTGAGGGAAAAAAATGGAGCTGGAGGAATCAGGCTCCCTGACTTCAGACTATACTACAAAGCTACAGTAATCAAGACAATATGGTACTAGCACAAAAACAGAAACATAGATCAATGGAAGAAGATAGAAAGCCCAGAGATAAACCCATACACCTATGGTCAACTAATCAATGACAAAGGAGGCAAGGATATACAATGGAGAAAAGACAGTCTCTTCAATAAGTGGTGCTGTGAACACTGGACAGCTACACGTGAAAGAATGAAATTAGAACACTTCCTAACACCATACACAAAAATAAACTCAAAATGGATTTGAGACCTAAATGTAAGGCTAGACACTATAAAACTCTTAGAGGAAAACATAGGAAGAACTCTTTGACATAAATCACAGCAAGATCTTTTTTGATCCACCTCCTAGAGTAATGGAAATAAAAACAAAAATAAACAAATGGGACCTAATGAAACTTCAAAGCTTTTGCACAGCAAATGAAACCATAAACAAGATGAAAAGACAACCCTCAGAATGGGAGAAAATATTTGCAAATGAATCAACGGACAAAGGATTAATCTCCAAAATATATCAACAGCTCATGCAGCTCAATATTGAAGAAACAAACAACCCAATCCAAAAATGGTCAGAAGACCTAAATAGACATTTCTCCAAAGAAGACATACAGATGGCCAAGAAGCACATGAAAAGCTGCTCAACATCACTAATTATTAGAGAAATGCAAATCAAAACTACAATGAGGTATATCACCTCACACCAGTTAAAATGGGCATCAAAAGAAAATCTACAAACAACAAATGCTGGAGAGGGTGTGGAGAAAAGGGAACCCTCTTGCACTGTTGGTGGGAATGTAAATTGATACAGCCACTATGGAGAACAGTATGGAGGTTACTTAAAAAACTAAAAATAGAATTACCATATGATCCAGCAATCCCACTACTGGGCATATACCCAGAGAAAACCATAATTCAGAAAGACACATGCACCCGAATGTTCATTGCAGCACTATTTACAATAGCCAGGTCATGGAAACAACCTAAATGCCCATCGACAGATGAATGGATAAAGAAGCTGTGGTACATATATACAATGGAATACTACTCAGCCATAAAAAGGAACGAAATTGGGTCATTTGTTGAGACGTGGATGGATCTAGAGAGTGTCATGCAGAGTGAAGTAAGTCAGAAAGAGAAAAACAAGTATCGTATATTAACGCATGTATGTGGAACCTAGAAAAGTGTTACAGATGAACTGGTTTGCAGGGCAGAAGTTGAGACACAAATGTAGAGAACAAATGTATGGACACCAAGGGGGGAAAAGCAGCGGGGGTGGGGTGGTGGGGTGATGAATTGGGAGATTGGGATTGACATGTATACACTGATGTGTATAAAATTGATGACCAATAAGAGCCTGCTTTATAAAAAAATAAAATTCAAAAATTCAAAAAAAAAAGAAAGACATAGGGTGGCTGATTGGATTAAAAAAAAGACCCATCTATTTGCTGTCTACAAGAGACTCACTTCAGAGCTATAGACATACACTGACTGAAAGTGAGAGGATGGAAAAAAATATTCTATGCAAATGGAAATGAAAAGAAAGCTGGGGTAGGAATACTCTCAGACAAAGTAGACTTTAAGAGTCTGTAATAAAATACAAAGAAGGGCCCTGGTTTCCTTGCACTCACCCTGCACTCAGCATACTGGACTCTGGTGCAGTTTCCCAAACTTAGCAGTCAGGCTCCGTCTGTCCCCCCAGTCTTTGCGCAGGTGTCCCTCCAACTGTCTAAACCAGGTCATGTTTGCTCCTCGAGACCTGGTCAAGCACCAGGTCCTCTGGAAGTCATTCTGCATCCCTAACACCTATGTCCTGTGCTTAAGGGCTACATCTTGTTCATTCTGCTCACAGAACCATCTCCTTATGTTTGTTGATTGATTAACCGAACCAACAAATAAGTGAATGAATAAATATACTACTTTATCAACTTGCCAACTTAAAGGCTTAGGAGGTTTTGCTTCATGAAGTATTCAAAGATTATGAGATTTTCTTGCGAGCTGAATCTCTCTCTCCTGCACACCAGGTAACAGCCTGCGGGAGTAGAAGGAAACCAGGGGAAGCATGGAGGTTAGTGAGGGCAGAGGGAACATGGGAAGTGGGCATGGAGTGTGGGTTGAGGGGCCAGGGACAGTGCCCTGTCCAGGGCAGCCAAGCAGGGAGGGTGCTTGGGACTAGTGTGAGGAACTGGTCATTTTAGTGCTGTTGATGACTTGGGTCTCCCTCCCTGTGCACAGGTGGATTCCTCTGGTGATAGAGGACAGACTCTACTGTAGTAACAGTTACTACATGCACTCTCAATGGGGGGAAATCACAGAAACTTGTTCGTGGGAAGTAAAAAATCTTAGATTATTACAGTGGTTTATGGCCTTCCAAAGGGCTTCAGTCCACGAGTAGAGGTACAGTATATATGAGGTATTAAAATTTTATGGGAGGGGGCAATCTGGGGAAAAAAGGTCTAAAAAGGCTTTTTGGGAGAAGGGTGGTAATGATAAGATAAGAAAAACTGGCCTAGTAGATGGTCTTGAGGTGAAAGAAGAGGGATTCTGGCCAGAGATACTGTGGAAAACTATGACCTTTTCTGCACGGGCTGAAGGTTCGTGGCTGAGGAGGTGAGCTGGGCTGAGATCAGCCTTTCGGTGGGTCCGGACCTGAGCCTTGTGTACCCGCAGGAGGACCCTTTTAAATTTGCACATGGCAACTTCTATGCTCCTGGAGGCCCTCGTTCTGGCAGTCCTGCCTGCTCATGCTTGAGTCTGAGCTGGTGAGGTTGGAAGGTTCAGACTGAAATAAGAGCTGATTTACGGGTAGGTGAGCCAGGCAGGAATCTGATTCACAGAGCACCCTGTACCACCACTGGAATAAATCAGCAATGGGAGTCATTCCAAGGACGTGTGGGTCCTTCCGTCACTGGACACACATAGATCCTGCTCCCCCAGGTGGAGAGTGCCTGGAAGGAGGTGGTGGTGTGGGGCAGAGGCAACACCCCCATGACACCAACCGTCCCTGTGTTTTTGTGATGTGAGGGTGTCCTAAGTCAAGGCCAGTGGAAACTGCTGCACACATTGTTCTATTTACTGAGAACTGGTTGTATTATCCTAAATCAAATCTCTTCTGTTTGCCTTCTGGAATCTTCTAAATCTGAAAGTCCCCAAAGAAACCTAAAGAGAGAAAAAGAACTGCAGAAAAGTGGGAAACTTGCCAATTTCCCCCCGCAAAACACTGACTCTGTGTCGGTCCGTGGAAATGAACTAGTCACAAACCTGTTTACATGTACACTTACAATGATAGAAGATCAGTCAATGAATATTGGCCTCAATAAATAAATGTCAAACAAACACTTAAAGACAATCTGTTTGATGGTGATGGATGCCCACAGACATTTGTAACTTTGTGTTGTAATTACAGGATGATGACGTGTTGACATCCCTCTCCTTGAAATAGTGGGATGTCTGGAGCTGGTGGGCTCTGGGGACCGTGGAGGGCACGGGTGAGGTCAGGGCTGTGGGCTCTGCTCCATCCCACACCCACATCAAGCCACACCAGGGGCCAGCGGGTGACAAGCGTGGCTACGCTGGCACCGGCCCCCCCTCCCCCAATGAGGGAACCTTTCCAACTTTCAGCTGTGATGAGGGTGGGTCAGTGAGGTAATTTTCACAGGAGACCAGCATACTTGATACCACAGACTGAGAAAGCTGTCTTTGCTCTTTTCTACAAATGGAGAAAGTTGGATTGTTTATTTTCTTGTGGTAAAGCTATTTAGTTCTGCTGGTGAGGGTGGAAACTCTCTCCCCTCGTTTCGCCCATTCAGGCGTGACGCTCAGGCCGATGGTTGTCCGATGGCTGAGAAGGATTGTGGCCACAGTCATGTACATGGAATGAAGGCTGCCTCATTGTGGGGAGGGGCAGCGTATGGCAGGAAAAGAGGATCTCCTGTGTCAATATTCCAAAGAGGCAGCGTGGAAAAGCAAAGAGCAGAAATTAGAGCAATAACGAAATGGTCCTTTCATTTTCATCTTCTGGGCAACCTCATTCTGGTCTCATCTCCTTCCTCAGCTTGGTGGGAAGATGAGTTACCTGTAACTGAGAGCTTATGGAGACAGTCTAGACCTTTCCAAGAACACAGATGGTGCCAACGTACTGGACCGTCATTGTCACCACCATCCCCCACCCCACCTCAGCCAAATAAAATAACTGGGTTGGAGGATAAACATATTTTCAGTTTTATTAGATAGTGCCAACTCCCTCTCCAGTGCAGTTGTTCAAAATTTACCCTCAGGATGGGATGAGAATTTTTATTTGTCCATATCCTTTCCAACTCTAGCTATTTTTGCTTCTTAAATTTTTGCTAGTTTCATGGTGAGGTGCTGTGTCCTAGGTTTGATTTGGACTCTTGTAATTACAAGTGGAGTTGAGCTTTTTTTTTTTTCTTTGTTTATTGGAGGTTTGGAAGGATCCTTGTTGGAAGGATCCTCTAGGGATTGCCTAGTCATTGCCTTTGCATGTTTTTATTGGGCGTTTGCTTTTTTCTTACTGATTCGTAAGCTCTTTTTTAAATTGAAGTAAAGTTGATGTACAATACTCTATAAGTTACAGGTATACAACATAGTGATTCACAGTTTTTAAAAGTTATACTCCATTTATAGTTATTATAGAATATTGGCTACATTCCCTGTATTGTACAATGTATCATTGTGGCTTATTTTATAGATAATAGTTTGGGATCCTCTACCTTCATTGTCCCTCCCCGCTTCCCTCTCCCCACTGGTAACCAACCACTAGTTTGTTCTCTATATCTGTGAGTCTGCTTCTTTTTTGTCATATTCACTAGTTTGTTGTATTTTTTTAGATTCCACATGTAAGTGATGTCACACAGTATTTGTCTTTCTCATTTCAAATGGCATAATACCCTACAATTCTATCCATGTTGCTGCAAACGGCAAAACTTCATTCTTCTTTCATGGCTGAGTAGTAATCCACTGTGTGCGTGTGTGTGTGCGTGTGCGTGTGTGTGTGTGTGTGCCACTTCTTCTTTATCCGTTCATCTGTTGATAGACACTGAGGTTGATTCCATATCTTGGCTATTGTAAATAATGCTACTAAGAACATTAGGGTACATGTATCTTTTCGAATTAGTGTTTTTGTTCTTTCTCGGATACATACCCAGGAGTGGAATTGCTGGGTCATATTTGAGAAATATTTTAAAGAAGCATAGATTGGATATTAATCCTCAGTTTTTTCTATGTAGGACAAAGACTTTTTCCCAGTCTGTGACTTCTCTTTTAATTCTATTTATGGTATCTCCTGAAGAATTGAAGTTTTACATTTGATGGAGTCAAACATCGATATTCTCCTTTATTGTTTATGCTTTTTATGTCTTATTTAAGAGATTCCTGCCTATCCCAAAGTCATAAATATATTCTTTTATACTTTTTACTAATAATTTTAAGCCATTTTCTTCTTGTTGTATTTGACTCTTAGATCAATCCGGTATAGGTTTTAGGCATATGCATCTAATTTAACTTTTCAGTATGGAAAGTCTACTGCCCTATTACTATTTATTGGGTGGTTCATCAGTTCTCCACTGGTTGGTAATGGCATCTTTATTATATACCAAGTTCCCATATAAATACAGGTCAATTTCTGGGCTCTCTATTCTGATTCATTGATCTTTTTATCAATTCTTGCACCAACACCAAACTGTTTTTTAAATGGGTTTTATTGAGGTGTGATTAACATACAGTACACTGCATGCGTTTAGTTTTTAATTTCAAAAGTCTGACCTATACACTCATGAAGCCATCACTGCGCTCAAGACAATGGTCATACAATCCCCGCAAAAGTTTCACTGTGGCCCTTGAAAATCCTTCCTTTGTCCCTCTCTGTCTCCGCATCCACAGGCCACCATTGATCTGCTCTCCATCACTATAGATTAGTTTGCATTTTCTAGAAACTTGTATCAACGAATCACACAGCATGTACTCTTTTGTATAATTTATTCCACTTGGCATAATCATTTTGAGATTCCTCCACGCGGCTGTGCGTATCAAGCTTTCGCTCATTTTTATTACTGAGCACTACCGCATGGTACAGATATGCCACAGTTTGTTGATCCATTCAGTGATTTCCACTTGGATTGTTTCCAGGTTTTCGCTGTCACAAAGAATGCTGATATCAATATTTGCATGCAAGTTTGTATGGACATGTTTCCATTTCTCTTGGGTAAATAAATACCTAGGAGTGGACGGTCTGGATCTTATTGTAGATGTGTGTTCAACTCTTAAAGAAATGTCCCACCAGCAGCTGCTTCACACATCACCAGCACCTGACATGGTCAAGCATTTTAACTTAGTGTATAGTGGCATCTCTTTTGATTTTAATTAGCCTTTACCTAATGACTCAAGTTGTTGACCATAATCATGATGTGGAGTGATAAGAGGGATGACAGAAGTAAGTGCAGAGTGCTATGGAAATAAAAGAGAGGAAGTGGCTAATTTATTGGGTGGGGTAAAACAGACAGGAAGTTGGGGACGGCTTCACAGAGGAGCAGACATGTGAACTTGGCCTTGAGGGAAAGACTGCATTCTTTTTTATTTCTTTCTTTTAGCTTTTTAAAATTGAAGTATAGTTGATTTACAATATTGTGTTAATTTCAGGTATACAGCAAAGTGATTCAGTTATACATATATATATTTTTTTCAGATTCTTTTGCATTATAGATTGTTATAAGAAATTGAATATAGTTCCCTGTGCTATACAGCTAAAAGGAGTTAGGTTTTAAAAATAATAGATATTCTGGTCATAAAAATATCCTGATTTTAGATGATTTTAAAAAATAAACAAAGACAAAAAGACAACCATTAACAACCATTTCTAAGATATTTTTAGGTGAGATATTTCTAGTTGTTTTTTTCTCCAACAAATGTGTTACATATTTGGGAACATAATGCTTTTTTACTTAGTGGTTTATGTTGACCATTTCCCCATGGCATTCAAATTCTTGAAAACCCCACTTATTACCATTACTTAATATCCCATCATGTATTTATAACCATTGGTCTATTATTAGAAATCTAGGCTGTTTCTAACTTTTCCTCAGGTAATACATGAGTAAACGACTCTGCATTCCTTTTTTTTTGTTTTAACATCTTTATTAGAGTCTAATTGCTTTACAATGGTGTGTTAGTTTCTGCTTTATAGCAGAGTGAATCGGCTATACATATACATATACCTCATATCTCCTCCCTCTTGCGTCTCCCTCCCACCTCCCCTAGCCCACCCCTCTAGGTGGTCACAAAGCACCGAGCTGGACTCTGCATTCTTGATACCTAAAAACTGACTCTGGCTTGGCCTGTGCTTTCTCAGGAATCTTCATTCAAACTACCATGTAGTGATTTAAAAACTTAAAAAAATTGTAACTGGTAAAGAAAACACAAGAGAGGAACCTGATATATTCTGGAAGCCAAAAAACATCTGTGTGAGTGGGAACTGACCTGCAGAGAGACACAGCTGAAACCTAAGCAGACAGAGAAGGAAGGCCAGGGGTCCTCTGTGCAGCAGGGCCCCTGAAAGGCTCAGGATCTGGAGACCAGGAACTTCTGAGGATGCAGGTGGGGCTGGGATGGGAGGGCTGTTTGAACATCTGCAGGGGTATTTAGGTTCCTTCCCCAATCCGTGCCATCGCAGAAGATGTTGGATCACACGCGCTCTGGACTCAGGACACAGTTAAGGCTGGGGGTTACATGCTAGACAGTGAGATGCCTTAGAACCTTCTCCACCCATGTTCAGGATGCTGGCAACCAAGCTTATATGCCCTAAACAGGGTATTGGAGGAGTTCTCTCTGGGGAAACTAAGCAGCCCAAGAGAAAACATGTTCATATACTGACAACCATATGTGTCAAATTAAAACTACACTCTAGCTTCTCTGTTGTGGAGTGCCCTGTCCACGAGTCCTGCCCATACACAGATATTCCGACCACTTCATTTGAGATTTACTCTTAGATAGGAAGAGGAGACAAAGATTACAAGACTTAGGGGAAAGTTTCCAACATTAAAGACATATCAGTAACAAACAAATGACAAACACATAAACAGAAAAAAGGAACTTGGGGGAAATAGAGACACTATATGAAGAGCAGAAAACTCCCCCTTCCCCCAAGCCTTAATAACTGATAATTTTGAGAACACTAAAGAAGACATAGGCAGAAGTTCTTGCAGAGGATATCCCTTTTCAAATAAAAGGCAAAGCCTTACTAGGCAAGAGTTCTTTGTTCTTCCCCATTCTTTTTTTCCTGGAATGTGGACACAATGGTTGGAGGTACAGCAGCCATCTTTTGACCATGTAGATGAAAGTCACCAGCAAGGATGGTGAAGTGGAGAGGTGGGAGCCTGGTTTCTGAAGAACCTTTTGAGATTATTCCTGCCTTGGAATGTCTACACCTGGGCTTCTTTTTGCGTGAATTAAATTCCTTACTTGTTTATCACTGTAGAACGGTTTTCTGTTATGTGAAAATGAACATAATCCTAATCCATTTAACAAACATACTGTTTAGAAATATGGAGAAGACAGTTAAAAGAGTTGAAAGTAGTTAAGACTTGGGTTGGGGGAAAATGGGGTAGGGGACTGCTGTTTTTCTTTATTGTAAGCTTTATAGAACTATTTTTCTTAAAAAATGACATACAGGTCTAACTTTGAGAAAAATAAAAATTAATTTAAAGGAAGGAAAAGTTGGGGGAGGGGGGAGGGCATTCTGGGCTAATGGCATGAACACAAGAGGCCACAGGAGGTTGGTGACACATAGGGAAGATTAAGGGATGAGAAAAGAAAGGGAAGCTGGAGGTAGACTTAAAAGTTTGGTGCACCAAGCTAGAAAATTTGGATAAAAAAATCTCCTAAATGTTAATGAGTTAAATAGTAGGCTGGTGGCCTGGAAAAGCTAATGTATCTAAGTCATTTATCTGCAAGGGAACTACCTGTTCTCTTGGCATAGCAGAGGTACAGCCAATCCAATTTAATCAGTAAATCCAAAGCGGGTGACATTTGTACTATGTTTATGATTTTGGGGGCATATGATCTATTTCTTCTGTTTCAGAAAAGAGATAAGTAGGGAATTTGATGATCACTAAACATGGACAAAAAGAATGTGAAATTTTATTATTAAGTTTAAGTGCCGAGAGCAAATGCATTAGATCTGCTATGGGCCCAGCACTATTAGCTGTGTGACACTGGGCAAGTTACTTAACTTGTCTGTGCTTCAGTTTCTTCATCTGTGAAATGTAATAATAATACCTAATTTAGAGGGTTGTCAGGGGATTTGATGAGTTAACAAATGTAAAGTCCTTAGAACAGTGCCTGGAACATATAATAAGCGTTATTTTAGAGTTCGCTAGTATTATGGGGCATTACTTGAATGTTAAGTGATAAGAATACCTGGAAAAAACTATTTAGGATTCAAATAATATGGCAAATAACAATATTTTATATATTTATTTGGCCGCGCTGCACGGCATGTGGGGTCTTTGTTCCCTGACCAGGGATTGAACCCACCTCCCCTGCAGTGGAAACGTGGATTTTTAACCACTGGACCGCCGGTGGAGTCCCAACAGTATTTTAATATGTAGAAGAGGAATGAAAAATATATTACCTATGTTGGCAAATAGGAGAAAACATTTGAAAACAATCTAAGGAGAGTTAATAAAGAACAATTGGGTAAATTATCTGTGAACAATGGCCCAATATAATATAATATGCCATTGTAGATAACTGGCTTTGGATGGAAGATTCACAGAGAGAAAGAAAGTGGAGTGTGGGCTAAGCTACGGAACTTGAGTCAATGATATGATCTAAGTATTATAAAAGGCAAAAGCCACATTTGGACCTGGTAACAAACCCGGGCTGACTAGAAGAACATGCTTCATTATCCCATTTCCTTCTGGGCTGTTCTGGGCTGAAGCTAAAGAAGGCTATTCAGACTTTGTTTTTTGTTACATTTTCCAAAAATCACATATTGCAGAAAGGAGAGCAGCAATCTCAACCTAAAGTTTGGAAAAAAGAGGAATGTGGAAAGCGGATGATGAGCACCCAAACCAGATTGACGCTGATTTAACGACCTGGGGCTCATGTTTGGAAGAGAGAGGCGTCGATTATTCTAATTAGTCCTGAACAGTGGAATAAGAAATCTCAGTGTAAAACCGCCAGCAGGGCGAATAGATATTAGACACCAGGAATAATCCAACCACAAGAATGAATGGGTCAGTGGGATGGTGGCCAGTGGAGACTATGATGCTGGGAATATTACGGGTTCAGACAACCACCCCTCCGGTCGGCTGTAGCACAGACATGAGCTCAAAACTGCCCTCCCGGGGGGCTTCCTTGGTGGCGCAGTGGTTGAGAGTCCGCCTGCTGATGCAGGGGACACGGGTTCGTGCCCCGGTCCGGGAAGATCCCACATGTCGCGGAGCGGCTGGGCCCGCGAGCCATGGCTGCTGAGCCTGAGCGTCCGGAGCCTGTGCTCCGCAACGGGAGAGGCCACAACAGTGAGAGGCCCGCGTACCGCAAAAAAAAAAAGAAAAAAAAAAAAAAAAAAGAAAAGGACTGTGGTCATAAGTCCTGCGAGCACCTGCCTGTCCTCGGCATTCCACCGGGTGCAGACTTCATTTACTATCCCTAAGCCCAGGACTGCCGAGGAGCGTGGTGATGAAAGCCACACTCCTCGGTGGTGATAATTCCAACCTCCTTGGTCGTCCCAAATGTGCAATGAAAACCTTTTCCTCTTCATCTGTATTCATTCGATTTCGTGAGAAAACCATCGCAGGGTCACTGCCACTGCCCTTAACATGTGTGATCTATGCAAACTGGGAGGAAACAGGAAAAGCTGGTGTAGGGCTGGAAACAAAGTTAACTTGACCTGTGAAAGGGGCTTGTCACCCTGGCCAGTGTCTGTCCTGCAGTCAGATCAAACGTCGCCTTCTCAGAGATGTCTTTCCTGCGCTCTCTTACTGAAGTAGACTCTGTTGGTTCACGGTAGTCCACATGATATGTTTGATTCCTTATTCATCTCTGAATGTAAGTAGGACTCAGTGAGTCAGGTGATGGTCCTGACTCTTTAAAAGCCGTACCACTCAACACTTCAAGGGATGCCTGGCATTTAATAACTGTTTTTTTGAATGAACAAGAGGCAGCCCTCTGAGGTGGGATGGTTTTGAACTACCTGCCTCCTTTTGGTTAGAAAACATGCCTCCCTGAATCTCTGTGGAGTAAGGGTGCAGGTGGAAAGGTCAAAAATCTTTGTATATTGGATTATTATTTTGGATTTTCTCGTTTGGCAGGGTTCATCAAGGTGTCTGTGAAAGCCTGGACTTTGCTCTGGGTAATTAAAGATGTATCTGAAAGAGCAATAGCATGTGATGGGATGAAAACCCGATTAGAACAAAAGGCTAAAGTTAGAAACACAAGCGTTCTTTCCCGTGACTCGCAGACTTATAGGGTGATCAGATGTACCAGTTTTCCTGGGACAGTCCTGGCTTATACCTGACGTCCTGGCATAATTCTGACAGTGCTTCTTTAAATCCTCAGCAGTTTCCTGATTTGGGTGATAAATTTTAATCATACTATTTAGAAGGTTCTGTCCACTTCCTTACACCAGCCAGTCATACTAGACCCACAGTGTACACTGAGATGAGGGTAAAATATGTGTAAGAGGTTATTGTAATTTTGGAGTTCATAAATTATGTAGGAAAGTCTCAAATATTTCTTTCTTTCTTTTTTTTTTTTTTTTGCGGTACGCGGGCCTCTCACTGCTGTGGCCTCTCCCGTTGCGGAGCACAGGCTCCGGACGCGCAGGCTCAGCGGCCACGGCTCATGGGCCCAGCCGCTCCGCGGCATGTGGGATCTTCCCGGACCGGGACACGAACCCGTGTCCCCTGAATCGGCAGGCGGACTCTCAACCACTGCGCCACCAGGGAAGCCCTCAAATATTTCTTGATGCTCATAATATGATTCTCCTAAGGTTCTGCCAGTCAAATGGTCTTTGTGTTTCTTAATTTTCATTACCCAAGGGTGTTTGGGGCTGTAGCTATATGGTCTTGGTGGCATTATAGTCAGGCTACACCACGCTGCATGATTTTAAGATAGCACAGCTGTGTCGCAGTGTCTTCCCAGGATTGTTATAAATCTCGGTCAGTTTTATTCACAGCCCTGCTCTCTCTAGGATGCAGGAAATCTTGCTGTTGGAGAGCTTTTCTGGGGACAGCCAGAGAGATAAACTGTCTTCAGAAGAGTTTAGCCCAAAAAAGTTTTTAGCCCAAAAGAGTTTTTCTTGGACCAAGCTTCTAAACACTGATACCTTTGTTCTTCTCTTTTTTTTAAAAAAAATATTTATTTTCATTTATTTATTTGGCTGCTTCGGATCTTAGTTGCAGCACGCGGGATCTTTGTTGTGCTGTGTGGGCTTCTCTCTAGTTGTGGCGTGCAGGCTCTAGAGCGTGCGGGCTTAGTTGCCCCGCAGCATGTGGGATCTTAGTTCCCCGACCAGGGATCAAACCCACATCCCCTGCATTGGAAGGTGGATTCTTAACCACTGGACCACCAGTGAAGTCCCTGATTCCTTTCTTCTTAAAGATGAGTCATTTTCCAGGAGGCTTTTGGTACTTTTGGTCGGTACTTGAAGAGTGTTCAAGCCGTGTCCAGATATGTCAGAAACCTTGGGTCCATAGACAGAGTGCCCATAAAGTCTGCTTACATAGGCAACTGTCTGACATATTTGACTACTTTTAAGTGACCGATAATTAATGCCTGCACTTGAAGGGCTGGGGAAGATCACTGAGTGAGAACACGTCACCCCATTACTCCAGAGTGGTTAGCAGATTCATTTCCCAAACCAGAGTGGATGATGTGGCCAGTGGGAGAAGGCTACATGCTTGCTAGGTCTGAACACCCTTGATCGCCTCTTCTGGGATCTGCTAAAAGCACAAGTTTAGTTAGTGAAAATTGGAGGCACAGATCATCACAGATGCAGGCACAAGGGCTGGAGGACATGCTGCCTCAATGCACTGTGTCCATCGCAACTTTCCTGTGCACTGCCCTGAGAGGAAGACGTTGAATATAACATGTGATGTCATTTCATACATCACACATTGTAATGTAATGTCAATAAATCATTTCCTATGTTCATTTGCCTATGGATCCAGACCTTATGGCCACCCTGTAGCTCAAGATGTGAGGTGCCCTGGGCTTCCCTGGTGGCGCAGTGGGTGAGAGTCCGCCTGCCGATGCAGGGGACACGGGTTCGTGCCCCGGTCTGGGAAGGTCCCACATGCCGTGGAGTGGCTGGGCCCGTGAGCCATGGCCGTTGAGCCTGTGCGTCCGGAGCCTGTGCTCTGCAAGGGGAGAGTCCACAACAGTGAGAGGCTCGTGTACAGCAAAAAAAAAAAAAAAAAGAAAAAGAAAGATGTGAGGTGCCCTGATTTTTCCATTTTCCGTAATCTTCATCATTTAAAATGTCTTCGTAGTAGTCTGTTGGGTTGGGATACCATAATTTAAGCATTCTTCAACTTTTGGGTATTCAGGTTGTTTCATTTTTCTATTGTAAACACGGTAAAGTTGGAGGTATGCATGCACATCTTTCATATTTTGGGTTAATTGCTGTGAATATTTACGAAGAGGAGAAAGAGGACTGTTTGAAGAGGCAGCAGGAGGCAGAGGCTCTGAGCAGCAGTGACGTGATGTCTAAGGTGCTTCCTTGTCTATGCTACACTCCTCATGGTGTTCTGTTATCGGCTTGCAAGATGTCCCAATGCCCTTTGGAATGTAGAGTAGTAAACTCCCCACGCCAGGCTGGTGGAGACCTTGACAATCTGATGGTAAATTACCTTGGGGACCTTAAATAGAAAATATTGCACCCCAAATCTGGTCAGTGGGGAGGAAGTGGCGTCACAATATTGTTTTATCTATACATAATGATGATTTTTTGGTACGAGAGTATGAAATATTGGCATTTCCATGTTATATATCTTGTTTCAACTTATACATTATTGTTTTCTTTCCTTTATCATCCTTTCAAAACATGTTAACGGCCCGTGGGAGAAAATATTTCCATGGGTAAATAGGTAGAATAAACTTTGCAGCAGAAATTTCACGGCGCGTCTTTCAAGTGTCTTCCCTGGGCAGTTTTATATTCCCTCCCAGTCTCTTGCGTCCTGAGTCACTGCATTTGTTTGCATGTTCTTTTTTTTTCCCCTCAAATCAGTACCTATGGGCAAATTTGCTCTGTCAAAGCTAAATTAGCCTCCATCATTTAAAATTCCAACCGATGACTGAGCTAACAAACTCGCTCCCCCCGCAAATGAACAACCAACCCAAAGCCCCTCAAATCTAACCAAAAACCTCTCCAAATGATTCAGGTCCTCCTTTTGGATCAAAAAGTCAGACAACCGTAACTCGCCTTGCTCCAAATGCCAAGTGGAAATTCAGATATGAGCAACTGTCTCAGAATTCTTGTTCTTTAAATATCCACCGTCCTCCAGTGCTTTATTAAACATAATTCTTATTAGAAAGTGCGCCTTGGAACCTGCATGGGGAAGGAGAGAGTGTTCGGGAGAGAACGGCTTTCCTGCTTCCCTGCTGTTCATGGCAGGACATTAGGCTGGAGGTGCTGAGGGTCCTGGTGTGAATCTCTGAGCAATTGAGATGTTCCCCTAAATCTATCACTGGCGTTGGACAGGCCCCACTGAAGCCTGTCTGGCGGGGGGGATCCTTGGAGGCAGAGATGCCAGGATTTCATATGGGAGGGTCTAAGATGGGCATCAAGGTACAAGGGCATAAGGCCAGGGACTTGCCTTACAGCTGCATTTGCAGAGTATTTTATACAAGATTGAGTTGATATTTCTTTTACTTATCAGAGACTATGGAAGAGGGCTGCTGCGCTGATTGTGGGGTGGGGAAGGAAGGTCGATCCTTTCAGCCCCGTCTTGGAAGCCCCACCCATGAGGAGGCTCCTGAGATTTGAATGGTGACCATGCTGGAGTTTGGGCTTGTTGGCAAACAGATGATGGGAGAGGTGGAGGCGAGTGTGTTTGCCCGTCTGCGGAGGGGCCGGGCAGGGTGGGAAAGTCTCCGTCACTGGAGGGGAGACGTACTTCCAGGTTTCACCATAGATGCTGAGATTTGTCTCCCTGGTTAAATGATCTGGCCCTGGAAGCTGTTTTACTAACAATCTCTGTAAGACATGGAGAACCATGGAATCTCTCCAGTTATCTCACCCACATGCAACCCAAGTGGGTGATGAGGCATCCTGCTTTCTTTTGCCTCAGAACAGCTTGGGCACCAGGAGAGCCCAACTGCAGCTGGGGCAGGGTCCCGCAGCTCATGGTGGAGATGGAGGGGGTGGAAGAAATACCGAGACTGAGGGGTGAGGGGGACTAAAGATGGGGGGGCATGGGGCAGGGCTGGAGGACTAGGGGTCTCAAATCGGCAAAGACAGGCCAGAACCAGTGCAGTAATTCTTACAATTGATGTGACCTCGTCTGTCCCCGTAGATGGGGAAGCTTTGAGGAACCTAGGGTTTTACCCATATTCTAACTATGCCAGCTGTACACTCTGTGTCTAGATGCGTTTTTAGTCCAGATGATGAGCAGGCCCTGCCCCTCACCTCGCTGCCTGTGAGTGTGTGCAGGTGTTGATTACATGGGCTTCGGACCAGCTTTTCATAATGTTCCCCAAGCTTGGTTCTCTGCCCAGACAATTGCCCCAGCCTTGCTGCGCTCTGGAGGGACATTCCACTGGACACCCCACTCTGCCTATTACACAAATGTGCTATTCCAATCACATGCCCTGGGGGTTTTCTCAAGCCAAAGCCGTTAGATAACAAAATCATCAAGCTTAGAACCCTGTGGTGACAAGCTTAGAACCCAGACGTGACATATAACTGTGTGTATCTTCAAATATGATTGGGTAAACCAAAGTCAGTTCACCAAAATGTGTTAGGGTTTCGATGCCGGTCAATTCAGTAAATATGTTTGAGAGCCTCCTGTGTGTTAGACACTGACCTAAATCTTACAAGAAGGTCTTTGATTACGTTCTTTAGACACTAGTCATTCTTCAGAAAGGTATAGAAATTCTTGATTCTTTATTCTGAAGTACTTACCATTGTTGATACTTTCCTAGTGGAATGTCTTTTTCCCTTTTATTATATACATTTTTGCTGGTGTGTGGGAAAAAACATTTTCTCGCTTCTGATCACTTCATTGAAAACCTTCATCAATTCTGATTCTTTAATCTGAAATTTTACTTCTCATGATATAGGGTTGCGTTGTTTGCAAATGATGTTTTTTCCTCATTATTTACAATATTTATTTCTCTCAGTAAAATTCATAAGCATTTTGTAACCCAGTGAAGACTTTTTTTGTTTTGTTTTTGCGGTACGCAGGCCTCTCACTGTTGTGGCCTCTCCCGTTGCGGAGCACGGGCTCCAGACGCACAGGCTCAGTGGCCATGGCTCACGAGCCCAGCCGCTCCACGGCGTGTGGGATCTTCCCGGACCGGGGCACGAACCCGTGTCCCCTGCATCGGCAGGCGGACTCTCAACCACTGTGCCACCAGGGAAGCCCTTTAATTCCAAATTATAAAATGTGCCAACATTTACTTTATTTCCATCAGAGCTAATCTGATACATTTGGGCAGGCCGGTGTATGATTTGTAACAGTGAAGCATGTTCTTTGTAGATGGCTGCAGTGGTTCAACATAATTAATTTTTATTTCTTGTCAGAGAAGCATATATTCCAGCATGTGAACTACTTTTGGAAGTTCTGTTATATATGTAACTGTACCAAAAAAGAGGTTTAATAAAAATTTCACGGAAAATTTGATTAGGTGATATATATATATGAATTTTTTTAGTCTTTGCCTTTTAATCCCCAAATAGACTTTGCAGTAAGTGTAATCCTCACACTGGAGATTTGTTAAAGGTGTCAGGTTCTTGGGCATTAGGTAACAAGGATGGACCCTGGGGAAGGGTGAGACAAGGACTGGGTCCTGGAAAAGAAAACAGGAGTCTCTGCTCCAGGTCCTTCTGGAAGGTGGGGAACTGAGGTCCATAGAGCTGACATCTACCAGAGGCGGAATCCTGGTCTTAGAAACAGGTAACAAATGGAAGGCAACTTACTATCGTTTAATGTTGATCGTGAGTTCCCAATCACTGTGAACATGAGGTCTTGTTGTAACATAAACATTTTCAGCACTCTTCATATGTGTGCCAGTCGTCTCTTTATTGCTACTCAGTGCTAAATTCACACTTCATTGCTTGCTCTGTGAACATGGAGCTGGGCCTTGTCAGCACCTCCCCCTTCATGGCTGGCGCACCGCTAAGCTCTGTCAGTAGAGTGCTAGACTGACAGTAAAGGAGGATGGGCAGCACATCCTTGTTCTGGTGTGATTCCTTTTTTAAATCACACTGCGGCAGTCAGTTGGCACAAGGAGGGAATCCAGGTGCTCACCTCCACTGAGTTTCAGTGGCATCCCTGCTGGTAGGTCTCGCAGGCAGCCTAGTGGTTGGCTTCTTAGCCTCGAGGCTCCTTCTTCCTGGTGGGGTGTTTCCTGCTTGCCAGTCCAGCTGCAGTTCCTAGTCTGTAGCTTAGTACAGCAGCACCCCACTGGGAGGCTCCCAGCTTGCCAATCCCAGGCCATGTTACCCTGTCTTCTAACTTTTGCCCAGCCCCTGCGGGTCAACTCTGGCTCAGGGGAGCCCAGAGAATCTCTCCACCATTCAGTGGGCTGCAAACTCACTTTTTCCAATGAGATCTGAATCCCAGCCTTCGGGAGGCGGGTGCTCTCCTTTTCAAGTTGTTCTTTCATTAGGCGTTCTCCTCCATCCCTTGGGGATTTTTTAGACTTCTCTTTATCCCTTTATAGTTAATCTTCTGTTATAGTCAATAGTTCTTATAATAAAGTCTTCCTGTTAAAATTAGTGTGGTTTCTGTCTTCTAGTTAGATGCTGATGCAAGATGATAGTAGAATAATTGATAGAAATGTCTTCTAGTTAGATGCTGATACAAGATGATAGTAGAATAATTGATAGAAATGTCTTCTAGTTAGATGCTGATACAAGATGATAGTAGAATAATTGATAGAAATGTCTTCTAGTTAGATGCTGATACAAGATGCTAGTAGAATAATTGATAGAAATGTCTTCTAGTTAGATGCTGATACAAGGTGATAGTAGAATAATTGATAGAAATGTCTTCTAGTTAGATGCTGATACAAGGTGATAGTAGAATAATTGATAGAAATGTCTTCTAGTTAGATGCTGATACAAGGTGATGGTAGAATAATTGATAGAAATGTCTTCTAGTTAGATGCTGATACAAGGTGATGGTAGAATAATTGATAGAAATGTCTTCTAGTTAGATGCTGATACAAGGTGATGGTAGAATAATTGATAGAAATGTCTTCTAGTTAGATGCTGATACAAGATGATAGTAGAATAATTGATAGAAATGTCTTCTAGTTAGATGCTGATACAAGGTGATAGTAGGATAATTGATAGAAATGTCTTCTAGTTAGATGCTGATACAAGGTGATAGTAGAATAATTGATAGAAATATTGTTTGTTCTGCTACATATTTTACTTCTTCTTTGAGGCCCAGAGCGGAGAGAGGTCTGGGGTCCTGGTCCTGACAGGTGCCAGCCCTCAGCAGCTGTGAGCTGTACCCAGTGGGACTGGATCCCAAGCACCTGGTGGTACCTAAACTCACTGAAGATTTACACACTTAACAAAATCACCGTGGAGAATGGATGAGAATCGACGACATAGCACTAGTGCTGCTTGTGGGTGAGGGGAACCCGGAGAAGAATAGCTTGAATTTCCTGCCTATCCAAGAGCGATGGGAACTCAGAATCGAAATTAAGTTGATTAAAAGAAAAGAAAGAAATCTGACATTTCCAGTTAATCTGCTTTGTGGCAGTTATGTGTATTTTTTATGTCAAATCAGTGCAAAAAATATAACCGTGAAAGCTGATATGAATTTAGTAATGCTTCTACAAGCTTGCATTTTATTATTTATAAAGCACGGGCAAACATTAGAAAAAGTGGTACATATATCTATTTATTTATTATTTAGTCTACAGACATGAGGATTTCCTGCCTGAAGGTAATAACTCCACAACCCCACTGGGATCAGAGGCTCACAGGTCTGGGGCTGTCTTTATATTATAAGAATGGAAATAATACTGATTGCTATGTGATTGCTAATACATAATCTTGAGAGCATAGCATCTTTTAAAAACTCTTAACAAAAGATGCAGAAACCTGGCTTTCATTTGCAAAGCCTCCATCTCCACCCTGTATTTTTCTTTGTCCACATTTTGAAAGGATAAAAAGTCATTGTTTGTTTATTTGTTTTGTTTTTTGCACTGAGACATTATTCCTGAGAGAAGATGCTACTCTGGTACGAAATGCACTGGCCCTGCCTGGGTGATAAAGGATCTCATTGAGCAGTTGGCTACTTGACCCTGGAAGGGAGGATGCAGGGAAAACAAAACGCCCTAGAGCTATCTCTCATCCCTGAATTTCCCTCTGGAACTAGTGCTCTCAGGAAAGCTTTTCTCCTTCTCTACCTTTCATATTTTAATATTAAGATGCTAATATTTATGAAGATGGGAACTAATATTTAACATTTTCTGGCATCCAATCGAGAACTGAAATATCAATAGGAAAAAAGAAATGAAGAAACCAAATGCAACATTAGCTCTAGAAGCATTTTATTTAGCAAAATCAGGAAATATATAATATTTCCTAAGTTTGATGGGATAGAATCAAGTGCTAATACTTTGGTTCCTTGAATTTCACTTCCTCTGCTCTGCCCTTTGACCATGAACAATGCTCACCTGTGTCCCCTTTGTGACTTAATACCTGTGCACCTGAGAGCCCGGGGTCAATGAGAACTTTCAACTTTCCTTCTGCCAATTTTCAACTTCTTTCCTTCAGTTCTCTCCAGTCCCTGAGACTCACTCCTTCACCTTGTGAGCCTACTGTTGGGCTGAACTGGAGAAGGGACCTCCGTATGGTATTGGAAAGAATTTCTTGACAAAATTCACTTTCGAGATCCAGGAAACAAGGATTCAGGCCTTCACATATGTGACTTATGGGGCAATTAGGCATCCTGGCTGCCCTTTTGGACCAGTATGGATATCTGGAAATTATATGTCAATTCCCACCCTCATTCTGAAGCTGGAAGTCTCCTGCCTTCCCCACTGGGAGCTATGGTGATTAAATAATCATTGAAGAAAGACAAAAAGAAGGAAAACAAATGATTTCATGAAATGGGAGAATAAAGGAAAAATGGAACTTTACATTGATATCTTTTCTCTCTTGGACTTTCACCAAAAACTTAGTTTCCTTAGTGCCAAAGTTTCCATAATTCTATGTAATGATTTGAGAAAGTCACCCTACATGACTGTTCTCTTGTTAAACACAGACATCTATACTGCACTCCCAGAAATAGGTGCTGGTGTGTCTGTGTCCAGTCCTGGATGGAGAAACTAAGATCGCAGAGGGCGGATTTAACAGGAGTCAAGGCTGTAAACTTTCCTGTCATCTTTTATAATTATGAGAACACGAACAACCTTAAACACAAGTTGAAATTTGATGATTAGCTGAGGTTTGGGAAAGGCATACATCTGGGGCTTTTCTTCGCTTATAGCCTCTGCCTTCTAGCCACTGTCACCCTGGCAGTGGTCACCGTCTGGGTCTCTGTCCTTCAGCTTATCCTGGGCTCTTATGTATTCGCTCCTCCTCTTGACCTACCTCACGTGCACGTTATGTCTTCTTCTTGGTGAACGGGGAGTGTCTGCTACAGTTGGTCTGAAAACATGTACAGAATTAACTGAGGTTGGGTCAGATGGAAAATGTTCAAAAGAAACCTGCATGTTTGGCAAAAAGGAATGCAAAGTGAGAAATGTTGATTTTGTTTTCAAAAGAAAAGCCACGCAGGACTTTCTGGTTGTGGAATAAGAGTTTTAGGAACTGGTTCCAAATACAAGTTCTTGACCGTGTCCCTGAGCATCGCAGGGCATTCTCCCAACTCAGCCAACACCTGTCCAGGGACCACCTGTGATAAACAGCTGTGAAGCTCAGGGCTCACGACAGACAATGGTGAGGCCACCTCCCGGGCTCCTCCTAACATCTAGGCTTCCCTTCTGGGTCTCCACACTTCCCATAGGGACTTAAGACTCTGCCAAGTGTATAATCAGGGCATTCCAAGCTGGTCCTGGTTTTGAATATTCAGTGTAAATATTCCCCAAAGCGTATTTGAACTTGTTTGGTCAGGATTTCTAGCTTTAGATTTGAGGAACAGGGATATAGGGCTTCCAGTGGGGTCCCATTGCTCTGAGGTGTCCCATTCCCTTTAGACCCTGAGCGTGGCTTTTTGCTTAGCCCAGTTACCTAAGGTGCTGTAGTCGAGAATGGTTTATTGTGTCCACTTGCAGGAGGATTCACGTTTCTCAGTTTCTCAGCTGAAGGGTAACCAAGTGTTTTTGTGTTTCCAATTGTGTGCTCCATACATGAGCAGAAATCCAAATGCATGAAAACTTTTAAAACATTTTCTTTGTTAGAATGATGATTGGAGGGGGGTTTGAGTATTAGATGTGACTTGAGGATTAGTCAGATGGGTTGAGTCTTTTGTCAGATCCTCTTTCTGGGTGTCAGTAATCCTTCCTAAGTTTTATGATTGAAGCTTAGTGATTAAAATGGGAAAAGCTCAAAATGACATGATGAATTGAAGATTCAATATGAACTTGCCGATGTGAGCCTAGTAGCAGTTTCGCAATAGAAGCAGCCTGATGTGTCTGTCTGGATTCCTGTAACTAAATTCAGGAAGCAAATAGCACTAGATAGCAAGGGATAGTTATATTAGGTCATGTGTGCTACTTATTAAAAAAACATTTTTTAAGAGGGGAGGTTGCCCAAATGGTATATATCCTGAAGCAGTGGTTTTCAAACTCTTCATCCATCAGATTTTTCCTTAAATGAAATGTTACTCAAAGTAGGCTGATATTAAAACAGAGCTGCCGGGACTCCCCTGGTGGTTCAGTGGCTAAGGCTCCACGCTTCCAATGCAGGGGGCCTGGGTTCAATCCCTGGTCAGGGAACTAGATCCCACATGCCGTAACTAAAAAAGATCCTGCGTGCTGCAACGAAGACCCTGCGTGCCGCGACTAAGACCTGGCGCAGCCAAACCCCCCCAAAACCCCAGAGCTGCCCTAGTTGAAGCCTGGGTTGGGAACTGAGTCCTTACTCTTGGTTTTTCCTTCTTGAAGCAGCGCAGGAGAACTTCTGTGGAACTGCCAGCCTCTTAAAGAATGGTTGGGAAGTCATCGAAACCAGTGACCCTTTGGAATCTACCTGGTACACGTTAATTTGACTCCTCTTGGGCTTGTCAAATATCCTTTGAGACTAGTGTTGGCCTCTGGAATCCTCCAGCCTATAATACATTCAAAGAAATAATACATTTGGCCATAAAATAACACTGTGCCATTTTTAACTCAGGAAAGACACTCACTCAACTTGGATAGGTGTTAAAAGCAAACCATCTCTCTAAGCCAACACATGTATAAAAACAAAGTTGTACTCTAATTGGCTTTCCTGTTTCAAAAGATGGTAGAAAGGCAGGCCGGTGCTTCTGAGATGCCATGTGCAGGAGAAATGAAGTGGCTGAATCTCATGTCCTGAGTTAATTCTCTGCTGTATGAGCTTGAGGGCTGGATAATACATATTTTCCTCTTTTCGTCAAAGGTTTGGGTTTGGCCAGATGACACTTGGAAGCTGACCTCAGAAGGCTCTGTTTGGAAGGCTGGTTTGTATCAGACGATGAAAGTTGTGGGGATGATCACAGGCCAGTTGTTCACTGTGCCAAGCTGGGTCTCCGTAGCTTCGAATTCATTCCACTATAATTGAAAACATGTGCTAAAATGTGCATTTTCTTAAGGTTCAAAATTTGCTTGTGATGTGTTTTCCATACCGTTTTCATTTCAAAGCGGAGGATGACAATGCTGTGGCCAAAAACTTGTGTGTCCGTATATAAGTGTTTTAAAATAAATCTTTTAAGAATAAAAATCTTGAAGAAGAAAGAAAAGGACAAAAGACAGACCATAGTTCTGAGAATTGAAGCAGGTGAGGCGCCCAGAGGAAAAGCCTAAAAGTAGTACTTCTTGATGCTAAATTATGAGTTTTGTCTTTAGTTTATAATTTAGTATGACTGCTCTGTGCCCTTGCTCCCTTAAAAAAGAGTCTTACATCTGGACATTATATTTGTGACACCCACAAAGAGAAGAAAAAAGCGTCTGCCTATGTTTATCCTGTACAAGATTCCACCTGTGGCAGAGGTAGCGATCTCCAATGCCTATGGGGACCAAACAGGTAAATTACATGAGTGAAGCCAGCAGGTGGAGAATGTGACCACCCGGACATAAGTGCTTATTTAAAGGAAGTTGTCATTGACATAGGTCAATCCATTGTTGCCATAACTTTTAATTTTTCAAGATAGGTTGCAAATTAATATTTTAATGTAAAAACCTCCTAACAGGACTTCCCTGCTCGTGCAGGGAATCCGCCTGCCAATGCAGGGGACATGGGTTCGAGCCCTGGTCCGGGAAGATCCCACATGCCGCAGAGCAACTAAGCCCGTGCACCACAGCTACTGAGCCTCTGCTCTAGAGCCCGCGAGCCACAACTACTGAGCCCGTGCACCACAACTACTGAAGCCCGCGTGCCTAGATCCCGTGCTCCGCAACAAGAGAAGCCACCGCAATAAGAAGCTTGTGCACCACAGCGAAGAGTAGCCCCCACTCGCCGCAACTAGAGAAAAGCCAGTGCACAGCAATGAAGACCCAACGCAGACAAAAATAAATAAATTTATTAAAAAACCCAAAAAACAAACAAAAACCCTCCTGACATTTAAAGGTTTGGAAATTAAAGATGTAAATACAGTATGTGGTCCAGTAAATACCTCTGAAGACCAGACCTGGCCTGGGGCTACCAGTCTGATCTCTGGTCTGCAGGGGGTGGTGCTGGTCTGAAAGCTAGTTGTCAGCAGAGCCTTACGAAGGCCATGCCAAAGGCTGGGACAAGTACTCTTGTTGGGGTCGAGTGGGTTGGGCGGGTAGGGTTGGTTCCACCTCTATTTCCGCTAGTTTGTTTGGTGACAGTGAGAGTGAGGGCCCACTTCAAGATGAAGTCAGAGCTGTGGCCGTACAGATGTGCGTAGAAGTAGATGCAGCAGAAAGTTAGCCTCAGTGGGAGGAGGGAGGTCTGGAGCCACGGCCAGCAGGGCACTTGCGTCCCCCCACGGCCAGCAGGGCACTTGCGTCCCCACAGGTTGATGAGTATCTGGGGAGGGCCCCAGGAGAAGGGTCGGCTAATGGCAATATCGGAAGAGTGTCTACTTCTGGATGGTACTTCTAGCTTCTTTGAGATCGAAAGATAAGTGTCTGTTGTTATTAACTCACTGTCTCAGGGGCACCTTGGTCCCTCTCTCTCTCTCTCTCTCTCTCTTTCTTTTTTAAGTTTTTAAAAATTGATGGCGGTGCCGCGCAGCTTAAGGATCTTAGTTCCCTGACCAGGGATGGAACCCATGGCCTCGGCAGCGAGAGCACGGAGTCCTAACCACTGGACCGCCAGGGAGTTCCCCCTCTGTCTTCTCCACCAGCCTCTTGACCTCACTGAACTCCACTCCCTTTCTCGTGTTGGATCCGAAGCAGGTGCTCATTTAGGCATGGCTCCACTCACAGACGAACCGCTCTCAGGATCATCAGCCAGCTTCCGGGGAGGGGGCCCCACCCCATTCCCGACCTCACCGTTGGGTACTGCCCAGTTAGGCACGCCACCATTATCGCTTGCGAGAGTGAAACAAGAGTGAGAGCAAACAAGGAACTGAGAGGGGTTTGTCCAGCTGAAGGTGAGGACCCAGAAGCAGATAGGATAGAGGGTGGGGTGGGGTCCATAGGTCAAATGGTCTAACTGTGGCAGGAGAAGTTCTGTCGACTTATGGGGTGATACCAGACATGCCAGGCCAACAGATACAAAGCTTCATGAGACTGGGAAGAGTCTGAGGGGTCTCCTGCCTTCACACTATCCCATGTAGCTAAGGCCAGGGATGGGTGATGCCTGAGATCGGGAAAGAACTGTCTGAAGGGATTAGAGGAAATAGTATGCAGTGTCCACATGGGGCCAAGAACAATGCCTCTTCCCTCTGGCCAGACTGAAAAAGCTCATAACTCATGGAGAATTGGATAGAGTACTCTGAAGGATTTGATTACAATAGTGGGGAATAATTAATTCTAGACTAAACACTGTTTTGGTCCTGCCTGACAAGGCTTAAATGCAAGACCCAAAAGGATCAAGCAGATTCTAAGAAACTTAACTGCGTCCCAGAACAAACTTCAAGAATATTTATGGGCATGCAAAAATATACATTACCTAACAGATTAGAACTCAAAATATGTGACACCTAATTAAAATGTGACACCTAATTACCAGGCATGCAAAGAAAAAGGGAAACACAACTCATGAGGAAAAGTCAGTCAATTAAAAATAACCCAGAAATGGGGCTTCCCTGGTGGCGCAGTTGTTGAGAGTCCGCCTGCCGATGCAGGAGACGCGGGTTCGTGCCCCGGTCCGGGAAGATCCCACATGCCGCGGAGCGGCTGGGCCCGTGAGCCATGGCCGCTTAGCCTGCGCGTCCGGAGCCTGTGCTCCGCAACGGGAGGGGCCACAGCAGTGAGAGGCCCACATACCGCAAGAAAAAAAACAAAACAAAACCCAGAACTGACTATAGTCAGATTAGAATGAACACACACATTAAAAGATTAATATTATTAATATTACTGTTTTCTATATAGATGTTTGAAAGTTAGAGACATGGAAGTTATAAAAAAGACTACAGTAGAGCTTCTAGAGATGAAAACTACAATGTCTCAGATGAAAAATATACTGGATGGGATTGACAACAAACTAGATGTTACAGAAGAACAGTTTAGTGAAAAGATTGAAGGCACAGAAATAGAAACCATGCAAAATTAAACAATAGATCCTTCCCTCACAGCCTTCGGAAAGAGCCCACCTTGTCCGAGACCTTGATTTTGGATTGCTAGCCTTCAAAATTGTAAGACGGTAAATTGCTGTTGTTTAAGCCACCTGCTTTGTGGTTCTTTGTCCCAGCAGCCCTAGCAAACTGATACATACTTCAATTAAGTAGAATAGATTGTTGGATTGGATACAACGTGAGACACAACTTTACGCTGTCTGCAAGAAACACACTTTAATTATAAATTTACAAATAGGTTAAAAGTAAAGCTGTGAAGAAAGATATATCATGCTAACACCAATCAAAAGAAAGCTGGGGTGACTACATTAATATCAGACAAAGTAGATTTCAGGACAAAGTAAATTAAAAAAAAGAAGGTCATTTCATAATGATATAGATGTCCGTTCATCAAGAGGTCATTATAATCATAAACGTTTATGCACCTAATAACAGAGCTTAAATATGTATAGTGCAAAAACTGGTAGAGCTACAAAGATCAAGAGCCAAGCTACAATCATGTCAGAGGTTTCAATGTCCTTCTCTCAATAATGAAGAGAACAAGTAGACAAAAAAGTTGGCAAGGATATAGAAGAGGACCTGAACAGCACTGTTAACCAACTTGACCTAACTGACATTTCACATAACCACAACAGTGTAGACATTCTTTTCAAGTGCACATAGAACAATTACTAAGATCAACCATATATGGGGCCATAAAAGAAGTCTCAATACATTGAAGAGAATTCTAATTATACAACATATGCCGTCTGATCGTAATGGAATTATATTAGCTATCAAGAACAGAAAGAGCTCTGGAAAATTCCCAGATGTTTGGCAATTAAACAACACACTTATAAAAAAAACCTCAGGGATCAAAGAAGAATTCAAAAGAGAAATTTGGAAAGTGCTTTCCACTAAACTAAAATTAAAATGCAGCATATAAAAATTTGTGACATGCCACTAATTCAGTACTTAGTGGGAAATTTAGGGCACTAAATACCTATATTAGTAAAGAAGAAAGGTCTCAAATCAATGATTTCAGCTTCCTACGTAGGAAACAAACAAATAGTCAAAAGAGCAAACTAAACTTAAAGTAAGAAGAAGAAATGGAACAATATAGAAATTAATGAGATTAACTTGAAGATTAATAGAGAATATTAATAAGCCAAAACCTTCTTCTTTGAGAAAATCAATAAAATTGATAAACCTTAGCTATACTGATCAGGAAGAAAAGAGAGCAGACACAAATTGCCAATATAAAAAAATGAAAGATGTGGCATCATTACAGACCCTACAGATATTAAAGGATAATAAAGGCCTATTCTGAACAATCTTATTCCAATAAATTTGACAACTTAGATGAAATGGATACAGCCCTTGAAAAATACAAGCTATCAAAGCTTACTCAGAAAGAGATAGATGACCTAAATAGTCCTAAGTCTAGTAAAGAAATTGAATTTGTAGTTATAAACCTTCCCACAAAGAAAACTACAGGCCCAGATGCTTTACTGATCAATCATAACAAACATTTGCAGAAAAAATTATATCAGTTCTACCTAAACTCTTCCAGACAATTGAAGTAAAGGGAATCCTTCATAAGTCACCTTATGAGGCTAACCTTACCTTTTTAAAAAAGTTTCTTTAAACAATTTTAGTGAAGTGTAGTTGATTTACAATGTTATTTAACATTACCTTTTAATAAATAGTAAACAGTAATAAAATGACCAAAAGACACTATAAGGAAAGAATATTATCATGAGAATAGTTGTAAAAAGTCTTGACAAAATTTTAGCAAACGGTATCATAAAACATATAAACAGAACTATATATTATGGCCAGGAATATAATAATTTATTCCAGGAATGCAAAGTTGTTATAAAATTTGGAAATCAATCTATGTAATTCACCATGTTAACAAACTTAAAAAACACATATACACACAAAAACAAAACACAGTTTCATCTCAGTAGACTGAGAGAAAGCATTTGATAAATTCAATGTCCATTTATGATAAAATCTGTCAATTAACTAGGAAGAGAAGGAAACTTCTTCAGTCTGATAAAGGTGTCTATTAAAAAACCTCTTCTGTTTTCATTTGCCTTGTAGTCAAGTACCACACAGAGCAATGGATCTGGTGGAAGTAGCACAAGTTTCTGGGTCAGAAACACGAGTTCAAATCATAGCCTTCCTACTGCTGTGACCACGCGCACGTTTAATAGCCTCTCTGAGCCTGCATGTTCTCATGGGTAACACAGAGATCGTAAACAAACAAGTTACACTACGCTGCTGCCCAGCACTGCTTGCACACGTTAAAGTTAGTGCCCTTTCCCTTCCCTTTTTCTTCACCTGGTTCTGATGAGGCTGAGATTAGTCCAGGGCAGCAGTTTTCAGCATCTTTCTTAGCCACGAATATTTACTGCGGACCTGAGATGCGAAAGGCATCAGAAGGCTTGCTCTGTTGGACTGTAGGAGCTTTCATTTCCTCCTTTTTGGAAGGCTCTGGTGGAGTAGAATGGGGAAGAAGCTAGGAGGCAATCAGAGGAAGATAAGGCATCCCCAAATCTGCAAATTGGCTCTTTCTGGAAAACCCAACCAGGTTTTTGGCAATAGATTATCATTCCGGGCTTGCAGGGCAATGGGTGTCTAAACTGAGGTTTCTAGCTAAGACTACATTTGAGTGTGGAACACGGGGGACATTAATCCAGTGAGACAAGCTCTTTATAATTCAACAGCAAGGACAGTCTCTAAGTTCTGAAGTGTTCCAGCTAGAAAGCACCTCGTGTTCTTCAGGGCTCAGCTGCACAAGGTCGCAGTTACACTGAGACCACTTAGTCATTTACAGGCAGTTAGTTTCATCCCTTGCCAGTGGGATTGTTACACCATACTTATTAATAGGGAACTATTTGGAGTTAGTTTTGCCAGAGGCTGATATTTCATGCATGGTCTTTAATGACTCTGAAAACAATGTCGGGCTTCCAAGGAGGCTTATTAGCCACGTGAAAGAGGAGAGCACTTGATGCGCAGGACCAGCAGTGCCCCAGCCAATGAGCACTTTTGTCAAGTGCTAGATTTCACAATACACATCAGAGCATTAAACACTCTGAGACCCTGGCAGTAGATGCAGAAGCATGTCCTCAAGATGTCAGCATAGCAGCTGTGAGGACCAGAACAGGCATTTTCATCAACTGAACACACACACACACACACACACACACACACACGCACACGCACACGCACACGGTCATGAAGCCAGGCCTGAGATACCACTGGGGAGAAGCTGAGGAGAAATAGGGTGTGAGGAAGGATTTGGAAAGGGGTAGTTATAATGTGAAACAGACTGAATCTTACACCAGAAAGGACCAAGGTACCCTGTTTGACAGGATCAGGTGTGTACCATCAGGGGTGATCGGGATTGGAAAGCCAGATGAGATCTGACAGAAGGAAGAAAATGAGTAACATTTGAAATATTCAAAACACTTACGTCGGGCTTCCCTGGTGGCGCAGTGGTTGAGAGTCAGCCTGCCGATGCAGGGGACGCGGGTTCGTGCCCCGGTCCGGGAAGATCCCACATGCCGCGGAGCGGCTGGGCCCGTGAGCCATAGCCGCTGAGCCTGTGCGCCCGGAGCCTGTGCTCCGCAACGGGAGGGGCCACAGCAGTGAGAGGCCCGCGTACTGCCAAAACAAACAAACAAACAAACAAAGAAAAACCACTTATGTCAATTTTAACCCTAGTACTACAGCACAGAACTTAAAAGTCACGTCAGACATTTTAAAAAAATTTATTAAAGTATAGTTGATTTACAATGTTGTTAGTTTCTGGTGTACAGCAACGTGCTTCAGTTATACACCTATATATTCTTTTCCATTATGGTTTATCTCAGGATATTGAATCTAGTTCCTTGTGCTGTGCAGTAGGAGGTTGTTGTTTATCCACCCTCTATACAGTATTTTGCACCTGCTAATCCCAAACTCTCAATCCTTCCCTCCCCCTGAGCCTCCCCTCTACCCTTGGCAAGTCCGTTCTCTATGTCTGTGAGTCTGTTTCTGTTTCTGAGGTATGTTCATTTGTGTCATACTTTATTTATTTATTTATTATTTAATTTATTTATTGGCTGTGCTGCATGGCTTGCAGGATCTTAGTTCCCTGACCAGGGAGTGAACCTTAGACAGTGAAAGCGCCAAGTGCTAAGCCCTGGACCTCCAGGGAATTCGCATTTGTGTCGTATTTTATTTTATTTTATTTTATTTTTCACTAATTCATATGCCTAAATGGTATTGTTCACCAATTTTTTTGTTCTTGGGATTTTAGGGATACATTTTCCTATGACCAGTATTTTCCTAGAAAATTTGTAGTCCAAATATGACGAATACCCAGTCACTCTATCCATCTTTTTGAATGGAAATGCACTGACACCTATCAGAGGGGACTTGTGGATGTGGGTGTCAGGGCTGGGGAAAGAGGGGCAGCAAAGAGGGGACCAAGGTGAAGAATCTGGGACCAGAGAGGAGAATGGCCAGCACAGTACCTGGCAGCGCCCAGGACAAGCGGGAGTAACTGTCGTTATTTGTCGAAAGTCCTGGTGCTGTCGTTCATGTGCAAATCATGGGCTTGTTCTCCTGAGTGCTGTGTGTGAGAGTGTGTGTGTGTGTGTGTGTGTGTGTGTGTGTGTGTGCAGGGGGGCAGTGTTTCTGGACTAGGAACTTCTCATCAGAGGTGGCCTGCTAACCATGGGCTCTTCTTAAGCCAGAGGGACGTCTCTCACTCTTAATCCTAGTTCCCCAAAGACTGAATGCACCCTCCATATTTGATTGGCTCTTCGAATTATGTAAATAGCATGAGGGCAACACTAATCCTGTGGGTGTATCTTGTAATCGAAAGTGAAAGTCCTCTTTCTTTTGGCCAGGCATGATGTCCCTCAGCTTCGCAGGCCCGCCACCCTCTCCATGTGGGTGAAGACCTTCGTAGACAAGAGGAGGGGTAAAGGGGCTTCAAAACTGGGGGGAAGATCTCTCCATTTTCAGGGAAGAGGGAGGAGCTAATTCCATCACAATATATCCATCACGAGGAGGAAGATCACGGCTCGTGATGTGGCACAAGAGGGAAAAAGCCATAATGTCAGGAGGCAAAGCCTGACTCTATTTCCTGGTATAACTGGATGCAGCTTAGATGTAATTAGTGGTGACTTTTGCAGTCTTACCTTGAGTCAATAGGACCTAGCTCAGTTCACCTTCACCACGGAGCAGCCACATCTGTCTTGGTTTTTCTGGGGTCCTGGAGGAGAAGGAGTGACCTGAGGCGGGGATTCAAGCGGAGGCGAGAGCAGGGCATTTGCTAGAGTGTTTTCCGCGAATGGTTTCATAGCTAGAAACAGATGTGCCAGGCGGCTGGCTGGTCAACAGCGTGATGTAGAAAATATTAAAATATGGATTCTTCAGGGCATCCTGAGCTTGACTCCTTGGTTCTCAGGGGCTTCTCTCATGCCTTCGCAGCGGAGAGGAAACAAGCCTTTTCCTGGTCCCCATTCTGTGGGTTTAAGTCAGCTCTGGCTACGGTTGCTCTGCGCATTGGGGCTGGCCTCACCGCATCCCTCCTCTGGTTGGGTGTCTTCGAGAGCGGCCACTCGCAGCTACAGAGAGGGGCTCCTGTGGAGAAACCCCGCACAACATCTGCAGGAGCTGGAAGGGCTGAGTCATTTCCCATTCGCCTCATGACTGGTGTGGTTTCCAAAGGGGTGTGTGGCAGAGATGGGAGGCTGGTACCCATCGACTCCAGCCCCGGAAATAACAGGGGCTGCCGGTCCCCCAGGATTTACTGGGGGACCTTGTAGGGTCTGAGACTTGGAATCTCACTGAGATGGATTCACAAGGTAAAAAAAAAAAGTCGTGCTGGAAGGGGATTGAATCTGGCCACATGTCCCCTCTTTGTAATTTTTTAAGCCTGATGCTTTTGGCTTAGAGACCATGAATTACGGAACTGTAGTGATTTCAGACCTTAGAGACCATCCACTTGAACCTCATTGCTTTCTGGAGGAGAAATTGAGGAAGTGAGATGTTGAATGAGTTTCCTAAGGTCAGTTATGGAAAAGCAGGGCTGGAACTCAGCTCTCTCACCCTTCCTACAGCATAACTCAAAGTTCCTCCCCCCTCTTCTTGCACCAGCACAAGGGCTGTGTTTTCTCATGTTCTCCGTGGACACCTTTATACCAGACCCCCTCTCCCCACCCCTGGCCTGGATGAGCCCTCCTGTAATCTGGTGCGTATTTCCTCCAAACGAGTACAAAAAGCAGGGTATAAAATCAAGATATTACACATGTTTAGAGGTTACTGATTCCGAGAAAGCTTAGCCTGAAAACTGTAAGTGGTTTAGGAAAAACATTATTTAAACCACAGCGACAGATGCTTTCCAGGTGGTAAAATCGTTCGTCTTATTCCACAAGTGGGAGGATGTGATTTTTCACCTCATACTCTGTGCTTCATAACCCCGTCTCCATCTCTTGGGCCTCCCCACCCATCCTCTGGCCCCCAAACGCGTAAGGCAGATTTCTATAATTTACTAACATTTCTCTTTCAAATTTATATTTTGATTTGTAGAATTGGAACACGGCTAGCTACCAGCCAGCTCTTAATCTGAGCTTTGCTGGCGCGGCTCTGCGTTCCCTCTGCAAAGGGGATCGGGGTCTGAGTGGTCCCAGGCTTGTGGGGTTCCTGTCTTGTGGATTCAGCTATTTTATTGGACACTGTTTCATTAGTGTTCCCAGCTGCTTTCTATCTTTTCTATTGGAGTGCTAAATGTTTCTTTTCTTCTCTAAACAATAGTTTATGATTGATTCCTGGGTTTTGTTTTAGCCACTTTGAACAAGTGAGATGGACTCCCTCCCACCCAAAACTTTTGATGTTGAGACTGATGATGTCTCAACATGTTGAGTCTCGTCAGTTGAGACTGATGATGCCAGACTCACACCAGGAGGGTGTATGAAAAGTTTATTACCCACAGAACGAGGCTTTTGGGGAGGGCGGAATAGGCTTCCCAAGCTGGTCCAAAAATGTCTTGAGAGAGAAAGGAAGAGAGACAGGCTTGGTTCTGGGCATGGAAGAAGGCTTCCGTGGTCTGACTCTCCCTCTGGACCAAAAGAGGGAGCACTTGGGCTTTTTTATTCGATCTGGGTGGAAGGGGCAGCAGGAGGGATGAGGCTTAAAAGCTGCTAGTAGTTGGGCTTCCCTGGTGGCGCAGTGGTTGAGAGTCTGCCTGCTGATGCAGGAGACATGGGTTTGTGCCCCGGTCTGGGAGGATCCCGCATGCCATGGAGCGGCTGGGCCCATGAGCCTTGGCTGCTGAGCCTGCGCGTCCGGAGGCTGTGCTCCGCAACGGGAGAGGCCACAGCAGTGAGAGGCCCGTGTACTGCAAAAAAAAAAAAAAAAAAAAAGAGCTGTCAGCAGTCAAACATCAAAAAACAGAGCTGGATCCTTTCTTATAGGATTATTTTGGATTTTTGAAAAATGTTTGTTTGTTTGTTTATTTATTTTTGGCTGTATTGGGTCTTCGTTGCTGTGCGCGGGCTTTCTCTAGTTGCGGCGAGCGGAGGCTACTCTTCGTTGTCATGCGCGGGCTTCTCATTACGGTGGCTGCTCTTGTTGCGGAGCACGGGGTCTAGGTGCACGGGCTTCAGTAGTTGTGGCTCATGGGCTCTAGAGCGCAGGCTCAGTGGTTGTGGCTCGTGGGCTCTAATCCTGACTTCTCCCCTGAGATCCAGACAAGTAGATTCAAGTGCTTCTTTGACAGGTCCATGGGCGCATCCAAAAGGCCTCTCAAGTTGAACATACTTCAAATACAGCTATTGATTTGTTCTCCAAACTTGATCCTTCTCTTAACTTTTTCATCTCATAAATGGCCCCACTGTCTTCCTAGTTGTGTAATCCAAAATTCTAGAAGGCACTCCTGATTGCTCTTTGCCCTCACACTCCACTAGTCTTGTGGGTAGACTTACAAAAGGTAACTTGTATCTTACCTCTTTTTCCCCTCTTCATTCCCCAGGCATCGCAGCTGCTCTCCTCTTACCTGTACACTGCAGGAGCCCCGGACAGTCCCCTGCTTCTTACTGTGCCCCTGCCATGGGTTGAACTGCATCGCCCTAAAAGGTATGTTGAAGTCCTACCCCCTGGAAATTTTAAATGTGACCTTATTTAGAAACAGGGTTTTTGCAGGTGCAGTTAATGGAAGATGAAATCTTTAGGGTGAGCCCTAATCCAATCTGACTGGTGTTCTTATAAGGAGAAGAGACATGGAAACACACACACACAGGGTAGACAGCCATGTGAGGATGGAGGTGGAGAGTGGAGCGATGCTGCCACAAGCCCGGGGCTGCCTGGGGACCCCCAGGAGCTGGAAAAGGCAAGGAATCCTCCTCCCTTAGAGACTTTGGAGGGAGCGAGACCTTTGATCTTTTTTCTTTTTTCGGCCACACAGCATGTGGGATTTTAGTTCCCTGACCAGGGATTGAACCTGTGCCCCCTGCAGTGGAAGCATGGATCCCTAACCACTCGACTGCCAGGGAATTCCCTCAACATCTTGATTTTGGACTTCTAGCCTCCAGAACTGTGAGACAATAAATTTCTGTCGTTTTAAGCCGCCCAGTTTGTGGTACTTTACTATGGCAGGCTGAAGAAGCTAATACACGTCCTATAATCACTTTTTATGCACAACGGCCAGAGGAACCTTTGCCACTTAAGTCAGATTGTGCCCTTTCTCTGCATAAAAACCTCTTTTGATTTTCCTCTGAATTTATGATGAAATCCAAGCTCTTTGCCAGGCGCAATGAGGCCTTACACATCTGGCCCTGATGATTTCTGGTCTCACCTCCTACCCCCACCTCTGTTCCTCCTGTGTGTTTCTGGAACAGGGTTGCTGACTCTTCCACTCACTGGGCCTATGACCCCGAAGGAATGAGTTGGAGTCACTAACCTCACCCCGAGTATTGCTTCATTTCCTCCAGATCACATATCCCGACGTGGCATTTCTGTACTAGCTCGTCATTGGTCCCAGTCCCTCTATGGTGAAGGTCGTGAGGTCTGAGCTCACCACGTTTCCATGTCCCGTGTCCAGAACAGTGCTGGGCACGGCTAGAGTGGGAGCTTCATACATATTTGGTGAGTGAATGTATGATATATGCAAATGTTGAAAAAGTGTTCTGCTTTCAATATGGACACCAGTAAGCGAAAACAAACTTTATATTTACTGAGTTTATTGACATTTTCTCAAATACATTTGCGTAAGTACGATTCACGCTTCTCCTCAATTAATCTCCCCTGTTTCTTAATCCAGAATGAGCAGTGAAGCCCCATCCAGGGAGAGGCCCAAAGACATCTCAACACACCTGACGACTGAGAGGTCACATTTTGGCATCAGAGTGTCCTGGTCTGTGTGAGGTTCTTTTCACCCTTCTCAAGGGTCATCCCGTGTGCCTCTAATGTTAAATTCTGCTTGATCAAGCAAATATGACAAAGTGTTAATGGTTGGTGCATCTAGGTGAAGGGGGTATGCGTATTCATCGTACCATTCTGTCATCTTACTCTACGTTTGAAATTTTTCAAAATAAAAAGTTGGGGGAAAAAATCAGCCAAAGAAAATACTGTATGATTTCAAATTGCCTTAAGAGAAATTTTGTGTTGTAGGCCTGAAGGACTAACAGCCTGATTGTATCAGATAATCGACAGTAGAGTATTTGGTTCATTCAGGAATATGATGCATCTGATGGCCAACATGTCTATTTTATGTATCTTTAAGGTCAGTCAGAGGTCTTTGCAACAAAACAGGGCAAGATTAGCATGCCACATATGTTTTATTTCTGCTGTGGAAACCTGAGATGTAGTTTTCATGGGTGAATAGCATTCTGTGTTGTCCCCCTGGGACCCTCACCCCTCTGAGCCTTTCACAGAGGGATCGTCCTCTGTAGAACTTCAGGTGTGTTTCCAGATGCTCCTCCTGGAATTGTGTCAGGTGACCCCAAACCCACGAACCAAGACTTTTCTGTTTGTGTTTAAGCCGTGTCCCACTTTCAGGAAGCTACTGGGCCTCTGGTTCTCTCTGGACAACTGAAACAAAGAGTGAAATTCTAGAATTCTCTTATGGAATGCAGCAAAAGCAGTTCTAAGAGGGAAGTTCATCAGACTTGTGGTTGCCGAGGGTTGGGGGAAAGGAGAGGGTTGGATTGGGAGTTTGGGGATTAGCAAATGCAAACCATTACGTATAGGATGGATAAACAACAAGGTCCTACCGTATAGCACAGGGAACTATATTCAATATCCTGTGATAAACTATAATTGAAAAGAATATTTAAAAGAATGTATATATATATATATATGTGTGTATAACTGAATCACTTTGCTGTATAGCAGAAATTAACACAATGTGGTAAAGCAACTATACTTCAATAAGATAAATTTTAAAAATAAAAGAAAGAGGGATAACATAACAATAAGTGCTTCCATCAGGAAACAAGACAAATCTTCAATAACAACCTAACTTTACACCTCAAGGAACTAGAAGAGGAAGAACAAAGTCCAGAGTTAGTAGAAGGAAGGAAATAACAAAAACTAAGGCGGAAATAAAAGAAATAGAGACTAAAAAGACAAAAGAAAATATCAATGAAATGATATTTAGAGCTGGTTCATTGCAAAGATAAACAAAATTGACAAATCTTTAGCTAGAATCACCCAGAATGTTCTCAGGTGTGGTGAATAAAAATTAACAGAATTTCTTTTGGAAGGTATGAAATGATCTAAAAATTAAGCAATGCACCAATAATGGAAGGATATGACAGAAGGAGCTCAAAAAGATTGATACTCATGTCTCTTAAGGACTTTTCGTTGCAAATATGATAGTTGACCATTTTTCCTGGTAGACTAAATAAAAGGAGGGGTGCAAAAATGGGAAAATTCTTAAAGTTACATAAACTACAACAGGGAGACCTGAGGTTTAAAGTTATTTTGGGCTTTGCACATTGAATCACTTGATGATGAATGAAAGGATTTGATTTTGTTCATCACCTCTTAACTGGTAGATGGTTTTTCTAAAGAGTGACAGGATGGGGTCAGCCAGGCTGAGAGAGTCACTGTCCTGGTGGTCTCTGGGGTGGAGGGGAATAACTAGAACTCATCACCTATGTTGTCATTCAAAGCATAACTTGACCCTTCACAATTGCCTGACTGTCCTGCAATTTCTTCTTCTGGGCTTTTAGCTGCCTGCACCCAGCCTCTTGGGGCCTGGGTCCTGCCCCACTCCCCCTTCCCCACACCTCTGCCTGGGATCCCTGCTGCCCTCTGCCCTGGGGCGTTGGTGGGGGAGGTCCATGCTCCATTTCCGCTGCCATTTCCTACTCCTGGCGGGGCCTGTTTGTAGGTGCAGGAGGATCAGAGTCAAGTGCAGGCCCCGTGGCATCTGGGACAGGGCAAGGCAGTGGCATCTCACCCACTCCTGGTTCAGGTACACAGCATGTCCCACACAGAGGTTGCAATCCCTTGGGGGTCTCCCATTTTTTGTGTGTTGGGGAGATGGGCCCAAGGGAAGGGGAGGTTCACTTCCCCACCCCACTGGGCTGTGCATTTTCATTTTGCATTGGGTTCTGCACATTATGTAGCTGGCCCCGTGTGCCAGGACCTGGGGCAGCAGCAAAGCAGCAGAGGAGGGGAGGTAGGGATACATCCTCCCTATTAATTCCATCCCTGGTTGGTTCTGGTATCAGGCTACAAAACTTTCATTTACGAAACTTTATCAACGCTGCTCAGACTTCTTGCCTTTATTCACATAATTTTTCTGTTCTGGAATGTCTTCTTCTAGCCTCTCTGATTTTCCAACTTCCCCTTATTTTTAAAGGCCCAAATCAATATTCATCTCTCTCACAAGACTTCCGGCCCACTCCAGACATCATTGCTGATTCTCTGCACTGAAATCAGGCTGTATCTTAGTACTATTTCCGAATTAAACATAGATTTCTCATTGTACATGCAGTGTTCATTGTTTAGCCTTGTTCTTGAACTTTTCGTGCGCTAGTGTCTTGTTTACATGACTCTGTTCTTGCCTCGGTCTCCTAGGAAATGAGCTAGATGCGAGCATACATATTTGTTGCTTGAATGATACGTTGGATGTGTGATGGCGTTTTTGGAAAATAAGGGAATGATGAAGACCGTACTTCCTTTAGAAGTTGTTGATTGGTCAAAATCAAACTTCTGATTTAAGTGATTTTGAATGATAAATTCGAGAAGAAGTAATGATGAATTAGAAACCGACCATGAAAAAACGAATATTTCAGCTGGAAGATAGCGGTTTCAGCAGGAGTAGTTTCGCTTGATTTGAACCCTGTTTTTAGCAATCGCGAGGTTACTGTAGCTCTGAATGGAATTCTCACTGTGACGTGAGCATGTGTCTTTTTCCAGACCCACAAATTATGCTCTGTACCCCAACCAGGAGGGTAAGGAAAATTCTGGGGACTCAGGCAATGCTGCCTCAGCCCTGCTCAGCTTTTGAAAGTCCCCCCAGCCTGGAGCTAATGTACTTGGGCCACACTTCACCTTCGTCTTCGCTGGAGTTTCCTCCTGACTTTGGTGATTTCCTGGGTCTCTTGAGTTACCACAGCTCTTGCTGCAGGACCCATCACAGCAGGGCTCCCATACTGCAAAGCACCCAAGGCTCAAAGGATTTCATTTCAACGAAAGAGGCTCCTTTTCTGTTTTCGTCCAGTGACCAAGGTGAACACATGGGCCGTTAGCTCCATTTTCGGAGGAGTTTTCAGATCATGCTTTAAAAATCACGAATGAAGTCAGCGCCTCCATGGTACCTAGAAGCTTGCATCCAGCAGCGTTCTTGTTTTCTCACTTGGATGGGAAAGAGCTGTGGAGGTACCGTCCTTCCGGGAGTTCCGGAGTCTGAAAACAGAGGCCTTGGGTTGTATGAAAAGGTCTCTATTCTTTCTTTAAATATTCACAGAGTCCCATGCCAGAAAACAAAACAAGATTGCTTTATCAGTCACCCAACAGTGAGAGAGGAAAGCCGCCCACTTCTCCACGCTTCCTTTCAAAGTGACCTCAGCGACCCTGACGGATTCATGGAATTAATTAGAAACAACAGTAAGGATGCCGTGGGATGGGCGATTTTGTCACTAGACAACATTTCGGAACTTCCTCTGCTGCCTCAGACCCACCTCACTGCCCACGCGCCCACCCTGCGATGCAGACCCTCCCGGGAGGGGCTCAGACCACCTTCTCCTGTGTTGCCGCCTTCCACATGGGCCCTCCCGGGTCCCACAAACTCACCCGACAGGCTGCCGCTCCACTCAGGCATCTGTAGGGGTCTGAGCTTAGTCAAGCCCTGCGGCCCCCTAAGCTCTCGCCCTGACCGCAGACCCTCACTGGGTCAAGGGTGGTCGACCAGCTCAAGACTCAGTTCCCCACAGAGGCCACGTCCTGTGAGGAAGAGGAAGACATGGAAACCTAGCTCTCAGGGGTCTGCTCAGGGCCAGGCACTGTGCTGGGAGGAATCTTACTCCTGTGTGATCTCATTTCATCATGTAAGTGGCCCTTCAGTTATATAGAAGGAGAAACAGAGGCAGAAAGATTAAAAAACATATTGACGGTTGCATTGCATTCCAGTGGTCTCCAGGGTAGGGTGGGTCTTCTCTAGGGAAGGTGGCAAATTAAATCTCATTGATTAACCACTAACCACATGAGTGCTATCTAACTGGCCAGCTTCTAGATTAAATTGTGGCAGGTAAATTATTTGGAAAAAAATAGTTGATTTCCACATGAACACATTGTCTCTGTGAATTAATGATAGAAAAAAGTTCTGTATGTTCACATAGGATTCCAAGGTTATTTCAAGAATTATTCACATATGGGAATAGTTTCACCTTCAGAACACAAACTCTCAGCTTTTGGAATATGGGCATCTTATATGGCCCACCAAGAACTCCACTGAAAACATAAATATCATTCAAGTTCCCATCTCAATTCCTGGCTCTTTTTCCCTTAGGAAAGATCTTCCAAAATATATAGTGTTTTGGATATGTATGTTATTTTTTGTTGGGAAATAACCATAATAGTCGCTAATATCTATATAGCTCTTATGGCGTGCCAGGCATTGCCTTCAGTACTTTACATATATTTCCTCATTTAATCACCATAACAATCCTGTGAGGTAGACATCATTCCTATCTCCATCTCACATGTAAGGAAATTGAGGCCCAGATTGAGGCCCAGAGAGGTTAAGAACTTGCCTGAGGACAAACAGCTTGTAGGTGGTAGAGCCAAGGCTTGCAGCCAGGCAGTCTGGGTTTAAAGTACGCTCAGTCTGTGGATTATGAGACAGACGGTGGGATCATTGGGTTGTATTACAGCATGTCCAAAGTGAAAGGTAAGTGCACCATTACGTAAAAATAATAGGTTACGGAGAACTGACTATATACCAGGCTCTACAGTAACCTCTTTAGATGTATTTAATACTCATAACAGTCCCAGACCTTTCTGACTACGAAGCCTGTAATTTTGACACCACCCTTCACTATAGAGCCTTGGCTCAGAGCTGCTTTGCTTTGAGTTTCTTAGCTATTTGTGAGGCTGGTTATTTCTACATGGGTTAGTTTAATATCTGCGTTAGGTGATGTTTATAGTCAATAATAGATAAGCAATCTGAACAAGTCTAACCAAATGAGAAGAGATAATTTCATTTGTTTTGAGCACTTATAAAATCCACAGCCAGGCATAGCACAGGGAGATCAGCTCAGAGCTTTGTGATGACCTGGAGGGGTGGGATAGGGAGGGTGGGAGGGAGGCTCACGAGGGAGGGGATAGGGCGATCTATGTGTACATATAGCTGATTCACTTTGCTGTACAGCAGACACTAACGCAACATTGTAAAGCAATTATACTCCAGTAAAGATGTAAAAAAATAAAATAAAAGTAAAATCCACAGCCAGAAGGGATCTTAGCGATCATCTATCAGAAAAAAAGTCTCTCTTGTTGAACTGGTATGCATTCGTTTTTCAGTTATTTCAAATTACAGAGCCCACCGTGTATACATATATATGTATGTATGCAATTATTTATTTATTTATTTAATTTTTTTTTTTTTTGACAAAGTTACCAGAAAGCTCATAGTGAATTTGAAAACTCACGTAAAGTGAGCATATTAACTCAGGTTTTTGGTGTACTGATTTTTCTCTTTTCCTTTGCTTCCTGTTTCTGTCTTAATGGTATTATTATATCTATATTTCATTATATGCAACCCTGGCTTGTATAAATTTTAAAACAGAGAAGATGCGTGTTACTGCTCTTGTGGCCCAGATGGGGAAGAGCCCCCCTCGCTTGGAAGGTGAAGGAGTCACCTGGGACAGTGAGGGGCAGTCCAGGCCTGGAGCCCCAAGGGCCTCTTGCCCAGCTGCTCTCATCCCAACACCCACACTGCTTCTGATTTTTTTTTTTTTTTTTTTGTGGTACGCGGGCCTCTCACTGTTGTGGCCTCTCCCGTTGCGGAGCACAGGCTCCAGACGCGCAGGCTCAGCGGCCATGGCTCACGGGCCCAGCCGCTCTGCGGCACGTGGGATCCTCCCGGACAGGGGTACGAACCCGCGTCCCCTGCATCGGCAGTCGGACTCTCAACCACTGCACCACCAGGGAAGCCCTTCTGATTTTAATGAGCAATTGAAACTTGATTTAATTCCAACTGAAAATGATTAGGAGAAGATAATTTGCTGTTGTAAAACCAAACGGGAGAACAGACCCTGCTGGAATCATGTGTTATCTTTTTTTCTGAGCTGTCCACAGCCTAAAAGGGCTCAGATTCATTTAGTTGGAGGTGAGGGGATTACCTAATTCCCACAGCGCCAGCCCCAGCAGACCTGGCAGCTCGCTCCTTTGGATGGTCCTGTAGGCTGTACTTAAAAGCGCAGATACGGGAGTCGTAGGAGCCCAGATGAGAACAAGCTGTATCACGGAGTTGACCTGGGAAAGTTGATTAACCTCTATGTGCCATGTATGCTCGTCTGTAAAATGAGTACATTAATAAAAATTTACCCTCTAAGGGTATGGTAAGAGTTAACTAAGATTATGTTTGTAAAGCAGCTAATTAACACAGTGGATGGTACAAATGACTCAAACAAGGTACTAGTATCAGCAGAAACACTTATTCCATTTTATTACAGTGTTATTAGAAAGGAAGCGAAAGCAACATAGATGGACCTAGAGATTATCATACTAAGTGAAGTATGTCAGAAAGAGAAGGACAAATACCATATGATATCACTTATATGTGGAATCTAAAATATGACACATGAACTTATCTACGAAACAGACTCACAGACACAGAGAAGAGACTTGTGGTTGCCAAGGGGGGAGAGGGGCTAGGGGAGGGATGGATTGGGAGTTTGGGGTTAGCAGATGCAAACTGTTATACATAGAATGGATAAACAACAAGGTCCTACTGTATAGCACAGGAACTATATTCAATATCCTATAATAAACCATAATGGAAAAGAATATGAATAAGAATGTATATATATGTATAACTGAGTCACTTTGCTGTACAGTAGAAATTAATATAACATTGCAAATCAAATATACTTCAATAAAATAAATTTTAAAAAGGAAGAAAAATAAAACCCCTTTTATAAACCTGTTTCTCAAGAGGAATATCAGGTAAACTCTAAGTCCCAGAGCCCTCTACCCAAGTGGGTCACCCTAAGTAAACTCCAGGCCTTAAGCACTCGCGGCATTTAAAAGTAATTGGTCATATACGTGACCGTAAAAGAAATCTCAGAAAAACCAAAGAGGGGCTTCCCTGGTGGCGCAGTGGTTGAGAGTCCGCCTGCCGATGCAGGGGACACGGGTTCGCGCCCCGGTCCGGGAAGATCCCACATGCCGCGGAGCGGCTGGGCCCGTGAGCCATGGCCGCTGAGCCTGCGCGTCCGGAGCCTGTGCTCTGCAATGGGAGAGGCCACAGCAGTGAGAGGCCTGCGTACCGCAAAAAATAAAAATAAAATTTAAAAACCCCAAAGAATCAGCAATAAAAAGTCTGACCAAAATACAGCAGAATTTTGAGAGCAACAACTAAAAAGATATCCAAAAAAAGTTTTTGTGATATAAGTATCTTAAAAATTAAACAGGTACTTCTAAATGATTCCTAGGTCGAAGAAAATATCATAATGGGGAATTTAAATATTTTGAACTGAATAATACCAAAAACATTACCCCAGTTTGTGGGATGTAGCTAAGGCAATATATGGAGGGCAACTTTTGGCTTTAAATGTCCCTAAAAATGTTTAATAAGTCAGTGAGCTGAATTTCAACTTAAGAAGTGAGGAAAAGAGCAATTGAGCAAATTCAAAGAAGATAAGAACAGAAATAATAAAGATTGGAGTGGGAATAATAAAATAGCATTTAAAGAAAACCACAGGGGAATCACAGGGGAGTAAAACAGCTAAATTAAAGAAAGCCGTTCTGTCCTCTGTAGAGAGGGGTGCTGATGTCGCCTTCAAAGTGAAGCTGTGAAGGTCACACGTTATACTCTGTACCAAAGCACTTCGTAAACCGCAGAGAACTATTCAGATGTGCGTTTCATCTTTATTTCATGTATTCAACACATCTTGACCAGTTACCTCTTCTGTGCCTGGTGGTGGGAGTATAATGCCTTCTTGTAACTCACTCTCTGTAGGGATGGGAGACATTCATCATGTCAACGCAACAGGACCAAATCAGTGTCTGCGGCAAAGAGACACGCACGGCGTCATGAGAGCGTAGGACTGGGGGGCAGGGTTAGCGTGCGCAGAGCTGTTAGGAAGCTTCTGCAGGAAAGTGAGGCCCAAGCAGAGATGGTGGGGGGGGGGGGATGTGGGAGGCGTGATTTCTGGAACAAACCGAAGACGAGGAGATGGGGTAATGTTTAACGCACAGGTGAGAGGGGAGCCTGGGCAATACAATTCCTTGTCTTAGTGCACATTAAAAAAAATTATAAAACATGTGCTCATGATAAGAAGGTTGAATAATTGCAAAAAGTAGTTAGAAAATAAGTCCCACATAATCCTGACATATTTCTTTCCTAATAAAGATCACAGAACTAGTGTATAGAATACTGTCTAAATGGAAATATCCTGCTTATTGTAAAATACTGCTAAAGCATGGTTGTATCTGTTTAGACCTAGGCTGTGGTTCTGAAAGAAAAGGACATTGGGAACCCTGGGAGTCGGGCTTGGAGGAAGGATTGAGGGTGTGTCACCAGGTGGGCATCAGGCCGGCATCGCCTTCCTCACTCCAGGCCAGCTCAACAAGGGGACAGTGCTGGAGCAGTGTTTTAATCAGGGGCACAGAATGGGTTGCAAGAAGAAAGAATAATTGTAGGGGGCTATTTAGCAGGCCAGTGTAGGGACCAGGACAGAGGTGAGATGATGGTGGCTTGCATTAAGATCATAGAGGCAGAGGAGAGGTGGGTGGATCCGAGAGATATTTTGAAGATAAAATCTAAACGCACAGCCTAGAGTTGAGGGATATGGATTTGGAAAGCCTGCTGACTCCACTGGACAGGATGATCTGAGGGGTGCCTCATGGCGTGCAGTACTTGGATGTGGACCTACTGGCTTATCTACAAGAAAAGGGCCCTGAAAGGCTATCATGATACAACAAAATACCATCAACAACAAAGGGAGAACAATGTGTGCCACCCGACGGCTGGAGGACTTCCTGAAGCTGCTCCTGCCTGGACTTGTATTTGAAGTCATGGTTTGTCTAAGGGTTCATGCTGGGACCCTGGGAAGTCACCCCAGTGAACACAGCTCCCCTCCCCTCTGCCCCCGCTCTAGCTTCTTTGCACTTCCTCTGAGGCAAGCAACTGCTGGGCTTAGTGGAGAGCTGGGTGCAAGGGGACTTTGGGTTCTGTGGGATTCTCTGGGGGAAGGTTGATGTGAGTTCTCTGTGAGCGGGCCTGGGCTCCCTGGACCTGAAGAGGCCAAGAGGCGACCAAATGGGTGGATTGGGTCTTTCCTGCCCTTGAAGCTGGACATGGACTGAAAGCCTCTGCTTCTGTGACCTTGACCACACAGGCGAGGGTCCACTGCCTTTGAGGCAGCTGCCATCGTGGTGTGTGAAACCAGGAGCCACTGAAGAAAAGCAAGCGCTCCCTAAAGACCTTGCACTAGAGAGAGGAAGATGAGGCAAAAGAAACAGGGCTCTTGGAAGAGACAAAGCAATTTGAATGAAAAAAAGGCATGGAAGGAGATTTAAATATAGCACAAAAAAGACATCCCGGAGCTGAAAATCGTAATTTCCTAACTAAATACAATTCAGTAGGTTAACTGAAGGAGAGGAGAGTCACCGTGGAGATCTGAATTAGCATCCCGGAAAATCAAAGGTAAGAAATGCCTTGATATATTAGGGCAAAGAGAAAAAGAGATAGACAGCAAATGGTAAGAAACTTGGAGGATAGATTCTAAAACCTTGAATTGTGAATAGTAGGGGCAGAAAGAGAAAAAAGAGAGGCAACTATTATACTAACAATAAAAGAAAACTTCCCTGAACTGAAGCAAACTGGACTTTTCTTTTTTTTTTAATTTAATAGATTTTATTTTTTAGAGTAGGGTTAGATTCACAGAAAAATTGAGCAGAATGCATAGTTTCCCATATACCCAACTGCCCCCCAACTCAGAACTTCCCCAACTATCACCACTCCCCAGCCCCCCAGTGGTATGCGTGTTACAATCAACACCTTATCATTAACCGAAGTCCATAGTTTACATTGGGCTTCGCTCTTGGTGTTGTATACGTTCTACAGGTTGTGACAAATGTATAATGACACGTATCCACCATTACAGTATCGTGTGGTGTAGTTCCTCTGTGCTCTGCCTGTTCAGCCTCCACCAATCCCTGGCAACCACTGACCTTTACCTTGTTTCCAGCGTTTTGCCTTTTTCTGAACATCATATAGTTAGGTAGCATTTTCAGTTGCCTTTTTTCACTCAGTCATATGCTTTGAAGTTTCTTCTCTGTCTTTTCATGGCTTAATGGCTCATTTCTTTTCAGTACTGAATAATATTCCATTGCCTGGATATACCACAGTTTATTTATCCATTCACCTACTGAGGGGCATTTTGGTTGCTTCCAAGCTTTGACAATTATGCATAAAGTTGCTATGAACATATAAGTGCAGGTTTTTATATGGAGATAAGTTTTTAGTTCATTTGGGTAAATATTTAAAAGTGCAATTGCTGGATTGTATGGTAAGCGTATGTTTAGTTTTCTAAGAAATGACCAAACTGTCTTCCAAAGTGCCTTGACTAGAGGGTGGGGCTGATTTCCGGGGAGGGGAGAGGGACTAGAGGTTGAATCAGTCACCAAGGGTCAATAAGTTCATCAATCATGCCTATGTAATGAAGCCTCCATAAAACCCCCAAAAGAAGGGGGTTCAGCAAACTTCCAGACTGGGGAAACAGAATGCTTCCAAGTACTACCAGGCTAGGATCTAAGCTCTACAATGACAGAAGCACCTTTGTTCAGGACCTTGTCCTACGTATCTCTTCATCTGCCTGTTGATTCATATCCTTTAATACCCTTTGTAATAAACAGGTAATCTAGGGAGTAAATAGGTTTCCTGAGTTTCCTGAGCTTCTCTAGCCAAGTAATAGAACCCAAAAAGTGGGTCATGGGAACCTCTGACTTATAGAGAGTTGTTCAGAAGTATAGGTAACAACTTGGACTTGGATTGGCAACCTGAGTTAGAGGGGATTGTTCGAACCTCCAGTTTGTAACCAGTCAGTCAGAGGCACGGGTAGCAACCTGGGCTAGTGCTTGGCCTCTGAAGTGAAGGGCAGTTTTGTAGGACTGAACCCTTTACCTGTGGAATCTGATGCTCTCTCCAGGTAGATGGTGTCAGAATGGAGCTGAATTGTAGGACACCCAGTTGGTGTTACGGAGCATCGCTTGGCAGTGTGGGGAAACCCCACCCTCCATGTTGGAAAGGTGGGTGCAGAGCTCTTAATTTCCCTATGTCATTTCTTCTTTTTTTTTTTTTTTCGCCGCAGCACGTGGGATCTTAGTTCCCTGGCCAGGGATCGAACTCGTGTCCCCTGCATTGGAAATGCCGAGGCTTAACCACTGGACTACCAGGGAAGTCCCCATCCCTTACGCCATTTCATTTCTCTATCCTTAAAACTGACTTCCCTTTCTCACCTCCGGGAAACCCCACTGAATTTAGGTTGGAGTCAGGGGACTTCTACTGAAATGAATGAGGGACTCTTTCCTGCTGTCTCCTGCCAAAAAACACACCCACTTCCAAGGGAGCTTCTTACTCAAGGGGAATGACCTCAGAACAGGATGAATGTACTTGCTGGGAGAGGTTCAGCCCTTTGTTTTTATTGAGAGTCATTAGGGTAGGACAAATTGGTAACAGAGTTAAATTATACATTCTTAAAGCATTTGAAACCCTCTTGTTTTGGGCTTCAATCTGGTGGCTTCCCAGGGCAGATGAGACTTTCATTGTTCTGAAGATCCTGCATCTCTGCTTTGCCTGTTGGTCTATTGGTTTTCCAAGTCCATGGCTTTACTGATCATATAAGTCACTTGGTAAAATCCTTTAGGGTCTCTTAGTGAAATGTTTCTACTAGGATGTAGTTCAGCCTGTAGATAGAAAAATCAAATAAAATGTTTTAAACAGCACAATTTATCCGTTTACATAACGAGAGATCATGGGTGAGCTGTTTGTGTTTCTGCCTAAATCTCATTCTTCCAAATTGTGCACTGGTGCTCCCCCATCATGTCTATCTAAAGATTTCACTTGTGTCTTTTTCACTCTTCCCTTTCTTCAAAGTCATATTTCCACCCTACTGAATGATACACACACAAAGAAGCACATACAAAAGCCCTGAAACAGGGACTTCCCCGGTGGTTCAGTGGATAAGACTCCATGCTCCCAATGCAGGGGCCCCGGGTTTGATCCCTGGTCAGGGAACTAGATCCCACATGCATGCTGCAACTAAGAGTTTGCATGCCACAACTATGGAGTTGTCGAGCTGCAACTAAGGAGCCCACCTGCCACAACTAAGACCCAGTGCAAATAAATAAATAGTTTTTTAAAAAGCCCTGAAACCTCTACCCTAAAAGAATTGTTTCTCTTATTTTTTTAAAAAATTCAATTGACTTTTTAAAAAATAGATTTACTTATTTTATTTATTTATTTTTGCTTGCGTTGGTCTTCATTGCTGCACGCGGACTTTCTCTAGTTGCAGCGAGCGGGGGCTACTCTTGGCTGTGGTGCGCGAGCTTCTCATTACGGTGGCTTCTCTTGTTGCGGAGCACGGGCTCTAGGCGTGCGGGCTTCAGTAGCTGTGGCGCACGGGCGTAGTTGCTCTGCAGCATGCGGGATCTTACCGGACCAGAGCTCGAACCCCTGCCTTGGCAGGAGGATTCTTAACCACTGCGCCACCAGGGAAGACCTCTTATTTTTTTTTTTTATAGAAAAACTCCTTCAAATGGTTACCCCGACTCACTAACTCTCTTTCTATTCCTTCAATTTTCTTTTTGAATCTTCCCCAATCAGGTTTTAAAAAATACTGAGCTATAACTGACATTTAATATCATATTAGTATCAGGTGTACAACATGATTCGGTATTTGTATATATTGATAAATGATCACCACAATAAATTTCGTTAACCTCCGTCATCACACATAGCTACGAATATTTTTCTTGTGATGAGAACTTCTAAGATTTACTCTCTAACAATTTTCAAGTGTACAATACAGTATTATTAACTGTAGTCACCATGCTGGACATTATATCCCCATGACATTTATTTTATGACTGGAAGCTTGTACTCTTTGATTCCCTTCACCCATTTTGCTCACCCCCTCACCCCCGCCTCTGGCAGCCACCAATCTGTTCTGTCTATGAGCTTGGGCTTTTCTTTGTTTTGTTTTGTCTTAGGTTCCACACATAAATGAGATCATCCGCTATTTGTCTTTCTCTGTCTGACTTACATCACTTAGCACAACACCCTCAAGGTCCATCCATTTTGTTGCAAATGGCAAGATTTTCTTCTTTTTTATGGCTAATATTGCATTGTATATATATACCACATATAAAAACACTCCATTCATGCACGGATGGACACTTAGGTTGCTTCCGTGTCTTGGCTGTTGTAAACAGTGCTGCAATGAACGGGGGGGGGGGGGGGGGGGGGCGGGCGGTGCATGTATCTTTTTGTTTTTTTTTAAGTTACGTTAGATATTTTTTTGGTCATTAACAATTTTTTAAATTGGAGTATAGTTGCTTTACAATATTGTGTTAGTTTATACTGTACAGCAAAGTGAATCAGCTATATGTATACATATATCCCCTCTTTTTCGGATTTCCTTCTCATTTAGGTCACCACAGAGCACTGAGTAGAGTTCCCTGTGCTCTACAGTAGGTTCTTGGTGCTTGTATCTTTTTGAGTTATTGTTTTCTTTGGATAAATACCCAGGAGTGGAATTGCTGGGTCATATGATGGTTTCCTTTTTAATTTTTTGAGAAATCTCCATACTGTTTTTCATAGTGGCTGCACCAATTTACATACCAACCAACAGTGCACAAGGGTCCTCTTTTATCCACATCCTCGCCGACATTTATTATTTCTTGTCTTTTTGATAATAGCCATTCTAACAGGTATGAGGTGATATCTCACTGTGGTTTTGAGTTTCATTTTCCTGATGCTGAGCACAATCAGACTTCCTGCCCTTTACTCCACGGAAACTACTCTTATCAAGGTTCCTGATGTGCTGACAGACCCAGTGGATAATTTTCCTTTCTTCACTCATCAGCAGCATTTGATGTACTTGATCAGTCCTTTTGCCCTGAAACACTTTTTTCTTGGCTTCTCCTGTTCCGCTCCTGTAGCACTGACATTGATTCTCAGTCTCTCTTTGGGATTCTTCTGGTTTTCTGGACTTCAACTATTGAAATACCCTGGGGCCAGTCCTCAAACCTTTCTTCTCTGTTTGTTGTCTTTCTTGGTGATCTCATCCTGCCTCACGGCTTTGAACATCATTCATGTGCTAATGACTTCCCCATTAGACCTCCACGTTGGACCTCTCCACCGAGCTCCAGACTCATAGATCCACCTTGTACATCCACAAATCCAGCTTGGTTATGGAATGTCTGACTGGCACCTCAAACTTAATGCATCAAAAGTGAGTTCTTGATTTCTTCTTTGCCCCAAACCTGCCCTTCCTCTAGGTGTCCCATCTCAGTAAATGGCAACTCCATTCTTTCACTTCTTCTACCCACAAATCTTGGGCTTCTCCTCCACTCTTTCTCTGCTATCTCCCAAGCACTAACAATCTTCAAAATATATCTGGATTCTGACAGCTTCTCATCACCCCAGTTCAAGCTATGATCAGTTCTCACCTGGGATACTGCCTAGCTAGAGAGCTTCCTAATTGGTCTCTGATTGTACCCTGCCCCGCTCAGTCCTGCCCCACTTCAGTAATGAGAGTGTTAAAAGGTATCACTCATCATACCATTTATCTTCTCAGAACCCTCGAGTGGCTTCTCATCTTGCTCAGATTGAAAGCCAGCATCCTGGGACTTCCCTGGTGGTCCAGTGGGTAAAACTAGGCGCTCCCAATGCAGGGGGCCTGGGTTCGATCCCTGGTTGGGGAACTAGATCCCGCATGCAGCAATGAAGACCTGGTGCAGCCTAAATAAATAAATAATAATAAAAGCCAGCATCCGTACAGCAGCCTGGAAGGCCCTTCCTCATTCAGACCCCATCTCTCCTACTTCAGCCCTTATGCTTTCCCTTCATTTATTTCTTTCAGGACAGCAGCCTTCATGATACTCCTCAGACTCCCACCACCCCAGAAGTCCCACCTTCGATCTTTGCACTTGGTTTTCCCTCGACTTCAGATGTTTATCCCAGAATTCAAATGGCTCATTCCTCACTTCCTTCTGTGTCTGCCTGAAGTTTGTTCTGACCGCCCCGAGGCAGCACCCCCCTCACCGCATCACTCTTATCCATGTGCTTTGTTTTCATTTCTTTATTGACCTTATATTTATAGTTTTATAGGATTCCATTTATAATTAAAAATTGGTTACATATTGAAAAGATAATATTTTGAATATATTGGGCTAGTTAAAACAGATTATAAAAACTAATTGTTTCTATTATATTACTTCTTTCCGCGTGCCTGCTAGGAAATTTAAAATGACATATGTGGCTTGCATTTGTGGCTCACGTTCATTTCTCTTGGACAGCGCTGGCTTAGACCGATGATACTTTACTTGAATCATGGGGAGAAGGGGTGCTGGCTCATATAAAATTAGTATACAATAGGGGTTCTGCAAGTATTAAAGAGGTGGGTCATGGCAGTTGGAGGGCAAGTAGCAGTGTTGGCTGCCTGGGAGTAGGTGTTTGGAATGTGCGTTTTGGACCTGAACAAGCAATCACAACCTAGTTCCACTATTTATCAGTAGATGACAGCTCTGAGCCTCAGTTTCCTCATCTATAAAATGAGGATAACAATCTTTACCACGTTAGGTCATTGTGAGAATTAATATTTATACAACTCTTAACACAGCACGTGGTGAGCACAAATAAATGGTAGTTACCATCCTCATTTCTCAAGTCTCTGCCGGTCCCACCTCTGGGCAGACTGTCCTTGGCTGGCATTCCCAGGTGCTGTGGGTATACGTTCTGAAGTTCCAGTTTTCTAAACCACTGTGCTGGAAGCCCTTGGTCATCATGGAAAGTTCAGGTTTGAGGTATGTTACTTCCAGGATTCAGAATTTACCAAAATTACAGACCCATGGAGGTGATGTCATTTTAGTAAAAGGATCCTTGGCACTACAAAGGATGTCGCAGCGTGTAGTTGGCGGGATTCATTCAACAGATAATTTCGCCAGACACTAAATGTCAGTCTCTGAGCCTATCAACTGTCAATAACCACACTCTCACCCACCCTCCAGGCGCTTCAGATCCTGTCCAGCTTTCTCAGGTTCAAGGACATCCTTAGGACCAAAGCTCCCCGTCAGACTCTATGGTCTGATGCTGGAGGTGGAGCCTGTCTCCAAGAACCTTGCCGATTCACATTGAAGCCGACAGCTTCACCCTCATGGCAGGAGGCTTTCTGGGTGACGTTGATGAGACATGCCCAAAGTGGGGCTCTGCCAGCCTGTCGACACTCATCACGCCCACTACGAACTTAGGATTCTGCTGGGGTCACGAAACATACTTGCTGGAGGAGTGATGCCTGGTCGGTACTCGCTTTTGCTTCACTTACTGGCCCAGCCAGGGCTGGTGGGGAGATGACACGCAGCTGATTGCCAGTTTGAATGCAGCAGCCCGTCGATCTGAAATAATCATGGTAATCAGTGGGAAAACAGGACCCAAATCAAGGAGCGTCACAGAGATTCTCAGAAACACCCCTATTGTGTAAAGTAGTGATTCCCAGTGTTTTGGAAGAGGAAGATGTTGTTACTTGTGTGATGTGTCATTGTTGCTCTCCACCTTTCTTCCAATGAAATATATATACTTTTTAATCGACTTTGAAAGATACACAATATTTTTAAAAGCAATATGTATTTTCAGAATTTTATGACTCCACTGTACTTCCAACAGACTCCCCTCCCTTGAGGATGATGGGAAACACCTTGGTGTATAAAATAAGATCCAATTCTGTTCTTTGTGTTCCTCCTGCCTTTAAATATGTTTCATGGTAATGTTGTCCTGCCATTTCAAGTACTGGCATCTTGTTGAATAAAGTGAGAATTAGAATAAAAGTAAATGTCATAGCTCCTGGACCTTCCTTGGAAAGAATAGTTCTGTCTTCCTCTTCTAATACTTACTCATAAATGAAGGTATGATTATTTTTAAACTGTTGGAAATTATTATGTAAATTTTCATTTGTATATGTCACCCTTCAATCATATGGTATGTTCCTGAAGGGATATTAATTTCTTTGGGTTTCAAGTGATGGGAATTCAACTCCTTGTGGCTTAAGTAAGAGTTGAGATTTACTGACTCCTGTAAGGGGGAAAGACAGGGCTGCAATGAGGAGATCAAACTATGTTGCCAGGGCTTGCTCTCACTCTCTGTATCTCATCTCATCTTCCCTCTTTGTGTTGGTTTTATTCTGTCTTATTACAGGAGTTTTCCTCTGTGTGGTAGATGACAGGGGTGGGCAGAGGGAATGAGTGGAAAGCAGGTGACCTGGTAGCAGCAGCTACAGACTTCTATCATCCCAGCTGTTGTATGATGAATTTGGCTGGCCTTTGTCCCTGGTTCCTGGAAGAAGGTCTCAAAACTCTTGGAATTTCCTGAGTGATAGGAGTGTCTTTGTAATTCATCTGTAGGTTCTTGGACCACACCTGAGTTTATACTAATGAAGTGACTCATGGTTGGCCCCTAGACAGTTTTAAAATGGGGGCTTGTTGTGCCAGAAGGGCCAACCATGAGATTAGAGGGTTGGGGCTATGAGCCAGGTGATATCAGCCCAACTTCCCGTGGGGGAAAGAGGGTGGAGATTGAGTTCTATCGTATAGCCAATGACCCCATCACATACCTATACAATGAAACCCCAATAAAAACTCTGGTAAGCATGTCAATGTCCTGGAAGACTGACACATCCCAAGGACACAAGAGATTTGCATTTGAAACCTTCTGAGATAGCGCCCTATGTGTCTCTTCATTTGGCTGGCCTTGGTTGGTATCCTTTTGCTATAATAAAGCTGTATAGTGTTTTCCTGAGTTCTATGAGTTGTCCTAGTGAATTATCGAACCTAAGTGGTGGGAACCCCTGTATTTGTAGCAGAGGGTCAGAAGTATGGGTGGCTTGGGGACCCCCAACTTGCAGCTGGTGCCTGAAGTGAGGGTGATCTGTAGAGGACTGTGCCCTTAACCTATGAAATTTGACCTAACTCTGGGCACTTAGTGTCAAAATTGCATTGTACCAACTTTAGTGCAACTTCCAACACGGAAATGGAAAATTCCACACTAAGACTTTAGTTGAACAGACTGGGTAATGTTGCCACCTTTGAAACCGGAACCACATGGCATAAGGAGGAGCAGTTCTGCAAAGGAGGGGGTTGCTGTAGCGGAGAGAGCAGTGAACTGTGTTGGGTGAGAGAAGCAGTAATTGTCTCCCACGGCACAAATTCTGTATAATTTTCTGACCTCAGCATGTTGCAAAAACCGTTAGCGCCCACCAAATATCCATTTGCCCCCTTACTTATGTCAGTGGAACCAAAAGTGGGGTCTGCCTGCTCACCTCTCAAAAGCCAGTAAAGAGGCAAGGTTGGTGCAAAGGAAAGTTTGCTTTATTTTGGAAGTTGGCAACTGGGTGGGGGGAGGGCAGACGCCTGTCCAGAGGCTGACTCCCCTCTACCCTGACAATCATGGGCCAAGAGCTTTTATAGGCAGAAGGAGGGGGCTACATGCAGAAACAGCACAGTCAGCACAGTCATCTTGAAATTGGTCATGTGGCACTCTGAAGGGCGTCATCCTGATTGTTTTAAGTACAGTTAGTCTTCAGTTCCAGGGTCGGTTTTTTCCCATTTTCTTGAGGCCAATTTTTGGAATTGTGGCAGCTTATGTCACGGCTACAGTCTGGTCATCATGCAGTTAACTTCTTCCACCTGGTGGGCGTTTCAGTATCTACAAGACAGCTCACTGGATGTGGCTCAGAATATTATGTATAGCCCTTGAGGAGGAATTAATGGTCCTTGACTCTGCTTAATGACTAAACGATTATTACTTAGTCTTGTTGGACTGTTTTCCTTTGTTACTGCATTTTCTCATTTCTCTGATTAAACTTATTCCTTGGCTAAAGTTTTTCCACAGACAAAAGGCAGGCGGAGCACATGGGGGCGGGGGTGGGGAAGGCCCATAAGGTCCTGCTCCGTTTCATCAGCATTCCTTACAGTTCAGTTGGGGCCTTATGACTAGTTCTGGTCAATGGACTGTGAGTGGAATTGATGTGAGTCAATTTCAGGTGAAGGTAATTAAAAGCCTGGAATCCTTTCTTATCTCTTTTCTTTCCTTGCTGCTATGACCTTGGCAGCCAAGTGTCCCAGGTGGCATACCACAAGATGGAGGAAGGTACTTATCCACCTTGGTCTTTGCTGTGTTAAGCCAATGAGATCTGGGAGCTATGGTAGACAGATCAATTGCCGTCCCTCCCCCGCCCCCAAGATATTAGGTCCTAATCCCTGAACCTGTAAATGGAAAAAGGGTCTCTGCAGGTGTGATTGATTAAGAATCTTGAGATGAGGACATTGTCTTGGATTATCTGGGTGAGTCTTAAATGCCATCGTAAGTGTACTCGTAAGAGAGGGGCAGAGGAAGATTAGACATCCACACAGAGAAGATGATGTGACAATGAGGCAGAGACTGGAGTGATGTGGCCACAAGCCAAGGGAATTGATTCTCTCACAGGTCTGGGGTCAGAAGTCTGAAATCAGTATCACTGGGCCAAAATCAAGATGTCTGCAGGGCCACATTCCCTGTGACCTCTAGGGGGGATTTCTTCCTTGCCCCTTAGCTTCTGGTGGTTCCAAGCATTCCTTAACTTGTGGCAGCACGACTCCAGTCTCCACCACCATCTTCCCACCAGCTTCTCCTCTGTGTATTCTCCCTCACGTCTGTGTCTTCTTCTCCTCTCATAAGGCTACATCATTGGAGTGAGGACCCATCCAGATAATTGGTGATTGTCTCTTCAGCTTGAGGTCTTTCATTTAATCACATCTGCAAGGAAACTTTTACCAAATAAGGTCACATTCACAGGTTCTGGATGGACATCTCTTTGGGGGGCCATCCTTCATCCCACTACAGACATCAATGTCTTAGATAGCAAGTCTGGGACAAATAGTGTCTCCAAAATATACATTCAGTGAAAGATTTTATTCAATGAGCAATTGCCCTTTATCTAAAGAACGTATTTTTTTAAGAATCATGAAAGCTATCTTTCTGTTAGTACAGGTATGGGCCAATTATTGCTTTATGGAAAATGTACAAGATCCAGTGTGTTATTTGAGAATGTTCTACATTAGGTTGAGCATGTGTCCTATCTAGAAACTGCTTTCTTGGCTTTCTGTTATTGGCCTAGAATGTCCTCAGTATATCCAACATACTGATCCCATCTTTACCATGATGGTTAGCGTGATGCTTGTTATAAGGATGACACGCTGGGTGAATGTTTATGGCTACAAATCCCAGGCTCCAAACACGTCAAAGGAGAGGACAGGCGTGAAATGTTTGCTTATGATGCTAAACTCAAACCAGAAATTGACCTGAAATCAGTTCCAGATATCTCAAAAGTCTGAAATCCTTTGGTTCAGTTGAATAGGGTTAGGATAGGCACGCTTCAAATTTTGATGGCTTAAATTCTAAAGTAGTCTATTATCTGCCCCAAAGAAGTAGAGAAGTTTAGAAAGGTACACAGAGGTCTGAATTCTTTTTAGATGTCTCCATTTAAAAGGAAAACATTGGGAACCAAATTCGAAATAGGTTCAACCAAACACTGTAGAGAGCCTAGGGATCTACCACGTTGAGGTGGAAGGGTCCTGCACCTTCTGGAGACCCTTGCGCCGTTCCTGCCTCTGCAACTGCATGGCTGTGTGAGTGTGTGCTAGTGACTTAATGTCTCTGGGCCTCATCTTTTCCTCAATAAAAGCAGTGTGTTGGAGTAGTTGATCTCGAAGATTCCTTCCAGCTCTAAAAGTCTGTGATTCTCTAAAAGGGGACCTACTTTATGACAGACCACCCAGGTGGAAAGTTAATGCTCGAGGGCAGACCTCATCCTTGCGCCCAGAAGAGCAGCAGTAGGTCATTGCAATACGATCACGACCAAGGGCAGACCACAAAGCAAAACAATTGAAACAGGACCTTGGAACTGATGTTGATTTATCTCTAAGATGTGCTTTTCCATTTTCTCTGGCAAGTTTGCTCTCAAGTAGAATTAGCTGAAAAAGTACGAGCTGGCAGGATGCACACGGGCCCTTCTGCTCGAGGAAGGCTTCGGAGTCCTGGCCCCTCTTGAGAGCACCTTGTATTCATCCCTTTCACCAACGGCTCTTCTGAAGGTTGCCAGCTGGGGCTGTAGACCTACTGCATCTTGCTGCACAGACGGAGGCTTCTTCATCAGGGGCCAGTCACCTTGACACCTTTCTGCTCCATCAGGAGCACCCCTCCCCCTCCCAGGAGAAGAACGTTTCGGCAGAGAATGTCCAGGGCAAGGGGAGCGATTCTAAGGCGAAGGCGTGCTTACAATGAACTGGAGGAGGGGAGGCATTGGATGGTTTCCTAAGGGTGAGAGCACACAGCCAGTTGCTTTTTGCCAAAACAATATTCCATAGCTCAAGGAATGACACGCCCTTCGAAGCCAGGCGCCTAACATGCTCAGGCCCAGATGACTTCATGTGGGCAGTGACAACTGGCTTTGTCATAGTACATAACTCTTAGCAAAAGGTCTGGCAGACTCTGCATTTTCCCTGCTTTATAGGTCGGAGGTATGGAAACAAGAAACAGGAGGCTTTCTTTCCTTTGAGGAATGTGTTTCAAACTTGATAATTTTGAGGGCATTTAAAGTTCTTTTTTCTTAGATTCTTTTCCTTATAATAATTGACACCCATTGGAGGGAAAGAATGAACTATCTTTATCTTGTGATCTTCCATCTTTGAAAATCTTGCGAGAAGATTGATAGGTCTGTCCCTGTGAGAGCCATGGTAAATCAGTGACATCTGAAAGCAGTCTTCCACGGGAAGTGTGGCATGGGCACTGCTTAGTACCTTCAGGCATTTCCAAGATCACATGCCCTCGGTGACGTGATACCCCAAATCTCCAGGATTCAGTAGAAAATCACTCATCATACCAAGAAACAGGAAAATCTCCAGTCGAATGAGAAAAAAAATCCACAGGGGCCAACACCAAGATGACACGGACGTGGAAACAACCTCAGGCCAAGGGCGGTGGGTGACCTCACCCCGATTCTGCGCAGAGCGGTCTCCAGGAAATCACCCCTGTGAGGGGGCCAGTGCTCTGGGGCAAGGCAATGCTCCGGATGGTGTGGACCAGGTGGCTACTGGGAGAAGGGAGCTCAGTTAGAGATGAGGACATCACAGCCCCCACCTGGGAAGGGACTGACTAAAGTGAGAACAGAAGAAACTTTGACAGTCAGGTATTTTGAGGAGTTTTCCTACGAGCTAGAATACAAAAGTCTTGGGGTGTGTGTGTGTGTGTGTGTGTGTGTGTGTGGTGTCAGGTGTTATAGTTTGTGTCTCAGATGCCTCATCTGCAAAAAGTAGTAGCACCTGCTTGATTGAATTGTGAAGATTTATATATCCACACGTATAGCGCTTAGAACGAGGCCTGGTATGAAGTATTTGATACTTACAGGTTAGCTTTTATTATTCATTTGACTTCAGATGCACAGTATATATCAGTTGATTACCATTTATCAAATTCAGAAATTGTTTACCCAGAGTATTGTCATCTGGAAAAGAAGAAACCATTGGCATTTGAAAGCATGTAATGCTGTGGTGAAAACCGATTAAGAGATGCTTGCAAGGAAAATCTTGTTAGACTGCGGTTGAGTTCGTGAGCACAAAGACATCCGCCTTTGAGGATTTTGGTCTAACATGCTCTAGTGATAGTGGGAATGTAAATTGACACAAGCCTTTGAAGGGCATTTTTGTCACGTTTATCGGTGTTTTTAAAGAAAAGACTTACATCCTTTGGCCCGGCAATTTTACCTCTAGGAATGCATCCAAATGGAATATCAAGGGTACAAGCCATATTTCTTTACAAGGATGATCACTGAAGCATTACATACAATAACCAGAAATAAGAAACAAAGCAAATATCTGACAATAAGGGCTTGTTTTGTCAAAATGAGGTTATGTACGTGTACGGATGACTAAGCCACCATTACAAGTAAGATTGAATATTCTTTAATGATAAGAGAATGTCAACAGTGCATTTTAAGTGGAACCAAGTCTACACAACTCTGTTTAGTGTGACTTTTGTGGAGTCCGTCCTTTGCCCACTTGCCTTCCCAGGCTTCCTTCACAGTGACAGGATGGAGGTGTTCCCGTCTCAAGCATTCGAACAGCACGCCCTCCCCAGTCGCCCCATCACAACCAGCAGGAGGGCACAATTGCCCCGTGGCTCCCACACCACTGATTTCAATAAATATTTGCGATTGAAGTGTGATAGCAAATGAATGCCTGGACTGTGTCCATAAGAAATGAAACAGTTTTATTTTTCTCTTCATCCTTTGATGCACTAGGACGATGGAACACAAAAATTTCTCTTCTCCCTCCTAGGGGATTTTAAAAAATTAAATTCTCTTTGTCCTTGAGGTTAAGGTAACTTGCGTTTTTGTAGGATTGGTTAAGAAACTGCATGTAGCAGGCCATTAATGTCTACCATAGCAAGAACAAGAGAGAGGAAAAGGGTTGAGGAAAGAAGTAGTTTATTTTGGAGAAGTAGGAGTAGACAGGACAGGTATTCTGAGCCTTGTTAAAAAAATGACTGTGTCCCAAATATGACACCAAGAGCCAGGGGGCCATATGTAGGGGAAAAGCAGATGTCTTAGTGATAACTTGAGTGGAACAGAGGACCCTCCAACTTTCCATTCCCCCTTGGAATTGCATACATTTGCATCCGATTTTAGGGTTTGAAATTTCTTGCTGAAATCACTGCTGAGGGAGGACAACAGGTACAGCTACAGTTTCAAATACTCCAGTTTGTTCAATAAGCACAGTTTATAAAGGATCTTTATTTCCTACTCTTTCTTCCTTCCTTCCTCCCTCCCTCCCTCCCTCCCTCCCTCCCTCCCTCTCTCTCTCTCTCTCTCTTTCTTTCTTTCAAGTATAGTGGATATACAATATTATATAAGTTACAGGTGCACAGTATAGTGATTCACAATTTTTAAAGATTATAATTCATTTATAGTTATTATAAAATATTGGCTAGGGACGTCGCTGTCACTGGTGGTGCAGTAGTGGGACTCTGCGCTCCCAATGCAGGAGGCCCGGGTTTGATCCCTGGTCGGGGAACTAGATCCTGCATGCATGCCGCAACTAAGAAATCCACATGCTGCAACTATGAGTCCGCATGCCACAACTAAGACCTGGTGCAGCCAAAATAAATAAATAAATATTAAAAAAAATAAAATATTGGCTATATTTTCTGTGTTGTACAATATGTCCTTGTAGCTTATTTTATACGTAATAGTTTGTACCTCTTAATCCCCTACCCCTAGTGTGCCCCTCCCCTTTCCGTCTCTCTACTGGTAACCACTAGTGTGTTCTCTGTATCTGTGACAGACACCTTCTTCTTCTTTTTTTTTCACGTCTTTATTGGAGTATAAATGCTTTACAATGTTGTGTTAGTTTCTGCTGTACAACGAAGTGAATCAGCTATATGTACACATGTATCCCCATATCCCCTCCCTCTTGAGCCTCCCTCCCACCCTCCCTATCCCACCCCTCTAGGTGGTCACAAAGCACCGAGCTGATCTCCCTGTGCTATGCAGCAGCTTCCCACTAGCTATCTATTTTACATTTGGTAGTGTATATATGTCCATGCCACTCTCTCACTTCATCCCGGCTTACCCTTCCCCCTCCCCGTGTCCTCAAGTCCATTCTCCACGTCTGCATCTTTATTCCTGCCCGGCCACTAGGTTCATCAGTACCGCTTTTTAAAATTCCATATATATATGTTAGCATATGGTATTTGTTTTTCTCTTTCTGACTTACTTCACTCTCTATGACAGACTCTAGGTCCATCCACCTCACTACAAATAACTCAATTTCGTTCCTTTTTATGGCTGAGTAATAATTCCATTGTGTATACGTGCCACATCTTCTTTATCCATTCATCTGTCAATGGACACTTAGGTTGCTTCCATGTCCTGGCTATTGTAAATAGAGCTGCAATGAACATTGTGGTACATGACTCTTTCTGAATTATGGTTTTCTCAGGGTATATGCCCAGTAGTGGGATTGCTGGGTCATATGGTAATTCTATTTTCAGTTTTTTAAGGAACCTCCATACTGTTCTCCATAGTGGCTGTATCCATTTACATTCCCACCAACAGTGCAAGAGGATTCCCTTTTCTTCACACCCTCTCCAGCATTTGTTGTTTGTAGATTTTCTGATGATGCCCATTCTGACCGGTGTGAGGTGATACCTCATTGTAGTTTTGATTTGCATTTCTCTAATGATTAGTGATGTTGAGCATCTTTTCATGCATTTGTTGGCCATCCGTAAGACACCTTATTCTTAATCACACTCTATATTGTTTATCTTCTCTCACTCTTTTTTCTCCCTCTCTCTTTCATCTATCTATGTTATACTGACCTCACAAAATGACTTAGGAGGCATTCCCTTATTTTCTGAATTCTAGAATAGTTTGTACAAAAAGGTAAATTATCTGTTCCTGGAAACAGCTGTTGATTAATGCTTAGAATTTCATTAATGCTTACTAGACTATTAAGGTTTTTCATTTTTTCTTAACTCTGTTTTGTTAAGTTATATTTTTCTAGAAATTTGACTATTTCATTTATGTTATACATTTTATTTGTACAACTTTGTTCCTAAACTTTCTTCCTAATATTCTGTTATGTGTTTTATGTCCTGATTGTGTTTGTAATTTCTATTTTTTTCTTTATCTGTTGTATTCAAAGTTTGCCATTTTATTAGTCTTTCCAAAGGACTTACTTTGTTCTTCTCTCTTGTATATTTCTTTTTAGTTTCATAATTTTTCTTCTTATCTTTGTTTTCTTCTTTCTACTGAATTTGAATTTATTTTGCAGTTCTTTTTCTAGCTTCTGGAGATGTATGCTTATATCATTAATTTTGGGCTTTTCTTTTTCACTAATCTAAATGTTTAAGGCCATGAATTTCCATTTAAGTTCTGCTTTAGCTGCATCCTGAAAGCTTTGATATGAAGTATTTTCATTACCATTCAGTTAAAATATTTTCAGTTTTCATTCTGATTATTTTTGATCTATAAATTACTTAGAAGTGTTTCTTAATTTCAAGTATATGGCAGTTTTAGTGATGTCCTTGTTAGTAACTTTTTTTTTTTTTTGCGGTATGCGGGCCTCTCACTGCTGTGGCCTCTCCCGTTGTGGAGCACAGGCTCCGGACACGCAGGCTCAGCGGCCATGGCTCACGGGCCCAGCTGCTCCGCAGCATGTGGGATCTTCCCGGACCGGGGCATGAACCCGTGTCCCCTGCATCAGCAGGCGGACTCTCAACCACTGCGCCACCAGGGAAGCCCCTTGTTAGTAATTTTTATTGATAGCATTGTTATAAAATGTGTTCTTATGATACCAATTCTTTTAAATGTGTTGAAACTTGCATAATGCAACACTATATGGTCAGTTTTTATAAATACTCTCAGTAGCTATTAGGTACAATATTCTATCCATTTAGTAGGTTAAACTTTTTAATTGTTTTATTTTCACATCTTCTATGTCTTTGCTGATATTTTGAATGCTTGGACTCATAATTTCTGAAAGTATGATATGAAAATCTATTGCAATGGTGGTAGAGCTATCTATTTTTATATTTTCTGTCAACTTTTGCTTTATGTATTTGAGGCCTTGTGATTAGGTGCATAATAGTTTAGAATTATTTTAACTTACTATCAAATTAAATTTTTTATCATTAAGTAGTGTCCCGATACCTATAGCAACACTGTTTGCTTTAAAGTCCATTTTTTTCCTAAAATTTCCATAACCACAATAGTTTTCTTTTGACTGGTATTCATCTGCATATATATTTTTACCCTTTTCCTTTTAATGTTTCTGTATCCACTTTTTTTTTTTTTTTTTTTTTTTTGGCAGTATGTGGGCCTCTCACTGTTGTGGCCTCTCCCGTTGCGGAGCGCAGGCTCAGCGACCATGGCTCACGGGCCCAGCCGCTCCGCGGCATGTGGGATCTTCCCGGACCGGGGCACGAACCCGCGTCCCCTGCATCGGCAGGCGGACTCTCAACCACTGTGCCACCAGGGAAGCCCTCCATTTGTTTTTAATGTGTTTCTTTTTAAAAAGTCTGTTAATTATTGTCTTTAACTGGAGAAATTAACCTGCTCACACTTATTGTGATTACTGAAATTTTGTGTTATAACGTCCATATTTTATATTATTTTGTAATTTCTATCATTTCCATGTTCCTTTCTCTCTCCTTTCTTATTTTGGATTGATCGGTTAGTTTTTCTCATTTCATTGTTTTCTATGGTAGTTTAAGAGTTATGCATTCTATTTCTATTCTTTTCATGGCTACTATAGAAACTTAATATACATAATTTATCAAAATGTAAAGTTAATCAACACTAAACCCTCTTTCCAGATAACATGAAGCCCTTAAAATACTTCAGTTTCAATCACTCCTTCTAACATTGTGGTATTGTTATTGTGTATTTTGTTTCTATTTTTTAAATTACTCCCCAAGAACATTATTATTATTATCTCATTCTTCTTATTTTATATATCAATGTTTTTCCAGATTTACCCACATATGTTCCCCTTTCTTTGTTTTTCTTTCTGTATCTCATTCTTTCTATCTGGAATAATATCCTTTTCTCCTGAAATAGATGCTTAAGGATTTCCTTTAGTAAGGCTCTGCTGCTAGCAAACTCTCTCAGGTTTTGTTTTTCTTAAAAGATCTTTATTTTATCCTGGTCCTTGAAAGACACATGTGATGGATACAATCTTCTTTTCTTATGCAATTATTTGTCTTTCCGTTAGTTAAAGTGGTCTGTAACAGATGAGTATTTAGAATCCACCTATCAGTGTGGCTGTCCGCACTTGGAAACAAGTTGCACCTTTACCTAGATGGTGGGTTTAGAGAAAACTGGAACCACCATTCCCCTTCCTTTGGAATAAAAGAAGGCTCTCTTGCCCAAGCACCACAGAGGTGGAAATGCCCACCTCTTGATTAAAACACGTGGCTCTAAATGTCTTCTATTAAAATGTAACTTCTCATCAGTAGGAAGGAATAGTATTAGTCATTATTCACTGTCAGCTTCACATGGTGAATTAATTCATGGAGTGCTAGGTAATGTTGTCAGCTTGGAGGAGGGCCACATAGGGATGAACAGGAAAATTACTTTTTGGTAGAAGGAAGGGAGGAGGACAGCTAACAAGTGAGGAGCACTGCCCCAAGAAGTCTGTCCAGGAGACAAGGTAGGACAATCTAGATCAGAAGCTGCTGGCAGGAAGGCACTAATTCTTGGTGGTGGGTGCGTGGTAGAGTGCTGATCACGTGTTTCCATGTTCTTGTCAATTCCCAGCTCTGAACTCTTCAGCCCATGCCTTCCCGTTTCTTCCTCAGACACAGCCTTGAGAAAATAAAGTATCAGACGAGAACATTCTCCACTAAGCTGAATTGCTGCTCTCCCACCTCCCTCACAATTTTGCTTCACAAACTTCTTCTTCCCCACTTTTTCTTCTTACCACTTTCTCTTCGATCTTCACTTTTAATCATGCTTGAGTCACTAAAAATCAAAACCCAAAACCTGTTACTGGCACCAATGTAATACAGTAGTCACTGTAGAAAACTTGGAAAATATAGAAAAGTCCAAAGAAGGAAAATAAAACCCACGAATCAACTTACCACTAGAAGATAATCACCTTTAACATTTTTGTATATTATTGTTTGAATTTTTTTGTATGTGTGCCCTTTCTCACTCTCTTTATCCACCCTTTTCCCCACATACAAAATCGGGATGATAATGCAGATCAATTTTCCAGTTTACTCTGTCTTCCCACTAAAATACCTTTCTCCGTACTACGTTCCTTCTGTCTTCCTTTCCTCATAAACATCAGGAATCTACACTCCCCGTCTACACTCTGTCTTCTCCTTCAGTTCTCAAACTCTTGAAGACTGTATTCTACCCCAAGCCCCCACTCCCCAGCCCCCACCAGAAGCTGGCAATGCTGTCTAAGACCTTGGCACTGGCAAATCTAACAGACCCTTTTTTCCCCTCATTTTATTCAACCTTCAGTGACAGTTGTCACTATTGATTACTGCCTCTTGGAAACTCTCTTCTTCCTTCATTTCCATGAAAAGTTCACCTTGTTCTTCTTTTTCTCTTTCCTTCTGAGAATACATCTCTGGCTTTTTGGGGTAGCCTTACTTATTAAGTGCTGGTGGTCTTCTGGAGGTACCATTCTCCAGCCTCTGGACAATCACATCTCTGTCAATGATTTGATCTCAAGTTCAGACTTTTCTCCTGAACGCCAAACACACAGCTCTGGATGTCTCACTGGCACCTCAAACTCAACAAGACTGAAGCAGAACTCGCATTGGGAGGATTTCATGGGCCAGAATGGAAATAGCGTCCATCATTCTGCCCACATCCTTTGCCTGGAACTCAGTCACATGGGTGCCCCTAATGCTGGGAAATGGAGTAGCTGGATGCCCAGGAGGAAAGGGGACGCAGCTGGAGGATCAACCAGCCAGTCTCCATCACAGCTACCTGTGAGGAGCATGACATGGAAAAACTCACCAAAGGGGTGACTTCAGCAGAGTCTACTGATAAACAATCAGATGGCAAAATGAGAGCTCCCCAGAAATAGCCTTTCGGGGAAGTTTGGAACTGACATCCTTCTGGAGGTTATGCAAGAGAAGCTAGAAAACAAGGACAGATATTAAAAGCAGCACATGAAAGATGACTCGCTTATTCATGAAGCCGTCCAAGATGAGCTCAGTGAAGGAGCATGAGGTCATTAGGGACGCCTCCAAAGTGCCCAGATGCGGCTTTTCTCTCAGCACAGAGACTTTCAATGCCGTTTCGGGAGGACACCAAGACAGCTGAGGCAATGCTTTGGGCACGCTTTCATTTCTTACTGTTCATTTTTTTTTTCCATTTCAGTTGCAAGTTTGAAAATGTTTTATGCTTTGAGATTTCTGGTCTTTATCAAGGATAGCTGAAGTATTTCAGTTCTGTTTTCAGTCTTGATGCCTCTCCTAAACTCTCCCGATCTTTATTCTTCTATTTTTTATTGCCAAGTATCTTCTAGAAAGCGTGGCTTCCGAAGATGAAGGAGGATCAGCACAAGCACAGCCTGGATGCCTGTCCTCCCTGCGATCTCTTTGCTTTGAGCCATTACCTATTAGCTCTCTGTGAAGTGTAAGGCATCAGTCCCATCAGACCAAATGATGGGCTTGACAGATGGAAGGAACATCCTTATAACATCTGTGAATACTTCCTTACCTGCAAAGCAAGGATGAAAGTAAACATGAGTCATTCTTACCAACCATCCTTCTCCTTATACAGACGCTTAGTGAAAGATGTCTTTGAATTACCTGGCCAGTAGGTTTCCACATATACTAAATAATAGTCTTTAAAAGTCTACATTGATTTGATCGTAATCAGGTCTTCTTTCTCTACCTTTTCATTCTCCCTAATGAAAAGCTAATCTTTACAGCTAATGTTACACTAATCTTTACACTTCCATGAAATGAAATTCCCTCATGTATAAAGTGAGTAGAGAATACATTCTCTACCTTTTTTTCCTGAGAGCAACTAAGATGCTTAAACGATATCAGTGACGTGAACATTTTGTGAGAAGAATAATAAGCTTTGCAAATATACGAAAGATCATCATTATTATGATAGATAGGATTGAATGGAAAGACCATGCCCGAGACTTTGATTTGTTACAGACACGATCAGTACCAGCTTGAGTGTCTACTATGTATTATGCATAGTCTCATTTAATTTTTACAAACTTTGAGTCAAGGCTCAGAGAGGTTTAGGAACTTGCCCAAGTTCCCGTGGTTGGTTGGCAATAGACTCATAGACTAAGGCTACGAATTGAATCCAGATCCCTCTGGCTCTGGAACCTGGGTTCTGCACGGTGACTTCCTGCTTCCAGACACCGCGAGTGATGTCAGTAGTGTGAGTGCATGAAATCTGGAGCAGATCTCAGGAGCAGAGGCTTTTAATCATGGGTAGCATCTGACTCATCTGAGGAGGCATCTCCAGAACACAGTTACCCAAATGCAGCCCCAGAGATTGGATCTATTAGGTCCTGGGAAGGGCCAAGGTCTCTGCATTTTGAAAAATTTCCCCAGAAGATCCAACCATTCATCCCTGTTTAAAAACCCCTACACTTAAACGTTAATTAGTTGAGTACAAGCAATGTGCCAGTCTTTATGTAGGCCCTGGGGCACAGACATAAAGAAGTCTGACTCTCATTCTTAATATCTTCTATTTTAGAAGAGAATTGATTATGTAGACTTTGCAACAGAGAGCAATACGTGCTAATGACACGTGCAGTGCTATGGGATTGTGGAGAAGCAAATGCCAGACTTTGCCTGAGCGCCCAAGAAGGCTTCTCAGAGGAGGTTAACACTTGAGCTGATAAGTGCTTGAAGAGCAAGTGCTTATCAGTTGGAAAAAGATGGCGTTTGTCAAACATGCGATGTCTGGTCTGTTGGACTAGCTCAGGTCTGTATGGAAGATGGTGGTTACTTCAGGCTGACTCAGACCTTGATGTCAAGCCACCAGACATTAAGATACTGACCAACAGTTCAGACAGGACCTCCAGGGCAGGGAATAAGGCTTATCCTCTTCCTGAGGCATCAACATAATCCCAGAGTTGATCACCTAAAGGGAGCCTGACTGCACTCTCAAGAGGCAGATTAGAAACCAGGGAGTTGAAATTGCCATTTATGGTGAGAAATAATACTGCCTTTTTCTGCCGTCAGCAAATATGCAGGAGAATCCACTGGGAAGCAGAGGATCGCCAGACGTGCACAGACACAGGAAGGGCTGCCTTCCTCTGCTTCGGCAGCCACCGAGGAGGACACACTCCCGGACACCCCCTCCAAAGGCCACAGGCCCTGCTGCATCCACACGTCAGGAATAGCACCCCAGGTAAGTTGAAACATACATCCTTATTCACAGGCAGCTTTCCACCACAGCACGGTTGGCAGGTAGGAATGGCCTAATCCCTGCAAAAGACAGAAATTATTATCTTTCATTTGGTCCATCTGTACCAGGAGATTTGCCTTCTGCTGATGCCTTATTTAGCTTAATATCCAAAATTAGCATACACAATATGGGGACGCAAAGCTCGATAACAGGGATGAATAATAAATGAGAATGTTGTTGGGTGGAAGGAGGGGGAGCCAGCGATGGATCCTGAGCCCCCAAGAGTTCATCTGAGTGTCAGCAATTTACCAAGGGGCTAACCCACAACTGGATGGTACGGAAATGTGTCTTTATTTACACGGCAAGACCCGAGAACCGGCTTTCCCAACATTGTCCAAACCCTGCTGAAATCCACCTACCCAGGCTGGGGAGGCCTCCAGTCATCTCAATAAACAGTAACCCAAATAAGGCCTTATTGCAGCCGGGTGTTCTCATCCCAGTGCAAGATGTCTTGAAGCACATGTTTCCCAGGGCAGAAGATCAGAGAGAGCGCTGGCGCTGTAAATTACCCAGCAATAAGAACGATCATTTCCTTGGGCTGTTTTTAATTGACAGCAGCTGTCCACCCACCCCGGGTCTATCTAGGATTTCACAACTCGGTGTCGCCACTTGGCACCCCAGGGTCACAGTCAGCCTCCACACAGACCCCCTGGAGGGATGGAGGGATTCGTGTGTGTCCTGCTTTCAGTCGTGTCTAACAGTCACTCCAGTGAGACCCCGTCCTGGGCCCTGCTGTGTCTTGGTCACACTGAGCAGACTATTAAAATCTGAAAATCTCGGAGCTCTCTGAGTTTCTACTACCCATCTGCCTTCTTAAAAGATAATGCAAATAAAATAGTAACTAAAGGCTTATCATAAATTTGTCTGCTCAGAATAAAACCACCTTCATCAACCGTTTTTACATAAAACTATGTGGAATATTAGTGCCACTAATGAAACTTTTTTTCCCATAGATCACGTAAGTTGAGAAAGGTATGAATGCTATACTGAACTGATAACAATTCAGTTTTTTTTTCTTTTTTTTTTTTTTGCCTCTGGTGCTGCCCTGTACTGCCGTTCACGTTTGCCTTCATGAAATACTCACTGAAACAGAAGAAAATCTGCTTATGGGGGAGTATGAGGATTAAACAAGAAAATGTACACGAAAATGCCTATTTCGAGCCTTGCACACAGGGTACTCAGTAAATATGTGTTGAGTTGAAATGATTTTGAAAATAGAATTTCTATTTCGTAAATGTGACACTGCCTCTAAGTACATTTTTCACCCAAGGATTCAGCAACCTTATTTTGGGATTCCTTGAATTTAACTGACTCAGGATCAACGGATACTGAATATGTGTCTTATGACAAGAAGCATCAGGGTAGCTGGTGAGAATCCTAGTAAGAAAACCCACTTATCAAATTCATTTCCAGAGCAGAAGCCACATTTCTTCAGCTCAGCTGTAAAATGTTCATCGTGGGAGTTGTTTCCCTGTCACTGGGGCCGGGTGATGTGGCCCCTCGTTAGCTTCTATACCTGAGATGACTTATAGGCCCCCCTGCCTCTCGAGGACCAATGAGCTGTCAGAAGGGAGGCTGCGGTCCACGAGAGAAGGGGAGGGGAAAGCTTTTGATATAAGTCATTACGAGCTTTGGGATCACAAAAGTCAGTTTTAGATGAGGCTCTGTTGAGTATCCAAAGGGCTGGAAAAAGAAAAATATAGGAAAGGAAAGGGAAGGACGCTTTACACCAGATTTATGGAACTAGTGTGTGAAACACAGCCCAAGTCTGAGGGCCTGCTCTGGAAAGGGAATTAGGCTGAATGGACACTTATAGATGGTAGTGTTTTCAGCTTAACTGAGAAAACTCTAGGCAAGATGGCTTTGGACCCATCTAATAATACTTCCAAGATTACTCAGCTTCCGTGAGCCCCGCTGGTGAATGATAGCAGCTCATACTGTTTGCTTCCTGTGTACCAGGCACTGTGCTAAGAGAGTTACACATACTTTCTCCATTACTCTTTGCGAAGAGCCCTGTGAGTTACGTTTAACTGTCCTCCTTCGTTTAGACTCCACTGAGTCTGCAAGAGGTTAAGTAACTTGTCAGGCTGCACAGGCGTGGAAGGGTCTGCAGGCAGCATAATCTCTGAACCTGCCTCTCTGGAGAGGATTGAGGGAGTGATGAGGGTCTCTGCGACACTCAGAAAGGACCAGCGACCAGCCTGGTCCCCAGTACGTTCTAGTCAGTGGTGGCGAGCTGTCCCTTTCAGGGGGGTCCCCTCACAAACACGTGCATGTTTTCTCCTCTCTCGCCCAGCTGCCAGGATTTGGGAACTAAGGTGAGGAGAAGAAAGGAGTGATTCTTTGGGCCAGTGAGGGATTCTCTAGGGCCTAGTGGACCCAACTCAGGGAAACTCCTCCGAGAATGTCAGGGGCCCCAGCTCTGCAAAAAATGGAATCAGAGAGTCTTAGGATGTTAAAGTTAAAGGGATGTTTGCATTCAGTTACTCCAACCCATGAGTCCGTCTGAAAGCAGTGGGTAGCTGCCTGAGGCCAGAGACGGCAGGAGATCAGGTCTCTCCAGAGCTCTGGGGTGGCTGATGGAGGAGCTCTGAATGCCACGGGCAGACCGCTTTCTGCTCCCGTCGTCCAGGCTGCGTGGAGTCAGGCACTGTCATCATCCTGCGGTGAGGTCGTGCCCGTGAAAGCAGAGCAGGGGCCTGTCAGGAGGCACCTGGGAAACGCAGTCTGGATTCATGTTGAGTATCAAGACCCCAGGTAACCGGAAGTCCAGATGCCTCTTTCTCCCTGACATGAAAGTGTGGGTGTGAAAGTCTTCTTTGTATCTCCAGATTCACTTTCACTGCCTTTACCGAATGTACAGGAGATTCAGTCACTTGGAAATAAGCTCAAGAGAAGAATGAGAATTATAGCCTATTCTTTATTTTCCAGTGTTAGGTTATTCTAGTAGTGGATGACCTCCGTCTTTTCCTTCTCTATCACAGCATGATTTCTTTTTGTGTGTTTTTGCATTTTGGATACTGCCCTTACATTATATGAGAGTGAAGGGAAGGAGAACGGAAGAAGGCCCAATCAGCTGGTCCCGGTCCATGATGGTAGGGGAGGAGGTTCGGTGTCAAGTGGTAGGGGATGTGTTAGTGCAGTGCGGGTTGGATTACACCCAACAGTGTAATATTGGTAGGGATCGCTCCTTGTTCAGAGTAGCCAGGCACAGAAAAGGGCAGAGGGAAGGAGACCAGAATGGTGCTGAAGGGGTAAGTGAGGTAAGCCCAGAGGACAAACTGCAGAGGGCCGATTCTGGGCAATCAGGAGAGAGCTTGGGGCCCCGGAACCTGGTTGAAAGAAAGCAAACATTGCAAAAAGAGGCAGGGCAGCCAATACCACGTTTGCTCCTTGAACTAGCTTTGTCAATGGTTAAAGCAAGTACACATGGATTTCACTTTACTCTTCATGAAAGCAATATTTTGTGATGACAGGAAAAACTTCAGACTGAGCGGTCCTGGAGAACGAGCTTCTAGTCCTGATTCCATTAAGTATTTGTGTGACCCTGGGGACACTACTTAACCCCTTTGAGACTCATTTTTTTAACTGAGGTAACGCTGATTTATAACATTATATGTTTCATGTGTACAACATTATAGTTCTACTTCTGTGTATCCTACAACATGTGCACCGCCAATAATTTACTTTCCATTCATCACCGTAAAGTTGACCCCGTTTACCCATTTTGACACCCCCAGCCTGACTACCCCTTCCCCTCTGGTAACCACTACTCTGTTCTCTAGATCAATGTGTTTGCTTTCGTTTGGCTTGGTTTGTTCATTTATTTTGTTTTTGTTTATTAGTTTTTTAGATTCCACATATGAATGAAATCATACGGTATTTGTCTCTCTCCATCTGACTAATTTCCCTTAGCATAACGCCCTCAAGGTGCATCCGTGTTGTCCCAAATGGCAAGATTTCATCCTTTTTATAACTAAGTAGTATTCCATTGCATGTACAGACCACATCTTCTTTTCCCATTTATCTGCTGATGGACACTTATGTTGCTTCTGTATCTTGGCTATTGTAAATAGGGCTGCAATGAACATAGGGGTGCCTATATCTTTTTGGATTAACGTTTTCGTATTCTTTGGATAAATATCCAGAAGTGGGAAAGCTGGATTTCATGGCAGTTCTAGCTTTAGTTTTTTGAGGAACCTCCATACTGTTTTGCATAGTGTCTGCACCAATTTACATTCTTACCAACAGTGCACAAGGGTTTGCTTTTCTCCACATCCTTAACAACACTTGTTATGTCTTGTCTTTTTGATGATAGCCATTCTGACAGGTGTGAGGTGATGTCTCATTGTGGTTTTGATTTGCATGTCTCTAGTAATTAGTGATGTTGAGCATCTTTTCATGTGCCTGTTGGCCATCTGTACATCTTCTTTGGAAAAACAAGGGTCATTTTTTTTGCCATCTGTAAAATGAGACAATTGCATTGGATGTGCCTGGGGATTTATTTCAGCTCCAAATTAGGATAATCGTGACCATTGAAGTCAGCACAATTTATGATGCATCCGTGCCTGAGAAGTCTTTCCTCAGGGCCTCCATCTGGTGATGCTGCAGGTGTATTTTTGGTGTGAAAGCAGATGTCAGCTCAAAGAATTAGATATGCCTTTTACACATCTTAGCTGATACATGTCACGCAAACCCCTGGGTGGCCCAAAACAGATAGTGGAGTGAATCAGGGGCAGGCTTGACTTGCAAAGCTGACCTGGAACGTCCACCTGCCCAGACGTTTCTGTGTCCTCAGTGCTTTAAAAATCTGGGTGAGCAGAACGGGTGTTTGTTATAGTATCCTTTCTACTTTTCTGTATGTTTAAGGTACTTCATGACAAAACTGATCTGTATTTACTTAAGAAGATGTGAGACGAGCACCCTGGTGTGGTGAAACAGCCGACAGTATTTTGGAATCTGTCAGGCGGGCAGGCTGAGCAGAATTAAGAGTTTTCGGAGGCTCAGGACTCATGGTAGCCCCACCCTGCCCACTCCCAATACAGGTTAGACCTCCCTGACTTTCCTTCTCTGCCTCTCTCCTCCGGTGGGACGTGGGCGGGCTGTAGCCCAGGATGCTGAGGAGATAAAGCCTGAGCTCTAGGAGCGCCCCGCTGTATCCCACTTCCGGGCCTTGGGCTGGGACTGGAATTTTCTCTGGTACAGTGGAGCTGTGCTCAGTTACGGATTTCCTGCAGTCCTAAAGCTGCTCAGGAGAGAAGGAAATGGAGGTGATGATACAAATGGGAAGAGACAAAAGGCCGAGGCTCGCTCATACTTCCTATGGAGTTATAAGCGGTTGCTTTTCCAGAACACAAATATTTATAGCAGACACAATAGCGTGAAGACAACAAGCATTCCAGGCCACATACGGAAATGGAATTTATGGATTTATGTGTCTGTTGAAGACCTTGGCGTTATGGGGCGGGAACTGGGGAGATCACTTTCATACAACAGAGGGGCCCTTTGCTCCCAGTAACATGTCTTTAAGCATCTTCTCATGGAACTTGGCAACAGCACTGAAAGCTGAAGATGAAAAATTTAATAAAAAGGATAAACCAGTGACTTCAACTGCTGAGAATAAATCCACAGTCACTCCTGCCTGGAGACCTCCCAGTTTTATAGAAATCAATTTCTTGACAATTTCAGTCCATTTTCCACATACGTAATAAGAATCTTAGAGACGTTCACCGAGGCTAACCGTCCTTCTTTCCTTTCCTTTAAACAGAGAAGGCGCATATTAGAAAGCAAATGTCCTTTCCTTTCCCTTAAGTATCGGTATTGGAGGAAGTTGGCAATTCTAGAAACTAAAGTATGAGTTTAAAAGGATGTAGCTAAGGCACTGCTGGCATAACAAATGTGAAGTGGGAATTTTCTGCTGCCAAACTTTATTTTATATATTAAATTACAAACTATTTCCCCCAATTATCCAGATTATTACTTAAATTCTTTTTGGTTGTATTGTTCCTGCCTAAATTCAGGGTAGTTAAACTTTGGACTCTATGTCTTAAGCTCTATTTTAGACCTTAATAAAACACTTAATTCTTTTAAAATAAAATTAGGATTTAAACGCTTCTTTCTTAGCTTGGTCCTGAAACTTGGTATGCTACTCTCTTAAGGGACTTCAAGTTAAAAGACTTCCAAAAACCCAACTCTCTCTCTTTTCCAAATTAGACAAACTATTTCCCTCACTGCCTTAATTCCATGGATCCAGAGTAAAATTAATTGAATTGCATTTTTAGGTAACTGGTAAATAGTAATAATTTCTAATGTATTTGTCAGAGATGTCTTATTTAATTTAATTTAATTTATTTTTTTAGAGATATCCTATTTTAGACTGTAGTGGAAAGACAGGCTGTGAAGTCATACAACCCTGGATTTGAATGCCGACTTTAGCACATGCTATGATCTTGGTAAATTTTCCTATCCACTCAAAGCCCCAGTTTTTTTGTTTTTGTTTTTTTGTTTTTTTTTTTTTGCGGTACGCGGGCCTCTCACTGTTGCGGCCTCTCCCGTTGCAGAGCACAGGCTCCGGACGCGCAGGCTCAGCGGCCATGGCTCACGGGCCCAGCCGCTCCGCGGCATGTGGGATCCTCCCGGACCAGGGCTCGAACCCGTGTCCCCTACACCGGCAGGCAGACTCTCAACCACTGTGCCACCAGGGAAGCCCCCAATTCGTAATTTTTGATGGCAAAAGTAATGTGTGTTCATTGTAGATAATTCAGAAAATATAGAAAAACATAAACATAAAAAAATTCACTTGTTATTGCACTACCCAGATATAACCCCTGAGAAAACTTTGTGGTATTGCTTTCAGATTGATTTATAAATTACATATGTTGAGAATGTACCAGAATACACAAATAAATATATCATGAACTTTTCCCACTTTTCAAGTCTTTTATGATGTTATCTTAGTAGTTAAGCAGTTGTTATAGCATGGATTTACCAATATATATTTATTACCTATTATCCAATTAATATTATTTTCTAGTTTTACATAATTAAGTGGAGGCATATAAGAATAGCCTTGTAAACAACTATCATTTGTTAAGCATTTATTATTTTTTAGTTACTATGCTAAACATAGGACATGCATTGCTTTGATTATTTTTAAATAATTTATTTTATTGAAGTATAGTTGATTTACAATGTTGTGTTAATTTCTGCTGTACAACAAAGTGATTCAGTTATACATAGGTACATACCTTGATTATCTCAACCCAATTTTTGATTTGATATTTTTAGTCCATTTAATGGATCAAGAAAATCCATCAGGCTCAGAGATATCCAGTGTCACAGAACCATTAAATAAAGGAGTGGGAATTACAACTCAGCCTTTGTGGTAAAGTCCTGCACATGGAATTTTGGGGTCAGGGATATGAATATTTACAAGCCTTTCGAGACATGTAATAACCAAATTGCTCTCCAGATGTGAATTTACATGAGCAGTAAACCAAGTGCTTTTATTTTTAACAGTTTCCAGGGAAGGAAATTCTGCAGCATCTCTTCTTGACTGTCTCTTGACTACCTATTTTGATAACTCTTCCAGGCAACAGGCTCTTTTCTGTAGACCAGCTGAACTCCACCGCTCCTGGCTTCAGTAATTCTTTTAAAAAGTGAAGGACAAACCAGTTTCCTTAATACTTATTCTTTGAACACTGTAAAACAGTAGTTTAAGACATTATGTTCATTTATTGATATGTTCACATGATATCTTTTTCTAGAAAATTGTGGGATGGTCGTGATAGCCCTCAAACATTTTTGTTCTATTCTTTACCTTTCCTATGTAGGGTATATTTCCCATCTCCTTTCATTTTTTTGCTTATTCCTGGGTCTTCTAAGCTCAATTAAAAGAGCAAAGATCTAAGTTAGACATAATACTATCTCTATTCTGAGACTAAAACTGATGGTAATGGAAAAGTCATTTTCTGACTTTTGAAAGCAACTGTCTTTTCATAGTTGCATTTCTTCCTCCTGAGCTCTACCTGTCGAATCTTTATCCTCTGTGCACATGTGGTGCTATTTTTTAATTTCATTCCTGGTGAACTTCATCTTGTTTTTTGTTTTTTCGGGTTTTTCCCCCTTCGAAACATTTGTTTAACTCATCCTAGTGACTGAATTCCGCATCTCTCTTCCAACATGTTAACTTCCCTGCCTCACTTGGCAGCATCCGTCAAGTGAGACGGGTGTGTTCTCCATTCTTTCTTCCAGGTCAGTGACAAAGAAATGCAACCACGCTAATTGTGGGGATGACCCCTGGCAGACGTCACTGGCCGCGGTCTCTGGCGAGTGATCGGTCATGAGCCGTGCGTGGCTAACTCAGCTTTGGACGCAGAGATATAAGGTTATCAGCCAACTACAACCCCATGAAACTTGCCACTGGCAGTTCAGATGCTTATTTTCAGAAGCACAAGAATGAAAACTTGAACAGCAGTTCTCTCCTGGAGGAAAAAGAGCTCTGCCTGCCACCCCCTTACTCCGTGACCTTGGGCAGCCCAGATCCTTACTGTGTGTTAGCTCCTTCCAGCCCTTGAAGGGCTTGGATGGCTTCACTCTAAAGTTCTACTTGGTTCTAAAACTCCCCAGTTCTGGGAAAGGGATGGACTGGGAGTTTGGGGTTGGTAGATGCAAACGATTACATTTAGCATGGATAAACAACAAGGTCCTAATGCATAGCACAGGGAACTATGTTCAATATCCTGTGATAAACCATAGTGGAAAAGAATATAAAAAAAGAATGTATATCTATGTATAACTGAGTCACTTTGCTATACAGCAGAGATTGACACAACATTGTAAATCAACTATATGTCAATAAAAAATAAATAAAATTAAAAAAAAAACCCTCCCTAGTTCCCATTGAAAACCGACCTATTTTTCTAAAAAAGACAAACAATGGCCAACATATCCATGAAAAGGTGCTCAACTCCAATAATCACGAAGGAAATGCAAATCCAAACCACAGTGAGATATCGCCTCACACCTGTTAGGATAGCTTGTTAAAAAAACAAAAGACAGCAAACGTTGTCAAGGATGAGGAGAAACTGGAACCCTTGAGCACTGTCGGTGGGATTCGTAAGCTGATGCAGCCACTGTGGAAAACAGAATGGAGCTTCCTTAAAACTTTAAAAATAGAAACACCATATTATCCAGCCATCTCACATCTGAGTATTTATCCAAAAGAATTGATCTGGATCTCGAAGAGATACCTGCACTCCCGTGTTGATTGCAGTGGTATTCATAATAGCCAAGATAGAGAAACAACCCAGGTGTCCACTGAAAGATGAATGGATAAAGAAAGTGCAGTCTACATGTACAAGGGAATATTATTCTGCCTCAGAAAAGAAAGAAATCTTGCTATTTGCAACAATGTGGGTAGACGTGGAGGACATTATATCAATACTAAGTGAAATGAGCCAGACACAGAAAGACAAATACTGTATGATCTCACTTATATGTGGAATCTACAAAAGCTGAACTCGTAGAAGCAGAGAGTGGAGTGGTGGTTACCAGGGACTGGGGTAGGGGAAATGGAAGATTCTGGTCAAGGGTATCGAGTTTCATTTATGCAGGATGAATGGGTTCTGGAGATCTAATGTAAAGCATGGTGACTATAGGTTACAACAGTGTCCTGTATAATTGAAATTTGCAAAGAGGGTAGATCCTAAGTGTTCTTACTACACACATACACACACACACACACACACACACACACACACACACACACACACAGTTACCATGTGAGGGAATGGATGTGTTCATTAGCTTGATTGTAGTGACTATTTCACAATGTATACATATATCACATTGTCAATTTACACACTTTAAGTATATATAAAAGAAAAACAAAAAAGAAAACTGACCCATGTCACAAAGGTCACTGTCTCCTCAGAGGCCCATGTCTTTGGGCTTCACCCTCCTTCCAGGGTTTGCAGGTCCTTCTCCCTCTCTCACTGTCCCCTCGCAGGTGTGAACACACTCCAGCTCCTTGGGCTTTGCTCCATCTCGGGCTACCACTGTCTCTCTTTCTTTCTCATCTCACATTCTCCACATGGGGATTTACACTCACCACTGGTCTGAATGTTTGCATCCCCCCAAATTCATATATTGAAACCTAATCCCTAATATCATGGTATTAGGAGGTGGGGCCTGGGGGAGGTGATTAAGTCATGAGGGTGGAGCCCTCACGAATGCGATTAGTGCCCTTCTAAAGAGACCCCAGAGAGCTCCCTCGCTCCTTCCCTCATGTAGGACACAGTGAGAAGTCGGCAGTCTGCAGTCTGGAAGTGGGCTCTCACCAGATGCCGAATCTGTTGGCATCTTGACTTTGGGCTTCCAGCCTCCAGAACTGTGAGAAGTAAATTTGTGTTTATAAGTCACCTTATAAATACCATGGTCCATGGTATTTTGTTACAGCAGCCCGAATGGACCAAGACACTAGCCGTTTCTTCTTCATGACTTTTCAAACATTGAAAACCCATAACCATTTTTCTTCCATCTAAATCAAGATAGAGAAATTGTTCCAGCTAAGGGTGGGGCTCCACCCTCTTCCAGTGCAGTCTTTTCTGATTCCTGGAGGCCCAATACTTATGTCTCTGTTCATTCCCAGGAGGGAACGGGTGGTGGCTCTTGCCTGGGCAGGAACTATATAAAAGCAGGGCCCGTGTTTGGCGAGGCCACTCATGTTTGGGTACCCTCAAATAAATCCCATCTTATGGCCTTGATTTCCCAGTTCTGTCACTGACTAGCCAAGTCACCTCCCTACTCTGTCTTTCAAGCATCTTTACGTGCAAGCAGCATAGCAAGGGTGATCCTCCACCAATCTTGGAAAGTGGCCGAGATGTCCCAGTGAGACAGCAGGCATGACAATGCTTAGTGGCCTGCACATCCTTCCCCTGGCGGTAGGTGAGGTTCTTGTCATTATTATTATCCCTGGCAGTAGGTGTGTCCAGGTGGGTAAGAGAATGATGAGGAAGCCAGGTACCCTTCTAGAATCCTGCCTCTACACCGCCCCCTGCCCCAGAAAATGGTACCCTGGGATAAAGTGAGATTCTCCTTTCCCCTGAAGCACATGTGTAACTGCCCCTTATTTTGCTCCAACTCTGTTCTATAACTTTTCATTTGGCAGACTGGGAAAGGCTCGGGAAGTTGAAGGAATTTGTTGAAGTTCATTTGTTCATGGTTGGTATGTGGAAGAGCAAGACTTCAGACCCACTTCTGTTTGACTGCAAAGCCCTCCTGCTGCTTGCCACTCAGACTCCAGGATACCGTGCTCAGGGGGAGAAAGTTGGATGGTTCTCCAACAGCCTTGGAACATTTGGCGTGACAGACACACACCCCTCTGCCTCAGGACCTTTGCACTGGCTGTTCCCTCTGCCTAGAATACTCTTGCTGCTGTTATTTGCATGGCTCACTCTCTCCTTTACTCAAGAGACCCCTTCTGAGTGAAGCCTTTCCAGGCCATTTATAATTGCAGCCCCACCCCTACCCCGCATTCCCCTTACCCTGCTCTGCTTTGCATCTCTTTATCATCACACTCCACCCAAGCGTTCCTGAGCGTCTGACTGACATTCTTCGAACATAGGAACTCAGTTCCGATTTGGAGAGCAGGGGGTATATTTTACTTAGGTATTTTCTTTGTTATCTGTCCTCTGCTGTTGCCACGAAGGCAGTTATTCTCCTGTTTTGTTCACTGCAGTATTGCCAGCGCCTGGACCAGTGCCTGGAACCTGATAGGTGTTGATAAATGTCTGTGAGTGAAGGCCTGTGCGTGTCCACAGCAGCGGATGCTGTGGTCCAGAGGGTGGGTTGGAAGCAAGAGCTCAGCAACAGGGTAAGGAGGGAAAGTTCCAGCTGCTAAGGGGGCCAGGCCTAGCAGCTCCTTGGGGGCAACGAGGTGTCCAGGGCTGCGGCCTTAAACGATACTTGTTCTAGACGACGCATCCCCTCTGCTGCACCAGGAAGAAAGCTGTGGAGGCACTGAACCCACCCACAGGTGCAGTGGCCACGTTGAGGCTTATGTCCACACAGCACACAGACTGGAGGCCACTTTTCATTGGCTCACCACTCCATGTCTTAAGTTGGTCTTGAAGCCTTGGGCACATCTGAGACGTCGTCATGATGGCTCTGGGGCTCAAAGACCAGTGAGAGAAACTGGGGACATCGTTTCTTCAGTGCAGAAGACCCCAGGTAAAGTTGGCCCGCCTGTGGCCCATGGTCCCCTGAGTCCACCTCTAGGAGGTCACCCAGCCTGCTGCCCCGCACTAATGACCTACGGTTGTGTCCTGGTCCTGCTGCTGGATCGTGAGGCCTTAATACAGTGCAGGAGCTCTGCCATCAGAATTCCTGGGTCAGATCGCGGCGCCAGCACTGAGTCACACTGTGACATTGGCCATGTTACTTAAAGTGGTCTGTGCCTCTATTGGCTCTTCTGTAAAATGGGAACATTGATGTCTTCTTCATAGGACTGTTGTGAGGATTACAGAAATGAGGATATGTCAGGTCCCTGGAGTTGAGCCTCGTGTGTTGTCGAGTTTTACTACACGTTGTCCAGGCATCCCCAGTGCACAGCAGGACGGCTGGTGCAGTAGGTGCTCAACACAAGTCTACTGGGGACACGAAGGGAGTGAGACGATGGAGGCACAGCTTGTGACGAGTTAGCTCGGCCTCTGAACCAGGCAATGGCTGTGTGCTGGGGGAGCAGCCCTCCCTGTGCAGCTCTAAGACAGGAGCACCTCTGTCAGCCTGATCTCAAAGCCGTGTCCGGGACGTAAACCGACAGGGTTTCTAGTGACTGAAATAGGGGTGGGAAGGACTGAGTTTATAAATATAACTACAAACACATACTTGGTAACTAAGCAATTTGGTAAAGATCCCCACTCTAGAGGGAATTTTCCCTTTGCAAATGAGCATAATTGCAATGGTTTCATGCAGGCCTTTGGGTCGTGTGTCCGAGAGTGGCCATCTTTTTACTGATGGCTGCAAAGCCCCGAAGGTCAGGTGAGGTGTAAATGCAGGTCTGCAGTCCCCTGTGGGCACAGCGGAAGGTCACTCCAGACCGGATGTCTCCACTCGGTCCTTCCATGGCAATCGCTGTGGTTGCCCATCGGCTCCCATCAAGGCCTTCGTCCCTGCATTCTCTGCAAGGCTTGCACCAATAGCTAAGGTTTTTCTCAATTCAGTTTATGATCCAGGCATTGAAGTGAGTTTGCATGCTTGTCCCTCTGCGCTTCCCCTGCACTGGAGGTGACTGGGGTCAGAGAAGCAGAAGGAGGTAGAGGAAACACGCAGTTAGGTGCACCACCCGCTCCAGCACCAGAAGCACGACGCTTGACTTCTTGACCTCCCAGACCGAAGGCAGGAGCCCCATCTCCCCCACCAAGCCTCACCGACCGGGGTGATGCAAAGCTGACCTTCTTATTCCTCTGGTCTCCAAAAGGAAATGCCCGCTCCCGGGGAAATAACAACTCATCACCATCATGTTATCTTGCTCTCGAGGGAAATCACTTGTTTTTCTGTTTCTTCTTCAATCAACCAACCATCCTCTTCTCCGCGTGTCATCACCGTCCATAAGTTGACTTCATAGAACTTGAATCGCTCAGCCTGGACTGGTTGGGATACCCAAATTCAAAAACAATCACATTCTTCTTTTTTTAGGATGAAGAAATATCCTATTAGTTTGCGGATGGCTAATTGTGTTTTCTTTCAGTAAGTTGCATTTGAGATCATATTGGGCAGGGTTGATATTACAACATTCATCTAGTCAATCCCCTTACCGAGAATTTTATCAATTCCCAGAGCAGCTCTGTCTGTTTATAGAATTGATGAGGTTTGAGGACACATTCTCTCAGAAAGAATTTCCCATTCTAAGAACTGAAGATTCTAATGTTATCTGAGCCATATTTTATAGAGACAGAGCTAGTCCTCCTGGGGTTGACAAGACTCCAATCTTCTTTCTTTACGTGAACTGTGAACCCCAGAATTTGGGGCGCAAGGCAGGATGCTTGGTAGGGCTGTTCTTTTGTGTATAAGCCAAGTACATAGTGCTGTTTCTGGATCCAAGAACTCCTGGTACACACACACACACACACACACACACACACACACACACAGATCACTGGGAAATAACTCTTGTTTCAGGGCAAGTGTGACCCCATAGATGTGTGGAGGGTACCGTGACAGTGGCTTGGTGTCTGTTGTTCATTGCAGTGGCCACGCCTGGCTGTCTGCAGGTATGAGCTCTGACCTGTTGGAGGAGATAATTGGAAGGACATGACTGTCGTTGACTTGAAAGTTGGGCCTGAGCAAAAAAAATACTGCTCAACCCCCTCCCCTGCCCTTGGAATGTAGGCTCTGCACACTATTCCCACAGCCAGAGCCATTTTCAAGGGTGCAGCCTTGAGAGATCAGTGTGTTTTGAGACCATCTGGAGGGTATATGTAACTGAACCCTGTTAAGGTCTCTAAACTTTCAAGATCCTGGCGGGCAGTGGCAGAGATCTTCTCGTCTTGAGGCCGCCCAAGACAAACCTGGTATGTGAGTTCCCTTGCTTATTAAGGCTGTCACCTACCAGTCTAGAGTGGTCTGCTTCTTCCTTTGGTCTCTCCTTGCCCTTCATGTATGAGGGCCAGCTCCGTATTTCACCCAGGAATTTCCCAAGGTTGTGAACCAACACCTCCATGCATTCTGAAAAGCACAACATAGAAAGAGAATGCAAAACACAATATCTAACCCTTGCAGTCCAACTCCTCTGCTTAGCATGCCCGTGCCGCAAGGGCCTAGCTTCTCCAGGATCGTCCCCACCCTTGGAAGGAGTTGGACATCACCTTGTGTTGGCATTTGACAGGTAACACAGGGTTCCATCTGCACACAACTTTTCCTGAGAATTGTTCTACCAAGTGCTGGGGAAAAGAACCACTGGAAAGGAGCAGAAGGAACAAATGCCAGAGATCACACAGGCGTAGGACTAATTTGTGTTCCCTTCAGCCAGAGACGAAAAGCCTTGGAGTTCATGGGACATTGGGCAGAGAACACAAATGAGGTTTGTTTTTTTTTAAGAAGATGTTGGGGGTAGGAGTTTACTAATTTTATTTATTTATTTTTTCTGTGTTGGGTCTTCGTTTCTGTGCGACGGCTTTCTCTAGTTGTGGCAAGGGGGGCCACTCTTCATCGCGGTGCGCGGGCCTCTCACTATCGCGGCCTCGCTCGTCGCGGAGCACAGGCTCCAGACGCGCAGACTCAGCAGTTGTGGCTCACGGGCCCAGTTGCTCCGCGGCACGTGGGATCTTCCCCGACCAGGGCACGAACCCGTGTCCCCTGCGTCAGCAGGCGGACTCTCAACCACTGCGCCACCAGGGAAGCCCCACGAATGAGTTTTGACTCAGCAGTGGCAGGGAGGTGGGGGTGGGGGGAATTTGCCTGAGACTAAAGGCTGTTCTGGTCTCCCTTAACAAAGCTTGAAAGCAAGTCTCAAAATGAGTAAACTGTTTCAAAGTAATTTAACTGCATCCCAGAAAAAAGCTCTAGAATATTTACAGAAATTCAAAAATATTTAGGGCTTCCCTGGTGACAATAATATTATTTAATTAAAAACTTTATTCAGATATTACCAATGGTCCAACATTGTCCTTTGTAGAAAAAGGAAACCCAAGGCCTTGCATTCCATCGCCATGTCTTGGTAGCCTTTCTTAATCTGGAATGGCTCCCGAGGCTTTATGTGTTTTTCATGACACTGGCACTTTTGAAGAGCACAGGTCAGTGACTGTGCAACACGTCCCTCATTTTGGGTGTATCTGCTGATTCCTCGTGATTGGGCTCGGGTTGTACCCTCTGGGCCATCCGTCATACCACAAGAGCGACAGTGTGTCTCTCTCTGTGCATCAAGTCCAGAGGCCCTGCAGTTGATCAGTTCCACTCCTGGAAACGGTAACTTTGGTGATGTGTTAAGATGGTCCCTGCCAGGTTTCTCCTCTGAAAAGTGATTTTACATCTTGTAATTAATAAGGGTTTTGTGGAGAGAGATTTTGAGACAACATTAGTCCCTGTAATCTCAACCACTTCCACCCACTGGCTTTGGCATTCATTGATGAAGACTCTCTACTTTTAATAGGCCTCCAGGGGATTCTGGTGTGTGCTGCTTGGCCTGGTCTGAGGACCAGTGCTTGGGAACTTCTGCACTTAGTGGACAGTGACCTCTCCAGACCTCTCCAGGGTGGTCCCAGCATGTGGCCTGGTGTCTGGTTCACAACAGGTGTCCCATGAGTGGTAGAAAGGAAGCCAGAGGCAACTGTGTGCTCTCTCTGGGCTGTGGGCCATCCTCAGTAAAATGAGGACAATAAGTATTTGTAACTGTGATGTTTTATGATTGTTTAAGTTTCCTCTTCCCCCATGAGAGGGTAATTCCATTATACAATGCTTTCTTCAACATGGGAGCCTGGGGTTGTGTGTGTTGAGGAAAAACAAGAAACCAAGATGCTCTACAGCTCAATACATGCCACAGGAAATGAAGGTTGGAATTAGTTTATCCATTCATTCAACAAATATTTATTGCACACCTTCTGTGTGCCAAGCCCTGCTACCAAGCAGTATGCAGTGGTAACAAGATAGGCATGGGTCCCGCCCATGGAATGTGTCATCTTGTGATGCTAAGAAGTACCATTTTTCTCTGCACTAGTCCAGCATTTGGTGATGAGCAAGGGCAGACTTCCAGAAACAATGCTCTCTTCCCTCTCAGGTTATTCCCGAAGCACCTCTCAGGAGAGTTGGGCAAAGCTGTGCATACAATGTATAAAAAGGAGCTCTTGTTTGAAAGAAGCTTGTTACTTCAGAGCTGCCTGTGAGATTCATCCATGGCATTCTTCACCTAAACTTTCTACCTATTTGTGTTGTGGAAAACACACTTTGCATTGTTCTTAAAGGAATGAATCTGAATCTGATCAGGGTCCATTTTCTTTCTCAAACCAGCCTGTAGAGTGAAAGCCAAGATAACTCTCGATACTTTCTGATTCATAAGCAAAGTCGAGCCACTTATACAGATGAACTTTCCAGAAGAAAATTAGTGAGGTCATGATAGTGAGTTAATTGGCACAGTACTGACATGCACATTATAATTTGGATGAGTAAACTAATGTTGTACAATAAACTTCTCATAACAAATACAATTTTCTAAAGCAAACAAAAGAGTGAGGAATGCAGTTCTCCATAACAACCCTGCAAAGCAAACACAGCCTAGAGATTAAAGGTTACATTACAGATAAGATAATAATAATGCCTTTGGAGTTTACAAACAGAATGTCACAGGAGAATTTCTTTCTTTCTTCTTTTTTTAAAGGAATCTTTATTTTTTTTAATACGTTTATTTATTTTATTTATTTATTTTGGCTGCATTGGGTCTTTGTTGCTGCACGTGGGCTTTCTCTAGTTGCAGCGAGCAGGGCTACTCTTCGTCGCCGTGCACAGGCTTCCCATTTCGGTGGCTTCTCTTGTTGTGGAGCACAGGCTCTAGGCACACGGGCTTCAGTAGTTGTGGCACGTGGGCTCAGTAGTTGTGGTGCACGGGCTTAGTTGCTCCATGGCATGTGGGATCTTCCCGGACCAGGGCTTGAACCCGTGTCCCCTGCATTGACAGGCGGATTCTTAACCACTGTGCCCCCAGGGAAGTCCCCACAGGAGAATTTCTTGCAAACAAATTGGCCTAGACTCAGTTGGACAATATACAATATAAGAATTTGTCAAACTGGTTTGCATGTATATCCTTGAGTGTTTTTGAGGGGTTTGACATATTCCCAACCTTCTGCCGTAACTTTGTAATAAGATGTGACCGTGAGTTCAGTGCCATGGATTCTCAAAATAACCTTTGTCAACTGCTTTCTCAATCTGTCAAGGTCTGTTGAAACTTGTGGCCTCTGCTTTCAACTATATTCTTAACCAAAGCTGAATATAAGAAGGTAGAGCTTGTTGTTTTCTGTTTTCATGAATCATATTTATTGATATGTGGCTATTCTAGTTTTTAAGCCCCCAGTACTCTGCTGTTCACTGGATCTGTTTACTGGACCTATTAAACTATTCATCATAGTTCACACCAAGGTGATAGGACTTAACAAAAGTCACTTCACTCGGGGTCCTTGTTTATGTCTACTCCCTGCCTCCGTCCACTATTTCTTCACCTTCTCTGTCTGATTCAGTCTGACCTTCTTCTTTGTCTGATTCAATCTGACCCTTCCCACTTCCTCTTCCTCAGCTACTCCAGGTAGAACTAACCTTTCCAATCACTCAGCTCCCACTAGGACAACACTATGTGCTCGCACGTTTGTCTCTTCAGCTGTAATATTTGTCCCATGATAACAATGATCTGTCTTCCTCATTTTTGTGTCCATAGTCCAAAGCACAATTCACGGCACTTAGGAAGTGCTTGGGAAAAGTTACTTGGATGAATGAAGAACAGGGGTTCCAGGGGAAAATGCCTGCCTGAGTCAGGGAGGAGGGAGCCATTGGTCAGCCATGCATGACTAGTTTGCAGAGTGGCGGCGCTGGTGGGGCGGGCAGGGGACGCTGAGGCCCTTGGTCTCCCTTGCCGAATGCTGCTTCTTGCCTTAGAGGTGAGGTCGTCTTGACTGTGTTGTCTGAAACAGGACTTTTCCAGAGCCATCCTCTCCGGGGTGAGAGAGTGCAGTGGTTCTTCAATATTTCCTGAGATCGCTCTCACTTTTACCAGCAGAAATTCCCTGAAAATTCACAGAATAATCAAACCTACATCAGGGACTAGAAATCGGGGATGACACGACAGCGTGATATTTACCCCAATATGGCAGATGAGCTACATGAACGTCCCCCCTGTCCTACTGGAACCCTTCAAAAAGGACAGGACAAACCTACAGAGCTTTAAGTACAAAGAATGCCGCAAGGAGAGGACACTAGGCAAGAGGTTTACCTGCAACTTCAGAAGTGAGGGGGTGGGGTTAGCAGAGGAGAGGCGTTTATAAGAGTCCCTGCAGGGTTCGAGCTGGGAGAAGCTGGTCAGCTGTGCCGCAGGCTCTGGTTGAGGGCACTGAGAACGTATGAAGCACCTGCCAACTACGAGCCCAGGTAGCTTGTGTTCTAAGGTGATTGTCTCGACTGACTCTTTTTAGGAAACAAATGACCCAGCTGCCCGTGCCTACCCTGTCTGGTCCGGTTGATAATACGTCGGTAGCCTGCGTGGCCTGCATTAGTGTTTCAAAGTTCTCTCACACGTGTAACCATCTTCCCGCTATCACTGTGTAGCTTTTGTCTGACCCTGCAGACCTCACTCTGGAGAAGGCAGCGAGGTGAGGAAATAGACTCAGAAAGGTTAATCTTTCTGGTCCATCTGGCCCAAGAGCTCTCATTTTCAACCCTTTGAAGGACAGGCAGTAATTGACTTGTCCCCTGCAAGCATTCTTGAAACTCACCATTGGCCTCCTCTGGCTGTCGGGTGGGGATCTGCGCTCAGAGTCTGTGTCCCAGGACAGGAGCAGCGAGCCATGTGCTGGCCCAACAAGACCTGTTCCCGTCTGAAGAGCCGTCCTCTGATGGAGGGTCCTCTAGACCACGCAGCAGAGGCTTCCTCTGGTAGGGGAGCCAGCCGTGTTGGGGGAGGGGGCGTCAGCCTGCCGGAGGCTGAGTGGGCGGCCGGTGGCAGAACCATGATTAGTTTTGAGCCCCTGAGGACAATCTCTGTCTGGACCCCATCTCCGCTCATTTCCGTGTCCACCTATGATTGGCCCTATAGTGACTGGCCCTATAGACAAAGACACCCCTTCTTAGCTGAGTGTCCTCAGAATGTTTGGACCATCATGGCCTCCTACTTCCCACCTACCCACCTCGGGCCATGTTCCAGCAACTCCTGATCTCTCACCGTTCTTCACGGGCACAGTACAAAGAACATCATACTCAACTGACCTGATCTTATTTCTCCATACTTGGAGCGTGATTTTCTGTCTGGTCTCTGTAGAACCCCTCTGTCGCAGCTCACAGTGGACACCAGAAGGGAAGGAGCTTCTCTGTCCTGCTGGGCCAGTGATGAGTTCCAAACCCAAGGGTTTGTTGGGAATGCGCATGACCTTTCAGTGTCTGCTGACCCCCAGCTCTCTTCCCACCTCAAGGCGTGGGCACTTCAGCTCCTCAGGGTCTGGTTGGGGAGAAGCTCTGGTCTTAAGTCAATTGGTGCAGCAGGGCAGAGCTCTGATTGGTTGCTGCAGGAAGTGCGCAAAATAACGCCTACGGGCAAGCGTATTTCTGCATCGGATGAGCAGGTTCTTAAACCACGGTGCCGTGTCCTTCACTCCCAAACCCCAAGCACACGTGGTGCTGTGGGCCACATAACGAGGCGAAGCCAAGAGGGGCACCAAAGAGTCCACACATCAGTCTGGCAGTCAGATGGCAACGTTCTGATGGGCATCTCTTTAAGAGAATTTGAAACGCAAATATTTTCCAAACACACCCATTCTTATCTTGTTTGTTTAGGAAAGCATCAACAGTTGCGATGGTTAAATTTTATGTATCAATTTAGCTAAACCATGGTGCCCAGTTGTTTTGCCAACCATTAGTCTAGATGTTGCTGTGAAGTTATGTTGTAGATGTGATTTTAAGTAAAGAAGATTACCCTTCCCAACGTGGGTGGGCCTCACCCAATCAGTTGAAGGCCTTAAGAGTTTAAGAGCAAAAACTGAAGTTCCTTAAGACGAAGGAATTCTGTCTCAAGATTTTAACATGGGAACCTCAGCTGGGTTGCCAGCCTGCTGGTCTGCCCTACAAATTTCAGGCTCGTCAGCCCGCGTAACTGCACGAGCCAATTGCTTAAATAAATCTCTTAACACATATATCCTATTGCTCTTGTATCTCTGGAGAAGCCTGATTAAGACAGTATTTTGTGAAAACACAAGGGGAGAGTGTTTCAGTGGGGACAGTGGTGCAGTGACTCTGGCCAAATCCTCTCTATGCCTGGGGCTCTGATGTCACACGCTCGCTGGGTAGCATGGCCTGCAGACAAGAAAAACAGGGTGAATACTTAGCTATTTCAAAAATTCACCCGCCACAGACACATAATTTCAGCATATCCAAAGGGAGTGTTGCCTCTGAGGATGGTGGACCCATGGAAATATCTTCATTGGCTATAAAGTCTGGGTGGGGATGTTCTGATGCACCTGGGTTCCATGAGGGGAAACCCCTTCCAGTCCTGGGATGTGGGCAAAAGGATGATAACTACAGTAGCTAATATGCTAGGCACTCTGCTAATGCTTCAAGCTTATTACCTCATTTAATTTTTAAGAAATAGACTTTATAGGGCTTCCCTGGCGGCGCAGTGGTTGAGAGTCCGCCTGCCGATGCAGGCGACGTGGGTTCGTGCCCCGGTCCGGGAGGATCCCACATGCCGCGGAGAGGCTGGGCCCGTGAACCATGGCCGCTGAGCCTGCGCGTCCGGAGCCTGTGCTCCGCAACGGGAGAGGCCACAAGAGTGAGAGGCCCACATACCGCAAAAAAAAAGAAAAAAAAAAGAAAGAAAAATAGTATAAAGTCCATATTATCTGGGATCCAACTTTGTAGAGGGAGGGGTCTGAGCACTGTTGGTGCAGCTCCACCTCCTACTCTCTCCAGGACTGTTTCCCTGGATAACTCAGCTTGATTGAGTCCATAGAATCAGTTTCCCTCCTTTGTCATATTTTTAGCATGTCTTGAACTATAATTACACACTGATGATATATAAATGGATACTGTAGATGAAGAAAGGCACTTTCAAAAAGCCTGTTCTATTAAAACTGCTCTGTAAATGTCACAGAGTAAGACTTGAAAAGTTTTCAAGGCAATGAAACCAGAAATAGTATGTACTGTTTGGTTCATTTTTGTGCCCACTTCCTTCTAGGGCAGATTTTAGACTGTCCTGAGGCCATACTTTTTTTAAATTCTAAAGTATCCCACGTTGGAACTAACTATAGAAAGTTAATACTGAGAGTTAGATTTCTAACCCAATAGTCTAGCAAGAGAAGGCCTGTTTAAGCATAAACGCTGTGAGGAAAATGTGACTAGTCCATTCTTTAAACATGTTGCAATAAAAATAGTCTGTCTCTTCCTAAACCTTTTGTCTGACACTCTGAAGTGTTAAGAACAGGCCAGGGGGAGCAGATTATTAGTAGCAATGCCTGGTGTTACTAAAAGCCAATGAAAAGAAAAAGCAAAGCAAAGTTAACACATGGAAGAGGATGAAATTTTTAGCAATACCACAGCTTCTTTCCTGTTAGCAAAGGGTCTTCCAGTTCCTTACACAGTGATTGTTCTTAGCTTGAAAACTTGGTAAATACAAGTCTCACGAATGTAATAGGGAAGAATAAATCTGACTCTGTGTTAGATCTATTTCTTTTTTTGTTTTCCTTTGAGTGCTTTACCTGCAGCTCATGGATTTTATTTATTTATTTATTTACAAAAACTCTTTATTGGAGTATAATTGCTTCACGATACTGTGTTAGTTTCTGTTGTACAACAAAGTGAATCAGCCATATGCATACGCATGTCCCCATATCCCCTCCCTCTTGAGCCTCCCTCCCACCCTCCCCATCCCACCCCTCTAGGTCGTCCCAAAGCATTGAGCCAATCTCCCTGTGCTATGCTGCTGCTTCCCACCAGCCAACTATTCTACATTCGGTAGCGTGTATATGTCCATGCCACTCTCACTTCACCCCAACCCTGTGTCCTCAAGTCCATCCTCCTTGTCTACGTCTTTATTCCTGCTCTGCCCCTAGGTTCATCAGTACCATTGTTTTTTTTTAGATTCCATATGTGTGAGCGTACGGTATTCGTTTTTCTCTTTCTGACTTACTTCGCTCTGTATGGCAGCCTAGGTCCATCCACATCTCTTTCTTTTACTTTCCCCTTTGCGCTCTGTTGCCTGTGCTTAGTCATTCTGGCTCTACACCTTTTGTAAAAGAACGTTGCCTATAGCCTGAAGTATACAGGATAGCCCAGTTTCAAGGCTCTGACCGTTAAAGGTATAACATTCTTCCATTCAGATAGAGATAAAAAGTTGCAGAACAGCGAATAGCATGTCTTGCTGGAGGTTTACAGGAGCATAGTGACCTGACCTACGTAGACAGCTGCAAGAACAAAGGATGCTGACACCAAGAAGTTTGCAACAACGAGCCACACTTGTCCCCTTTTAGTATAAAAGAAGCCTGAATTCTAACTCAGGGAAGATGGTTTTTTCAGACCCTCCCATCTTCTCAGTCGGCTGGCTTTCCAGAAAGAGGCACTATTCTTCGCACCCCGCAGCTCATCTCCGGGTTTACTGGCCTGTTGTGCACTACAAGTTTGCATTTGGTAACAGTAACACAAGTGTTGCCTGGAACAAAAAGTATCAAAGACGACATCCTGGGCTTCCCTGGTGGCGCAGTGGTTGAGAATCTGTCTGCCAATGCAGGGGACATGGGTTCGAGCCCTGGTCTGGGAAGATCCCACACGCCGTGGAGCAACTAAGCCCATGAGCCACAACCACTGAGCCTGCGCGTCTGGAGCCTGTGCTCCACAACGGGAGAGGCCGAGATAGTGAGAGGCCCGCGCACCGCGATGAAGAGTGGCCCCTGCTCACCGCAACTAGAGAATGCCCTCGCACAGAAACGAAGGCCCAACACAGCCAAAAATAAATAAATAATTTTTTTTTTAAAAGAATTCTTTGCGGTTTTATTCCACAAAAAGTTTTCCTGAACTCTTCAGTTGGTCCCTACAAGGACAATTCTGACATGTTATGACTGAAGTTTCTTCCACTGGGTCAAGTGAAGCATGATGAGACATTTAACGCTGGACTGCAGTCATATCTATTTTTCCTTCAAAGTCCTGCTCAAAAATGATCTTCCCAAAGCTTTCCTCGGCTTCCCTTGGCCAAACTAATCACTGCTTTGCTTGTGTTTTCATTCCTCTTCTGCCTGCCTGTATGTATACCACACATCACAATGCTGGAAGTGCTCATTTAGCTGCGTCGCTCTCCCACTGGACCCTGAACCTCTGAGCATGGGGAACAGGTAATCTTTCTGTCTCCCATGTGGCATGGAGTAGAGCATAGATCAGAGCCCAGCCACCACTGCCTGGTGCGTTCGAGTCCACAGAAGCCCCCAGGTACTATGGGGTCATTAGCAAATGAATAATCCCACTGGGACAAGCCATCCCACAGTTCTCAGCCCAAGTTGCATCACCTGACTTCTGATACAACCTCTGATCTAGTTTTCAGGGTGAATGGCTAAAAGTGTGCCTGTGCCTTACTACTCAAAGAGGCCTCAGCTATTAATACTTTAATAACAAAAAAAAATTGCACTTAAATATTTTTCTATGCAATAAGTTAAGTATTCTAACTTATAAGAATATATGTATTTATAGACGTTTGTAATTGGGCTCAAGATAGTTTAATTTTACAAAAAGCATATAAACACAATGTTTAAATGCTTTTTTTTCCTGAGTGACCTGCATGCAAAAATGATTCCTCACCCCTGGCGTACACTGCTTCTGTGAGAATATCTTTGTTGTCATCTAGGGCTGGGGGCGCCAGTACCCGCCTTCTTCAGATCCTCTCATGGTTAAGAACTTGCAGATCAGTTTTACATACTTTTTTGAGCCCTTTGGGGTGACGGTCAGCACATAATCATTAGGTTCTGACCTGTAAGATGGGGAGAGCATAGGGTGTAGAGGGGATTAATCCTCTGCCCTCACGTGGTGGCAGGTGTGGCCATCATGAGCTACTGTACTTGCAAGCCCACCCCCCAAATCACAGCACTCCCCGAGTGCCTGCAGTATGGTGCAGGTCTGTAAGACTGAGTTTCTTTTCTAATTTCCTACTCAGTCCTTAGAATTCCAGGACCCAGCATTTTGTCACATTCCCCAAAGCAAATTCCATTCCGTCAAGCGTTTGTTTCATAAAGCGCTTGTGAGTCGTGTCCATTGTTTTCTTCCACGAGACAGTTTCAGGTGTTATGCTGAGTGTGGTCCAGACCGGAAGTCCAAGTGTGCAGATTCTACTGAGACTTCTCGAGAAGATGAAAGAGAGGATCCGTCATGAGTAGCGCAGCAAAGCCGTCACAGCCCGTTTGGTATCTGCTTCCCATCCCATCCCCCATTTTCTCTTTGGTGTCCCTTAGCCTCACATCCCTTTCTTCCTGCCCTCACCCCCGTCCTGCCTGCGCAGCCTCCCTGCTCTCAGCCCTTGCTCCCTCCCGGATTTACTCCTTGTTCTTTTCCCTCTTATGTCCCAGAGCAGCTGGGGTTTCTCAGCATCTTCGATCTTGAGTCCTCGCACCCATCCCTCTGCCTGTGAAAGATCCGCCCTTCTTAACAGGCAGTGGGGTCCTCAGCAACAGACGCCACGCTTTATCCCGTGTCTGGAATGTGCCTGACAAAAGTCCTGGCACCCGGCAGTGCCGAGTAAATGGTGGCCACTGTTGTTATGATGGCTGTGCGGCTTGCCTCGTTGGACCCTTGCATCCCAACCTTACTAACTGGTGCATGTGGTGGCCATCTGGAAGATGCTTCTGGAAGGCGTCCTATGACAGAGAGTGTGAGGGGAAGGCCCGGCTACGGCAGGTGGAGTCCATCGCTGTGTCAAGGCCCTGCCTCCCCTTGGCTGCCCCCAGTGACTGCGTGGAGGGGGGATGCTAAGGCAGACCCTTTTCTGGGAGACATGGACTTTGTCACCTGCCTTGGACACAAGGTCTCCCCGATGACTTTGCAAGGTGTCCTTAGATCCTGCAACCAAGCTTCCCTGCCTCTCTCCCTCACTGGGGTCAAGCTTGCATTGTGGCCTGGTGGCTCTCGCAGGCTTCCTAACTTCTCGTTTCTTTCACGCAGTCCCTAAATCAAAATCCTGCAAATTTAATCCCATCTTGGCATACGATTCTCGGAGGACCTGGACTAACACAGCACCTAATACTGGGTCTGGGTCCTTTCATTCCTTATCCCTGTGCTGCTGGGGGCCAGTTGAACATCTCTTCTGGACCAAATACACTTATTAGCCCCATGACGCCTCCTCCCACCCCAGCGACCTGGAGCATCTTTCTCTGCAAAGTTGCAATGCCGATGCTGCCTGGATCAAACCTGTATCCATTTTTGTCTCTGTGTTTCTTCTTTCCCTCCTTTCTCCTTCTCTCTCCTATTTTCTCCCTCCCTTTGTCCCTTCACTGCCCTTTCCTCCTCTCACTTTGCTCCAGACATAACATCCAGTAATATAATACATATTAAAAATAGGTGATAACAGATTTCTACGTAAACCAAGAGGTTTGAACATCTTGTTCATCTTTTCTTCCTCTGAATTCCCACCAAAATGATAGTAAAGGAATAACACATCACAAAGCCACAAGACTTAAAAGAAGTGGAGGGGAGATTTTTGTGTCTAGAACTTAGTACTTTGGAAACTGGAAAGAAGAATAAAGAAAAGAAATAGCTTATGTCCCAGAGACTCCCTAAGCCTCTGGATGCCAAGTGGGGGGAAATAGCTAGCTCTTCCTTGTCACAGAACCCTGGAAAAACTCAGGAATCAGAGCATTAGGTTGGGATGCAGGTGGGTTGAAAACAGGAATATTGATGCAAGTCTTTAAAGGCGAATTAGGGCTTCCATGGTTTCTTTCACCTGTATAACCAGGTAATCATGCTGTCCTCATTCTGGACGAAGGTGGGAAGTTTACTTTCTGGGGATATCGAACTAGACAGGCTCTGGACTGGGAGACCTGGAGAATAGCTGAGGATGTGGGTATGAAATTACACTGGAAAAAAAAGGGATAAAGTGAAAATCAACAAACCGAGTTTATAGAACCCCCAACCCACTTAGCTCCCCAAACTGAGTCAGACTTATACACCCGAGGCAGGAGATTTGAGGATCCTTTATGAGGACTCTGGCCCAATATGACATATTTTAAATACTGGCACCTAGGGCCCCAGTGAAACGGCCAGTTCTTCTATAACGAAGCCACATCTGTGAGCTCTGCTCTCACTTAGGATGGTTCCAATTCTCTTCTTAGGGTCTCATCTATAAATGCGAGCAGACAGTGAAGAATAACCGAGAATTTATGTATAAAACCTTTCACTGAGTGACAGGTTCAAACGGGAAGAAAGGACAATGGAGGAAACGGACAAGTGGGTGCAGAATAGATCTAAACCAAAATGTAACGAACGAACAACTTCAGAGAGATGAGATGTCACATTCACAGAGCGAGTATTAAATGCTATAGAAAGGAACCAAGCAGAATCAAAGAAAGGGACTTAGACACTTGAACACACGGCAGCAGAAAATAAAAAATTAGATGATGAAGTGGACAAATATCCAAAATGTAAAACAGAAAGATAAGGAGAGGAGAAATGAGGGGTGAAAAAGAAGAAATAATAGGGGGTCAGGTCAGAAGACCCATATAACGGCTGTTTCAGAAAGAAAGAACAGATTAAGTGGAAGGAGGCAGTCATCCAATTTTACAAAATCAAGAAAGAATTTCCAGAACCGAAGGACGTGACTGTCAGATTAAAGGTGCACCCAGAGTGCCCAACATAATGAAAGAAAAAAGGCCGCACCTAGACACATTTTTCTGAAAGTCTCAGAACAGCAGGAACACGTAGTCTTTTAGAGAGAGAGAGAGGAAAAAAAAAAAAACTCAGTGGAAAATTGCCCTTGAAATTTAGGGGAGAAAAGAACCCGTATCACTCTTCAAAACGATAGGAGACAATGAAGGAAGCAAAAGAAGAGAAGATAAACTGGCCTTTACCACGGCCCCTGGGACCCAAGAGTGTGGGCTGCATGTCCACTCTGCCCCTCTGGGGACAGGATGAGGGGATTAGACCCTGACCTCGGGACTGCCCCCCTGCTTCCCCTGGCCCACCCCAGTGACAAGTGTTAGAGCATCAGGTTCACAACCATGGTTGGAGTCTTGGGTGACATCAGTCTTGCTGTCCTAAGTACACAGTGGTATAAAGCTTCCCAATGGACTACTTTAAGTTGTTTGGATGAATGAATTCTGTTCCTTTTTTGTTTTATTACTTTATAGTCACAGTATAGTAAGTCAGCAGCAGAGCTGAATTCAGAACTGAATTCTCTTGACAGGAAAATGGATTTATATGAGGTTAGAGACGAACAGACAGACGGCCGTGTCTGATGACTGGAATGGGCGGTGTGGGAAGTGTTCTCTGTGTCCCATCTGGTACTGTGACTTTGCACCTTGCTGGTCTGTAGAATCCTTGAGTGTGTGGACTCTGTGTTCTGTGAGATACAAGCTCAGGTACTTGTTGGAGGCTGTGCCCCCCGGGGCAGCTCAGGAAATGCCCATGGCTGGCTTGGATCATGATTTGGGATGAACAGCCACTCAGAGTTAAGGTCTAAAGGTGGGGCCAGGCGTCCTCTTCTGTCCCCGTGTCCTGAAGTTCAGTTTCACTCTGGACCACTTTATTTTGGCTTTCATGTTCCATAAATGTAACTGATTTGCTCAAGAAAGAATTCAAAGTATTAGTCATAATTTCCTTTTCATAGGGGATAGGTGAAGTAATTTATTTTCTGGAAAAAAGACCTGCTGTTATGACCTGTATTGAATTCTGTTGAAAACATGGAGTACTCAGAAATGGTCCTCTCCAAATGCTCCCCTTTGGGATAAAAAGGAAAGAGTTAATACAAAGTTCTATTTTTCTCTAAAATTGAAATAGGCTTCAGATTTATTTGGCAAGACTGTATACAACCTGGCCCATTCTTTGGAGAAGGTGAGAACATTGATTCTATTAACCTTCTCAAGAAAAACACAGAAGTTTTGCAACAATGCTGTCACATGACTAAAAATTGTGTATGTACACAGTTTTCTCACAGCCATGACGTTCTTCTAAATGACTTGCCTGACGTAATGAGGGGACGAGCCCCAGTTGTCAGCTCTCAGTCTTATGTATGTTTATCATCTTCAGTTGAAAAGGATAAAAGTGAAGAGCTGTATTTAACCTGGAGAAGAGGACCAGCTCTGTTTTTTGAAAATCTGAATTAAACAAGGAAACAATCCAAATGTCCATCGACAGATGAATGGTTAAAGAAAGCACGGCATATACACACAATGGAAAGTTATTCAGCCTAAACAAAGAAGGAAATCCTGCCATCTGTGACGACATGGATGAACCTGGAGAATGTTATGCTAGGTGAAATACAGCAGACACAGAATGACAAATACTGCATGATTTCACTTATATGAGGAATCTAAACTAGTCAAACATATAAAAGCGGCAAGTAGAATAGAGGTTGCCAGGGGCTGGGGAAGGGGGAAATGGACAGTTGCTGTTCAATGGATACAAAGCTTCAGTTACACTAGAGGAAAAGGTTTTAGAGATCTACAGTACAACACAGCGCCTGTAGTTAACAATACTGGACTGTGCGCTAAAAAATTTGTTAAGAGGGTAAATCTCATGTTAAGTGTTCTTACCACAAACAAAAACAAAAACCACAGAGTGACACAAGGAAACTTTTGGAGGTGCTGGATATGTTTATTACCTTGATTGTGGTGATTGTATCATGGGTGTATGCATATGTCAAACTCACTGTATACATTAAACATGCAGTTTTTATTTTATATCAATTATACCTCAATAAAACTGTTAAAAGAAGAAAAAAATCTAAATTGTGGATGCTGTGAAGAAGAAAACTATTCAGCTCTTACAATTAATTGCTTTGTAAGAGTTAAATGATGGGATAATAATTGATTAGATTAGTTTAGAATGGAAACAATTTTCTGCATTTTATTTGAAGCCATGTGACTTCACATGATTTATACAGTTTCTGTTCTTGGTTGAAATGCTCATTTTCTACTCTGTGTGAATATCCCAGTAATATAGAATTATAGAAATATGATTTTGGTCAATGATGGATTAATCTCTTTATGCAATGCCATACAATGTCCTGGATTAAGAACATAAACATTCTCACAAATCTCAGGGCAACTGAAGATGTAAATCTGTGTCTTGATCTTTGATCTTCTCCTACCTGAATTACTCCATCTTTTAGGTACCCATTTCTGTCAATGATTCCATCCTTAAGATTTTTTTGTGTGTATTTTTTTTTTGGCTGCATTGGGTCTTCATTGCTGCTTGTGGGCTTTCTCTAGTTGCAGCAAGTAGGCGCTACTCCTTGTTGCGGTGCATGGGCTTCTAATTGCCGTGGCTTCTCTTGTTGCGGAGCACAGGCTCTAGGCACGTGGGCTTCAGTAGTTGCAGCATGAGGGCTCGGTAGTTGCAGCGTGCAGGCTCAGGAGTTGTGGCACACAGGCTTAGTTGCTCCACAGCATGTGGGATCTTCCCAGACCAGGGATCGAACCCATGTCCCCTGCATTGGCAGGTGGATTCTTAATCACTGTGCCACCAGGGAAGTCCCCACCCTCATGATTTCTTAGGTTGGAAAGCCTCAAGTCATCTTTCATTTGCCTTCATTCTCTAAATCTGTTATTTTACCAAGATTTCTTTACATAAATTTCTCTGATTTCTCCCCCGGGGATCCAGTCATCACTCTTGTGTAAACGAATGTGATGTCTTCCTATGAGTTCTGTCTGACTCCAGTTTCTCCAACCGACTTGCACACTGCTTTCAGATGAATCTTCCCAAACCAGGGCTCTCATTATGTCATTTTTCTGACCCCAGATCTGTATTGGCTCCCTATTGCCTCTCATATAAACTCTACTCTTTTGTTGGCTGTTGCGGAATCACCATAATCTGCTTAATTCTATTTATCTAATCTTTTCTCTATTATTCTTAAACCTGGAATTTCTGTACTAAGCTGGGAAAACCAAAATGTGGATATTTAAACAGAATTTAGATGAGCTATACTAAAACGGAACAAACCCTGATTTGCCTTGCATCTGTGTTTCCCTCCACGTTGAAGCCTTAGTGATTTATAAGAGCTTCTTCAATAGACTGCAGTTTCTGTCTAGAGCTAGGGGTTTCTGATGGCTTCCAGCATTTCCTTTTGTGGCTTCCTTTTGTGATTAGATAGATAGCTATAGATATGATTCTTTGCCTTTCTTCTATTTGCTTCTAAGAGTTAATTTCTTTGATGAGTGTATGCTGGGTTTTGGTAAAAGGACAGATTTAGGTTTCATACTTATTTCTAAGAGTGTGTGTGTACAAGTGTTCACTGAGGATTGTCACATGGCAAGCTGGTAGACCTTCTCAAGACCTCTGAGAGGAGATAAGTATTTGAAGAGAAACATAGAAAACCACCCCCCTTTTACCTCTCTTGATAAATGTTCTAACTATTGTGGGTCCTAACAACTTGTAATATGTTGTTGCAATGACTGGAATGTGCGCAACTGGGAGGAGATTGAAACATATGTTCAGAGTTCCACATATGTTGGAAGTCTTGCTGCCTCATTTTATTAAGTAGATAAGCATAATGACATATTATTTTCAGTAGTCTATGAGTCAGATTAAACTCTATTTTTTATTCTACTGTGTACCCCAGGGATGTCAAATCTACTCAACAGATGTTTAGGGAATGAGAGTCCTGGTAGCACAAACAGTCCAAGTGGGTTTCTTCGTTATCTCCTGTGAATGTCACCCTCTGAGTCACTGTCCCTGCCACCCCCATGCCTTCCTCACAACCTATCCAACTCCTGCCCCTTCTTTTTTTTTTTTTTTTCCGGTACGCGGGCCTCTCACTGCTGTGGCCTCTCCCGTTGCGGAGCACAGGCTCCGGACACGCAGGCTCAGTGGCCATGGCTCACGGGCCCAGCCGCTCCACGGCATGTGGGATCTTCCCGGACCTGGGCACGAACCCGTGTCCCCTGCATCGGCAGGTGGACTCTCAACCACTGCGCCACCAGGGAAGCCCCTCCTGCCCCTTCTTGAAGACCAAGTTTGATCCAGCTTTTCTATGAAATCTTCTCAACTCTTTCATGCCCTTTTCCAAACTCTCTTTTCATTTACAATTAGTCCCTCACGGTTTAGTGTGTAGATTGTCTCCAAAGATGGATACCATCTTTCCTGGTTCTCTCCCCTTCTTAGCACAGGGTAGAATTTCACTCACCTGCCCACTTAGAGTGAGGTGTGGCCACGTGACTCACTTTGGCCAGTGAGATGTGAGTGGACTCAACATGTGTCATTTCTGGGTGGAAGCATTAAGAGACGTCTTCTCCCCCTGGCACTGCAGTCAGCAATTGGAGATGGCAGTGCTATTAGCCTAGGCCAATGAGTGACTGTAGCGAGTGGTGCCCCCTGCTGGCCATTAGACATGGAACATGGACAAGAAATGAACCTTTGTTTAAGCCCCTAAAGTTGTTGGGTCTTTTGTGTCGGCAGCATAATAGAGCCTGTCCTGACTGATCCAGGTTATTCCCCATCCCTCATAATGCAGTACGTCTATATTTTGAAATTGAATGCTAGGAGGCCAAAGAACTAACTTATTTACTCCTGCTGTAGGTCGAATTCTTCTTGTCAGGCATTCACATTTTCTTTGGAGGTCCTGGAATTACTGATGGATAATGAGATCAAATACCATGGACTGATAGGATTCTGTATAAACCTTCCCTTCCTCTAAAAGAAGGCCCTGGAGGAATCATTGTGCCAAGAGACTCCCTCTTCTATTTCTGATAATTAAGGCCAGGGATCTTAGTTAAAGGAAAGTGTGGTGCAAGGAAAGTGTGTGAGATCACTCCTTTATATATTTCCCCAAAGCTTAGCATCAGCCCAGATCACAGGTGAAGGATCCGCAAATACTTGGCTAGGTGGTTAGAAAACACAGGCTAGTCTAATGAGCTGTGATGTTTCTCCGGACTTGGACACATCTTTGGCTCTGGTTGCCATGGCGACCCTCCAGGACTTAACTCTCAGTTGATCAGCTTTCCCTGGATACCAGATGCTTCAGCTGCGGTCCAGGGCCTCCGGGGTACAGACCCTGGTGCTTCCTGTGTAGTCACAGCTGCCCTTTCATTTGGAGAGAGTAGGACTTGCTGGTGAATTGGTAGCTGAATTGCTTAATTTCCGTTTTGGAAAGTCTGGGTAAATCTCTTCTTTGGGTTAAGTTATAGCTCCCCTGAGTCTCAATTAATGCCTCTGGCTTTCTGACATGTTTTGTGGTTGAGTCCTGTCCTAGGAGCTACTGGGTTAGTACCGGGGCTGTTATACCCATCATTGCTATAAAAATGCTGCAGTCTACGAAGGTGTCACAGGCAAACGTTGCTATGGTGAGCGCTCCACATGCTGGGAAACTCTCTACTCCATCATCACTTCCTACAGCATGGTCCCCTCCAATGTCGTTTGGATATGCTCATTCCCATTGAATGACCACAGCCATGGTCAAGATCTCCATCTCATCAAGCCCGTACTACTTGTACAAGTTTCCTGGCCAGTCGTTTTGCTGCCACTGGGCTCTTTCCTCTTTTCTTCTCCAGGGACTCATATAGACTGTGCTAGACGGAGCCCCTTTGGCTGTAAGGAACACCTGCCTTTAGAAGGTGGCATGTCCGAAACCTAGGGACAGGAAAATGGCTGTGTCTCAGGATTTACTGGAACCCAGGGACTTAGAAGCCACCAAGAATCTCTCTTCCTCCTTTCTGCTCATCATGCAACACTCTGCTCAGCAAGCCGCAGTATCAGCATCCACATTGTAGGAACGATGGCCACCCAGCATCAGTGATTCACATCTAACAGCTGCCGCACCAGGGCTGGGTCATAGAAAACATTGTTGCCCATGGAAACCATGTGGATGGAGGTGGATGGCGGAAAAAGGTTCCCAGAAGAAAGGGGCTGCTTGTCTGACAAACAAGAGTGCCTGTTACCCCCACGCAACAGGAAGAATCTTCCTTGAGTGCCTTCCACACCTGCTGCACGTGAGTCACCAACCCTCAGACAGCCTGCCTGTTTCCATCTCTGAGTTTTATGGATATCGTTGGCTCACCATCTTGAAATACCCCTGCTCTTTGGAAAGCTGTCTTCCTTTTCTCCTACAAAACTCACCTTCTGCACAAATATTTTCAACCACCTCTACTGTATCCAGAAATCCTTCCCACTCTTGCTTGTTGTAGAGCTGGCTGTGGGCAAATGAATATGTGTATACAAATATAAATGTCAGCTGTGGCTTCACGTCTCCTGCAGATCTTTGTACAAAGAATTGGAACCCCCAGTTCTCCTGGCTTTGGAAGCTCACAGCCCCCCCGAGCTCGTTACGATTCTCCAAGGGGGTTCAGGTGCCTCTCACACAATCTCTACAGGGTTGATTCTGGCTTAAACCCCCCCCGCCGTGTGTTCTAACAAACCAGACCAAATCCAACCTATGCTTAAGCACTTGCACAAAGTGTACGTGGGCCCAGCAGACTTTACCAAAGCTGTGTGTGCAGAGACGGAAGGGGGAGGCGCTGCCTCTCAGCAGCATACAAAACTCAGAAGGCAAAGAACTCTCTGCCATTAACCAGCCTCTGCTGCTCCACCATCGACCCTGGCCCATCAGGCATTGTGTTGGAGCCTTTCTACTGCTCTTGCCTCTTGCCCTATTCACTCATCTCTTCCCCCTTCTCGGAAGCAAAACCGATTGATTGCCCCCTTTCCAGGTCATCTTGCTGTTCTCCATGTGAAACCGAAGTTGCAGCCAGAAACTAGATCCGAGCCCCATCAGGGGTGCCTGGCTGCCCAGGGTCCAGCTCATGGGAGTTGCTTTCTGCTCAGGTACTAATCCCTGGTCCAATAGGCTGTGACTGGGGAGCAGAGTTGGTCTTCTGTATAACACAGAGCACGGGGCACTGCCGCTCATGCAGGAGAGGGTGGGTTGGGACCATGCTCCCAGAACGGGGCTGCTTCCCAGAGGGGGGTATGGACACCTCCACAGTGGGTGGGTGACTCTGGGCAGCGGGTAGATGTAAGGAAATAGCACGTGGATGGGCGGGAGTATTAATTTTTGTTTCCTTACTTACAGACAGCCATGAGGGATATACCTGAGCAAGATACAGCGTTTCACCATGCACTGGAGCTAAGTATAAATTTTTGAGGAGGGACTGTGGTGAGTCTGCCGGGGAGAAGTCCCAGGCTGAGGCAGATGGGCCAGGGAGGGGGCGGGCCCGGGATGGGAGGCTAGCAGAGCGCTCTGTGGACCCTGTACACGGATGGAGTGGAGGAGCCGTGGGACCAGCTCAGCAGAAGGGCTTCCGTTGCAAGCTCAGGAGGACGTGGAAAGGAAAGAAGGGGATTAGGATTGAGGAGACAGAGAGCTCTGATGGACGCCGGCAGCCTGGCTCAGAGAGGCTAAGCCGGGAAGGACGGTGCCAGGAGAAAGGCTTGTTCGAGATGCCCTGGGGCAGAGCCCAGGCGACACTCTCTAAAGTGGCAACTGGAATGATGGCCAAAGCCAAGGTTCTCCCTGAAGTTCAAAAGGTGGGAACCAGACTGGAGCCCAGCTGGGAAAAGACCCTGCTCCTCAAGGGACCTCGAAGACTGAGAGAAGATGCAGGACTGGACGGCAGAAGAGGGAAAGGACGGGGGACCCAGGGGAAAGGCGAGAGGAGGACCTCAGAGGAGTGAGCCCCAGACCTGGCCGCCAAGAAAGCTCCATGGGGGGCAGGGACCGCGCGGGGCTTGTTTTGCGCTCGGTACAGTGCCCGGCACGTCGTAGGTGCTCAACGTACATCTGCTGATCCAAGAGTGAGTGTGCTCACAGGACACATCATACAGTTGATGCCGGTGCCAAATGCATTTGGGGCAAGCTCCAATAATGCACTTGTCTTCAGGAAATATTCAGGTCACACTAGCAAGCTTAAAGCTCCGAGGAATCCTGAAGGAAAGAAACCTGTCTAACTTGCCTTAAGCCAATTGTTGCCATACTTATATGGGCAGAGCCTTGCCCTGGCCCAGCTCCCGTGACGCCAAGTGTCAACACTTGGAAGAGCCCAGGTTCCTTGGAAGGGACAGAGAGAGACCCAGGAAGGAGCTGGCAGCTGTGCCAAGACCTGAGCTGTTGGTGCTGGGAGGAGGAGAGGGGGGCGGGCAGGCTGCGGTGACAGAGAGGGTAAGTGTGGAGCCAGAGGGGACAAGGGGACGTCCTGCCTCCCCTTGGGCGGCTTTGCCAAGAGAAGTGGGGACAGAGCCTGCAACTGGGGAAACAGTGGGGGAAGGATGATTTCACAGGGTCACATGTTCAGCTCACTCAAGGGTGGGCAGGGTCCACGCAGCAGCCCTTGCTCTGACAGCCCACAGCCCTTTGTCAGACGTGGAGGTTCTCTTCGGAGATTTATCACATGGCTGCCCTGAAGCCAAGGAACATTTTCTGTCAATTTTTTTTTTTTTTTTTTGTGGTACGCGGGCCTCTCGGTGTTGCGGCCTCTCCCGTTACGGAGCACAGGCTCCGGACACGCAGGCTCAGCGGCCATGGCTCACGGGCCCAGCCGCTCCGTGGCATGTGGGATCTTCCCGGACCGGGGCACGACCCCGTGTCCCCTGCATCGGCAGGCGGACTCTCAACCACTGCGCCACCAGGGAAGCCCGCTGTCAATTTTTTATATAATTTCTTTCTTCTTTCTTTCCTCCCTCCCTCCCTCTCCCTCCCTCCATCCCTTCCTTTTCCTTAGGAAGCGGGTATTTGTGTCTCTTTTCCCCGTAATGTGGAGACCATGAGAGAAGCAGCCTTCCTCCTCATCCTCTGACTCTGGATATATCCTCGTTCATTCATTCAGTATTTGGAGTGCCATTGAGTGGGGTGGGGGAATATAGCCCTCAAGTCTTAGGTGAGTAGCTTCAACCTAGCAATAATTAAATAATAATAAAAAAGAACAAGACAATCTAATTAAATTCCAAAGTAGAAAGTCTACGCCAGTGATTTTTTATACTTGATCATTTAGAATCACTAGGGAAACTAAAAAAAAACCCAAACATACTCCTGAGTTCCATGCCTGAATCAGAATCTCTGACTTTTAACCTTTGACATTCTAACAGCTTCCCAGAAAATACTTATAGCGCTTGCCCGGCTTGGCACGGTGAATCGGTGTTTGCAAAATGCTGTAGATGACAGACCAGCTCTTTGAAGTCAAGGACGGAACAACATCTGACCAGCTGGGTTATCACGCTTGTCCCATTTGCTAATGAGGAATGTGCCAGAGAGGGATCTGGCCCTGGGGACCAGCCAGTCCTCTGCTGCACAGGGACCTGTTCACGTGTCCTAAAACTCTAGACCCACACGCTGCGTTTCTGCTCTCCACGCCATGAAAGGGTGCAGGTGACCTGTTACACTTCTCTTTGGTTCCAGGGGCCCCCATGAAGCTTCAGGCTCCAGACTTGCCTGTTAAAGTTCCATCTGTTTCCTCTTTTACCCAGATTCACTGTGTGGGGCAATGATATGAAAGACTTTCCTGAAAGCTGTGAAAGATCATTGCAAACTATTGGGAAAATAACTCAATAATAATAACAACAATAATTCTATTTCAAACCCTACGTTCCCTAAGCATGCTTTTTACCCCCAGAGTGTTTTCAAAGCATCTGTGATTGCTTTGGGGCTGGCTTTTACTGTGAGCATCTTCCTAACTGATACTTCATCTGAGGCCCCATTCACTTTTTCATAAGTTTAGTCATACGTAGAGATCCTACAGCCATAGCAACTCACTCCAAATAACTCATTTAGGGTAATTACACAGAGAGAGTCTGTACCAGATAGTTTAATAATATCACTATATTATTTAATACTATCTCACTGAACTGCATTTGAACAGTTCAGTGGGATCCCTGAGCTATTCCTTCTCAAACCATGTAGTACACATTTTGGAAACTTTATTAAAATACTACATATCCTTCTCCCCCCACACACCTTTTAGTCTTTATTTATTGCTTTAGTTCACTCCTGGATTCTCTTCTCTAGCTGCGGGTAAGGAGAACCATGGATAAATTCATGCTTTGCTTTAAAGCGACAGAACTAGAAATGTCTGATTTCTCTCTGTTTGGAAAAATTGAGTAGCCGCAGAAAATCCTTAGGACAGTGTTTACACGAGGGAGATTCCCCCTGCTCATCCTTCCTTCCCTTCTTCCTTCTTTCTTTCCTCCTTCCCTCCCTTCCTTCCTTCCACACTTACTAAATCACTGTACCGTGTCAGACAGTGTTCTAGATTCTGAGTCAGACACAAAGGTGAACAAAATACAGTCTGTGAAGTTATCTGAAGATGCCACAGCAGGCCTTGGGGGTGCTTTTCTGCCTCATGGTTTCTTTTCTGCAGACTGCTCTGTTCAAGGTACAAAACTCCCGGGTCAGAGACGTAGGATTTTATTACTCACAGCAACAGATGATCAGAATTTTTTTGCACTAGCTTTGAGCTACAGTTCCCACAGGGCAACCCGAACAGGGCCAGATGACACCCATGACTGCAGTGGCTTTTATTATAGGAGAGGATTTCTGAGTTTAGAGAACCCAAAACTTTTACAGTGGGCAGCACGCCTGCCCTTTTCTCCAAAAGAAGGTCTTATCTCTGTCTTCTGAGGCTGTCCGACACCCTTTTTTACGTCCAAAGAAAAATAGAGCAGCTGACAGATCTGTAGTGAGGTGTAAGTGGATTTTCCCCCTCTGGGTTAAGGACCCAGATACTGTCCCCGCTCTGCTCTATCTTCTCCATCTGACCTTCCACCTAGTTCCATATTCTGCTTAAACCAGGAATACAAACCTTAGCCCTAAGTCCTGGGCACCAGTTTTACATCCATTTATCAAGAGCCGGGGTTGGCCGACTACAGTCCACCAGCCAAATCTAGCTTGCGGTCTGTTTTTGTACATCTCTGGAGCTAGGAATGACTTTAAATTTTAAAAAGGCTGTGAAAAAGAGAGAGGGAAGCAAGCAAGGAGGAATATCAGACGGGGGCAGCCCACAAAACCTAAAATATTTACTATCTCGACCTTTATAGGAAACATTTGCCAACTCCTATTCTAGAAATTGAGTCACATGATAGGAGAAAGGTGACCTAGCGGAAAATAGCGGCTACACCATCCCCAGGGTGGATGGGATGCTGGAGGCCTGCGATGACCTGCTGCCTTTTCATTCTTTGAGGAGACCTGCTCCCCTCCCTGGTAGAAAGTGGACTGTGCGACCCTCTGACCCTCCTCCTGTCTTAGAAGATGCAGATTTCTTAGGTTATAAAATTATACTCTCTGTGTGTGAATGAAATCAGAAAAGTGAAGAAGAGAATGTGAATTATTGTTCCGATTATGATATGTGATTTAAACAAATGAGGAGCCTCGACTCAGCTGCCTCTCCCGGTCAGGTGCAGCTACAGCATCAATTAGGACTTAGATGATGTTCTCAGATCCAGGGAATGAGTTGCCGAGAGCCAGGAAAATAATACTAAAGTGTCTGAGCATGCAGGGAGCTAGTGGGACAGCTGCTCCAATGGATTTCCCTTGTGTCGTCAACCATCCGAGCTCTGTAAAAAATCCCCTCTTTTCAAAATCATCTTGGAGTCCCTGAGCCTTCAGATTCCTGCAGTATCTCATTTTTTTAACCTCTCCATTGACATAAAGATCTAAGATGTTTGCTCATACCTCCCATACATTGAAACATGCTCTCAAAAATATGGAAAATTGAAAAATATGCTTGAGAATATTGATGCTTCTCTTATAATGACTGTGGGATACTTTCTTCCTCCAGGCCCTTTCTGAGGTTCACTCCAGCCTCTAACCTTGGCCTTGGAATGTGGCAGGCAGTGGAGTGATGTAGGCCACAGGAGACTTGACTTAAAGTCAGATTTTGACTAAATCAAGAGCGTTATTAAAAGAAGTGGAAATTTGAATGATGGTGTTTGCTACCTTGAAGCAAAATAGTAGTTTTAAATCAGAATATTCTATCATCTTAGAAATAGATGGTAATAAAATGTGGCATTTGGATGACATTTCAGAGGATTGGGATTATACTGAATATTTTTCTAATATTTATCTAATTCTCACTGGCTGACTACAGAGTATAGAAAGACAACTGGTATGCTCTAAGGGCTGTGTATGTGTTAACTTAATTCCCACATGCCATGAGGAAGATGCTACTGTGATCCTCATTTGACAGGAGAGGAAACTGAGGCACAGAGAGCAAATGGCTTAGCTCACACGCAAAGCCTGATGATTTATTTCCAGAGCTCCTAGCCTTTCTTGACCAACACCTCAAGTTCTCAGAATTCCTAGTTATGTGCTGGAAGAGTGATTCCCATCAATGGTCATAAATTAGAATCACCTGGGAAATGTTAAGAACAATAATGTGGACTGGCTCTCACTCAGACTTGCCTATTGGTGTTGCTGCTACATTTAGGGGCAGGAACATGTGATGTGGATGGAGAATCACTCCTCTAAGGGGTTGTCTTAAGGTTCAAGTACATGCAAATGACACTTGGATTCTTATTTCATTGGTCAGGGTAGGAACCCAGGTGTTGGTAATATTTAAAAGCTCTCACATTATTCTCATGCATGCCTATGGTTGAATATTAGAAACTCACTGCTCTTTGTCGGGCAACATTGAAGAGACATAGTTAATGTCACGTTCCATCTAAACATCCTTAAAGACCATTTAATTAGGCAGCTCTTAACCTAAAGGAGTTTTCATGCTTCACACCAGTGTTTAAATCTGACTCAAAACAAAGACCTCTTTTAAAAGGAAATATTCTGTTTCACCAAATTTATACGTAATGTCACTCACCCACGGAAGTTAATTTTTAAAAATCAATATAATGCCCTGGGTGTTCAGTAAAGGGTAAATAAAAAGAAAATAATTTATAATAAAATATTACAGCTTTAATGTTCACTATGTCAGCGCTCAGGCACAACTACATAAAGGGATGTAGTCGGGCTGTCACCCACACCATCTTGAATGTGGCCGCTAGGAACACACACTGCTTCGGGAGTGTCACAGCGACTGCCATCCTTGAGCTGTGTTGCTGTGGGTGTTGTGATCTTTTGAAATCATGAACGACTCTTGGTAAAATTTTGAAGACACAACGTACAATTTTCTCTTTGACTTACATGATGGTTGCATTCTTGGAAAAGTCAGTGTCTACTAAAACTGTTCAAAAATACTTTCTAGTTGGATATAAAAGTGGAGTGGGGTTCCGGGATCAGAAAGCTATAAACAAGTTTCTCACCTACGTAACTGTCTGGTGGGACATTGAAAAGTTGTACAAAACTGTCTTCTGTGTTCCTGGCCTCCATCCCCTCAGTGCAGGAACACCCAACCTTCACAGTTATCAAAAAAAAAAGGGCCTACACATTTCCCAAACGTTCCCTAGGGGGCGGTAGCCCTCCACTGAGAACTGCTGGTTAGACTTGATGACTTAGAAACGACTTTTTTCCAGGCTAAATCCACACGGGTAAGTGTGTTATTGGCAAGCAAATGTCTACCGTCCTCTATGTATAAAGAAGCACGCGTGCTATGGAAGGAGCCAAGCTGAGGGAAGCCAGCCTTTGTCTGGACTCGTACGAGGCTGCCCCCGCACAATGGCACAGAGAGAGGAGACTTGAAGGGTTGCTCTGCCGCTTTGGCCGTCCGTGATATTGGTGACTCAGTTCTAAGGACACACGCTGATGATATCTGACCTGAGTCTGCTAGAATCCAATATCTTAGAAGTGGATCTGCCAGAAAATACAGAAGATGAATTTTTGGAAGCTCTGTTGGAAACTGTGATCTGCTACGTTAAGCGAGCTACGCTTTCCAATATCTCCATCAAGACAGGCTTCCCTGGAGCCTGCGTACATGGGGACATTCTTAGACTTTCGCGTGGAGCCAGACCTTCCCACTTCCTTTCATTCTCTGGCTAAATGAGAAAATGGGTGCTTCTGGGGGTGAAATGCTTCCCAACTACTAGGAAATTGTGATGGTGACTTGGTAGTTCACGAATCATGGAGGATTACCGTGGGAACTCACAAAGACCCAGAGGTGCACACCAAATACAGACGCTAAGAGTACATCAGTGGTGTTGAGAGAAGTACCTTATTTTCCATTTTGAACAGTCTCTGTTTTAAAACTATGAATAATGTCTCCTGCTCTTTCCAAATCATTTTCTTCTAGGCAGCCTTCATATTATAACACATATGTACATCGTCTATTTTCTTTAAATGCCATTTGCTATGGGAGAGAGTTGATTCTTTTTTGGGGGGGTTCTTTCTTTTTTCTAATTAATTAATTAATTAATTTTAAATTTTTGGCTGCTTTGGGTCTTTGTTGCTGCATGTGGGCTTTCTCTAGTTGTGGTGAGCGGGGGCTACTCTTTGTTGCGGTGCATGGGCTTCTCATTGTGGTGGTTTCTCTTTGTGGCAGGGCACGGGCTCTAGGCATGCAGGCTTCAGTAGCTGTGGCACGTGGGCTCAGTAGTTGTGGCACACGGGCTTAGCTGCTCCACGGCATGTGGGATCTTCCCGGACCAGGGCTCGAACCTGTGTCCCTTGCATTGGCAGGTGGATTCTTAACCACTGCGCCACCAGGGAAGTCCTGAGAGTTGCTTTTTAACTCATGTTACTCTCACATATTCTGGTGAGAGATCGGTGGCATGGCTCCTCTCTGGGGAAAGGAGTCACAGGTAGTTGCTTGCTGGTTCTCTTGGTGAAGCTCCTGGAAGAGCCAAGCCTGGCACTCTGGACTCAGAAATTCTCGTGTGTACCTTAGGCTGCTTCATTTGGTTCCAAAGGGAGGATTCTTGGGAAGTTTTGAACTGGGTGACAGCAGCATTTTAGACTGTTATTAATTCATGATTCAGAGCCAAAATCAGAGAGAATACATTATGATGACGTCCACCATGTCAGAACTACCAATATTTAAAAATCTTTCATGAATACATTTGGGAAATATAATTGCTGGTATAAAATATTCTGGTTTAGCCACCCACCATGAAAGGAAAAAACTTGAACTGAAAATCCTGATTTTGGAAGAGAGAATATAAATTTTAAAGACAGTGGTCTGCTTTGTTGGAAAACACACGAGATTCAGGATCCAGGAGGCCTGTGTTAACATCTTGACTCCCTTTATTTACCAGCCGAGGGACCTAATAAGTTACTTAATGCTCTGAGTCTCAGGTTCTTTTTTTTTTTTTTTTTTTTGCGGTACGCGGGCCTCTCACTGTTGTGGCCTCTCCCGTTGCGGAGCACAGGCTCCAGCCACGCAGGCTCAGCGGCCATGGCTTACGGGCCCAGCCACGCGGCGGCATGTGGGATATTCCCGGACTGGGGCATGAACCCGTGTCCCCTGCATCAGCAGGCAGACTCTCAACCACTGCGCCACCAGGGAAGCCCTCTTTTTTTTAAAAAAAATAAATTTATTTATTTATTTATTTTTGGCTGTGCTGGGTCTTTGTTGCAGTGTGTGGGCTTCTCATTGCGGTGGCTTCTCTTCTTGCGGAGCATGGGCTCTAGGCGCACGGGCTCAGTAGTTGTGGCACATGGGCTTAGTTGCTCCTTGGCATGTGGTATCTTCCTGGACCAGAGCTCGAGCCAGCGTCCCCTGCACTGGCAGGTGGATTCTTAACCACTGTGCCACCAGGGAAGTCCAAGTCTGAGGTTCTTTACCTGAAAAATATGATTCAAAATATCTATTTTGCAAAGTGATGTTTTGCACAAGGCTAAATGTGAGAGAGAGAGACAGACAGAATAGTCAAAGACCAAACTGTTAATCCTATCACCAGCCAGGAATAACAATTGGGAAATTAATTTATGACACCCTGTTTTATGGTTAACCAAACTAAATGTTTATTTAGCTAGGATATTGTGTCTTGATAATGGTACTCCCCAAAAGAGAAAGTATTAATGATGTAGATATACTCTGTTACCACAAATTTTGCATTGCACACTGGGGAGTTAAGTTTGGTTGTCACCCCTTCAGGTTTTAACACTTTTGACTGTGTCAAAAATCAATGGTTCTCAGTAATTTGGGGAGAAACATTCCTTTGAGAATCTAATGAGAGCTCACCAAAAAAACCCCAAGTGTCTTCATACATCCGCAAAAGTTTGCATATGATTTTAGGGGCCTCACAGACCACAGAATTCCATACAAGGATCTCTCCGGGGGTCTGTGAACCTTGTATTTGAAATCCCAGAACACACGCTTATTAAGAGAGAGCTTTTATTTTGGGGGTTCTCAATTTTGATAACCATTGCCAGAATTTTATTTTATTTTAAGCTAACACATACAACAAATTGCTTGTTAAAAGAGAACAGAGGTCATGGAAAAAATAAATCTGCTCCCAAATTGTGTATAATCCGTGTTTGTTCTCTGCAAACGCTTGGTGAGGAAAGAGGGAAATAGTTGAGAGAGGTGTTTATGACACTGGGCATTTGTAATGAACTGTGGTTTGAACATCCCTGAAGCAGCTCACTTTGTCTCATTGCTTAGAATGATTTCTTCCAAGGTCTGGCCTCTCGCAAAGGAGAAAGGGAGGGGATGGGGATGGGTTTGAACTACTGAACAAGGTGGACTGGGGACTTGGCTTCCTGGAGGCTTCCTGTTGTTAGGTGGTTGCTCTCGGGAGGGTAGGAAAGGAGAAGATGTGTAATCGACTTGCAGCTCAGAGAGAGATTTTCCTTCCGTTTGAGGTTCATCTGAAACTTACTCCCTGGAAGGACGATGCTTCCTTATCATTTACGCCTTTTGCCAATTGCTTTATCAGATCTGGACCTGCTATTGGCCTCACTGAGGGAGAGATTTGTTTGGGCTGAGCTGGAGAACTTCAAGGCCAGTTCTGAAAGTCTGGGCACTTAGGGGAAATGAAACCTACAAGTGATCTTGGATAAGGTCACTCCACCTCTCAGTTCTCTCAATGTAAAAATAACTGAAGCAAGACTTAATCATCTCCGTGGTTTACCCATTTGGTGATTTCATTCAATTCAACAAATATTTATTGAGAGCTATTTGCCAGGAATGTTCTAGGCACTTGGAATAGATCAGCAAACAAAACAAACAAAATTCACTGTCCCCCTGGAGGGCATGGTGTGAGGGTCTGGGAGCGGGTATTGGGAGCTGTCATTGTTCAGGGGGCAGTGGGTCATTGAGAAGGAGAGATGGGGCAAAGCTTTCCAGGCAAAGAGAACAGCCAGGGCAAAGGCCCAGAGGCTGGCATGACTGTTGCAGATTGGGAGGGATAGTAGAGTGTGAGGTCAGGGACGTAATGGGAGGTGGACACAACTCCATGCATGCCCAGATTGGCAAATGGAACTTGGGCTGGGTTTTGAGCCCCATCTACCCCCTAGGCCATGAACGACCCCCTCAGCGTGGAACAGCCTACAAAATATGCAAAGTAGGGGGTGCCCTGAGAAGCCGCAGATCAATTCATCTAAAAAGGAAAGACGACAGTCCCCTTCCTCTAGGTCATGATGGCTTTCGGTTCAACACAATTGCAGTGACTCGGTGTCCACGAGCAAAACTTCTGAGGCCCCAGGACTGGGCTCTTCTTCCATGAAATCCCCTACAAGGGGCTCCTGGGTGTCTCACATGTGCTCGAAAATAACCTCATCAGTCCTTCTGGCTCACCACATGTCCTTTTGCTTTGCCTTTTCCCAGTTTGTCAGTGTCGCTGAGAACTTGGCATTGACCACGGGGCATTCTGGTCTGGTCGCTCAGGGATCTTGGCCCGGGGTCAGCTGTCTGTCCCAGGGCTGCACTAGGCTCTCCTGATGGTTACTGACCCTCTTCCAGACCCTCAGCTGGGACCCTTGCCGCAGAGGCCTCCCGAGTGGAGGGTACAGAGAGTGATCATTGGAGTCAGGAAAAGAAAAACCTCTACACTGAATCAATTTCACTTTTAACTTTGAACTTGACAACGAATTGACTGTATAACTTGGGCTACTTACCCAAACTTTCTGCATGTGTAAAATGGGAATCATAATAGCATCTTGTCCTCAGGGTACTTTTGTAAGGGGGTAACTGACGCAGTACACGTAAAGCACTTTGCACACTCTCTGGCACAAAATATGTGCTCAGTAAATTTATTTTTTAAATCTGAATTTTCTGGAACAGTACTGATTTAAATTTTTTCCCATGGTACCTTCAGAAAGGTGTTAAGTATAAGTTGGTACAACGTTTCCATAGAAAAAGTTGGTGATGTATATGAAGAGATATAAAAGAATTTTATCCCGTTATACAGTATTTCTTATTTTTTAAAATTTAATTAATTAATTTTTGGCTGCGTTGGGTCTTCGTTGCTGTGCGTGGGCTTTCTCTAGTTGCGGTGAGCAGGGGCTACTCTGTTGAGGTGCGCGGGCTTCTCATTACGGTGGCTTCTCTTGTTGTGGAGCATGGGCTCTAGGCACTCAGGCTTCAGTAGTTGTGGCTCGTGGGCTCTAGAGCGCAGGCTCAGTAGTTGGGGTGCACAGGCTTAGCTGCTCTGCGGCATGTGGGATCTTCCCAGACCAGGGCTCGAGCCCATGTCCCCTGCATTGGCAGGTAGATTCTTAATCACTGCACCACCAGGGAAGTCCCCTATTATACAGAACTTTTGCTTCTTGGCTATGGTGTGCTGTGGAAATTTTCAGACGTGTGAACAAAGGTATATGTTCAAGAATGTTTATTACAGTATATTTAATAATGGCAAAAAATTGATGGCAGGGCTTCCCTGGTGGCGCAGTGGTTGAGAGTCTGCCTGCCGATGCAGGGGACACGGGTTCGTGCCCCGGTCCGGGAAGATCCCACATGCCGCGGAGTGGCTGGGCCCTTGAGCTATGGCCGCTGAGCCTGTGCGTCCGGAGCCTGTGCTCCGCAGCGGGAGAGGCCGCAACAGTGAGAGGCCCGCGTACCGCAAAAAAAAAGAAAGAAGAAAAAAGTAAGGCTTACACAGAATCTTCAATGACATGAGAAAATCCTTGTGCCATAGCTTTAATTGGAAAATTCAGGAAGCAAAATTATATACAGTATATTACTCAACTTGATAAAAAAATTGTCTTCTGTTATAGGCAAAGACTGAAGAGGAATATGGATTAAAATGTAACATTTCTGGATGTAAATGTTTCTGGATGGTGGAATTACAGATGTTTTTAGTTTCTTCTTTGACTTTTCTGTACTTTCTAAGATAAACATGAATTACTTTTTTAAGCAGAAAAAAAGCAGCACATTTTATTTTTAATTTTATTTTTAAATAATGTGGTAAGTACACGCATACTTATCAGACCCTGTGTCTGGAATTTTATTTGGAAAATATGGTTACAGTAAATATAGGTCAACTACTTTCCAAGATTTCTTAATTGGAAACTTAAAAAAAAACTTCTAAATAAATTATTTCCTGGACTAGATCTGGATGTGAAGGGAAAATAAAATTTTCAAGGAGATGGAATAATGCCTTCAACATCCCCATGTACAAATAACTCTCCCCTTTGGGCCTTCGGGACAGTGTTAGGGTGGGGTTTCTTCTGTTTCTTTTGAGAAACAGCTCCAAGGCCTAGAAGACCATCTGGGCCAAGGGACAAACTTAGCTTTAGAGAAAAATAGCTATCCTTGATCTTATCGCTGTAATGTCAATATGACAACAGGAAATGCAAAAGAAAATTGTTTTGTCTGGGAGTGGCAGCCCTTGGCAGGTGTTACTACAACAGGCAACCGTATTTCCAATAGTGTCCTTTATTTTTAGAGAGTCCTGAATAGAAGAGCTTGCAGTATATAAAAGCGGCATGATAAAATGGTATGGTACAGGGCTTCTCAAATCTTAACACACGTAGAAATCACCTGGGGCCCACGTTACAAAGCAGCTTTCCCTTCAGTGGGTGTGGGCAGGGCCCCAGATCCTGCATTTCTGTCCAGCTCCCAGGTGATGTGAGTCCTGCTGGGCGAGGACCACATCTTGTCCTATATGAAGGTATAGGACACCGCAAAGGCTTTGTATGTTTCCTAGGAAGAGAGGAGGTGGGAGCTGGGCTGCTGGCTTATCACTTCATGAAGGTCTTCCCAGAGTACTATAGACCACGGTGCTAGTCCAGTGGCTCTTAACTTTCCTGTACTGCAGAATCACCCAGTATATTTAAAAAAAACAGAGTGAGATGCCTGGGCTCCACCCTACAGAGATTTTGATTCAGTTGGTCCTGGGCGTCCCTTTTTCAAAAGCTCTCCAGGTGGTTTTGATGGACACTGAGAGTTGAGAACACTTACCTGGCCCCTTCCTGACCTGCATTGACTGGTCAGCTTGGCTCAGGGGTGTTTCGGCTCCTCCTGGCAGCCCCGGTGCCCCTCCCCTTTCCTCAAGAGACCCCCTTCCTTGAAGCATATTCTCAGCCTTATGCATCTTGATTCCAGAAGAATCTTCAGAATGAGATAGAGGGTGCTGACCCAGCTCTCCTGCCCCACTGCTAAGTGGGCATTTGCTGTGGTTGCCTCCTGATGGACCCCAAGAGCAGCCGGTTGAAAAACTTTAGTAGATTAATTTGGAATCTGGCATTTTTGTGACCCCCAGTCAACACGCAGGAAGCTAGTGGAGGATTTCGACAACATTTGCGGCTCTGGATCTCGCCAGAAACTCCCGAAGATTCCAAAACTGGATTTTCTTTTAGAGGTAGAAGTTGATAAACGCTAAAAACTTAACTCCTGGGCTTCCCTGGTGGCGCAGTGGTTGAGAGTCCTCCTGCCGATGCAGGGAACGCGGGTTCGTGCCCCGGTCCGGGAAGATCGCACATTCCGCGGAGCGGCTGGGCCCGTGAGCCATGGCCGCTGAGCCTGCGCGTCCGGAGCCTGTGCTCTGCAACGGGAGAGGCCACACAGTGAGAGGTCCACGTACCGCAAAAAAAAAAAAACCTTAACTTCCTTCCCTCTTTATTAGTAAAATGAAAAGATCTGGGAAAGAAGAATTAATGATGCACACGAGAAAACGGTTTACATTCCAAAGCAATGCCTTCTCTGACCTCCAGTGAAATAGCTTTAAGAAAACTCAATAATACCCCCGATTGGCAACTACCTTTGGTGGCACAGGAGGTCAGAAAGGAGAAATACTCAGTTTCCTCATTTACAAAAAAAGTTGAGTTGTGGAAAAATGAGAACTGCAAAACTGTAGGAGGTGTTTATTTTGGGGTCAGGGCCAAATCAGAATAAGGTTGCATGAAATGAGTTCTTATTTATTTGTTTATCTAGCTCCCTACCTGTTTATGTTGTGGTGAAAACACATAACATTAAATTTACCACCTTAGCCATTTTGAGTGTACAGTTAGGTTATGCATATTCACACTGTTGTACAATAGATCTCTAGAATTTTCTCCTCTTGCAAAACTGAAACTCCACAGCCATTCAGCATGAATTCCCTCTCCTCCAGCTCCTGGCAATGACCACTCTACTTTCTGTTTCTATGATTCTGACTCCTTTACATATTTCCTATGCGTGGAATCAGGCAGTATTTTTTTGGTGACTGGTTTACTTCAAAATGAGTTTATTTTTTAATGAACACTTTCAGAAATAGTCTCTAGACCAGCACATGTTAGTCAATGAATAACTGCAAAGCCCTCAGGAGGGTGTCTCTAGCCGCACGGTGGCTGTGTGAGAGGGAAGGGGATGGTTGACGCGGGGTGAGCCTGGTCAACGGGCCCGGCGTGGTGTAGGCGCTGCCGTGAGAGGACCAGACACGCGGGGTCATGAGCGGCAGGTGGAGGCCAGGGCTCCTGCAGGCGTTTGTAAAAAGAAAAGACCAGATGGGAATGCGGCAAAATGCTTCTTTTACAAATGAACAAACGGAAATCAGACCCTGGGATTATTTTAATAATCGCACCCAGGGGGTCCTGCCTACCGCAGGGTGATTCCTGTTCGTTTGCCGTCTCAGCCACTTGAAGCTCACTTCCGGGCTCTCTGGAAGGGCACGGCCTTTCCGCAGTGAAATCTCACTGTGACGTGTGAGGTCACAACAGAGCGTCGTATATAGCTTCACAATAAGTTATGACGTTGGTAAAGAATGGCACAGTTAGTCCCCTTTGATTTGAACTTGAAGGTACCATGTTTAAGCTCCCCAGACTGAGGTGGAGTCTGGGTCTGCCATGCGGCCAGTGGACAGGCCATGGGACAGCGATGCTGGAGGAGCACAGCCTTGGCATTAGAGCCGCACCGCTATTTTAGGTGAGGATACACGTCAACTAACAGCAGATCTTGAAGGAAAAATGGCCTCTCTGCTTCTTGTCCTCTTTGGCCAAGTGCAGAGATTCCAGAAGGTGAGATCTTGGTATGAACACCAGGAAAATATTTCCTGACCAAGCTCACCGAGCCTGACTTGACCAGCGTGATGGCCTAGATGTCAGGGAGGTTGGTCTTGCAGAGGTTGGTGTCGGAAGCCACTGAGATTTGGTAGGCGAAGAGACGTTGCATGAGGGAAGGGAATAGGAAACAACTTACAGGGCACTAGAAACCAGAGGTGGGAAATTGGGAAGGACAAGTGGATGTGCATTGTAGGGAGATGGACAAATAGTGGTGGGTGGAAGGAGAGGAGAACGAGGGACTTCCATCCAAACTATGGTTATTTTCCCAAAGGTCATGAGGGTGCCCAAATTGAGTTTAGCTTTGAACACTGTTAAGGGTCACCAACCCATGAGAAAGGCAGCCCTCTATGCTGCTTTGCCCTCTGGCTGTAACATTGGGAAGGAAAGAAGTCAAAGAGGAAGAACAAATTGAAGTCGCTGGATTAGACCCACAGCCATACAGCAACACGGGGCTTGCTGGATGCCGATTCCAACATCTTAACTGTAAGAAGACATCTCTGAGTCAACTGGGGAAATCTGAACGTAAAGTGGATAGTACCTGGTAATGAGGAATCTTTGTGGGTTTTGTTAGGTGTGACTGTTTCAGCAATCATGTAAAAACCATGCTACCAGTTAGAGACGCCTTCTGAAGTATTTACAGCAAAATGGCCTGGTATGCGAAAGATGCTTTAAAACAGTCCAGAGAAAAGTGTGTGTGCGTGTGTGTGTGTGTGTGTGTGTGTGTGTGTGTGTGAGAGAGAGAGAGAGAGAGAGAGAGAGCGAGAGAAAGGTGTAAAAAGCAAACAAAGATCAGCAAAATATTGGGATAATTGTTAAAACTAAAGAGTGGGCAAAGGAGGGCTCATTGTCATACTTTCTCTGTTCTTGTCTGTGTTTGAAATTTTCCACAATAAAAATATTTTTCCCCCTTGAAAACGTCTGTATTGATTTAATTACACAACAGCATCAACACGTTAACTCCAGGACCCTCTAGACTGCACATCACACTTGGGAACTCGGAGCCACACATTCCATTGACCTGACTCCACGGAACGCACAGCTCACTGTAAACAGATCTGCAGTTTACGGTTCTGAGAGAAGCGTCCATGGACACAAGTCTGTGCGGTCAGCCTGGGAAGGTAGAGGCCTCTTCTCTCTGCTGGAGATCTGTTTATTCTTTTGCAATTAATGCGAATTTAAAGATTAATTATGATGCAGTTTACCCAGAGGTCTATATTTTACAGGCAGCGTAAACATTCACCATTGGTGGCCCAGGGTGCTTGCCTGTCTTGGGTCAATCAAGTGAGATTCGTAGATTGGCTCAGAGGCGCAAATGGAGGAGGCGGGCAGGTCCATCAGGGGCCTGGGCAAGACTTCCTGGGAAGAGTATCTCCTCTTGTTCCCAAAGAACCCCAGCAGGGGGCAGTCTCCCGGCGGGTGCAACCTGGCTGTTTTCAGCCATTTTTCAGGCTTTTCCCTCATCTCCACCTCCTCCTGAGCCAGGTGAAAAATCCACTTGGTTCCTTTCTGACCCTTAGAATTTACTCTTTAAGGCTGCTTAACATCTTCCATCTGTCTTTTTTCTTCCCCTGCTCTGGAAACTGTGGTCCCTTTTGCTCCCTTTAGAGTTTTATCTGAATTGCTGGCATTTCTCTGGTTACAGGGGCCGGACCAGCCAGGCCCAGCTGACACTGAGACTAGCGGCTGACGTTCTGGCATCTTGTAATTTATTTTTATGAACAACTGATCCAGGAGTACTTTGAAAACATGTAAGTTTCTAGTATACAGTATTAATATCAAAACCTGCTAGTTTCGATATTAGTAAACCTCCAGTTTATATTTTGTATTTGCAGGCTAAGGAGTTATCACTGGACAAATCATAGACTTCTAGTTAGTAGGAACCTTAGGGAATATTTATTCCAGTACTGTGGTGAGTACTGAAATCTATACATGCATCGCATAGATCAAGCAATTAAGTCATGAACAATTTCATGATTTGAGCATCTTTTAGGGCTGGAAAGGTGATGCTTATCTAAGGGCACGTCCAGTGGGCACAAATGAATTCTAACTTACAATAAGGTGGCAGGTGTAGAGATCAAGCTGCCTGGATTAGTAGATCACAGGATAAAGAGAAGGGCTCAGTATTTTTTCCACTATTTTTGTATTCTAATGTTTCTTCGTGATCAATCACTGTACGCACATAGTCACTCAGTTCTTTCTTATAATATTTATTTCATTATTTCATTATATAGACAATAGCCTATGTTTGCATATTAAAAAAAGGAATGGCTCTGTCACTGCTGGTTGAATAAATTAGAAACTGTTACAGAATTCTTGGCAATAGAAATACAATATGCTTAAAAGCTGGTGGAAACAGGTTTTTAAGCATATGTTTTATAAACATTATTAAATCACTATCTGATAGGCTAATCCAGTAAAATAAACTATATTTTTCTTAAGTACATCTTTGAATACCAAAAGGGCAAAACTGGAAACAAGAAGTAAATATTTTCTTTTCTTTGTTTTTTGCTATCAGTTAAGATACCATTCAGCTGTTTTGAAACAGACATTTGTCTGAAAACATAAGTCAAAACTGGCCGTTTAAAGCTTTTCTTCATACTTATTTTTGTAGTAATTTTCTTCATATTTTCTGGCCTTAACTGACTTTTCTCATGCACTCTTTGTTGATAGGTTTATGTAACTAAACCAGCTAAAACTGAAGCCAGCTAAGTATTTTCCCTGAAGATTCACATACGAACAAAGAAGCAAATTTTCTTATTGGAGTTAGAATTGTCTCTAGATTAATAAATTGATATACATGTGTATCTGTCTGGGTGTGAGTTTAACCTTTGCGTCAAGTTTAAAGGAGGTGAAATGGATCCCTAACATTGTCTTTCTTACCGCCAGATGACAGTGCATATTCAGGACATCAAGTAAATTCCTGCCTACGTGTTGGTTAACTGACAAGATCGCCCTCAGTAAGGTAACGCTTTTGTCAGTTCAGGTGCACAGTCTGTAGGACAATGGCTCCTAGTCACTTCTTTCATCATATCCTTCAAATCACATTACCTTGGTGGTAACTCTCTTATCTGCATGTACCGGTTTCCATGCCTCTGCTTGAGCACAACAATGTCGGGGTTCTTTGCGCAGGAGGAAAACAAGGAAGGGGTGCAGAGGAACAAATACGTACCGTAAATCTAAATAGTGTGGATTTGAACTCGTCTCCATGTCAGGCAGGATATTTAAACTCTCAGAGTCTCAGTTTCCACATCTGTAAAATGGAGAGAATGACATCTATCTCCCAAGCCACTGTGAGGATTGGCAGCAGGGTGTCCACGGAGTGGCGTGTGTAACAGCACACAACATGGTAGCTATGATGATCGCTATGATTATTCCACGAATGTTACTTGGTCAGGTGCTCAATGCTGGGGACAAAAAGATGAACGAGACAGAATCACTGTACTTCAGAAGTTTCTAAGCAATTGGAGAAAACAAACAGATTAATGCAGTGTGGTAAGTGATCTAATTAAGGACACACTCCCCTCCCCACAAGGAATGTGAGAGTTGGGACTTTTGTGGTCATAAGATAATGACCAAAGACAAGAGGTCAGAGACTCTGCTGGGTGGCAGCATCTCAGGGGAGATAAGACCTAAGCTAGGATCGCCCCGCCAGTACCATCACGGTGAACACACGGGGAAGGCTCAAAATGAGGCAGAGTGTAAGACTGTAAGGTGAGAGCGCCATGGCCATCCTGGAGGGGAGGAGCTTTGGGGGTCGGATTCCTGAGACGAGTGAGCCTCTCCTAGGTCTTAGTCCCAAAAGGCTCCATAAGGGAGGCAGGGATTGGGCTGAGTTTTGAAGTGTGGATTTCATTTCAAGAGTCAGTGGAACAGGGAAGACCCAGATCCATTGGATCTGTTTCTTTGACTTTAACCTTTGCTTCCCGTTGCTTTTGTTCAGTAAAAGGATACAGTCTATACATAACGGCCTGTCTCGGGGAGCTCTGCCTGAATGTTAAACCAAAGTGCCTTTGTTCAGGGAAACACCCGGACCCTGTCCACCTGCCGATGGCTGCGAGGAAGAAGAAATGAACACATCCCCTCCCCGAGGCTGGCCATTCCAGGGGTTATTCGCAAAACGTATGGCCTTTTTACTTTACTTCCTCATCTCCTCCCCCTCTCTGTGCTGTAAAAGAAACTGGCATTCAGATCCGGATAAGATGGTTTTTTGGAGACATTAGTCTTCCATCTTTTCTGTCTGCTGGTTTTCCGAATAAAGTCGTGTTCCTTGTCTCAACACCTTGTCTCCCAATTTATTGGCCTGTTGTGCAGCGAGCAGAGCGAACCTGGGCTTGGTAACATCAGGAAAGGGAAACTGGACCTTCTGCAGGTGAGATTGGTGGAAGGGGCAAATTTGCAAGGCTAGGATAAGAACAAATAGGTTGATCAGAAAGGTCGGTTGGCACAGGAGTTTTAAGCACACGGGCTGTCTGGCTAGGGTGTCTGGCTTTTATTCCATGGGTGAAAGACAGGTGCAGGAGACACTGGGTGTGGGATCCCGGTTACAAAGTGCTGTGGCCAGGTAGTAATGACACGTATGCTGTTAATGCTAGAGACAGAACTGTGACAGAAGGCATGAAAAGGAAGCGACAGAACGGGAGATATACTGAAAAAAATAGTCAAAAGGACTGGGTGTCCAACTAGATAATGGAGGTTCAGGGAGGCTAGGAGGTAAAGGGGACTCCCTTTGTCACTGGGCAATTACTGAGAGGGGCCGTGCCTTCAACAGAAAATAGTGACATTGTGGGAGGGGGAGGGAGCTGGATTTGGTGATGAGATAATGATGAACTTAGTTTTAATGTTAATTTTAAAGTAATGTCAGGTCCTCCAATGAGCTATGGCCGAAGAGTCATTAGAGATGCAGCAATGGAGATTAGGAAAGGAGGCTGGGCTTGAGATTCAGATCCTTGCAGGAGAGAAGGTGCTGTCTAGGGTCATCTCACATGTGCATTCCTCTGTGCATGCCTGTATGTCTGTATGTGTATGTATGTACTCATTTACTCATTCATTCATTTATTTGTTCTTCATCCACTCATTAATTTATTTGCTTTTCATTTATCCATCCATTAATTTGTTCATTCATTCATCATATCTTGATTGGAATCCCTGCTCAGTGCTAGGTGTCATAGTGCTGTTGAGAAAAGGGACAAGATACACTCCTGTCCCGAAGAAGTTCACTGCTGAAAAGATCCAACCTTTGCTTGTAGACATCTTGACTTTGACCAGCTCCTCCCCTAATTGCTGCCTCAGTGTCTTTTTCTGGACGTATCAGCTGCCAGTGTGAGCTGTAGAATCAGAATATTTCAGATTTGCTGAAGTAATGACCCATGAATGGGAATATGGAGTTATATTTTCTAAACATTCTAGGACATGTGTTCCTTTTAAATTTCAGACAGATAGAAAGGACACTTGCCAGCACAGAAAAAGCTAGTTTTCCAGACAGTGATCATATTTGAGTTGGATTTCCAAGTAAGTGGAGCCCCAAGGTATTACCTTCCTGGAAGTTATATGCTGAGGACACACTGTCTTTGGGGCTGAATCCAAAGCAGCCCCCGTTCAGGCAGGTGCGAGCCTGGTCCTTCGCGGGCTTTGGGGGTCTGGGGCTTGGGAGCTGAGTCCCGCAGGGTGGGTTCGTCTGGGAAAGACTTTTTGGGTTCAGAATCCCATCTTGCTCTCTGTGTTCAACTTTGCACATGGATCTTCTCTTCGTGCATCTGGTCAGTAGTTTATTCCCAAGAACGTGAAGTCATTGTTGGCCAGAGAACTTCAGCCCTTGGAATCTGGTCTTTAACTCCTGCGTGAGTGTCTGGTTGTCTGGATTGCTTGTGTCCTCGGCACCCCCGGGGTTCGTCTCCAAGCAGGCAGGTGTCAGAGACAGAACCATGGGTAGATCAGGGGACACGAGAAAGGACACTTCCAGGGTTTTCGGCTCTGGTGTCATGACTCATAAATATGATCTTCATTTGTTTCATGTGCTGCCAGGGGCGCCTGCAGTGGTGCATTTTTCCTGCCTCTTTCAAGCCCTAATTCTCCCCACTCCCCCCGACCAGTCAGGTTCTGCCCCCGGAAGGGGCTGCACGCTTGCTTTCCACTGAGCGGTCAGAACAATCTCTCCAAGAGCCTTTGGAAGACCCCCAGGCCCTCTGTGGCACTTGCCAGGGGCAGATCTTTCAGACTTCAGGGGGCACAAATCCCCTTGTATTCTAGGTGAACTTTGCCCCCTTGGAGAGCAAATGCTCAGAATGTGAGGTGACTAGCGCCCCTGCTGTCGTGGGATCTGGGGGTGGGAAGGTCTCCGCACGGCGCGGGGCTGCCTGATGTACTCCTTAAATGCAGCCTTACTTCTGTATGTACAGGAGGGAGCGCCTGGCGGTGGAGCCCGGCCCATCAGCTCATCGGAACTGACTGACTTAGAGGCTGGGACTGGGGCTTTCACCCCCTTTGTTCCAACCCCTCACATCACAGCACTCAGCACACACAAGACACATGCCCTTGTCTGCTGCTGCTTGAGGTTCAGAGGTCTGTGGGTTCTCTGTGAGGCCTGGGTTGAGAAAGGCAGCTAGGATAGGCTCTGACTGTCTAGCGCTGTGTAACAAGCAGCCCACGCGGCCTGGTCTCATAAACAAGAAGCATGTTCTTATGCTTATGGACACTAAGGGACAGAAATTTAAATATGGCCGACGAAGGCTGGCTTGTCTCTGCCCCATGGTGTCTGAGCCCCGACTTGGGGAGACTAGAATATCTGAGGGGGTCCCGAGCAACTAGAGCTGGCTTCTTCCCTCACTTGTCTGGTGCCCAGGCTGAGGGGACATGAAAGTTGTCATGGGGGCTCCTTTGCCAGAGCGCCTACATGTGGCCTCTTCACATGGCTTGAGCTTCCTTCCGCCATGGTGGCCCCAGGGTTGTCAGACTTCTGACCTGGAGGCTCAGAACCCCAAGAGTGAGTGTTCTGGTAAACAAGTCTTTTTTTTTTTTTTTTTTTTTTTTTGCGGTACGCGGGCCTCTCACTGTTGTGGGCTCTCCCGTTGCGGAGCACAGGCTCCGGACGCGCAGGCTCAGCGGCCATGGCTCACGTGCCCAGCCGCTCCGCGGCATGTGGGATCCTCCCGGACCGGGGCACGAACCCGTGTCCCCTGCATCGGCAGGCGGACTCTCAACCACTGCGCCACCAGGGAAGCCCAACAAGTCTTTTCCTACCTGCTTTGGAGGCCCCAGAGAGTCATTTCCACCACGTATAGGTCAGAGTAGTCACAGACCCCCCCAGAGTCAAGGGGAGAAAGACCTCACCTTTGGAGGAAGGAATGTCAAAGCATTTGAAGCCATGCTATAAGGCTGCCACAGATCCCAGCTGCATGAAGAATCTCCCTCAGTATCAGAGACAGGGAGGTGATGGGCGGGAAAAGATGAGAAAGTCCTTTGGCCGTAGAAAGCAGTGATAATTTAAAAAAGTTGTTAGTTAAAGGGGCCCCAACCGTGAGTTCCAAGAGCTCCCTTGTCCACTTCCTTTTCCGGGTGGGAGTAGCAGCAAGGGCTCCTGGGGTGTCGTCAGCAGCGCCACCCCTGGGGGCTGCTCAGAATCTGGGCACATGGGCTTACATCGTCCTTTGAGTACAAGGCTCAGATCTCCATTCACATCAGCCTAAGAACTGTGAAGAATTTTCACTCAAAACTTCCTACAAGAAGTTCTTTCTGGTCCCCCAAGGTCAATATTTCATAGGAGTCCTCTCTGATTTGGGAACACGACCCTGACAGGGCCTCTCCAGGGCAGCGTGGACTCAATGGCGGACTACAGTCAGCAAGGTTTAGCTGGGAAGCCCCTCCCTCTTCCCGAGGCTTGAAGTTGGCTGGAGAAGGGCATTCAGGGGGAATGTCTTCCAAGTTCCACACCCGGCCTGGAGGAAGCTTGTATTTGTTTGATCTTTTATCTGAAGCTCTGTGGGAAGTTTCAGTTTCCAGCTGGGGATGGTGGTGAGTGTCTGTGAAATGCATCATCAATGAACTTCACCCCACGAGCATTACTTTAAATGCCTTAGAGAGAAACGTTATCATCTGTTCATCATCACGACTGCCAAGGAGCTCGAGGAGAAAACATTGAGGCTATTTTGGGCAGCATTTTTTAAACGCAAATCATTTTTAGTTCCCTCAGATTTACCAACTCCCCTTGGCTGTGGGGTCAGATACGGATGCCACTGGAAAAGCATTTTACCATGAGAAGGTTGAGTCCAGGAATGTCCTCAATGGGAGCAATATGACTTAGGAAGGAATCTTCACTTATGACTCACACTTGCAACTTGACTCTCCCAGGAGAGGCAGCCGATGTTGGTGCTGGAAAATATCTGATGAGGACAATTCTCAGTTCTTCCTCAAGCTGCCTTCCGAGCTAAGGAGCCCTCAATCAGCCTCTAGAACCTTAAGTAAGAGGCCTCTAGGCGCAAGGCTTGAAGCTTCATGAAGAAATACCTTCCTATGTTATCCTTAAAGGAGTTCATTTGTATTTGGAGGGTAATTCAAGATTTAAAAGGGGGACATGAAACCTAGAGGGTAGGTAAAGCAAAGGGAGGTCGGGGAGGAGGGGAAGTGGACCAGGCAGGAGACACGTCACGGGGGATGAATGGCACGTGCACAAGAAAGCATCTCAGCTCAGTCAGACCCAAGACAACGCCAACTCATTGTTTAATTCCACTGTGAATAAAATACTCAATTCTGATCCATTCAGGTGAAAGAAATAATTGTGCAGTTATCCCCGTAGAGGCAGCCCTTACAGAAATCCTGTGCAGAACTTTAAAATAATTCACCCTCTGCTCACTTCACTCCCAAATGCCCCCGCCCCCAAGCACGTCCGGCGTTGGATAATTAGACCTGGGGGCCTTTGGCAAAGGCAGCTTCCTAATGTAAAGTATCCCGGTTGCAAATTCGGACGCTCTTTGGTAAAAGTCATCAGCATCAGATAAGATTGTCAAACCCTGGCGACTTGACTCGAGATCTCATCCTGGTTCCTTGCAGCCTGGTTTCCACACACCTGGAGCTTCAGATTGTACACTTACTGCGTTTTTGGCCGCAGCACAGAGATCAGCCCCTCAGACATCTTTGCAAGTTGCAGGCAGCGGAGGCCTGAACCTCCAGGTATGATTTATCGCTTCAGAAACTCTGGAGAAGAGAGTGCGTCACACACACAAGTAAAAAAACCGCAAGTTCCAAAATTAAAAAGAAATTAGAAGCTACTGGTTGAAAAATGGTGAACTTCTAGATAGTCTTTTGTTTTCATGTAGAAATGTACATTCCTGTCCTCTCTGCTAGGCTGTGAGCCCCCCGCGAGCAACACCTCTGTGTTTCGGGGACAGCTCTGCGTGTCCACACTTGGATGGTCCACGGAGGACCTCGGTAATGGCTGGGGCATCAGTAGCAACCTCGTGGTTGGGTCTCACGGTTCACCCCGGCCAAGCAGTCGGCAGGTTGAGGAAAGCAATTGTGTTTTCATGGACAAACAAGCTTACGCCGGCGGCAGAGAAAGGTTCTGGTCTGGGGCTCCCATGGTCCGTCCTGGAGGCAGAGGGCTGCAGGGAGGACCAGCTCCTCTGACTCTCTTAGACCAGGGATGGAGGATGGAGCGGGCGTCCTGCCCCGCTGAGATGTGTGAGCGTGAACATCTCAGCACTGTCAGCAGTGGCTGGGTTTAGCTTCAGCGGGGTGGGAGCCCTGGGTATCCTTCTCATCCCTGGACTGGCTCCTACCATCTGACACTGTCAAGGCAGGCGGGACTCCTCCGAGTTTCTTTGTGTTTTGGCATCTGCCCTTGGTAAATGGAACGCACCCTACCGTCTCCTGCTGCTGCCGGCGCCTCTGCTCTGCATGGTTCTGGCTCAGGTTCCAACTTTCGAGGTGGAAAGGATGTATTTGTTCTTTTAAAAATCACTTCACATTTAAAAAAATTATGTACTTAATAACTTCCCAGCGAAAGTTTTATTTTCTAAGGCCTTTGAGTAGCCCAGTGTGACAGAATGCCTGGAAAAATGAGGTACTTAAAAGACACAGATGAATTGGCAACCCATGTTCTTCCTGCTTTCAAAAGCCCTCATTGTCTCCAGAAGGGACATTGCTCAGCTCCTCTGAACACAGGCCCTCTCCTCTCAGGAGGCAATGATCTCTGGGCAGTAGGGGCCATGTCTGACTCACGGGTGCCGCTCCTTTCTACTTTCGGGCCAGCCCTCGAAGGACACAGAGCCTGTGAACTAACTGAAGGGGAGGGGCCCCCTCTGCCCTGCGCCACGGGCTTGGATGCAAGCTGTCTTTGGAAGCGGTCCTGATGACACTGAGAAGGGCACTGGTAACTATAAAGACCCGGGTGCTTGGCATTGTACAAAGTTTCGGATTCTGGTAGTTTCCAAAGATGGCCATTCAAATCCTAGCCAGTCCCTGTTCTCTTTTGCAATGTGGCTTTGTCTGTCCTCTCATCTGAAGGTGGAGCCCTTTGCCTGTCTCCTTGAGGCTGGCTTAGCCCTTTGACCTGCTTTGGCCAACAGAAGAAGGGATGTTGTGCACAAGGGAACTTTTTTTTCTAAACCTGTGCACAAGGGTACTTTTTTTTCCTTGAAGACGCAGGTCTGGTGAGCGAGGGTGAGCTGTGGGCGCCTGTCACGTGTGAGCAGCTCTGGTTCCTGCTTCTTCCCGTGAATGGATCACCCAGAATAGGACTTTTCCAGACCTGCAGGCTCAAATTGGACACTGTACAGGTTGGCTTCAGAGCAAGCATTCCCAGTCTCTGGAAAAGAAGGAATCATAACCCTTTGATAATATTTTCCTAAGAGCAATAAATCGTGTGTCCTCCTTTGTATGAAATCTTCCTCTCTCAGCTTGGAGCAAAAGCTCAGCTTTTCACATTGCTAGTTAGCAATGTGGCCCTGGGCAAATCTTTTAAAGGTAATCATTTAAATCTCAGCCTCAGCCTTCATACCTGTAAAAGCAAGGTAGCATAGTCTGTGCCCTGTGGAGATGCTGGGAAATTGAGATCGTTGCCACACCTGCAGTGCTGGACAGGGGCTTTGTGACGGCTGCTTCCATCTCTCCTGGGACCACTCGAGTTCGTCCACCCCGTCTGCTGGCTTGCTCCATTTTCTAGACCCAACATCCATTTATGTCTTGGACTCAAATTTACTCTTACCTGTCAAAATTCAACTCTGCTGTCACGTTCCTTCGTGGCTCCTGTGTCCCGTGACCTGCCTTCCAGGCAGCGTCCCCGAGGGCTCCTTTCCCCTCCCGCCCGCCCGGGGATTCTGGGGGCGGCCCCGCCCCTTCGGTTCATCTTGGCTTTGAAGCTGAGACCCAGACACTCCTCAGCAGGCACCGTCCTTTGACTTCTTTCTAGAGAGAGGATTACCTATGCAGAGTCATTCATTTCTTGCCAAAATCCTCTTCTTGTGTGTTTCTGGCCAAGGTTAAGGGGGAAGAAAAACAGTGAACGTCCTGGAAAAGAGCCCTTCTCTATGTTCTGTGTGATCATGAGTTCATGAGGTCTGTCCTTAACTCGAGTGAGACTCAGTAAGAAAGCCCTTATATGAAACGTCTAGGTTGGAGAATCCTATCTCCCAGCCCCAGCCGCTCCCCAGGCCTGTCTCTGTTGCACGTCTGCCTATTGTCTCCACAGCAGGCTCCCAACCCGCTTATGCTCTTTGCTTCTTCCCCTCTATCGAAACGTGTTCTCAGGAAGGGCTCTTAGGAATCCGTGTCTACTCAGCTGTAAACTACCACGACCAGTGTTACGGTGATGAGTATTCATTATGATAGGGGATAAAGCTTGAGGTCAAAAGAATGAAGCCTACCTGCGGAATATTGACCTAGGGTGGCCAGGTGATATTGGATTGAAGAGGGGGTGGGGTGAGAGTGACAGAGTCTTGCCACCAGGTAGACTGATAGAGTCTCTTATCACACACACTGCTCACTAACTACCTTCTGGAAGCCTGCTCCGGAACTCACCAGCAAACCCTGAGAACCTGCGCTGTGTTTAATCAGTTGACATACAGTAGAAGGTGCACTTGGTGACCTCGTCATGTTCCCTTGACCATGTTTCTGCCTGGACCTCTGGGCGCCTCCTTTCTTATCCCACGGCGTTTTCCACTGTCGGGTGCACAGACGCTGTCCCATTGCCTGCTTCTTCTTTTCCTCTCGTCCGTGTGTCTGTCTCGACTCTAAGCCCAGACACCCCTGCAGTGGTTTGTGTTGAGACTGGAAACTGTATCTGGCAGGTCCTGTGCCCCAGCTGGGCTCCCTCCTCCACTCTGAGCTGTGCCCCGTGCCTCACAGCCCCAGCGCCTGGGACAAGATCTGCAGGGTTAGTAAGGCTGGCGGTGGGGAGTTTAGGAGACCCTACTGCAAACCAGCAGAATCAAGGTAACTGAGACGTTAGCACCTTGTTCATGATGGGTGTAAAGAAATTAGTCTCCCTTAACTTCACCTCTAATTTTTATATCAGTCATACATTTTTTCATGTTGATTTTAAAGCCTGGTTCCATGTGGGGATGAGTCAATGAATGTTCCTGAGTCATTCACACTTAAATATGAGAAAAGGAGTTGGAAGAACACTTACTCCCTGGGGAGTATTCTGATGGTTCTAGACACCATCAGAGCGGCGCTGCTCGTGGATTGGGAGTGGAGTGTGTGGACATCCTCGGGTCCACTTCACATTACGTGGCTTCTGCTGGTAGAGAAGATCGGGGTTATGTGGCGGCAAAAATACGTCCCATATTTGAAACGTGGCTTCTCAACGGTGCAGGGACTTAGACCGAATTTTGGAGAGTTTAGTGGATCCTGGGTCTTCCTTGGAGAGGGAGTAACTCACCACAGAAAAGACAGAGGATATTCTGGTTATGGCTCAGGGAGTGAACTTTGATAACATTTAATCTGAAATATATATATATATATATATATATATATATATTTAACATCTTTATTGGAGTACAATTGCTTTACAATGGTGTGTTAGTTTCTGCTTTATAACAAAGTAAATCAGTTATACACATACATATGTCCCCATATCTCTTCCCTCTTGCGTCTCCCTCCCTCCCACCCTCCCTATCCCACCGCTCTAGGTGGTCACAAAGCACCGAGCTGATCTCCCTGTGCTATGCGGCTGCTTCCCACTAGCTACCTACCTTACGTTTTGTAGTGTATATATGTCCATGCCTCTCTCTCGCTTTGTCACAGCTTACCCTTCCCCCTCCCCGTATCCTCAAGTCCATTCTCTAGTAGGTCTGTGTCTTTTTTCCTGTCTTACCCCTAGGTTCTTCATGAACTATTTTCTGTCTTTTGCTAAACTTCTGGTAAATGATGCGAACTCTGCTATCTCAGAGAAAGCGATATTTTACAAAAGGGAGATTCATCTTCAAAAATTACAAATATAATGTAGTTCAGGATGTGAAATTTCCTGATCAAAACAGATCTGTATGGTATATTTTTAAAATTCTATGCATTTTTCATCTGTAACTGGTGTTTCATTGGCTTTCTTTCTTTTTTAATTGAAGAATAGTTGATTTCCAATGTTGTGCCATTGCCTTCCTTGATGCGGGATTCAGGACACCTGCAAGGTCCCCAGATGAGTCTTGGGTGGGTCTCCAGGGAGCTCACAAGCAAGTCCACTCAGCACCACTTGGCCTCACCATTTTCTTCCTCTCTTTTCATCTACCCACCCATCAGCCCATCTTATTGTTCTTAGGCATTTCGAAGTGAGCCTCAGACAGGCAGTGCCCTTCATCCTTATGGGTACTGTTAACAAGAGTTCGATATTTGTTCACATTCTTTTGTATCGTGTCAGTCATACTACCTTGAATGTTGATGTTGTCTGGAGTTTTAAGAGAAAGCAGCTCATTTTAGTTTTACCTGCAGCCCCCTCTCTCCGCAGGAATCAGATATAAGTCCATGACGCGCTGGACCAGAGACAAATCCAACAGAAAGAACTGTCTTTTCCCTTCAGCGACAAAGATGCTATGACTGACTGGACACACCTGTCTTTCTGTCACTCTCTAGGTAGGATGCGTCCTTAGGAAACTAGACCCCTGGAAGCTGCTTCCCAACAGCCTTTAGACCTGAGGATTCCCAGCGGCAGCTGCAGTGGCTGCTGCCCTTGGAATCACTGCCAATCACCCCAGGAACAGAGGGGAGATTTCCAAAGGCCACACATCCCCACAGCTGGAGTTTGTTAAGTAGATGAGTATTTCTCAAAGACTTGGTAGAAAGTCTAGCGAGGGTTGGAATGAGAAGTGGTCTGGTCATTCAGAGGTGACCTGGAGACACTTAGAAGTGATGACTTGTCAGTGTCAGAGTCACAGCTATGGTACATTCACCACACCCCACAGCCTGGGCTGAGAGCTTGCCCTGGTGTCTGTGTAAACTCACTGTGTTCTCACCAGTCACATTCTGTGATTATCCCCTTAACACAGACACGATGAGTTGATGACAATGATCTTGACAGCTACGATATATAAACCAACCAGGGGAGCTGGTCAGGAAAGACTTTTCTGGCAGAGGTTAACCATAAATAAATGGTTGGGTGTTTTAAAATGTAGGTTTTATTATTATTTGGGTATGGTGAGGCCAACAGATCAGGAAACAATTGTCACTGAAAGGACAGTTTGTTATATGCACAGATCCCAAGAGGAGGGGGCGAGGCACCCTGCACAGGGCTACGCGGGGAAGCACCAGGGCCTTTACTGCACTTTCCACGGAAGGAAGAGGTGAGGCAAAGTGGTAAACAGGCTTAGGGATGGCTAATGTAAATGACTACGGAGGGCTCTGGAGTGTAGGAGCTGTCCCTAGTTGGCTGGTGCCCAGCCCTGGGGTGATTAGGACAGGTGAGTATGGCCAGGAGTGTGAAAGCCCAGGAGAGGAGGTCGGGGTGGGGTGGGCTCATCGAAAGGCACACTCCCAGCCACGTTTAAGACTTTTCTGTCTCTAGGAGTAGACTAGCTCAGGGATGGCGAAGCGTCAGAAACACGTGGTTAATACAGTGGCGTGGGGCGGAAAGCACCTACCGGGTGAATGCGGATGTCTTACCCCAGGGAGGTGACCCCGAGCGCCCTGTGGGACTCAGTGGTTCCCTGTGAACTGGCTATTTGGGGAATTCAAACTTGAAGGCCTTGAACAAAACTCTAAAGCCTCGGGCTTCCCTGGCGGCACAGTGGTTGAGAGTCCGCCTGCCGATGCAGGGGACACGGGTTCGTGCCCCGGTCCGGGAGGATCCCATATGCCGCGGAGCGGCTGGGCCCGTGAGCCATGGCCGCTGAGCCTGCGCGTCCGGAGCCTGTGCTCCGCAACAGGAGAGGCCACAGCAGTGAGAGGCCCGCGTACCGCAAAAAAAAAAAATCTCTAAAGCCTCATGGGACCCGAGCAAGACTGTAAGACTCTCTGTTAAGGATCCCAGGGAAGCGTCCCCACGTATCGGCCACCGGATGCTGCCCTGGGGTTGCCAGCTGCCCTAGTGCCTGCTGGTCTGCCTGCTGGCCCTCGGAGCAGCACACGTCGTGCCCAGGTTAGGGCCTGAGTGACTGCCCTGATTCTCGGCAGCAAACAGCCTCTGCTGCCCTGATCCTGATGCTCCCAGTGCTTTGCCCTGAGTGTCGGGGTCTGGATGGAGTCAGGTCCCACAACAGTGATTCCTTTCAAGTTGTTGGTGTGTGTGCGTGGTCTGAGAAGGGATTTAGAGCCTATTCATAATTATGATTCTTTCTGTCCAAGGAGATGTAGCAGAGAGACAAAGAGAGACAAAGATGTACACCAGGGCACCACGGGGACAGCTTGGTTAGGATGTGACCCTGAGCCCAAGGGCAGATACTGTCAGGTCACAGCTTTCCAAGCCTGGAAGACCATGCTTTGCGACTGACCATGTGAACCGCAAGTGGCTTCTATGTTCCCTTCTGTCGTCTGACTTTGGGACTTTTTTCTGTCCTTTATCAGCCTCTCTATAGTGTGGAACAGGGAGATAAAGGATGAAATCCTGCTCAATCCTGGTATTTTAATTGAGAAACTTAGGAGAAATATCTGGATTCTTTTGTGATGTTCAGTATTCTGTGTTATTCATCCCCACAGAATCACGAAAGTCTTGCTGGCTGGAGGATCACAGAACAGAAGAAGGAGGGAGAGAGAGGGAGGCCCTGGAGGTACTCCAATCCACTTCCTTCATTTGAAGAAGGCTGGGGCCCTCTTGGAATGCTCTGGCCACATTGCATCGTATCTGTCTGCCCTGTGCTCTGGATCAGGGCCACCTGACCATGGGTGATGGCCTCCTGTTTCCTCAGAGTCTGATACTACGCCTGGCACTTGGAATGTGTTCAAAAACTGTTTGTTCAATGAATGCATGCATGAATGAATGAATCACTGGCCAAGCTCACACATCTAATCCGTGGCAGGATGCAAAGCAGAGGCCAGATCATCTCATTCCACGTACAGCATTCCATCCTTATGCACACAGCCTCAGCAATATTTCATTTCATTAAACTTTGAAATTGCTCTGAGGTTAAGGTTTACGAGGTCTGACCGCTGACCACCTTCCTGAGGAGCGAAGGTGGCCCTCAGAACAGGGTTAGTACAGAGTAGCTCTGGCCTAATGGAGAGACCTGGGTTTGAGATGCCTGTTTGTCATTTCCTGGCTGGTTACCTTGGGGCAAATCACCTAATCTTGCTAAGGTTAGGAGAAATAGCCTCCACTACTTTTTTTTTTTTTTTACGGTACGCGGGCCTCTCACCGTTGTGGCCTCTCCCGTTGCGGAGCACAGGCTCCGGACGCGCAGGCTCAGCGGCCATGGCTCACGGGCCCAGCCGCTCCGCGGCATGTGGGATCTTCTCGGACCGGGGCACGAACCTGTGTCCCCTGCATCGGCAGGTGGACTCTCAACCACTGTGCCAACAGGGAAGCCCTAGCCTCCAGTTTTTCACCTGTAAAATGGGAAGGTAGTTCTGACCCTGCCAGTCTCCACAGGGTGCTGTGAAGTCCAAGCACGGCCATGGATTTGGTCATACTTTGTAACCATCAGTGCACGTCCTTCATGAACGTTAAGAGCCTCGAGCGGGCAGGTGCAGGATGGGAAGCTCGGGGCTGAGCTGCCCTCAACACGGCAGCCACCGTGCTCTGCCCCATCCTGCCCTGAAAGGCTCACAGGTGGACTCGCGCTTCCTGCGCGGATAAGGGTGGTGTCCAGGTGGTCACCGTGATGTATAGCCATCATTTGTGGGAGATGGAGGAGATGGGAACTCTAAGGTGTTGGGGGAGATCAGAGGAGGGGAGAGAGAAGGGGAGCTCCCTGTGCACAGCCTGAGGGTTCCAGGAACATCCCAGGGCGGTGGAGCCCATGGTGGGCCTGGAGGACAAAGCCGGCCTCTCTCAGGACACTGGACAGCAAGCAGGATAGCAGGGCCCAGCCCCCAAGGCCTGTGTGCTTCCTCATCCTTTGCAGATAGAGCACAAGCTGTGTTGGTAAAAGCCGGTAAAATACTTCTCATCAGCAAAGAAATCACATGTTCAAGAAAAAGTGCAAGAAATTAAAAATGCTGAGTAGGGGACTTCCCTGGTGGCGCAGTGGTTAAGAGTCCGCCTGCCAATGAAGGGGACACAGGTTCGAGCCCTGCTCAGGGAAGATCCCACATGCCGCAGAGCAACTAAGCCCATGCACCACAACTACTGAAGCCTGTGCGCCTAGAGCCCGTGCTCGGCAACAAGAGAAGCCACCGCAATAAGAAGCCCACGCACCACAAGGAAGAGTAGCCCCCGATCGCTGCAACTAGAGAAAGCCCGCACACAGCAACGAAGACCCAACGCAGCCAGAAATAAATAAATTTTTAAAAAAAGGCTGAGTAGTTTTTTGCGACCCTCCCAACAGTCTACATAATGTTAAAATAATAGGCCAATTCGTTGTTTTTTTTTTTTTAAAGGCATCAGGCAAGCCTGTTGTTGGAATTCATAGAGACCCAACAATGGACCGCTGGCTGAACACTGAACTTCTTAGCTGGTTCCTTTGTCGGGTGGTTGGCACGGCAGGTGTCTTGAGTGAAGGAAGCTGCTCAGAAATCTCACTGAGCCACCGCCAAACAGTAGAGCCGTGGAGTAGATCCTTCAGATGGCTGAGCATCGCGCTGCTGGAAGCGGGCTGTAGCGTTAGGGAGCGCAGGCAGGCAGGTATGGGCTGAGGTCTTTCCGTGCACTGAACACCCTCCCTTGCCAGTCCTGGCAGGCTACGGATTTACAGGAGAAACACCCATTTACAATCTATAGCCATCAACAGGTGATTAACTGAAGCTCGCCACCCCTCCAAGTGAGAGGGTGGAGGGCTTTCAATTTAATAAGCTCGCCAATGCATTTATTTAAAAAGACAAGAAATGTTCAAGGCAGAGATGATCTAATTAAGCTATCAGCCAATCTCGGGGGAAGGAAAGGAAATCTTTGAAACAATTGTGCATTTTTATGAAAGGCAGTTTTTTACCTTTCGAGTGTGAATTTATAATACACTTCATCTTTCTTTCGGCAGTCATTTACCGCAGTTATAAAACAATGCAAAGCCTGACTCTGATTAGGACAGGGTCAATGTTACTTTGGCAGAAGCATGAAAATTCTGAGTTATGGACGAACGGAAAAGAAATAAAGCTTTATTTTCTACACATTTTGCCTGTATTTGCTAAATTCCTCCTTGAATTTAATAATTTTACAACAGGATGGGGATTGGAAAGAACTTTTGTAATCTCAAAAGTGCTGAATGAACAGGTTCTCAGAAACATTTGTAATTAGCCCTTGTTCTTCAACAACATTAAAACTGTTTGCCCCCCAAAATAGTTTATTGGCTCTTGCCTTTGTTAATGCCATTAATCTGTTTATAACCAACACAAAAAGCCCTCAGCCTAATGTGTCAGACCACTTCTAACTGGTGGATCTAACTAAGTTAATGAGGTGTAATTTAATAAAAACTTCTTTTAAAAATTAAACTTCTGTGTTTAGTTTTGACAAAAAATAAGTTTTCTGCAAAATTTAAGTCATATGATGAATTATAGAATACATATTAAAACATCAAATTAGAGAGAAACCGTGGCCTCCCCATGTCACTCACCACTGTCCATGTCTCTCTTCTCCATGAACAGCACCCAGGTTTTTCGGGGGAACTGTCACCTATGGGGTTCTCAGCTCAGGACTGGGTTTTGATTGGATTAAGCCCATCAGTACACGTGGCGATTGTATTTTCTAAAGATGGCTGTTCTTATAGATGTTCTTCTATTACCTTGCCACTCTTCCATCACGAGGCAGAGTCTATGTACCCTCCTCTTGAATCTGGGTGGGTATTTCTAACTGTTTCACACAACAGCACAGGGTGAGGTGACGGTATGTTGTTTCCGAGGCTGGGTCCTAAAAATGCCAAACACTTACACCTTGTTCTCCTGGGGCACTGCCAGGCAAGAAGCCTGACAGTTGTGAGACTTCCATGCTGTGGGGGAAACACAAACTGGCCCAACTGGAGAGACCACGTAGAGAAGCTCTAAAATTGCATGAAGACAGCCAGCTCCCAGCACCATCTGACCGTAAATCTATGAGGGGCCCCAAGCCAGAGTCACCCAGTTGAGCTTACTCAAACTCCTGACCCACAGAAACCATGAACGGTAATGAGATGATTGTCGTTTGAGTCCCTAAGCTGTGGAGTGACTTGCTATAGGGCGACAGATAGCTACAGCACTATGTCTCATCTCTTTGGCTACAGTGATTAGTGTAGAATGGACATGTGACCCGGTCCAGTCTAATCATTGCAAAGCTTAAGCTGTTTACTGGGAAGGCTGGAATCCTTTGAGTTTGGTAGACGTGAGTACGCAGCCTCAGTAAGATGCTGTAGCTGTCTGACTGTAGCCAGTGGAGACGGCCTTCGGGTGAAACCAACACACAAAGCAAGCAGAGCCGAGAGAGGGACCCTAATGACATCATTGAGCTCTGAATCAAGCTGCACCTGAGGCTACCATTTGATTTATTCATTACCCGCTAGAAGTCGTCTACAGTCAAAAAATGTTGGCATTTCGAGTCACCATGCAGACTGCGGAATTCAATACCTCGTCTGATATCTGAATCTTTTCTCTTTTATTTCTGATCCATGACCAGCCAGACATTAGACAATCTTCAGTGACGGGACGCTCACGACCATCTGGAACATCGATTCCATTCCCAAGCAGCTTTCATTGTTGAGCCGAAACCTGTCTCTCGGCCACAGTTTTCATGAGGCAAACTGTGAATGTCTAAGAAAGCTACTTATATAGAAGAAGAAGAGTAAGTGTCAGCAAGTTCCTTAAGAAAGAATTTTATGATAGTCAAATTGCCAAGATGGAGTAATGTGGACTGGATGCTGTCATAGTCAGCTCAATTGATAACTGGTTGATCACTTTCTCCTTAAAGAGCATTGATTCATTGATCAACTAAATCAGCATCAGATAACAATGACTGAATCCCACAAGATAAAATTTAGAAGAGATACGCATAACTTTCTTCCCTTTAGCCCTCCCTCCTACCGTATAAGTAAGATAGAAATGAAAAGTGACAGAGTTCAGAGGTAACACATACGGAAAGATTTACTTGCCAAAAAGGCTCGATGCAAGACAAGAGGGTTATGTATCTATTTTAAAAGTTCATGTGATCTTAGGTTGTTTCAGCAGAAGTACAGTGTCCAGAATAAGGCTGGTAATTCTCTTTCCTCTGTGCTGGTCGGACTTACCCTGGAGCACAATGCTTGCTTTGTGGATGCCGTATGCTAAGAGAGAAATTGACCAGAGCGTATTTAGAAGCAACTGGGGAATAGTGAGAAAAGTTGAAATCTTATCATGGTTAAAGGATATGGATGTTTGCCTGGAAAGGACTCTATATAACATCTGGGCTTCTGGAAAGTCTGATTAAGTCACTGTTTTATCCTTTGTGGGGAAGAACCCTGGGGGAAGATTCACAATCACCTGCCAAGTGAGAACTTTAAAGCTACAGCTTCTAACACACATCTGCCTTCATCTACGGGATTGAGAAATCCCTGAGACGCTGATGGGAGCTCCAGAACCATTACCCGGAAAAATCACAGCAACTAAGTAATTTGTAAACTTTTCAGATTTATGGATTCCTCCAAGGTCCACGCATCCCATGTGGGGAAACCCTGTTGATTGGTTTCCTTCTGCCTGTTCTCTCTTCTCCATAGAAGCAAATACTGAATATTATAAAGTCCTTGCTTGAAACTGCTAAGAGTGGAGGAGTTTCTTTTGGTGATTTTATTTCACTTTCTCACCTTCAGAGCAATGCAAAGGCTATTTAAACCTTCTCTCTCGCTGTCAGATTTCTTTCATCCTTTCCTCTCCAAGGAAAGAAGGCAGGGATGTGGTGGCAGTGGCGCTGAGGCTGGGGAGCACGGCCAGAGGGAAGGTGGGACTGGCCAGGGGCTCTTCATGCTTCTTCCCTGACCTCTGACCCCTCCTTCCCGTGTCCATGTGCCGTCCGCCCTTCGCTGGGTCCCATCTTCACCCCAGAATTCTGAACATTCTGAGACACTCAGATAGGAGCTTCTATGCAACAGCCATGTGGACTCCACCGTGAGGGAGATGTGGGCGTTGGGAGGTGCTCCTTACCCGTGTAAATTCCGAGCTTTGATAAAATATGGTTCCAGTGAAAATTTTACATTAACTTGAATTGTAACTTAATTTTTAGTTTTGTCTCTACAAATGGACTATAAATGTCTCACGGGCTGAGGCCTCATGCTACATCACCTTTGCGCCTTTTATAGGAAATGGTAACATGGCTGGTTGTACTGCCTCTGCTTTGTGCAAACTACTGGCGCGTGCTGCTCTCATAATAAAAGATAATAATCCAGGCATGTATCCAACAGAAAAACCCATGATCTCAAAGAGGCGTCTGCGATCTCACGTTCATTGTAGGATTATTCACAATAGCCGAGACTTGGAAACAACTTATGCATCCATCAACAGATGAATGGATAAAGAAGATGTATGTTACATATATATATGTAAATATGTACATATATATATATATAAAATGGAGTATTATTCAGCCATGAGAAAGCAGGAAATCCTGACATTTGTGACAACATGTGGACTGACCTTGAGGGCATTATGTTTAGTAAAATAAGTTTGACTCAGAAAGACGAACACTGTATGATCTCACTTACACGTGGAATCTAAAAATGCTGCACTCATAGAATCAGAGTAGAGTGATGGTTAGCAGGCGATGGGAAGTGGGGGGGGAGGGTACAAAGTTCTATTTATAAGATGAATAAGTTCTGGGAGTCTAATGGACAGCATTGTGATTGAAGTTGGTAAGACGTATGATATACTTGAAACTTGTCAAGAGAGTGGATCTTAAATGTTCTCACCACAGGAAAGAAATAGTAACCGTGTGACGTGATGCAGGTGTTAGCTAATGCTCTAGTGGTCATCATTTTACAACGTAGTACAAGTACATCATGTCAACGTGTTGTCCACCTTGACCTTACACTGATGTGTCAATTACATCTCAATAAAGCTAAAACAAAGAAAAGATAACACCAAGTGATCGGCTCCTGGATACCTGAGTGTTAGCTAATAACCTTAGGAAATGAGAGCACAGGCTATGGAGTCAACTGTCAGACCAGAGTTGAATTCTTGTCACAAGCTACTAGGTGTGTCACCTTGGGCAAGTTCCTGGGCCTCTCCGGGTCCCAGTTTTCCCATACATAACGTGGAAATCATACTATATCATGAGGCTTAGTGAGGGTTAAATGAGATACTTTATGTAAAACACTTAGCCCAGTACCTGAGACCCATACTCAAAAAATGTTATAGCTGTTTTCATGAATATTGTCTTTACATATATTTTGGAGAATCTCAAAAATTTTTAGCAGAAAGCACAGTTTGCTTCAGACCCAGTTGTGTTTGAGACGCCAGCCCCTTCTTCCCGTTGATGCTACAATGCAACTTTCTGTCATGACACAAAGGGATTTAGAGTTCCACGCAAGGAGTGAAAACTCATGGAGACCCTCCAAAAATCCGATTCCCATGAATATCTTACCAAAAGGGAGTTGAAATGACTGACTGAGTTTATTCAGTTTATTTAGCCAACTGAAGTTATTCAGTTGAATTCAGCCAACTTCCGGATTTTCTTCATGTTCCGTTCCATGTTCCAATTTGTCCGGTTTTCTTAAATACTGTTTGGCCTCCTTTCATGTATGAATATCAGGTGCAAACAAGCTGCCTTAAGCAAATAAAGCGCTCATTCCCTCCAGCCTCCCACCTTGAGCCTAATACGTTCCTTTCTTCAGCTTCACTTCCTTGCTGACACAAGCTCGCCCAGTGCTGCCGGCCAAGAGCCTAAGTGACAGACATCTGTCATTGGACAGGGACTGGCAGGTGGTGGCCACGCTCCCCAGGGCCCAGGGCTTTGTCTGATGATAACGCAGGGTGTGTTCAGAGGACTCCAGATCTGCAGCAGAGAATCCAACACAGTTCTCATGAAGGGGAACCTATAAAAACATCATTTGTCTAAAAAAGGAGAGCACTTTGGCAAGGGGACCCTGCTTTCTCTCTGTGTTTGTAACCTGTGGAAATACCCCTGGCCTCTAGGACAGGCACACAGAGGACCTTGTCTGGTGATGGCAACACTGGCTCCATTTGGAGTAAAACCCACAAGGAGAAACGTACAGGGGAAACTATTTGGGAGAGGGAACTGGGTGTGTTTCAGACGTTAAGTCTGCAGAGAAAAATCTGTAGATTTTTTTTTTTTTTTAAAGAAAAACAAGCCCCTGGAAACAAACTTTTAGAGAGATGGTTTATGAAGGAAATCTTCCCAGAGAGGGAAAAAAGAAACAGAGCTAAGAAGCAATTCAAATGATAACATCCTCTCCCCACTACAGCAGGAATAAAAGCAGGAGACAGCAGTTGAAGAACGGGAAGTTCACTGAAGCTCAGGTAGGGGCCCTGGGTGTGCTGAGCTGAAATCCAGCGAGAATTGTCCTCGGTGCTGGTTTTCCTCTGTCTGTGTAACGGCTGCTCTGTGCACGCATCTCTCCTTGTGGCTGAGGAAATCACACCGTGAGTGACGACAGTGCCACTGGGCTGTTTTCACTCCCACTCACCATCTTTCTTTGCCTTTGCTTTTTCTCTACCGCATAGATAGTCACACCTTTTTTGTGTGTGTCTTTTTAAAAAGTTGAAGTATATTTGAATTTACAATGTTGTGTTAGTTTCAGGTGTACAGCAAAATGATTTTTTTTTAACACCTTCTAAGTAGAAGGGAGAAGAAAGAATAAAATTGAAAAGGCAGGGCTTCCCTGGTGGCGCAGTGGTTGAGAGTCCACCTACCAATGCAGGGGACACGGGTTCGTGCCCCGGTCCGGGAGGATCCCACGTGCCGTGGAGAGGCTGGGCCCGTGAGCCATGGCCGCCGAGCCTGCGCGTCCGGAGCCTGTGCTCCTTAACGGGAGAGGCCGCAACAGTGAGAGGCCCTCGTACCGTAAAAAAAAAAAAAAAAAAATTGAAAAGGCAGGACAAGAGAGTGAGCTCAGGGAACATTCCAGGCCCACGGATCCTGGAGTCACACGAGCAAGTGTTACCACCGTGTCTGCTGCTCCACCCTCAACCCGCCCCGAGGGGCAGCAAGGCTGAAGCCGAGGCCTTGGGCCAGCTGGGCTCCAATATGGGTGTTTTGCTCACGAGGTGCAGGACTTCGGGGAACTGCAGAGCTCTGAAGGGTAAATGAGCGGCCTGACGGAATCCTTCTGCACACTGAAGTTTAGAACCACGGGCTCTAAGATGCCCAAGTAGTTTGGTCACTTCAGGGCCAGCATCAAGTCAAATTATTTGCTACGTCGCACAGAGAAAACAATTCATTCATTCATTTACTTGATAAGCGCTTCAGCACCTACCGATACCCTTGTGCACCTCCTGCGAAGCTACGAAGCATTTTGCACCCTTAACGTACTTAGAGTTTCAGAGACGAGATACGAGACCAGATTGTTGAGCAAGTGTCCACTCCACCAGGAGCAGATGTCACCCCCCTTCCTGGTCCAGGGTTTCCAAGAAAGACACAACCCACACAAGAGTTGGAAGGGGCCAAGTATCGCCCCTGTGGAGGAGACAGAAGACCAGCTTCAGCGATGGGGCCCCGGTCCCCCTGGCCAGCAGCCAATGAGGCCCGAAGAGATTTCCGGAATCCCTCTTGGCTTTAGCCTCCGGGAAGGCGAGTCTGAGCAGGGTCTTGAGGCTGGTAGGTAGAGCCTGGGGTGGAAGGAGGCTCACAGGAAGGGCCCGAGACCACGGGCACCCGCAAGCTGAGCCAGTGTGTGCCCAGGGAGCTGGGGAAGCCGCGCCAGCAGGTGAGAGGGAACAGAACAGGGAGGGCCTTGGGCTCCCACTCAGAGTTGGGGGGCGAGGTATGAGGAAGAGAGGGCTGTCTGGACATTGTTCTGAGCTGAACTGTGTCCCCCCGCAAAAGATACGCCGAAATCCTAATCCCCTGCACCTGTGAAGGGACCGGATTTGGAAATAGGGTCTTTGCACATGAAATCAAGTAAAGATGAGGTCATTAATCCAATATGACTGATGTGCTTATAAGAAGAGGAGAGACACAGGGACAGATGTGCACAGAGGGAGGGACATCCTGTGAAGACACGGGGAGAACGCCTGTGATGATGCAGGTCGGAGCCCACAACTCCAAGCCAGGTACCCCAAGGATGCTGGGAGCACAGACGCCCCGAGGAAGGTAGGGTGCAGACCCTCCATGAGAGCCTTCAAGAGAGCGTGGCCCTGTCGACTCCTTCGATTTTGGACTTCTGGCTTCCAGAACTGTGAGAGAATAAGTGTCTGTTGTTTCAGCACCCGGTGCTTTGTACAGGTGGCCTTGGAGATGGACACAGGGAAGGTGGTTGGGTTTGTCCCTTTGAAGTGGGACAACTTTGATGCCATGTGTGTGTCAAGTGACCTGGGGGTACTGTGGCCTGGGATGCAGGAGCAGATGTGTCACGCACCCCGGGACCTCTCGTGGCACCAGCAAACCTGCTCTTGAGGCAATTCTGGTCATGACATTGACGGCTCTTTTCCCTGACTGTCTGTGAGGGAGCACGTGTGTCCACATCCAGTGAAACCCACTGATCCCACACCCTCCAATAGCACCAGGTGTTCTAAAGGCCCAACCCACTCCCAGTACACACTGTTTCCCATTGACAAGGTTTTCCTGTTTACACTCTCTTTCTTAGTCTCTAGGAAATATAATTAAAAATTCATTGAATACATCTTCAGGAAAACATATTTACCAAAGACCTACGTTCAGCCGAAAACAACAGACTTACAGTAATGGGTCAAAGCATAGCCTAAAAGGCCTTTGTAATTCACTGCAGACGGTCACTGTGTTTGCAAGGAGCTCGGTGTGGGGAGCTCCCAGCAAAGTCAGATACGGCTGAGCGACTCGCCTGAAGTCAGACCGGGGAGCAGAACCCACTGAGGGTGACCTCGGTGAGAAAGGGGACTTTATTATATACACACAAGCAGTGCTGGACTTGCCCAAAGGGCAGACCAAGAAGGTGCTCAAAGCACAGCAGAACAGAAACAGAATTTTAAAAAAATGAATCTGTTATGTGATTTTTAAAAAGTAAAGTAGTTAGCAGGTGCGAATCGTAACTTTTCAGGACTTCTTTGCGCTTAGCTCATAGGTGAGCTCTAGTTTTCTTCCTAGTGACTTGTGCAGTGGTAGGGAGGGCTCAGCCTTCCCTGGCTTGGAGTGTCCCAAGGTGGCCCAGATCTTGGGATGTCCCATGGAATTGACGTGGGTCTTTCGAGGAGGGCTCTTTCCCCCTCGGGTCTGCGTGTCTGCATGTCAGTCCTGGTGGGCAGGCTTCCTCAGCGGCTCGGGGCAGGAAGGAAGGAGGATGCTTACCCTGTTCGCACAGCATGGTTCTACCTCGTGGCACCCCTCTCCCTCTCAAACACACAGTTTCAGACAAAGGACTCTTTTCCTGCTGGGTCAGGCCCACCATTGGTTTAGTAAACCTCGGCCAGAGAGAAGTCGAGATGTTCAAACAGAGAAGAGGAAAGACCACGTGGCAAATAAGAGTAGAGATTCGGGAGGTGGGCTTTGTGCCTTCCGATCCTGACTCCATTGTGTCCTGATTATATATGAACCACGTTATTAAACCCCTCCTGCCTCCGTTTCCTCAACTGTCAGATGGGCAGCGAATAGACCCTATCTCGTAGAGCTTCTGTGAGGATTAGATGAGCCACTGAATACTGTGCCTGCACAGGCATAACTATCAGCTAAAATTATTAAAACCCTTCGGAGAGCCTGTCACCATCTGGACCAGGGAAGGAGGACAGTTCCTACAAAAGCGTGTTAATGGCTCAAGGGCTGGGCAGCTGGCCAAGGGCATCCCCTACCGAGGGCTGAGGACTGGGTCAGGGTCAGCAGGGACGGGGTGGAGGACAGAATGGTGCCGTGAAAGACTCGACGGTCGGTGCAGTTGGAGGAGGTACCTCCCCTCCCAACGCAGCTGCTTCATCCTGGGCAGCGGACTCGAGGTGAAGGTTACAAGAAGGTCACTGTAGAAAGCGGGTTATGAGAGTGGCCTGAGTCATTCCAAGATAAGACTGCATGTGGGGTTGGTCGTGTGGGAATTGGGTTAGGACATCAACATCAAAAACGGGCTTGACGCTAGAGAACTGGAGGAACCCTTCTCGCCCATGCTGGCATCTTCAGCTTGTCTTGTTTGGAAAGTGAGTCATGAGAGGCAACTCTGGTGACAGTGACCCCTTGGCCCAGACCTCCTTCCTTTGCCAGAATGCTTCAGAGCTTGCAGATACTAAAAGAAAGCAGAGCCTCCTTGCCTTGGAAACGAGTACATCCAGACTGCTGAACTTGGCCTTGGTCACATGAGAGGAGAGAGATCAACGGAAAATTCAGCCTTGTTCTCAGCACTTTACGTGCATTTTCTCGTGAGTTTTTAAACCCAGCCATCTACAGGTAAGGAAGATGAGGCTCAGAGTGGTGAATTAGCTTGACAAGGTCACACAGGAAAAGGCCGAGCTGGGCATGGCTGGCCGATGAGGCTCCCCGACTCCTTGGCACGTTTGGGCGGGTGCTGGAAGCTTCGTCCAGCCCCACCGGGAACCTGCTCAGCCCGCGCGCAGGGCAGTTCAGCCAGACTGAGGGGCCACCATCTGAGGATGTCGCCAGGCAGGAACACAGGCTTAATCACCACCACCTATGAGGTTCAGTGACAGGTTCTATAACAGGGCCACCAGGGACCCCTGACTTCAGGGCTCAGGCTTAAGACGAGGCCACTGTGCTTTGCTGCACAGGTGCTGTCGTCAGTTTGCTGTAATTCAAAGCCCCAGAGGCCACAGAGGCTCCCTGGCGGGACTGTGTCCCAGCTGCCCACAGTGACAACTTGCTCATGAGCAGACTTTCTCGGCTTTTCTCCACTTCCTGAATGACCTTTCTCCTCCCTTACTTGGGGTCCTTCCTGGGTTCCCCTCTCAAATAAGCCAAGCACACGGGGATAAACCAGTGCCTCCCCTAAGACAGTGGCTTCCCTGACGGCAGAGGCTCATTGCATCCATCCACTTGCAGGGCCATAGGGCCCAGATGTGGCTCAAACACCAGCCCAGGTGCAGCTGTGAAGGCATTTCTTAGATGTGACTAATATTTACGATCAGCAGTCTTTTTTTTTTTTTTTTCGGTATGCGGGCCTCTCACTGCTGTGGCCTCTCCCGTTGCGGAGCACAGGCTCCGGACGCGCAGGCTCAGCGGCCATGCCTCACGGGCCCAGCCGCTCCGTGGCATGTGGGATCTTCGCGGACCGGGGCACGAACCCGTGTCCCCTGCATCGGCAGGCGGACTCTCAACCGCTGCGCCACCAGGGAAGCCCCAGAGTGCACCCTTTTAAGCCCCCGTTCCCTGTGGCTTTTCATTTCACAATGAATGGAGCTAAAGTGAGGTGAAGAGTGGAAATCGTCTCTCATACACGGCGGCACCTACAGAGCTTCCCCAGGCAGCAGGGCTCGGAGGCATGGCTTGCTTCCGGGGCAGGATGCTGGTAGTACGGCGGCCACACAAAGTCCGTGTAAAACACATCAGTCAGTCCAAGTCACCTGTCAACCTCTGGGTCTGAATTTCTAGAAGTTGGCCCTGGACCCAATCTGTCCTGCCTACATGCTGAACTGGGCTTACGATCCTCGAGGTTCTGAGGTCAAACACGTGATTGAGAGGTCACTGTTTGGAGATGAAGGAAAAGCGCCAGCTAGGGCCCAGTTCTCATCCTCAAGGGACACAGAGACCACAGGCAGGGCTGGGAGGGAAGGGACAGCCCGTATCCCTTGGTGTTGGCAGTCCCCGAGCAACACAAGTAAGTCCTCAAATAAAGTTTCCAAGGTGGCCCTTCCCGCTTTCTTAAAGCCCCTGTAGGGTTCCCAGCGCTTCTCCAGTCCTCGGTGCAGCTCCTCAGATCGGTGGCTTGGGCTTCCTGCTCTTCCTCCCACCGCCACCTTCCAAAACCTCAGAGCCGGCGCATCAGGGTACGTCCGCTCTGGTTTAAACACAGCGTTACAAATCTTGCCCTCAGTCTCTCTCGGTTTCTTGCCTTCTTCCCCCAGGTACTGCTGGTTCCAGCATTCAGAAAACTTTATCAAATATCATAGTTTATCATTTCCCAAGGATTCATTTTTGGAGCAACTTGACGCCTCTGCTTGTTGAACGAGTCTCTTAGAAAGGGTGATCATCACGTCCTGTGCTGTGCTGGGGGTCCCTTGAGGGCTTAGTTCACTTTTATCCATAGGAATGGTGCTCTAAAAATCTATTTCTCCTGATCTGAAGCAAAACTGGGCACCCTTTCCACACTCCCCCAAGCCCGTCCGATTCAGTCTTAGACTAGCATGCACTTAAGTCAAACTCAACGGGGGCAACAGAGGTTTTACGGTGAAATGGCTGATTTGAGACTCAGGGGAACTCAAGGAGACTGCAAGCGTTTCCTCTATTTATCCCAGACCCGGGTGAAGCTCAGCTGTGAAATAGATGAGCGGTCCCCAATCTTTTTGGCACCAGGGACCGGGTTCGCGGAAGACAATTTTTCCACGAACAAGGGGCGGGTGAGGGCGTGTGCGGGATGTTCAGGCAGCAATGCCAGCAATGCCAGCGATGGGGAGCAGCAGAGGAAGCTTCGCCTGCCCACCGCACACCTCCTGCTGTGTGGCCTGGCTCCTAATAAACAAATTCATGATCATGATGTGAGAATTTATCATATTTCTCTCAATTACTGGTAGGTCAAGGAGACCAAAATAAATATAAACACATAGAAAAAAAATTGAACAAACTAATCAACTTGCTAGATTTAGTGGACATTTACAGAATCAAAAATTAGGGAATACACATTCATCTCTACACTCTACACATGGAATATTTACAAAAATTAGACAGACCTCATGCTAAGCTGTAAAGTAAATCTCAGTAAAGTCAAAGAACTGGAATCATGCACAACACATTCTTTGACTACTATGCAATTAAGTGGAAATTATTAACAAAAATATAAATTTGAAAACCTATATATTTAAAAATTTAAGAAGTATACTTCTGAGCAATGTATAAAAGAAGAAACAACATTTAATCTAATGGAAAGTTAAAATACAACAGAATGATAATAATAATATATATCAAAATTCATGGGATATTGCCAAAGCAATATTTTGAGATATATTTATGCCTTAAAAGTTTGTATTAGAAAAGAAGAAAGGCAAAAACTTGAGAAGCTGAGTAGCCAATGTAAGAAGTTAAAAAAGTAACTCCAGAAAAAATTTTGAAAAGCAGAAAAAAGGAATGAGCAAAAGTAAATGAAGTAGGAAGTAAAAAAATAATAGAATCAAAAATCTCAAAAGGGATTTTTTAATAGATTAATAAAACAGACAAAGCTTTGCTGAGCTCAATCATGAAAAATATAGGGAAGCTGTATATAAAAAACTAAAAATGAAAGAGTGCCATAAATACAGGCAGAGCAGAGCTATTAAGAAAGAAAGAATACTATGAACAAGATTACACCATAAACATGAAAATAAAAATGGAATGAACAAATTCTAGGAAAATATAACTTATGGAAACATACTCAAGAAGAAATAGAAGACTTTGATAACTCCATTATCCTTAAAGAACTTGAGTGGAAGTTTATGTAACCCTTCCTCAGAGACTCAGATGCTTTTATAGGTGAGGTTTTCTTTGTTTTTGTTTTTGTTTTTGTTTTTTTTATAGGTGAGTTTTTAAACAAACTTTTAAATAACTGTTCATCCAATCTTACACAAACCCTTTCAGATATACCCAAAAGAGGAAGCAGTCCCCAATGCATTGTAAGAGGTCACTATAACCTTGATCCCAAAGCCTGACAAGGACCTTTAGGAAAGTTGTCAGACAATCTCACTCATGAACAGGGATGCAAAAATCCTAAATAAAATATTAGGAAATCCAATATAGGATTGTAATAAAAGAGAGAATATACCAAGATAAAGTTGAGTTTATCTCAATAATGCAAGAGTGCTTTAAAAATAAAAAAATTCTATACATATAACACATTACCTTCTGCCTCTCAACAGATGAAGATGAAGCATTTGACAAAAGCAAAAAAAAAAAAAAAATTACAGTAAACTAGGAATGGAAGGGAACTACCTTAATGATTGATGAATGGTGTCTACCAAAATGATAGCCAACATCATTCCCAATGGTGAAATGCTTGAAGCGTTAAATTTAAATTCAAGAACAAGACAAGGATATCACAATCACCATCTCTCTGATATAGAAATCCTAGCAGCATAGTAAGAGAATAAAGTTACAAGTCATGAGGGTATGAAAAGAAAAAACAAAACTATCATTACTGTTAGATGATATAGTTCAGTCTACATTAAAAACCTCAAAATATCTACAGAAATTTCATTAAAATTAAGAGTGTTTTTGCAAGTGACTGGATTTAAGATCAATATAAAAAGTCAATTGCATTTATAAAACACCAGCAACACCTTATAAAATATAATAATAGCTACTATTTGCAGTAGCACACACATACCCCCAAAATAAGGCACTCGAAATACATCTAACAAAAGACGTGCAAGAATTGTGTGAAGAAACATTTTAATGCTATTAAAAGATATCAAAGATCTAAATAAATGGAGAGAGATAACATTTTTGTTTTCAAAAAACTATCCAATAAAGAAGTCAATTGTCTCAAATTTCTGTTTCTCAAGGAGCACAGCAGTGTTCTTGTACAATTTAAATGGAAAACAAAGGCTCTAGAACTGTCAGTATACTAGCAAAGAAGAAAAATAAGGGCAAGGAGATTGTCTGAAATGGTATCTATATTTAAAGTTAGGGTAGCTGAAACAGTGTGGTATTGGCTCAGTGAGAGACATACTGACCCACGGAACGGAACAGAGAACCAGAAACAGCCCCACACCTTTTTTGAATTTGAAATATGATACAGGTGGCCGTGCAGATTACTAGAAAAGGATTAACTGTCCCGTAAGTGCTGTTGGGACCATTTTCTATCTAGACGGGAAAAAATGAAACTGGATCCCGACATCACACTGCACACAAAAATCAAGTCCAGATGGATGTAAAGCCTTCAATGTGAAAGAAAAAGACTCAAACCTTAATAAAAAAATACTGGAGAGTACTTTTAAGACTTTGGAGGCAGAGAAGTTTACATTAAGCATTAACTATAGAAGAAAACTTGATATAATCAACTACTTTGAAATGAAGGATTTCTGTACATCAAAAGGTAGTAAAAAGAAAATGAAGAACACACCCCCATCTAAAGATATTTTTAGTACATATAAACAACAAATGACAAAAATGCAATAAAAAATACAGATATGCTATGAGTGGGTATTTCACAGAAGAGGAAGTATGAATGGTAAATAAGCATATAAAATATAGTCAATATCTTTTCTAATCAAGGAAGTGTAAACTAAAAACATATGATATATATCTTGACAGAACTGTATTAATAAAAATCAATACATCTGAAAATACCAAGTACTGGAAAAGATTTAAATGCTGTATACGTGAGAGTGTAAGTTGGTACAATCACTTTGGAGAAAAATTTGACATTATCTTGTAAAGTTGAGAATGCACTAAACATACTCTACAAGCCAGAAATTCCACTCCCAGGGGTGTGTGTGTGTGTGTGTGTGTGTGTGTGTGTGTGTGTACCCTAGAGAACATCTATGTATGTAGGCTGGAAGACAGGTACTATTGTGTCCTTAATAGTGTTATTAAGACAAAAAAAACCTGGAAACAAATGTTCATTGTCAGGACTGGATAAATGTGTTATATACACACACAGTGGAATGTTAAATAACAAGGAAGATAAAGGTATTTAGCAACATATAACAAACTGGATGAATCTTGGAAAAAATTCTGAGTGCAAAATGCAAGTTGAAGAAGGTTGCATATTCACTATGGTACTTTTTTTTTTTTAAAAAGAAGATGTAGGGGGTAGGAGTTTATTAATTAATTAATTTATTTTTGGCTGTGTTGGGTCTTCGTTTCTGTGCGAGGGCTTTCTCTAGTTGTGGCGAGCGGGGGCCACTCTTCATCGTGGTGCGCGGGCCTCTCACTATCACGGCCTCTCTTGTTGTGGAGCACAGGCTCCAGACGCGCAGGCTCAGTAGTTGTGGCTCACGGGCCCAGCCGCTCCACGGCACGTGGGATTTTCCCAGACCAGGGCTCGAACCCATGTCCCCTGCATTGGCAGGCAGATTCTCAACCACTGTGCCACCAGGGAAGCCCTATGGTAATATTTTTATAAGTTTCGAAAACAAGCCATGTACTGCTTAAAGGTACATATGTAAAGCATTTTTAAAAGGTGCAATGATAAACATAAGTTTCAGGATTTTCCTTATCACAGGTCAACCAATCAGGAGGACACACCTAGGTCGTTTCAAAGGTATTGGTCTGGTTCTTAAGTGATGGTTCTCAGATGTGACTTTTATAATTATTTTATAACCAACATAGACACTGGCTACATTATTTTCTATTAATGAAGTATTTGGTGAAATATTTTAGGCACAAACCGAATCTTCCGGTGACCTGTTGGCCTTATTTCAAGTTTCAGACTTCACTTTTCCACTCTTATTTATCTTCATTTTCCCATTCTTATTTCCTCTGGGACTTTGGAGCATCTGAACAGTCACCAGCCAGATTATGAGACAGGCCTTCATGACTTTGTGAACTCTTAGGCCTGAAAAATAATCTCTCCTTCCCTTTAGTCAGGACCCCGTTCCCTGCCCAGCTCCCTGTGAATCTAAGACCCAAAGTTCCAGTTGACTCCTTGGAGAAACATCTTCTGAGCAGATCTCATTAGGAGATGCTTGCATTATGCCCATGGCCTCTCCTCTTTCCGTCTCAGAAGGAAGATCGACTGTCACAAGGCTCACGGCCTGGAGCCGTCCTCAGAGCCCTTTTATAGGAATGTGGGCTTCTCAGGGCTTGTCTGAACCCAAAGATCTGGCCAAACAGGTGTGCGGCGCCCGCCTGTGTGCTCGCCTCTGCTCCGGGGCAGGTGTGCGGGGCCCGCCTGTGTGCTCGCCTCCGCTCTGGGGCGGGTGTGCGGGGCCCGCCTGTGTGCTCGCCTCCGCTCCGGGGCGGGTGTGCGGGGCCCGCCTGTGTGCTCGCCTCCGCTCCGGGGCGGGTGTGCGGGGCCCGCCTGTGTGCTCGCCTCTGCTCCGGGTCAGCTTTATGAACCGGCTGACTTTCTCTCTGCCTCCATTTTCGTTTCCTTAAATGAGTTGTGATCATATTAGCAGACTGAGGAGCCATTGGGATTCAGACTTAACAAAACCAGCTGGAAATGTAAACCAGAAACGTCCACGGAAGCGTGTGGGGTGGACTGTGGAAGATTTCACGGTCAGTGTGAGCTGGTAGTTAAAGCTCAGGCTTTGGAATCACACCCACCCAAGTTACAGTGCTGACTCTGACTCCGGGTAAGTTAACTTGACGTCTCTGAAAGTAGTTTCCTCATCTGCAGAACGCTGGTCATAATTGCATTGACTTCTCAGAATCCATGGGACGCTTCCATGTGATTATGTTTAATAAGGAAGGTCCTGAGCACAGACTTGAAGAGGATAAGGCGCAGTGAACGGTAGAGGTTATTATGAAATATGTGTGCCCCGTGACCTCTCTGTAAATCTGCACATTACTAACAAAAGAAAGGCAATGCTTTGTGGTTCCTGCACTGTTGAGATGCTAGTGGATCACAGGTTAGGTGTGAACAAACGTCCTTTCTCTCTTCGTCCCCTCCCCCTGATCCAACCTTGTCTTCCGAGGATCCTTGTTCTTTGCAGCACCTGGGCAGCCCCGCATTCATCCAGTGATGAGGTGGGTCTGTCACTGTCATTTCAAAATGCTTGTGTCGTGACATTAACCAGATATTTGCACATGCCGTTTAGGATAAGGGCAAATCACAGTGGATGCATCCTGGAATTTGAATTGGGTGAGCAAAGCTTTTTGCAGCTGGAACAGGGGGCCTCAGGAAGGTAGGAGCTTTCAGGAAGAAGCCCACCTTGGTTACTAGTTGTTTCAAAGGGTTCTTTCTGGAAAGTGGGATCTCGGAAGAGCTGATTTAGTGCTTGGAAATTGCATGAGAAACACAAAATCCAGAGACACTGACTTTTATTATCTATTGATCAAGTATCTGTTTAGTCAATTAATTTAGTTGTACCTCCCGGCTGGCTTTGCAGGGCTGTGAAGAATGGGGAGGAATTTAAGAGTGGGAGTGGATTTGAAGGTCATTAAAGGTGAAGGGGAAGTGGGACTGGTTAGACCCATTTTCATCTGTTGTCTCACTGCCCCGGGACCACTGTGGTTTGGGGTTTCTCTGCTACAGCACCCATATTGAGCCACCCTGCTCCCATCCCTCTTTTTATGGAATATCTTGCTTTACTTCCTTTATCAAAATTATGTCCATCCTTTGGCCCCTTCCTTCCAGGCATTTTGCTGGGTATCTAACCAGCTAATCTGTGATAAAGAAGTATGAGTGGTGCAATGAATGACCTGTCCTTCCCCCCAAAATGTATTTTAAGGGAGGACTCAGAGAAGCCTTACTCTCAGGTCATGACTATCCCTCCTCGGACAGGTGTAGAAGAATTTTTAGTGGGAGGATGGGTGGTGGTGGTAACTTTTGGGGGGTCCCTCAGATCACACCCCATATTTGGCACATGCAGGGGATGACGGGCAGCAGAGGCTCTGGAGGTGGGTTCACACAGTCAAGTGGGTCTCATGGTCCTGGGCCTGGAATTGAGGACTGGCTGCCCTCACCATGTGCTCCAGCCACGTGGTGACCTCTGTGGGGCTGCAGCCATGGACTCTGAAGAGTCCCCTTAGGGTCCAGGGAGCTAGAGGTAGGAAGAGTCCCTGCAGAGGCTCCGTTTCCTCCCAGGCCTTTCCCGGGCTCAGACCTGCCCTGGCCATGGCCCCAGTGCCATGGCTGCTGGAGGAGGATGTCCCTGATGTCCCTGGGTGTGACAGGCTGCGGGGTGGTGGGATGGGGACAGAAGCCCCTGAAAGGACCTCCTGCAGCTCCCTGACTCCTGTTGGTAATTCCCACACAGAGTGCAGGGAGCTGCAGGTCAGCAGTCACGTGAGGGAGGCCTTCCCGCTCCCGCCCAGTCCATCTCAGCGGGTGTGTGGGTGCAGAGCTGCTTCTCAAAGGGCCTGCCCCGCAGTCCCCAGCCCCAGGCCCAGGGAACCCTTTGGGGCAGGAAAAGTGAGAGGGGCTGAGCCTGGCTGGGTGTCCAGGCCTGGAAGAACCAGGTCCCTCCTTCCCAGTGGAAAAAAAATTAGGGGATTACTGAAGTACCACAGAAAACCCAGCATAATTTTATTTCCAAATTTGGTGTTTCTACTAAAAAAACAAACCAAACCCACTGAGGTTACTCCTTGGTGGACATGCCGGTGAAGGTGGATTAACGCTCTTAGTCATCCCTTCCCTTGACTGCCCTGCGATTTCCTCAGGTCGGGTCCTCAGCTCTGCTCCTGCTTCCAGCCCGGGGCACGGGGCCTCAGGGCTTGATCTTAACGAGACCCGTGTCCCCTGAATCCCTCACTATGGCCCCAAACCCCAAGGCTCCCCATCCCTGAGCGTCTGAGGAGGTCAGAGGGTGGAAACTTTATTGACTCACTGTGGGACTTTCCAGTTGGGAAGCCAGGCTCTTCTTCCCGTATATTACAATAATAAAAAATAATTACTGTTGTGATTGAGTTTTTGTGCTAACCACACCGGTTCCAGACATCTACATTAAACTAAGCTGTAGAACCTTTCGTAAAGATTTTTCCAGAGCTGCAAAGCTCTGAAAAAACTAGGAAACGTCCAACAGCTGCTGCAGCCACGAAAATATTACAGGAATGAAGACATTTCAAATAAGAGAAATGGCTGATTTCATTAACGGCCTTAATGAAGAGTAGTTTCTTTTGGCTAATGTTACAGAAGTGAGGAATGAGCCATTAGTTAAAACTATGAAGATAAAGACCTTTCATTAATCAAGTAGGAGACTGGAGAAGGGGGAGAGAGGGTTGGGCCCGAGCTGGGAGATTACATTCAAATTCAGCCTGAAAGGCATGCTGTTTCTGAGTATCCGGTTTAGTATCATGGAAAGTAAGAAACTTTATCATTACCCGATACTTGTAGCAGTAAATAGGTATGGTGGTCCTATCTTAGAGTAGAATATTTAATTAAATGGGAAACGAATGACCTTTTTTAAAAAGAGCACAAACTTGTAGCATTTGTAGAAGTGTCTCTGCCTCTCTTGCTCTGTGCGCTCACAGGTCACCAGGTCACCTGTGCGCTCACAGGCCCGTGTGTCCTAGGCAGGACAGAAGGCGTCTTAGCTGACCCGGCCACCCCTCCCCCACTGTGGACTCCTTTCACCTTCCTGGGTTATCCTTCTCCTGCGTCCTGTGAGATTATTTCAGAGGACACAAATCAGGGTTCTCTGGAGAAACAGAACCAACAGGGTGTATATGAGAGAGAGAGAGAGATTCGGGGTTGGCAAGTCTAAAGTCTGTAGGGTAGACCAGCAGACTGGAAATTCGGGCAGAGTTCTTATGCTGTAGCCTTGAGGCAGAATTCCTTCATTTTAGGGAAAACTCTGTTTCTGTTCTTAAGGTTTTCAACTGATTGTACGAGGCCCACCCGCATCATGGAGGAAAATCTACTTAAAGTCACCAGATGTTGACCATATCTACACAATACCTTCATAGCAACATCTAGACTAGTGTTCTACCAAACAACTGGGTACCACAGACCAGTCAAGATGGCACATAAAATTAACCATCACACCTCGTATCCATCTCGAGAACATTCCAGAACGCTTTTGAATTCCCAAGGGAATCAGGTCCCCACAGCCACACTTGGTTGAGCACTGTGGAGAGCTGGGGTGGGGGTGGGGGGGCGGATCATGGTAAAAGGTGGGTTAGTGGGATAGCGTTATTAATACTATTTCCCAGAGGCGGAAATGGAAATGTCATTTTCCTGTGTTCAAATTTTAATAAAATTTCCAAATCATAAACACTGAGAGGATACGACACGGATTATTTAGAGTTTAAAGGATATTGCCATTTAAAATCAGGCAACAGGTTGCTACAGCTGTGAAACCAGGTTATGAAAGTGTGAAACTCTGCCTGTCCTTTGTTCACTCAGCCACACCATTCACACCGGGTGGCTAGACATGTGTGTGGCTGGAGAGACAGGCCTCCTGCTGCCCCTGGGCACGGTGAGGCCAGGGCACCACCTGCGCTGCAGCCGAAGGGGATCTATTTGTGGAAGGCGAGCTTTTAAGGCTCTCCGGACTCTGTGTTTTGCAAAGCGCCAGCCAGTCCTGGAGAGATGGGCTCCTCGGCCCCAGAGCCACAGTCGTCCTGTTGCTTCTGTCTGCAGAGCCCCAGCTTTGCTCCACCCTTCTTGCCCTTGCTGCCGTCTCTAATAGGGACATTCATGGCTTCCTGACTTCCGGATTCTTGGTCTCCAAATCCAGGAGAAATGATTTCTGGGATTCCTTGTTTCTTTTTTGGGGACAGGGTGACTGCGACTCTCTGCCTACGGAAACGTCCTCTTCCTTCCAGGGTGAGTGCTAACCCTTGTCTTCAGTTAAGCTCTCCTGGGCCCCTGTAGCCAGGGCTGACCTCCCCCACCTCTCATCTCCTTATTCTTTCCATCATTCATTTAAAAACTGTCTGATCCGGCTGTTGTTGAGTTTTAGGTCCAGATTTTGTCTCTTCAGCAAGGTTGGAAACTCTTTGAAAGCTTAGCTCCAGTGTCATAAAACCTGCCCTGTACTGCACTCCACTCTCCTGCAAACACACCCCCTCCCCACCTCAAACACACAAACAGCTACACCCACCCAGGCATGTACACACACACACACACACACACACACACACACACTGTTCCCAGATGAGCAGAGATATAAGAAATACTTATGAGTGACACTGATGACTTAAACTGCTTCACAAACTGGCATAAAATTTGACATATAATGACAGTTTTTACAGAAAAGAAGTTTACGTCAGAGCGTTATTTTATGTAGTTTTACCACATTAAAATTGCATTTATTGAGCAATTACTATGTGCTAAAGACTATTCTTTATGTATGCTGTCTTGTTAAACCTCACAACAGCCCTGCAAAGTAAGAATTCATATGCACATTATTTAAATGGCCAATTGTGACTTACCATGCTTAAATAATTTGCTCAAGGTCATGCAGCTAATAAATGGTGGGATTGGGGGGTTTATACTTATTTGCAGCTACCAAATCATATCTGTGTACAAAGTACAGTGTTGGCAAGGGGAGGAAACCATGAGAGATTCCCTTCACTGTGATATACTTCCATGTGGGATGGTAGGAAAAGGCAAGTCTGGGATCAAATGGTTTGGCCCACATATGCATTGGAGGTTATATAAGCCTAGGCAAAATCTTAAAGTCATATGAGTCTAGAGGGTTAGATTTCTTAGTTCATAAAATGGGGGTGAAACTAATTTTCCTACCCTGTAAATGGCATCAACATTGCAAAGTACTGACTATAGTTCCAGGGTTTACTTAGAATCATCTTCTATTTGCTTTCGTGGAACATTCTTGATTTTACAATCTACCCAAGATGTAAATTCTACATGAGATTTGGCATTTGTCTCTGGACACTTTTTGCATCAAACATCTTGCCTTTCAGAGGCTGAAATCCAAAGATAGATGAATCGTAAGGAAAGTCAGTCCGACTGCTTTTCAGTTTTCTTCTCAATTCTTATTGTAACCACATCTACATCATACAGAGATCACTTCTGGTCTATTATTGTCATTTTCGATTTTAGTATATGATTTTGTTTTTCATTTATATTTTTATTAGGAAGTAATTTTTCTTCATGCAGTGCCACTTCTGAGGCAGTACACATTTGAACTGGCAAAGTTTGTCATACTGACATTAGCATAGTAAGTAGAAAAAGTCATTCCTAGTTTATCCTTGATTGGTCAACGATAAATTGACGTACCAATGCAAACAGAGAATGGAGAAGGGGGTGCAGAGAGAGGAAGTGGACGGGCATTTTAGAATTCATCAGGATATGAATACTAGAGTCTCTTTCCCTCTCTCTCTCTCTCTCTCTCTCTCTCTCTCTCTTCGTAACAACAAGAAGCACTTTTGGGGGGTAGAGTTCTTAAAGGTGTACTGCACATATGAGAGACTCATGTTTATTTTTTCTTCTAAAAATGGACCACTAAAATCATCATCAAATGGGGTACAGACTATTGCTGAACCAGACTGTTCAAGTGTCTGCCCACCCTGATCCCCTCACCCCACCCTGGTTGACTCCATCACCAACCACCACGATTAGAGCATCCCCTACTCCTCAACCCCCCCGACTCCCATCTCTCTGTCCATCCCGTACCTGACCTGTCAGGGTATCATGGGTGAGCCTCAGAGGGGCCCACCGGCAACTATGGACACTAAGGCTGTTCTAAGAAGGAGTGTGTCATGGTGGGAGAAGTGTGACTCCAGATTGCCAACTCGTCCTGGTTTGCCTGAAACTTTCCCACTTGTAGCACTGAAAGTCCTGTGTCTGGGGAAAACCCCCTCAGTCCTGTGCAAACAGCTGGTCACCCTACACCATAATCTCTGTCCATTGGAGCAGGCCCTACCCCATGTCCAAGAGATATACATTTTTAACTAGAATGGACTCAAAATTTGACTGTGTTGGTTCTCAGATGAAATTATGAGCCTAAAGTTTTTCTGAAGTCGTTATTTTCTGTCTTAACAATCTTCTATGGTCTTATTAAACCAAAGTGACATAAGAAAGTAATGTTTTTGAGTTGTGCCCCGCCCCTACTACTGTGCTGGGCTTTTTCTTCAGAACCTGCATTAGTCCTAATGATACTTCCTTTTTCCTTCCCTTATGCATTTTGAATGACAGGTACTTCTACGTCTCTATTGCCTCTGCTCAAAGACATTCCTTGTATGTGTTTCAGGGATAACATTTAAAAATAAAGCTTATCTTCTCTTTAGAGCAGCTCTGGTAGAACCCGACTCCATTGTATTGACCAATGGCTCTTCTAGAGCAGCTGTGAAACCCCATTCTCTAACCCTCAGTCATTTTCTTTAGCCTTCCAGCGGGGTGATTTCCAGGTGCCACCAGATCAGCACCCAGTCGGGCCGCTCAGGATGCTTTTCTGTATTAACAGCTCCAATCACGCACACACAGTGTCTCGCCCCGTCCCTCCACCGTGCGCTCACCCTGAGACCAGGATGTGCTGCTGCTCCTTGCCTGATAATCACCTGTAGCCCTTCAGAACTGCCCCTCCGTGATCTCACGCAGCCTCCCTGGAGAATGAGGGCACACACGGAATATCTCTTTGTGAGTCACAACCAGTGACCCTAAGCAAGTCACTTAATCTCTCGGGGTCTCAACCTATTTTAAATAGAGGATTAAAGTACCCAATGTGTAAAATTGCTAGGACATTAAATGACAAAATGTTTATTATAAAAGCACCCTGTAAACTCTGAATCGCATACCAATATAATACATGACTATGCTTATTGGATTTAGTTGCCATATAGGATAAAAATAGACTACCATCTGGCTTAGTAAGTATTTAGTGTTGACCTGAGGGGAGGCAAGACCCCAATAACTTCTGGAGGCTCTGCTCTTATATTTTGAAATAAGAGTAGATGCATTTAGGAAAAGGAAATAGTGAACAGACTCACTGTTTTATAACAGTAACAAATGTGCATTGAGTTAGCCTCCCATGGTGGGTCGGTTGGTCGGGTGGGTCGTTAAGTTAGAAACAGGAGGGAATGGTGTATCAACTCAACTATGGTGGTACAAAGGCCCCTCACAAGAAGTCCACAGGCAGGTCCTTGCTTACTTCAATGTGCACCTAGCCTAGGGTACAGTAAAGGCAGGGATGGAGGGTGAGGGGATGCAGTGGGATACGAGGCAGCCCTCCATTTCCAAGGAGACCTGAGAGCCGGGAAAGAGCTTGCAGATGCTTCACGAGGAGCTCTGAGTAGGAATTTGCAGGACATCTAAAAGCAAAAATATTTGGTGAGATCCACTCAGGATGGGGGTCCTTGCTGGTGTCTTGCAAATCTGACAGGGGTCTCCTGTGGAGTCCCAAGCACCTTTATTCAGATGCAAACGGGGAAAACCCCCAATCACACTGCTCTCTTTGGGTTTTCAATTACTACTAAATACAGGGTACTGTATTCTGTAAAGTGTTAGTGACACAACTATCTGAGTAAATCACTCAAATCTTGTTTTAAGTACTACCCTACATGGGGTTAGGGTCTAATTCTCCTGCCTTCATGGTAAAATTCTCTGTACACCATCCAACTTTAACTGACCACTAGTAGGAACGCTGTATTAGGAATACTTTAAGTTCCAAGCAACAGAACGTCTGACTAAAAGTGACTTCAACCCTAAAGTGGTTTAATTGTCTCACATAATAAGTTTGAAGGTGAGGGTCCAGGTTTGGTGCAGAAGTTCATAGAATGTCATCAGGATGCAGACTCATCCTTCCAGTCCTCGGGGTATCAGCTTTTTATCCGCAGGCTTGTACCCACAAAATAGCTGTCACTGAACCGACATCATGTCCTTGCAAATTTAGAAAGGAAAAAAGAGCCTGATTAAAAAAGGGATTTCCTTTCACAACAAAGGCAAGTATTTCCTGGACGACCCCCTAGCAGCTCCCTCAAACCATCTCATGACCAGATCTGGGTCAAATAGCCACCCCTGGTTGCAAAGCAGTCTGGGAAAACGGGTATGTGGCAAAGATGAAAGCTTGTCGTAATTGGCCTAAACCCATCATGAATCATTGTCTGGGGCTGATCAGATTGCCACCCTGAATACAATCAGGGTTTTGTTAGCAAGGAAGAAGGATGGGATAAATATTGGTAGACAGAAGATTTTATCACAACTGAATAAAGCAACTCTAAGGTTTTAAATTCCAGTGGTGATGTAATCACCTTTATTTTGCTACAAGTAAACTGTCTGTCTTAAGACCCAATGACAGTTGTGATGGATTTTAATATGTATGACTTAACAATAGAATTTGAAACAAAAGTAGAAGACATTGGACTGGTGTTATGAACCAACAATAATCAGACTGAAGGGGAATTTGCTAGTCTATGTATCAACTATCTCTATATATTCAGAGCCATGAACAAGATCTTGCAAATGAGTCCAAATGAATTATTCATATACATTTCAACTTCAGTTATTTATTCTTATAAGACGAATGCAATGATAAATTTCAGTGAAATATTTCTGAGGAACAAGATAGGTAGTGAATTTCTGTGTGGAGATTTATAAATATTGGCACAAGACGGAAGGAACATTTCCATTAAAGCAAATGGCTTATAAACTGTGTCAGTGAGTAGCTGATCTCATAGGTTAAGTGCTCTTGGGAAATCAGCCCCAAAGAACCTAAAGCAGGTGCTCATTCAGACTGTGAGTTTCAATCATGGGATAAATTCTCAAGTTTACTTCTTGTATGGAGACGAGACACCTTGAAAAAGTCACATCTGCTCCTGGTTACATTGAGTGCCAAGAAAGAAAGAAACTTAGCAAAAGGCATCACCATTATTGGAAATACCTCTGAGCAATTCTTACTTTCCCTTTGCTTTACTCTCTCTATTAATTTTTATCCTTCTTGCCATGGTGTATGTAGCTGTTAAACCATCTCCCATCCTGTCTGATGCAGGAAGTAGGGCATAAACAAACACATCCAATCAACCGAACTCAAAACTTATAGTCCACCTGTGTTCAGTGACATTGCAAATATAAAGAAAAGTCTCCCCCCTTGTACAGGCCATTTAAACCTTTGTGAAAGTTGTTCTTTGCGTATGTGAAGCATCCCTCAGAAAGCAATGAGAAATACAAGTATATACATTTCAGAGTTCCGCATCCAGAATGGCAATATGAGTTGCTATGTGGGCCTGTTGCTCTGCGAAACAAGCATAACCGAAGAAAACGATAAAGAACAACAAAAATCATTCAGACTCGCTGGAAGTTGTCCTGAGGGAACACAGCAAATCAAGAAAATTTACTCAGGAAAATCTGCCTAACATCTGTAAGGACAGTGAGAGTCTTTGGCATTTGAACCATGGCTTCTTCTTTCTCTCACTTTCTTTAAAAGACATAAAATTATATAAAGTAATAATTTTGCAATGTGATTTTGGATTTCTCATATATTATATATGTGTAATATGCTTAACAATAATAGTACCAAAAAGAGGGGGAAAGAATATAGCTATATAGGAATAATGTTTCTGTCTCTTGCTGGAATTAAGCTAGTATAAATCTGAAATAGATTCTAAGTTAAGATATAAAAACACTAAAGTAACCACTAAGAAAAGAATTTTTAAAATATAGGGAAAATCATTCGAGGAACAAAAATGTCACACTTGGCAATATTTAATTAATGCCAAGGAAAGCAGGAAGGAGGAATAGTGGAACAGAAAGGTCATATATGGAACATAGTGAAAAAAGTTAAATGTCAGATGTAAACACCTATATCAATAATAACATTAAATATGAATGGATTTTGATTGGATCACAATCCAATCAAGAGGCAGAAATTGTCAGACTGGATAAAGGTACAAGATTCAAGTGAATGCTGTCTACAGAAGCTACCTAAAGTGTCTTGAATCTAAAGTACTCAAAGATGTAAATAGGTTGAAAGTAAAAGGATGGAAAAGATATACCATACAAACAACAACTATGAAAAGCTGCAGTGAACTTACTGATATCAGGCAAAATAGACTTTAAAACGAAAACATGTATTAGAGATAAAGAGGAACATTTTATAATGATAAAAGCATCAATTCATCTGGAAGATAAAACAATTACAAATATATATGCATTTAATAAACAGAGCTGCAAAGTACATGAAGCAAAACCTGACAGAATTAAAGGAAGAAATATACCATTCAACAATAACAGTTGGAGACATTCATACCCAACTCTCCATAATGGATATAGAACAACTAGGCAAAAAATCAACAAGGAAATAGAAGACTTTAGTAGCACTGTAAACTAACGAGACCTAATGGACATCTATAGAACATTCCATGCAACAGCAGAATATACATTTTTTTGAAGCGTACATGGAAACTTCTTGAAAATTGACAATATGCTACACGGTAAAACAAACCTAAATGAATTTAAAATGATTGAAATAATGCAAAGTATGTTTTATGAACACAATGGAAAGAAATTAGGGGTCAATAACAGAAAGAAATTTAGGAAATTCACGAATATGTGGAAATTAAATAAATACTCCTTAATAACCAGTAAGTCTAGAGGAAATCATAAGGGAAATTAGAAAACACTTTAAGATGAATAAAAATGAGGACACAACATACCAGAACTTATGGACTGCAGCTAAAGCAGTGCTTAGAGGGGACTGTATAGCTGTAAATGCCAATAATAATATAGAAGAAAGATCTCAAATTAACAACCTAACCCTCCACCTTAAGGCACCAGTAAAACAATAGCAATCTAAAGATTAGGGTGAAAATTAGCAAAGTAGAGAATAGAAAACAATGGAGAAAAATCAATGAAACCAAAAGTTGGTTCTTTGAAAAGATAAAATTGACAAACTTGAGCTAGAAAAGTACGTGTATTTCAAGAAAATGAAATCAACGTTCACCTTATAATCTAGAGTCATCTCCCTGAAAATTCGGTTTTCTAGATAAGATAGAGTATAGAATGTAAAGTTGAAGGTCACAGCATGAATAATAAATGCCTGATATGGAAAGCATTTAACTGGCTTAAATAATAGCTTCCTGTGCAACAGAACTCTTTCTTTCTTTCTTTCTTTCTTTTTTTTGTGGTACGCGGGCCTCTCACTGTCGTGGCCTCTCCCGTTGTGGAGCACAGGCTCCGGACGCGCAGGCTCAGCGGCCATGGCTCACTGGCCTAGCTGCTCTGCGGCATGTGGGATCTTCCCGGACTGGGGCACGAACCTGTGTCCCCTGCATCGGCAGGCGGACTCCTAACCACTGTGCCACCAGGGAAGCCCAGGACTCTTTCTTAACAGGGCTCAGAACTGATGCCAGGTCGGCAAATCCTGTCGCCCCTCTAAGAGGAGGCATTGTGTCCAGTCAAGCCCTCCCACGTGGTCACTGCTACTGTGGACCTTCCCACAGGGTCTGCACAGCCCAGGACACAGCTGCACCGGCCCCCTAGACCCACACCCTCCTCTCAGAGGGCCCCTTTGCCATTTATTTCCTCGGTCAGTGTCACTGCTTCAGTTGCCCTGGTGGGATGCAACACACCTTTTCTATATGTTATACTCTGGGGTAGGTTTGCAGTAAGAACATAAATGAAGTACAGTAAAGGGTGAACAATACCCACAGTGTGTTCGGCTAAATGCCATGCTTCTCGGGATGCCAGATGTAGCAAGAAAAAAACCCCAAAAGAAGCCCAGTTAAACTAGAATTTCAGATAACCAAGTAATTTCTTGGTGTAAGTATGTCCCATGTCATATGTGGAAAATATTTATACTAAAAAATTATTGTTTATGCAAAATTCATATTTAACAGGGAATCATGCATTTTATCTGGCAACCCTACATGCTCTGGAAAGGGAAAAATCCAGGAATGCCTTACAAGGCGAGTTGGTATTGGGTGGGGGCCGGGGGGCTACATCTCTCTACAAATAATTTATTTTTTATTGAGGTAGAGTTGTTTTACAACGTGTTAGTTTATACTGCACATCGAAGTGAAGCAAAGTTCCCTGTGCTCTACAGTAGGTTCTCATTAGTTATCTATTTTATACGTATTAGTGTATAGATGTCAATCCCAATCTCCCGGTTCACCCCACCACCCCACCCTCCTTGGTGTCCATAGGTCTGTTCTCTACATCTGTGTCTCTATTTCTGCCCTGCAAACCAGTTCATCTGTACCATTTTTCTAGGTTCCACATACATGCGTTCATATGTGATATTTGTTTTTCTCTTTCTGACTTACTTCACTCGATATGACAGTCTGTAGGTCCATCCACATCTCTACAAATGACCCAATTTCATTCCTTTTTATGGCTGAGTAATATTCCATTGTATATCTGTATACCACATCTTCTTTATCCATTCGTCTTTCGTTGGACATTTAGGTTGCTTCCATGACCTGGCTATTTCTACAAAGAATGTTTTTACTGATGGGACTATGTTCAACCTCCCAGGGACAAGCAGGACCAGAGGTGAGATTGTGGATTCAGTGGCTCTGAAGCAGTGGAAGGAGTGACACAGGCTTCTGTGCAAGGTGGTTTGCCGTGTGCAACCCTGATTTTGGACCAAAATCCCACCTACGTGAGAGTTCAGCACTCTTCTATCTACCTGTCCTGAAGAACTATCTAATATTTCCAAGGTATTTTAATTCATCACAAATCCTCTACACTGGCCACATGCTGGCCATGAGGAGAATTTCTTTGACTTTGAGTGCCCAGGATTGAGCTATGATAAAGTGATATTCATAAAAGCACACTTCTGTGTTCATGTGTAAACTTTTATATACTGTCTTCTATGCTTACTCTGACTAAGACCTGTGTAATAGTAATATCAGATGATTGTAATACCTCTGAAGAAATGGAGACAGCATCCCTAAAAATTGAGTTTGATCATACAATATGTTGTGGTTCAGTGTCCCATGACGGCTGTAGTTAGAACTCCAAGTTTTGCTCTATTATGCAGACAGTAAAAGACATCTGGCTTATGTGGGAACAGGAGGAGGGGAGAAGAAGGGAGAAAAGAGAAAAAAGGGAGACAGATAGTACACAACAAAAAGAGACAAAGAGACATAGGGAAAAGGATGCCCAGTGCCTAATTTCTCATCAGGTATAATGAACTTTTCTTTAACAATTAAGATTTTAGTCTTTTTAGACTTGGAAAATCTTTGAAAAAAATCAAATCATCTTAGGAACACAAGTAGAAGCACCATGGAATTCAAATGGCCAAGCCAGAGTGTTTTTTTTTTTAAAATTTATTTTATTTATTTATTTTTGGCTGTGTTGGGTCTTCGTTGTTGCACACGGGCTTTCCCTAGTTGCGGCGAGCGGGAGCTGCTCTTTGTTGCGGTGTGACACCTTCTTATTGCTTCTCTTGTTGCGGAGCACGGGCTCTAGTCACCCGGGCTTCAGTAGTTGTGGCACACGGGCTCAGCAGTTGTGGCTCACGGGCTCTAGAGCGCAGGCTCAGCAGTTGTGGCACACGGGCTTAGTTGCTCTGTGGCATGTGGGATCTTCACGGACCAGGGCTCGAACCCGTGTCCTCTGCGTTGGCAGGCCGATTCTTAACCACTGCGCCACCAGGGAAGTCCCCAGAGTGGTTTTGATACAGTGATTCTCTCTCTAGAGTTGATATATCTTCCACATGTAAATACACATAAGTAAATATATTTATCTATAATTAAATATAATGAATTAGGTTTTGCCCCCAAAGGGTTTAAGGATAGTCTATCAATATTTTTTGTGATATATATTTGTGCCTCCTTGAAGGTGATGGTAGGAATAGGAATAGATCCTGAAGCAATGGGGTTTGTTTTCTGATTTTTTCCTCACCCAGCATGCTCTGCTTGGTAGAGCGAATATCCCTGCCCTCGTGGGGCTGATGCTCGCTCTTCCCACACTGCCCGTGCTTTCATGCACCAGCTGCATCTCATGATAAGCATCAGAAATTTATTTCCCTTTTGGTTTGATTCTGTGCAGGACTGGCCTCGTGGCATGTGGTCTGTGTCATCACCGAGGCCCCGGCTCAGAAGGACCTCATGCTTAGATTAATGCCCCGCTCTCTCCAGCCTGGAATTCTTCACACTTTCTGTATAAGGCCCTCCCTTATTTTTTTTTTCCACTGGATCCAGTAGCCAGTTCCAAATTGAATCACTCCTCCCTTGTGCTTCCAAGAACTCGCCGTTTTTTCTTCCTCATCACATCGGAGGATGTAACTAAAGAACGTGGTACTCTGCCTTCTGTCCTGACCGCTCTTCTGTGCATTAAATCTCGGTTTTTATAACCTTTGGGACCTGGATAGCACTTCACAGCCAAGAACTTTCCAACCATCAAACTTCATTGTGGTTTGGCTGACTGTGGGCACGTTTTACCTCCTTACTGCAGTTGGTAGAGAACAGGAAGAAAAACAGGATGCCCAGGTTAGGGATGAAGGCGGCAGGAGAAATCAGATTTTCGTAACTCTGGTCTCCGGTCCAGCAAGCCGGACAACCAGGAAGCAGTCAGGAGCCGCCGATGTGAAAATGCTGGTGGCTGGATGCTCAGACCTCCGCAGACGGGCACCTTATCAGTGCTGCAGCCTGGAGCCACCGATGTGAAAAGCTGGTGGCTGGATGGTCCGACCTCTGCAGACGGGCACCTTATCAGTGCTGCAGCCTGGAGCCGCCGACGTGAAAATGCTGGTGGCTGGATGGTCCGACCTCCGCAGACGGGCACCTTATCAGTGCTGCAGCCTGGAGAGGCCGTGGAGATCTCGGTCTGGCTGCCTCTTATTAATTTGTTTTGGATTCTCCTGTAATTTACACTTGCTGCAGATTTGTGTTTTCAATAAATGACTAGAGTAAAACACATCACAGCTTTACTTGGCCAGGGTTGGCTGAAATCCACAGCTGGGGCTGGTATTCTTCAGGGCATGATAATCTTCTACCTTTAAGATACTCATCAAATCTCTAGAGGTAATGAGGGTTTCCCTTACTTGTGGGATTTAATCCATCCTACCTTGTTATCAAGCTTTCTTCACCTCAGTCTGTTTTCTTGTTTGTTTGTGTTGTATCTGTGTGTGTGTGCGTGTGTGTGTGTGTGTGTGTGTGTGATATACATATATATATAGCTCATGTATATAAATGACGTATATATAAATCACATATTATACATATATATTTTTGGCACAAAAGAGGTCTCAAAAATGTTTGTTGGATTCGAATCTATATTTTGATGAATCAGAAACACTGTTCTCTGAAAAGTTTAGAACAGACCCTGGCTATCTGTCTCCTTGTTTTCCAATTTGACTTTGTCTTTTGTAGGTCCACTGAACAGGCATCATTCCCCTCCCTCTGTAATGGTTTCGTGGAGTTGTATTTTCCGAGTGGCGAAAAGCTTTCAGCTCTAAAGTGAGTGATCAGATTAAACTCAGGTGAAATGCCTCAACAGGTTATCAGAAAGATCAATTTCCTGTTTTGCAGTCTGTAATACCCATTTTAGTTAACTCACAAGTATTCTTATAATAAAGGCTATTCCCCTAACAAAATTAGAGATGGCATGATCTTCCCTTTTTTAAAAAAACAAAACCCACAGCTTTCTCATAGAGAAAAAAAAAGTCTAGTACCCGTGATCACAACGGCCATTTAAATATACAAAGGCAAGGCTCCCGTAGCCCTAAACATACCCGCTTTCCCTTTTTAGAGCTCTAGACTTTCCCTCTTCATTCTCAGACATTGAAAGCAGTTCCTAGATTTTCAGGAACGATGACACATTTTCAAACACTCCCTGGAAAGGGTGTAACCCTGCATTTCTCATTTATCTACTCCCCTTACATCAGCCTGACACTTGCCACCCCAGACATTTTTTCCTGCAGTTCATTCAAGGGTGAACCAGAGAGAATTGTCTTCTTACCCAGAGGGGAAACCTGTGGGCATCAAGGAACAAGCAAGGTGTCCTCAAGGAAGCAAGCTTGACAAATAAGACACGGCTCCATTATTTCTATGCCTTCTCCAAAGCTGTTTTGCTTCTAATCCATTTTTTCCATACGTTTTGACTCCTTCGGAAAAGTCTTGCTACTTTCCTGAGAAAAGACTCAGAGTGGAGCAAGCTTTCCAAGCCCACTGCTCAGTGTGTGCAGGTCAACATGTGGGAGGCCGGTGGTTTACAGAAAATGTGATACACTCTCGGCTTGTCCTTCGCCAAGTCCTGTATCCCCACGGCCACTTCGCTAGCGTTGAGACTTGCGGGCATCTAAGGAAACACTTTTTGGAAGCCAATTGTTCTCTGGGCTTCTTGACTGCTAGGATGATGTCGTCCACACCCCTCTTGTTTTATTCCAGATGTATAACAGTAACACAGACTTCGGCGGTCATTGCTTGTCTTTTCATAGTCCTCTAAATGGCTTGCACTTCCAAAGGTGGAGCTGCCACCATTCCCAGCACTGACACAATCGGAGGTCCAGTGCATATGGGGGTGGGAGTGGGGATAGGGTAGGTCGACTTCCATTCACTGGGGACCCCGATAACATTATAGACTCAAGGATATGTCTAGTTCTCAAGTTAGTAGCTTATTTAGCGCTTCTTAGGGATCAATGAGAAGAGCTTCGGACCCCTTTCACCAAGTTAGGGAAGGGCTACTAAAGGCACTTACAGAGTTGCTCAATTGCAGAGATGCTTGCACAGGCATAGTGACTCTAACTAGCAGCGTCTCCATCATGTCCTACCTCAGTCACCCCACGTGAAAATAGCGTGGTCGGGAAGCACGCGTAACTTCGATACAAATCCCCTAGACCCTTCTTCTGGCCAGATGGTCGACCGCCCATCCATGTTATTTCTTATATTGAGGTGCACATATGCTGGGAGTGAAAAGAGTGTGGTCTCGAGAAGGCAGTGTATTAGTTATCTGTTGCCGCCTAACAAATGACCCCAAGACTTAGTGGCCTCAACGATTATCCTCTATTATTTAGGACAGTTTCTGTGCATCAGGAATTCAGTTAGGGCACAGCAGGGGTGGCCTGTCTCTGCTCTGTGCCTCCTGGGGTCTCAGATGGAAAACTCGAAGATTGGGTGTTGAAATCATCCGAAGGATCACAACTCTCATATCTGGTCATTGATGTTGGCTGTTAGCTGGGGGCCCAGCTGGGGCTGTGGGCCAGGACACACCCATGTGACTCTCACCCCCACGTGGCCTGGGTGACCAGCTGCTAAGTGTGACCACCTCAAGACAGAGAGAGAGCCAGGCAGAGCTGTATGCCTTCACGCCCTGGCCTTGGCAGGACTGTGGCACCCTTCCCACTGTGTTCTGCTGGCCAAGGCAGTCACCAAGGTCTGCCCTGGCTCGAGGGGAGGGAACATGGACCTCCCCGCCCCACCCCGCTTTGCAGATGTGTCGATCGTACTGCCTGAGTGTATGGGATGGGTTGTGTATTGGTTCAGCCACCTTTGAGGAATTCAATCTGTTGTGGGTACCTCCATGTACACTGGCTCTCCAGTGGAAGTGAGGGGTTCATTATCAACATTAAATAGCAAAGGCACCTCCTGAATAAATCCTACTGGAACTCTGTGAGACCTACAGGGACTCCAGGCCTCCTGTGGGAAACAGAGGTCAGAAAGCCCAACAGTTCAGTGAAAGCCCTAGAAGACCTGGCCAACTGGAAATGGCTGATTGCCCGACTCTTTCCCCAGTGACGCTTTTGGATAAACGTCTAGAGAGCACAGGGCTCAGCTCGTGGAGAGCCAGCTAAAGCAACACTGTAACAACACTGCCCTACATTGGACGGTGCTTGATGTTCTTGTAAGCCCCATCCCATCCGAGTCACCAGAGAGCAGGCCAGTGGAGGTGTGGACGGCCTTTCACAGAGACTCCGTGGTTAAACAAGAAAGACTCTCCTCTGTCCAGGGATTTTACTTTCTGGTTGGAGGAGACGGACAACAAACACAACAGAATAAACAAAGTGACAAATGAGTGAGAAAACGTTAGCGAGGGATGGACATGTTGGTAACACTGGCCCAGCGTGGTGGTGGGGATGCACACGGCATCACACCTAGCACGAGTCTTTAAGAACTGTCACAGCATCCGTGGGTTCCCACCTCTTATTCTCTTCCCTCCCTTCCTTAGCCCAGTGTTCTAGACATTATGAAAAGGAAACCGATGAAAAGATGAGTAAGAGCTTCTGGGCGTTGAAAATATTTTCACAATATTTTTGAGTTTCTCAGATAACGCTGCATATAAATGTTGTTCTCTTCACCTGGAAGAAGGTAAACTGCCACTCCTTGGGAACCTTGTTGAAAGTCTAGGCATGAGGCTCCACCCTCCCCTGGGCTCCCTTTTTTCTTCTTTTCACCTTGACTGAGGAGGTGATCTCTCAGGGGGTCTCACCTCTTCATCTCCCACCAAAACCCCCCACCACATTATCTATAAAAGACAGCAAGGAAAACACTAGATGCTCACAGTTTGCTATGCTTATCATTCTTTTTAGGTGGTGGGATTGCGATTTCTAATTTTTGGTAAATTGTATTCATTTCAACCTTTTTCTTAGTGTTTTCTGCACTCTCCACAAGTTTTCTTCAATGAGTGGGCATTACTTTGTACTCAAGAAAAGAACACACATTTTTTTTAAAAGCAAATATTGTTATTCCTCAGCTTAAAACCCTTCATTGGCCCTTCATTGACTCTCCATTGTCTAAAACAGAAAATCCAAAGCCTCTGGCTTGGCCCCTTCCCCTCCAGGACCTGCCCCTCCTTATCTACCTTCTCACTTCTTCCCGTCTCAAGCTCCTTCCCACCCACACCCCACTCCCTGCCCCAACACCACACCTGCCCAGCCACCCTGGGACCTGCCAGGGCCCTGCCACCCCCTCGCCCTCTGCTGGAATCTCCCCTTGCTCCCTGCCAGCCCTCCTGCACCCCTCCTGGCACACTCTATGCTCTCTTAGGAGGCATTTCAAGCTCACCTCTGCTGACTCTTCCTCTCCCTCTGACCCTCCTCTCTCACCCAATCTTTTTCTTTCCTTTTTTTTTTAAATTTAAGTATAGTTGATTTGCAATGTTGTGTTAGTTTCAGGTGTAGGGCAAAATGATTCAGTTCTCTCTCTCTGTATATATATTCTTTCCCAAGATATTCCAAGATATTGAGTAGAGTTCCCTGTGCTATACAGTAGGTCCTTGTTGGTTATCTATTTTACATATAGTAGTGTGTATCTGTTAGTCCCAAACTCCTAATTTATGCCCACCTTTCCCTTTGGTAACCAGAAGTTTGTTTTCTATGTCTGTGAGTCTGTTTCTGCTTTTCAGATAAGTTCATTTCATCATTTTTTTTAGATTCATCATATAAGTGATATCATATGATAGTTGGTGTGAGGTGATACCTCATTGTAGTTTTGATTTGCATTTCTCTAATAATTAGCAATGTTGAGCATCTTTTCATATGCCTGTTGGCCATCTGTATATTTTCTTTGGAAAAATGTCTATTTAGCTCTTCTGCCTGTTTTTTAATTGGGTCGTTTGGTTTTTTTTATATTGAGCTGTATGAGCTGTTTTGTATATTTTGGAAATTAATCCCTTGTTGGCTGCATCGTTTGCAAATATTTTCTTCCATTCTGCAGCCACATGTAGAAGAATTAAATTAGAACATTCTCTAACACCATGTACCAAAAAAACCCCCAAAAAAACCCCCTCAAAATGGATTAAAGCTGTTTTGTTTCTAATCCATTTTTTCCATACGTTTTGACTACTCCAGAAAAGTCTTGCCACTTGACCAGACGCTATAAAACTGTTAGAGGAAAACATAGGCAGAACACTCTTTGACATAAATTGCAGCAATATTTTTTGGGGTCCATCTCCTAGAGGAATGGAAATAAAAGCTAAACCAAACAAGTGGGACCTAATTAAACTTAAAACCTTTTGCACAGCAAAGGAAATGGCCCAGACTCTTTCTAAAACAAACTGCATGGCGTCAGGCAGCCTTTCAGGGCTGTTTCCTCACTAGACTGGAAGCACCCTGGCGGCGGGCTCAGTGTCTTTATTACTTATGTAGTTTTTTCTCTCTTTTTGTCTTTGTGGAGTTCTTTGTGCCTAGTACAGTGTCAAACACACAGCAAGTGACCCATACAGTTACTCCCTGAATGTCTGCCTGAGCTTCAAGATGCCTACATAGCAATTAGAGATCACTAGAGGCTTTTTTCTTTTTCCAGTAAAGGCCGCTTGGGAATAAAACCACCAAGAGTCCTACATGCAAAGGAACATCTCAAACACAAATGACTTTCTCGTGCTGTTGGCTGAGCAAGGTTTCCCCCCCGCCGTGCTGCCTTGCGCTCTTCCAGGGGTCCCTTCCTCAACAGCCCAGAGAGCTGGGACTTCTAGACTGTTCTTTTCACATGTTTCCCCAGAAAGTTCCCTGGGGACTCTCTGACTGGTATACCATAGGTGCTTGTTTAATGCTCACGGCACGATGAATTTCACACTTAGGTGCTCCATGTGCCAGGAAGTGTCCCATCAATATCAATAGAGGCATTAAAGATGGATGCGCGTGGCGCCCCTCGGAGAGCTGTGCAGTTTGCTTCCCGCACTGGGGCATGCGATCGGTGGGGTGGGCGGGGCTTCCACCCCATGCCAGCACCTCCAGGCCCTCGGCCAGCCGCGCGGCTGCCCGCGTGGAGCCGGGGCGTTCTGCTTCACGGCAGCAGAAAGCAGGCCAAGCGTTTGAGAAGCGCCTGCCTTTCTTCCTTCCCACGTTAAACTCCAGATTCTCGGTTCCTTTTGAGTTCTCCTTCTCTGTCGTTTCTCCAGAGCTTTGCCAGTCCTGAGACTGAAGCGTCGCAGAGCGTCAGGCTTCAAGAATGTGAAATGATTCTGTCCCATCACAGCTTTGCTTAATAACATACTCTGCAAATTCAGGGAGCTCATTTGGGTAAAACACAGTTTTTCCTTTTCATGTGTTTGTTGCTTTCTCCAAACAGACTCTCGGAAAGACTGCAACCTCATCAATTCAACAATTTGGAATTGAAAATTCTAGAGTCTGGAATTTCGTGTCTCTTCTGATTGAAAAAATAAAAAACTTCTTTGAAGTGTATGAGTTTGTGCTTGGCATTGCTTTCAGCTGGCATCGTTCCGTTCTCACAGACCAAGCTAAAGTGGGAAATACTATTCCTCAACCCTTCCCACAAGATTCTCTGCCTTCTAGACCTTCCACACAACCGGGACGAGAGTCCTCCCTAGAACGGAGTGCGGCTTCCTTTCCAGCACGCCGACCACAGAGGAGAATCCCCTGCCCGTCTCCTCTTCATCTTCCTAACTACCCTCTCACCACCCAAAGTGACACACGCCGCGGAACGCAGCTCCTTCTGAAGTGTCAGGGGATGGATGATGGGGCAGCGTCCATCAGTCACGTCTCCTCTGTCCTGGGCAGCGCAAGCATGGGGCAGGAGGTATGTGACATTTCAGAGGAGGGGACAGTTCCACCCAACTGGGAGACGCGTGTGCGTTGCTCCGTCCATGGACTCTGCCTTCCTGTCATGGCGATGATGACAATGGCCAGTTTTCATGTCATTTCTGCATTGAACTGGGTGCACAGACACCACTAGACTCCTTTGCTACATCCCAGAACAGCAGAAGAAAGTACCACTTGGAGTTTGGGAGAAGTAAGTGTCCACTAAGTACGTTAAAGATGAAACCAAACTGACAGCACCTGCTATCCTAAGAAAGTAACATGGCTGGGTCTCCTGAGCGTCCTCATCAGCCCGTACTCTGGGGATTGTTCGAGAGTGCCTGGTGGGGACTAAACCATTGCATTATTCTGAAGCTGAAAAGACCGAAACTTTAGGAGCCAAAAAGGTTTTTTGCTTTTTGAGGTAGAGATTAGCATATCTCTATTAGAGACATTTGGTCACAGAAAGACTGCCTACCCATTGCCCAGAGGAAACCCTGAACGCAGCAAAGTAACCCAAGATGCTCCAGGCTGAGATGCTGTGTTCAACAATATCATCTGAGCACATCACTGGCACCGTTGCCCCCAGAGCTGGGCTGTCTTATGCCTGAGCATTATTGTTCTTGGGGGGGGGGTGTGCCTAAGCACTTCTTCCCAAGAACTTGGGAGCTAAAGACAAAGGCAGTGGGAACATCTAGCTGATCTTCTCTTGCTCTGACCCTGGAGGGAAAAGTACGAGAAAGATGGGAACGACGTGGCTCACACCCTGGGCTGGAGGTTGAGGTCTTCTGCGTGGTGTTTTCTAAGACTGAATAAGTAGCACTGCAGGAATGGGTGGTGGATGATTGTGGACTTTCTTGCTTTGGAGTGTTTGATGGACAGTGATTGTCCTGTTTGGACCATGGAGCCAGACCACACACTTTAGGTGGGAAGGGACTTTGCCCTGGAAGAGAATGGGTGTTCCCAACCCAGTCATCAGAGGAAAGGTGAATCCTGGGGTGGGACATCTGGGGAAAGATGGCTGTAAGCGAAGGAGAGTCGCGGCAGTTCTGCTGGTGGGTGGCACCCAGGGCCTGCTGCATGGCTGTGGGCTGGGATCCAGGTGGGGGCTGTCTGGTAGGGCACCCCTGGGGTCACGCTGGGGCCTGTGTCTGGACCCTGAGAGCACACCCTCCAGGAGCAGCTGTGGGCTGAGCTGTGGGCTGAGCTGCACACTCCCTGAGCTGTGCTTTCCTAATCCCAAGGGCTCTTGGTAAAGTGTCACCGTGAACAGACTCCTGTCTCACTCTTGATGTGGGGAGCACGAGTGTCAGCGTGGTGGTCTCCCTATGGGGCCACCAGTGACCAAGGCAGCAGTGGGAGCCAGGGGTTAAGCCAGGGGATCTTAGTAACTCATTCTGGCGGTGGGGTGTAGGAGGCAGCTTCAAAAATGGCCCATGATGACCCTGGCATTTACACTCTTATGCAATCCATCCCCTTGACTGACTTGCTTCTAACCAAGAGAAGAGAACAAAGGTGACAGGGAGTCTCCTCTCTGATCAGGTTATATAAAGTTGTGACTCTGTCTTGCTAGCAGACTCTATTGCATTCTTGACTTGCCCTCAAGAAGCCATGTTGGAGAGGCCCATGTGGCAGGAACTGAGGTGGCCTCTGGCCACCAGTCAGCAGGGCACTGAACTCTGCCAGCAACCACTTGACCTTGAGTATGAACCTTTCCCCAGTGGAGCCTTCAGATGAGACCCCAGCCCTGGCTGATAATTTGATTGCCACCTGTGGGAGACCCTGAGGTAGAGGACCCAATTAAACCATGTTTAAATTCCTGACTCACAGAACTGTGAAATAATAAATGTGTGTTTTTTAAACTGCTAGTTTGTGATTATTTGTTATGCAAGAACAGATGAACCAATACAGGTAGTGCCCCCAAAATATCTGGGAAGATGTAATTGGGAGATGCTACTACTGGCAGTTAGAACACCAGGGAATTACTACAGTGAAAATATGCTATTAAAAGGAAGAAAAATTTATTTTATAGTCACAGGTTGATGAGGTTAGAAGAGACTGGTTATTGGAGAAGTTGCCTGTGAAGTATTTATCTGCTAAAACTACACTTCTCACCCTTTGCTCAGAACCCACCTCTACCCTCATTGTCATTCCATTACCTGGACCCTGCCTCCCTGCCTTCCTTGTTGGGTCAGTGCCTCAGCTGGACCATGGACCTGTCTTTGATTTTAGTTTATCCGAATGTAGTTGACTTCCACTGGCTCTTTACATTCCATCAGGTGACCAAGGGCTGCTCCCCACCCCCTACAACTACCCCGTGCTCAGTTCTGGGTTTGGGGACATCATATCCCAAGTGGAACCAGAACTTCAGAGCCCTCGTATGGCTACAAGGGAGATTAGACATGGTATGCAACTGTTCAAGAAAGGCTTATAGCAATTAATGTGTAATCGGTTCAAAATGAGTTAGTCACAGGAGCAAAGAACAAGATTTAAGGGAATATCATACAACTTTTAAATCTGAAGTCTTTGGAGGATAGCCATGCCCCACACAGGATCACTGTTTCCAAAGGAATTCAGGGTAGAACATGGGACAAAATCCAGGCCAACCCATGCTGGCAACATCACTTTGGCCTGTGGTCCTTTTACCAGATGTGATCTTTTGGTATCTGTTCTTGACTGTTGGCAATTCCAGATGAGAGTCTGGAGAAAGTTCAGGGGAAGTTTGTCATCCAGGAAGTTGCTACCTCCTGTCATTCCATACTTCTCAGCTTTACTCTGTCTCATGAAGACCGAGACCTAATTTCTCAATACGTTTCACTTGGTTGGAATCCAGCTGAAGTGGAGAATTTGGATATTTCAAAGTTTGAAGTTGGAATTATATCATCTTAATTCTTTATCAGCCTTTTTAGCTTAACTTCTCAGATATGGTACCTGACGGACACTCCCTTCGAAGTTGCCTTCTTGATGTTGCAAGTTCTGACATAGCTGCAAGGTTTGATGAAACACCGAAACACCTTTCAGCAATGAACAAAGTGCTGTGTTTAGGAAATTACTCACATTTTTTGTGTTGTCAAAACTATTTTTCCTACTTAATTTGCTTTATATCCAAGTGTTTGGATTAAGTTTATTTTAAATATAAACTGTTTGGAAGGCTTTCTTTACTACACCAGTCATTTGTACCTCCTCATTCTGAAGAACCATAAAAATACATCACCACCTAGAAATGAAGAAAGATGAAAGGGTGCGCGTGTGTGACCACGTTCTCAGGTTTGGCCATTACACAGAGGCTCCTAGACAAAGCTTAAATCAGACAATGAGGCCTGCAGCATGCATAATCTCCTGCAAGTTTTTGCATATCGTGTTTTTGGTCTTGGGAAGCTGGTTGGTTTCTAGACAAGGAGGGAAGTGAGCTGGGTGAACCTAGGGGTTAACAAAACTGGGTACTACAGGGCGCTGGTGATGTCATAGCTCCAGACTTAGTGTTAGGCCAGGTAATTCCCAACCCTTCTATCCTGATAAACTTAGTTGCCAAACCCTGTCCTCATCCCACCATTGGAACGGGTGAGTCAGCGAAATTCTGTGGAGTGGGGTCTAGAGTGGGGGTGTGCTCATCTGGGGCAACATGGAAGTTCAGACAAAGGGAAAAAGCAAAACTGGACTGTGTGTGCTCAACTTCCTTTCCTTGCAGTGGGTCTCCAGGGATCTGGCCTTGGCCTGGGTTCTGGGAGCTAGCCAAGCATGGAGGAGGGACGTGGCTGCCGACCCAGAGCCCAAAATCAACGTTCAAACTCAAACAGGCAGAGAAAGAAGAATAGGAAGGGCCTGGGAACAAAGGTTGCAGCATGAGCACCATGAGCGAGGCCAAGGGCGCAGAGAAGGAGCAGAGGGCAGAGACGGGGAGATGCTGCGAGGTGCAGGGACCTCTGTGGGGCCCTGTGATCTTGTTTCTGGGTGGAGAGGGAGCAGGAAGGCAGACTGAGCACAGCAAAACCCGGGCTTCCAAGCCAGGACTGGAGCCTGAAGGGTTGCCAAGATGGAAGAGAGGCCAGAAGCTGATGTCAGAGCCACAGTCTAGAGTTAGCAAGACAAGACCAAGTTCAAATGAGGACCAGTAGCAAGTGAGATGGGCTGGGTAGAGGGAAAGCTTTGGTCTTGACAGGAAGCCCGTTTCAGTTTCTGTCTGGATGAGCAAATCAAACAGCACATGATGTATGGGTGGGTCAGGTATGTATTGACAGGGGCTGGGCTGGAAGGGATACTTTATGCTTAACATGGTTGCTCCTTGCACAACCAGCAGTGGAAAAGAGCATCGATGGCTCAGGACAATTTCATCCTCGTGGTGAGTAAAAGAAACACAAACCATAAGACCCTGAGACCCTGAGTCTGTTGCTTCCCATTCATTCATGGGGAACAGCACCTACCTATGAGAATGAGCCAGCTTTGAGGGCTACAAGGCAGAGGCTGGATTTCATTATCTGGCCTGGAGCTCCAGGGGCCAGGCTGAGGTCTTGCAAGGGAGGGGAGGCAGGTTCTGAATTAGGACATTCAGTGGACATGTTCTGGAAGCCTGTTTAGTGCTTGTCATCCAGGCTGAACCCTGGGGGTGCTATTGCTGCTGGAAGAAAAACTGCTGAGGAGGGAGAATGCCTATAAGCTAGAGGATTCATTTTTCTTTGCTGAATTTTAGCCATTTTCAGATTTTCCTCTTCAGTTATTTTGTCATTAGGATTTTTTTTTACCTTATTTTTTTCCTCCTCTGCCACTAGAGGATTCATTTTTCTTTGCTGAATTTTAGCCATTTTCAGATTTCCCTGCTTCAGTTATTTTGTCATTAGGATTTTTTTTTACCTTATTTTTTTCCTCCTCTGCCACTAGAGGATTCATTTTTGCTGAATTTTAGCCATTTTCAGATTTCCCTGCTTCAGTTATTTTGTCATTAGGATTTTTTTTTACCTCATTTTTTTCCTCCTCTGCCAGTAGGAAAATGTGTGTCTCACATTTCTCTTGAATGTCATCTCCACTTTCACCCAAGGGCAGGGGTGGATCTGGTTTTGTGGGGCCTGAAGCTTACACAATTTGGGAGTCGTCCTCTTTAAGAAAAAGAATATAAAAATTTTAACATGAAATTAGGTACCTAGTGAAAATATGAATTTGGCATGAGAAGATAAGCCGCAGTATGGTACCAATTTTAAAAAGCTGTCAAATAAAAAACATCGCTAGACCTAGAAAAATATCATACTCTTTTTATTAATTAGCTGTCTGACTGTAATACCCTTTTCCTACTTTTTTGGCTGCATATGCTTTTTGTTTTGGAGGTCACTCATTTGGTAGACATTTATTGAACGCTTACTGTGTGCCAGGCCTTGCTCTAGGCTCTGAGGACACATCCGTGAACAACACAGCTTCTCTGTATTGTTGCGATTTTAGTATATGTGCTGCCGAAGCGAGCACTGGGCTGCGTAGTCTGATCACCTCTGCATATAGCAACAGTTTTATGCTATTTTCTGTAGAGAGAATGAAAAGCTACTTCAATCGTCTTTTGAGCTCGGTTGTTTTACCATCTGATAAAGGTTTCCTTTATCTTCTCGACTCATTTTTGATGATGTCGTGTAAAGTTTTTGGATCATTATCAAACTTGGGGAAATCTCTATCAGTCTTCCTTTCCCTGGGGGCTGTTATGGACACACTCAACTTTTTGGATTCCTGCTGCAAGTTCATGCCCTCTGAACACAGGAGTTCTTTTTTTTTTTTCTCCTTACTTTTATTTTATTTTTTTAACCTCTTTATTGGAGTATAATTGCTTTACAATGTTGTGTTAGTTGCTGCTGTATAACACAGTGAATCAGTTATGTGTATACATATATCCCCATATTCCACCCCTCTAGGTGGTCACAAAGCACTGAGCTGATCTCCCTGTGCTATGCGGCTGCTTCCCACTAGCTATCTGTTTTACCTTTGGTAGTGTATATATGTCCATGCTACTCTCTCACTTCCTCCCAGCTTCCCCTTCCGCCTCCCCATATCCTCAAGTCCATTCTCTACGTCTGCATCTTTATTCCTGAACACAGGAGTTCTGATCAATTCTATTCTGCACTGTTCCCAACAAAGAAAAACAAAGCTGCACAACGTATTTATAATTCCACACAGTGCATTATGCAGTATAATCCTGGTAAGAGAGAATTTGAATTCTGAATAGGCAGCAGGGAGAACTAAATCCTCTGCTCCCAATTCTCGTTCCTGATGCTGGAGGAACTTCTATGGGGTAACTTCTGATTCTATGCACTGGAGCTCACATTCATGTTGCAATAATTCCTGAGTCTTTGTACATCTGTGTCTGACCTGGGGGACTCAGCAGCGGGGAGGCAGGAGAATTCCTGGAAGCTGCTCCTACATCAGCTGGCAATGATGTAATTGTGCGTGGAAACGGCTGTGAGATATATCTATATACTTGTGTGTGTGTGAGAGAGAAACGATACAAATGTATGCATCGCACGAAGCTCAACTCAACTTCTCTTTAGACAGATCACCCGCAGGCCGCTGACTTTCCAGCTCCACCTGATATGGGGGGAGGTATGACAAAGGGGGGAGCTGAAGGGCAGAGAGACAACGGTCTTGGCCGCGAGCAGCCAGAACGTCCTACTTGCGTGCACTTTACCAAAAACACGTGATCTTGTGACCGTGTTGCTGAGGTCCACGCAAGGTTTTCTTTTTGTTTGTTTGCGGTTCGCAGGCCTCTCACTGTTGTGGCCTCTCCCGTTGCGGAGCACAGGCTCCGGATGCGCAGGCTCAGCGGCCATGGCTCACGGGCCCAGCCGCTCTGCGGCATATGGGATCTTCCCGGACCGGGGCACGAACCCGCGTCCCCTGCATCGGCAGGCGGACTCTCAACCACTGCGCCACCAGGGAAGCCCACCACGCAAGGTTTTGGAAGGAACTTAGTAAATGCAGAGCCCAAGTTCTGTGTGCTGGTAACTGGAAAGACACGTCTTTTCTCAATTGTACTCAGGAGTCCCGTTCTCAAGTTCCTAGATTACCTTTTCATTCCTAGAGAGAGCCGTTTTTAATTCCTTGTCTTTTTTTGCCCATTTTCTTATTTTTCTCCAGGTTTTCCTGGTAGGTACTTTGGCTGGCTTCCCACATGGTGATGTAAAGTACTTAGGATTTTTGATTTATGTTTATTGTTGTTACTTGAAAACTGCAAAGTTTTCAAATTCAAAAGTTGATTGTGTTAGTGCAGTACTGAAACGCAGGGAGCAAGTGGCTTACGTTCGGGCCACGTGGCCAGTGTCTCTGCTTGGGCATCAGCTCCTCCTCTCAAGGATTCAGAACAGTGAGTGACGTGTGGGCTCAGAAAAGTAAGGTTAACACTTAAGTGGTTACATTGTAAATCACTAGATTGAAAAAAAAAAAGTCTGAAGAATTTAAACCTCCAGGAGTTCTGAAATGTTGTAGTGTATATGTTACAAAATACGATGTTGGCAAGGGTATGGTTGTGTAAGTCCATGTGTTCTCACCGGGATCCGATGACTCGGGGTGCAGGGGGTGCAGAACACTCCGATCTGCGTGGCCTCCTGAGCAACCTGTGTTCACTGCCAGCCACGCACAGCCTGGGGGCACCTGGCCGCTCACAGACCAGGACACGAAGTCACTTCCTCCACAGATGCACCTGCACCCGGGTCCTGAGGAGCGTGGAAGCTGCCCCAGGTCCTGTGGCTCCAGGTAAAACTCATTTAAAAATTAAGTTCTGGGCTTCCCTGGTGGCGCAGTGGTTGAGAGTCTGCCTGCCGATGCAGGGGACGCGGGTTTGTGCCCCGGTCCGGGAAGATCCCACATGCCGCGGAGCGGCTGGGCCCGTGAGCCATGGCCGCTGAGCCTGCGCGTCCGGAGCCTGTGCTCCGCAACAGGAGAGGCCACAACAGCGAGAGGCCCGCATACCGCAAAAAAAAAAAAAAAAAAAAAAAAAAAAAAAAAATTCCAATGGCGTTTTCCACAGAACTAGAACAAAAAATTTTTAAATGTGTATGGAAACACATTTCTTTCTTGAGAAAGAAGAATGGAGCTGGAGGAATCACACTTTCTGACTTTTTAAAATATTTTCAACACTAACACAAAAAGAACCTTCAGGAACTCCTTTTGTTCCAAGAAATGGATGTTCTGCAGTGTTTGTTCCAATGAGAAGGGTCTTGGGAGGTAAAGTAGCTGGTTCCCCATTTCCCTTCAGGGCAGGACCACAACTCAGACCCCGGAAAAAATATTTCCCATTGAAGAACCTCCAAGCAAGAAGATTCCAGAACGCATTCATTCATTTAGTCATTTAACAATCATCTACTTAGCATATTTGGTGCCACAGATGAGATGCTGGGGATGGGAAGATATGGGAACCGGCCTGGGAAGCCCTCCCAACTGACGTGGGGCAAAGCAGCTAGACGCACAGTCCTTGGGAAGATGGAAAGAGTGAAGAGCATCGCACATACCGGCGGTCTGTGGGCCAGGTCTGGCTCCTGACATATTTTGTTTGGCTTGAACAGTGTTGTGCTAGATTTGTTTTTAAAGTTATGGAATAGTTGCCAACCTTTAAAGTCTGGAAAATTCATGCACACTCATGAGCAACTCACTCCCCACACACATTTACAACCAGATGACCAATGTCTTTTTATAAACTCGGGAGGACTAGAGACAACTGGGCCCACATTTCTGCCTCACTAGGGGCACGTACTTTGGTTCTCCATGGTCCCCCCCACCTCACTGCCCGTGGACGCCCCTGAAGGGCCACCTGTGTTAACAGCCAGACCACTGGCTGGAAGCAGACACAGATGCAGGCAATATATGTAAGGTACATTTTCTAACAGCTACGTTTTTCTAAAAAAGTAGAAAGAAGAAGGTAAAAGTAATTTTAGTAATATATTTTGTTTAACCCAATACGTCAAAAATGGGATGTCACCGATATAAAGATTATTGAGATACTTACGTTCCTTATTCACACTAAATCTTCAAAATTCAATGTTATTCTTACAGCACATCCCATTCCGACTCTCCCCATTTCAGTGCCACAGGTGGGTGCAGACAGGACAGCGGAGGGTTACAGCATGGTACAAGGTGCAGGGCTGGATGGTGGAAGACTGGGCTGGAGAGAGAGGTTGACCCCAGATCATGAGTGGCCTTAAAGGGGTTGCTTTTTGTACTTCCTTTTATCAACAATTAGAAGCCACTGGAATTCTGTTTGGGGCCTTCAGTTCAATGCTTTGAAAATCCTTTATCGTGTCTAACGTTTCTCCTCTCACATTTTAAATCCACTTACTCACAGGCTTCTGAATGCATATGGAGAACAGCAGAGCAGGAGAGTCTAGAGGTTTCCAGACTCTTTCCTGTAGAGTGCTGGGATTCCAAGTCGGGACCTCAGAGGGATGGGGGATGGGACAGCTGGGCCCGGGCCCCACCTGGACAGCAACAGGAGGAGCTTCCTCAGTTTTACATGTTGCGGGTCTTACGTGCAAGATTTTATTTATAGAAAGAGCTCTACTGTTTTTTGTCTTTTTTTTTTTTTTTTTTTTTTTTTTTTTTACTGCTTGTAAAACCCTTTTTGATATTATCTTCCAGAATACATATAATAAAATAGTCTTTTTCATGTTAGCTGTTTAAGTACTGGGTGTGTTTCCCATTCTCTTCATATGTCTTTTATGGATTCTTCATTCACTTTAAATCCCTTTATCTGGGTTAGTCAGATAAAATTGGGTACCAAAAAGACTCAAATTATGCCAAGAGAGGCCTTTAAAAGATATAGTCGCACGTAATGCCTTAAAATCCTAAAGGGGTTATTTAGTTACCATTCATCTTCAAAAATCTCATGTTAATTAGTAATTATGTATCTCATTGTATAATTATAAGATTTTAAAAGTAACTGTTCGATTTAGAAACTCTGGCCGGGCCATGGATACACCACAGAGGCGCAGCCGGCGGCTGGAAGGCCTAAAGCCTGAGTCCCCCGAGAACCTTACCTCAGTTCTGCGGGCCAAACGGGCCCTTGTGGAGCTCGAGTCGAACCCAGAAGAAAAGAGGGAGCCCGGGTCTCCTCGGAGGGTGCGGCCAGCCGGCCCGGGATCTCCCAGACATCAGCCAGAGACAAGCCCGAGATCACCCAGTCTACGGGACGGGGCAGGCTTGGGGTCCCCCAGAAAGCGGCCAGAGCCTGGTCCAGGGTCCCCCCAACGTCAGCGAGACCCAGGCCTGGAGTCGCCCCCAAAGACAGCCGGAATCGAGTCCTGAATCCCTCCGAAGCCAAGTGGGGAGTGGCCGAAGTTTTCCCAGGACCAAGAAGAAGCGGACTCGGAGGTGCCCAAGAGTAAGGAGGAGACCCCCGCGGGGTCCCCCCAACATCAGCTACAGCCGGGCCCGGGTCACCAGAGCCCTACCCGGGTCCCGAGCCCGCTCAGCCGCTGCAGGGCTGACACCCCAGAGCCCGGCTCCCCCCGGGATCCCCGTGAGCCGAGCAAGCCACCGCCGGCCGGGCAGCCGGAGAGAGACGGCCTCGGGCCAGAGAAGCGAGAGGGGTCTTCAGCCCAGGCCCCAGCGTCCAAGACACCGAAGGAGGAGGACGTCCCTAAAGGCCCGAAGGGGAAGCCCAGGTCCGGGCGGGTGCGGAAGGACCGCTCAAAGAAGAGCGTCTCCCAGATGGTCCAGGACAAGCCCCTGCGCACGTCCTGGCAGCGGAAGATGCAAGACCGGCAGGAGACAGAGCTGGCCAAGGACTTGGCCCGGCACCTGGGGGAGGAGAACCCGAAACGCCGCCCGAAGAACGAGCGGAAGGCGGAGATCGTCCAAGCGACCCGTTACCCCGCCAGGCGCAGGCGGGCGAAGAAGCAGCAGCTGCGCTCCGCGGAGAAGCGGGACACTGGCCCAGCTGCAGAAGCTCTGAGCTCGGGATGGCTGAGGCCTTCTGTGGCCAACCGCCGTGTCACACACGGCAGCCCTCGGGCCACTGGCCACACGCCTCTGCTGACCCAGGACTCCAACTCCGTGCCTCCCAAACAGGGGCTCCACCGAGACGGGGCTCTGAGCCTTCCAGAGGGCGCACAGAGACCCAGAGGTAGCCTGGGACCTGGCAGAGACTGGAGGGAGGAGGGTCAGCTCGCTCCTCTCCAAGTGCCTTCAGACCACGAAGAGTAATTTCTGGTTCCTCAGGGAGCTGGTGACTGGAGGGTGACTCCCCAAAATATGTATGTTCTGTCTCAGAGTCCTGGGTCTAACCCAGGCCAGGAGGCTGGAGGTCAGGAATCCTCCTCTCCACACACACACCTCCCCAAAGGCTGCTTTGGGTCCCTCTGCATCCCACTGACCCTGCCACCCAGCGGACTGAATCCAGCTCCGCCCCACTTTTCAACACTCAAGGTTAAAATGGGGAGGTTGCAGGGGGCAGGGTCTATCTAGCTCCCCCTTTCCTGTACCAGACTCTGCAGAAGTCCCAGGGATCTGATTAACTCATGCCATCCAGACTACAGCAGAAATATTTATTGAACGCCTGCTGTGTACAGACACAATTCTAGGTACCAGGGAATACAGACAAAAGTCCTTGTCCTCAAGGATCTTTCATTCTGATGGAGAAAACATAATAAACAAATAAAATGTAAAAAAAAAACCCCAAACCTGTTAAACTTCATTTTTATTAAATAAATCAGTAACAGATAATCAGAAACAAATTTTCTACAAAGAGGAAGTGGAGTATGCAGAATTGGCTTCTAAACCTTCCAACCAAACTGACCAAGCTCACCCACTCCCTTCCCCAAACCCATTTGTAAGTTGATCTCTTAGCAAAAGAAAGAAAAAAGGCTTCCCATTTTTGTGACTTATATGGAATAAAGAACACGTCTCTGCCTCTAGACTGCGGCCAACTCTGACTTCCCTGTGATGTGTGCCTCCTCTCTGTGTGGTGAGAGGGTGAACTCACACGGGAAAGCTCTTCGGGATTGCTGGGGACTGACCGCTTCGGAGAGTTTATCTGCCTCCGTTGCTGAGTTGTCTGGTCTCCTTTCTTCCTCTTCTCCTCACAGGCTTTCTTTTTATTTTCATTGATAATTGATCATATCTTACCTGCCAATCAACTGCAACATTTCATGATGGTTCCAGACACTCCTCCACGGCACCAGGCTGTTTGTTTTGGGGAATTCCCTCAATCTGATGATGAATCTTATGTGTCCAGGCAAAACCTGTGACAGAAACCCACCCAAACCCAGAAGTGTTGGCAAAGGAATTCCCCAGGGTGTGTTCAGTTGAAGGGCTTCTCTAAACCTCCTCTGTATCCCGCACCGTCTTCTGAAAAGGCACCAAAGGAAGCCACATGTGACTGTAATTTACAATGGCTAGTGAGCAAGGGCTGGGCTGGGGAAGGCAATGCTGAGGGACTCCGAGGGGGACAGCGCTGTGCCCCAGTACAGGTGTTTAGACATTCAGCCATTCATCCCACTAAATGCATTAAGGGCCTCATCAATCCAGGAAGGGATGGGCGCACAAGGCATCGACCAGAAAGTGAATCCAAGGCTGGAGAATTGAGTCTAGAGAGAAATATGGGGAGGACACGAGATGGTGCTCCCATGCGTGTCACACCCACAAGCAAGTCCCAGCTAGATTGCACTGATTCCACCCCTTCGCTCTTGCACAAGAAAGTGTAGAAGAATGCAAAGGAGAGTGCTGCTCTTGTAGGCATACATCTGAATCAGTTCTAATTTCCATAAAAGAGTAAATCATTTGCAAATTTTAGTACTTGAATATCGACCTATCACATTCCTTAGAAATGATCCCAACAACCTATGTGTTTCGGCAACAAGTTCAAGGGTAAAGCAGACGCCAAACGTCCCAGCAGGAAAAGATAGCACATCAAATGGGGATAGTTAAGGAACTTTTAATACTGTGATTATTTGCAAAAAATATGGGTAAGCTTAAATCATCATGGAACAGTGGAGCACAATGGGGCCAGATACAGCAAGGAGACTTTATCCCCCTAAGCCTGAAGGGAGAAGGGTAAAAGGCTCACCAGTTTCCTGAGGGAGAAGGAGGGTCACCTGGTGGAAGCTGCAGCCTTCGGGGAAGCCACTGACATCTGTGGCTCAGCTCCCATCTTCTGAGCTCCTGCTTATAAACGCGGCTGTAAGCAGAGTGCAAGGGATGTTGCTGAAGCAGCTCATAGATCCCAGCCCCCCTGGGCACAGAGCAATCGGGATAGTAGTTCAGAGGATTAAAGGGAAAATGTCCAGCACAGGAATCAATTCCAAGAGGAATTGGGTGGGGGTGGGGGGAAATGGGGGTGTTCGTCAAAGGGTACACACTTCCAGTTATGATATGAATAAGTTCTGGGGATGCACTGTCCAACGTGGTGACTCTAGTTAACAATACTGTACACTCGAAAATTGCTAAGAGAGTAAAACGTAAATGATACCATCACCACCATTAAAAAATGATAATCACGTGAGGTGATGGATATGTTCGCTAACCTTATTGTGGTAATCATTTCATAATATATATATACACACGTATACCTGTAGGTATCAAATTATCACATTGTACCTCTTACACTTACACGATATTATATGTCAATCGTATCTCAACAAAGGTGCGGAACAAAAGAGTGGTGTGGAGCTAACCTATAGGTCTACTTATCAGGTTTAGAGGCATTTAAGGAAGTTGGGATCGAGAGGCTTATTTGTATAGCTGAAATAGGGGTAATACAGTTGACCCTTGAACGACACGGGTTTGAACTGTGCAGGTCCACTTATAATGGCTTTTTTTCAATAAATGCATACTACAGTATTATTTGATTCACAGTTGGTTGAATCTGAGGATGTGGAACCTCAGATACGGAGGGCCAACTGTAAGGTTATACTTGATTTTCGACTGTGTAGAGGATCGATGCCTCTAACCCCCTCATTGTTCAAAGGTCAACTGTATTCAAGGTCAGAGACTTCATGGGACCCAAAGGTATGTTTAGAAGGCTATGGAACCCAAATGCTAGCAGGTAGGGATCCCACTAGGGCGTGGAGGGTTGACTTATCACAGCCAGTAGGAGCGTGAATAGGTCTCTCTGCAGGCTGAACTATAATCTAAGCATTTTGGCTCAGGGCAAGGTGAAAGTCTGTTGATATAACTCTGACAGCCATGTAGACTATAACAAATGGGGTAGGCCAAGCAACAAAGGCAAGTAATGTTATGCCTGAACTTGAAAAGCATATTCTGGGTATATAAACATACAAAATACATATGTTTGTAGGAATGGAAAAATTACAATAACTTATCCATTTTTCCTGGGGATTTAGGAAAATAAATTGGGTCATTTTTCAGGTCCATTGTTTCTGGTAAATTAACATATACACACACAGATAAATATACAAGTATTTGCAACAGTCTGAGGTTTGCCACAGTAACTTAACTCTAAAATTTACAGTGGTTCTGCTTCAAAGGCACCATATTTACCATGGGGTGCTGTCTTTACTGAAATGCATTTGGGTGTGTGTGTATTCTTCACTAGAAGAACTGCCACAAATTCAGCAATGGCTTGGGAGTGTCAGTTCTGCCAGCATCCAAGCACTTGGACCGATGAAGCTCTCTTCCAGGGCAATAAGACCCTTCACACATATGATATTCTTAATAGAATTCTGTGGCTATCATCTTTGAAGATCATAGTTAAGATAGTTATGATTTTTAGCCGTATTTCCTTAAGGAAAAAAGTAAAAGTCATCCATAAAAGTTCACCATAGAACACTTCAACCAAAATATTTTTTAGGAAAATGAGAATTGGCTTTAATAATGGAGAAACTAGTAAGCTATAAAATGAATTCATAATATGGATTTCACCAATTCCGAACTCCTTTGTTGGGCTGTTGAAATTGACCATGCTACATAAAATCAACAAGTTGTAATACTATAATGAAGACAACTGAGGCATTCGGGGAAACTATCGACATCTTTTGTGTTTATATAGAACATCAACAGCCGTGACAGAGTATTATCTTAAGATACAGTGCATTGAATAGTGTTCTTCCGAAAGATATACTGAAGTCCTAACCCCTAGTACCTGTGAATGTGACTTTATCTGGAAAGAGTATCTGCAAATATAATCATGTTAAGATGAGGTCGACGGGCTTCCCTGGTGGCGCAGTGGTTGAGAGTCCGCCTGCCCATGCAGGGGACGCAGGATCGTGACCCAGTCTGGGAGGATCCCGCATGCCGCGGAGCGGCTGGGCCCGTGAGCCATGGCCGCTGAGCCTGTGCGTCCGGAGCCTGTGCTCTGCAACGGGAGAGGCCACAGCAGTGAGAGGCCTGTGTACCGCAAAAAAAAAAAAAAAAAAAAAAAAAAAAAAAGATGAGGTGGTTGTGGGTTAAGGTAGATCCTAAATCCAATGACTGGTGTCTTAATAAGAAAAGGAAAGAGAGATTTAGATACAGAGAGAACGCACTCAGAAGGAAGAAGTCCACGTGAAGACAGCAGAGACTGGAGTCAGGCAGCTCCAAGTAACGCCAAGCATTGCTGGCAACACCAGAGGCAAGAAAGGCAAGGAAGCTTCCTCCCCTAGAGCCTCTGGAAAGCCTGGCCCTGCTGACACCTTCATTTCAGACTTCTGCTCTCCAGGACTACGAGAGAATAAATTTCTGTTCTTTCAAGCCACCTGGTTTGCGGGAATTGTGTTGAGTCAGCTCTAGGAAACTGATACAAACGTAAACAAAAGTTTGAACAAACTAACGTTTTCTGTTAGTAACAGGAAGTCACCAGGGCACTTCCCTCCCTGGCACTCCCCATCCCCAGCCCATGACTGAGTCCTTTCAGTTTCCCCACCTTGGTCTCTTGGCTGGCCCATGTCTCCTTCTTCCCAATCACCCCAGTCTGGACCCAGGCTCTGGCATCAACACTGTAGGGTACTCTCTCCAAACCTCCCTGCTCCCCTGCTTCCCCAGGCTCCAATCCTTTCTCCTGCAACCATTTTGTACTTTTTGCTTCTCACAGAATAAACCCCCAAACCCTTGCTGTGGCGTCTGGTGCCCTATGTGGTCTCGTCCCTTCTGGCCTCTCCGGTTCCAGATCATCCCTCTCTTCTCCTTGCTCCCTGCTCTCGGGATGAGATGTTGCAGCCATGTTTCTGCTCCCGGAATTCTCCGAGCTCCATCCTCTCCCGGGGTCTTTGCTTACGCTGTTCCTTATGCCTGCAGCAGTCACACCTCCCCTGTGGGCTTTACTCCATGTCCTGCCCATGGAGTTGATCAATCTTGCATCCTTTGAGAGTGCTCACAGCTTCCTGAACTCTGTAATGTTCCCCCCTTTTTAACAGGAAAAAAACCCCCCACAAAAGATGTGTGTTTAAGTAATCTTCATCCTTTGTACCATCCCTTCTTCTCACTCTTGGTCCATCAAACTTGAAAGAGTTTGTATATGATTGACACAAGAAAATGAATTTAGTTATACAATCCCAGGCTTGTGGGATTACTAAGTGATGAGTGCATTTATTGCGAAAACATTTTCGCATTAAAAAAGGAAAGAGACCATAAAAAAGCTCATGCCTTGTCTCTAAAGCTCTTCGTAAACACCAAGTGTCAAAGGGGCGGCTCTTTACAGCTGTCTGGTCTGCCTCTACCCCGCGCAGCTTTTCAGCTACTTTGCTGATAAGAAAGTTGGCTCTGATTAAAAGTGAATTCGTGAGACCCAGTCTACAAAAAAAAATTTATAGGAAACTGCTTTAGCTCAGGAACAAGAATCAAGTTTCCGAAAGACACGCTGCTCCCCAGTTAAATAAACCGTCCTCCCTGGGCAGTGCCTGGCCGAGCTCTGTCCTCGCTCTGGTCTGTCTCCAAACCTGGGCCGGCTTTGCCTTCTCCACCCCCAAAACTGCCCTTCTGGGCACCTCCTGGAGAGCAATCCTGTCTAGAAGAGTGGCCCCCAAGACACCCCCTCACCCCCACACTCAGGACAGTTTACAAGTCCTTGCAGGTGACCAAACCCACTTCAAACGTCGTGCCGGTGTGTCGGGTGCTGCCGTCTCTTTGCGGCAGCTGGAGGCGCTCCGCGGAGAGCAGTACCGGGGCTCCAGCTCCGGGAGAAGATACGGCTGTGGGGGCCGCCTCCTCCCAGGCCTCACCCAGTTTTCCAGGCCGGCTACTTCTGTCCCCAGATGTGCGCTCAGATGTCCACTTCCGTCTGCGGAGAGGGGGCTTCCTGGGAAGGGACTTGCTGTGGGGTCTATGGTGGGGGGACAAAGGATGCTAATGATGTCCCCTGGTATGCTACAAAATAGAATGTCTAGCAACCAACGTGACACGCACAGCTACAAAGCACCCCCTTAACGATCCCAAATGGTATTGCTTCACTGGCAGGCTGCCAAGAGCAGATTTGTATTTTATTTGTTGGTTTACTTGTATTTTATTGGTTACTTTATATATTACATTTATTTGGCTGGTGCAAATGTATATTCATGTGCTCTTTTTTTTTTTTTTTTTTTTTTTTCCGGTACGCGGGCCTCTCACTGCTGTGGCCTCTCCCGTTGCGGAGCACAGGCTCCGGACGCGCAGGCTCAGCGGCCATGGCTCACGGCCCCAGCCGCTCCGCAGCATGTGGGATCCTCCCGGACCGGGGCACGAACCCGCGCCCCCTGCATCGGCAGGCGGACTCTCAGTCACTGCGCCACCAGGGATGCCCTATCCACGTGCTCTTTGAGGTTATGTAAAAGATACAGGCCTAAGTGAGGGTTTACTGCAAGGACCCTAAGGGGACAAGGCGTCACATGGGACGTGCGAGCTGGGGCGTGAAAGCAGCTTCACAGGAAACCAGAATCGCAGTTCTGGACGGTCGAGAACCAGGTCAAGCGTCTTGTGTGTGCACCTGGCCTCGGCCCCACCAAAGAAGATGGTCTGAACGAGCTGTCTGGCCACCACCCAGCTTCCTTCAAGGCCACCTCGTGCCCCTCATTGTCTTTGGCTTGTGACAAGGACCACGAAGAGCAAATGTGCTGCTTGGAGGGCTTTTCCCCGGAAGGGAAGTGTGGCCCGGCAGCCGCAGGCATTCAACAGACGCTTCCATTCTAGTGCTTGGCATTCTTCCAAATACCTTAATTCTCACAGCAAACATAAACACCGAATATTATTATGGCAGTTTTAAATATGAAAGAGCAGCAGCCTGCAGGGTATCAGGTCAGTTGTGGATATTGGGAATTGGCACCAGGTTAGGATTTACCCCAAAGCAGAGCTCCGGGGGGGCGGGGGGCAGCTCTGCAGGCCGCCGGTGGAGTCCTCGTTATTCACACACGAGTAACTCACTCTTTTTTTTTTTTTTTTAACATCTTTATTGGAGTGTAATCGCTTTACAATGGTGTGTTAGTTTGTGCTGTGTAACAAAGTGAATCAGCTATACATATACAGATGTCCCCATATCTCCTCCCTCTTCCGTCTCCCTCCCCCCACTCCCTATCCCACCGCTCTAGGTGGTCACAAAGCACCGAGCTGCTCTCCCTGTGCTCTGCGGCTGCTTCCCACTAGCTATCTGTTTTATATATAAGTCCATGCCTCACTCTTATAAATCCCCACAGAATCGACCAATTCATTTTTGTGTAGCAGGAGCTAAGTTTCGCAGTCGCAAACTGGAGTGGGTGAAATTTAATTTAGTTTTTCATAATTAGAATAATTAGATACATTTCTGGCTCTGAGCCCCATTCAGTTAAAAACTAAACGTAACCAGACATGATTTTCTTCTAGGTGTGTCTGGGAAACACCGTCAAATGTAGAGATTTCTTCGCGGTTGTGGGTTTAACGGCTGGTCTTAGCATCAGAGTCCCCTGTCCCTTTCCTTCCTGGGTTACGTGCATGTGAGCCCAGCAGGTGGGGTATGGGGACGTCCCCATCTCAGTCTTCATCTGCTTCTGGCTGCAAGTGCAGGTGACGCTTACCCCGTCTGGTCTTTGTCATCAAGATGAGCTACGCCAGGTGTGAGGCCTTCCCGTGCTGACTGGACAACCTGTCAGCACAGATCCTGAAACGGCTCTGAGGGGTCCCTCACGCTCCTGATTTTCATCTCTTTGCTCAGGTCAGTGACCAGCGCGTTTGCTCACTTGTTCTCTGTCTCTCTGAGGGAAGGCAGGGGAAATGATGATGCCAGATGACACCGCCTTTCAAACCCTTTCTGTTTTTTGCCTGGCTTTTGAAGTTAATAGTGAATAATGTTCCATTTTTGTTCTGGCCCCAGCACAGTGGGGTATCTTAAACTGAGCTGTGCGCCGGCTGCGGAATGAAGGGGAATGAGGTGGTGTTAGGAAATCCTATGGTGGGGATATGCTATGTTGACGGAGCACAGCCGCCTTCCATACTTTCTTAAGTCTCTGCTTGCATAACCGCTAATCAGAGGCTTACCCTGACTACCCCGTTCAAAAAAAAAGTCACTGTCAGCCGTCACTCTTTTCCCCTGAACACTATTTTATTTTCCTTCACGGTAGGTATCACCTGCTGACACGTACATTTGTTTATTTGTTCATTTTCTATCTCCCATTATGCCCTCTCCCACAGACATACTGAAATATAATCTCCTTGAGGGATGGACTTCCTTTTTTTCTTTTTGTTTCTTTCTTTAATATAATATTGTGTTAGTTTCAGGTGTACAGCAAAGCGATTCGGTTATACATATGTATATGTATATATCTACGTTCTTTTTTCTCAGGTTCTTTTCCATTACAGCAGGGGAAGGGATGATTAGCTAAGAGTAGCGTCAAATTCTTGACTGAGTTTCTATAGCAGAGACAAGAGTATTGAAAGCCAGGCCTTTGAATTAAAGATCTTGCGATCTGGGGGAGAGTTTTCTTTTGGGGTTCATAAGCTTGACTTTGACTATAAGCAGGAAGAAGATCTATGGAACTTAGGGCACGCGATCTATGTAAGTGGACTGGGGAAGAGCACTGATGTGATGACGTAAGGACCGTTTTCCCACACCAGAGGAGAGAAGAATCTCTGCCAGCGATTGGAATAAAAGCACCAGACGTGACTTGGTTTGAGCTTAGATGCTGGTGAGTTCCTGAGGAGAGAGTTCTACTCTGCTTCGGGTCAAATCCCTGATGGTGGGAGAATGAAGGAACTCTCAGGAAGGTTGCAGGGAGGACCTGAAGCTGGGGCTCTGGCTTTGTCTCTGAACGTTGCAGAGGCAGCAGGCCTTATGGGAAGACCCCTGCTCAACAGGGAGTTGCTTTGGTAGAAAAGAAATAGCTGTGTGGAGTAGTGAGGCAACCCCCTCCCAGGCATCTCACCATGGAGAGGATGCAAACGTGCCCTGTTCCCCCGAGAGTGGTGCAGAGTTGCCGGGGGCGGAGAGCAGTGCACCGGCAGCAGCACACCTTCACGAGTCTAGTGTCACCTGCATGACCTGGGGAGTGGGGGAGGGGAGTGGTGTGCAGATGTTTTAATCAGGTTGCAGCAAGGAAAGGTGACAATGGCAAAAGTATCAGTTGGAGACCAGAGTGAAGGGACGGGCTGAGTTGCCTGTAATGCTTGAGTCTATTCTATGGATTCAGCCTCTGTGCATGAAGGAGACCCGTGGATGTGGAGGGGAGAGAGGCAAGAAATGAAATGGAGATCCAGAGAGGGAACCTATAAAGGACCACACTTCCCCTTTCCTGGGCCAGGTACCACAGTGTCTCACTCCTCTGCCATGTCCTTGTCCCTCCTCATACACACGTTCTCTGTTCTGTTGGCCCATGTTCTGTTGGGTAACAATGTGAGCTGGGGTGGGGAGTCATCTTATCTGAGTGGTTCTGTTGTGATGCTTAGGAAGAACCAGGCCAGAGGCTCCATCAGGAGCTATGCTTTGAGCCGTAATAGACACATACACGAGCACCCTTCTCTAGCTCTCTTGTTCTTGGAATCCTGCAGGCAGGAGGTAGAACTCCATGGATCACCATGCGTAGCTAACTGGGGTCTGTGTTTTGCCAACTAGGTCTTAAGAAGAAAAAACATCTCTCTTTCTCCTTTCCCAAATTGTGAAGGATTATTGATTATGAGCTCTCTTATGCTGCAATGACTTCACATGAACCTAATAAATGGTGAAGGATCCTTGAAATTAAAAAGAAAAGATCCTTCTAATCCATACCTTCTGGACTCATTCTTTGCCTAAGCCTCTCTTTCTCCTCTTATCACCGTGAATCATTATGAGACACGTGTGCACCTTTAACATGAGGTATAGATCTTCTATCGTTAAATAAGTTTTGAAGATCTGGTTCACATAAGTTGGATTGGAAACCGAATAAAATTTGCAGCTCATCATTACTGATGGCCTCGCTAGTTTGCTCCTGCAGCTGTACTGTTTGCTAAAACCTCAACACAGAGATTTTGTGGTTAATAAGAAGTATTTCAGGCTTCATCTGTCAGACCCAAAGCCTATATACCCTAGACAAAGTATACCAGTAAATGGGAATACATAAATATGGCTTGCCATATATGTGGACCACTTAAGGTTAATGCATTTTGAGTGATTTAGCAAGAAGTGGTGGATATAGTTACCACTTTATTCTAATCAGTATAATCCTGGGAAATAACATTTTACAACTGAATGATGAACAGAGTGGCAGTTGTCTTTTATCTCAAAAATGCTTTTGGCCAATGCTATTATCCTATATTCTGCAGAGTCCAGGTTGAGAAAAATGTCTGGTAGACATTTCCCTCACTCAAACGGACCCCCCAAATCTGGATCAGTTTGCACTGGAGAAGTGGGTTTTTTGGGGCCCAGGACTTTGGGGAGTATTCCTAGGAACGGTCATCTTTTGACTAAAAGCTTTAAACGAACTATGCTCTCTTTCTTAAGTCTAGGTGTTCTACAACTACAAATTATTTCACAGCAATTGTATTTGATAAAGACATACATAAAATCTCAAAAAATTGACAGCAAGATGTACAGTAGATATTATTTTTTACCATTTTATAGATGATAAAACTGAGATTCATGGAAGTTAAGTAACCTGCTGCAAGAAATCTATCACCTGTGGAGGCATGATTCTCTGGTCTTCGTTATCTCTACAGACCTTTCGTATTTCCAAAGTTTAAAAATTACGCAGGTCTTGGGGGGAAATCTGCCTCTGGTATTTAGAGCAAGAAAACTCAAACAGAAGTACTGAGTGCTTGTTAATTCAATTCAATTAAGCAGCTATGCGCCAAGCACTTGCTGAATACAGTGGGTATTACGCTGATGATATGATACAGGTCCTACCCGTCCTGCAGAATCTTACACAAGCCTACCTTGGAGAGCTTGCGGGTTCAGTTCCAGACCACTGCAACCATGGCGAGCTGCATGAATTTTTCGGTTTCCCAATGCATATAAAAGTTATGTTTACACTCTGTTGTAATCTATTAAGTGTGCAATATCATTATGTCTAAAAAAGCCATGGACATGCCTTAATTAAACAATACTTTATTGCTAAAAAATGCTAACCATCATCTGACAACACTGGGTTACCACAAAGCTTCAATTTGTAAAAAAACCACAACACAAACTCTGCGGAGCACAATAAAGTGAAGTGCAATTAAATGAGGTCTGCATGTGTCTGTGAGGGAAGGGGAAGGGATATGGTTGCGTGAGGCTCGTACGGAAATAATTCAAACAAAGTTCAGACTATAATTGTCAAAAAAGGAACACAAGTGAAACGTCTTGAGGGCCACGTATTAGTAATTGTTGAAGCTGGGTGATGGGTATGTGGCAAAAGGTGTTCATTATGCAATTCTCTCTACTTTTGAATATGTTTCATAATTTCCAGGATGAAAAGTTTTAAAAAATGCTATGGGAATGTATGGAAGGAGGAGAGTTTGCCTCTGTTTGGAATCTTGGGAAAATGATTTCAAAGGAAAAGTGATAATTATGGGAAAGGTCGGAGAGATAGAAAGGATCTCAACAGGTGGAGATGGATTCAAAGAGAAGTTAGTTTCTACCATTTCCTCAGGAATTTCCTGTTTCCCAGTCTCATAAAGCTGGCTCTCTTTATTGTTGGAATCCCTGGTGGTCCTGTATCCTTAGCTCTATCTGGCCTGGTGCACTTAGCCCCACTAATGCCGGTAGCCCTGAATCTGCTGGGGGAATCCAAGCGGTGACAGGTCTGCTCTCCTGGGTCGGCCAGAAGCTCCCCTGTATTTTGCAAGAATCTGCATTCTCCCCAGTGCTGCTGAATGGAGGTGGAACAGGCACTCTGTTTCAACCCAGCCCAGCTGCCTGAATTTAACAATTCTAACTGTACTCAAATTTTCAGTAAGTCATTTTCCTGAGCAAAGCTTCAGTTGAAACCATCTGTTCCAACTTGACAGAGGAGGAAAGCTCCTTACTCTTTGCGCTCTAACATCCCATGCCATGGGAGCATTTATTCCATGGACTCTGACTCGGTGACAGGCTGCATCCCCTGTATGGACACCATCTTACCTTGCTCCTTCATCTGCTGTGTGTTTTTCTGTCTTCTCATTTTGCTTATCTTACCGTGTTTGGGGTCTCCTTTCTGCAGGCTGCAGGCTCGTAGTTCCCGTTGTTTTTGGTGTCTGTCCCCAGTGGCTAAGGTTGGTTCAGTGGATTGTGTAGGCTTCCTGGTGGAGGGGACTAGTGCCTGTGTTCTGGTGGATGAGGCTGGATCTTGTCTTTCTGGTGGGCAGGTCCACGTCTGGTGGTGTGTTTTGGGGTGTCTGTGGACTTATTATGATTTTAGGCAGCCTCTCTGCTAATGGGTGGGGTTGTGTTCCTGTCTTGCTAGTTGTGTGGCATAGGTTGTCCAGCACCGTAGCTTGCTGGTCTTTGAGTGAAGCTGGGTGCTGGTGTTGAGATGGAGATCTCTGGGAGATTTTCGCCGTTTGATATTCTGTGGAGCTGGGAGGTCTCTTGTGGACCAGTGTCCTGAAGTTGGCTCTCCCACCTCAGAGACACAGCACTAACTCCTGGCTGCAACACCAAGAGACTTTCATCCACACGGCTCCAAACTCTGGAACTCCACACTCCAGAAGCCCTCCTTTTGACCTGCGGCCTCTCCACTTCCTTGCAGGTCCTAAGCCCGGACACCAACTTTAACCCAGTCGTATGCCACCATCCCATGCTGGACCATACTCTGCTTGGACGTACTCTTCACCTTCTTCAGGCTTTCATTCCAGACCACCAACAGGGTGGGCCATCTCACACCCCATGTGGACACCTTCCTTGTCCTGCTCTGCACCCTAATCCCCATGCTGGGTGACTCCCAACTTGTATGTGCACTTCCAACACCTACGCTGGGTCTTTCTCTCAAATAGACAACTCTTCACCTGCTCAGCCTGTGACATCCCACGCTGGACCACCACCACCTGTGAAAGCTTTACTTACCCCACGGGATCTGACACCCCACTTGTGTGGATGCCCTCTTCACTCTGTTTGCGCTCTGACTTCCTACCCAGGCACCTCCCACATGGTGACGTCCTCCTTATCCAGCTGGAGCCATGGCATCTCACAAAAGGTCACAACGTGGTGGTGGGGGTGGATGCCCCTGTACTCTTCACAGACTCTGACACTCCCCTTGGCCGCACAGTGGCTCCTCTGCACGAAGCACGCATGCCCACCTTGCAAAGTCCACCAAAATGGATCTGCAGCTAAATTTTTTAGCAAAGAAGGGAGGGGAAAGGAAGGAGCAGTGGAATAACCTTGGCAAATTATTTTTTGTTCTATTTTGGGGGGAGGAGTCAGAGTTATTGAAGTATGTTTTGCATACATTAAAATTCACCCCTTTTAGATGTACAGTTCTATGAGATTTTATAATTGCTGTGACAAATAAATATATCACCTCAAAAATTTTCCTCATGCCCCTTTATAGTTAATGCTTATTAATAATGCTTTCTTTCCCAAATTTTTCTTTAGTGCTTGCTCTAGGATTTACAATATATGTCTTTAATTTATCATAATGTACCTTCAAATAATAATTTACCATTCCACGTATATTGTAAGACCCCTGCAACAATATATTTCTAATCCTTCTGTTTCATATTTAGTACAGTTGTTAAATATTTACTTTATATATGGCATAAACCCAGCAATACATTGTTACTATTTTTGCTTTAGGAAATCAACTGTCTTTTAAAGTGATTAACAATAAAAAATATATTTTATATTTACTTATTTTTTTTTACTACGTCCAGGGTTTCTTCTTTGTGTAGATCTAAGTTTCTGTCTACTATCATATTCCTTTTGCCTGAAGAACTTTCCTTAACATTTATTGCAGGGCAGGTCTGTTGGAAATGAATTCAGCTTTTCTTTGCTGAAAAGCTTCATTTCACCTTCATTTTTGAAAGATACAGTCTCTGGGTAGAGAACACTGTTTTGATATTTTCTTTCAGTACCTTAAAGACATTAGTTTATTGTCTTCAGGCTTGCATAGTTTCTGAAGATAAGTCAGCTCTAATTCTTATTTTTGGTATATTCCTTTGTATGTAGTATGTCGTTTTTCTCTGGTTGCCCTCAAAGTTTTTTCTTTTTTTTTTAACTTTTTATTTTATCTTGGAATATAGTTGATTAACAATGTGATAGTTTCAGGTGTACAGCAAAGTGATTCAGTTATACATATATCAATACATGTATCTATTTCAAGTTTTTTCTTTAACAGTTTCTTGAAGCTTGAATATAAATGTCTAGGTGTATTTATTTTTATTTTGTTTTTTACTTTTTTATTTCTTATTTATCTTGGGATTCTCTGAGCTTCTTGAATCTGTGGCTTAATATCTGTAATTCTTTTTAAAAAATTCTTAGCCATATCTTTAAAAATATTTCTTCTACTCCTTTATCTATATCTTTTCTATCTGGAACTCCAATGAGCTATATTGTTTTGCAAAACTTTGTTAGTCTGTTTTCTCTCTCTCTCTCTCTCTCTCTCTCTCTCTCTCTCTCTCCCCCCCCCCCCCCCACCAATACCCAAAGACTTCTCTTTAGGTTTGCTGATTCCTTCCTCAGTTGGGTCTAGCCAATGAGTCCATCAGAGGAATTTTTTCTCTCTGACACCATTTTATTCTTATTATTTCTTGCATTTCTGTTTGACTCTTATAGTTTCCATCTCTCTACTGAAACATCCCGCCTTTCCCACCAGATCCTTTAACTGAATAATCATACTTATTTTAAACTTTATTTCTAATTGTTCCAGTTTGGGGCCATCTGAGTCTGGCTCTGTTGATTGATTGCTTTATCTCCTGATGACGGGTTAGTTTACTTTTCCCTCTTTTGTGTCTTGTAATTTTTAATTAAATGCTGGACATTTTCTGCAGAACGGTAAAGACTAAAGTAAATATTTGCCTGGAAATGTGTACTTTTTCTTCTGTAAGCCCATTCCCACGTAAGTCAATCTAGTCAGGGGTTGAGTTGGGCTTGGATTTTTGTTGTTGTTGTTGTTGATGCATTCAGAGCACCACGGGGTTCAAATTTCTCTAATGATGCCTTGTGCTTACAGTCCAATGCTTAGGTTCTGTATGGTTTTTCTCAGTGTTTGTGCTTCATCATCTGCTTTAAAAGCCATCCCTGCGTACTTGCATCACAGAGGGTCTCTCTATCTCTTACACCATCCCCAGAGGTTGACTGCTCTTGCTTGTTATTCTGGGCTTGTTACACGGGTGGGGGCAGGCAGTGCTCTCTGTTGCCTTGACCAGCCTCAGCCTTAGAAAGATACTGTTTCTGGACCTTGTGGTGAGACTTTCTCAGTGTTCCTATTCCTCTTCCACCTGCCTTAGCAGCCAAAGTTTGCCTTGTATCTGGGGCAGATATTGATCAGAGGAGTGTCTACTGACCCCCAACCTGAAGTAGGACGTCTCTAATTATATTGGTATGGGATCCTGGGCCCTGGACTCTTTCCTCCCCTTCCCTATGGATAAAGGGCTTTGTTTTGTTTCAGTTTTGGTTCTGTCTTTCCCACAGCAACAACGAATCTTTACCTGTGTCCTGGGGATGACAAGGTTTGATTTCCTTCTCTGAGAAGCTCAAGATGTTTGTTCTGTGAGAAAAGATCCCCAGGCAAGGGGCAAGGCTTCAAGCCTTTTTCATAGTGGCAGTTGCTCTACTTCCCAACATCTGCACCACTAAGGGGGGCTCTCTGTCTCCTACCCTGCCCCTGAGCTTCCTTGTGAGCCCCCAGTAGAAGTTCATGGACAAAATCCTGGGAGTCAGAGCAAACTCCCCTGATGTCTGAGACTTCCATGCATCTTATAGAGTCATGTTAGCTTACTGTTGGCTTTTAGAAATTCTTTAAAAATCTAGCTCATTTCTTCTTACTCACCTATGTGGCAACTTCCTTTCCTCCCATGTTCTTTCATAGGTGAGCTAGTCTGTGCATCCTGACTTTCCTGGGGAAGCCCATTCCTCCTGGATTTTGTGTTACTTAATTGCCCTGTGAGGTCAGTTCTCTGATAGGTCAAGAAATGCTGTGATATTATATTTTTTTCTGCATTTTTCTCATTATTATAGTGGGCCAATACTCTTGCAGCTTTTTACCTAGAGGTGGAAGTGGAACTCCAAGGAGGTTTTTAAAACTTGAAATATTCTCATCAGAACTGTGATTTTGAAGGTAAAGTGTAAAGTTACAATTAATGATATAATTACGTGGAAGGAATTTTTAAACCTATGACAAAGAGAATTACAAGATAACAAGAAGAAATAAACCTTATTTTCAACCAATCATTATATTTATAAATATAGCCCAGACACTTTTAATCTGCAAGAAACCAAGTATATCTTAATTTTCTTAATATCAGAGTTTCAGGTCTGTGTTCCCCCCAGATTTCTATGTTGAAATCCTAACCCCCCAATGTGATGGAATTTGGAGATGAGGCCTTTGGAAGGTGATTAGGTCATGAGTGTGGAGCCCTCACGAATGAGATTAGCACCATTATAGAAGGTGTTAATCCAGAGAACACTCTCACCCCTTCTTCTACGTGAGGACACAGTGAAAAGACAGCCTATGATGTCTGCTGAAGAAGCAGGGCTTACTAGACACCAAATCTGTCACCATCTTGATCTTGGACTTCCTTGTCTCCAGAATTGTGAGAAATAAATGTTTATTTAAGCCACCCACTCTATGGTGTTTTTGTTATAGCAGCCCAAACTGAAAAACAAAAAAAAGTAGGCTTGTAGGGACTTCCCTCATGGTGCAGTGGTTAAGAATCTGGCTACCAATGCAGGGAACATGGGTTCGATCTCTGGTGTGGGAAGATCCCACATGCCACGGAGCAACTAAGCCCATGTGCCACAACTACTGAGCCTGCGCTCTACAGCCTGAGAGTCACAACTACTGAAGCCCACATACCACAACTACTGAAGCCCATGCGCCACAACTACTGAAACCCACATGCCACAACTACTGAAGGCTGCGCATCTACAGCCCGTGCTCCACAACAAGAAGCCACCGCAATGAGAAGCCCACGTACCACAACAAAGAGTAGCCCCTGTTCGCCTCAACTAGAGAAAGCCCGCACTCAGCAATGAAGGCCAAACGCAGCCAATCAATCAATAAATAAATTTATTTTTTACGAAAGTAAGCCTGTATATTCTGGAATTAATTTTCTAATACAGACTAATACTGTAAAGTTACATACAGACACATATGTGTGAGTGTATACATAATGATTGGTTGATGATCTTTGGAAAGGAATACATTTTTGTTAACTTTATTTTTAATCGATATGTAATATATATTTAGAAATGCACACAAATGTAAAACTCAACAAGACTATTTTTTAAGATACATCTAACTTCTAAATATATCCTTGTGTTATTAGAAATTGATCATTGTTTTCCATGTGAAATACTTAATGCCCACAATAGGAAGTAACAAAGGAGAATGGAAATAATTATTTTGTGAATTGAGCTGAATCTGTAGTTTTGAATGACATCTTCTATTTCTCAGCATATTTTCCCAAGTCCCAAAGACTTCTTGGATAAGGCTGAAACTTCTTGAGTATCTTTTGCCAAAAACTGAACGAGAATAAAGATGATATATTTAGAAGCAAGGGCTTGAATGAACTTCTCACATTCTTGCAAACATAGACAAAATCGCCCCTTTGGTTGAAACTGGGTGACATCAGCTCCTATCTCCTGTCACCTGGCTGGTGAGTGGGTTATTAAAATTAGGAATTCCACTCTATATCAGAGAAAAAAGAACCTCTGGTTTGCTCGTCTTCTTCCTCCTCTTCCTTTCTTCCTCCCAAAGTTCATCCTGGGAAGCCTCTACTTCAGACGAAGGATGTAGGTTCTCTTGAGGCTGACAGAGGACTGGTTTTCTTTATGAAACATGAGCTCCTATGGTTGACTTTGACTCTTTGAGTATGTGGCTGCTTTTGGCTGAAATAAGAGGCCTCATTCCATATTTTTCATCAAGCAACAGCTCGCCTTAAGCACTTCCTGGGAGTCAAGGTTCCCTGGAAGCACATGACTTCCTGCTTGTCAGGTTTCATTTTTCAGATCTCTGAGCCCGCCCTGCCATTTGTAATGTAATTCCCATCAGACTACCAAGAAACATTAGCAGAAATTTTGAGTTATTTTGACCCTATTCTCCAATAACAGCAGAGGAGTTCCTTGGGATTCTTGTGGTTCTTCAGAAAATTAGTCTTTTTCTATTAATTCACTTTTTGTGGATCCATCTAGTATTTCACTTTTTCCTCTAACACCTTAAATAAGTTGTCCCTGGTTTTTACTCTCCATCAGTGCATTCATTCCCAAATTAGGTAAACCAAAATGAAGAACTTGAGGTCAGCTTTATTCTGGAGTATAGGATCTGGTTGTACCAGTAGGTAGAAAGGGCCAAGGTTTGGTTTAATTGCCTGATTCTCCTGCTAGAAACATCGAGCCAAACCAGGCCTTGCCCCCCTGATGGAGTGGGTCTGGAAGGCCTTGGATTCCTACTCTTGTCTTAGGGTGGACTGAGTCAAGGATGAGGATTCCTGTATGCAAAGGTGATAGACAACTTGTAACACACCTGAACTTCTTCAAGCCTGGAATCCAAACTCTCTGGGGAGAAGGAATCCCAGGTATCTGGGCAGGTCCTCTGTGGGTTTTAGTAGTTCTCTCTTCATGCACAGAAATTGAAGTTCTGATAATGAGCACTCACTCATCTTGAGAGACCCAGGATTGCCTTGTCTGACTTCAGCCCTTTAAAAAAGTCATCCCTACAAGGATGATTGAGCCTGATCTAAACCTTGGATAAAAGGCTTCAGAATAAATCTGACCCCACTTAGGGATCTCTCTTGAGGCAGCTCTTCTCCCTGGTCTTCTTATTTTTGGAAGACTTACTGTCCTTTCGTTTCTGCCCCTCTGGTCAGCCAGGCTGGCATCTCTACCCCTGATCTATCGGCCTCTCCTGGACACAATGCCTTCTGTGGACTAGCTCATCCAGGGAGACCCTGGCTGGTCTGCTCAGCTCTTCCAGATACTTTCAACCTAATGGCTTCCAAATAGGTCTGAGTCCCCCCTCAACTGGCAAAGTGTCATTGAATCAACCAACATGAAGAGCTAAAAATTCATCTCCTTTTTTTGTAAGATCACTCTTAAGATTGTCAACACTGGTTTTTCTATCAATTAACTAAAAGATACATTTTTTTCTTGTTAAATGCAATTATTGTTGATTGTCCTATACAGGAGGAATTATAGATAGTTCACACTCTTGGAAATTATGGATGAAGATATGTCAAATTGGAAGGCTTTCAGTGAGTTCCTCTTCAATTACTCCTCTGGGAACTTTTGGACTCACTCTGCTGAAACTCTGAGAGCTCATTCCCAAGAAAACACTTGTGCAGGGGGTGTTAATGTCTTTTATTTATTTATTTTTAATAAATTTCTTATTTATTTTTGGCTGCATTGGGTCTTTGCTGATGTACACGGGCTTTCTCTAGTTGCAGCCAGTGGGGGCTACTCTTCATTGCAGTGCACGGGCTTCTCATTGTGGTGGCTCCTCTTATGGAGCACGGGCTCTAGGCACGCAAGCTCCAGTAGTTATGGCACACGGGCTCAGTAGTTGTGGCTCGCGGGCTCTGGAGCGCAGGCTCCGTTAGTTGTGGCACACAGGCTTAGTTGTTCCACGGCATGTGGGATCTTCCCGGACCAGGGATTGAACCCACATTCCCTGCATTAGAAGGCGGATTCTTAACCACTGCACCACCAGGGAAGTCCCAACGACTTTTAAGATGAAATTTATCTTGAGATTGTTCTTCTGCATGAATACAATCACCCAGGGAGTAGAGAACTTTCTTCTAAGAAGTTTCCATTTAGTGGGTGAGAAAAAAATGATTTGGCATTTGATAGCTGCCAGTCTCATTCCTGTGAGGTCTAAGGCCATGAACTGAATGTTCTTCTTGTCTAACATGGTTCCTTCTTTCAGTATCATCATAAAATGGAGATTCATGTGAATGAACTTCTAATCATGGGAAAGTTCCACAAGTAATAGGAACATATATGGCTTTGGTTCACACATTCTAAAGTAACGCATACCTCTTATTTATGAAGCCCTGGAGTGACGCTGAAGAGTATAGTCCCCCCCGCAACCCTGTGAGGAAGTATGATTACTTCTTTTTTACAGATAAGAAGCTCAGAGAAGATAAAGCCTGGAAGGTTGGAAGGCTGGTAAGTGGCAGCCGCTGAGTTTAACTCGAGTCAGTGCTAGACCCCGAGGCTAGTGTCCTCCCCGCTCTCCTCCCAGGTTTCAGCCACCGCCCCCCACACGTATCCAAGAAGCACCCCTCCAAGCCTCCCAGCCTGCAGTGTCTTTGTGCCACATGACCAGGGATCAACATGGCTAGTTTGGAGTTTGCCAGTCCCAAAGGCACAGCTCACAAGAATGAATAACCCCCCCAAACCAGGGAGCAAAAGCATTAAAATGAAGCACGTCTCTCCCAAAGCGAGCGAGGTTCTATTAGTGACTATTGAGATTCCTGTTTGCAACCCAGTATGCTTGACAAATGATCCTGGCCTCAGGCTGCTCCCAAGTTTCCATGGGGCTGGTGTTGGTTAAACTGCGGCCACAGTTTAGGGATTTGTCTTGTTCTAAGCACGCTCTAATGTGGACCATTTTTAAAGTCTTTATTGAATTTGTTACAATATTGCTTCTGTTTTTATGTTTTGGTTTTTTGGCCACAAGGCATGTGAGATCTTAGCTCCCCAGCCAGGGATTGAACCCGCACGCCCTGCCCTGGAAGGTGAAGTCTTTAACCACTGGACCGCCAGGGAAGTCCTTCTAAGCTCCCTCTAAAGTGAGAAGTTTGCTCTTCCCCTCCCACCCCACTCCCATCCCCACTGCTTCCCTTGCTTTTTGAATCCCTGGCTGAGGACACAGCGGCAGGAATCCACAGCCACCACCAAACAAAGCAGGACGTCCTGTTTGCTTTCAGCTGTGGGGAGAGGCCGGGGCCTGTGTCAGAGCGGAGTGGGGACGTGTGCACGCACTTCGCTGAGTCCGCGGCTCTGCGGACTTCTTTGTTTGTCCAGACCCCTGGACTTTCCTTCCTGGGGACTTCAGTTTACACAAGGACTGCAGGTTGTTTAGCTTGAATGCAAAGATGAAAACAAAGCTTCTTAATGTCAACCCAGGGTCTGCTTTATAGCTCTCTATGAAGAGAAAAATCTATTTACTAAGAGTTGAGGCAAGAACGTGCCTTAAGGCTAAAGTGCAGATTCCCTAGAGATGTTACAGGGATTTGCAACTCTGCTTTGCTTTAAAAATCGTCCACTTGTTTGAAATTTCAGTTTCCCCCCAGCCCCAGCACACATATACCTATCTCACTTCACCTTTTTTCAATGCTTGAATATCACTTCCCCAAAGTCCTGATTCCCATACAGTCTCCAGTTAAACCTCTTCTGTCTGCGTTTTGGGTGAGATACATTTTTTTTTTTTTCACAGAATCCTTTTAAAACTTCTATTTTCCTATTTGTAGCGCCCAAAGGCTGAACACATAATGGCCGAGAGAGAAGTACATGTGCTGAATATTAAAATTTTACAAAGGAAAGAAAATCTGACATTTTCAAAATCTCAAATATGGCTTTGAGGTTTTTTTGTTTTTTTTTTAAAGAATACTCTCTTCTTGTTATTGTTGCCAAGTTAAGGTAAAAATCGAGATTCATCCGTTTCCTCATGTACTAGTTCAATCAGCATTTATTAAGCATGTCAGTCTGTATGCTGTGCTCTGAGGCTACACGGATAAACACGCCATGGTGCTATTATTGAGAAGGGAACACATATGCACGTAGAGAAGAAAGGCATGCATAATAAATAATTGTAATAAGTGTTGCAAAAGAGCACCGTGGTAAATTGTCTGCAGGATGGGTACCACCGCTGATGGGTGTAAACAGGACACCATTCCACGTCTGTGTGCAGCCCCTCCCATCAAGACGTGGAATCAATTTCCCTTTCCTGAATTCAGGCTGTTCAAAGACCTGATAGACCAACAGGATGAGACAGAAGGGGTGACATTACCTCTGAGGCCAGACATCAAGAGGCTGCCCAGCTTTCCTCCTCTTTGAAGCCAGCCGCCATGTTGGAAACTCAGGCTGGACCCCTGAATGGTGAGGGTCCCAGGGCAGGAGAGAGGCCACATGGATGAGAACTGAGCCACCCAGCTGACACCATGTGAGCAAAGATGAACCATCTCTTCTAAGTCCTGCCCAATTCCTGAAGCATAAGATCAGAGGCAGTGAGATGGCTGTGGTTTTGAGCTCCCAAGTTTTGGGTGGTCTGTTATATAGCAACACTGATGCTAACCTGTACAATGTGGAATAAAAGTATGAATAATTCTACCTACATCATCTGGGAATGAGTCAAAGAGGCCACAGTGTACAAGGTGACAGAGAGACACCTTATCAAAAATTATCATTACCAAGCTTCCAAGGCAGGAGACGGATTCATATACGGCGATAGTGAACGCCTAGGTGATGCTTATTCCACGCCTCGTGCTGTTTTTAGTGCTTTACGCCATTAACTCATTCAGGCCTCACAGCAAACTTCCGAGGTAAGTGTGCTGCTATTATCACCCCCATTTTACCAGTGGGAAAACTGAGGTTCAGAGAGCTAAAGGACCTTGTCCAAAGTCACACAGCCAGTAAGTGAGGTACCAGGGAGTCAGCAGCAGGCCCTCCAGCACAGTCTAGGCTTTTAGCCACCATGTCTCATTCTGTATAAGCCAGAGTTTGGAAAGGAGCCCAGGCTTTGTCACTTAACTATCAGGGCTCCATTGAGGGGAGGATTCTGTTGATACAAACATGTTTGAGAACCACTGGCCCAGATGATCACCAGGGGTCTGAGATTCTGCAGTTTGATTGGCTGTGCTTTCAGACCCAGCACCGCAACCCCTCCCTCCTCACCTAGCTGACTTCCAGATGCCGGATGCCGCAGGGCACGTGGCCTCTCTTCCCTGTCTGGCTCTCCCATCCAGCGTCAATCTAGCTCTTTTCAAAAGCTGCAGGGTCAGTGACACAATCAGAACCCTGGGTTTGTCTGTGATCCTTGTGCAGGTCAGAAGTTAAGAGGAGATGAGGGTCCCTGCCAGCAACGTGATTTTTTTCATTAACGCACCAAACCAGAAAACAACCTTGTCTAGAATGTAGTCTCTAATTCAGTATTTTGAAGTATTATTGAAATCTTTCTAGAAAAAGACACTTTTATATAAAGTGTCATTTTAAAATTGTATTACATGCTTAAAAGTTTAATTTTTCTTATTTGGGGACCATATTGATCATGGTCTATAACAGCAGTCCCCAACCTTCTTGGCACTAGGGACCAGTTTCATGGAAGACAGTGTTTCCACGGACAGGGGCGGGGGATGGTTTCAGGATGATTCAATGGCAATACATTTATTGTGCACTTTATTTCTATTATTATTACATTGTAATATATAATGAAATAATTACACAACTCACCACAATGTGGAGTCAGTGGGAGCCCTGAACTTGTTTTCGTGCAATTAGATGGTCCCATCCAGGGGTGACGGGAGACAGTGACACCCAAAATGTGTTGCTTATGTCCAGTCTACTCAGCTTAATTGTCACTTGCCACTCACTGATAGGGTTTTGATATGAGTCTGCAAGTGGTTGATCTATTATGGTCTCTGTGCAGTCAGACCTCTCTGCTAATGATAATATGTATTTGCAGCCGCTCCCCAGCACTAGCATCACTGCCTGAGCTCCACCTCAGATCATCAGCCATTAGATTCTCATAAGAAGCGCGCAACCTAGATCCTTCGCACGCACGGTTCACAGCAGGGTTCCCGCTCCTATGAGAGCCTGATGCTCCCGCTGATCTGACAGGAGGCGGAGCTCAGGTGGTTATGCGAGTGGTGGGGAGCGGCTGTGAATACAGAGGAAGCTTCGCTCGCTCGTTCGCTTGCCACTCACCTCCTGCTGTGCGGCCCGTTTCCTAACAGGCCACGGACTGGTACCTGTCCATGGCCCGGGGGTCGGGAACCCGCGGTCTATAACATTTGAGAAAATTCATGTCTGAGAATCACACTGATTCCATGGAGTGAGGTCTACCGCCCACATGTGTGTTATCTATATTTGATACCCACTAGAGGCCCCAACTTAGCTTAAGTGCAGTAGGCTTATAAAGTTTTAGTTTCCTCCCATCGGCAATTGGAAGCAATTCCTCCCCCAAGAGGAGGGTCCAGCCGGGAAACTGCAGTCTTGCCCCACGGTGGCCAAGGCCTAGGGGCTCAGGCTTGTCTCCTGCAGCGTCAGGGGGCAGTGGAAACTGTCCTTACTGCTGCCCTGGGGTCGGTTTCAGGCCTCCTCGGACAATCACCTGGAAACCTGTCCTTCTCTCTGGGGTCGCTGCCTCCTTGCTTTTCTTCTCCATCCTCCACTGAGTTCCACTGCAGTGTGATGTCTGTCCTCATCCCCATTACATTAAGAGTGTCTGCCTTGGATGTTCACAGCCATCTGTACAGAGAACCAGAAAAAGCAAACCTCCTCATTGGTACCGGCACCGCCCACTTCTCTAGGCTTAAGTCTGATCTACCGTTTGCTAAAAGGCTGCCTTCCCTGGGGGGCGGGGTAGAGGAAGAAAGTCAAGAATCCCGTCATGCCGGCTGGGATGGGCTGAGAGAAGCCTGTCTCCCCCCAGATGGATCCAATCCTGGACCAGACTGAGGTGAACCAAATTCCTCTTTTGTGCGGAGATTACACCATCATGTGGCTTCAGACAACTCCCCTGTACAAAGTAAAGAGAATCCTATCTGCTCTGTCAACTTTATACAAAAGTTATCAGGATTAAATGAGAAAAGCCAAAAGTAAACACTGTATATATGTGGCTTCAGACAACTCCCCTGTACAAAGTAAAGAGAATCCTATCTGCTCTGTCAACTTTATACAAAAGTTATCAGGATTAAATGAGAAAAGCCAAAAGTAAACACTGTATATATCATGTACCATGTCGTTGTCATCTTAAATGATAATCGCGTGTTGCAGAGAGAATTCATTTCTCACGTGAAGGTGTGGCCTTTTTTGTTTCCTGTTAGCGTTATATTTTTGGTAAGAGATGAAGCAGGGTAGGTTTAAAAATACTAATCAGATTCCGGCCTCTGTTCCTTCCAGGGCGCCACCAATAAAAGCCAAGTTCTGAACTGTTTTGCTGCACAGAAGAGAAGCAATGTATTTGACATCGTAATCTTAAAATGAAAATCCAGTCTCCACTGATTCTCCTCTTTTTCAGTAAATTGCCCTTTGCCAGGTCTCAGGAGCCCCCCAGCACGTCAGGGTCGCCAGTTGGTGAGAAGGTGTCTAAAGCACCCGAATGGATCCGGGAGAGAGCCCCCGACCCAGCAAAGGCGGCCGAGAGACTGGCTGCCGGAGAAGTGGACTGTGTTTTATGGGAAAAAAGGGGGACACAAGCCCCGTGGTAGGGACTCCAAACCCTGATTTAACTGGCAAGTCAGAAAGCCTCTGGCCTTTGTATCCTGAGTGATTTCGCTGGAGGAGAAAGCGCAGGACCAGGAGGCCGGCACCTGCAGAGGCAAGAATGCTCATCTGGGAGAAGACAGAGCTAAGGAAGTTTGTGTTGGAAGCTGAGACTGGAACACGTGTTTCCTGGCTTAGAGCAGCGTCCGCAGAAGGGCGGGTACATTAACCAATCCCCTGTCGGAGCAGCAAAAGCCTGTTCCTTTGAGGTTCACCTCCTACCGAAACATGTTTTCCTAGTGTGAGCAGAGATGTCATGTGTCCTGGAGTTAGCGGGAAGGGGGTTTATCTGCTCCACTGCAGCTGTCTTAAGAGACCAGTGGCAGAAGAGGTCTGACCTTCTCCCCGGGACCCAGAGCAAGTTTCAGGAGAGGCTGGCAGGGAGATGATGGCCCAGCAGTGGAGCCCTGAAGCCACGGGGCTCCCTCCAAAGGTAGAGGTCTGTCCTTCTCACCTTCAGGGCAGATTGCAGGGCCCATAGTACTTAATCTTCCAAATTTACTTGACCAAAAAGCTTTTCTTTTCCAAGTTTATGCTCTGAAATGCTTCACCATTTTTCAGGGTGATGTCTAGATATGGCAAATTCAGAATATCCCTCCCCTGTTCACGTGGCTGCCTCTCCACACCTGATCCCTGCTCTGAGGGAGCTGCTGTCATAGGAAGAAACGTCCCCAGCATGACAGGGAATGGAGAAACAATGTGACGTCAACACTCATAAAAAAGAACGGTGTTTCCCATCAGTTCCAGCATTTGGCCACTTCCTCAGCACATCTTCAAGTTTAAGAACTTTATAAACATTGCCACAGAATGCACCACACCCTTAATTAAAAGTTTTGAACTTTGTATTAAGTTGGGTGTTTGATGAATTTAGAGGCTCTTCTCTCTGGAAATGAAACACATGCCCACACAGCCAAATGCCATTCCTGCTTGAAGCCGGCAGGCTTTGGGCTTCATTGCCGTGGTGGCAGTTTTCAGAAGACATCGTGAGTTTCCATAAGACACATCAGCTGAGTGAGGCTTTGGAGGATTACCAACAGCTGAGAGGTACCGGAGCCGTTAGGATGAAGAGGAAGCTTCTGCTGTGTGTTTGCTTCTAGGCAGCTGCGAAAAAATTACGTGTTGTGCAGACATAGAGAACAGACTGGGGGTTGCCAAGGGGGAAAGGGGGTTGGGGAGGAAAGGATTGGGAGTTTGGGATGCAAACTATTACATATAGAGTGGATAAACAACAAGGTCCTCCTGTATAGCACAAAGAACTATATTCAATATCCTATGATAAACCGTAATGGAAAAAATACATAAAAAAAGAATGTATATATATTTATAGCTGACTCACTTTGCTGTACAACAGTAATTAACGCAACCTTGTAAATCAACTATACTTCAATTAAAAAAATAACGATTACGTGTTATGTGGAACAAACATTTCTGCGGGCTCACTGTGAGCCAGGCATTCATCTGAGCACGTTACAGATGCTAACTTGGTTCTCGAAACAACCCACGAGGCAGGTAATCTTATTTCCATGCTAGAAGAGGAAACCCAGACACAGAGGCTGGGAACCTCGCCCAAGGGCTCAGAGCTCCCGAGGGGTCCAGCCAGCAGTGAGGCCCAGAGACGAGCCCCTCCCACACACCGGGAGGCCTGCCCCAAAAGGGCCCGCTCGCTCCCCCAAAACACCAACTTATGGGAAAGGCTCCTGAGAGGAGGACGGTCAACGCGGAGCAGAGGTAATGATAACCCCTGTTAAGGTTTTAAGTTATGGAACATTAACTATGGCTTCCCTGTCATCATCCCAGGAGCTACCACCTGAAATGAAGTGTCAGGTGACCTGCGAGACCAGGGTGAGGGAGAGTAAATCTCTTGGGGAGAGAAACCCCAGGTCTTTATCTCTTTTTGGAGTAAAAGAAGGAAGAAGAATTGGCCACGGAGGGCCGGGGAATGTTTGGTTTTGTTACCTTCTGAATCCTCAGCTGAAAGGGTTTCCACAGTTGTTTTCACTGTCACATTGGCTGTTATTTCTTTGTTATTTATTTATTTTTTTAAATAAATTTATTTATTTACTTATTGGCTGTGTTGGGTCTTAGTTGCTGCGCGTGGGCTTTCTCTAGTTGCGGAGATCGGGGACTATTCTTCATTGCGGTGCGCTATCTTCTCATTGCGGTGGCTTCTCTTGTTGCGGAGCATGGGCTCTAAGCACGCAGGCTTCAGTAGTTGTGTCACACGGGCTCAGTAGTTGTGGCGCATGGGCTTAGTTGCTCCGCCGCTGACATCTTTTGTCAGACTTATCCTTAAATGTGTAATATTTGAGTGTAATTGTAAATAATTTTTAAAATTAATTTCAATTTCTAATTGTTCATTTCTATTGTATAGAAATACAGTTGACTCTTTTTTTTTTTCTTTTTTTTTGCGGTACGCGGGCCTCTCACTGTTGTGGCCTCTCCCATTGCGGGGCACAGGCTCCGGACGCGCAGGCTCAGCGGCCATGGCTCACGGGCCCAGCCGCTCTGCAGTATGTGGGATCTTCCCGGACCAGGGCACGAATCCGCGTCCCCTGCATCAGCAGGCGGACTCTCAACCACTGCGCCACCAGGGAAGCCCCAAGTTGACTCTTATATACATTCATTTGTATCTTTGCAGACTTGCTAATCACTTATTATGTCTAGTAGCTTTTTTCTAGATTTCATCTGATTTTCTACATACATGATCATTTTTCTTTCCAATCCAGATGCTTTTTATTTGTTTTTCTTGCCTTATGACACTGGCTAGAACAGTGTTGAATGGAAGTGATTTCAGTGGACATAATTGTCTTGTTCCTGATCTTAGGGAGAAAGCATTCAGTTTTTCACCGTTAAGTGTGATATTACCTGTACATCTTTCCTAGATGCCCTTTGTCAAGTTGAGAAAGTTCTTTTTTCCCCCTAGTTTATTGAGAGTTTTTATCATGAATAGATGTGAGAGTTTTTTCAAATGTATTTTTCTGTGTTTATTCAGATTATCATATGGTTTTCTTTATAAGTGTGTTAATATGGTGAAATGAATAGAAAGATTTTTGAATGTTAAACCAATTTTGCGCTCCTGGGATAAAACACACTTGGTCATAATGGCCACGATTCTTTTTATGTATTGTTTATATATTACCAGACTCGATTTGCTAAAGTTCTGTTAAACAATTTTGCATTTATGTTCATGACAGATATTGGTCTATAAATTTCTTTTCATGTAATACCCTTGTCTGGTTTTATTACCAGCATAATGTTAGCCTCATAGAAAGAGTTTAAAAGTATTCTTTTCCCTATAATTTTCTAGAATTTGTGAAGAGCTAGTATTATTTCCTCCTTAAATGTTTGATATAATTTACCAGTGAAGCAATCAGGGTCTGGTGGTTTTGAAATAAAAATTTGATTTATTTAAAAAGCGTAAGGTTTTTCAGGTTATTTATTTCTTTGTGAGTGAACTTTGGTAATTTGCACCTTCAAAGGCTTCTTTTTTGACTTCATCTAAGTTGTCAAATGTACTGGCATAAAGTTATTTATAACATCCCCTAATATTTCCAGGTTCTATAATGATTCCATCTTCTCTAATTCCTGATATAAGTAATTTGTACCACCTCTGTGTGTGTGTGTGTGTATATATATATACATATATATATGACAAATATTACTATGTATATGTATACATATATTTTCTTATCAGGTTGGCTAGAGGTTTATCAATTTTATTGTGATTTCCCTTTTCTGTGGAACTTAAAGAAGATCGAAAATCGGGAAAATAAATTATTTTTTAACCCCCAACAAGCAAACTAACTAATAAACAAAACCTCAAAGATAGGTCCAAAGCATTTGGACCAAATCTGGATGTATCTTTTTCACCTTATAATCATGAATCAAACCCATTCTGTGTAGAACTGCTGTTGCACCTCATAACAGAACAAATTGGATCATATAATTTTATATAATTCTGAAGTTAGGGGACATAACTCTGTCAGTAATTTCCTTTATATGTAAGGATTGTTTGAAAAATAGAAAAAATAGGAAGTGAAACCTTACCCCTGCAGGAGTAGTAAAAACTAGTTGCTTCAGGTTCTCTCCTGTTCATGCTGAAGAGGAATGAAAATGTTTCTTGCTTTTGTAAGGACCCCAGAGACCAGCCTTCCTACTGAAGAAGGTAGCAACTTTCCTCTCTGAGACAAACCAGAGAGGGGTCAGGTTACAGCCACTCAGCAAACCTCACTGGAGAGACCAGGATCCTTCCAGCGGGAATAAACCGTCTGCCATCAGGGAGATAAAGGAAGGAAGAGGCCAGGAAACTGGAAATGAGGAGGATCTGTGTTGAGAGAAGTGACAGGAAACACAGAAAAGCAATGACTCTCAACTCTCTGAGAATACTGATTGTGTTGCTGGCAATGATGTCCAGACCTCCAATCTGACTCATTCCAGTTCCTTTGCTGTTAGAAGTTAGACATGTAAACACAGTGTCTCTAAGGGTGTTTCAACTGCTCATAACATCTGTTGGCTTTAATTAGGCACAAGGACCCGGCCACCTTCCAGCTCAGTCTTTGCAGACCATGATTTTCATACCACTGATCTGGATCATTCATTTCAAATCCAGACAGAAAAGAAAAGATCAAACAGTGGTTGGCACCACAGGGAAGTCTTCATCTGAGGGCAGGGACGTTATTCCAGCAGGAAAACACTTCCTGTTATCTATCCCCTTGTTTTATAATATCCAAGACAACCTTCCTTCCCTGCCCCACAAGATGCAACTAGGACTGGACATTTGTAGAGGCCAGTTCTAGATAGATATGGAGCAGGGTTCTGGAAGAATGCTTTACCTTTAAATCTTTAAAAAAAAAAAGCATAAGTGGCTGGAACATTAAAATAATCACAAGGAATACAAAAGGTTGTTTGGAGTAGATTTTTGATTGCGTTAGCCTCCTAGAAAAATCTCTTTATCTTCATAACGCCTGGAAGATCTACTGACCCTAGCAGTGTGGTTTCCTGTTCCCTCTGCATTTGCAACTGGTTACCTTGGGCTGCTCTATACTGGGAGCTTCTGAAACACTCCAGATTCACTATGTCAGGGCTCAGCTCACACCTTTTCTCCCCGTCCTGCTTTTGCTCCAGATGTCTGTGTTTGCAAAAGTGGTTCAACCCACAGGTTGAAACATATCAAGGCCACAGTAATAGCACCACAAAAGGCTCTCAGCAGAAGTGGCTTTCTAGCAACTCCAGGGGTCACACAGCTGTTTAGGGGCAAAGGTGGGGTTAGAAAGTGTGCCTCTTGTCTACTTGCAGGACTCTTTCCAGCAGGATTCTTTCCAGTCTATCCTGCTCTCTAAGCCACTGTTTTTCCAAACTAGGTCAGGGTCTCGAGGGGACGGCTTCCCAGTCCCCTCACAGCCTCTGTGTGGCACAGGGGCCGACCATGTACACACAGCACTCTCGCCTGTGCTGAACCGGTGTTGCATTCCCAGAATTCCACCTCTCTGCCTGCTTTCAAGCACGGGGCAACCTGGTCTATCTCTGGCTGTTCCTCTTCCATTCCTCCCAGTTCTGGGATGGTCCTGAGTAACAAAAGCCTCGACTGTCCATGTTCATGAGGCGAGGGCTTACCACCCTCACATGGAGCCCACGTGGACACATGTGCACACGCACACACACACAGGAGAGCATGCAGCTAGCAGCACAGCATCCAGCCATGAGCCAGGACCTATTCGGCCATTCCAACGGGAACAATTCATCTGGAACATCACAGGTGGGCTGCCCCCACCCATCTCTGCATTCTAGGTCTAGCAGCTGGAGTGCCTCCAGGATCCTGCAGCATTAGGAGCAGGGCAAGAGTGGGAAGAGGGAGGACATGTATGTAGACTGGTCTGAACAGGAACTCAATGAGAATAGGGGCTGCAGACAGGCCCCCCCCCCAGCACATACGGCATCCTTGAGGGAACGAGTAGACGGTGCCCCATCCAGGTGGACGATTACACACATACAAGGATAGATGGGAAAAGGCTGCCCAGTGAGTTTGCCAGGGATCAGGGCTCGGCGGACCTGGCAGGGGACTTGGAAGCCTTCAGCCCACAGGTGTCCCTTGCCAGGGCACCCTCGTGCAAGGAGGAAGCTGCCCAAGAGAAGACGGACCCCTCCAGTGACAGAGTCTCTCTCTCCCTCCCCTTCCCCTGGAACATGGGGTATGAGAAGAAAAGTCAAATTACTCAGTGAAGGAAGAAGCCAGTACAGCAAGAGGGCTACATAAGCAATGATTTAAAGGATAACAGCCCAATTTTTCCGAATCATGGGACGGATGCTCTTTCCACCTCTTTTGCATCAGTGCCCCCTGACCTTGTGGTCAGGACAAGGCTCCAGGAATCAGCACTGCTCAGTCACCACATCTGTGGACGAGAAAACACAGGGCGGTGTGTTTTCTCTTTTCAGAGAGCACCCTAGGAACACTGCTTTATAAATGTTTTGAGGTTTCCAGCAGTCCTGGGGTTGCCATTCTTGCACACAGGAAAGCCGTTAGGTACATTTATTTTCTTCTCTACTATCTGACCAGGCAGGAGATTGTCTCTGCTCATAAAACCATCTGTCATCTCTGCTGCTGGAAAGTTCATCAGTGATTTAGGACCTTCTTTCCTTCTCGTCCCCATGTCGCACACGTGTCTTCACCTTTCCTGGCGAAAATGTCCTCCTCTGGTAAATTTCCCAGTGGCTGGCTGAGGTGCAGCCTCGTGCATTTGGACTTGAGCTCCTTTCCCATGTCCCAGTCAGCCAGCAGCCAGCAGGGCAGTCTAGTGAACAGCGTAATGGAAATTCAGCTGACGGGTGGAGGAGTTCCAATATAAATTTCCCTTTCTCACCACAGTTTTATAGAACTGTGCAAAGATACACATCAGCACTTTTGCAAGTCCAGCTTTCTTCTGAAAAGAATCAAGCCCACCAAAGCTCTAAACTTTTATGCTGTTATTTTTAACGGTTCAATCAATTACCCGGCACATGGTGCTCCTGTAACCCTATCTTATGCCATAAGAAGACAGTTCGAATAACAGGGTTTCAGGAAAGTCTGTGCCACATCAGCCAGAGTTTTATGTAACCCACCTCCCGCTCAAGGCTTTACTTAGTGTATTTTCTCCTGCGTTCTCAGACACTGATCTTTCTCTTTATCCTGATGTCTCATTATTGTGTTGTTTTTTTTTTTCGTATATGGGGGAACATTTGAGCTCTGACTATACAAGGCAGCATTTCCATAAAGCACTTCCCTAGCCTCTATCTGTAGGTGAATATCCAGCAAAGAGGGCTGGCTTGCTCAGGCGGGGTTTAATTCTATGGGAGAAAGTATTATGAACAAAGTGACAGCCCTCAGTAAGTTCTAGCAAATTCCAAAAATATTTTATAGGCTTTTGATCTCATTATGCCCTCCTTGGTAAAGGAAGCTTACTATGCAGTTATTTAATTTTTGTGTACTTCTCATACGAAAACTTTGAGCTCTCAAGTGGGAAGATCAATTTCATGGGCTTGCCCTTACACTTCAAAGAGAATCAAACAATGGCGAATGGCTAGGACACACTTCAGAGCTGATATTGTAAGTGTCCTTAATTTATGTTTCCTCACTTCTGTGTCAAAACGAAAACTTGACAAAAGGAATTATTTTGATTTACAGGTATGACTGGTCTTATATAATATGAGCTCCTTGAGGGCAAAACTGATGTGCAATTATCTTTTTTTCCTGGACACCTCAGAAGGTAGTTTTTGTAACTGGATGGGACCTAACCCCAAGGGCTGGACAGTCTCCCAGACCTAGGAGGTCACAGCATTCCTCGCCCTTGGTCTTGACTTGTACCTGCACCCGCCCACCCATCTATCTGCCAGGGCACCGCCTGTTCATCTTTCCAAGACCCACTTTTTCCAAAAAGTCTTCTCAGACTTCCCTGCCCCCCACACAGTAGAAATGATAATGTTGTCCGTCGAATCCCCACTGCATCCTGTACAATCCTGACACCATCAGGTGCCTAACACTTGTTTTTAAATTTATTTTTTATTTTCGGCTGCGCCGTGTGACATGCGGGATCTTAGTTCCTCAACCGGATATCGAAACCTCGCCCCCTGTACAGGGAGCACGGAGTCTTAACCACTGGACCACCAGGGGAGTCCCACACTGTATTGCACTTACAGCTTTACGTGTGGATGTCACTTTCTCACTCGGGGTTTCCCCGTCTCTGTGTTATTGCCATTGTGGGCCAGATAATGTTTTGCTGTGAGGCTGCCCTGTGTCCTGTGGAATAGTTAGCAGCATCCCTGGCCTCTACCTACTGGATGACACGGCTAGCATCTGCCCCCCCTCCAAAACCGTTGTCAGACAAACGTCTCTTGGGAGGCAAAATTACCCCAGCTGAGAACCACTACTCTGGACTCTGAGATCAGAGGGTGATAACAATGTTTTACTTATCTTTAAATCCCTAACACCTAGCGTATTCCCTGCTGTAGAGAGGGCATTTAGTAAGTAGTTATTGAATTTTGAGACTCAAGTGAATTAATACATGTTAATAAGTTATTAATATTCAAAAATGTTATTATTTATTTATCTATTAATTTATCTATTCTTATTTATCTATTATCTGGAACTATTGCCCAATCTCAGCTATAGGTAGTGGTGGTAAGACCAAGTTTCTAACTTTAGGGTGAGGATTAACTGCGAGGTGTCGGCGCCCAGCACCTGTGCTGTGCAGCGTTTGTTGACTCTGAACTTGGGATGACCTCTGAGCGGGATCATAATCATTGAAACTCTGGCTGACACTCTGGACTCCTGCGCACAGGCTTGTGCCAGAGCCCTGGTAATCCTGGATTCTGGACCCCGTCTTAGGTATCGACGTTAGTTATGAGAGCTTGCTCTGACTTCTGACTGTAGGCCTGGCCTGGCTCTCCAGCCTCCAGAGCGCTCACGCCTCCCGACTTCTGAAAAGGATGGGCCCCTTACCTGCCGTAAACCTGAACCAAGACCTGTTCCTTCCTGTCTCAGTCACATCTGCTGAGTTAGCCCATGTCCTGGAGTAACTTGTTTTGCCATTTTCTGGGCCCTCTGATGAGGTTATTTGAAAACTGTGTAAACCCTGCAAGATCTTATACATTCACCCGGGTTCTGAGACTCAATTGAAAAGTAACCAGTTCTGTTCAACAGCTGAGTCTGGGGCTCTCTGCCGTGTAAAATCGCATGGTATCTTTAGTTTCTGGCGCTTCAGTGTGTGAAGATGCTTCATGACAGAATTCAGTACGTAATAAACAATCAGAAGGGGCGTCTCCTTTAGACCCAGGATAACGTAAGAACGACAATGAGATTGGCTCGAAGCTCGGGCAGCTGCATCATGGCATCAGCTGCCCCCTTTGAGCTGGAAATGTGGCCAAGTGATGCCCACTCAGAGGAGTACACTTTGACAAAAGTTTATGCAGTTTACATTTTTATCCATCTTGCAAATTCCACTCCTAATTTTCTTTCCGCCTTCCCGTCATAATCATAGCAACGTACGTCCCGTAATAAGGAGTATGATGTTAGCAGAGATCAGAAGAGCTAACCTGTGAAGGGACTTTCACCGCCATAGCGTTTCCCAAACCCAGCGGCTCATCTATTCATTCCCCTAGCCCTCCATTCATTCATTCACCTGTTTACCTATTCATTGATTTGTTCATTCAACAGATTCAGTAGCTGTGATGTGCCTGGTGCAGTGCTAAGACCTGACTTTCAACGGTGAGTGAGAATGACACAGTCTCTGCTCTTGTAGAGTTTTGGTTGAGCGGGGAAGACAGAAAATAACACATAATCATGCAAATAAGTGTACAGTCAGCACTGCAGCCCATGCTACAGCAAAGTCGGGGAAGGCTTCCCCCCAGGAAGCAGTGCTGAAGCTTTTCCTTTAAAAACCTACTTATTTCTAGGAACCACCTTCAGAAATTCTAATTCAGAGGTTTGAGGTGGGCTCCCGGGAAGGTGCATTTCCTAAGAGCACAACTGAGACTGCGCAGCCCTGACAGGCGGGGAGGCCACGCCCACTGAAAGCGCGGTCCAGCGCACTGGAGAGCTGTAAACAGATGGGTCAGGAAACCAGAAGAAGAAAATGCAGGGGAGGATCAGTCTGATACAGTCTCCAGCTCCAAACCCCACTTCCTAGCACATCTGATTCTCTTCCAATCTTCCCCTTTTGAAGACAATTCCCATTAAAAAAAGAACAAAAAACCTGTGCTCATCACCTCCAGCTCAAGGACTGATACCAGCTTCCAGTCCTGTTCAATGTGGGCCCAGCTTATTTCTCTTTATGTTCTTTTTGCTACTCACTAGTGTCTGTGTGAGTTCCTGGGTCCCCCTTGAGAGATCCAGTTCTTCAGAACCTTAGAGCTCGGAAAATTTGCTGTGAAAGTTTATCCGAGAAGAGATGTTCCAGGTTCTCTTTAGTTATTTACATGTGAGCCATCAAAAAGCAGGATTGTGTTAAATGATTTAATTTGCCTTTTTTTCCTTGTGTGATTCCAACCTAAAGCCAGCAGGACTGAATCCATGAATGTTCGGATGTTACTAAGCTGTAAAGGCTCCCCATAACCCCCGAGCTGTCAGGGCCTAAGAAACTCTAGACCCCAGAATGCAAGAGCCAAATCGCCAAATACCTGTTCTGCTACCAGTAGAGATCAAAGATTCTGCTTCTCATTTATAACTGTTTTACTCTTACTTATACCAACGAAGTGGTAGCCAAACCGTAAGTTTCATGACCTTGATGTCTCAATGACTTGCAGGATCCAATGAGTCTGTATTTATGATAAATACAGCCTTTGGAAAGGCTTTTAATGTGCTATTGAACTGGTGTCAAGGAGAAAATGTCAAAATACTAAAAATAGACTGAAGTTTAAAACCTGGCCTCCGAGTCCACTAAAAGTTTATTCATTTCTCTCATTTTATATACACAGAAGTGATCTCACACTGCCACATGGTAGAAGGAGCAAAGTAATAGGAAAACAGTCAGATGGGCTGCACACAAGTTCCCAGACCGGGACCTTGTGAGTGACGAGTGGCCCGCAACAGCACAAAGCATTGACTACCTGCTCTATCTGCTCAAATCTTCCCTTTATATAAATGATTTCCAGAGTTTGTTATTTTTATCAATGCCATCACAACTGTATTGAATCAGATCTAGCTGATTTACACATGTGTAGAACTGGAAGAATATCTAAAGAATCTCTTGTCTAGGAGTCTTCAAAATATGTTCCTCAAATTGCTAACGTTCTTTGCAGGTATTTCAGGGTCTTCCATAAGTTTGAGGTGGAGGCTGAAGGGCAGATGACAGGGGTCCGGGCCCAGGCTCCAAGCCCCAGCTTCAACCAGGAATGTTGCATTTGTATCTGTTACTTATATTAAGATGCTGAATTCAGATTATTTTGAAAAAATTGCTGTAAAAACATTATGCGTCCCAACCCAGTCATGAGGCTCAAATGACCGAAGGGTTGAGAATTCCCGAAGATCACGTAATTGAATAGTGGTAAAGTACGGTGGAAACTTGTGCTTCTAGGCCTCAATACACTTTGCAGATTTTGAAATTTTAATCTCAATTACAGATTTCAAAACCCTCTGATTAGTCTCTCAAATGTTTCTTTGCAATACTGTATAAATTCATGCTGTGCTTTGACTGGGAAAAACTCAGTAAAAACTCATGTTGTTCTAATTCATTCTTGAACAACAAATCCTTAGAATTCCCAAGCTACTTTATTTTCTTAAGCAAAAAACTTTCAGGCACAAACCCAAATGAAATTCTCCAATTTGCAATTCATCTGAGCACTTATATAATTTATTCCAGGGATAGATAAGAGGCTCAGTTAACATACCAATATGGATTAATTGATCGTGACTGACCAAGAAAGATCTTGAGGTCACCACTGGCCACAGAGATAATGCAGCAGTGATTAGCGATGTCTGCCATGGACATGGGAGGAAAGTGTGGTATGACTGCTTCATCTTTGTCATCCCCAGCCTCTTCTGATTACTATGCTTTGGCTTACAAATAATCTTGGAGTTGTTCCCTTTCCCAATTAGATGACGAATTTTCAAATTCAGGGACCATGACTGAATGCCTAGCAAATTGCTATATGTAAATGTAGGTGCTAATAATCACCTACATCAATTCCATCATACTAACTGATATCAATTAGTATGATGGAATTGAGTTGAGTTGAACTGAATAAAATCAAACTGAATCAAATTGAATGAAACGGTTCATCTAGATAGGATCATCAAAGTAAATGCTCAGTGGAGAATGCATATATACTCAGAGGCCAAAAATATTTTCAGCAACACTTAAAAATAAAAATATTCTAGATTTCTTCTGAGAATATCTCTCAACAAGTTAATTTAAATTGACCCATGGTTTCTAAATTTTTTTTTTTATCTGCAGGGTATCAAAGCATAATCTTGGAACAAAATTAAATCTAAACAAAATTAAATGTATTTTGTAACTGTGCTGTCCTTGGCTGCTGAGTTATCAGTGGTCATGAAAAATGGGGATGTAGATAACGGAGATCATGGAAAATTGATTTGTGAACATTTTTAAAAGAATGATTGGAAACAGGAATGAATTAGATCACACAAAGGAGCCAACTCCACAGAAATTTGCAAACATCACGAGACTGGATGCTGTCTTTCCACGATGTTATTTCTGCGTTAACTGTCCTTCCCAGGGAGCTTTGCTCTCAGCTCTCCTCAACAGCGTACCATTCTCAGCACAAAGCTGAAAATAGAGTAGAAAGTGTCTGAGTCACAGTGACAGATAACATAGACTGGGTGGCCTAAACAGCAGACATTTATTTCTCACATTTCTGGAGGTTGGAAGTACCAGAGCAGGGGGCCAGCATGTTTGGGTTTTGGCGAGCGCTCCCTTCCTGCCTCGCAGATGGCGTTCTTCAGGATGTGTCCTCACATGGCAGGGAGAGAGCAAGCTCCCTGGTGTCTCTTCTTAGAAGGGCTTCACCTTCATGAACTAATCACCTCCCAAAGGCCCCACCTCCTGTCACCACCATACTGCGATTAGAGCTTCAGCATACAAATCCTGGGGTGGAGGGGCACAAACAGTCCATCCTTTGCAGGGTGTGAGAAGAGAGATGGGTCTAAGGCTGACCTTGGGGGCAGTCTGGGCTTTCCAGACTCATTTGGAGAGGGGACATCAGCAAAGGGCAGAAGAGGTGAGACCACAGAGGAGGAGAGAAGCCCGGGGGTGGGGAGTGCGGGGGGTCACGGGGCCAAAGGAGAAGCCGTGTCTTCCCCCTGCAGTGGAGCTGACCCGCTGAGGCACCTCTCTGTGCTGTCTTCTTCCAGGTCAGTGACAGACTGAGCCTTGATGGCTTATTTTTACTTGCAGCTACGTTGAGTTTGCTTTGCTGGTCTTCAGCATGGGTTTCAAGTACAGACTGTCTCCAGGAAGAAATCTTATTTGTGCCTAGTAGTTATAAATCTCAGCCCCTCTGTGACCAAAAATGCACCTTTGATTCTGAGCCTCGCTACCCTGATCCCACCGGGTGGCAAAAACTGAATCTCCGTTCATTGGATGCCCCTCCCCTTTTCTGCAGTCGTGCTAAGTTCTATAGTGCGTGCATTGAGCTCAGCCATCGTGCATGTGGGAGGAGACAGGTCCACGTTGTTCGGTGGTGTCTGCTCAACGGGTGTCTGCTGAGATCTCCCTCTGATCGTAGGGTCTGTGGTTATCAGTCCTTGTAAGTCCTGTCGACTGGCCTCTTGCAGACCCAGGGGCTTAGCTGTTACTTCTATCCCTCCCCCTGGGGCACAGGGATAATTCTGCTCCTGGCTTGGGAACCTTGATGAGACTCGCCTTGTCTGCCTGGGTTTGCTGGTCCCTCCCCAAGTTCTAGCCACTTGGGCAGGGCTCTTGTGGAGCTACCCCATCGAGCCCCCCTCAGATTCTTCCCAACTTCCCCAGGCTTTGCTGCCTTGCCAGAAGGTAGAAAAGAGAAGGGAAAAGAGAAGACCAGCCACATTCTTCTCAAAGCTCCTGCCATCCACTATCTTGTTGATGCTTGCACTCTCCATTTCCCAACAGAGACGCTGGAAACGCAAAGCCAGGAGAGATCATAGGCTCCATTATTCAAGGCTGATCTTCAGCACTGAGATCTGTGTCCGTCAGGTAGCTCAATAAGTAATTACAAAATGAGTTAATACCTTAATAAATGAATGGATATCTGCTCTTCACACCACCATATCCCCCTCCCAAGACAATGAACACAGAAGAAGTAGCCATGACATAGAGGGGGGAAAAGGGGAAGAAAAAAACTTAATATTTCCAAAATATTACCCCTTCACATGTATTTTGACCTGAATTTGTAAGGAACTCAAAGATAAATCTCTGCTGTGCTAATAAATGACCTCCGTATCACAGGAGAAACACAACAGGTGTGGATCCTTTGCTCCTGCTGCACATACAGGATGAGTTGGAGACACTCCGCTCACTGTGGTCACCCAGAATCCGGGATGGTCAAGGATCCGTGGCAACACTTGCCTTCGTGACCTTCAAAGCAGGAGAAGGGAGTGCCTCACACAGGAAACTCAGTGCTTCTGCTTGGAGGTGGTACACATCGCTGCTGCTGGCAGCACAAGGAATTTGCCGTCCTACTCAGTGCTTGGAAAGAGGAGAATAGAATATTTGGGAAGAGCCACAGTAATGGCCATTGTCCACTTAAATAAGGACAATCATGTTCGTAACAAGGAACGCTCTGGATGTATGGACGCCTTTCTGCAAGAGTCACACAAACCTTACATCCTACTGACCCATCCAGGTCAACTTCTACAGCCACAGGCCCAACTCAGAGGGGATGAAAACATCTCCGTGACCAGAAGCCGCCTACTCATCATCGTTCCTCGCCTGCTTTTTTTTTTTTTTTTTTTTTATATAGGCAGTCTCTTATGAAGATTCTCACTGCTTTATTGTACCTGAATTTTCTCCTCACTCTGAAAGAGAAAAGAAACTCTGGAGTTGATGAGATTTAAGATTTTCCTTGCATCGCTTCCATTTGGAAGGTCCTGTGTCTCACCTAGCTCTGTGGCTGGCGGGACCCCAGTGTGTGGTCAGCAGAGAAGACATAGCAGACGGTGGTTCTGGGGCATTTGAGTAACTTGGTACGTTTAATAAGCAAAGTACTTTGTATCTTCTCTTGTAAGTGAAAGTTAACTGTTCAATTTTATTTCACATTTGGCAACAGGTTTTTTTTTTTTTTTTTTTTTTGCGGTACGCGGGCCTCTCACTGTTTTGGCCTCTCCTGTTGCGGAGCACAGGCTCTGGACGCGCAGGCTCAGTGGCCATGGCTCACGGGCCCAGCCACTCTGCGGCATGTGGGATCTTCCCGGACCGGGGCACGAACCCGTGTCCCCTGCATTGGCAGGCGGACTCTCAAACACTGCGCCACCAGGGAAGCCCTGGCAACAGGTTTTGATTATTTGAAATATGGGGAAACTAATAGAAAGCAGAGACTGAGTCCTCAAAAATCTTTTTAGGTCTTTCCACATTCTTGCTCAGTGTGCAACCTATACACCGTTACATGTGTGATTATAGCAGCTCAGTGCATGTGTTCTGCAACAGTTTTTACAGACACCCTAAGGGGATGTCATTAAGTATAAGTTCCTAGCAAATTCTCACAGTGCTCAGGCCTGGCTGTGTGCTGGGTGTACAATGCTGAAAAAGTTATACAAGCAGTATTCACTCAAGAAGGCCTTTCCTCCAAAAGATACTACAACTAACTTGATTTGTCTGTCGAAATGGACATGTATAACTTCATAATTCCAATCTGATACATATATATTTTATTTCCACCTTTAATAAATTTAAGAAGTCATTCTATGATGGCAGCAAAATTCAGGTGATTTTCTTTAAGGAGGTTCTGTCAGCAATATGTGATAAAACATTTAGAGAAGTCTTAGAGGATCTTGGTGGCTTTTGGGGGGGAGTAAATCTAGAGATATTTGCTTTACACTGGTTATCATGGCAGAAACCAAGGAAGATGAACTCTAAGTATGAATCCTTTATAAGCTGAGGGCTGCTGTATTGGCCCAGATCAGAAGCCACTAAAACTTAGTGAGGTTAGGATTTCAGACTAAATTAAGATTTTTGTTATTTGCCAGTTGCAATAAAAGTGACTTTAGCTTTTTTTCACGAGGAAAAGACAGTCTTCTTGGCTCCAGCTGAATAAAATTTTAGTCATGAGATATAGACGGATCATTGATGTAGGAACAAAGTTTCTATTACTCGGTGGTTGACATTCAAAACTGCAGACAGAGGCTGTGCAAATGTCTTTGGGGTTTATGCAAAACCTAAGCATACGAGCAATGGTTCTGGGTGATTAATGAGCCCATAACAATGCCAGGATTTCATCCACCCTAACATGGCAACAGACACAGGAAACAGCCTGCATTTAGGAATGGTGGTTGGCTCTCAGAAAGCAAAGAACTAAGGGCACACTGTTCGTCAGAGAAGAATAGTTGTACTTTTTATTATCTCTCATGAGCATAGTTGCAAGAATGCTCAACAAGAATACTAGAAAATTGAAATTAACAATATACTAAAATAACAATAATACTACATCATGGCCCAATGAGGTTTATTCCAGGAACGCAAGATGGGTTGTATATTTGAAATCTAATGATATAATTCACTATATCAACAGATAAAATAATAAAAACTATCTCAATAGATAGTTTGACAAAATTCAATATTCATTAATGACAATAATTCAAAAGAAACTAGGAATAAAAGAGAGTAAGTACAAGATAAAAGGAATCTACAAGAAAAGCTTACAGTTAACATCATGCTTAGTGGTGAAAGACTAAATGCTTTCCTCCTAAAATCAGGAACAAGGCAAAGATGTCTTCTTTCATCTTTCCTATTCATCATCATACTGGAGGTCCTAGCAGAGTGATAGGCAAGAAAAAGAAGTAAAGTGCATATATATTGGGAAGGAAGAAATAAGCCTGTCTCTATACATAGATGATATGATTGCCTATGTAGAAAGTTCCAAGATGTCAAAAAATGTCTCCTAAAACTAGTAAGTGTGTTTAGCATGATTGGGAACATAAGGCCAACATACAAAATAAATTGTAATTCTATACACTAGCAATAAGCAATTGGAAATAAATTTTTTAAGTACCATTTATAGTATTGCCAAAAAAATGTGAACCATTTAGACATAAGTCCAACAAAATATACACAGGATTTGTATCCTGGAAACTAAAAACACTGCTGATAGAAATCAAATAAGATCTATAAAAATCAAAAGATATATCAAATTCATGGACTGGGAGACTCAGTATCGTTAAGATATGAATTCTTCCCAGATTTATCATTGATTCAATGTAATGCCAGTCCCACAATACATGTTTTTGGTAGGAACTGACAAGCAGATTCTAAAATTTCTATGGAAAGGCAAAGGGGCTTGAATAGGCAAAATGATTTTGCAAAAGAAGGGCAAAGTTGGATAACTCATGTGAGTTCAAGACATTACAAAGCTACAAAAAGAAAAAAGACTGTGGTATTGATGTAAAGATAAACCAATGGAACAGAACATAGAATCCATAAATAGACCCCCACATACATATCAACTGAATTTCAATAGAGGCAACTGAATGGAGAAAGGCTTGTCTTTTCAACAAATAATGTGAGAACATTTTTTCTGCATATGCAGAAAAAAAAAGAACGTCAACCTATACCTCACATCTTCCACAAAAATTAGTTCACAATGGATTATAGACCTACAACTAAGCTAAAATTATAAAACTTCTAGAAGAAAACATAAGAGGAAATCTTTGTAATTTCTTAATTATTTCACTAAAATCACAATTCATAAAAGGAAAAACTTGATAAACTAAACGAATAAAATTTAAAACTTGTGCTATATAGAAGACACTGTTAAGAAAAGTAAACAGTCAAGCCTCACACTGGCAGAAAATACATGTTAATCATGTATCTGACAAAACACTCATTTCCAGACTATATAAAACATTTATAAGTTTCATATAGTAAACTTAAGTAAAAATAAGTAAACAAACAACCCAATTAAAAGAAATGGACAAAATATTTTGAAAGACACTTCACTTCGACGATATCTGGATGGCACATGAAGAGATGCTCAACATCATTAGTCATTAGGGAAATGCAAATTAAAACCACAGTGAGACATCACTCCACACCTGTGAGAGCGGCTAAAGTTTTAAAATAGAAAAATCCAGGTGCTGGCAAAGATGTAGAACGACTGAAACTCTCACACACTACCAGTAAGAATGCAAATGGTACTCCACTTTAGAAAGCATTTTGACAGTTTCAGACAAAGGCAAACACACACACACTTAACATATGACTAAGAAAGTCCACTCCTGGAGAGATAAAAGCTTATGTTTGCAGAAAGTCCTGTACACGAACATTTATAGCGGCTTTATACACAAGCACCCCAAATCAGAAAGTACTCAAATGTCCTTCCATCTGGTAAGTGCATAACCACACGGTGGCGTATTTATACAATGGAACAGTACTCAGGAGGTAAAAGGATGACTCCATGTAGTAACACCAGGTACGAATCTCAAAGGCATTAAGCTCATTCAGCATGAAGGCAGGCTCAGAAGTCTGTATGGTCCCTTTTACATGACATTCTGGAAAAGGTGAAATTATAAAGATAGAAAACAGGTCAGTTGGTCACAGGGCTGGTGATGGGGAATAGAAATTTGGGGGGTGATGGAATTTAATTATATTGGTGGTTACATGACTGTATGAATTTATCAAGATTCACAGAGATATACGCTACAAAGCGTGAATTCTACTGAACAGAAAAAATTTTTAGGTGAATAAAAACACATTATACATACACACACACTCACACAGGAATGTTATTCAGCCTTAGAAAAGGAGGACATGTTTGAACCCAGAGGACATTAAGCTGTGTGAAATAAGGCAGTCACAAAGGTCATGTACTAATGATTCCACTTATAGGAGGAATCTAAAATAGTCACACTCATAGAAGCAGAGAGTAGAATGATGGTTGCCAAGGACTGGGAGAGGGGAAAATGAAGAGTTAGTAGTCTGCAAAGTTTCAATTATGCAAGATGAGTAAGTCATAGAGATCCACTGTACAGCATAGGGGCTATAGTAACACTGGATTATATACTTAAAAATTTGCAAAGAGTGTAGAGTTTTTTTTTTTGCGGTACGCGAGGCCTCTCACTGTTGTGGCCTCTCCCGTTGTGGAGCACAGGCTCCGGACGCGCAGGCTCAGCGGCCATGGCTCACGGGCCCAGCCGCTCCGCGGCATGTGGGATCTTCCCGGACCGGGGCACGAACCTGTGTCCCCTGCATCGGCAGGCGGGCTCTCAACCACTGCACCACCAAGGAAGCCCCAAGAGTGTAGATCTTACACTGTGTTCTTATCACATGCGAAAATAATAATAAATAAAGAGGGTGTGAGGAAACTTTCGAAGGTGAGACATATGTTTGTGGCATAGATTGTGGTGTTGGTTTCACAAGTGTAGACTTATCTCCAAACTCATCAAGTTTTATATATTAATTATACACACCTTTTTGTACGTTACTCATAGCTCAATAAAATGGCTTAAAAATAAAAAATGAAAACAAAGAATGAATCTGTACTTGGAAAGGTCTCTGGAACTTAGTAAGGACAATTGGCTATTATAGATGTATGGGTGGATGTATTAATGGTATTCACCTTGTATTTGAACTGTGAAGCAGATTACAAGGTATATTCCAACTCAGTCAGTACATGAAATATCCTGACTACAGAAAAAGCCGTGAATTTATACCTAGAAAATCTTCTGGACTGGTCAACAAGCTTTGTACCTCTCAGACCACCATTTGTTTTTCATTAACCAGAACATTCCCAAAGGAGAGACCACATTTTCCAATTCAGTATCAAAAGCTGAACAGAGCAGTCGTCACCAAATAAATATTTCCTATACAACAAGGCAGCCCAGAAACGTTGGAAATGGAATTTAGAGAGTCTCAAAGCAGCTGTGCTTTACACGGCATAGAACAATAGAGATGACAGCACACAGAGAAACAAACATAAAATACGCATCACTTAGATATTATTTCACCAAGCTTCAAAAAAAGTCCAGTTTTTCAAGTATTGTTTTAGGGTAGAGTGTGAACTCTGAGATGGGCATGAACTCTATGTGTCTGTTATTCATTCACACTCCCTGGCACTTGTTGTCATGGAAAGTTTGTTGAATTAAAGAAAGGATGGATAAACGCTGAACAGTGGAGAAAGCCTGACATTGTTGCTAAACGTCACCAGGTACTGAGGGCACAAGCTAGGTTGCATCCACTCTCCCGACATGGCCCTGGGTCTGCAGTTGGGTCCCGTGAAGTCCTGGGCCAGCGTGGGCATGTAGTGCCCGGGAGCAGCTGGCCATACACAGCCATTCCTGAAGGAATCTCAGTTTAGTAGGGCAGGACCAGCTCCCATAGGGAGCTTTCGAGATCCATCTGTGAATTGCTGCACTTTTTCATCCTGAGGCAAATCCATACATCTCCAAACCTTCCAAGGTTTGGTAGTGGGGTTGGGCTTACTGGGGTCTTGTTAGGGTGGCGGGTGGTCCGGAAGCGATGCCTGCTCAGGTCCAGGTGGGAGGGCCATGAAAAGTGCGTGCGCGGCACATGCGCAGGGACGGACACGGGAGGAGACAGAGCGCTCCTGAGTCTGGGCTCACAGGAGGCGGCTGGGAGGAGTAACCCCAGGTTCAGCCCCGCGCGAGGGCGAGGCGTGGGTGCTTTCCCCCCGAAGCTGTCTGGACCTTTGAGGGCAACAAACCCAGCTTCTCTCCCTTTGGGCTCAGCAGCAAACAGCACAGTGCGGAGTACCCAACAAACGCTGAGCAAATCCTTGATAAATCTAACTAAATGAGAACCTGTTGCTGAACAGAGCCAAGTTTGTCAACCAAGGCAAAACCTGGGGCGGAAAACACTGAGTTCATTCAAACTATCATTTCTCTTCCATTCCAACCACATAATATGGGGCCCTGAGAATGAAAGTTTAGTTTTTGTCAGGAATCAACACTAAGAGACATTGGGTATTCCCAGGCGGTCCAGTGGTTAGGAGTCCACGCTTCCACTGCAAGGGGCACAGGTTCGATCCCTCGTTGGGGAGCTAAGATCCCACAGGCTGGGCGGCATGGCCAAAAAAAAGCCCAAGAGACATTTACAGGGATGAGACAGTGTAGTGTGGGGACCGCAAGCATGTTTGAATTTGACTACGGGTGCTGTTCAACTGAGAGCAACGCTGAGAGGTCAGTGTTGACAGTGATGCAGCTTCTTCTGCCTTGATCAACTAGCAATGTCCGTCACAATCAGGGAAATGGGAATGTTAGCCAGGTGCTCACACCTGCCATTCCTGCTGCTAGGAGAGCAGGGCCTGTAACTAGCTGTGTGCCTTTGGCAGGTGATTTCAGCTTTCCGGGTCTCAGTTTCCTTAACTGTATAATGATTTAAACTAAATGTCCTTGAAAGTCTACCAGCTCCAAGAAGAAAAAGGAGTGTGAAGGACCTTTCTATTTAAATGAGCTCTCTAAAAATTGTCTTTAACTAATTTTTGCTAATGGTATCATAATGGGCCGAAAGTAACGAATGATTGCAAAAAATGCATTATCACTTCCCACAAGTGGTGGATGCCTCTAATCGTGTCTCTGCAGACCTGCTCTCTTCCTTTCTTCACCCTGCTTTCTGTGGCACGAGCCAACCTGTTTCAACCTCATCAACCAGCCTCCTTGCCACCTGGCTTCCAGGTGGCTGCCTGTCTTCCACCTGGCTGCCACCTTGATCCATTGAGTGAGGTCATCACTTCTCTAAAGCTGGGCTTGTCTGTCAGACTCTCCTGGATTCTGCCAACCACTCATCCCTCTGGCCCTCCAGGCTGCAGGTAGTAACAGCCCACTGGTGCACTATTCCTTGTGCTTCCCCACCTGCACCTACATAAACAATCCCTTTCTTAAACCTCCTTTAATTATCCTAATTTGAAGGTGACATCTGTTTACTGGTGGGATACTAATCCATCATCACAGGGCCTTCTACAAGTTAGTAAATAATAAATGTTTGCTTAATTAATGAAATATGTATAAGGTCTATATCTGCTCAGATGGCTGCATCATCTTTGAAGAAATGGGACAACAGTTGCAGACAGCAAGGATAGAGAAGAATTTGTGGAGCAGAAACCAAGGTTTCTGATTGAGAGCAAACATCTGGACCAAACAGACAGATGTGGTACCTGTAGACCAGCGTGGCTCTTCCAGTGTCTCTCTTGCTCCCTGAGCCTCTCTCTTGGTATCACTGTTGAAAATCTTGATGTTGTTATTCTCCCTAATCTATCTATCTATCTATCTATCTATCTATCTATCTATCTATCTATCTATCTATCTATCTATCTATCCATCCATTCATCCATCCATCCATCCATTCATCTATCTACTATCTACCTACCTATCAAATCCATAAGGGATATGTAATCTGATGGATGCATCTCAACATTCCCTACTGTCATGCTGCAGTTCCAGAACTGTTCTTGTCCAACGAGAATTGGACAGTGTAGCCAACTTTCGCTCCTTCACAAAGCTGCTTTTCTCAGAAAGGGACAGTGGATGGAAGTGTAAATTGCAGGTGCTCTGAGGGGTCCTGTCCAGTACAAGTAGACTGCAAAGACATGAAAGACAGGCCAGAGAGGAGCAGGAAGGCAAGAAGTCAACATAGAAGTCCATCTTTAGAATCTTTCTCGCCACCTCTTCCCTAGCCTGAGACACAGCTCCCACCCAGGCCCTTCTACTACCTGGCATCAACCAGCCTTCTGGAAAACAGGGGAAGGAGTAAACTTCTTGGGACTCCTATTTGCATGGGTTTTTCCTTCCCTGCTCAATTTTTTTTTTTGCCCAACTACAAGTTGCCCTGCTATCAGATAGAAAGAAAAAAACGAAATAGGCTTGATTTACCAACCTTTTATATTCCAGGTTCTATGTTACAAATGACCTACAGTGTATCTCATCTCCAATTTCTAAATGGAAAAAAAGTCACAGAAACCAAAAACATTGTCACAGAACTGGAAATAACCTAACAGAGGACCATTGTCAGACACTGGACAGATTTCTCCATGGCAATGGGACTTCCTTAAGAAAATGATCTTGGCCTCAAATTCTCTGAAACAAAGTGAACAGGGCCAGCAGAGTGAACAAAGTAGGACACATGGAAGAAATGCACTTAGAGAAGAGCACAGAGCACCAGGCTCTGTGTTAGATGGCAGGATGTGATATAGTAAATGAAATAACAGATGTGGCCTTGTTACCGCACCAAACTTGGGTCCACTTGGTCACGCACAGTAAAGCCAACCTACTGACACTGGGTTGTGCTGAAAGAAAGTGCAGCATTTATTGCAGGTACCAAACAAGGAGTCCAGGAAGCTAGTGCTCAAAAGACACAAACTCCCCGAAGACTTTCAGGGAAAGGTTTTTAAAAACCGGGTGAGGGAGGGGGATTGTGGGGTGTGTGATCAGCTCGTGGACATGCTTCTGACTGGTTCGTGGTGATGTAATTGGGAGTCAATATCATCAGCCTTCTGGTTCCAGCCAGTCTGGGGTCTCCGTGCTTGTGGGCAGCACACAGTTAACTTCTTCCACCTGGTGGGGGTTTTGGTATCTGAAAAACAGCTCAAAGGTTATGACTCAGGATATTACCTATAGCTCTTGAGGAGGAACTAAAAGTCCTTGACTTTGTTTAATGGCTAAACTATGATTATTGTGTCTTGCCTGACTGTGTTCCTTTCTTTCTGCAATTTCTCACTTCTCTGATTAAACTTATGCTTTGACTAAAATTTTTCTACAGACAAAAGGCAGGTAGATGACATGGTGGGGGGGCATCTGTTCTGGGATCCTGCTGTGTTACAGCCTCTGCCTTCATAGAACTGGTAATTCAGTGAGGAGTGGAAACTGGCATGGCAAATTTCCAGGAAAGGTAGACACCAATTAATTTTTGTTGGAAGGGAGATTTCAGCTCATCATGAGGTAAATGCCTTTTGTTCTGGGAAAATTACAAAAGGACCCTTTTTCCACCCAAATATAAAGTCAGTAGCCAGTCACTGTTGAGAGGAGGGACGAGGCCTGGCTGGGTGATTCTGGGTGCAAGACCCCTGCTGTCCCTCTCCTCTCCCCTAGATGTGTGGATCTTGAAGATGGGTGATTAGTTGGATGGGTGGACTTGGATTGGGGTCAGCCCTCCCTTGGGTGGGACAGGAACAAGACATTTTCCTTTACGGTGTCAAAGTTTTAGCAACATAACTAGGTCAACTAGGTTAGTTCTACTGAATTCAAAGACCAGAAAATGAGCATTATTTTAGTATTGCCTTTAAAAGTCAAGTCTGAGATCCCACATGCCAAGGCAGAAACACTTCGGTCTCAGGTGTTGCTGGTGCTCCCTCCATGCCCACCTCCCTTCTCTCCAGCCACTGAGGAGCCTCTTCGCTCCTTTAGGCCCCCACTTGCCCACGACACAGTCATCTGCTCTATTTGTCCCATTCACTTCCACCAGCTGACACCTGGTTACTGGCTTGTGTGTCTTCTGCCTGCTCCGCGAGGATACAGTCTCCACGAGGGCAGGGATCGTGTGTATTTTGGGCACCCTGCAGCCTGGAAAAGGGTCTAGATGGATGTCCGGCATGTATTTTGGATTCAGTTGACATCTGCTTTGTGAAAGAGAGGCACGGTTGTCACTAATGCAGTGTCCACCACCCAGGCCTCCATGGCCCTGGAAGGCAGACACCCTCCTGCTTCCAGCCCCATGGGGTGGGATGGGCTCGGATGGGGTGAGCTGGAAGCCTCCCTTCACCCAGGTCCAGCCTCATCAGCTCCCCACGGTCCTCCTCACCCCGCTGTATTCCCAGGGAGATGGAGAGAGAGAGGTCTGTGGGGCCCTGCTCCTCCTAGAACCCCAACCAGCGTCCTCCCCCTGTCTTGGGGGGATGTCTCCTGCACTGCTCTTACCCGTCTTCCCTCCACTCCACAAAGATCCCATAATACCCACCTTCCTCCTCCCCCACCTCAAATAATCTCTTTATGTGTTTAGGCTTTTGAAAGAAAAGCCAGGGGAGAAAGTGGCCAGTCACCCTGAAACACCAAAGCCCCTTAAACAAGGACCAGGAAGGCTCGGATGCCTTTGGAGCTGGGAGGGAAGATCCAGGTAGGAGATGGCTCGAGGACACGCTGTCACGTGCCGCCGAAAGGTCACAACAGAAACAGCCTGACCAGTGTCCACAGGACGTAGCCACCAGGAGAGACCTGGGAGAGCTGAGCTGTGAGAGGCCAAGGTGTGGCTGTGTAAGAAATACAGGGGAGTGGGGGGTGAGGGGATGGAATGGGGGTGATTAATTCAGGAACTGAGCTCAAAGCCAGCACAGTGTGAAGGGAGTAGCTGAAGGGGACCACAGGTGTTGAAAAAATTTTTTAATTCGAATTAAAAATTTTTTTAAATGAGAAGCACTAAGCACGTCTGAATGTTGGGGAAGGATCTTTCAAAAGGGAGACACTGCAGTTCCAGATCAGAGTCTGGTCCTGGGCGGGAGGGGGCAGCTCTTTGTGAGGACGGCACGATGGACGCAGCTGCAGGTGCGTGGAGATCTGCCATCTGCCTGGTGGAGTGAGGTGGGGTCTCCCGAAGTGGGAGGGGAAGCGGATAGAGGTGAGTGGCGATGCGGGGTGGAGCGTGAAGACCATGGGCGTGGTCTGACAAACAGTTGCAGAAAACCACCGGGAGCTGAGAGGGACTCAGACGGCTTGGCAGGCTGGAGGGGTGCGTGTTTGTTCATTGACAGGGAGGCAAGAACAACTGCTCGCTCACCTCCACGACCTGGCAGCACCTCCTGCAAGTTATTCCCTGTCCTGAGACCACGTGGTCCAACCTCACTTAAACCCTTTCTTTAATACTTGAGGGCATTTCTGTTCTTGGCCAACAAACAATCTCTTCTTGAGAGAGAACTGCTTTCCCAATTTGGACCAAGGATTTTTTTGTGTGTGTTAAATTTATCAGCCTCCATTTCTGTGTTGATTTTATTTCCCTTTTATCATAAATCCTTATGTGCTTAGCTCTCATCATGATTTTTTAAATGTGCACATTGATCATCTTACAATTAATATTTAAACTCGATCGCCATTAATGACAAGTACACTGTGTTTTCGTACAATTTTCCTGACTCAGCCTAATCTGAGAATGGGGACATGGGGTGATTGGGAAGATATTTTTAGACACTTCTTGTCTCCAACTGCAAGATAGTTACATCTTAAGGAGATGATTTTAAGGCACCTACAACCTATTCTGTTGCAGAAGTGTGGGCTGATTCTACTGGTGGAATTGTTTTACTGTTGTTGTTGTTTTAGAATTTTGTAAGAAATACATTTGTGCTTTTCATTAAGGATTTTTGCATTGTTTGAGTTTTACTTTTCTACCTGACTTTAAGATAACTATATATACTGAAAGGAACCATTCTGAATCACAGGCTCATTCTGGCCGGATCCACCCAGTCTGAGGCTGTGTATCCTTGAACAGTCCTTTTCTTCAGTTTCCTCATCTTTATTTTTTTGTTTGTTTTGTTTTGGCTGCGCTGCACAGCATGCGGGATCTAGTAGTTCCCCGACTAGGGATTGAACCCGTGTCCCCAGCAGTGGAAGTGCAGAGTCCTAACCATTGGACCACCAGTGGGGTTATAATTATACATAGTGACTAAGATCTGTGTTCTGTGCAGAGAGGCAAACGTGTTTTAACCCCATTCATCACCACATTCTCAAATTCCCCACCCTCCTGAACTGACCAAGATACATGGCTTGAATAGGTCAAAAAGGGGAAAAAAATAAGTCAAAACTCATCTGGTAAAAGCTGGAAATTATGTTCTAACCAAATGGTTCTATTAAATATGCATGAAGTCCCCTAGAGACCATAATACTTCCCGAGACCACAGCACAGAGGGCTTGACCGACAGGAAACTGGGGGACCCGGATCAACCGCTCAATGCAGAGTTCAGATTTGCTAGTTAGATAATAAATGTAACTCAAGTCAGAGAAGGGCCAACAAACATCTATTAAGTAGCATGTGCTAGTTTTAAAATCTGGACTTTGCTAAAGCCTTCTTTAAACCTCAAGAAAACTCTTATCTGCAGCTATACAGACTCTGTCTTATAGGGTAAATATTTTAGGCCTTGGAACCACACATGGTCTCCATTGCACATTATTGGTGTTTTTGCTTGGACTGTTTGTTTGTTTTGTTTACAACCCTTTAAATGCATAGAAAAACCATTCTGAGCTCACAGGCCAATTAAAAACGGCTGAGGGCCTCAAATTGCAAGTTTAGACATTTCCAGCTATATTTAAGGTTTTTTAGCAATGAACAGCTCAGTATTTTCCAACAAGGCTCATTTGGTAATTAAACTCTTCTAACTTGACATGGAATGGTTTCCAGACCCTCTACTATCTTGAATGTCCCCTTCTTCGCATCCTGCTGCCAATGGAGTCCCTAAAACGTGTCCTCCAGGACCACACAGCACTAGAAACTTGATGTGATCACTGTGGTGGACTCATTTGAACTATTGCATAACCTAATTTGGCAAAAGTATTGAGAATACTATCACCTTTTTGTATAAATTCAGTGTTTTTGTTTCGGTTGTGCTATCATCTGGGATTTGCAGTAATTTCTATAAAGAACTGCAAACATCTCTTTGTAATCAAAGTTCAGCTTTCCAGAATCAAATACAGTCTAAGGTTCCAGGTGGGGCTCAAAAAACATTGCCTGAATGAACACCAGTGAAATATTTGTATTTCTGGGAAGTAAGGATAAAATCCTTCTGAGGGAAACGTGTCCTTCTGTGTATGAAATGAGTGTAAAACCTTTCAGGGTGAGGCCGACAGGGAACACGACGTTTAATGTATGAAAGTGTGAATCACCGAGGAGAGATGCCTGCATCTCTGTGCTGGACCTGATCCCCCATCTCTTCCACGGGAGGCCCCAGAACAAAGATGGGTTTATTAGGAAAATTCACTTATATTTAAAGATCTTATCCTTGCTTGTTATTGTGAAGCATGTCTGAATGTTAGTGTGGAAAATAGGTGTTTTTTAGACACCCTTTAAAACAATTCCCCTTTTATGTACAAGAGCCCCAGAAACCCAGAAGATTCCTATCCTAGTCTTTTCCCAGACTGTCAGAACGCCTGCATTTTCTTCACTGTCGTTTACCGTAGAAGAGGGAACTGTGGCCACTGGGGAAGACGTCAGCTCCCGCTGCCCCATCACAAAAATCCCGCAGTGACTTGTTTCCTGTTTTATCTCCAAACCTACCGGACACATCAGGCTTCACCTCAACACGCTGCTGGCACCGAAAATAACTGGTTCCAGTTGGCGGAACACTTTCTGCCATTACATCATTTACATAGTGGTACAGCCCCCGGGCCCCAGAAGTGTGTCTGCCTCTGGCTCGTTCCCACTACTGGTTCTTCTACCCTGAAACTTAGGAAAGACAAACCCTCCGTTCCCCAGAGCTGCCTGAGGACGTGGAGGTGCCACTCACGTGGAAAGGACACGACGTTTTAAGAAGAATTAAAGTGTCATTAAATAAACCCTCTCATGGTGCAGCTGAGAGGGCTAAGATGCTTCTATTTCAAGGAGTAGATACTGAGCTAGGCAGGAAAGGCGAAAGAAGTCTTTTTAAACTGGATTTCAAAATCATCTGGGACCTAAAATCTTCATCTGGAAACTGACTGGATATGTCCACACAGAGACCACACACGAGGATGGAAGGTGGCAATCACTCCGTTTGCCACCGGCTCACAGCTAGCATCGCTGCATCCCAGTCATTTCCACAGCTCAGCAGTGCTCACAGGAAGAACACGTGCCTTGCCGTTCTTGCCGTGTTACACAGAGTACCTGTTCTCTGGACCCTTCTAAAAAGAGGTTAATAAACAGCACCTCTGCTCCAAAAAGTCCCACACACATTTATCTAGTGAACAAGTACACACTTAGCAATTTTAATCAGTCTTTGCAGACAAGTGTGGATATGTATATGCATATATACATATATATATATATATATATCAAAATTGAGAATTTACAAGTAAGATTTGATACAATTGGTCTAGTGGTGGGTTAAGTCCATAGAATAAATCTTAAGTAGGCTACATTTCCCTTGGTGGCATTTTTAGTAATTCAGTTCTACTGCATAGAAAGGGATCCAAAGCTTAAATTTAGCTACTTTTGGAGGGGTCCAGTGAGAAAAAAGAACATGGGTGGTGTTCCACAAAGCAAGCACAGCGTGTGTATGCTGATCCCTGGAGATACCAAAGTGTCTGAACTTTGTGCCTAAGAAGTATGAAAATCACATCAGGCGTCCCGGTGGCTGTGCACGTCTGCCGTCTCTGGGATGAGCTGTTACAAGCAAAACATGTGGAGAAGCAAAGTTAACAGCAACATTGGATCCTGTGTGTGGCCCAGGCCAAGAAGCAGGACTGAGCTCCAGACCAAAGATGCCTGAAGTGTCCGGTGTCCACCGTGTGGCCTTGCTGACACTGGGGGCAGTGAAGCTTGGGACACCATCCCTTCTGCTCACAGGCCCTAGTGCAGGTTAGTCGAGGGGGCCGGGCAGGACGAGCTTCCAGCATGACCATCCTGTGGTTACCACTTCCCTGGGATGGAAACCCCACACTCATACCAGCCCACGTAGTAGTAGGGGGTTCCAAAACCTATGTTGCCAAAGCTGACTGGCTCCTGGCGGTACTGGCGATAGTAGCCTGGAAGGTAAAAGGAAAGAAAGGGAAAGAATAATCAGTAATATTGTGATTTATAATAGAAAATGTATATTTGGTCTTCATCTCCATTGTTGGCACAGAGCTCCTGAAGCCCCTGGAATTTCCTGAGTGACAAGAGCTATAAAGGTGTGTGGAATATTACTATATTCATAGTAAACCCTGTTCAACCACACTGGAGTTTATGCTAATGACGTGACTTTCGGAAAGCATCTAAGGATGAGGGCTGGTCACCAGAGGAAACAACCGTGTGATTGTAGCGGGGGAAACTTCAGCCCTACCCACAACTTCCAGGGAGGAGAGAGGGGCTGGAGATTGAGTTCAATCACTACTGTCCAATGATTTCGTCAATTGTGCCAATGTAATGAAGCCTCCAGAAAACCCCCAAAGGACAGGTTTGGAGAGCTTGCAGGTTGGCGAGCACACGGAGATTCAGGCAGAGTGGTGCTTCGAAGGGGCGTGGGTGCTCCCTGCCCTTCCCCATACCTAGCCCTATGCATCTCCTCCACCTGCCTCTTCCCAAGTTCCCTCCTTTTATAATAAACCGCAATTTAGTAAGTGAAATGGCTCTCCGAGTTTTGTGAGCCCCTCTGGCAAGTTAATCAAATCCAAAGAGGGGGTCATGGGAACCTCTGATTTATAGCCTGTCCTTATCAGAAGGACAGGTGACACGGTGGACTTGTGATTGGCATCTAAGGTGCATGAAGGGGGCGGTCTTGTAGGACTGAGGTCTGAAACTGTGGCATCTGATGCTATCTCTGGGTAAATGGTTTCAGTACAGATTTGAACTGTAGAGCACCGGCTGGTGTTGGAGAATTGCCTGGTGGTGCGGGAAAAGAACCCACACTTGGAATTGGTGTCTGTATCGTAGCATCAAAAGCACCTGAACCAACTGGAAGAATCCTCATCCTAACAACCTCCTTTCGGACAGAAGATTTCTGATAAGTTGTTCTTGTGACAAAAGTTACTTCCAAATAAATACGACCATTTTTGTGTGGAGTCACAACACCCACCTTCGGAGGTTTATCCCAAGGATGATTTGTGGGGATAATCCAGTCTCCACATGTGTGACACCTCTCTCTCTCTCTCTCTCTCTCTCTCTCTCTCTCTCTCTCTCTCTCTCCCCACAGAGGAGTATCATTTTAGTCAATCACAATGGAGCACTCCCAGTAGGGCAGGCCCTGAGCTGGGCAAGCAACCTTAACCAAGATTCCCACAGAAGCTGGGGCCCCTGACTTGCCTAGAACCACGGGCCTCCAAGATTTACCTCTCGGGATCCGCGGTAGGCTTTCAGATCTTTCAAGTAAACCTCTCAGAGGAAAGAATCCTGTAGCAGTTCTGACCACTTCTCCTTTCAAGAAGAAGTGATGCTCCAACCTCCTCAAAAAATGTTGGCAACTCAACAACCGCTCTCACCCCTTTGGCCCCGTGTCCTCTTGTAAGATGAAAGGTTACCTGCCATTCCGCCAGTGAGTTTCTGATGAACAGCACCTCTGTTCAGAGCCAAAACCATGACAGAACAGTCACAGAAACACAGTGAAATACAAATGATGCCTTTAATACTAACCCTGGGCCCTGCAAGATCCTGAAACAATTAAGAGATGTGGTGTATTATGCATGTTTATTGTGACTGTTAATTTTCTATGTCAACTTGGCTAGGACACGGCGTCCAGCTATTTGGTCAAATATTATTCTAGGTGTTTCTGTGAAATTATTTTCTAGATGAGATTAACATTTCAATCAGCAGACTTTAAGTAAAGCAGATTACTCTCCACAATGTGGGTGGGCCTCACCCAATTAGTTGAAGGTCCTAGTAGGAAAGGACTGACTTTCCCTGAAGAGAGGGGTCTTCTGCCAGAAGCCTGCCTTTGGACTAACTGCAGCATTGGCTCTTCCCGGGGTCTCTAGCAGGCTTGCTGGCCCACCCTGTAGCCTTTGGACTTGCCAGCCTCCACAATCATAGAGCCAGTTCCTTAAAATATATCTTGTTCTGTCTCTCTCTTTCCCTCTCTCCACCTCTGTCTCTTTCCCTCTCTCCATCTCCCATTGGTTCTGTTTCTCTGGAGAACCCTGCCTAACATACTTGTTTTACTGTTTTGTGTATTTTAATGTATCTTAATTTTTTGAAAATGGGTAATCTTTGTACCACCTATGGTATTTTTTTCCAAACTAAAAAATGTTAAAGATCAGAGCATCTTATATCTTTAAAAATGCCACATCACTAAAAGTGCTGGACTTCATTCAGTTGTTCTGTTTGTTTATTTGGGGGCTTGGGGCAGTTAGTAATGTATTACATGTTGTTAACTTTGAGATTAATACACTTATTTTCACCTTGCAATGCCATCATGAAATAGCTGATACATGATCTCCTGAAGCATATCATGGTTGGTTTGTATTTGTTTATTTTTTCTTTCCCTGGACTCTTGTTCATGGCATTCTCCACCTGGAAGGCCCTCTAATCTTTGCATGTATTTTTATGACTCAGCTCAGACTCTGCCTCTTCTGAAAACCTTCCCTGGAAGCCTCAAGCGGCAGCCCCGCCCTTTTTTTTTTTTTTTTGCGGTACGCGGGCCTTTCTGCTGTGGCCTCTCCCGTTGCGGAGCACAGGCTCCGGACGCGCAGGCTCAGCGGCCATGGCTCACGGGCCCAGCCGCTCCGCGGCATGTGGGATCTTCCCGGACCGGGGCACAAACCCGTGTCCCCTGCATCGGCAGGCGGACTCTCAACCACTGCGCCACCAGGGAAGCCCAGCCCCCGCCCTTTGAACTCAGAGAGTAACTATAATCTGCACAATTACCTGACAATGCGACAATCATGTGACTTAACTCTTGTCATTATTTGTACTTTAAGTTGCTTGCTCTTAGTTACCTTTCACATATTTATCCTCCCTTCCCAATTGCTGACCATGTTTCCTGAGGGTAGGGGTAAGGTCTTATATTCCTTTGTGTCCCTACCTCTCCAAGGCTCACCCTAAACCCAGCATGTGGTAGGAGTATTTTGTTTCTTCCTTATTTTTATGCTCCAAAATTCTGCTAATATCCATCTTCAAATGGTAAACCAAATGCAGAGCTACAGTGAATTTTCTCCTTACGTCAGCCCTCCTCTCCACCCCCCAGTATATTACACTGGGCCTTGGTTCACATTACCTTGAGTGGTAGGGAGGGCTTCTATGTAGGACTGAGGCCCCGTTCTTCCATCCAAGTGTGAATCCACAAATTGACAATGGTCTTCACCTCTTCCCCAACTGTCCCCAATGCTGTAGAATGTATCTGCGTAAAGGAATGCGATGAGTCACTGACTGCTCCAGAACTGCCGCGCTGGCTGAGGGATTTGCACAAGCTTTGAAGTGGGCACATGACTTCAGCTCTGTGTGTCGCACTTTCCATGTTTGAAAGATGGTGATAATGGCACTGGTTTCAAAGTGTTATAAGGATTCAGCAGGCTCGTGTGTGCTAAATACTTAGCAAGTGTTCATTAAATGGAAACTACTAATATTATAGGCATTTTCAGCCCGTAGATGGGAGACCCTTCTACTCTTTGGTTTAAAAACAAGGAGGAAACTCTGATAGGCAGAGAATGTATCATGAAATAATTATGAAAAGCATGAATACCTAGAAAAATAGAAGAAACTATTTTCGTACATAACTAGAAGTAGGGGGTGTGTCTGGAGCATGAGGCGCTGTCCTTGGTCCTGAACCAGAGCTGCACAGTAGGGCAAAGGTGTTTCTCTCAACCTTGGGATACCAGACATGGCTGTGTAGCCTCTCCCGGAGCCAAAGGACAGTGTGCAAGAGGGAAAAAAGAGCAGCAAGAAACGAACAGACTGGCTGTAGGGAGAGGCATGTACACGGAGAAGTTGCAAGGGTGGGGGATGGTTGGGGAGATTTTGACATTATCTAGAAATGATGAGCAGCAGCAAGAAACAAAACAACAAGAAACCTGACGTCTGACAAAATATAAACCAGCTGAGGGGAAGTTTTCTTTCTTTTTAAATGTATGTACTAGAAAAATTAAAAGTTGTGCAAATTTTGAAATACAAAACAATTTTGGGTAGGTGGGTGAGTTAAAACCAGCGGGGGAGAAATGGTACTTCGAAATGTTAGTATTCAAAGTAAATACTTATGTTATTCTTTGTTTTAATCCCCTACCATGATGAAAACAATGTAATTTTTGGACACAGAACAAATAGTGCACCTCATATATGTTTCACCATCCACATTGTTTCTCTGTAAAGTTGTTCCAATGGCAAAAATCGTAGGGGGTACTTCTCCTCAATACTTCCAGCTTACACTCATACCTTAAAGAAACTTAAAGGCCGTTTTTCTTCATTGTTAATGTTATGGGATTAACAACAAAGAAAAACGGCCTTTAAGTTTCTAAGAGAATTTTGGATTTCATTCCTAAAAAGTAGTAGATTTAAAATATATACATATATTCCTGGGTACCAATGTAAATACTAGTCACTCCAGAATAGAGCCTGCGAAACTGGCTTGCACTTGAGCCAGACTGAGATGTGATGGGTCCATACCTCAAATGCATTCTGATGCACCTGCTATGTCAAGTTAGCATCTGATAAACTAAAAGCTTTCCACACCTTCCCATAGCACAGCATCCCTAAAGACCTACCTTTCAGGTTATCACTGAGGTAGATCTTATACCGCAGTGAATTACAAAGAACGACTCCCACAAACTTTCTGTACCACGTCCGCTTCACATACTGTCGGCCGTGGCAGTCCGTGTAGCCAGGGTCATGTTTGAAAGCAAATGGGATCCAGATGGGCTCACCACCTGGACGACACACAGCACACCTTCTAAGTCATGGCGTTTCACAGTGTTTATTCTTGCACAAAATACCGGAGAATTTGATTTATTCAGTGGGACTTCCCCTTCTCTCAGGGCTTTTCTGAGCAGTTTTCCCACCTCCCAGTGCTCTCTCTCTCTCTCTGTCTGTCTTTTCTCTTCTTTCTTTGTACTGAAGTACAACTGGGGAGTTCCTTGTACCTGAATGCAGTTAACGTGTTTGCATTTCTATAAAGGATTCTCAGAGTAAGAAAAAGCCTAATTTAAGCCAAGGAACATAAGCTATGATGGCAAATTTGACCTTGCAGGGCACGTCACCCTACCTCCCCACCCCCAAGATCCCTCAGCACAGGCACCTCCTGTTCTTGTCACTCATAAGACCAGTCTTGAACTTAAGCAATAGGTCTTTCTTGGTTTATTTGAAAAACAAAGTAAAATTTTGTCGTACACTTAATGCATTTTGCTATCTTTTCAGCAATTTAAAATATTCAAAGGGGTTACGAAAATAAAGTTATCTATTTTCATAGATACTGGCCACCCATAAGAGTTTTTATAGATATTGGCTGCTATGGCCCTATTTAAAATTTTCCAGAACATGCTTTTCCCTAGATTAGGATGATGGGTGCAAAGAAACCATAGAAGTTGTCAGAAAATTACGAAAATACAAAAGCGGTTCAGCGCGTCTACTTGTAACCATAACAATCTCATATTCAATATTCAACTTGATTACTAGAATGTCAAGTTTATCAAGAAGAGAAACTTACCTGGTGGCCTCACAACAAGCAAAGGATTATCTGTAGAAGGAAAAATAAATAATTGACTTCACTATTACATCACAGCCATGCAACTGTTGAAATGGGTTTTTTTTTTTTTGTAATTAAAAGAACTACCCAAGCTAGAATAGATAAAGAAAGTGTAAGATTCATTTGACAGATGCCAAGACATTCCCTTAGTTTTTACTTTCTAGGCATTTCCTTTCAAAAAATACTCTTTTCTATTTATATTGTCTTGTTATTTATATAGATGGTGTGGGTCCTTGACGATAATATTTTGACATTGGGTACCACAAAATAATTCAATACTCATTATGTTTTAAAATGTGTCCATCTTGGAGAAACAGTTCAGCGGTCTCTTAAAAAAGTAAAAACACACACCTACCATGCAATCCATCCATTCTACTCTTGCGTATTTACTCAAGAGAAATGAAAGCATATGTCCTTAAAAATACTTGTACATGAATGCTCATGGCAGATTTATTTGTAATAGTCCAAAAGTAGGAACAATCCAATGTCTATTAACAGGTGAATAGATACAAACTGTGGCACATACAATGGAACACTGCTAAGTAATAAAAAAGAATGAACTACTTATAAATATGACAACATGGATGGATCTCTAAAGGATGCTACGTGAAAGGAGCCAGACGAAAGAACTCACACTGTATGATTCCGTTGATACAAAATTCTAGAAAATGCAAATGAATCCATAGTGACAGAAGGCCCATGAGTGGTTGCCTGAGAAGAGGGGAGAGGATGGGCACACGGGGAGGGAAGGGAGGGCTGGATTGTACAGCAGCAGGAAGAAACTGTCGGGGTGATGGAGCTGTGCACCAGCATGACTGCCGGGATGGCTCCAAGGGTATAAACATACCCCAAAACTTCCTCAGCTGTACATCTTGAGGATGAACAGTTTACTGTATGCCATTTCTACCTCAATATAGCTGTTTTAAAACATGTCTATATCTTAGCCCAAATAGTGCCACTTAATATGAAACTACATTATAAGGAATTCTGCTTTAGAAGAAGTTCATTTTTATAAAATACAGGCCAGGTAAACATGGGCCATCCTTTTTTTTTTTTTTTAATTATCACAGAGTAAAATTACTTTTTTAGGGTACACATCCTATGAATTTTTACCACACGTATAGACTCATGGAACTCCACCACGATCACACACAGAACATTTTCGTCCCCCCAGATCTGCTTTGTGCTGCCCCTTTGTACAGACCATTCATTCTGACATCATCTGCTATCTATAAAATAAAGTGACATACCATTAGCTGTAAGTGTAAATGCTTGTTTTACTCTCCTGCTCTTAGGAAATAATCTAACCAAATGGAAGCGACAGCCACGTTAGTGTGGAGCCGACCCAGCTGGGCTTCTGTAAGTGCCTGTCTTGGGACCATGGGTACCAACTCTCCAGCCTGGCCTCCTACACAGAAAGGCTGCCAACCCGGCACCTGCCACCATGGGGCAGCTCTGTGTGTACTGCCTCAGACCATGACCATGGGGACATTTCACTGAAGGGCTTGAGAGCGCTACACACCAGTATCCCAAAGTAGGGACATCCTCTGAGTGATATTGCTTGCAAGATGGACAGTATTTTAATTAGACCCTCCATGTTAAGTAAAGACATTTTCATCTCCTAGTAAAGGAAGCAACTTAAGAGATGTGACTAATTGAAAGAAGCAACGTACCCTCAGGTCACATGACATTTATGCTCTTCAGCTGTTTGCAATTAAAAAAACAAAAGGAATTTATCTCTGTAACTAAATCTCTACAGATAGATTCAAACTTATCTTTCTCACATGGTTGAAAACTAGATTTTTCCCCCCCTTTTCATTGGAACTTGACCTTTTCACTTCCCAGGCAGTTCCAATGAAGATTACTTTAAATTTTATTATCCAACTCTTAGCTCAGCAGAAAGAAAATCATGTTTATCTTATAAAATGACATCCAATATGAACTGATTAAAGAGAAGAGGATTTAACTTCTACAGTTTTTATTCTATTGTAGACATGATTTCAGACTATTTGTTTTTAAGAAAAGGAAAAAAACGAGGACATGAAGTCACCCATACCTGATTCTGTGACAAATGAGACCGAAGGGCTGATAGGTCCATAGCCGTGAGGATTTTTGGCTTGAACTTTAAAATAATACCTGAAATTGGAAGAAAACATATTTTGAAAGAGAACCTTGTTTAATTTTTGTGTAAAACACCCAAACTATTCAGCACCTCCTCTGTGGCAGGGTTTGAGTCCTGTTTTTCACAGATGCAGACACCGCTGCTATTTCTTCATGTTATTTCTAAACTTTCTCATTTTCGAATAACTTTTCAAAACAATACATGTGACTAATGGGAACAGAGGGGCATACTGGGCAAACAGGTCACTTAGGTTGTGTGTGTTATTCAGAGCATCAAGCGTTGAACTGCCCCGCGCAGGCCCGTCCTTGGATGCAATGGTCTCCTCTTGTCCCGTCTTGAGTTCTACTGACTGGAGGGGGAAGATGGAGCGGTGAAACGCTTACCAAGCAGAATTCCAATTGTAACCTAATTCTAATCACTGGACTGTGTGTGAAAAGGCAGGATGTTTGACAGTGTGAGGATGCAAACCCATTGTTGGCAGGGAGAAGGCTAAGCAGTGCTGAGGCCGGTCTCCTCAGGGGAACTAACACGACAACAATGTTCTGGGTGCAGGACGAGTGCTATGCTTGGCTCTGGAGCTGTAAAGTCACTCAGTTTCCAGCTTCTGTGCCTCGAGGAAAGAGAAGCAAGTCCGGGAAGGGGAAGAGGAAAAGGCCTGCAGAGGCTTTGCTGTGGATTAATCTTTTTCTTGGAACAGAGAATGTGCTAGAAAGCACACTGTCTGAATCAGCCTGTTCATCTAGAGGGAGAATGACAAGCAGGTAGATTGGGAGTCCCAGAGCATCTTACTTTGGACTCTGATGAGCTCTAGGACCAAACGTGGTGATGAGAAAATACTGGAAACCAACACAGTTAAGACCCACTCTACCTACCGCTCCTCTCCGTGTTGTCCTCCCCTCTGGGATTCCAGGTGTTATCTGTGCTCTCTTAGCCCCTAACTATCAACACTTCCAGGTAAAGAAGGTGGGTAAAAAAATCCCTGTGCGGGGAAGCTCTCCACCACTTCAGAGAGTTCAGAAGGAGTCTTGGTTTCCAGCTAGCAGAAGCTACACTTCAATGTTACAAAATCCTGTATTTGATTGTCGGACACACAGATCACATGCACTAATTAAGACACCCTAAATTTTTAAAAGGAGAATTATTTACATTTAGAGAGCAAAGGCATGTGTCCGCGGCACCTCTGCCCTGGCACCAAGCCTCCTGAGTTTCTGAGCTTCTGAGAACCTCAAGGGAGCCTCTGGTCTCACAGTTACACAGAGATATTTGACTTGGGGTTTGATTAAACAGAGAGCAAAGAAAAGCCCATTCGGTAAAATGAAGTCTTCCTTTAAGCTCTCCAAGAAAGTATATTCACATCTCATGTAGGACAGAATCCTTTTTTAAATGTCATTTTTTTATATAAAAGAGATATGCACAATTAAGAACACAGGAATCCCCAAATCTCAATTCACGCAGCATTCCGTGTTTCCTCAGTTGTGCGTGCTTTTAACTCAGCGGTCGTGGAGTTATTTAAGGCAGACTCTGCTGGCCGTTCAAGCGGCGGGTTGGGCATACATCAATGATAACAGTCCAACTTTACAGATACTTTTTTTTCCTTAAAAAAGTAGGAGGGCTTCCCTGGTGGCGCAGTGGTTGAGAGTCCGCCTGCCGATGCAGGGGATGCGGGTTCGTGCCCCGAGAGGCCCGCGTACTGCCAAAAAAAAAAAAGGAAATCGAAACCTAGAGAGTGACACTGATATTCAGAGGCTACAGGGGACCTTTCTGTTGAATATTTCTCAAGCCATCCCTGGAGCCACGCTGCTACCTCTTCCCCAGACCCACAGAGGGAAACACCCTGTGCATTTGAGGAGACGGCAGAGGGATGACCAATTGCCCGAGAGACTATTCCGATTTCTTGGTTGTATCCATTTTGTTTTACCACTGAAACCTACGTATTCTCCAAATCTACCCTCCTGTCCACACAATAATTCCAGTGCTCCGCAAAGCCCACGTGGCCCAGTTCTAAAGATGTATTTCCAGTTGAACTCGCCTAATATGTCAAAGTAAGTTTAAATATGCTGAGCTGAAAAACAACGTGGGATTATGAAAGGAGTAAAATTCCTATTTTCGAAAACCACATAAGACTTTTTCTACAGACTAAAATGTACATTTCATACCCTGAAGAGTCTCTGTCTCACCCAAGTAACAAAAGCAATCCATGCCTTGCCTTCTACAAGCTTCTGGCGCCTTCTTTCCAACAGCCTCCATGGTGACAAATCTTTGTACTTTAGGTATGGACTTACAATATGAAGATTACAGAAAGTGATTCAGGGCTGAGTTGGGTGAATAAGGTGGGCAATGCCCACTTAAACTTGTCAAAAAAGAAGATCCAGTTACAAAGAACCAAAGCCAGTTTTTACATCCTGTCTTCTCTTGGGCTGGACCGACTTCTGCGTCTCTTACGAGGACTCTGAAGGGGGTCCTGAGAAGCCCTGAGGACTGTGCAGAGGGTGGGGAGACGCAGCCCCTGTGGAATAAACACGTGGACACCCCAGTGAGCCCATCGGAGACGCCCTGTGTTAGGGGAAACGCGGGGAAAAATGAGCGTCCTTACATCGTGGCACGCTTCCCGGGCTGTAAAAGTTCAGCAGCTGTTGGGGGATTGGAGGAAGCCTCTGTAGCAGGAAGCACACGCCCCGCTTTCCAGCCGGCCCACTCCCTCCACAGGACGCGCGAACCACGGGGCAGAGGCGGCTGCTGCTCCCAGCCTGTCTATCAGGGCGCTCAGTGTGGGTGGACGCAGGACTTGAGCTTCAGGGGACACTAGGGCCCTCTGGGACCGGCTGGTCCAGCCTCCAGCCTCCTCTCCTCCCCATCCCCCCCCCCCCCCCCGCCCCCGACATCAGCCTCCTTCTCTTCCTTAAACCCACCGGCTTCCCAACACCCTTCCTGCCTGGAGCAACTTGACCTGCTCACCCACCTTCTCCAGGTGAAGTGCTGCTTATCTTACTCCCCATGGAACTCACCTGACTGCACGCTAACCCCCAAGCTCGGGCAAAAAGCCCCCTATCGTACCCTCAGAGCACAGTGTACTTCTCCCTCACAACACTGGCCGGGGAAGGTTCCTACTTATGCGTCTATAAGCTATCTGTCTCCACCAGGCTGTGTGAGCCACGAGGGGCCACAGTGTACTGTGCGCCCCTGCCCCACGTCCTCCCCACGCCTACTGCTCTCTCCGGTGTGCAGCCCGGTGCCTGGCCTGAGCAGACACTCAGTAAGCACTTACCGGTGGATCGCGGACACTCAGTCATACCTACTGAAAGAACGAATCAACCATCCTACATAACCGGGCCCTGATATTATTCACAACTCAGCACCAGCTTGGTACCAAAAGTTGCCGCAGGAACGCTGGACTGCGGAGGGTGCAGGGGACTGGGATTTGCAAGGAGCCGTGCGGCCAAACATCCCAAGGCCTCTTTCAGCTGATACTGAGGCTGTGCTGTAAGAACATTCACTCTGCCCACAATAAAAAAATGGGACGTTGACTTCGTTTTCTTTAGTTTTATTCTTTTTGCAATGAATCAACTTTTCGTTACTATCAGAGAAGAGCTAAGAAAAGTGCTCTCTCAGTTTCCTGTTTTTTATTTGCTGCATCTCAAAATTCATAACAGTTTATGAAAGCGCAGTCCAAGGGAGCCCAGGACATTAACAGGCCCTGAGGAAAGTTCTCCGCTAGTGCAGAAGTCTCTCAGTGCCCAAGGATATCGTCCAATTTCTATCCCTTTCAACACATTTCTGTTTAAGGAGAGTATTTTGTTCCAATCTCCTCTGTGTTCCTCTGACTCTATAAAAAAATGGGAGACCTTGGGTCCAAGTCACTTCACTTAGAACACTTTGCTATGGAAACACAGGGGCTTGACGTCACACGGCGTGCTAGAGCCATTCTACAGGCTTCAGAGAGCCGATCGCTAAATAGCAGGCGTTCCGCAGAGCCAGGGTAGCTCAGAATTGACCATGGTGGGAGGAATTGGCAAATACCATAAACCAGTTGTTATTGTTTTGATTTTTTTCCCCAGAGAGCCAGTCTACAAGCATACCACAGCTCGACCACTGTGTTCTTTCCTGATGGCTGTTACCAGCAAAACCAGATAGTATAAAAGAGGAAATGCACACTCATGCTGTTTGTACCCTCGAAGCAAGTTCTGCGTATTTCACGCTGGGGGCTCACTCTCAGATGGCCCTCTGGCTAGCGAGCCACTGCCCCGACTAGGTTACACGCTTCTTGTAACCGTTATTAATGTGTAAAATACATCTTTCTTGAATGATCTGAACTTGTACAGTATAGAGTCTGAGTAACTGCTGCTCCATCCATGTCACGTACAAAGCTTGCGTTGCCTAAGCCACCATGGGGTGAGTACAAACAGATCAATCCCCTTTCAGCACACAGAGCAACCTTTCCTTCCCCAATGGTGGGTAGCTTTAGTCTCCGGAAAATAGGGAACAAAATAGAAATACAATAAGCTAACAGTTACGGTGCCCATAGTGCTTTCCCCTAAGAAAAATACATGACATATGGTGAGCATTCATTGACAGTCTATGAGAGCTAACTAGAGAACTCAAAAGAAACCATAAAGACATTTTTGATTAATCCTTTTCTTTTCAACCTAAGGATATCCATGACCAGGCACATAGGTCTCGTTTTCTGTTTGTAAATGACTGACACCTCATACCTTGTGTTTGGCTTCAGGTTCTCAATGGGCAGGTGAGTTACTGATGAAGCTTGGGTGGACCACTTGTTCCTGATGAAGTCTTCATAGGATGCACTGTAAACCAAGTAACCTACAAGTGGAAAGGAGGCAGAACCCAATGAGCATCAAGGAACCACATCACACCAGAGGCATAACCCAGGGGAGGATGATGGGAAGGAAACAGTGGCGTGGAGGCAGCTCTGTGTGAGAAGTCAAGAAGGGGAGTGTGTTGGGTCAGATGGGATAGGACGCTGGTACCCACTGGTGAAACCAGATGACAAAATTAAAGACACTTCCTGATGACGAGCTGGTTCCCTACTTCTCTTCCATGTTCTCATCTCCCACATTCCCTGGCCTTCCTCATCTCCTTAGAACCGATAACATCTGTGAGCGCGCAGCAGAAGAAAGGAGCAGTGACCGCCACACAAGTATTTAAGAAGCTCCCGGTAAAGATATATACAATCGTCCTTCACGTGAAACGAAGAAACCGTGATGGTGAATGCCGTGTGTGTGTGTGTGTGTGTGTGTGTGTGTGTGTGTGTGTGTGTGTGTGTGTGTGTGTGGCTGAAAGACCCCAGACTCACGGTGGGTGATCTCCTCACCTACTGCTATCGGCTCTCCTTTAGTTTCTAGCTGTTGAATATCTCTGCCTGCCCTTGATCTCAATGTCTAGTGACAACAGTCAGGCAGCTCTTTTCTCTGCCTTATCTGCTGTTAATGGGCCTCAGCGGGTGGGCCCTCAGCCCTGACACCTGCCCAGCCTTCAAGGCTGCCTCGTTAGGCCAAGGGAAGCTCACGTCACAGCTTCACACATTCTTTACTTACGTTGGAAGGAAATCGTTGTCAAGTACTTTCTACGTGCCAAACATCATGCCGAATCCTTTGGATTAAGTCTTACTTCGATGAATTCTCCTGGTCCTAGTACATAGGTTTCCCTGCCCTCATTCTGACACGAGGAGACTGAGTCTTAGAGAGGGGGTAAAAAGCCGGTCCAAGTTCACATTCGTTCATTCATTCAACAAATATTTACTGCGTGCCGTCTATGTGTCAGACCCTGCACTACGTGCTGGAGGTCAAATGGCGACTCGTTTTATCTATAACTCCAGGAGCAGCAGGCCGGCAGACACACAGGATTACACAGCCGTGATGAGAACTGAGGAGCAGCCCACGTGCTGGGGGACAGGGGGCGGGCAGAGCTCCCCCAGGGCCCCCAAATGGGGCTGATGACTGAAGGAGGGGAAGCAGCTAAGATGCATGGTAGGAGGTGGAGTGGATTCCAGGTAGCGGGAATTCCTGGGCAAAGATGCTGAAGAGGGAGGAGCCAGGAGAAGGCGGAGCCTCCGAGTGGCAGGGTGGGAGGAGGGGCGACAAGAAATGAAGCTGAGGAAGCACAAAACGGAAAAAAAATGCAGGGCCCTTTGGTCACGAAGGCTTTTGCTTTTCATTCTAGAAGAAAGGGAACACACTGAAGGGGTGACACAATAAGACTGTCTTCAGCGCATCTCTCTGGTGCAAAACGGAGGACTGACACGGTGTGGGGCATGGATGGGATGGTCTAGCTAGACAGCTGTCACAATATCCAGGTGAGAGGCGGTGACAACTCAGGTTCCGTGGTGTTAATGGAGGGAAATGGATGCATGCAAGAGAAACCTGAAAGGTGAAGCTGACAGGATTTAGTGATGAACTGAATATGGAGGGGAAATAAAAGGAGATTTTAAGATGACTCCAAACCTTCAAGCTTGCAAAAAATGGGTGGAAAAGTGAGGGCTCCTCTGAGATAGGAAGCCCAGGTGAGCACGTCTGGGGCTCTGAAGGATCATGAGTTTGATTCTGGACACGCTGAGTCTGAGACGCTTTGGAGACATCCCAGTGACGATGTCAAGTAGACATGCTTTCACTGTTTGAGGCTCAGAGGAGAGGCGGGCTGGGCCTTGAGCTATAAACCAATGACTCCCCTCCCAGATGAATTAAAACCATGTGCGTGGGTAAAATCCTGGAGCGAGAGAACACAGAGTAAGAGGAAAAGAGAACTGAGGCCCAAGCCCTCGGCAAGTCCGACCTTCAGTGTTTGGTCAAAGAGGGTGAGCCTGCGAGGGAGACTCGGGTTGAGAGAATTGGATCGCAGGTCAAGGAGGAAAAGATCAATAGCATCAAAAGCATCTGAGAGGCAAACGACTTCACTTAGCAACCTGTTCTCTCTGACTGCCTCCATTAAGACCTATTCTGGTGATGGAAAGAGTGGATTAGAGTCACACAGCTAATTGCCGAGTGCACAGGGAGCAGAAGCAGAGGCACTGGGCTCTGAAGCCATTCCACGCTGCTTTCTGGAGGAATTCGTTCTTCTCTTTTTTCAACAAATATTTCATGGGGACCTGGGAAGGGTTGCTGCTCTCTCCACAGGGTTCCCTCCTCCTCTGAGGACAGCCGCATCAAGCCACACATGCTGCATATAACAAAGGCACATCCTCACACATGTGCCCGAGGAGCCCCGTTGTGACGGGTCTGCCCGGCTAATCCGCCTTGAAATCAACTCCATCAGAACCCTGTGCTTCGTCCCACATGCTACGCGGGTTTCTCTGCTTATCCTTGGGTCTGAATTTTTATAATGTGCTATCTGAGCACGTGTAACTCCTGCTTTCTCTGTTCTTATCAAAACCTGTCCTGAAAAACTCAGAGGCCATCATGTGGGTGATTTCCTATGGAGTCACTCCCGATGGCGTAACTGCCTCATTCATTGGGACTGATCAGGGAAAGCAACGGGTTGCAGGCCTACTCACTCTGCAGGAGTTTCATATCGTTTGGATACCACCTGGTTACATGTTGACTCAACCGCCTGTGCAAGAGAGTACAGCTGGTGGAAACCAGCAGAGCGCTCAATATCTCACGGAGCTACCAGGACCCAAATGCCCTGCAGTGGGCCCAGAAGTGTGATGTTCTGTTTGGGTCTAGGAGGTATCTGTGTATCCACTTTGCCTCGCTGTTCTACAGCGAAAAGAGCTGGTGGTTGATTCATTTGCTGATGAAGAGCTCCCACGATATTCTCTTTTAGCCTCTGGGGTCTAAACAGCCCTGCATATTGCAGGGCTGTCGTGCGCTGAACTATTCCACAGTAAACAGCTTCGCAGTATCAGCACAACCTTCTTTTGGGAGTGCCCGAATCCCTATAAATACTTCAGCTATGTTATCTATGCTCGTGGCATGAGTACTCGTGATTAGGGCACTGAGGTTTGGTTTAGGGTTAGGTGTAGGGTATGTGTTGATGAGATGACCTCAAAGTCTCCAGGAAGGCTTGGGATGTGAAGTTAACAAGAGCATGTGTTTCAGAAGCACGCACTCTATGGGATGATACAGGAACTGCTTCGGAGTTAAGCCCGGTGACATTTACCGGGAGTTCTCTGAAGGCTCCTCACGCGGCAGCCCTTGAGGCATGTCTAAGTCTAAGGTGGCTGGCGCTCTCATCCTGTATCCATCCTTCTGTTTTTCAGAAGCCCCGTGGCTCAGGGCACAGTGGTATATTTATTCTAAGTAACATCTGTTACGCAAGAGATCAAAAGCTAAATAGCTTAAGCTAAGGTTTTCCATTATTTTTTTTCTGTATGCTTACTTGCTTGCTTTTCAAAATTGCCATTCATAAAATCATATTCAGTTAATAAAAGGATTTTCTGGCTGCTTTGACTACAAGCTTTCCTCCTTCCGTTGATTTATTCGTTTTCTATTAGGAACATGCTGGACTTCACAGAAGCTGGCCTCTGCAGCCCATGCAGCTCACAGGCTGGGGGCGACCGTCACTTACAGTTAGACCAAGACTCCGCCCCCTCGATCTGTACCCTCGCTCTCCCCTGGCCCTTCCGCCTTACCCGGCACAATACCGAGGCACTCTTTCCTGTGTTCCTTATCCTGGTTTTTGGGCTGCTGTGCAAACTCCATTAGAAAAGTTGCTCTTTGGATGTGCTTGGATATTTTCTTATCATTTTAAGAGATAATGTTGGGGACATAAAGCAAAAGCACTAAAAATTTTGAATTCGATGAACCACGCTAACATAATAGTGACAGATAATATGTCAAACTCTGACTTAACGGCACCATCCCCAGTCCCGAGTCACACACACACACATATGTTCCTTCCTCTTATATAACTAACTGACCCAAAAAGAATCATTTGCAAAAGAAGGGTCTATTCAAAACAACATTAATTCTTTACTGTAGGAACTTATCTCAACAAATTTATCCTCAAATATATCCTTGGCAGAATCAAATGAACTCATGAACATCTCACAGGCCAAGACCTAGGAGGAGGAAGATCCCTGGGCACTTTGCCATCACATCTGGGGCCCATCTAAGGAATTCAGGGACACGGAGACTGGTTTGGAAGCACCCAGCAGACATGGAAAGAAGGGAAGAGGCTGTCACGACCCCAGGGTTGACTGTGACTCCGGGTAGCGCACAGTAGGAGCTCTTTCATCACCCATGCTGTGGGATCTCATCTTAGTGTGGCTCTGTGGACTCCCTGGCTATTTGCAGGATTACAGAGTATAAGAGATGGAACGACATTTTGCATAGGAGGAAAGCAAGGTCCAGAGAAATGAGGTAGGTAGCTCAAAGTCATAAAAACCAATTTGGGACTAGGATTCAGGACTTCTGACTTTCATCTAGTGCTCTTCATACTACCCCACAAGGCTTCCCATACTGCCTCTATTTCATCCTATTAAAAGAAGACATCTGCATTCATCCATCCAATTCATCATCCAGTTCACGCATCTGTCCATCCATTTAACCCATCCATCCATCCTCACATCCATCCATCATTCATTTATCCAATCCATCCGTTCATGTACCCATCCATCCTTACATCCATCCATCATTCATTTATCCAATCCATCCATTCATGTACCCATCCATCCTCACATCCATCCATCATTCATTTATCCAATCCATCCGTTCACGTACCCATCCATCCATCCACCCATCCATTTTCCATCTAACCACTCATCCATCATCCATCCATCCCTTATTGTCTGTATTTCCCACCTTCTGGTTGACAGGAACTCTGAGCATCTGCCTTGGACACACCTGTTATCATATCTCCCGGGGCGGATTTGTCCCAGTCCACAATGACAAATGAGTGGCAGCCTTCCACGGCGACCACAGTGATGTTGCGGGGGGCATGCTGAGGAGGCAGGTCACTCTTCTTCAGGTCGTTTGGAATGATTTCATCCAGGCTGTCCACTTGGAAGTGATCCAGAGCGTCAGTCAGGGAGCATGGGGCAGACGGGTCTTTATTTAGGTACGTCACGTAAGGAGCTGGAAAAGAACAAAGATACCCAGTCGGGTTGCTGAAGGCTTTCTCTGGAGGCAGAAACATGATGTCTGCTCCAGGAGCAGACCCCCTGATTCAGCCTCTTCCTACTAAGCATCCAGGGTCATCAGCCCTGATGCCAAACTCAGACGCGCATCCCTAGCTCTCTTGTATGGATCTATATATTTATATCTTTTAACATCATGGTGTCAAAAGAGCTTATCGCCCCATCAACGTCCATGATTCTGACCTCGGTGGTTTTGAAACATCTCTGAGCTACGATCTAGTATAACATAAGCCTGCAGCATTCTGCCATTCCTACGCCCCCAAACTTAGAAGGGTGTGAATCAGCCCAACCTAGAGTTCTCTCAACCTCAGTTCATTCCCTAGGCTGTCTTGGGACCAGAAAAAACCATACGCTGATCAAGATACACAGCCTTAGCCTCAGTTCTGGGTGGCCTTCCCTGGGACTTCAGGGACTCACAAAACTACCTGCAATGTCTGCACAGGCCAGGCCTGAATACCCTTCTACAACATTACCACTCAGGACGATAATAGCTACCTCACATTTATGGATAGGCTCAAGCTTTCTCTATACACGTGGTCTCAGTAGATACACGGGCCCCAGAATTAAGGTAGGACAAGAACTGATAACCCACACTCCAGCTGAGCCTACGGATGCTGACAGAGGCCCCCAGAGCAGCGGGCAAACAGAAGCTTTTCCCTCTAGTCCACAGCTCTTCTTATTACATATGCTCTAGAAGTTAGAAAATCCAAGGAATTGGATTTGAGCTTGATACATTCAAGACCCCCAAGTGCTCCCAAGTAACAATTTCTAGAACTTTCTAAACATTCCATTGCATCTTTTCGTACAGGTTCTCATTCTCAGTGGCTGTGAGGACTGAAAGCAATTTTTAGATCCCCTATATTCCAATACTCTGTATAAAATTAGGCCTTTCGAGCTTGTCCATGATCTCATCAGGAAGTTTGGGGGGGTCGTCTACTACGCTTTATAGAGTTATAGGCATATGAAAATAGCCAGACAATAGCAAGCCTTTCAGGCTTTTAAGAGTTCTTTGGAGCAGTTAATAATAGCACTGAAAGCATTTCTATTTCTGTCACGGAACTACAGAGAGAAAAGTCAGCACATTCGGGGGACTCAGCCAGGCTTCTGCGTGCCATGGACCAGCATTACCATTTGTCTCAGGACTCCTCCTTCTAATTAAGATTCTTAAAATTCAAAAAAAGAAAAAAAGAAAGCACTTCAAACAGATAACACACACACACACACACACACAAAGATTCTTGTTCTTCAAGTACGTGTGGTTCAGACACTCAATATTACATCTTGGCTGGCAAGAGTTGTTCTCTGCTGATGGCAGAACATTTGTTTTGGAAACAGAAAAGTGTGGTATTAGTTTAAGCTGTTGCCTGTCTCCACTCAGTAATAACTTATTGTTTTTCCACTTAGTAATATGTTAATCTGTCTTGTTAGCAAAGTTCATTAAGGGCATGGGAAAAGAAGGCTCCCAAAGGGAATGAAACACAGTTTAGTGAAACAGAATATCCTCCTGAAATTGTTTTAATAATTGAGAAAGAAGAATAGAATCAATTTCTAGGTCGCAAGTCCTTGAGGCTAACAAAAACTGTCGGAAATAAACTGAAGGGCAAACGAACCTATTTACAAAACAGAAGTTGAGTCTCAGATGCAGAAAACAAAATTGTGGTTACTGGGGGGAAGAAGAGGGAGGGATAAATTGGAAGACTGGGATTGACAAACACAGTACTATACAGAGAAAAGATAATAAGAACCTGTTGAATAAATAGCACAGGGAGCTCTAGTCAATACTCTGTAATGGCCTATATGGGAAAAGAATGTAAAAAAGAGTGGGAAAAAAAACTGAAGGAATGGGCTTCCCTGGTGACCACTAGTTAAGAATCCGCCTGCATATGCAGGGGACACGGGTTCGAGCCCTGGTCCGGGAAGATCCCACATGCCGCGGAGCAACTAAGCCCGTGCACTACAACTACTGAGCCTGCGCTCTACAGCCCGTGAGCCACAACTACTGAGCCCGTGAGCCACAATACTGAAGCCCGCACCTAGAGCCCATGCTCCGCAACAAGAGAAGCCACTGCAATGAGAAGCCCGCGCACCACAACTAGAGAAAGCCCGCGCGCTGCCATGAAGACCCAACGCAGCCAACAATAAATAAATTAATTTAAAAAAAAACTGAAGGAAAATAGCTTCAGCTCTTTGAAACTCTAAGTAGCTCAATTCAGTAAACTGCTCATCTTTTAGGAAGAAGTTAATGAAGTACAGGCAAGGCCTAGTGGAAGTCTCATCTCAGAAAAGGTGGCTACAGTAAAAATACTCATATTCCCTGGACTGCTGATTATCGAAAGTGTTCCTTCCTCTTTGTCCACACAAGGCAGCCTCTCTGAACTCTATTCTGTCGGATCCCAAACGTTCTCCTGCATTCATCCCCCCTCCCGACTTCTGCAGAAAGCAAGCTCATGTGCATCTAAGCAGGAATGACTCGCTGAATCAGCCCAAATGGAAAATTCATCCGGGAAAATAAGCCACCGCTGCAAGTGCGCGGCCTTGGCCAGTCCAAGGGATCAGCTGTGCTCTTCTTCAAGGAACGAAAGTTAAAACCCACGGCTCTCTGATTCAGGAAGTTCTATTTACCAACAAATCGCTTCTTTCCAGCCAGATCGAACTCTTCTTCAGGGTAGGAACTGATGGAGCCTTCCGGGGGGATGACAGCAGGAGTGGCAGCAGGGGTGGAGGGCTTGGTGGTGGCCGGCAGCCTTGAGGTCTCAACTTCATAATCTGAAACGATGCGATGGTTTTGTAATTGGGCACTTCCAGAAAAGGGGCACCGTGTACCCTCAGAAGAGACCTTCTTAAGACTGAGCTCTACACAGAAGCACGTGCGCGCACGCACCCCACCGCTCCGTGGAATAAACGCTATGCCTGAACAGAATGTGATGCTAACAAAACAGTATCTCCTCCCACTTCAGTCCTCCCGGAAAAGCAGCTCCTGGTGAAAGAAAGGAAGGAAGAAAAGAAACACGATGACCAGAAAAATGAGATTTTTAGAATCTAAGCTGGACAGAAACTTAGAATTCACCCAGTTTTGCAGGCTCCTGTTACTGGTCCAAGACCATTCTCTGCCTAAATAATTTTCCCTTTTAAAGCCATAAAAAATTCACACGAGAAAAGAAACTTGATTTTTTTAAAAATTTATCTTCTGTGTATGGGCTTTTCTCTGGGGAGGGGTATAGGGTTAATCCTATTCAGAGAACTAATCCGTTAACAAAAAAGAAAACTCTGCTCCCTTTCAACAGCTCCAAACCATAAGAAAGGTGCTATTTTCAAAGATGCTAAGAAAGCTTCCTTTGCTTTCTCACATCTGCTGTTTTTCTTTTAAGTCCATTTTTTTTTTTTTAAACTGGGGGATTAAACCACTACATGGAACGATCGTGATGGCATCAAAGGTGACATTATTCCCACATTCGTGATTTAAGAGTCTTGGAACTACAGACAGCAGCAGACAGGCAGAGCACAAAAGTGGGGACAGACATCCCGAGTGTCAAAGGCCAGCACTGGGGTGGGGACAAGATTTCCACGTGAATTCCTTCAATTTCGGAGGCAACTTACAAAACACACAGAACCATCGCAGGGTCGTAAGCACAATGACAGGATTAGTTACCATTGATGGAGTGAGTGTTCCAGGTGCCATGCAAGGCGTGTGTATTCTTTATCTTAGAAACTTACCTTGACATGAAAACATGCTATGATAAAAAAAAAAAAGAATCAGCACATCTAGAGCACTGCATTTTTTTATGTAATTAGAAAAGGAGAGGAAGGAAGGAATGAGAATGGGAAGAGTCAAGGCTGGAGGCCGAGACCTGGTTAAACCACGTCATTTTCCTAACGGTATGGATGGGGGACAGGAAGGCTCAGAATGAAGCAGCTCCAGGATCTCTAGAGGAAGGAGGGGCTGAGAGGGAGGGAAAGGGGGGCTCAGGGAACTGGTCTGCAAGCTGCATCTGTGTATCAAGAACACTGTTTTCCTTTAGGTTAACCTGTATTGGGGGGTAGCCTGGAGGGGGACGGTATAACCACCCTTCCCTAAGCATTGCCACCCACCCCTGAGTTCCGAAGGAAACGGAACTTGAAGTCATCCACTTAGTCATTAAAATAAGATTCTCCCATCAGAAAAGTATGCAAATAATGTGTTTAAAAACATTAGTACCATCATCATAGATCACGTACGCCTCTTCCGTGGGCACTGCCGTGTCGGTCTCCAATCCTGAGAACTCATCTAGTGAAGGAGGAGAGGGGAAGGGTCAGCAAACGCCCCAGGGTTTCTTCTCAGCATCACGCCGAGGACACAGTGATCCAGCCCCATGATGGTTCCAGGGGAGTAAGCGCCCCCTGCCAGGGGCTCCTCAGCTTCCTCAGAAGGAAGGGAGCTGGAACCCAGATTTTCTCTCCTTTGTACTCAGAAAAGGGCACTGGGGCGCCCTCAAGGATCGAAACAAAGATGCCTCCCCAGCATCCCCGACCAGCTCAAGGGGCTGTTTCTGACCTTCCTCCCACCTCTGCGGCGCCCAGGCTCCCCCGGCCCAGGATGTTGCAGGCCTGAGAACAGGCATTCTGGGAGAGCAGAGAGTGGCAGCTGGTACCCAGGATGGGGACAAAACTCCTTCTTCCGGGAGCTCCTTTGTTCATGGCACCCTCATTCTCTCCAACCCCTGGATCCTGCCACTCACATGTTCCAGAAGCAGGGTGACCTCCTGCCTCTCCTCTTTCCCAATCTGGCTTCACTGCCCCTCTAAGCTCCCACCCTCTCTCACCGACTCAGCAGATAAATCTGTACTGATTAGACTTCTTAACTTGCATATGAAGTTTGGAAATAATATTCCAATGACTACAAACTTCTTTACAAACGGGTAGGGCTTTATTTACAAAACCACGAGATCCATTATGACTACAAAATTATCCTCTAAATGCAATTAATAGACTTTTATATGTGATTTTTTGATGTCTTCCAGAAAGCCCTAATTATAAGAACCATTGTTAAAATGACTATTATCAATGACTGAACTGATATCATGAGCATGGATGACAACTTGGTTAAGAAAGGTGAGTGAAAGCAAAAACCACATTTTTTGCGTCCACCATCTGGGTCCTTTCAGCGGAAGCTTTTTTGAGAAGGTGGGAGGAGATCGATATATTACTTCTCGACCTGTGGGAGGAAAACGCAGCTGCAAAAAGGAGACCGTTTCTTTGTAGCCGGTAAGATCTTGAGGCACCTTAAAAATTCAGAGGAATTCCTTTCTTCCTTTTGACCTGAAGCCACAGCAATTATACGGAACTCTCAATTCAAGGCACACTTAAAAGGCAGAGGGGGTGTGAGGGGACAGCAAGCAGGAACTAGGATTTATCACTTGCCTTCTGGGCATCAGGCACTGTCACATATATATTGTTCGAGTTAATCCTCACATAAGATAAATGGCGTTCATTATACCCACTTCTCATCCAAGGACACCAAGGATTTATAACATGCCTGGAGTCACACAGCTGGTAAAGGATAAAGCGCTGAAACAGACTTGGACTTGAAGTCCTCGGCTCCAAAGACTACGTTCTTTATACTTCGTCACTGCTGCCACTGTTTAAAAGTTGGACTAACCGATCTTTTGCTTGTAAACCTTAAGGCACTTTATTAGAATCGTCATTCCGCAGCATAATGAAAGGGGAATTGAACTAGAAAGTATACCGACGCCCTTCACTCAAAATATTACAGGCACCAAGTTTGAATGGTTTTCTTGCTAGGAAATCACTGATCATTCCTGAGAGATACACCAATGTAATCATTCTACTAGCCTTGTCTGAGCCTACTTTGAATAACTTCAGGAGTGCGACGCTGCCGAAACAAACTCCACCAGCCAAGAGGACAGTGGCGACCTTGCCTCGCCTGTCTGGCCCCTCTGCGATGAAAAGCCCCGCATACACCTGAGGCCCGTGACACGCCCCCCACCTGCCTCACCATGGAGGTGGTGACGCTGGGGATGTTCTGACAGGGCCAACGAAAGTCAGCAAAGAGAAGTTGTAAATGATCTGCCTTTCAGGATGCGCATTTCGAGAAAAATGATTAGACGCGATGTTTTTTTAGGTCATTCCAATGTCAATATGTCTGGATCCAAGAGGAATGACTTCTGGGCTGGTTTCAATTAGACAGTTTTCAGGTTGACACCACCTAACGTTTGGAGTTACCTGGCTCTTGTGTCCCAGAAACCATCTTCCTCCCTGTGTCCATTTAACTTTCAAGAATGTAGTCTTGTTTCACCTCATTATCAGCTCAGGTTCATTTCCTTTCATTATTATTCTTGCTCAGGTCAAAATGAATAAACTGTACAATGTTTGCATCCCGGAGTGAACGAGAAAAGGAGAAACTATAGGGTTTCTTTCATGGATTCCTGATACTAAATACAATTCCTTGAGGAGCTGAAACACTCTGGTCCAGCACCAGGCCACAGAAACGATGCCTTTCACCTGCGAACTTGGATCACTTCTTGAGATGAGTGACAGTTAAGTCTCTGGCAAAAGTAAACATCCTACTGAGTGATTTAGTGCTCCTTTTTTTGTTTTAAGACCAAATAAAGTCAGGCATAATTTTTCTAAAAGAGCACCATCTTGATTCCAAGTAGAAGAAACTTGCAGATGTGATGAAATAGTTTTACAATTTTGGGGGAAAAGCTGACCCTCAGAATTTGCCCCACCTGAATGCCATCTTGAAGCATTTGGAGCTACATAAAACTGGATGTTTTATAAGCCAACCCAGAATCAATGTCAAAAGCTTCCACCTCTTCATATAAAAGTAGGTGCCAGCCACCAACCATGTGGTACTCAAGGTTATTTTCTTGAGTAGTTTATCCAAACAGTCATGAAAAAAATGAGCGTAAAATGTTCGGGTCTTAGCTCCAGAGATATTTTTTTTAAACTATAAAAAAGATTCTCATTAGAAGTTTAGAGAGAAGGTAAATTCCAGCCGTTTGAAACCCAAGGATATTTGCAAATTATTTGGTTGAATTTGAAGTGAATTTTCAAGTGAATTTTCAATTCCAGCTCAAGTGAAATTTTCAATTTCCAGCTCAAGTGAATTTTCAATTTCCAGCTCAAGTGAATTTTCAATTATTGTTTGTATTTTCTGTCTCAAGAGTGAGCTGTGGCAGGAGGGAACTGTTTTCCACGATGCCTGATGGTCTTCTAAAACATGCACCAAGGTCATGTTACAAATTGTTGAAGACGTTCAGCTGGCTCGTAACATTTCCAGACACACACGATACCATCCGATCCGCTGTCGAACGGAACCTGAAAAACAAGGATCGCTGGTAAAAGACTTCTCAGTAGAAAACAGAGAATGCCTATGGCTTGGGGTATGGTGTAGATATCCAAAGCTGCATAATTAGGTACCATGAGGAATCTGAGATGAAGCAGAGGATGCTATCTCTACTGCAAGGAGTTTATTATTTAATAGAGAAGTCATAGCAAGCAAAAAAGTGTGTGTGTGTGTGTGCGTGTGTGTGTGTGTGTAAGAGAGAGAAAGAACACCAATACGCTGGAAACAAGCATATCATATGCATCTATGCTTACAGGAATATGCAAACAATATGGCCTCTATAACAAATGCTTAAATTACTGGAATGATTTAATGACACAAGGTTATTCCCAAAACACTATTTTAAAGCAGTGTTTTCAAGGGAAAGAGGGGCAGGATTTAACCAGGGGAGCCGAGACTAAGAGACGTGAAAAGATGATTTTAAAATTGGAGGGCTAGAAACAAAATGCTAGCACTTTGCCAATGGAAGATAATGACAAATGGTCGGCTATATGGGGGTTGAAGAGGGGACTCTTGGAAGGGGAGGTATTCTCTCAGGGATCACAACACAGGTTCTAAATCATCATCCCTACAACAGCAATTTCAGGTCACTAGGTTGCAAAGTGCCATGGCCAAAATTTGCTTGGTAAATAAATATTGGTTGTATGCACATGGAGCCCCAGCACTTGTGGGTGTACATTATAAACTGAACTACAGTCGTCCCTAGATATACACTGGGACTTGGTCCAGGAGCCCCTGTGAATACCAAAATCTGTGGATGCTCAAGTCCTTTTTATAAAATAAAGTAGTACAAGGAATCCAAGTTTGGTTGAATCCGTGGATGTGAAACCCGCGGTACAGAGGGCCCACTGTACACCGAACACAACAAAAAAAGTACTGGAGAGAAAACACGAACACGAGAGCAGGGCAAGAGGCAGAGAGACACGGTACAGGTGGTACTGGGAGTGAAGGGTGAGGGGGAGAGTTGGGACCGTCGCTCCGCTGACATCAGCATCTGTCCTGAGTCTCACTGTCCCATTTACAGGATGTGTTTTTGCAGGTCGAGGCCACTGGAACGTGTTCAACTCAGAAATGGCAAACTCTACTGTACTTTATAGATAATACAGAGGGTTTTTGTGAACAATTTTGACTGTGATTTTCTAATTACAAGCCGTCTTTAGAAGCCAATTCCCCCTTAAGGTGCTCCCTTCCACCTCTACCTCTCTCCAGGATTAGCCCTGACAGTTGCGTTCCAGTGGTGGATGAAGCGCGGACTGTGCTTCCTATTTCTGAGGCAAGCGCAGTGCTTGGCTGTGTCACATTCAAGGAATGTGTGTCGAGCTGCACATCTGGGTAGGAGGCACAGGGAGGCTGGTGTAAGGAAGGCCAGTAAGGAGGAATCATTTGAGTGTTGGGCCAATAGGGTCAGCCTAGCAATGGAGGTATGAAGTCTAAGAAATGTGACAGAGGAAGAATCGGTGGGAACTGATGAGACCTGACAACAGAGATGAGAGAACCAAAGGAGACACGAGACACCAAAGCCTCAGGCCTGCAGAAACGGATCTTTATCCCATCTTGCTCTGCCGTAAACAACTTGGTTTCCTAATGAGAGGGAGCTGTTTCTATCTACTGTAATTTCAGGTAGATTGTGCATTAGATTGTGAGGTTTCAGAGGCACAGCTACGTCACCGACTTTTCTGTGTTTCCCACAGAACCCAACCCATGTGGAGTAGATGATTAATGATCATTTGCTGACATTATTTTCCAAAATTATGAATGAAGCCAGAAAAACAAAAACAAGAGCTACTCCATCCTCTTCAAATTACCACACGGGCTTTCTCATAATGAAATCACTGTACAATGATAAAGAAACATTTATCAAATGAATTCCCTAAATCAGGGTTTATCTAGACACAAGACTTAATCATGCTCACTTTCAATTTCAGAACGTATACACAGAAAGTATAAAAAATAGCTATGTCAACATCATTAGTTATTAGGGAACTACGAATCTAAACCACAATGAGGTACCACTTCACACCCGCTGTGAATGAAAAAGACAGATAATAACAGGTGTTGGTGAAGATGGAGAGAAACTGGACACCTCATACATTACTGGTGGGAATAAAAATGGTGCAGCTGCTATGGAAAACAGTTTGGTTGTTCCTCAAAAAGCTAAACAGAGAGTTACCATTCGACACAGCAACTCTACACAAGAGAATTAAAACCAGGAATTCAAAAAAAAAAAACAAACCTGTACGTGAATGTTCATAGCGGCACTAGTCATAATAGACAAAAGGTGTTAACCCAAATGTCCATCAACTGGTAAATGGACAAAATGTGGTCTCTCCACACAATGGAATATTAATCAGCAATAAAAGGAATGAAGTACAGACATGTTCTACAATGTGGAGGAAACCTGAAAACAAATTATGCTAATTGAAAGAAGCCAGACACAAAAGGACACATTTCACATGATTCCATTTACATGAAATGTCCAGAACAGGCAACTATAGAGGCAGAAAGTAGATGAGTGGTTTCCCGGAGTTGGGAGGAGCAGAGAATGGGGAGTGACTACTAATGAGTCTAGGGTTCGTTTTGGAGGGTGATGAAGATGTTCTGGAATTTGATAGTGGTGCTTGTTGCACAGCTCTATGAATCTGCTAAAAACTGTACACTTTAAAAGGGAGAACTTGATGGTATGTGATTTCTGTCTCGAGAAAGCTATTATTAAAGATTTTTTTTTTTTTTTTTGCGGTACGCGAGGCCTCTCACTGTTGTGGCCTCTCCCGTTGTGGAGCACAGGCTCTGGACACGCAGGCTCAGCGGCCATGGCTCACGGGCCCAGCCGCTCCGTGGCACGTGGGATCTTCCCGGACCGGGGCACGAACCCATGTCCCCTGCATGGGCAGGCGGACTCTCAACCACTGCGCCACCAGGGAAGCCCAAGGATGTTTTTTAATAAAAACAACTATGATTGGAAATGATACTAGGAAGAAAATGTTTAATAAAGTTGTTAGTGGAGCAGCAGAAATAAACAAGGAAGGTAAGCCATACAGAAGTATTTTTAAAATCATAAATTATAGTACATTATGATATTGTTTGAGGATGATAGGTTGCTCTCCCCAAATTTAATTGCTTTTCCAAGACTTTGTACTTATTTTCGAAATGCTGTCTAGAGGTAAATTGTTACTTTTTTTTTTTTTTTTACTACCATTGCATTTCTTTTTTATTTCTTTTTCTTTTTTTATTTTTATTGGAGTCTAGTTGCTTTTAGAGATAAATTATTATTAACACTTGGACACTAATTTGGCTTGGGCTAGGCTATCAGACGAATGGACAGGAGTGAAGTAAAAAATACACATCTCTAGCATCATCTGCAAAGAAAAGAAGAAACAAAAATACCAAGAAAAATATTGACCTTCATGCCAACTAAAAAGCCCCAAAATACAACGGAAATGCAAAGAACATGCAATAAAGCCTACATCAGAGGAGACAAAAGAAAATGTGAAATATTAATAATAGTAGTAGTAGTAATTAGAACCAAATCCAAAATAGTCACTCTTCTGTTTACAACCAATTATTAAACAAATATCTGTTCTAATTATACTTCAATTAAAAAAATGAAACACATCAACGTACGCAGAAGTAAGGAAGATACATAATATTTTCATACCGGAAACCCAAAGGTAAATTCCAATTTGCACTCACTGGGTTAGCTGGTAGTGTGAGAATTTTCTTCCCAATCGTCCTCTTCTTCAGTGTGTTCCTTGTTCTTTGGTGTGAATTTTTCAGATATGTCAAATGTTCCTGTTTCTTCAGAACTTGTCCATGGAAAGACTAACTTCAAACAGAATTCCCAGTTTGGAGACAGCATTCATGTTCAAACTGATTGGGTTTATCAGGTCAATGATGCTATGTAAGAATTCGGGGCATGAGTGTGATTTCCTGAAATGAAGGGTCTTCACTCTGCGTTAGCTTAAAAAGACAGAAGCTTTACAGCCTGCATTGCAATTCATTTCAACCCGAGGGAAGGGGGCGAATTTGCCTTCTCGAGCCTGAGGCAAATACAGGATGACAGAGCAGGGGCGCAGGACAGCCCTGGCTGGGTGTCCCAGAGCAGGGAAAGGGCTCAGTCTTAGCCAGTGGACGGCCCCTGCTGCCACGCAAGGATAAGCATTTTCCAAAGGGACTGCTGATCAAACATGCTTGGGAAATGCTACTTTACTTGAAAATTCACAATGAGACTATTCAACAGTTAGAGTCCAACAGTAAGAAATTCCTTTAACCTTGTTTACATCACACAGGTAATCACAGAACCTTTTTTAAAAAATCACTATATAATAATAATAATTATTATATTTTAATTATTATTATAACAAGTACTAATCTACTAATATCCAGTGGGACACACTTTGGGAAGCACACTGGTCCAAACTAACAATGTCCCATGTTTCTGCCAGATTTTTGACTTGGGTGGTGACAAAGGTTGCCAGATAAAACAGAGGATGCCTACCTAGATTTGAATTGTAGAGAAGCTTTCATATAAGCACGTCCCACGCAATATTTTTGTTTGCTGAGTCTGACCATCCTAGTTGTGACACAGCGCGGTCAGTAAACCCCGTGAGCTATAAGTGCCTGCAGCTGCCTCTCCACTGTGCAACCCCACTCACCTCCCCGCTGTCTCTGCGGCCCTAGTCGGCAATGCAGCGCGCCATCGCATGAGTTACCGGCACAACGAAGACGGTTACCTTCCTCGGGGTGGCACTCCGGGATCCCATCTGAGCCCACGACGAGGTTGCCATCCTCATCATGTCGCTCCAGGGTCCCGGGGCGACAGGTGGGGATGCGAGCGGCGGGCTCGGGGGCGGTGGTAGTGGTGGTTGACTGCGTAGTGGTTCGGGTGGTCGCTGGGAGCGTGGTGCTGGTCGTGGTGGGCTGAGGGGGCGTGGTGGTCGGGGGTCGTGTGCTGGCGGTGGAGGAACTGGTGGTTGTCTTGACGACCCCCAAGCCCACCAGGGGCTTCCCTCCGAGGCTCAAAATGGGCTTATCCTGGGGACTGGCCAAGGGTTTGCCATATCGCCCCTGCCCGAAGAGGGGGAGGCCATCGGGGCTCACCACGGGGGTCCCTCCCAGATCTGAAACAAAAATCAAACAAAATCTGTGCAACAAGGTGAAAGGACACAGGGAAAGCAAAAAGCAAGTGGAAAATGTCTTCTCAGAGGCTTCTATTTTCATCAGTAAAAGGCAAAGAAATAATTAAAGGGACATCAGGTGAGGGAGCAGTATCTGCTGCTATCCAGAAATTTCTAGGCTATTTATATTATCCATTACTCCGTACTACCTTATATAAATATATAAATATTTCATTGTTATGCCCCATTACCTGCAATAACTCGAAGTCTCCAGTAAGGAAAGTAATTCTTTCCCCTTCTTCATTCCTACCCTTAAAGACTTCAGTGTTACTGTGGACAGTAAGGTGGCAAACTTATTCTATAAAGGGCCAGAGAGTAAGTATTTTAAGCTTTATGACGCCACTACTCAACCTTGCCACTACAGGGCAAAAAAGCCACGGACAGTACACCAACAAAGGCATGTTTCCATGCTCCACTGAAACTTTGTGTGTGGATAGTGAAATGTGAATTTAATATAAGATTCACATGTCACAAATGTTATCATTCCAGGATTTTTTGGCAGTCATTTAAAAATGTAAAAACGATTCTGAGCTCCCAGGCTATAGAACAACAGGCAGCAGACAGGGTGTGGCTTCAGAAGCTGCTTTGCTGACTCCTGCTCTCGGCTGCCCAATCCCAAGAATGAAGTCAAGAGCCACCTTTTCCAGAGGGTGGAGAGTCTGTAAGAAGACAGTTGGATCAGGGAAGAAGCTAAGTTCTGCCCCCTTCTGAGGCACCACCTCTCCACATGGCTCAAGGGCCCCCATTAAAAATGAGTAGGGGGCTTCCCAGGTGGCGCAGTGGTTGGGAGTCCGCCTGCCGATGCAGGGGACACGGGTTCGTGCCCCGGTCCGGGAAGATCCCACGTGCCGCGGAGCAGCTGGGCCTGTGAGCCGTGGTCGCTGAGCCTGCGCGTCCGGAGCCTGTGCTCCGCAGCGGGAGAGGCCACAACAGTGAGAGGCCCGCGTACCGCAAAAAATAAAAAAAATTTTTAAAAAATGAGTAGGAGGAGAAAGAGAGAAGTTGTCCCTCTACAGCTAAGTCAGGACACTGTTGCTCCTTAAAAAACACTCTCACTTACCCACAATGGTTCGACCATCTCCTCCTAGTTTAACTCGAAGGGGATTTCCTTGTGAATCTTGGAGGTGCCTTCCTTCTCCGTTCAATACTAACCCACGATCAAGATCCACGACCTAAATCCATGACACAGATTAAAAGATATATTGAACATTTCAAAATGTTCACCTTAATCCAACTGCATGAACATATGTGAATAGGAAACATTATTTTGTCAGCATCATTCATAAGGTTTAATAAGGATAAAGTACGAAACAGTCACATTTCATATTATAATTGCTTATCTATATAATATGTAAATTGTTTTAAGTTTCTCAAATATTCAAAAGATGTTCAAAATGCTTTTACCCTTTAATATGTTGTAGTATGTAAAAAGTAGGAAACAACCTAAGTGTTCATCAACAGAGGAAAGAGATTAAATAAATTATGGCCCATCCATCCAGTGAAATACTATGCAGCCCATGAAAAGGATTTGGAAATTCTATATTTATTGACATATCCTGATGCAGACTTAGATTATAGGACTGATTATGTTGCAAAACTAAAATATATTCATTTGTGTATATAAACTTAAAAGCGCAGAGAGAAAATTCTGGACAGATTATATCCCAAACTGTTAACAGGGGTTATTTCTAAGAAATGGTTTGGGATATGTATTATCTTTTCCATATATTTCTGAATTGTTTTAACTTCTTGCCATGAACATGACATGTTTCTATTTAGCTGTGAGTGTTAAAAATCAAAGTTGCTATAACAAAACCAATTTAATTTGTAATTAAGTTGCCTAATACAGTATGCATGCAAAATGTTCATATTCTAAGGAATTATAAAACTTGAACAAAAGGTATTATTACCTCTGTTAAGAAACAACTCATGCTCTACACTGTTGGTTCTCCAAGTGTGGTCCTGGACCAGCTGCCCCAGCCTCACCTGGGAACTTGTCGGATATGAGAATTACCTGGCCCTACCCAGACCGCACTGGCAAGCCCCCCAGGGATTCCGATGCTCACCAATGTTTGAAAACCATGACTCTGCACAATCAGGCCATTGGAGGAGCCCCTGCAAGCAGGCCACTTTGTTGGGTGCTGTCTCAGTAATTAAAATAAAACTTATTTATATAAACCCTCTTTTTGAAATCTACTCCACACCGTTTCAATTCAAAATTGTTTACAATGACGCTTCGCTTTAATATGCATTCTTCCTTCCATAAATTTCTGTTCCTTTGAGAAATGATAAAATGGATCTTTAGGTCACCTGTGACTGAAAATTCTTCGAAGTTCTTCAGTACGTTTTCCTAAACCTTATTGTTTTAAATGGGAAGTTTTGACTGGGAATTCTACTATAAATAATTTTTTGACTCTCTGAAAAAATATTTTAAAACTCTGAACATTGGAAGGTGTTCTGCCTGTCACCTCCAACCCACCAAAAACTCCTAAACATTTATCTTAACCCCACGAAGTTAAAGTCATTTAGCTTAAACATACATAAAGCGCTAATACTTATTTTTTATTTTGGTCAAATTGTTGGAAGATTCAAAAGGTGATCTGATTAAAAACTGCCTATTTGATTCCGGGAGTTTTGGTTTGTTCAATTGTTTTTACCCTGCTTCCTTTTACAAAGGATTTGAGACAATTTACAGAAAATATGTATACTCTTTAATCGAACAATAACAAGAAGTAAAATAAAGCTATCAGGCAGGAGTGGGAAAACAGAAGTTCATCTGAGAGGCTGGGCCTCAGGTTTTCTGTAACTGTTTGGCCCAAACATTTGTGTGACCTTCCTAACCTATCAAGGCAAATGGGAACAAAGGCCCAGGTCTGACCTAATTAGTTATGAGAAGAAAGCAAACTCCTTACTCAGGAGAATCGGGGATTTTTCTGAGCACTGGAAGAAACAATATAGTATAAGTATATCGACACACAAGTGGTTAAAACTAGAGAAGAAAAAAAAAGACCGCTTCGTTTTTTATTATACAGTGCCCACCATTTTTCTCTTCCCAACAGCATGAAAATAACCGGTATGTGTAAAGAAGTTTACCCTACCCACTTTGTTCCTTGAGGACCATTGATAATTCTTTGTCCACTTGGTTTTCCATTACTACCAGGAAGTACTCTCCCTTCTGCATTTGGTCTTCCATTATAACCTACACAGTACAAAAAAAAAAAAAAAAAAAAAAAAAAACAAACAAAAAAAACAACAAAAAACAAACCAAAACAGAAACAAAAAAAAAATCCAACAACAGAACCTGGTAAATTCAACATTCCTGGAAGGTTGGCTTCATACCAAACTATATCTAGTAACACATCTTTTCAAACAGGAACACTAAACAGAGTTTTAAACCAATAGCTCAAATATATTAGATAATGATAGTCTTAAATTGTGACTTGTACATGACACATATGAATGCCTATGAAAAGTGTGGTAAAGTCACAGTTTTCTGACATTACTGGGGGAATAAGTGTGTTCAGCATAAGTAAATTTGCCAGATAAGGCTTAAGACCTTAAAGCTAGTAGCTGTAGCTTTATTTTAGCCAGTTGGAAGGTAGAGGGAAGGAGAGTCGGAACGATGGGGAAAATTCTCTCTCAAGTGTACGAGATGCTGTCCTGCTCTCCTCCACAGATTATACTTAACACGCCCACTATTTCTAGCTGACTTGGGTCCCGATCATCAGTTGCAGAGCATAAACCCAGAGCTGACTCAAAGCTTGACTTCAGTGGGGCTGCTTGAGAAGTATTTGTTCAGAGAGGAAGTGGCAGGCCCAGCTGGCTGGCCTTAGCTGCTGTCTGTCTGCTCCTGGCACCTGCCCTCTCTCTTCACCTCACACCCTTTCTGATCAGCTGCAGTTTGGTTGAGGCCTCCACTGGGAGCCTTCTGCTCCAGGCTGGCCCACCAGATAAAGTGCTTGGGCTTCCTGACAGCTATCTGCAGGTCAGAGACATTTCTCTCGCTCAAATAGTTAACGAAAAATTAAAATTTATTGAGTTTTTTCTATGTACAAGGGAATGTGGGTTTTACTTCTATTGTCAGGGTCTTAGGTTTGTGTAAAAGAGTCCGTTTTAATGGAAAACTGAACTCCACGTGGGGTACTGTTCTATGTCTTTAAGCTGGGCTAAATTAACAACATATTGCACAGATTAACAAATATTAATACATTCATTCAAAAGTGTTCTAGTAAGCCCTGATTCCATGCAAGGAGAGGGTAAGGCACCAGTTAACTGAATGCAGATTTCGGGTAAATACCTTAGATCCTGCCCTGGGGTCCATGTAGACTCCAGTTCACAGCTGCCTACATTCTGTCCTCAACCTAAGTCACACATCGGCCTGCTACTCCGCTGTGTGACATTCATCTTCAACATGCCTTTTCTGGAGGTTTGAAGCAACATTCACTGATTGCAATGTCTGAGCAATCCTCACCCAAGACATCTGAGTTTGTCCCGGGGTATTTTCCGCTGAGGGTTTTATATGCAGAACAACAAGCACACGACCCAGCCCACACAGGGAGGTACTCCTTCCTGTGGACTCCTTAATATGCCCTGGCACAGGGACAGGTAAAAATAACATAAAACACAGGAACCTGAGTTTGGCATCATGGCTACGACATATTTTCAGATTTAGAGCATATGTTAAGGAACTCAAAGAAGCAGTATGGGATAGCGGAATGGCCGAGAGCTGCGGAGTTAGTGTTTGGGAATGGAATTGCAGCTCAGCCACTTCACAGCTGTCTGGCCTCCAGCAAACCACTCAGACCCCTAAGCACTGGTTTCCTCATCTGAAGACCAGGAGAAGCAATGCAAACCCAGGCGATGGTTATGAGTATGCGCTCATGTTACATCTGCAAAGCTCCTGACACAATGCTTGGACAGAGCAGATGCTCGATAAAATAAAAGGCTCTCAGGAATTTCTACGAACACTGCTGAGAACGGTAAAGAAAACGTTAAGTTAAAAACAAATTACCTTGTCTGGAAGGGGGTCTCACAGGCAGACGTGAGAAAGGGTTCCGGAATCTTGAGTTCATCATGCGCTGGCGCAAGGAGAGCATAGGGGTGGTGGACGAGTAGATGGCAGGGGCGCGCGTGGTGAACCGCGGCGGGGAGCGGGGGGCCTCCGTGGGACTTGGGGTGGCGGGGCTGCGAGGGGCGTGTCTGGGCGGGAGGTGCGTGGCTCTCGGGGAGCTGCCCGGAGGTGGAGGAAGAGGACGCTTCACTGGGGTGGCGTTCTTGTCCTGCGGGGAGCTCACTCTGGGAGGCGCAGGCACGATAGCAGGCTCTGTCTCCCCCTTAGCGATGTTCCCATCCACGTGCTTGCCGCCCCTGGGGATGAAGGAGGAGGGCCACTTTGGAACGGAGGAAGACAGTGGGTCCTTGTCCTTTCCTCCGTTAAAAAACATCATGTCTTCATCTTCCTCCTCGGCCGAGACCGACTGCTGCGATTTTGACGGCAGGGGCTCCCTTTTGGATGGCGTGGCCTGGGACGCACCGTCCTTCTTCCCCACCGCCTGGGGCCCTGCTCTGCCGGGGACCCTGGGGCGGGCTTGGGGGTGGAGGCTGCCGGGCCTGCCTAAGGGTCTGCGGAGGTGACTGTCGCCGGCGCTTCTTGCCTGAGCCTCCACCTGGCGGTGCTTGGGAAGGGACGGGGTGGCGACCTTGGCAGCCGCCGGGTATGCGGGCGCCCGGATGCCCCTGGTCTCCGCTTCTGCGCTGTCGTCGGAATCCTCGCTCTGATTCTGGGGAGACGCGGGAAGCGCCCCCTGGGAGCTCGCCGTGAGGGAGGACTGCCTGCCTCTGGACGAGTAAGGGTCTGGGAAGGAGGCGCTTTCCTGCGACGTGGGGTGGGGACGCCCGGCCTGGGGATTGGAAGGCGGACGCCCTTCTTCCTTGCTCTGCGGGCCGCGGGGCTGCTGCTGGGACGCGGAGACGGCCGATGAAGGCTGCTTTTCCGGAGCGGCGGACCCGGCACCCATCCTTCGGGGCACGCGGGTCCCGCGGTGGTGCTGCGAGCGAGGCGCAGGAGACAGCTGCGTTTGGGAAGAGTCGCCCTCCACGCCCGCGTCGGTGCTCTGTTGAACATCCTGCGCCTTAGAGGGCGGAGATTTGGCCTGAGGATGCGCCCCTGCCCAGGTCCCCGCGGATTTGGGGTTCTCTTCGAGGGGCTCCTTCCGTTGCGGGCTCGCCGCTCTCTGAGGGCCTCTTCTCAGGTGGTCCGCGCCCCGGGAGACAGGCTGCCCGGAGGAGGAAGACGCGTGGTCATTCGCCACGGTGGCCGGGAGCGGCTGTTCGTCCCCTGCCTCTTCTTCGCTGTCTTCATGGCCGCCCAAGCCTCGCCTGTGGTCAGAAGCTGGGTGAGAATTCACCCTCGAGTGAACCCGGGGGTCCACGGTGGACGGCGGGGAGCTGGAGGGCCGTAACCGGGGTCCTCGGCCGCCGCCAAGCCTGTGTGGATATCTGCCGGGGGCAGCGAAGGGCCTGTTCCTGAGCGCACTGAAATGTCCAGAGACAGGCGCCCGGGACCGAAATGTCGGGGCCGTGGCTTCACCCTGCTTCCCTTTCTCTTCAGCATCATTGTCACCGCCGCCGTCCGAGTCATCTGCGCCTTCAGAGGCCTGTGTCCTTGAGGAGAGACGAGAGGAGGCCGAGGAGGGCTGGGTAGCCCGTAATGGCGCGGCGGACTTGGCGGCTGGAGCCTCGTGACCATCCTTCCAACCCCTGGAGAGCGGGGGCCCGGGCTGTGGTTGGGTGGGCAGCAGCCGAGATGGCCCCCCGTGGGATGGAGACAGTCTCGCGGGTGGGGCTGAAGCCCTGGAATTTTCCTCCCCATCCTCAGAGTGGGGCGCCCTCCGAGAGGGCAAGGCTGGTTTTGTGCCGTGGTTCGCGGAGCCTCCGTCGCGCAGGGCGCCCCAGGCTGGGTGCCGGCCGGGCGCCAGGGCGGGCCGGGCGTGCGCTGCGCTCCGGGGAGGCGGCTGCGGGGAGCCTGCGGCTGGCCCTTCCTCCTCTTGGTCCACGGAGTCATTGTCATCAGAGCTGGAAGGGCGGTGAGCGGGGCCCTCGGGGGGTGTGGCTGGGACCGAAGAGGCGGAGGGGGGCGCCCCTGGGCGAGGGTGAGAGGCGGGCGACGAGCCACGCTTGTCCGTGCCGTCCTTCCGGGGCAGCCCCGGCGTTCGGGCTCTCCCCGGAGCCCGCGCCGCAGGGAGGACCGGGTGGACAGGTCTACTTGGTGGCCTCTGCTGGGGCTTCTGGCCTTGGGTCTCCGAGGGCGAGGTTGGCGGGTGCCCTCGGGAATCCAGCACTTCCTCCTCGGTGATTTCTGTCGACTGAGGATCCACCCCTTCACTCTTCCGAGGGGGAAGCTGGGGTTTCCTGGGCAGCCCACCATTAGCCAATATTTTGTTCTTCAAGTCAAGAAGCAGGTTCTTGACGTTTCTCCCTTGGGGAGAAACAGGCAAACGAGTGTGTTTTGAGGAAGCTGGAGCTTTGGGCGAAGATGAGGACGGCTCGGGCTCGTGAGGATCTTCCGTGTCTGCTTTCTGCTGAACATCAGACTCACTGGTAGGGGCTGTAATAGATTTTAAAGAGTTTGATGTCAAAGAAGAAATATGAAAGATATGCAACGGAAAATGAGTAAGGTGGCAGTATGGAGGTATTTAAAATTAGTAATAATAATCGATGACTTCTCCTCCTTTAGATCTGACACTTGCTTTCCCAGTTACAGCAAATCTCTTTTAAAGTTCTATTTTGCTTTAAGTAATATAGTCCTAGAAAATATGTGTATTGAGTTTCTATAAATTGAATCAGGCTATGTATGCCACGTCTTATTTGAAGCCGGGCTTCTCACGCTTGTGATGAGTACTTGCAAGTAATTGAAATGAGTACTTGGAAGTAATTCATTGATTTTGTAAGCACAAAATCTTATATAGGACTTTCTTAATATAACTGTCAAGATATTACAAGTGCATTATAGCCATTCTTGACAATGTAGGCAAGAAATACACACAAGCCTGGCACAAAATGTTGAATGATCTATACTGAAAGCTATACGGAGATGTGTCGTGTATAATTTGCAAATGACTGGGGCGAGCTACAAATTTGTAATTTTTGAGGCATTACGAAGAGTCCCCTATGCCGCATAACATGTCCTTACTTGCTTGTTTCTTGCTTAAAATCCTTTTTATGATGGATACATTTGTAATCCCACAATAAAGCCTAAAATAAAAAGACCCCTGGGGTAGGCAAAACATTATATTATGTGTACCCTATAATTTACCCTTTATTGAGAGCAGGATGGAATGTGGGAAGGGATGCTGTAAGGGGAGAAGGACTTATATAGCAGTGGGGGATCCAGAGAGAGCAGACTTCATCTATTTCAGGTTTTTTAATGATAGAACTGTGTAGTATCGTAGTATACTGTGGGTCCCCACAGCATATAATGAAGGAGAAAGCTCCCAATATCTGGTGTAAATGTAAACAAGCAGGAAAGAAAACACAGTCCAGAAACACCCCGCTCCAATTTTGGTTTTTGTTAACCTGCTGGGGTTTGATACTGAGCAGATAAACAAGGTAACTGAAATTCTTCTGAGTAAGGCTGCACCCCAGAATAATGGCATACGAACTATAAAAATTTTATGTGCCATTTATTCATTAAAATGAACTAAAAATGTCACATTCTGCCTCTAAAACTGTTCTTTCCCTGTCATCATAAACTCCAAATTACACAATGATATAAGATGGATCACATAATGAATATATTAGTCACATAATTACTACATAATTCATAATTACTATTATAATAGTAATTAATGCTGTTAGCCATCAATAACACTTTAGCGTTTGGGGAGACCAATTTCTAAAGGGACCACAAAAATATTAACAGACATCAATATGGTACCTTAACCCCAAAATTCATCCACAGAGCAGTTCTAAACCCAAGAGCATGATTCAAGGTAACACACCACAATTAGCAGTCATGAAGAGACAGAAAAAGAGAGCCACAAATACACAATGCTTACTTACTTGCTGGCAGAGCGACAACGAAGGCTTTGGAATGAGGCCCCATTCCTCTCCTGTTTGCGGCCCGGATTTTGAAAAGATAGCGTTCCCCAGGCTGCAGACCATCCACTAGGGCAGAAGTAGTCTCTCCAGGATAGGTGAGGGACTTTGCTCCAAATGGTTTGAGAGCCGGGGCGTATGAAAGAATGTATTCTGAAATGATTTGGCAGACGGTTGGAAGGAGGAAACTGAAAACAGTCCTGTGTCCAGTAGACAGACTGTATGGGCAGGATGAATTAGAACGTGCATTACTAAAATTAATTCTCTAGCGATGCACGCCAAGTCAGTAGCTGGAGCATAAATACACAGTAGAAGGTGAACTGACAAGTCAATCAGGCTACCAGACGGGCCTACGGAGTCAGTCAGCTAGCAACCTTCCATTTACAGCAAACTAAATACATGGACCCCGGGAGGCCAGTCTTCATACATTTACCAAAAATATTTACCCTTGTGTTTGGGTTTTTTCTTCATTGTGTTTATTTACTAATTTACTATGACAGACTGTATGCAGAAGACAAGAAACCACAGGGGAAAAAAATGACAATTCCTAGGAACTGATTCTGAAGAGCTGCTGACACCTTTAAGAGTTCCATTTTATTAATCTGGGCTATCTGCATTTGTGCATTAAGCCAGATAAATTCCATATTTGGAATATAATTTCACTTTTGTAGGAATTATGAAAGTTCTTAATATATTCGGATAAAGATTTTTCACAGTATTTGAAACTGTGAGGAAAAGTTGCTGAGTCACGGATTTATGTGATGTTTAATGTCTCCATCCTTAATTGGCTATATCTATAAATATATAGTGCCCTGGGCCTTTGAAAATCATAGCAAATTCAGTCCAAGGGACTCATATATCTCTATGCTTACATGGAACTGCAACATAAGGAAGCCACATTTTAAAGCATAATTTTCACCCTCAACTAAAAACTGTCATGCCTATTTTCCTGCCAATGAACTCAAGATTTACAAAACTTATCAAATTAATATGAGTAGGAGGAAACCAAGAAAAATAATTTAAATTACAGAATGACCAAGCAGTTATCATACTTCCTAGGGGAGCATGGATGGTCTTTCCTTTTCCCTAAGCTCTAATCTTTAAAAAGTACATTTGTCTGAAAAACAAAAAAACCCAGCATTCTTTTCTCATTGAAAATGAACAAACTAGTCATTTGTGGTGGTCAAAAGTAAGAATTAAAAGAACCCACTGTCTACAAAATTTTGTAATTCTGATTTTTTTGTGTGTGTGGATTCAATTCATCTGGAAAAAATTTAACCATGTCAAAGTATATTCTTTTATTATGTTTTCTATTTCTCAGGCATAAAAAAATGCCCCAGGATAATTATGAATTTACAATCCCACCACTACACCTTTAGGTTAGTGAGGTACATGAGTTCTTTCGGACATAAGAACTCAGTAGCTGTTTATTACTTCTGGCAATATTTAATTGACTACCAGGGAGCTTCTTTTGCCAAAGAGCTATAAATATAAACTAAGATGTGGGAGAGGGGAAAAAAATAAGTGGCATGGTAGGTAATAAGGTCACCAAAGGAGCAATAACTGATTTATTTTTAATAACTTCATAACTTTTTTTAATAAAAAAGGTAGTCAGCTAAAACATGTCTTTATTCAAGTTTCAGAAGTCTTTTCAGCATCACAATAATGATACAGAAGCCAGTGTTCAAACTGTCATAAAAAGAACGATTAAAAAGGGGGTATCCTAACTATTTTTTCTCTTCATTTGTTTCTGATTTATTCCACTGAAAAAATGAACAAGAATAGTACAATATATTCTTTCAAAACGTGGGAAGTGAGAAAGCATTAAGTTTAGAAAATACTGTCCTACCTCCACCTTCCGTAATTTCTACCATTCAGTGAAAAGATATCCTTATAGGTCAGAAAAGATAACTTACAGTTGACTATAAAACAGAACCACCCAATTTCTTCAATTAAGAAATTCTCAAAGAAGATCAGTGATAATTTTCTGAATTTTCTTAAGCTTACACAAACTTTCCATATTATAGTTTTCTTCCAAAATCAAGCAACAATAAAAAGTAGCCTTAGAGTACATTTGTATAGGTGATGTCAGGGGAACCCTCAACACCACCCTTTTAAGTGTCTCCAGATAGACTTCCAAAAGGTTCTTGAATGTTTTTACATTAAAAAGAAATTATCTGCGCTTTTATTTAATGTTCTCAACAGACCATTTTAAAATTTAACTAGTTGTGGATATTCTATGCTATTTTCATTTTTTTAAATCTACAGTATTTTTTTCTATTTTAAGGTCATATTTTCCTCAACCAGCCCCCCCACCCAAAATCAATTGTTCAAAATGCTGACAAACAGGGAAAATGTCTATTTAACATTTTATTTTATTACTTGATTTTCAAGCCCATTAAATATTAATAGTCCCGTTCGAGACATTTATGGGCCCATGGGATTTCTGCTCACTCCTACCTGCCATGATCTTACTGGCACCATGAAAAGGCCCACAGCGTGAAAAACAGGGTGTCCTTTTGGTTGGTTAAAGGTTGTGATGTCACATCCATACAATTAAAAACAGCCCTCTTGATAATAGCATCAAAATCCCTGCACAGAGGCAAGATGAAAAGTCATCTTCACGATGACCTGGGTCTTACTGACAATGAAAACCCCTCATGAAACATCCTTGTCCATTGCCTCAGCGCCCCTTATAGGTACGTTGCTTCCCTGTTGCTTGTGCAGTCACCAAGCCTGCGATTAGAACCAGTTTTTATCAGAGTCTATGTACACAGCTCTCTTCGGGGTATTTCACGCCCACGTGCTTCTTATACCTTAAGTAATGAGGTTCCTACCTTTCACTTTCCCCTCCGTCTCAGGCAGTGCGTCCCAAGCTACCGTGACAGCCGTAGGTTTGCCATTGACTGGCCAGACGGTTAAATTTTCAGGCGCTGTGGTAGGAGCTACAAAAGGACAAGGATCCCAGGTTTAAAAGTGCCCTCATGGGTATTCTAAAAGGCAATGACATGTGGTCCCTACATACACATGTTTTATTGCAGAGCTGCTGTGTTAACTTTCATTACACACGAGAGAAAATTCTCCACTTGCTCTTTGCGTGATGTATATCAGTTTTCCCAACTCATATAGTAAGGTTAGACATACACAGGGAAATGCTTTCAGGAATTCAGAATTTCCCTCGTTGCTGAATATCGAAATATACAAAGAAGATGAAAATCCAGTTTCAACTTCTTTTGAATAAGGTTTCTAAAGACACAGTTTAAAGGAAAATAATTGTAGTCTTAAATATAGAACAAATTTCTCCCCCAAAAGCAAACACGACCTCAGCCTTGAAAAAGAAGAGTCTCTCCTCTATTCTAGAGCCATGTGTTGTCCAGGGGCATTCACACATACAGTGGGGATTTATGGAGGCCCCCCGTGGTTTTAATGTGCTCCACGTGTCAGAATAACATGCTCATGAAAAGTGAAGGATACAACATGGGCCCAAGGAAACTTCTTTGTGTTCATACATAGAAACGCTTCTCCAAAATTTAGGGTTAATGTTACTTTGAAAAATGCCACTGCTGGCCTTTATCGCTACTGGCTTCTTAAACTGTCTTTAAATCTTCTTTTAGTGGTAATTCCCAAGTTGAAAGTCCAAAGGCCATTTTGAATACAGACCAGATTCTGGTGTTCTCTGGAAGACAGATGTACTCCATTTGCCGTCTCGTTCACCCTGTGAGATGCGGACTGCAAATTCATACATGGTGTCTGGAATCAGGTCCTCTATCAGCACTCGTCTGTTGGAGACCTGCTTGTAATCCCACCTTGCGGACTCCCCCTTTTCTCGGTAGCGCACAGTGTACTGTCTGTAAGAAAATGCAAGGCAACAGCACACCCCTCTGACCAATTCTCTGCACCTGAACACTGGATTCCTTGACGTTTTCCCTTCCCCACAAGTGATGACTTTTGGAGGTAAGTAGAGAAATCAAAGAGGAGAAAATTCTAAACTTTTGACTTTGCTATTGGCTCAAAGGATCTACTTAAGTTCCAGGAAGATGTGTCTAAAATAGCCCAGAGGAGATGGACCTTATTGTCTTTTCAACACCAAAATGTCTTATTGTTCAAAAGGTCAAGCAGCGATTAAAAGGAAGGGATAGAAGGGAGACTGTTTTTCTGAGGCAAGGGCCTTATTAGGGTGTGTGTGTGTGTGTGTGTGTGTGTGTGTGTGTGTGTGTGTGTGTGTGTGTGTGTGTGTGTGTGTGTGTGTGTGTGTACGTTGTGTGGAAGAGGCGATATTAAGAACCAGAACCGGCCCGAAGTACCTTGGCTCTCCAGAAAAGAAAGACAAGAAGACTCACTTCATGCCAAAGCAGGCATGTTTTCTATAAGGAAAGGCACCATGTGGTTTTGAGTAGACTTATTACCATGAGATGGAACAAAAATGTGTAACAGAGCAGGAGAAAGGCGCTTATGAAAGGAACTCTGCTGTGTGATTATCAGGCAGAGAAGTACGGTGTGACCCAACATGGTCATACTGGGCAAGCCCCGACCTAAGACATCCTCAACACTTGACATTTAAGAGTTGCAAATGCCATTTACTGGACTGCTTTTCCAAGAAGTTTTCTTTGTGGCCACTTTACGGTAGAAAGCATTTGATGCATTAAAAGTGTGCTATTCATTACGATATTTAATTAGTTAGGATAAGACTTCAGTTGCAGACACAGCACACCGATTCGCAATAAAAGTTCTGCTAAGAAAACTCAAGCCCTCTTGTTTTCATCAAGATGCTGGAAATCAAAGTCCAGTGGTAATCAGGAACACTTCATGTTGGGGGAGGCCCTATGGCTTGGGAGAGAATCACTATGCATTTTCTGAGGTCTTTGACAAGAAGCAGATGTCTTTTTTTACTAGCAGACAGTGACAGAAGCTCTATCTAGTACAAATAATATATCTAATATATATCTAATGTATACTATCTCTATATATAATATATATATATACACACTCAGCATTATATTCCATTCATCGTCTAAAGTATAATCACTTTTTCTGGTTGCAAATAGGTTCAAAAGTTAATACGTAGTGACTAGACCAAATCTTTGGCTTTCTCTTGGCTACGTATACTACTTAGTCATTTAACACACAAAATTTTTGTGACTCTATTAATCTACCACTAACTAGAAATGGCATTCACCAGTGGCCTTTTTAGCACAAAAATTGTTTTAACCTTATGGTTTTTCCTCCATCGCTATTGCAAATGAATGTAAAAACCAGAATAGCATAAGATCGTGGCTTAGGACAAAATACGTGCACTTTGTTACACACAGAGGAGCTGGACAGGAAGCAGTGCAGTGTCTAAAGAAGAACCACTGTGTGCAACGCATCAGGCAAACGTCCACCACTCTACATGGGACCCTTCCTGCTGCCACTCTTCCCGGATAACAGGAAGATGGTAAGACTCTTCCCAAGATGGACCCACGTCCCCTGTGCGTGAACAGAACGTTCATGAGACAAAGCAAAACACAACTGGGGGCAAAGAAAGAAACAGAATCTAGGAAAATTCCAAACACAAGTTAAGACTTTGAACAGATCAGAGGTGAGGTCCTACTGTGTGTCTTACACAAATCTGATTTGTGAGCAATGTGTACCACACTCGAGATGAGCTAGACTGTCATACAACAGTCTACCCGTCAGCTACAAAAGAGGTCAGCGTTCACATACGTCCAAAATTACAATCGTTCAAATAAATACACGTCTCTTCAGGGCCGGAAAAACCATGTCTCTCATATAGAAAATAACGACAAAGAAAGAAGGAAAGGTACCTTGATGTAACAACTTTCTTCTGTTTTTCCAAAACAGGATCCACCCAGGCTACCAGCACAGATTGGGATGATATTACCCGGACATTGATGTCTTCAGGTACATCCAGTTCATCCTCTTCTGCAATGACAGTTGTGCACATGGAAAGGCTGTCCCCAACAGTAGGCTCTGCCCTGAGTCCCTCTGGTCCCCAGAGTTTATTTTTTTTAATTGCTTATGCTTGAGGTAGATGAAATGAAATGAATAGAAAGTCAAGCAATTATTTGACTGGTCAATGCAGAAAACCCAAAATCCCCACTCTTCCTCTTCTTAAACACATTCTAAGCTGCCTAACCCAATCGACATAAGAACAGTAGCACAAAAAGAGGTGCTTTGCCCTTGGTCAGAGATACTCCAAATCACTCAGCGTTTTCTCAATATACACCGTGAGTTTCTGGGAAATAATGCAACTTTTACAGGAGGCAAAAGTTTAGGGGAAGAAGGGGTCAATTCAGAGCATTTCCTGGGCAATCATGGCATGAAATAAAAATTCTAGCTCAATGACTGCACAAGTCACATTGAGTCCAAGGTCCTTACAATTTAGAATCTGTGATTCCAAGGCAGATTAAAAGTAATATTCAGACAGAAAAGAGAATTCAGTTTGCCAGTTTCCAATGGAATACAGTAACGTCACAAAGTTTATAGTTTTTGTTCAATCTGTAACACCGAGACTCACAAGATGTCTTCAGTTTTGCTTTTAGTCTCTGGGAATTTTGGGGGGGTTTTGTCTGTTTTGTGTTTTTCTTTTCATCTTTCAGGGATCATGTTTCAAAAGGATGTGGCTTTCACTACAAGTAGGGGAAGGTGGAAATATGGAGCCTGTTAGAAAAGTGATACAGGGACTTCTTCTAGAGCAGCAATTAAAGAATTTAAAAAGTGAAACAACATACATGTGGGATTTTTCTTATACAACGTACCATTCTAATAATTATCAGTATAAAAGTATAATATATAGATATATGCTATATTATATAATTCAAATAAATTGTGATTTCATGAAAATCATTACGCTGTAGGTTCCCTCTTTAAATTAAGGCACATGAATCAGAAAAGGTATACTTAATTTGTTACTATATGATTGATAAAAAAATATCTGTTGAATGGATGTGGAAAAAAGTATCCCTTAGTAAGTAACCAATGATCAGGCTACCAGCAAGACACTATTACAATTTTTCTCACTCTTCTCAATGCTACTTTTAGGCAATTTTAGCTGAAATAAAGTTTGAGTGCGTCTCTTGCACGCTGCCCCCTCCACACCTACTCGTCCTTCTCTCCCTTTGTTCCCAGTCTCTCACCAAGGGCAGCTTATGCATGGATCAGACTGTGCCTGTTAAATGCTCGGCACTCCTATCATGACAGATCTGAAGCCATTCAAATATACACAGAGATAGATTTCATCACAGGAACACTCTAGCCTCTGAGTAGAAAAGAAACACACAGGCTTCCAAAATGTGACCAAGTCTGCCCTGCTGTTTCCTTTTATACTCAACAAAATCCATGTGCATTGTCGCTCAGCCAGCATCATTCAGAAACAAACAAGCCCTAGACCATGGCTTGACCAGACGCGTCCTTGGAGACATACCTGAAATCTTCCGCTTTGTTAGGGCAGCCCTGTAGACCGGCTGACTCTGCCCCCGGGAGTTCAGGGACTGCAGTGAGACCACGTACACTGACTCGGAGGCTGTGGACCAACAAGCAAGAGATGAGGTTCTGCAGCTGGTTTTCTGGAAAGCACACCCCTGCTCGTCTGTGTTCCTCTCCTCTTACCTTCTCATCTCTCTTGGGCATTCCTACTTATTCAGGAAAACTACAGGTGAGACCAAGAACTGTAGGAACTAAACTCAAAAAGAACACGATTTATGTCAGGAAATGTGGAAGGGATTTTTACCTATAATTCCTGAAAAATGGGTTTCTAGCTCATTAGCATCAAAGAAGGATGAACAATGTTTAAAAAAGAAATGAACGGAATATTTACCCACACAATTCCCTCAATTTTTTTTCCTCCAAATATAGAGGAGGGAATGACTCTGTTTTTATTTGTCATCAAAAAGAAGGGAGAGAGACAAGAATAGCCAGTGCACCAGGCTTGCAGCCCGGATGGGATGCTGTGTCCTTCGAACTAAAATCCTCAGAACGGGGTCTCTGAAGATTAGCTAAGGGCAAATGGAAGAGTAAATTCATCCTTTATTTCTGGATTGTTCTTTCAGTTAGTTCACCTCCACCCCACCCCCCAAATTGTGCATTGGGCCCACTAATGTCCAACTTACCCGAAACTTGAAAACTTTATTTGGAAACAAATTACAATAATGAACTAAAACTTACAACTCTCAGGAGCTATGGAATCACAGAGTCTGAGACCCCAGTGAAACCTTGGCTAGCTTCCAATTTGACCTTCTTAGTTTACAAATAAGGACATAAAGCCATAAACATGGACTGATTTGCCCAAGGTCACACCCCTAAAAGGACTCATAATCTTCCCTAAATCTAAAGTTGCTCATGCCCAACTCCAGGTTCTATCGACCTAGTTTCCGGTAGCAGCCTTGATCAATTCAAGAATAAAAATGAGGCAACCTGACATACTTCTAACGCACATGAACAAGGCGGCACTGAGACCCTAAAGGAAACTTCTAACACTGGTGTCCTGCCTGCAGGAATTGCAGACTTCCATATGGCAGTGGGAAAATAAACCTGTCGTTTTTACAAACAGCATGTCGAGTTAAACATAAAAGGAGACTCGTGCTCAGAAACACTCACACTGAGCCCTGTTTATGTAAAGTAAACTCCTGAAGTCTAATCACATTTCAAGGGAAGGGGCAATACTGGACAACCTGCTCCCTCCCGCGCGTGTGTGTGTGTGTGTGTGTGTGTGTGTGTGGATACACACACACATAGGGCAGGTGAAACTCATACTGTGACATGAATAAATTGTTTAGACTGAGGCTCTCACATCTTATTCTGTCAGAGAATTTTGAAATATATGTTTTACAAAAGGGAAGAATCCAGTTTGTAACACTTGAATTCATAGAACATCAAACTAAACTTCTCAACATTGGAGTCCTTTCAGGTCTGTTCATTTCTTGCTGCTACTGGCAAGTACACCAAACGTCAACAAAGAAAAAACTCTGCCATTCAACCTCCCAATCCAGGAACATGTACAAATAACTAAGTGTGAAAAGCAGTGGCTTATCATTTATCAGGAACCACCAAGAAAGAATAATTTCCCACAATTGACTCTTTTACATATCTGCGATGCGTCTCTTCAAGTTCTTGGATTTGCTGAACGCCCAGGTTCTTGATCTGCTGTGCTCTCCAAGTCAGCTTGGCCCGAGATGATCTCAAAGGAACAGTCTACACTGCAGTAAACTGTAACAATGGTTTCACACGTACTGGGTCTAGTCTCTGTGCCGCGTTAAGCATTGCACATCAATTCTTCATTTAGTGCCGACAAAGCCCCACGAGGAAGCTACTCTCATTGTCTCCTTTTCACAGATGAGGAACCAGCTCAGTGGGGTGAACTGACCCCAGGGTCATGGCCTAAATGCAGGACTGGTCTCACACCCAGCTCTGTGTGGCTCCAAACCCCAGGCTCTTACTAATGCAGGTGAGGAAGGGGCAGGGCCCAGGGCTCACCGGGCACTGACCCCGGGCCTGAGAAAGCACCTGACAGCTGGGTAGGCACCAGTCCATCTCTTTTTCATAGAAATATAATAAAAACACAGTGGTAGAAAAGCACACGTCTTTCTGTGCTCCTGATTATTGAATAAAGGGTAGAAATAAAATCTCCAAAATGACTGCAGCATCACCAGCCCAGGGACCACAGGACCCCAAGCCCCAACCCTCTCTGTCAGAGCCACCGTTTTCCCTCACTTCCCAACCTCGGCGTAATGTGGCAGAAACTACTTCTGAAGGTCCGTGGAAACGTTCTGAAGGACTCCAAATGTACACCTGCTCATTCTTCGTTACTGTCCGGCTCCCACCTCACCTGGGCTGGCTACCTCCTCTCCCTCTGTATTCCCATGCCCCCAGGGACTCCTTTGACCACAGGATTCAACCCTGGCGCCCTCCCTCCCCCCGCAAAAGGCCCCGAGCTTCCTGCCTCCGGTGCCTGCTTTTCCCTCTCCAGCTGCTTTCACAACAGTGAGCACTAAGCACTCTGGGTACGGTCGGCCCTTGTGAGGGACCGCCGGGGAGCTGGTACCCAGCATGGTGCCTGACATGGAAGATGCCCAGGAGGACATGTTTAATGAATGACTCCAAGGACCACAGGCCCACCACTTTTCTCCAAGTTTCCTTAACGTTTGGCCATTCCTTGCAGTACCACACTTTCAATGGCATCTCGGTCATCAATGGAATTAAAATCCTATGCAGGCTAAAATAAGGAGACAGGCATCCCCTAACATAGCGGGCCACACCGACATCCACAGGAATTCTTCACATCATTCCATCCTCCTGGCCAGGATGGAGCAGGTGTCCAGTGAGACCTCCTCCTCAAGGTGACCACTTAGATCGTTCACAATGGCAAGTCCAATGCTTTTTTTTTTTTTTCCCAACGCTTTTTATTTGTTGAAAATTCCTAAGCTAGCAGGTGGTATTGGAAGCCTCAGAGTCCTGAGCTGTCAGTTCAGGCCAGGATCAGGGCCCACCACTGACCTCAGTTCCAACATTTGCTCAAGTTCAGGAAGCAAAACAAACAAACAAACAAAAATCCTTCTGCTACACTCAGGCGAGCCAGGGGTTCACTACTGAGAAAACAAAGTTAACAGAACCAGTCAGATGAAAAATTTGTTGACACCAAAGGACATTTTAATGTGTGGTGTCTACGAAAGATGCAGAACAATGAAAACTTTCCACTTACAAAATGCTCTCTCTACAGTATCAGAAATGCAAAACTAGTGACTACTTATCTGCTGATATCCTGGGTAGAATTTGGCCTGAATCACCAAAACAGAGCCACTTAGCCTGCACAGTACAACCACTCAAGGCAAGGGGTAGGCCCAGGAATGAATGAATGAATGAAGAGCCCCCAGATTATTCTGTGGCTCCAGGTGTGGAGCCTCTAGCTCTGGGTCTCACTGCTAATCCTGCAGCCAGGCTTCACGAAGCACGGACAGCTCGGGTTTCTCCATTCGCTCCCACGATCCCTCTTGTTTCCGTGCGGCTTTGAAGCACACAGGTAGCTAGTCTCTTCGGGCTGGAAGAAGTCTGGAGTCTATTTTGAGGCTTCAGTGCCATGCCTGGCTCACCGCTGCCTGTGCCACCACGTGGAGACCCCGTAAAGCCCACAGAACGCCAGGCTGACCCTGTGCCATGAGCACCCAACAGACTTTTCCAGCAGTGGGTGTGTGAGCAGAGCAGTGAAGGTAACTTCCGAGAATCTTCCAGGGAGTGAGTCCAGCCTGGCTTCCGCTCGGTGTCTCCACCAGCTCAAATCTGCCCAGGTCAGTCTCTAGCCCCTCACTGCGTAGGCTGGGAGACAAGCCACGCCTGATGACCGCGTCGTGAAGAGACCCTCGTTCCCACTGGAGCCTTGGGAAGGCCCAATAAATCCCACCCTCTTCCTTGCCTGAGCACTGCTCTAATTAGAAAGTGAACAAGAATAAGCAGTGGAGGCCACAATATCTATGGCTCGTACAAACTAAGCTGGAGAACACGGGGCAGTTGTACGTTCTAACACCAAAGCCCAGAGTCGGACAGACCTTGCTGCCCCAGGAGCCCGGGCCCTCCGCGACTCGGGCACAGAGGGGCAGAACAGAATGTGTACTCTGCAGCCTGGCTTCCCCCAGAGGAGGCGACAGGGAGGGGCCGAGCCACGCTTGCCCAGCGCCTCCTGCGAAACTCATCACGTAGGTAAGGGGGCATGAGGGAAGGGAGAAAAGCAGAAGTGTTGCACAAGCGTTGCAGTGTCTCCACCCCCAAGGAAGCGCCAGGCGTGAGGGATCGTTGCTGCGCCCCTGGGAGCGTGGTCCGGGTCCACTGTCCAAGCCTACCAAGGAGCAAGGCCAGCAGAGATCAGGCCTGGAACCAAGCAACCAAGCACATAACCTCTCCCGGTCACAGCCTCCACGGCCTGTGCTTTGATGCTTCCTACACCCGATGAGGGTTTGCAGAGAGGAAGGAGGGCAGGCTGGGTCCGCAGGCTCCATCAGCTGCCACCACATTTCATCTCGATGGGATGCGAGGTCCAGTAGCCCAGGATCTAAGGTGCAGCTTAGAGAGCAAAACGATGAGAGCAGAGCCGAGATGGAAAAGCATTAGCCCCGCCCCCTCACATCCAGAAAAATGACCCAGTGCAACTGGGTCAGGAAGCCGCTGAAGGGCACTTGTTGGGCAGCCTTGTCCCACCACTAACAGAAGGTGGAAAGAATGGAGGCATGGATGGAGGATAGAACAGAGAATGAGGTTTTGAATAACTGTAATACCTGGAAAATGAACGTTACAACTGAAATACGACGTTGTCACGAACAGGCTTCAAAATCTTGAAATGACAGCCAACATCATTAAAACATCGAATAGCAATGAACATGAAACTCACCTAGCTTTTTAATTTCGTGTGTTCGCTCATCCCTCGTCAGTGGAACATAATTCATCTTCCGGCCACTTTCTCCGTAGCCCAGAAGGAAGCCCCGTGATCTGCGTGGACTCTTAGCTCCAGACAGGTGAGGCGCCTTCCACGCCACGGACAGCTGGTCGTTGGAGGAGCGGACTCGGACACGCAAGGGCTTGTTGGGCACGTCCTTTTCTTAAAGAGGACATGACACAGAGACCATTAAACAGCAAACCCTGGAGCTCACCATCAAGGATGGAAAGCGTATCCGAAGACTGACCACCACAATTAGCAGTTGGGCTTAAAACATCCATTTTTGGTTACCAGTTCTAGTAAGAACATCCTTCCCCCAAGGGCATCGACACTCCGTGTCCACGTTCCTCCCCACACTGCACACGGAGAGATCTCAAGGACTTAAAGTGAAAACATACTGTGTGTGAGACTGCCAGCCAGAAATCTTGGATGTTTTACAATGTTCCTTTTCATCTATTTCCTCTTGCCCCCTTAAAGCCAAAACTATATATCTTCTATTAAAGCAAAAGGTCAGCATGAAATACTGCAAACACTTTCATGCTATTTTTAACTGTCCTCCTGGAAGCTTTTCCACTATACAGTTGAAAAAAAAATGGGCTTTCCTTGTCTTTATGGCGAATCACTAAGAACTAAATACCACTCTCTGGTCTTGATCTTAATTTCTCTTACATGTCCAAGTCTTGCCCCTTCAGACAAACCCAGCTGCTATTCCCCATGTCTGTTGTTGCCTTTCTGCTAAATGAATCCATTTAGAGAACTCTTCTTACTAAACTGAAAATCTCAAGAATCGCTCTAGGGACTTCCCTGGTGGCTCAGTAGTTAAGACTCCGTGCTCCCAATGCAGGGGGCCCGGGTTTGACCCCTGGTCAGGGGACTATATTCCACAGGCATGCCGCAAGTGAGACTCAGCACAACCAAATTAAAAAAAAAAAAAAAAAAAAAAGAATCTCTCTCATTGTTAACATTCTCAAGGCAAGGCATTCCAGTGGCCAATACTTAGTGTTCAACGTTTTGTTTTTACATCAATTTAGAGCTGATAAGCTTGGGAACAAGGGCTGTGGACCATGTGACAACTACACTGCCTGGTTCTGACAGTGGGCCACATTCTAGCCCTTTCTGGGGATCCAGTTACCTAATGAGTTTCCATATATCAACCCCACCATCAGTTCTGACTAATTTTATTAAACTGGCAAATTCCCACCTAAGCTAACATTTCAACACTAAGACAAAATACAAAAGCAAATGTCATGAGTTAGTGAGTTTCAATAGCACAGTAAATAGCCATTGGAGATGGTTATTCCGAAAACCCAGACACCTGGCTCCAGTGTCTTGAATCGAACCAAAAGGAATATCCTTTTGAATATTAGCTGGAACTATCTAATCAGTCACTGGGCACCGCCATTCCTAAAGGCTACTGAGAGAATACCATATAACGGTTCAACAGATATTTTCCCCAGTTCACAAAGTAGAGATTACTGAGATTTTTTTTGTTTTTAATCCAATAATGTAGTCAATGAACTAACTGTACAAAACTTTGTCTTGCACCCTGGTGATGTGAGTGTAACTACTTTCGCTGGGGTTATACTACAATTTCAATGTTATTCCAAGTTCAGGGGTGGGCTCTCCATTTCAAGGTCTAGCCTCTATAAAAATTAGGGACCTCCAAGCAACTACAGAAATGACAAATATGCTTATCGCTCTAATTCCAAAGAAAATAATTTGCCCAAAGTGTTCAGTACCAATAGTCCAAGTCATTAATGCCACAGCATTGAGGAACCGAATGAGTTCCTGTATTAATCCTATGAGTTGATTACTCTTCTGAGTTCCTAGTGGGAATCTCTTGTTACATACTCATAACAACGTGACATGCAGTGTTTCTAGGAAGGTACAGGCTGGCAAATCTTGTTAAGTGTTGTGGGTGACTGTGGACATGGATTTTCTCCATCAGCATGTGTCACTGCTGAACAGACTTTGTGTGCGGCGAGGGTAAGAATAGTTTTTTAAACATAAATGGGGAAAATATCTTGTAAAAACCATTTGTGGAAAGCAAAATCTGGAAAAGGAGGAGCATGTTTAGTCTCAATGAAGTTTTGGTTTGGTTTTTGAAGTTAGCACATTTTTGGAGGACATTCCTCAGAACAAAATACACAACCGAGTTTAACTTTTCAGGGATGGAGTTTGTGTCATTTTCAGATTTATGCAAAGTTATGAAATAAACTTGACATGAGCCATAAGCAGGGGGCTAGAGGTCGAGAGAAGAAATTTTAAAGGAAGCAAAGAACCTTGCTTCATTCTCTTTACATCTTCTAAGTCATGTTTTACTCCGTGCGCCCCCAATACAAACTATCACCACCCACAAAACTGAAGCCCCTCTCACGGGTGATGCCACGGCCCCTCCGAGGTGAACCCCTCGCGGCTGGTGTTTGGTTCCAGCTTTGGGCAGGGGTCAGGGCTATGTTTTTTAAAAAGTCTATAAGGTGAAAACGAGCTCTGCCAACAACATACGACGCTTACTTTACTTTTAAGAAAAGCTCATACCTCCTCGAGGGAACCTCGGTGACGCGGGGGTGAGAAATGACTCCTGTTCAGGCTGCCACAGGCCATCTGCTCTGCTCGCTTTCCCAGTGGGACTGGCAGCTTCCCCCCAACCCAGCTGGCTACCACAGCCTATCTCCCCAGCGGCAGCAGTAAACGTGGTGGGTGTCCACGCTGCTGTCACCGACTTGACCGGCCTCAGGGCTGCCCTCCACAGCTCTTATGCTAAAGCCCCGTGGGACACAACCACGCTCCCGTCCTCTGCGTTAGGCAGCATATCAGCGTGGGACTTCCGGGATGATCTCCAGCAAAATGGGCAAAGCTACCGAAAACACACGCGTGGGTCTCGCAGGAGTCAGCTGAAAAATAAATTACTGACCAGAGATGGCACTCCCCGCTCTGCGGCTCTGCCCCTGTCCCGGGACCCTTCCAGCCTCCCATTTTACAGTGGAACCAGCGTCCTTGGAGAGCACACTTTTACAGGGGGACCTTGGGGAGTGTTGTAGGGCTGGGCTCCAGGACAAACAGTCCCTGACACTCAATAGCAAAATTCTGAACAAACAGTAATAAGGAAAAAGACCACTGGAATGCCCCCAAATGACAGGGTCCCTGAGGAGGAGAAAGGCGTGTTTCCAGGAACAAGGAGCTCGGTCCCAGACGGCACAGGTTTTTGCCTGAGGTCCTGACCCGTGCCAGGCCCACTGAACGTCGGCCATGCCACCCCCTCGGACTGTGCAGGCTTTCCGCCAGGCTCCAGCCTGCTGTCTAACCCTCCACTCCAGGGTTCGAGGACGAGGCGAGGCCTGCCGAGCAAGCTAGGGCTGAGGCTACAGACAACCAGCCACACTGACTACCCTCTACACAACCTCCCAGTTTGTCACGAGCTCTTGCGTGGCTCACTTTAAGTGTCCTTCCAACATTTCCCAGGTGAGTAGGATCGATGTCATAATCCCCACAAGAAAACTGAGGTTCGAGAGGTGAAGTAACGGACCCAAGGCCACACGGCTAAGTGCCAAGCAGCGACCTGAATTCAGCCACTGAGGCCAAGTTCCCTTCTTGTCCACCTACGCCCCTTCCATTCACGCTCTCCCCTTACCCACGAGCCATCCCACCAAACACCCAACCTCTTCTGCTAATGAATGTGGGACAAGGGTTCTGAGCTGGACAGGCCCCCTTCCGAGTGAGAGCATAATGCCTTGCACAGTAGGCATTACACGTGCATGTATGCGTTTTTTTTTAATGGATCAGACAGTATACTCAGCAGGTAGCTAAGGAACCAGACAAGGCCCCTCCCCCAAGACTGTCCCAGACAACTGCCCCCAGACTGCGCAGAGGCCGCTGACTCTGGAAACCAGAGTGAGGTGACAATGTCATCCCTCAACACACAGCCCTCCATCCTTCAAATCTCTGAGTTTAGAAAAGCCAACCACAATTTTTTTCAAGTACTTTCAAATTTTCCTTCCTTTAAAATTCTGGTGATACATACTTTCAACAGCTTTTATAGATCTTTTATAGATCATCTGGGAGTCCTCTTTTAAGCTGATGCGCACATGAAGAAAAACTATTCATATGGTTCAAATTCACTTGCAAGGAGATTATCTGTTTTCTCTAAACCGTATGTGATAGCCTCACAGAAGCCTTCTGAAATTTTTCTAATAAATCCCTATAAATCTTTTATCTTGAAAACAGGAAGTCACAATTGCCAAGAGTAGTCAAGTTCACATCCACTAGTGCCGAGTGTATTTTAAACTTGGCAGGACAGACTCCGTCCATCACTCTGGGTACCACATAACCAGGTAGATGTTGCACAGAACGGGTCGATCACAGAAGACCTACAGTGATTACACACCGTACACTAGGCAGGTCAGCTGGGTGAGACAATTACCATGTAGATTATGATAAGTATCCAAAAGCCAGGCACAATTAGGACGTCTCTCCCAGGACTTCCACGGTGGCGCAGTGGTTAAGAATCCGCCTGCCAATGCAGGGGACACAGGTTCTAGCCCTGGTCCGGGAAGATCCCACATCCCGCGGAGCAACTAAGTCCATGCGCCACAACTACTGAGCCTGTGCTCTACAGCCCGCGAGCCGCAACTACTGAGTCCACACACCACAACTTCTGAGGCCTGTGCACCTAGAGCCCATGCTCCGCAACAAGAGAAGCCACAGTAATGAGAAGCCCGGGCACCACAACGAAGAGTAGCCCCCGCTCACCGCAACCAGAGAAAGGCCGCGCGCAGCAACGAAGACCCAACACAGCCATAAATAAATGTATGTATAAAAATAAATAAATAGAAGAATGTCTCTCCCGATTTGTATCGCCAGCTATGCAAACTGGCAAGAATTCTGAAATTGGAGGGAATTAAAATCGGTTTTATCACAAAGAAAAAAATCCAAAATTCAACATGACGCTTTGCCCGTTTACAATTCAAGGCTTCGTTAAACGTGTCGTTTCTCAATTGGGCTTCCACAGGCTCAGAAGTAGGGGTCTGAATCTGAGTGTACCTCTCACTGCCTGTGTGATTTTGAGAATCCTCCCCGAACCTCAATTTCCCCCTCTGTAAACTAGTGTCCAGCACACTGGGTTTTGTAATCGAGTCCACGTAAAGCATTTCACATCGTACTGGCATCTATCAAGCACACAGTGCCTGTTGTGCTTGTGGTCGTGATAAAAATGAAATCGCCCATTTATCAGATTCAGTGGATGGGTGGGTGGCTCCTACGGAAAGTGAGCTGTGGGTGTATCACAAAGCCTTTCGTGATGCCTGACACACAGTGGGCACTAAAAAAATGGGTTCCAAAGAACCAGACGTGAGCAAAAGAGACGGACTTACTGCCAAAGACTCTAAAATATGAGGCTGTCTCCATCCAGGTGACTTTTTTGCACCATAAATAGAAAGCACTGTTCATTGCCCTCATCAGCATCTCAGTTACCAATCACTCTGAGCAGGTGCCTCCTCTTCGTTGGCATAAAAGTACACGGCCACCGCTGTCTGGGACCGCTTTCCCCGGCCTGGTCTCAGCTAGCAGGACATTCTCGTTTTCCAGGAGAATGTGAGGGATCACTCAGTCTAGAGCTTCGCAGAGTAAGTGGTCTGTCCCACTTATGGACCAACCTGACTCCCACTGTGCTGACCTCCAAGCTTTGAGAAGATGGCCCTTATCCTCATGCCGGGGTGCCCACTGGCCTTCCACTTGCCCAACCTCTGCCCCAGGCAGCCTCCCCAAGCAGCAGACCTCAAGGCCACCAGGGACGCTGGTTGGAGGGTGGGCAGGATTCCGGCCGCGAGGCGCCGTCCTCAGGCTGCATTGTGCAACAGAACACCTGAGGGCTTGTGAAAAACACACCCCCCTCCCACGTCTATCTGTCTGGGTGAGATTCCAGAGCTTGTATGTGCTTTTGATGAATAAGCATGATTAGGAAGTGGAGAGGGGGCAGGAGAGGGGGAGGGAAGATGCGTCAGAGGGGTGACATGAGCTCTCTCAGCCGGAGGAGACAGACACGCGCTTTGCTGCCCTCACTGTGAGTCTGGGTCCCCTGCCCCCCCGACACGGGGGCAGGTCAGCAACACCTCACAGCCTCTGTCTGCCAAGGGCTCCTTCTTCCTGGCTGAATTCTGACAGGTAATCCTCCTGCAACACCTCTGATGAGTCCCAAAGCTCTGCAGGACCTCAGTACATTGAACGACGTACCGACTTGTTGTCTATTCGGACAGGCCCAGCTGTTTAACAAGGAGAAAGGAAATCTCGTGGCTTCATTTTGGAATAGCGTCTGTCAGAGCACCACCAACCTTCCTAATCTATTGGATCCCTACGACGTAAGTCATTTGACAAGCACCCTCACAATAACCCAATAAACACCCCACTGACAGACAATAAAAGCGAGGCTCAGGAAGATTAAGGGAGAATCTTGAAGCCGGGCAGCAAGAGGCACTAAGCTGGCATCGGAACCCAGGTCTGTCGGAGCTGTAGCCCTGGTTCCCCGCACTGTTATTCTGAAGCTCACGGTGGCTGCAGGGCTGGCGTCGCCAGCAGCACGCTGTGGCATAAGCGTGGCGCCCGTCTGGGACGAGGGCCCCCTTGGTGCTTTTCAGACACCTCTGGTGAAGGACTGGTCTGCAGAGGCAGGCATCACCACCTAAGACTTTCATGCCGTGGGTACCTCTGCTTCAGAAGATGCCAGCCAAGCTCCTTCCCAAGGGCCTGGCTGCTCTTCAGGGAAGCTGGGTCCATCTGTTCCGTCAGGAGCCACTCATCACACTAGTCCCCTTACATTCATCCGTGTTTCCGTCTCCGAGGAGCGACCATCTGATGAAAGGCCAAGTACTTGGTCAGCTACCCCAGTGGCCTGGCTGCCTGACTCATCCCGGGAGGCACTGTGGACACCAAGGGGAGAATGCGTGTGACAGGCACGCATCTCAGCGTCCTTCAGAGACACCAGAACAGCACCCCTAAACCATCGCCTGGAGTCAGTCCATCGCTGCTGCTTTTTGAGGGGTTGGGAGAAGAGAGAAGGTCTTGAAAGAAAAAAGAAACCAAAAAACCTTGATCTCCCCCGAGCTGATCAATGTCAATTACGAATCATGTTAAGGATTGGGGAAGCCTTTTATAAAGCATTTAAAACTAACTTTCAATACAGACAAACCCAAGTGCCCTCGGTTTAAGATTTCTGCCGCCCCCCGTCCAGGTTTCACAGAGACTCCTCTTTCCTGCTTCCTAGGACCACGCAGGGACAGCCAGGCTGTCACCAGATGAGGAAGCCACAGGGAGTCCTACTCAACGTGGGGTATAGAAAGGGACGGTGCAGTTAGAGGCCAACCCCACAGGCCAGTGGGGTCCTCAAAATCCAGCAGGACTGTCTCAGAAACAAAGCAAATGCTTCAGCCAACCCAGGACCGCTCCATTCCAACCATGTTGTTTTGTTCGGCTGTTTGTTTCACAAAAGTGCTGGCTCACTTTACCACTGAAAAGAGCTCCTCAGATGCTTCACCAAGGTTTATGTAACAGCAGAGAAAATGAGCTCAATCCCCAGAAGCCTGGAGCGTGGCAATTTAGCCCCAATCTCGGTTTTATCCCAAAATTGCATTTGAATTTTATAGACTACTCTATAATATTTTGGTGTCCGTTTTAAAGTCAAAAATAACATTTTAAATAACCGGCCATCAAGAAACCACTAGCCGTCGGATCTGCGTCGTTTACCTCATGCCTTCCTGGACTCCTGGCAGTGCCACGTTCTCCCGAGTTCTGAGAACCCAGTTTGAGAAGCCCCAAGAATGACCAGTACGTCAGCAGCTTCAGGATGTCATCCAAAAATGCCAATCAGCGGCTGACTCTGACCCCAGTGGTGCTATGAATATCAGTGAAAATTACACCATCAATGTCACCGCACAGGACTGAGGCTGCAAAGGCCAGGTCGCCCCACGATGGCAGCCAGCCGGACATTAACGACACAGGCAAACTCTGCACAAGCTGGCGACGAAGCCGTGCTCTACGACCAGAACAAGAAATCAGCAGTCCTATAACTGTTTGCATGGACACATCCCTCAGTGTTACAGATCATAAGCCCTTTGAGGGGCGTCTCTCCCTACGTTAAGCCAATAATTTTTCTCCACCACCACAAAGGCAGAGCTGAGGTCTCTGCGTCCTACTCAGGGCAGTGGCTCAACTACAAGCCTGGAACAGTGACACAGTTGCCGACGTGCTCAGCCACCTGCCTGGGCCCAGCTCACTCACTCCCCATCCCTGGCCCAGCCTCACCTGACTCAGGGTGGAAGGAAGGACGGGGACCTCCTGCAGGTGACCCGCTGCAAAGCTTCCTCCACGAAGGATGTGAAAACACATCATTAGAAGCATCTGCTGGGCCCATCTGGTGGTGCTTCAGTTCTCAGCCACACTTCCTGAGGACTCAAGAGGGCCACAGAAAGCAAAGGAGGCAATCATCCTCTCCTGAGCTCCTTAACGGCTGAAATGTGGACACCTGGCGTTTCCTCAACTCACAGAGGACACAGAGCCTGCTGGTCGATGTAAGCTAAGAGGAAAGGGTGTTAAAAATCCTAAGAAAAATTATTCAAAGCTTTTTTCTGGTTTGGTTTGTTTTCGTCTAAAGCTCTTCTGCATTTGTTTCTTTTGGGAGTAGGATACTCAGCAATGCAGTTGTTTCCTGGGTGTGAAAGACCTTTTTCCTATTCATTATTTCAATTTTTAGCGCTCTCCAACATGCAAATGAAAGATCCCGTTACAATATATGAATAGGTTGACAACTGAGAAAAGAAAGTGCTTTCCTTCAGGACGGACAGCTTCCTTTGCAGGGAGCCTGTATGAGAAGCTGCAACCCTCTTCAGTGACATCACTGCCCCCCCCACCCTCTTTTTCACTCAGACGTCGAAAGAAAAGCCGGTGACAGATACGCAGTCAGAAAGTGGCATCCAGCCCCCAAGATGCTGGCCTTATCGGGCCGGTAGGTTTATTAAGTACTGCAGGTTCCTCTAAGACTCGACGGCAAGGACGGCCGACATTCCATTCAAGGCCACACACGTGGGGACAGTGGGGACAGTTCATCTCCCCAGCTGTCCACAGCCCCTGCCCCACCCACTCGAAGCAGCCACTCACCAGCCTCTGAAATACGCGCCCGTCCATGGGAGGAAAGGGCCTCTCTCACAGTCGCTCGTTTCCTAACAGTTCACCGAAGGGAAAATCTGTGCACAGATATTTACACTCATCAGTGTAGACATGGAGATGAAACACCGCAAAATGTGGGTTTCAGCCCTGCTGTCCTGGAAGGCTGCTCACCACTGCTGCCTCTTCCGGGCAGCTGGCCGGCGCTGAGTCCTTCCCATGGCATTCTTGTTTGCGCTGAGACTCCCGAGTTCCCACCCAAGAACGTCTGGCTAAATGACGTTCAACAGCTCTGCACACAAGCCTCTACTGCCTACTTTTTATGATTAAAGAACAACCTCTAAGGTTGGTGAAGTCTAACCGCATTCTGATGTGAGAGGCAGCTTTGAAACAGGCCCTCACATAGAGACCTGAGCCCCAGGATGAACGTGGAGAGAGGTAACCCCGCAGCAGGTGGATCTGACCGTGTCTTCACAGAGCAGCCAGGCCTGAGGAGCTCCAATCTCCAAATGCATTCAACGCCATCCTTCCCCCAGGCCCCGCCAAGAAACGGGGGGGCAAAGAACTAGGATCTCTGACTAATGACAGCACCGCAAAGTGACGACAAAGTGGCCTGCCCGGGGCCAGCCCCAGAGCCAGCAGCTAAACGGGACGGGGGTGCCCGACCTCCTGACACACTGCACGTCCTCCAGAGCACAAGTGTGGAGAAGACGCAGCCTCCAAATTCATTTCACTCAACAAACATGTCTTGAGTACATACTGTGCGCTTGGCCCAGGCTCTGGAGATACAAAGATGAGTAAATCATTTTGCCCTGCCCCAGAAAAGCTCACCACCCAGACCAGGAACCACAAACCAGGTCTGCCCTGTGCATTGCACACTTAAAAAAACACTAATAATTGCATGAGAGAGCTACTGAAAATATAATGTCACAGACAGTATTAATTCCCTGTGGGCCAAAGAATTGTTAAATTGAAACCAGTGCGTGCAAAGAGGACAGTCTTTGATTCATAATTAAAAAGTTTGAACTGGGCTACACTTAAAGCTCAAGTCCAACACTCAGCAGCCCCGGGATCTGGCTCCAGGATTATCTGACGACCGCCCAGGGCGGCAGTGCTGTCTGTGGTTCGCCTATTGCTGCACCACCCAGGCTACTCTCTCCCAGAGTCATACACACACACACATCAGTTTAAGTGAGTGACCACGACCGTCTCCTTGGCTCACTTAGCAGAATGCCTGCCATTTGCAGCCAGAGAAGGGGAGGGTGCCACTTCCAGCGTATCACTGGAGACAGTTCTTTATCCTGGGCACCCTTGTGCATTCAGTCACCACCCCAACACCCAGAAACTATAATGCAGTGTTTCTTCCTTGGCTAATACGCTTCCTGGATTTGCTGACCTAAGACACTCCAAGTAGGGTGGAGACTAAGGGAAACAGCCATTTCTCAGGAACGCTTCCCAACTGCTTGCAAAGCTTAGGATCACTCATTCAAAGTGCCTTAGTGTCATTAATTCATGACATTTCAAAGCTGAAAGGAACCCTAGAACCTTAGAAGGAAGCTTAGAACCTGAGAAGCTTCTTAGAACAGAGCCTGGAGCCTTCCTGGGGAGCCCCATCGTTGTATGTCTGAGGGGCTCAGAAGGTCAGCTCTCACTGTTGGCTAAGCCTGAGTCTGGGCTGCAACAGTGGGCAGTGGAGACGATTACGGTTTGATGGGTTAATTATGCTCTAAGTTAAGAGATTAGGGAAGGAGCCCATCTCAAGACAATGGGTTAGAATTTTCAAATTCCACATCAGTCACATCTATATAAACAAACTAGCAAGAAAATGTACCTGGAGATGGGTGCTCATTTTGATGAACTATTGATAGAAAAGACCAAAACGCATGCTCGGGGCATGCCCTCCTGATATGTCCACAGACATTTCCTATGAAAGGAGTGCCAGGGAAGAAAGGGAAGAGAGGCCAAGCTTTGGTTTTCGGGGTTTCATAGTTTCACTGTTTCAGCGTCAAATAATTTGACACCTGTTCCAATCAGCTTTTGAGCCAGCTCCTATGGGGGAGGGGAGGCTCCAAAGTTGAATGCGACCCCAGAACAGCCCTCGGGTCTAACCACGCTTGCAAAGAAGCTGTCCGTGTCTCAAGTCAGCCTGAAAGAGAACAGCAAACTTTCCTCAGAGCCAGGAGGAGGGAAGGGAGCCGTGAAGGCTTAGAAGTCAAGAGGGGGAAGACAAGAGATGTCACCCTGATGACCTTTACTTCCCAGGGAGGCAGGAAACAAGGTTACTTGCTAGAAGTGATAGGAAGGCAGGTGGGGTAAGGAGCCTGAAGAAAGTGGCCATATTTTGGACCAGCCACCGTGGGAGAAAGAAAGGAAACTGAGTAAGGACAAATCATTGCCGAGCAGAGCCGAGGGCCCAGATGAAGTTAGAAACCCAGCTATAAGAAGCTGTCACAATGCATATCAGCTTAGCTCTTTATTTCTCCCACAAGGCTCAGCAGTTAGCACGCAGGAGGGAAAACCAGAGAGCTGGGGGGTGTCTGGCATATGGCCATGCTGACACGAGTGCGGCTGAAATGCTGGGGACCCAGATAAACTAAGCAAGAAAGGAGCCAGGAGACGGCTTCTGGACTCTGGAAAGGGGAAGGGTCTACAGACCCAAAGCCTGATTGGATCTGAAACAAGCTTCTGACATGAGGGCACTGAAGAAGTGAGATGATGGGGAATTTCATGATTCTAGATTGTGGAGGGGAGCAACTTCATCTTAAGTGACAGGAGTGAGACTATCAAAGGGACCATTGTCACGGAGGTGGATGCAGTCCAGGACATAGGTGTGGCAAGGCGCACAATAAGCTAAGTGCCCTCAAGCTATCTGGATTCAGGGAGCAACCCGGGGATCAGGGGGTGACTGTGATAAGGAAAGTAATGGCTGGACCACGCGTATCATGCCAGTGTTGGTTGAAAAATGGCCTGAGAGAATTGTGAACTCTGTGCTGAACTTGAGTCTGAGCTATAATTTAACTGTAAAAAAAAAAAAAAAAAAGTAAGCTTCATGAACTAAGTATAATGTAAAGAAAATATGAGGCATCAATCTGACTTTTATTTTATGTCTAGTTTGGGCACCATAGCTTAAGGAAAGCACAAAGGACTAGGTTGTTAGAAAACCATAACATTATTAAAAATACATGTGATCCTACTGAGAGCTAAAATTTCCCAGCTGAAGAGCTAGTGAGAGCAGATGAATTGTCCTCTGAGGCCCCAGGCTGGCTGGAGAAGGAGGTGGACCGTGGTCCTCATTTTGACTCCCAGTGCCTGGTTCTGCACAGAGCAGATTACCCAGATCCCGTCACAGGAAGAAAGCTAAAACAACTTCAGAAAAGTCTGCAGGAAAACTAAATAATAGGATTCCAATAAGTGAAGGGACTTGCAGCATCTCTTCCCTGGGACAAAACAAAGGCAGATGGGTTTGCAACTCAACAGGAGAGACTTTACATTTACATACTAAGAACACTTTCTAACAGAAAGATATGAGATGAGCTACCCGAAGAGGAAGTCTAAACTTCTGCCCTAGAGTTGCATTTTTGCCTGGTCCTATCATCTTCTGAGTGCTGAGAGTGTCCACGTTTGCTTGAGTGACCATCTGGGAACCACTCAGGTCCAGCCCACCTCCCGGACTCCCTGCGCGCTTTTCCTCCCCTCTTGGGGCTTCTCAGACAGTCCCCATAGGCTCTCAGCCATCTTACTGGCACCCCCCAGGCTCCGCCACCCTGCTTGTCCTATTTCACAGTGCTGTTGGTTTTTCAAAGAATCTATGATTCTGCCACAGGCTAAATTTTGTGTCTCCCCACCCCCCAAATTTTTATGTTTAAGACCTAAACCCTAGTTACCTCAGAATGTGACTGCGTTTGGAGACTGGGCCTATTAAGAAGTGATCAAGTTAAAATGAGGTTATTACTCAGGTGGCCCTAATCCCATCTGACTGGTGTCCTTAGAAGGAGCAGAAATTTGGACAAAGATACCAAGGATGCATGTCCGCAGAGGGAAGATAAGCCAAAGAGAGACAAATCCGCTGACACATGAGGAGAAGTCAAATCTGCTGACACCTTAATCTTGGACTTCCAGACTCTGGAACTGTGAGAAGATAAATATCTATTGTTTAAGGTAACCAGTCAGCGATGTTTTGCTATGGCATCCCTACCAAACTCATACAGGTTGTATGCGTTACTTTTTGCTTACAGGTTTACTGTCTTTCTTTCCCACTAGAACGCAGTCTTCATTAAGGCCATTAAGGCCCTTGTCTATCTTATTCACTGTGGCGTCTTTTGCACCCAGAACTCTGCCTGGAAAGCCGCAGGCCCTGAATGAATGAATTAAATAATTAAAGTCCTGTTTTTAAGTAAAGACCATGAGGGGAAGATAGATTCCAGCCAGCAAAGGAGGCCTTCTGAAATCTGAACTGAAACCACTGTTTCCAGCAGAATAAAAGAACGGATTTTCCTCTGGTTTCAAATAAACACCGGAAGAACGTGAGGTATTACTGATCAAAGCACTAGAGCCAACCCCTGGGGCCTCACACCAGGTGCAGATGCTAATGTCTGCGTTTCTAGGACAGATCCCTTCCTTTGCATGAAGATACCTGGAATTCAGAATAGTACTTCTTTTGTTTAACAGGATTATCATATATTAACAATTTCCTCAGAAAAATAGCATAGCATATTTCCCAGGCCATATTAAAAAAGGTACAGATGCATGTTGATCCCTTATTGATAATTTCCCATAAATTATTATTTTTTTCATTAACAATGAAATGTAATTCTTTTCTGGAGCACTGTAACCAAGTCTATGCATTCTGTATATGCATTTTTTTTAAGTTCTGCTTTATATCATATACTGCAAAAGGTTTTGGCTAGCAATTTCTTCCAGCATCTTTATTAACATCATGTATGGCAAATACAGTGTTATGTATTACAGCAGAGCGTTCTTTGGCAACTAGGGCCTACAGAGGCTCCTGCAGAGACAGGTTAAAGGATCTCACAGTCCATAAAACCAAGAGTGAGCTGGGGCATGATTGCCTGTGGTTCCCAGTTCCCAGGGTTTCTGTCACATGTGCTTACTCAGAAAGGACACACACACCCACTCTCACACACACACCTGTTTCTATTAAAGAAGGCATAAGAAATTAACTACTTAAGAAAAAGTAAGGAAATTACTTGTTCTAAAACTGCCATTCAGAAAACTCTATCAGGAAGGTGATAAAAATAAAATGGTTATTTAAAATACAAAGTATAAAATTCAAATACAAGGCACAGTACATCTGTCAGTAAAAGGTTTATGTGTGCCTGTGAATGTTTACACGTGTATCTTTAGGGGAAGACAACCTCTGAAATAAACATCCTTTCCTATTTTGCACATTTTCTAGGTGTACTACTACCTTCTTGACTCTTGTACTGTCAATGTCTTCCAAGGTTTGATCCTTGGCTTCTACTCTTGTCTCTCCTAATTCTCACCCACTCATCACTCTCCCTGCTTTAGTTCTCCCTCTACAGCTTGACTCCTAAACCCATACCTACCTCTTGCTTCTCTCTTCCAATTTTCAGGCCCTCATCTCCAATCACCTATAAGACATCGCCACTACATCCCCTCACATCCAACGTATTTAAACAAGAACATATCACCTTTCCTAGAAATCCAGTTTCCTTTTCTGGTTGTTTTGTTCTTCCACTCTCTTTTTGTCTAAAGCGGACTTTGAAAACTGCCTACACCCATCAAATCTGACCTGAGAAGCAGATTAGGGTCATTGGTTTCCACATACTCACCTTCCTCTCAACAACAATACCAGATCGATGTATTTAAAAACACTGTTCCTTGCCACACTGCCTTTGGGATATCACCCAACCACACTCTGAAATAACTGCTTTCGTTTTGCATTATTGTTTAACCATGAATCAAATATATTCATGAAGCACACAGGAAATGTCAACACGTCTCTCAACAAGTAAAACAATATGGCCAGACAACATCAACATCCAAATGATAAAACACACATATATACAAATATGGAGCCGAGATGGAAGGCAGATTATCTAACGTATCACAAAATATCCCACGGATAAGAAAAGAGAGAAAGCCTTGATGCAGCATGTCAGCCAATCAAGGCCACTGTTTGGTGGGCCCCATTCATTTCTGCATCCACAGGTAGAAGAGGTGCAAATATCCTCATCGGGCCAGGACTCCATCTCAACCACCATATTTGCCTGTTAACAGCGCAACAGCATCCCCAGATGTAGACGAAGACATGCCCCCACACCAGAACATGAAAGAGCAGTGAGGAGTGCAGACTGCAGACTGGCTGCAGTCTGGTCCATCCGGTGCAGAGCAGATCGACCAAAACCGTGCGGCATGTGTGTTAGTTTAGCGATGGGGACCGGATGAAGGTTTGTGAGCACATGTGTGTGTGACAGAAGCACAGCCCTCTTTTGAGATGGTGCTTCGGTGAAGACATGAACCGAATGAGCAAATAGTACCTGTGACGGTTTCATTAAATGGTCCTGGACCCTTAATGGGAAAACCATCAATCTTGATCCATTCACCTCCTAAATTAGGAAAATGTAACTTGATCGTTAGAAAGGAGGACTGTTGTATTGTCCACATTTCAGTGCATCCCTAAACGCATATTTCAATGGAAATGGAAGAACATTTTCCAAAGAACAATCTTTGGAAACATGTTCCAAAGAACAATCCAAAACATGTTCCAAAGAACAATCTTCCAAAGGATCTGCTCAGGCCATACGAGTGACTAGGCCCCTAACCTGTATGGACAACACACATTTTTGGTCTTTTATACATAGTTTACTCTAATGAGTACTCTGAAATTTAAGACAATACGCTAATAACCTACATCAAAATTATTTTAAAAGAAGGGATAAATCTCTCCTAGTTTTCAATCTTTCAGCTTGCCATACAAGTCTAAAAATTTCTTGTTTGGGAACTCTTTAATGATTCTAGATTTGTATTGACCTGATGAAGCAAAGACTCTCCCAATCTAAGTCACAAAAATACAGCCTCCGATTCTAGATAAGACTTACCAGGCAGGCTTTCAGCTCTGTAAACTGGACGGCTCACTCCACTGTTGTTTTCTGCAGTAACCAGCACAAAGTACACTACCCCCGGCTCTGAAACATATGGTTTATATCAAGCCACCGTTTCAAATCTCCAAGAATGACAATTTAAGTCACCGTCTTCCTTATACCAGTTATAACCAAATATAAAAATCTGAATTAAGTGACCAGTCTAACTATAGCTTTCTCTCTTTTCTTTAATCAAAATCACTGACATTCATCCCAGGCAACTGAAGCACATCTGACCAAAAGAACACAAAATTTATTTAATACAAAGTACATGACATGTGTAATAAACCTGGATGCATGAACAGTCAACAAGAAAAGCTTTTGCGTTTTTTTAATGTGAAATCAATGTAGGAAACAGGCATGCACTGTCCACTAGATAACTGGTTTAACCCACAGTGTTAGTAAGTACGAAGAATATTTCCCAATGGAAACTCCAAATGGCAACCTCCAAAAAATAGTGAGAAAATTTCAGTGTAACTCATAAAATTTAGTGCATGGGAAATCTTCATGGGAAATCTTTATTTATGCAATAAATAAAGCTGCATGGAATGTTCCTCTTTTCATAATAAAATATTTCCCTTACTATGTGTACATGCTGTCTTTGACTATTTCAACAAAAATCTAGAAAAACGTTTCCTGGGATCTTGGATATGCTAAGCGTGAAATAATTGGGCTTCATTTTTTGACGTGCATCTACAGGTCAAGGACACATAGCGAAGGTCTCTTTGGCTGAGACCCTGAAGTTGCTGGGATGCAAAAGGAAAACTAGACACCGTGTTACAAATTGAGGGTACCCTGAACTTGCGGCTTCGAAAAGCAAAACTCTAGTAGTGCTGGTTTTCCTCCAAATGAATTATTATCTTATGAAAGGTAAGTGAAGGTGCCGATTCCTTGAAGAGATGAAAGCTTGTGGGCACTTGAGGGCATGCAGGGTTGGAGAGGTAAGAGCTCCGTCAAAGGCAATAACGTTAATTGCATTGCTCAAAGTGAGGAGTGTTCCTTTCACAAAACTTCAGTTCTCAAGCCAGAGGCCCAGGGGCAGCTACACATCTGGGACCCCTGCTATGCTCAAGACTGGTCCGCCTTCTGTCTGACCACGGCAGGGCCCGGTGGCATTGAGGGCTTGGCACGACCTGCCGGACTAACTGGGAGATGCTCTAGGTTCAGAGAAAAAGCAAAACCAGGTTTCGCCAGGCACTTTCTCTCTTCGCTCTGAGCTTATTCGTATTTCAAAGAAATGTCATCAGCGTGTCTCTGATTCTGTTCGGTTAACTCATCAGAAAGATGCTGGGGAGACACTCTCAGTCTGCAGTGAGTTCTAGGGCTTTCTTTCTGCATGTTTTTCTTCTCTGCAGCAACCCTAACAAGGGTTGAGCGAGCACATGTGACGCTGCTCGTGCCTTTGGTGGGATAGAAACTCCATTTAACCTCACAGTAGGACCCTGTGGGGCCCTAGTGATGTGGAGGAGATTCAGATCCGGTGAAACGTAGGTTTCGCTGGAACCGTGAAGACAGGAATCTGTCCCTCTTTGTCTCTCCTCCGTGCACTTTCTGCTCTGCTACCCAGAAAGCTTAATATCACAGTGCAGGAGGTAGAGAAGGAGTAAGTGTACTGGATGGTGACCAGGAAACTAAGAAGCCACGAGCTGGTTTTGATCCACTGAAGGAAGGCAGCAGAATGCTAACGTGGCCGGCGGGGAACCTGGTTGTCACAGGTGCTGAATTCTGTTACTTCCTATGATCCATCTTAAGGTTGGACCATGAGATGACTGTAGAATAAACAGGGTTTCAGGCCAGTGGGACCAAAAAAGCAGAAGATAGAGGATCCACTGGAGGCAGCTCAAAGCCTAAGTTCAAAACCACCTACACCTGCCCTTATAAAAGAATATGTTTAGGCAAAATGCTAAATACCCCAAACTTCCAGAATCAAATCTAATGGCGAGAAATGTTACATCTTTGAACCACATGTGGCAAAGCATGACACATCACACACCCCTACAGGGACATATTACTTGAGTAATCCCTAATTATAACATGGTTTATAAGTTAGAAATCTCAAGATCAGGCTACAGACTTGTCCAGTTGTCAAGTTCCTATAAGATAAAAAAGGGTCGATGTATTTTCCAAAAGCACATCCAGAAACTAAAAATTGTTCCCTACATCAATGTGGAGAGAGATCCAGGAGTACTGGACTTCAAATGCAGGTTGGGGAAGCCCATGGGCAAGATGAAGGCTGTTGCTTAACAGCCGCTTGACCTTGGCTGTCCATCCCCGAGGAACCACTGGGTACCATTTTTGTCCCACAAATAGTCACCCTGAGAATGGAAGGAGAATGTAGGTGTACAGTTAGTTCTGACCAGTAACAAGACCAGAGTGTCACTTACCCACATCCTCAATAAGGAAGGAGTGTGTCTCCGCATTCACCTTGATGTATTTAAGACTTTTCAGTGACTTCCCATAGGCAATGTTGTAATGCTCCACGGGTCTACTGGTAGCATCTTTGGGTGGGTCCCACGTGACTTTCAGGCCCATTTTAGTGGACAGCAGTTTCACATGCCTTGGCTTCAGTGGGTGGTCAGCTATGCAAACAGCGCAGCTATCAACTCACGGGAAGGGCAGATTGGGAAAACGAATTTTTTCCAATGTTCTCTGACATGGTTAGCGAAAGAGGAAATGACTCTCAATCTGTCTGATCCTGAAGACTTTAAGTACCATCACATTTGGACATCATTACAGTGCGACAGCAAAACAGACATACCAAACCTACAAGCTTTTATGTATTTCAGGGAACTGTGGGTGGTAAATTTAAACCCAAAGTAAAACAAATCAAAATAAACTCTAGGCGTTCCCCAGCCTGATCATGTTGCCTTGCTAGTGCAAGATTAATGAAATAGTAATTTGACATATTCTCCAGAAGCTTTCATGTATTAAATAAATTCTTAGGATTTTACATGGTACAACTGGACAATCTTTCGAACAACTCTGAGAAGAATAACATAAAACTCCCATGATCAGGAAGAATTTCCATTGTATCCAAAGTGAGATAACAGAATCATTCATTTCCACAAAGAAAACAAACCAAGATCAACACCTTGAAAGAGAGGTAACCCGCTGGTTTTACCTGCATGTAGCTAATTTAAATGTTTCCATATCTTGTCCCAGAAGAGGAAGGACAAATTATGAAGAAGCACATTTTTATCTCCAGTTATGAAGTTCCAAAAGAGTGTTCTTGATTTTCAAAAATAACCAAAGTGAAACATAATATTTTGTCAAAAAAAATATCTCAGCTCATAATGTAACCGATATTGCAATGCAACATAACATAAACAGATGCTAATATTCACGCAACAGTCAATTCTGGGGCAAATCTGGATCTGAAACTGAATATTCAATGATGCAAGGCATTCTCGGGGTGGGGGGGAAGTAATCTTAAAAACACAGAAACATTTAAACTTAGTAACATTAAGAAAAATGAATTTAGACTCTCATAGAAGAAGAAAGGGAAAAAGGAGTGTTTCGTGATAACATATAGATTGGTTAGTATATGACTGTAACACCAATGAAGATTCTGAACAAAATAAGTATGGCTGATTCTAACATATATCACTTATTCTTCCCCAAATTACCCTGCTGCCTCAGGAGTAAAAATGATAAAAGGAGAGAACTCCTGGGACCCCCACTAAAGAAGTTCAAGGAATGAAAAAATAGAGTATGAATATAATAATTTTCGAGACACTAGAGGAAGAATGTCCACTTTGGAGACAAAAACACAGTGTCAGAAGCTGAGCACGGACCAGACCCCAGAAAGCATTCCTTCCGCAATGTCAGAGGTGAGGGTCCTGTAAACCCGAGATGGGAGAAAGCGCAGACAAGAAGCTTAACACCATCGGGGAAATGTTGAGTTGAGGAGACAATAAAGACAGCACACTAGTGAGTTTCTGGATATTTCAAATTAGCAATCATGGCGACTCTGCCGTAATTTTCACTGACCCTTCCTCGCCTCCGAGAAACTTTTCAGGATTTACTTTGTCTGAGGACCGGGGCTCCCTTTCCTCAGTTTCCTTTATTTCTCCCAAGGCTTCACTACAAAAACCTCCCCTCCTTCTCTGCCACGTGTTTGACCTTTTCTAGTTGCAATCCCCATTTCCCACACAGCAGAAATCATTCCCAGGGATCCACTATTTCACCCTGACCAAAATCTCGGTGGAAACAAAGCAAGGACTCCAGTACCGTGAAAGGATGTTCATGGTTAGGTGATTCTCCTAAGGAAGAAAACAAATGAATGAATAAGTGAATAATGCTTTTCTTTACAGTTCAATTCCAAACCTCCCTTCAGACAGATGGCCTGAAATGTGACTTGCGAAGCCCTAACACCATCACATTTTCCTCTGGGTGCGAGCGATCCAATCAGTACACGACGGCCTGGGTCTGAAGATGATTTATGTTCATTACTGACATCTGAAAAGAGGAACAATCTATAAATATGCTCATTGCTCCTTCCTGCTCTGCCTTACATCTGTCCTTGGACACAGCATGGAATAATTTCTCAGTCACATGAGGATCGCAGCAAATGGTGGCATCAGCCCAGCACAGGGGAACGTTCAAAACCTCAAGGAGCTCCAATGAGATGAGGAAAGTAAAGAAGAACAAGAGGCAGATCCCCCTGGGTCGCCAAAACCCAATGCACATCACTGCGTTCCGCTTACCCCATCAGTTTCCCATGAGTCTGTTTGTTCTCCTCTTGCCAACGACCAAGTACCATCAGTGTGTCTCAACTCGGTAACTGCCTGTGTCAGCACGGTGCACTAGGAAAAAGGCCATATGGTGCAAAACAACTCTAAAGTATAAAGATGGGAGAGGGAAACGGACAGGAAAAGAGGGCTTATTGAGCGCCTACCACCTGCCACCCTCTGCCCTGAAACTTACACTGCAATAGGTGCTCTTAACACACACAACCTGAGAGGTGTTATTGACTCCCTCCATGTGGCAGATGAAGAAAGCAAGGCCTGGAACAGAGAGGTTTGGAGAACTGCCCAGAGTCACACAGCTGTGTGGAACAGGGGTGGAACCGAATGCAAATCCTGCTGTGTCCACAGCTCACGGACCCTCAGACTCTGTCCCTGCTCGTAAGTGACCAATGACCACACTCATGGAAAATTAATTTAGGAAGCCACTAGTATCCTAAAACCAACTGTGAGGCCTCCAGCTGCGTTCATCATTTGCTCCACCATCTATCCCACCTTCCCAGCCGTTTTCCCCTCTGGGGGGTACCCTGCATTCACCTACAGTCACCTTGCCTCCTGCTACCTGTACTCATCCTCTCCTCTCTCTGGAAGGCATGGAGTGAGTGAACAATACTTGCATTCTTATAACAAAATCTTAGGCCAAAGGAACAACTTTCTAATGGAGACATTTTAGGCCTTGGACAGTTACCTAATAAAGGTCGTTTTTGAACACGAAGACCTTTGGGGACCCTGGAATCATCCCTTAGAGGCAGCCTTAGGGTCAATCTGCTTGTAAAATCAGTCCTGAATTTAAGATCCTCCAAAGGCTTTAGACCCATGTACCATAACCCGTCCCCCCACCCAACTCCCCAACACACACACAAATTGGGCCAAGTAAACAAAATACTACAGTGACTTAATTAAGCGACATTTTCATTCCCTGGGTTCTCATCAACTCTGATATTTAAAATTGGTATCATTGTCGATGCTGCCTAGTCAACATCACCCATGCCTCAGAAAGGCTTGGACGAAAAGAAGAATAGGAGGGGGCTAAATGAAAGGAAATCTGTGGTCATTCCAGGCCTACCCCTCCCCCCACCAAGTGCCTGCGCTCTGAGAGTATTCATCAAACCAGCCTCTATCTAAGGAAGAAGCAGGCACAGATCAATGTGTGTGAACTTGGATTACTTGACAGAAGACTTATTCTTGGGGCTAGAAACACAGCAGTTTGTTCTATTCGTGGTCATCATTTTGTAGGTCTCATGACTTCATTCCTTAAATGTGAAGTAGAGACATAAGGAGTGTGAAATTGGTTTCAGGGTCTGCAGACTGCATTCTGGGTTCCAGATCAGCATTCCGGTAGCATAAAGTGGATACACGACATACACTGGCTCCTTCTTTATTTTTAAGTGTTCTTAGAGACTTAGAACAGACCCTCCTGTCTGCTAGATAAATGAAGCACAGAACCCTCTTGTAATACTTTTCAGTATTCTCATCTGATGAAGATGATACAGGGGTATATTCTTTAAAGCCATGTATGCCATGAACAGCTTCTCCAAAGAGAAGAAGGACAAACCCAAAGTCAATAGAACAGGAATCACATGACCCAGTACAGGGGATGCTGGGAGGGCACCTCACAGAGTGTGTGTGACAGGTTAGGGCTGTGACAAGCTGTTTTTTCATCTCCACAGAAGGCAAAAGGAGGACGTGAGCTCAAGCGGCACCCTAAGGGATTTCAGAGGAAACAAAAAGAATTTCCTGTCCGTGTCCTTCCCCATCACCCCCCATTCGAGGCTGTCTTTGATGGAGATAGACGGTAAGGTGCTCGAGACAGAAGCAGCGGCCTGCAGAGTCTGCTATGACTCGAGCAATTTCATACCATGACAGAGTCATCCTACAGTTCATATCAGTAAACCTCATCCAGATTCAGTAATGTTTTACCAGGCACTGAGCGGCAAAATGGTATTCTGATGACATATCAGACACCTGGGAATTGCCAAGCTAGACATCTCCATGCCATGGCTCCCATGAGACCTCTATTGGTCCACTGGAGAATAAAAAGTAGGGACAGTCAGCACCCAGAGTTCTTACTTTGGTCTAAGCCCCAAACTCCAGGTCTCATTCAAGAGGGCCCTAGCAGGCCAATTTGGTTGAAGGGTCCAAGTATGCATGCACATCTGTTCAAGGATGGATTTCAAGATTCCAAGGGCTCTGCAATGTCGGTCCTCAGAGAGTCCGCAGAGTGGCCTCAAGGGATTCTCCAGGGCTGACGAAAGCCCTCGGGAAGGCTGGGTCCAGAGCTAGGTCCCACGGCCGGCCTGGTCTGCCCAACATCTACAGGGCTCATTTATCCTAGTGGACAGGGCTCAATCCCTCACCTGTCCCTTCCCCACCTCCCCACTCTGGCATCTCTCTGGGCATCGGATACGGACCACACACTCAGTACTCACTTAAATGGCTAATGGGTTGAAGAGAAAGACGTTAGGATGGTTTAGACTAATGAGGTCAACCGAGGGTCCCCAACCCAAACACCTCCAAGGACAGGAAGATGAAACAAATAAGCGAAGACATATTAAGGACTGTAACGCTCCAACCAGAAGCACAATTTACTTTCTGGCACCTGTTGACCAAAAGGAATTCAGGATCCAGACTGTCCAATATTCTGGGGAGTTTTTTCTAAGAAGCTAGAAATCCTGATTTTTGTGTGAAGTCTCCCAATTTTATACTAATTCACTTAAGTTTTAAGAAACACTATATGAAGAAACACACACACACAAACACACACACACACACACACACACACACACACCCCTCAGCTGGCCAGACTCAGTCCACTGGCAGCCAGCTGGTGACCTCTACCTTAACTCCAGAAGAAACCATTTAGTTGCTGATCCTGACAACTTCCCAATGTCCTGTGTGAACGCTGAGACTCCCGTGGGAGTCTGGGTCCATCAGTAAGAGCGCCAGGTCAAGGTGCATATGCTAAAGCCTGGAGAAGAACCAGCACTAACCCAGCCCCCAAAGGCTTGAGGTACAGATCTGTTCAAGGACTCATTTCCCACCTCCAGAATTCCCTCTCTCTCCCAAGAGACCCAAAAGCTGTGAAAAAAACTTGCCTAGGCTCCAAGGAAGGAGGACCCATCTCAGGATGAGTCTAGGGAGGGGAGTGTGAGGTGCTACCTAGGCTTCAACTACTCGTACAGTCAATGACTTCCACATGCCCAGTTCTGCCCTAACCATCCCAGACGGAGAGTCCCTACTGCCTATTTGATAGGCCCACGTGAGTTCCAAACTGAACGTGTTGAAAATGAAACTCTTGGTTCAGACTCACCACCCATCCTTAAGGGTACACACCTATCTGCAACAGCCGGAAATAAATATGTTCCTAGAAAGGGAGCTCTGTCAAGGGCTACTTCTCAGATTAAGAGAAGGAAAGTTCAGAATCCATTCATACAATGAATCAAGGATAAAAGTGATCCAAAAAAATGACACAATCCATGGGGAAATCCTGCTGAAGACTGTGATTCAGAATAGTAACTGGATCTTTCTGGAGCCAAAGTGTTGTGTTTGTTTGTTTGTTTTGCTTTGTTCTACTTTTAAAAAACACCCTCCAGTTACTTCATTACATTCTCCAGACAGGCAAAAAGAGAAGGGAAGGGAGATGGATGGCAGACGTGAGGGAGAAGTTGTGAGACCACCATTAAGCCACCCGCATGCTTCCTCTGTACCTGCTCCATCGCAGCTTTCCAAGTGGACTGACTTTAGTCAAATCCGCTACACCAAAGCGTTGGCACACAGAGTTCAACGAATATCAGAGGAATGAATGAATACTGTGAGCTGGATTTACGGTCAACCTACCATCTAGAAACAGAACAGTAGCTGAAAAACAAGCTCAAATCCGTTCATTCCTGTGACTGCACTGGACAGAGCAACCTCTCACAGAATCATCTAGACAAGGAGGCTACCCCCCAGCTGAGGTAGGAAAATCCACCGATAAAATGTTAGTTGGTAGAACCCAATATTTTCTGAGACAATAACTGACACAGTCATTACAAGAAAAATAAGTATTTCTTCTTTGAGTTTTCTACTGCATACTTACTGAGGGAAATGACTCAAACGATAGTTTGATTTGACTTGAAAATTAAATCTGAAAAATAGATTTGTATCTCAAAACTCACGGTCATGTTGTACTACACAATTTATAGATTGACGTTAAATAGCAACGATGCACAATGATGAGCTGAGCTGATAAATAACAAATCACATACAATGTTATCTCACCTGACTAAGTATGTGAAGGAGCTTTTCCAGGATTTGAAGGGTAGGGGACAAAAGCGCTCCTTGGGAACATTTGAGCTCAACCAATTTGAGAAAGTAGATAAAGGAGTCAGAAATCAAACTATCAGGTTTATTACTGAGGAGGCTGCACTGGAGAAGGTGGATCTAATGTGTGACCTCCACCGCGCCTCCTGTCCCCCCTCCCGTCCCCCCTCCCGTCTCCAGTTCTGGGTAGACACAGCTGAGGCTGCAGAGCAGACAGGCTCAGGACCACTGCCTCACAGGCTGGGTGAGAGCAACAGGCCTGGGCCTCCACCCAGCGCTCCCCATGGGTAAGCAGGAGTGGAGCCAAATGCAGCCTTCCTACAGCAAAGCAGCCTCCAAGAGGACACCTGTGTGCCTGACTCTTCTGATTCGGGAATGCCACCAATGGAGCCTGGGCTCTCACCACTCACCCCTCCGGTCAGCACGCCTCAGGGAGGGGAGGGAGCACAGGATGAGGACAGGGGCCAAAGTAAACGTGAAGAGAGGACAATGGAAGTCCCGGAGCATCCCCAGAAGCTTGTTCCCTCAGCCCACTGGGCATGACCTCAACCTGAGGCCAAGTGCGGCTGCCTCTTCAGAGCGAGGGTCAGGACCACTTGCCCCCCCTTCTGAGCCTCCCCCAGTACTAATCACTGTCCCACCATGTATCTTTCTGGGGTCGTAGGTGGGGACTGCCCGCCCCCAGGTCCCCAGAAAGCTCTGAAATGAGGAAGGCTCATTCTTTAACCAAGTCCAAAGCCAAGCTGACCTCTAGCCTGAAAATCCACTTCTGGCCTTTCCTATTTCAGTCCCAAATTTTGCCCACCTCATGGTGTCCAAAATAGCCCACGGGATTTCAGCAACGAGATGAAATGACAAAATAAAGATACTCTGAAAATATAACACTAGCAACATAAAGAAGTCCCCGTTTCAATTTGTCTCTCTTATTACAAAAGTCCCAGGGAAAAAAAGTCCAAGAGTGAAGGCTTCTCAGCCTCACAGCTTAAATAAAATAGAAAGATTTGAAGTCCCAATTGCTTTATTCCCTTACTTCTTATCGTGTTTCGCCTCAGCCAGAAAAGATTCATTCAAATGCCCAGAGGGGGGTCAGGGTTCTCTCAGAACTGCAATCTCTGCCATCTTTCACTGGAACTGGTGTTGATTCTTCAGGATTCCCGGGACTAAAATTAATTGAATCCAAAGTCTCTCAGCTCCCTACATTCCTAAAGACTCCTAATAAGACCCTAAAATCTCTGTAAGGCAGGGAACCAAAAATGTGCTGTGTGAAGGACACATATTATTTTTCCCTACCCAGTGAAGCCTCCCCCAGTTCTCTGGTAACAGACCTCTCTGGTCCTGTGACCCAACCAACCCCAAAAACTTCACAGGAATTGTTCTCACTGGAGCTGGACCCTGAACACGGCCTTTGCTCTCGGTTGGCATTGTGGGTGACCAGTTCTTGCTGTCACACGGCGAAGAGACCAGAGATGGAGAGAAAGAGTCTGGGCACCCCTAAGACAGCTCGACCCCGCCCTTTCCCAAGGTACAGCCCCACAAGCCATGAATTCCGGAATTTAAATTAGTTCGAGTTGGGTTTTCGCCACTTGCAGTCAGAACCTAATGGATTAAGAGCCTATTAATCAAAGTCTTCTATGGAAGTCAAAAATAACTTTTCTGAAGCTACCCCAGCAGCCAGTACATTTGGTCACAAAAGGCTGCCAGTGCAGACACACCCAAAGAAATTAAGGCAAACACCAGCCAGGGACGGCTGCCATTCTTAGCTGAGGACGCCTCGTAGCCCACCCAGTCTGGCAGCGGAGGCCGAGAAGCAGGAGAGGACAACCCTGGTTAAGGAGAAAACCCCCAAAGGAATGTTAAAAGCCTTGGAAATAAACTGGCCCCTTAAAACCCCAAAATGCTAAAATTATTTCTTAAGTATACCAAGGATTGCTCCTTAATGCAAAAAAACCCTTCAGGTTTGTGTAAGTCTCTCTACTGCTTTTTTGTCTGAAATTCAAGTTTGACTTTCCACTGAAAACCGCCAAATACTTCCCAGACTCTGAAATGAAGAAAACACAGATCTCAGTGTAACCACAAATGTTTGACCAAAAATCCAATCGATACGCCAAAAAAGGTTAGGACGTACTGAAATTGCAGTGTAGCTTGGGGGAGGAAGCAATGTGATCTACAAATCTGACTATGATTCCCAGGAAAGCTGGAAAAATTCAACAATTATCCATAAGATACCAGACAGCACAGGGCTATCCAGAAATGCAGAAACAACCAGATGGTTGGCAGCATGTGCGCAAAACACTGAAACGACTGCTTTTTAAATAATTTTTCAAATGGATGTTGGAATTCTATTTGCCAAATAGTTATGACCCTTCCCTTCCAAAAAAAAAGGGGAGGGGGGAAGTACATGGTGTTTTGCAACTGTGCGAAGTAAAACTGATACTAGTAAAATTTACAGGTGGCTGACTGAGTTTTCCACCTGAAAATCTGGGGCTGGGTAGACAGAGTCAGAGTATGAAAATAATGGCCTGGCTCCTCTTCCGACATTTCACGCTAGGCATGGGGTTCCATCAAAGTGTTCCCCACGGTCGGCACAGTTCTTTAGGTATAACTGAATAAAAAACGAAACCAAACTCTAGATCTTTGGGGTCTTTAAACGTAAAAAACACTCCAGGGAGCTGAAAGAGCTTTGCAGACAGAACCTCTGAGCCCACCATGGGGATCCACACAATACCGGCCTCACGCAGAGAGAAACACCAAGGCAAGCAGGTGCTCCGGGTCCCTCGCGAGGTCAAGGGTAGCCAGGGCTCTCCGGACTTCACCCCTGGTTCACATCCCTCAAAACCCAGTCAATTTCTCCAGGTTAATAGTGACTTACTGGATTCTACATTCTACCCCATGCCCCCAAATACGGCAAATATGTCCTGTCGTATTTACCTGGGAAGGGTGTATGTGAGTAGAGAAGCTAGAAGATTCCAAACGGCCCGGGCAGCTCTTGTGTGAGGCTGGAGCATCAGTCCCGGTTTCCTAATGGCCAGAGGGGCCAGCCGGGACCTGGGGGCAACTGCACCCCTGCTCAGCACGCCAGCAGCCTCTGCTAAACCTGAATTCCCCGCAAGGTCCCTCGCCCCTTGGGCATTTTCCAGTATTTTGATAACAACACAGCATCATTCTAGTCAGAGGAAAAGGCCAAATTCATATGCGTACATGCCACTGGGCTTATACGGGTGCTGGATGGTCACTGAATACAATTGTGAATCACATTTTTTCTCCGTTAGCTCAAAGAAGCCAAATGGTGAAGCCATCCAAATCTCAAAATTCGAGCCACTGGCTAGTCTTTAAGTAGAGTTTGTCTGAGTCCACTTCCATCCTCTCTCGCTGGCAGCGCCACTGCACCCGCATCCAGCTGTGTGCAAGCCTCCTCCACCCTGCGCCGGCTTCAGGCAGCCTCGTGTCATGGGCTGAGCCGATCCCCACACTTGGCTTCGGGAAACTACTCCCCTTGGGGGCCGCACACAAGCTGGTCACGCCTGAGGCCACCAGGCACTCCTGTGGGCACATGGGGACTTCCCAAGGGAAGAGCCCAATGCCACATGGACAGCGCTTTCTCCTTTGTCCCCTTCTCCACAGGAGCTGGCCCCCAACTTCCCAGCCAAGACCACTTGCACCCTCAACACAGCCACAGTCCCTTGATGCTGGTAAACAACGCTGTCATTCCAACACTCTCGCATCACCTCAAGGGTTAACAGCTCCCGATGGACAAAGTTTGCTTAGAATGTTCTAGATTCTAGGTTGTTTGTATTTGGGGGGATACTGGGGTGAAGAGTGGAAGCCAGAATACTTGCTAATATAGTTTAGCCTCATTTTATTCCCCTTCATTATCTTCTCTCTTTCTTCTCTCCTGACCCCCAGCACCTTGGGAAAGATCTACAAAGCAGAAAAACACAAAAACTGACCCAAAAATGAAGCAGCAAAGAATTCTGTTTCAAAACAAACAGCAAGCGGCAAAGCCAAAGTCAGATTCTCGAGCACAAAGGATTCTCTTAAAATGAATCTGCCTTTTCCCTCAGGATGTTTTCTGAGACGTTTTAAGTTGAATTTTTATTAGTCCCATTCAAGCCAAGTTTCCCAACTAATTAAGAACAGTTTAGCAGTTTGCATTGAATTCAGAAACTGCTGTATAGACACTGTGGGTGGGGTACCCAAGAGCCATGCCCAGCTGCTTCTTCCTCCCTTGCCTTCTTCTAAAGGAGAGGCTGAGATACTGAATATTCATAACCCTTCAGCTTCCCCTATAGCTAAGGGTAGTCATGTGGTCGATTCTAGCCAATGACATATGAGAAAGTTACTGCCGCCACCTCCAGGAAAGCATTATCAAAGGGTCTGGATCTGCTGTCCTATGCTTTTGCCTTTTGTATCTTCCTCCATCTCCCCCTCCCCGGGATGTCAATGTGATACCGGGAGATGCAGCAGCCATCTTGGAACATCAATCAAGTAACAAGTCTGAGAATGATGACCTGGCCTGGGGTGGCAGAGTGGAAATACAAAAAGATCCTGTGTCCCTGAGAACCTCTCTGCTCCCGAGTTTATTGGTGAGTAAGATAAACAATTCCCTAACCTGCTGAGCCACTGCTCACCAGATATCGTGCTATCAGCAGCCCAGTCCATTGCTACCTGATATCATCATTTCTGGATCCATAAAGACAAATCACTTTTTCTCTCGATTTCTAAATGAGAACTGCTTTAACTTTAATTTCATTCTGTTTGTTGTTTCTAAGGGATCCACTCCAGGAATTTAATTTCTTTTTTGGTTTTATACATTTATGTGTCTTTTTTTTTTTTCCACACACACTGAGGAATTTAATTTTGACAGTGTCAGTGATTTATTTGTCAGTATGCCATCGACTTGCTACCCAGATCATGATGCGGCCAGAAAGGGTGAACTTAACCAGCAGAGCTGGCAGAATTTGAACATTAGGAGTTAAGGTTTTAAAGCCCTTGCGGCCATTTTATTCAGGAACCAATGTAAGCAAAAGCTACTGTTCCAGAGACTAAAACAAGAATTCTTCCCCATCTAAACCACCAGCTTCCCAGAATGGTTTAGGGAAATGGAATTGGAGGAATTCCACAGACATATTTATCTATGACAATAGGAAAACAAGGGACCCTAAAAAGAAAATGCCTAGATGTGAGAAGGGAACACAGGACTCCTCCCTGCTGCTGGATGGCGTCAGAGACCCTACGAGAACCCAGGACTTGCCAGGCTTTTGTGGGATCTTTTGCACATTCTTCAAATTCAATTCGCAGCTGAGAAATAGCTGGGGCAGCTTAAACTCAGCCTGCTACAAACTGCCTGGCGTGCCAGCCAAAAACACTCCCTGAAAATTCATTCCTTGCCCCAAGGTGTGAAAGTCAGTGTCTAACTATGTTAAACACTTGGGCATTACTGCTGCCATAATCACCGCTCATCTTACTCAGAAAGCTCCCTGAAAAATACCCTTAGAAGAGAGGCCAAGGAAATGTTGTGGACAGGAGGGTATGAAACCGAGTAAATGAGGCAGACATGACCAGACGCCAACCCCACGTGGACCCAGTGACAACCCAGATTGCTAAGGATAATCACTTTCTGAAATACGTTTTCATATTTAAAATGTTTTAATATTTCAGATAATCACTTACTGGTTACGAATGGGCAGAGGCAAACCATCTACCGATGAAGATGAAAAAGTGCGCAACACACCCAATGAGCAAAACGCTTTAAGTTTTGCAATGGGACCATTTGTGAAAAGGAAAAAATAGAGAAGTAAGAGAGAAGGAAGGAAGTGAACATTTGTTGTGTAGCTACTCAGTGCCAGCCACTTCATTTACTTCTGCAGCAGATATCTACTGAGCACCTACTACGTGTCAGATTGTGGGCTACGCACTGGGGATCCAGAGGTGGTTAAAAAGAGTTCACATGACCAACCACTAGCTCTTGAATCTCTGTAACAACCCAGTGAACTGTGCTTTGGTATCCTCGTTTTTATTCAATATTTTGTTTTTACTAAAGCATAGTTGATTTACAATGTTGTGTTCATTTCTGCTGTACAGCAAAGTGACTCAGTTATACATGTGTATACGTTCCTTTTTTATATATTCCTTTCCATTATGGTTTACCAGAGGATATTGAACATAGTTCTCTGTGCTCTACAGTAGGACCTTGCTGTTTATCCATTCTATACGTAAAAGCTTACATCTGCTGACCCAAACAGTATCCTCATTTGTATAAATGAGGAAACTGAGCCTCAGAGAGTTGAGTGACTTGCCAGGGGCACACAGCTAGTAAGTGATCGTGGTCACTTACTAGACTCAGGCCTGTCTGAAATCATAGACCATATGCTCTTCCTCCTATACCTGGTTGCCTCTCAGCTGTCATTATAACTACAAGGAATAAATGTAGGCCTGGAGAGAAATCAGAACCAAAGGTATAAAACTGAAAGTCATTAGTGGAAACTGAATTCACTGGGACACGTGAGCTCACTGCCCTGAACGAGCTCTTCTAAGTGTCAGGAAGATGTCACGCTGCCAAATTCTCCTTCTCGCTCCTTCACTTACGCTGCTTCCAGCAACAGCTGAATCATTCTCCTCATGGAAGTACCTCTCCTGTCCTCCCTGAGCCACAGTCTCCCGCCTTCCAGGATACCATACTCCCTGGTTTCCCTTTCCCATCACTTGTCTCCTTCAGCAGCTCCTCCCTCTTTGCCAGAACTCAAAACGTTCCAGTGCTTCCAAGCCCCGCTCTGGACGCCCCTCTTCTCTGCGTACCCCTCCTGGGCCTTCACTAAGTTAGCATGTCCAGTCCCAGGACTGCAAACACCACCCATGTGCTCCTGGCTCCCGAATTCATAACTCTAGCTCTGGCTTTTCCTCTGAGCACCAGCACGTCCAACTGTCTACTTAGCATCTCCAATGAAACCCAAAGAACACTGGTGTCTAAAGGATGACTGGGACCAACATGTTTTAAATCTGAAACATTAGTGATAAAGGGGAGAATCAGGATTCAAATTGCATCCTGGAAGACAGGAGTGGAGAGGTTTTCAGGAAGAAGGGAATGTCCGTCAGTGTCGAGTAAAGGCTCAGAAGAGCTCATTTTTTCTCCGCTTGTTATTAGGACGTGTCCACTCCCATTCAAAGCCCCCCAACCAAGCAAACATGCCACCGATGTTTCACTCTGCAAATATCAAACTTAATTCGTTCCTTTTCTATAGCTACCCTCCAAGGATTTTTGTGAGAATAAAGTGTGAAAGAAAATCATAAAGCACTCAATAAATGTGAGATACAACAGTAAGCAGAAGAGCCACAGAAGGACCAATGTCACCAAATACAACCCAATAGAAAACGACCCGGCAGGATTCCCAGTACCTGGGCTCTTGGCCAGCACCCCCTCCTCACACAGCAGGAGTGGGCTTTGGGTCTTCGTTTCCCTCAATCTCAGGAAATACGCTTACATAATATACTTAGAAGTTTTAAATCTTGAGAGTTGAAAGTCGGGTAACCTGATCCAATCTCCCCTCTTCAATCTGCCTATCAACTGCGTGTCTAAAATGGTCTTCAATGCTTTCCACGACTAGACGGTTCTACCCACATTCCAATAGGTTCCCCCACCTTCAAGGGTAAGCATCTATGAATGTGTTACTCAGTTGGGTGATGCAGGGTTATTAGGCAAGGCGCTGCCCAGGGATACAGGTGAGGTAATCACAGATATACAAGAAAGGCAAAGGTCTTCAGTCTCCTGGGCGAAGCACTATATTGGCATCCAAACGGAAGAGCGAGGGCGTCGACATTAAATATCATCTGAGTGCTGCTAATGATAAACGTTATCAGGGCTCAGACCGTCCTCTTCAGGCTAGGATGATCAGAGAACAAAGTATGGCATCAGTGGAACTCAAGGACAGCCTTTGCTAGAGGTTTCTCCCATGGCCACTGCTTTCCACAACTTGCATTCTAATAGGACACTGAATCTCTTAAGACTCTAACCCAGCCTACCCTTTAACCCTCACAATGTTCCTGAATTGCTCCCTGCAAGGAAAGCTCATTACAACTTCAGAGCCTCATCAGACCCTATGGAACTCATCCCAGACAGCCCTCATGTTCTACAAGAGACACACAGTCTACTCAGACAGTAGCGAGTGCCTCATCTCCCAGGCCTTTCTCTCCTTGGGTGTTACAGTCAAAATGTCATCATGACAATCGTAAAATAAGATCAGCCCAGGTCTCAGGAAAGTCAAGGAGCTTGGTGTTCTCTGTCCCTCTTTTCTCTTCCCTTTGACTATGGTCTGCTTGGATATCTGTAGCTATGTATGTGGCTTCTGAGAGTTATTCAATGTAAGAAGATGCTTCAATCCTCCCAGTCTATCAGAAAATAATAGAAAGAAATCGTTGGGTAGGGTAGAAAATAGTATTATCAACAGCAGGGCCAGGGAGGCATTACAGCAGAAAGAGAACATGGTGGCTTTCCGTCACACAAAGAATGTCAGGGAGTCAGACACTCTGGGAGAGCAAGGCTGCCACATCACACCACCTAGAAGACTCCACTAGACAATACAACCTCGATAAAAGAAAGACAGCAACACATCCCAACTTTTACTAAATAGGAAAAAAACGTAGATTGTGTCACCTTCAAAGTGCACCCGCCAGGCCAAGTCCTCGGACAGATCTGGTGATTTCTCCTGCTGACCTTACGATTCTACGTGTTATCAGTGTAAAAACATTCAGAACTTAACGCTCTATCTGGCAGGCGGAAGTTGATTAGAAACTACTAGATGATCCTGTATTGCTACACTGATCACATTTGATGCCATTATTTATTGTTGCGTCAATCCCAACTTCTTTATGAAGTCTTCGTAGCCTGCCTTAGAGCCTAACAAAGTAACTTGCCCATAGCAGACCTGATTTAACGATTTAATTACTTACTCTATGAACGAAGGCTTTAGCCAGGCTGGATCTATGAACTAGGCTCACTGAACATGCGTAGGTGTTTGGAGCTCTGGGTCGACAGTTCAGCACACAGTGCAACACAGCCACTCATGTCTGCCCACTTCCCAACTACAGCCCAGGGCTGGAAGTTGTGTGAATTCTTTCACCTACTGAAAAGGAACTGTGTTGGTATGAAGGCACACCATATGTTGTGGGTTGAATTGCGTCCTCCAGAAAGATATGTTGAGCCCTCATGCCCAGTACCTGTGAACGGGATTTAGAAACAGGGTTTTGCAGATGTAGTCAAATTAGGATGAGATCATGCTTGACCAGGGTTGGCCTTAATCCAGTATGACCAATATCCTTATAAGATGACACACGGGGAGAATGTCACGTGACAACGGAGACAGAGATTGGAGTGACATATCTACAAACCAAGAAGCACCAATGATTCTGGAAACCACCAGAAGCTAAGAAAGGAAGGATTCTTCCCTAGCGCCTTCAGAAGGAGTATGACCTTGCCCTGCAGATTTCAGATTTCTAGCCTCCAGAGCTACGAGAAAATACATTTCTGTTGTTTAAAGGGCCACCCAGTTTGTGGCCCTTTGTTAGGGCAGCCCTAGGAAACAAGAATACCATGTAAGTAAAATTCTTCACTCCCGCTGCAGACGGGACTTCCAACACAAGCCAACACTCCTCAAAATTCGTGTGCTGACTCCACAGGTTAGAGTGAGAGGCATGCAGGGGCCTGCCCCACACCCACAAACCACACATATCCTGCTGGCCTCGGGTCAACATACATAAAGAGATTGAATGTATATCATATGTAATTAATACCAAAGAAAGCATATCTGATCATTCAGTGAATATTTACTAAGTACCCACTATTTTCAGGCAGGGTTCCAGGCAATGGGGAGAATTCAGTGAACAAAACTGACAAAATGGAGCTTCTGTTCCAGAGGAGAAAGACAGGTGATTACCACCACACAAGTGAAATACGCACACTCTCAGGTAGTGATAGAGGTTGAGGAGAAAAATAAAACTGGGATAAGAAGTGCTGTGGGGTGTGGGTAAGATTATACTGTTAAATGGTGGGGAGTGGTCAGGTGAGGCCTCACAGGAAGATGATACGGCATAAAGAACCTGAAAACGGTGAGGGATATCCCATACATGTTTATGGAGAGTTGTTCAGGCCAAGGGAACAGCAAGTGCAAAGGCACTGGGGCTGGAAGGCGCCTAGCACATTAGGGAAGCAGCAAGGAGGCCCAGGCGCTGAAGCTGATAGTGAGGGAAGGCCTGGCGAGGAAGATGATCATGTGTAGCCTTGAAACTTGCTAGGACTTCGGTTTCTATCTGAGAGAGGTAGACGGCTCTGTGACATCATGCATCCTGAGAATCACTGTGATGCTGTTTTTCGGTTTTTTGTTTGTTTGTTTTTTGCGGTACGCGGCCCTCTCAGTGCTGTGGCCTCTCCCGCTGTGGAGCACAGGCTCCGGACGCGCAGGCTCAGCGGCCATGGCTCACGGGCCCAGCCGCTCCATGGCATGTGGGATCTTCCCGGACCGGGGCACGAACCCATGTCCCCCGCATCAGCAGGCGGACTCTCAACCACTGCGCCACCAGGGAAGCCCCTGTGATGCTGTTTTAAAAACAGAGTGTAGGGGAAGAGGGCAGGAGCAGGGGGACCAGTGAGAAGGTTATCGCAGTAATCCAGGTAAGGTGGCTTGGACCAGGGTGGGCGTAGTACTTTCCTGCCATGCCAAATTACTCACCATAATATCTCAGTACACACAAAATACTTGCAAACTAACTGTAGTGATCTCAAGCAGAATGGGCAAAAATATGTACTTTTTAAAAATAGGCTTTTACCTATCTCAAAAGGTTATATATACAATTCCACTGATATGACATGACATTTTTTTTTTTTTGGCCCTAGTTCCCTGACCAGGGATTGGAGCCCCCTCGCCCCCTGCAGTGGAAGCTCAGAGTCTTAACCACTGGACCACCAGGGAAGTCCCTGATATGACATTCTTGAAATGACAGAATTACAAAGATGGAGCACAGATTAGTGGTTGCCAAGGAGGAGGGGAAGAAGGGAGGTGGGCGTGGCTATAAAAGAAAAGCAGGAGGGGTCCTTCCGATGGAATGTTCTGTATCTTGACTGTGGTGCTTGCACAATCTACACGTGTGTTGAAATTACACAGAAACACACACACAAAAGCATGTGAAACTGGTGAGCTCTGAATAAAGTTGATGACTTGCACCAGTGTTAGCTCCCCAACCAGGGCAGTGCACTGCGGTCACACGAGATGTGACCTTCGGGAGAAACTGGGTGACGCAAGGGAATCTACAGCTCTCTGAAAATAAAAACTTTTAAAAACCATTAAAAAAAATGACCTTTTACACACATAATGTCGTCCGAAGTCCTGACCCTTCTGCCTGGGGAAATGCTCCCGTAAAGCTGTCCTTACACTGACCTACAATAAGTACAGCAAGCACCCCTGGCCTCCATGTGACAGGTTCACCCACGCTCTCCACTTTCTAGGTGGAAGCATCAGTGTGACGACCACACAGCTGGGCCATTGCTAGTCCGGAGAGCCTGAGCCTTCGCTGTAGAGGATTTTGTTTTATAAAACACTATGAGGGGGCTTCCCTGGTGGCACAGTGGTTGAGAGTCCGCCTGCCGATGCAGGGGACACGGGTTCGTGCCCCGGTCTGGGAAGATCCCACATGCCGCGGAGCGGCTGGGCCCATGAGCCATGGCCGCTGAGCCTGCGCGTCCGGAGCCTGTGCTCCACACGGGAGAGGCCACAACAGTGAGAGGCCCACATACCGAAAAACAAAACAAAACAAACAAACAAAAAACACTATGAGGATGAGGTGGTGCTGCCCTCGTGAGATTGTGCCGGCAGCTTTCCCCTCTGTCGACCCAAAGTACCCATCGGTGTCAACAGGTCTGGTTCTTCAGATCCCAGCCGGCAGGGCCCGCCTGGCCGGGGCCGCCCTCACCTGGCCTGGCCTGGCTCGGGTTGTTCCTCTGAGCTCCCAGGAGGCCACACGTGACCCAGCAGGTCTCCCGCCTCTTTGGCCCTGCCCCGCGCTGGGTGGTCCAGCTGCGGGTGACTGTCAGTGGGACTGCACCTGCAGACAAATGCGGTGTCGTCTCAAATTAGGAGCCGTGGCTGCATACCTGCTCGGATTGTTTACTACGATGCTAAGTGGTTCCAGCCACAGCACTAGGGTGCAGGGACCCACCATCCACCCTTCTCACAACAGCAACACAGGTGCATCCCCGATCCGTGTCTGCTGGCTTTGGCCAACCATCTGCCTGCGACGAAACAATACAGCTGTCCTGGACCTTCCAGGCCTAACACGCATCACATGGCCTGTACCCTCCCCTGCCCTCCCCATGCCTGTGCTGTCACAGACGGACTGTGTGTACTGGACTTGGCATTCCTGTGCTTGCTGAATGAATTAATGAATGAATGGACACCTTCCAATGGAAACTCCCACAAAGTGAGAGCTGGAAGGGGCCCTTCTCCACATCTCTAGTCCAATCCCCTAATTTCGCAGATGAGAAAACTGAGGCCTGAAGAGTCATGACCTGCCTAAGGTCACAGTGCAAATGAGCGGCTGGGTCAGGGCTACTGGAGTGAATGAAGAGCTGTGACACCAGAGAATAATTCCTAAAAGACAAATCCCAGCATTTCAATGACGCATCTCTTCTGAGAAGTCTGACACCCTTCACGCTCGTCGTACTACAGTCTCACCAGGTGCAGGTCTGTCAACCCCACAGATGAGCTGCTCCTGCTTCTCAGTGCTGGCCCTTGATTTAACCCTCCGCTGTAATCAAACTTGAATTCTGAGAGCCTTCTGGTGAAAATTCAAGGCCAGCAGCTCAGGGTTATGAATTCCATCACACGGGTCAAACATTCCCAGAGAAGCCCTGTGTTAAAGGTTGAAGGGTTCATGTAACAAACTAGACACAGAGCACTGGCCTCCAGGGCCCACTAAGTAAAGGGCACTCCCCACAATAAGGATCTTGCTTATATCCAAATGCCAAATCGATTTTGTAACAGGGAATAGGGTTCACTAAAACCCTATCTGAAGTTAAGCCCTACCAGAGTTTAACATGCTTCCGTGTATGACAGAATCATTTCTCAACAGCAGTGTGACCAAAGCACAGATTTGGAAGGGCATCCTGAGCAAATGAGAAACGGTTGTACCGGCCTAACGAAGAGACCGACATAGGAAACGTCCAAGCCAGCGGGAGCCGGGGAGTCTGCAGGAAGAACGTGGGGTCTCAATCCAGGAGACTGGAGTCCAAATCCCAGGACCCCCACTCAACTAGATGTCCGACTCTGGGACAGTCCCCTCGGGGTAAGATGAGGATGTTACCAACTTCACAAGGCTGCAGTGAAAATGAAATGACATGACATACAGGGAAATGGTAAACTGCGGCACTTTTAACTGCCAGTTCATATTAAAAAGAAAGTCGAGGCACAACCTGAGAACTCCTCATAAAGGTGAACACAGGATTAACTAGATTGTACTTTAAGGATTATGATGATGTTATCATTTTATCATGGCCTCCACATATAGGAGGCCACAGGAGAAGAATTAGCAGCTCTCCAGTTATTTCGGTGCACTTCCAAACCTGTCTTAGGAGTTGCATTACTCTCTCTGGTTACAAAGAGAATCCAGTGAGCATGGAGGGGAGATACTGAGAGAGACGGTTTCACCCAAACTCACTCAAAACTGACTTCCAGTGCCCAGGAGGCAGGTACCTCCCCTCAGGGTCCCTTGTGCTCACCCATCCTGCAGCTGCTGCAGCTTTGACCAGAACCTGCAGATATAACAGGGGTACCCCAGCAGCTGACCCCAGCTTCAAATTCTTTCTCACCAACGGGCAACTGAAAATTGCTAACTTGCAGGCAGGTCCACTCTCAGTGAGTGAGTTGTCCTTCCCAGCTTAATATCTGAAGGAAACTCCAATGAGTAGCAAAATTGAAAAAAAAAAAAAAAGGGCAAACACTAAGGGAAAACCAAAGCAGGTAACTGAACGTATGTCCTAAGTTTCTTGTCTCTGTAAAGCCCCGGCGACGGGGGCTGGAACGCGAGGAGCCAGCGGGCGGCGGCAACGGGGCAACGCGGCGGGAAGGCCCCGAGCGCCCTCTAAGGGCTGTGGACCGCAAGTGCTGCCGCCTGCCGGGCCAGGAGCCGAAAAAGGAAGGAACTGGGAGAAAATTGTGTCTTCCGCATCTTCCACGTGGCATCACCTACTACTCAGGGGCACAAAAATTCCTTATTCACAATTTCTAAATTTTCATCACCTGATCCATACTGCAGAATTTTCCTTGATGATACTAATAACACAATTCCCCCAAATTAACTTAAATTCATCTTCTTTGTAACTAAGACAAGGATAATGTCTTAGGAAAAAACGATGTTCGCCATGTGTTTAACCAATATCTCCCTGAATCCAAATGCTCTAAAATATGTCTACTAAAATAATGCAACAGGGACTACCCTGGTGGCACAGTGGTTAAGACTCTGCGCTCCCAATGCAGGGGGCCCAGTTTCCATCCCTGGTCAGGGAACTAGATCCCAAATGCATGCCGCAACTAAGAGTTCGCATGCTGCAACTGAGGAGCCCGCCTGACGCATCTAAGACCCAGTGCAACCAAATAAATAAATAAATATTTTTTAAAATTATTTAAAATAATGAAATAGTATCCATTCTCTGCCCTCAGCTACCCAGTTCTCCCCAAAGGCAGCCAAGGTCTCAATGTCAGATGTATCCTAACATAAATAGTCTATGGTTAAACACGTGAATACACATACATATATATTCTTTTCTCTCCTTTATCTTTATACATTTAAATACTCACGTCCATACTTTCTAACTGAAATAAAAGCTTCTGAATAGAAGTTTTATTAGAACTCAAGAAATTCCTAAATTCCATAGGGACCGATGAAAAGAGCTCTGCTCCTTAATCAGCAAATCATGATGGGGCCTTTCCTGAAATGCTTACATCTAGGCTCCCTTTACCCACACCCTCACCCCTTGCAGTAGCAAAATAATGGTCCCCAAAGATGTGCATGTCGTAACCCCAGAACCTGTGAATGTGTGGTCTCACACAGCAAAATAGACTTTGCACATGGGATTAAGTTAACAGTCTGGAGATGGGAGGTTGTCCGATGTAATCACAAGGGTCCTTCTAAGTGAAAGAGGGAGAAGGAAGGTCAGAGTCAGAGAAGCTGATGCATGGATGGAAGTGCAGTGATGCCATTGCTGGAGAGGTCACCAGCTGAGGGTCGCGGGCACCTCTGGAAGCTGAAAAAGTCGAGAACCGGATTCTCCCTAGAGCCCCAGGAGGAACAAAACCTTTGATGTTAGGCCAATGAGACCCATTGCAGACTTCTAACCTCCAGAACTGTAAGATAATAAATTTGTGTTATTTTAAGCCACTAAGTTTGTGGTAATTTGTTATAACAGCAACAGGAAACGAATACACCCCTCCACCCCTCACCCCCAACAGGGCCGGTTTTCAGGCCTTTGTGTCTTAAATAGAGCTATGAATGGTCTTGGTAAGATGATGATCTGGAACTGACCAGTGATAACTTTCCAAGGACATAAATTATCACTCTGCAATTCTATTACAACCTCTAATTCCTACTAATGAATTGTGTGCTCAGTTGACAAATAAAACAGTTCTTTCATCTGGGGGAGGAGGGGCTCCAATGTACAAGATAAAAGGAAAGGGTGTATTCACCCACTCCTCTCAAAGAGGACAGAAGTAGGAGGGGAATCCTACAGAGCTGCATGTAGGTTGGGCCACAGGAGAATCTGTGAGGGCTTCTAGAGGTGGAAGGAATCTTTCCATTTGCTTGGTCCAGTGGGGATCGACCAACTGGCCCGAAGCCACACAGCAGGTGAATGGCAGTGCTGAGACTCAAACCCAGGCGCCTTGATGTTGAACCTACATCCTTTCTATACGGCAGTGGTTATCAAACTTCCTTTTCTCAGATTCCTATCTACTCTTAAATTAATGAGGATCTCACAGAGTTTGTGTTTTTGTGGATTTTATCTATCCGTATCTACTGACCAGAAATTAAATCTAGGAAGAGGTTAAACTACGTACTTATTAATTCATGTTAAAATAGCAATAGTAAACCATTACAAGCTGACATAACAAACTGTATTTTATGAAAAATAACTGTTTTCCAAAACACAAAGAAAATGAGAAGAATGGCATTTTTTGGCATTTTGGCAAATCTCTTTCATAGAAGACAGCGGGATCTCCTATCCGATTATGCCTTCAACCTATTGCAGTATATTGTTTTGGCTGAAGTACCTGAAGACAATCTGACCTCATATAGACATGGGAAAGGTATTTTAATAGCCTTACAGATAATTTTGGAAAATCTTTGATACTACACCAAAACTCATCAAGTAGCAGTTTCTTAAAGGTTAGTTGCAATGTACAATCTGAAACCATAAAAAGAATTTTTCACATTTTGTTACATTAAAAATCCACTGGGCTATTTTGCACTTTGGTGGACGTTTTAGCCAGGCAAGATATTGTAACACTGTGCATGGGTCACTTGGATTTACCAGTTCACTTGCTTATGCAGAGCATCTAAGTGTTGACACATTTTATAACACAGTATTTCAAAATCGCGTTCTTTTATATCACCACCTAACTTGTTAGGAAAGTTTCTAAGTATTGGGAAGCTTTCAAGTTTAGGACATTGGAGGTGACATGGCAAAATTCTACTTTTCACCTGACAGCTCAATTTTCTCACTGGCAAGGCATACTAGCAGTTATTTTACCAGAAGTGGCAGACCGCCTTTGTTCATTTTTTTGAGATGTCTGCCAAATACTCAAGTCAAAATAACTGGTCTGTCTGCAGCCATTCTTTCCGGTAAAGGGGGCGTTCCATGAAAAAAAGCGGCTAGTTCAGCTCACAAGTCAAACTATCACACAACTGCTTCTCTGCGGGATTGCTGATGAACTTGGGCAGTCAGCAGAATTGCTTTCTGTGCCTTTCCCATTTCCTCACACGGAATATTAAAAAGACATGCAGACAAGGGTAGAGATTTGGTTAAATTAATCATTTTTACTGTTGCACGAAGGACATTCTTCATGGAAACTGGCATATCCTTTCTCAACTTCAAAAGCCTGAAAAATGCAGTGACAACCAGCTCACGGTGGCACCGACGCTAAGATTCACACTACAGCACCCGCAGTTGAAGTTTTCTCACTAAGCTTTTGTACCCTCCCTACAGACGTCACCACTGTGAAAAAGGCAAATAGTCTTAGTATTACTTTGAAAATCGCTTTGACCTTGCAGATTCCCTGAAAGGGTCCTCAAGCTTTAAAGAAAAAAGCTTTTAAATCACCCAAAACCATCCTAAAATAACCACTATAAATGTATGAGAGTATGTGTGTCCTCACGTGTTTTTAGAAAAACGTATCTTATCAGACTGGCAAGTGCAATCACAATTTTAACTGTTGCGTAGTATTTTATTGTAGGGATGGGGGGGGGAGCATGCATCACTTGCTGATTTTGTTTTACATTTTAATTGACCACCAAGTTGAAGTCAATTTATTTAGATCTTCAGCATGCCCTGCAAATCACGTCTGTTTTAAGGAAAGCTCCTCTGAGCTGTGATGGGTCAGCCACTAGGAAGGTGGCTCTGGGTGATTTCATGGCAGGGATTCTGATCCCGAAGGTCTGGGGGATGGGAGAGGGCCTGACTCGAGTAGCTTAGCCCACGCATTCGTTCAGTGAGAGAGGAAGCAGTGTGTCCACAGCCCTGCTGTAAGTACCAGAGTACAAGTCTGGAGCAGTGACTGCAGCTATTACAGCAAGACAGGCAGGAAGCCTTCCAGAGAAGCAGGTGAATAAATTACGTGCCCCCCGATTTCTTCCCCAGCACGTGGAGCTCTCTGCAGGCGATGTCGCTTCCTTCTATCATTTAAATGCAGTAGATATGCATTTCAAAATGTGTTTGTCCTCCTTTGTCTGCTTCTAGTCTGGTCATCATTTTCTTGCAAATCCCACGTCAACACAGTAGAGAGGAGTGCCAGTAAGCGTTCCAGCTCCCACATTCCACAGCTCAGTGATTTACAGAGCGGAAGGCGAGCCAAGGAGCAGCACGCGGAAGGCAGCAGGATTCCGGGAGCGATCGCAAGTCGCCCAGACTTCGGACCCACGCAAATGTAAACCCGTCGGGCAGGTGGCAGTGGAACCTAACAGGTACAAGGCTGCAAAATGCCAGGGTGGCACTGGCTCCACTTTCAGTCTGTTTTCTGATACAAAAACTCTTTCCAATTCAGAGAATTTTAATTTAGAAAAAAAAAAAAGCCACGGGTTGTAGGGGGGGAAGTTAAAAGGCTTTAAAATAGTTTTATTCTTGATAAGTACTATACAAATATTCAGTGAATGCTTTCCTAGAGATAGCTAACAGAGACGAAAACAACCTACAACTGGACCCTCGTTTTATGAAAAAGTGGCATTTAGCATCCCAGCGCTTGGCATAATCCTGAGACAAGCGTTATGCACGATGCACCCACCAAAAAGACTCAGAAGGCAATGGGACCCCCAACTTTTCCCTTTTCCCTTGTAGTAGGAGGGCAGTCGACACACTAAATAGCGTCATAAAGCAAGCAGCCCTCCTTAGAATCGCATCTGAATTTTTATAACCCAGCTGGGAGTGAGTAGTGTCAACAAAAATGTCGACTTCAAACCGATGACATAAATAAAAGCCACACAGTGTCAAGTGTGAAAATGCCTGCACAGGAGGTGGAAACAAGGGCCACCAACGGCTTATGGATGAAAAATTTGTCTCGCTCTGCGGGAAACGTACAAGAAATCTGAAAACAGCGCGCTTGCATTTTCTGAAAAGCGTTTCTCACATTTCGGCCCCCAAAGCAATCATCCACCCCGTCTCCAGCCTCAGCCTTCGGGGAATGGTGAGCTTCTCCCGAAATGACCCTCCCTCTCCCCTCTCCCTCCTCTCAAGACAGATGCCCCCTTCCCAGCTCCAAACTTCCCACCGAGATGCAACGTAAGAGCGCGGCTTCTCCCTGGGCACCGAAGTACCCGATTGCCCCGCGGCGGCCCACAGCTTTCCCCGTGCCCTTAGAGAACAGTCCTGCCTCTCTGCCTCCCTCTGGTCTCCCGAGTGCCGTCCTTCACCAGGTATCCGTGCCTCGGGGCAGGTGAACTGGAGGAAAGGATGCCCACGGGGAAATTCTGGGCAAAGGAAAGCGTCACCCCTCCCCCCACCGCAGAGCCGAGAGGTCGCCTTTCTTTCATTTTTCCCCCCCTTCTTTTCTTTGCCGGAATGTTCCCGGAATGTTAGACTGCTGTGTCTCCTGACTCCGGGCATTCGACGGCAAAGTTGAAACCGCTTTGCGCTGAGGTCCCCATGCCGCCAACCGTGTCCCCGGGCCCGCCTCCAGCGCGCGAGGCTCCGAACGCCCGGACCCGCGTCCCCAGCCGCCCCTCCGCGCCCCGACTCGCGAGCGATGAGGACGCACAAGTTAGTGACAGGACATGCAGCCAGTACAGAGCAGGCCGGCGGTCCCCCGAGCGACAGGCGGGTGAGCGGCGCACGGAAGGCGGGCAGGGAAGCGGTGAGGAGGCGCGGAGAGCCGGGCGGCCGAGGCCGGGACTGCGCATACCTGGAGCCCCCGCCGAGGAGACGACTGGCAGCAGCGCGGCCAGGAACAGCAGCGCCGCCCAGGGCAGCGGGAGCCGAGCCCGCGGGGACGCCCCGACCTCGGGCGCCATCGGGAGCCCGGGGTGCGCGGCGGGCTGGGCCGGGCGGCTGCCGGGTGGGCGCTGGGCTGGAGCCTGGGAGCGCAGAGGGGCCGCCGTCGGGTCCCCGCCGTCGGTGTGCGTCGGAGCGCTCTGCGCCGCACCCGTGCGCCCAGGCCCCGCGCCGCTCGCTCCCTGTCCGCGCCGCGGCCGCCGCGCTCCGCACTGAGGCCGCCGGCCGCCGGCCGCGCCTTTTAGCCGCGCGCGGGCGCCCCCTGCCGGCATGCGGGCTGAAGGGGTGGCGAGGGTGGCGGGGTGATGGCCCGAGGCGGGCGGGGCGCAGGGCCGCGGCTCAGGGTGCCCAAGCGCCCGGGAAAACCGCTGGGCGGGTCTAGAAACGCAGTGATTGCTGTGCGGGCGTGCGCTCCCGCTGTCTAACCTCTCCGGCTTTGCGGCTGCGGGAATGGCCCATCACGTCCAATCTCCTTGCCAAGCCCAGGCATGCCTCTGTCACCTTAAATAAATACCTCTGGCTTCAACGTTGGGGACCCGAGCCAGGCCCCTTCATCTCTATCAGCCTGTTGCGGCCGTTCCTGCAGCCCTCCCTGGTCTTCCCCACACCCCGCACCCGCACCCGGGAAAGGAGGATTTAAGGTCCTTAGATACTGCTGCTCCCAGCTGTGGTTTCTGCGGAGCGCCTGAACTGGGTTCAAAGGCAGCGTTCTGTAAGCGCGGAGCTCTCAAGGCCCAGCACTCGCCTGGCCTCGCTTCCTCCGGTCTCTATGATGCTAACACGGCCTAGGGCTCCCTCTCCCGATTCCCACCTATCTGTGGTAGACTCCCCGCCTTGGAAGCCTCGCCGCCCGCCCGAGCGGACTGGGAGAGCCCCTGGAGGCGACCAGGACGCCTGCGCCCGGGCAGGTCCGCGCTCTGGGCGCAGATGCCTACGTCGCCCAGCAGCGTCCTCGCAGACCTCATCTGACTGCAGCTCACAGCCTAAGGTCGAGTCAGCCCTCCGTCGTGACAGGCCCCAACTTGACCAGACTTGTGTCCTTCTGCAAAGAGGAAAAGATTGCAAGACGAATTCTCGACTGACGAAAAAGAAACAGCATCTCTTTTCTGAACGGAAACACCACATCCGCCCCTTTAAGCCCTGGCAGGCGCCGCTTGCCCAGTGAGCACCCAGGAAAGGCAGAATGCTATGGCCTTCCTTTCAGGAAAACATTCCCCTGGGTCCCAGTTCTTCATTCATCCCGCAAGGTCTATGAGCTCCCAGAACTCTTCTTGCAGTTTGCAACCATTTTAATGTTTAATTACTCCCCAGTTTTGCAATGTTTCCCCACCGCCATTTAATGGAGCTATGGCCTTGGTCTGCCCAGCACCCTCCCCTCCCTGCTCTTATTCCGGGAATAATAGCCCCCTCCTCTACTCCAACCAAACGGCTCCAGCGGGGCCTGTCCCCTCCCAACCACCCTCTTTCCCACCCAGTTGGTCCAAGGATCACCAGTGGCCCAAGCAGGGTCAGTCAGAGTCAGGACTTTTCTCGTTGGAGCTGGTGAAAAAGTTTTTTTCCTCCGGTCATTCATGGATGCTGAAGGATGGTAGCTGAGGTAAGCTGAAATATGCCCCCCCACCCCCGCCCCCCCGCCAAAGATGTCCATGTCTTAATCCCTGGAACCCGTGAATGTTACCGTATACAGAGGGGGAAAAAAAGTCTTTGCAGATGTGATTAAGTGAAGCATCTTGAGATGGAGAGGTTATCCTGGATTATCTGGTGGGCCCTAAATACTATCACATGTGTCCTTATAAGGAGAAGGAGATCTGAGGTATATAGAAGAGGACACAATGTGTGCACAGAGGTAGAGATGGGAGTGATGCACCTACAAGCCAAGGCACACAAGCAGCATGAGCAGCTGTTAGAGGCAAGGACCAGATTCTCCCCCAGAGCTTCTGCAGGGAGCACGGTCCTGCCAGCATCTTGATTTCAGTCCAGTGGAAAGAATTTCAGGCTTTTGTCCTCCAGAACTGAGAGAATAAATTTGGGTTGTTTTAAGCCCACAAACTGGTAATTGTTACAACAGTCACAAGAAATTGATACGGTAGCCAAGAGGGGCCTGTGTGTCTTACTCCAGCCTCGAGGGTACCATCCAGAGATACTGGAGCCAAAACATGGAGGACAACGAATCAGGGAGAAAGAATCGTGCAGGTGGGCAAGTCCTGGGCTCCAGCCCCAGCTCTGCCCTTCCTGAAGATTGCTTCCGGGAGACAAAAGTTTTCTTTGGCTAAGTTGGAGTGGGATTTCTAGCTCGCAACCCATGAGTTCTAACCAGTACCTTCCCCCTGTCCTCGGGAGGATGAGAATCAAGATTTACCTTTATGTCCTGTCTGCCACCCAAAAAGGCCATCACAGTACCAAGCACACAGTAAATTCCAGGAAATACTGATAGATCAGTTGCCATTCATTTGCTCACTCAACCAATATTTATTGTGTATCTACTTTGTGCCTGACACAGCTCTGGGCACTGGGGATCTAAAACACTAAAAACAGCAGTTATTGAAAGTGAGCAGGAGATAAGTTTTAAAAGACGGGGGACATTGTAGTAAGGACAATGAAGGCTACATTACGATTTAGGCTTTTATCCCACAGTGGTGGGGCAGGGGAGTGCATTGGAGGACTCTGATCAGAAGAGTGGCATGACAAGGTTTATGTGGAAGCAGAAAGGCGAGTAAGCAGGCTTTATAATCAAGGTGAGGGAAGATGGTGCTTCGACTGGAAGGATAGCCATGGAGGGGATGAGAACTGATGAGACTCTCGGTACAGCTTGAAGGTACAGGTAGGATGGTTTTCTGACAAATTGGATGAGAGGGAACAGAGAGAGAGAATTGGCACTACAAGAAGTCACACTGTTCTTACCCTGGTCATTGACTCTCCATTAAGACTTGTAATTTCAGGATTTCACTCTTCAGTTTAGTTTTAAGAAAATGATTACATGGCATAGCGTGCAGAAGCTCAAGGGGAAGGCTCATCGAAGGTTTACTTTAAGAGGGTTAAAGTAAACATATATTGTCCAGAAACGAGGTTGGGAAATTTAATTTAGATTTTTTTAATTAAGTACAGCAAACTTTTAAGAGTAACAACTAAAAAATATAGAATGTATAGCTTCTAAACCAAGAGAGGAGAGATTTCAACATTCCTTCCTCAATTATGGATCAGATAAAGTAGTAAAGCTGTAGAATATTTAACACAACTAACAAGCTCGATTTATCGGTCATATACAGAATATACATTATTATTGAGTGCAAATGGAACATTTATAAAAATTGGCCATGAATTAGGCCATAAAAAAGCCTCAAATTAAAAAAAAAAATAGGTGTCATACAGACCATGATCTCTTACCATAGTGCAGTGAAGTCAGAAATCAAAGTCAAAAATAAAATTTTTAGGGACTTCCCTGGTGGCGCAGTGGCTAAGAATCCACCTGCCAATGCAGAGGACATGGGTTTGATCCCTGGTCTAGGAAGATCCTACGTGCCACAGAGCAGCTAAGCCCATGCACCACAACTACTGAGCCTGCACTCTAGAGCCCGCAAGCCACAACTCCTGAGCCCACATGCCATAACTATGGAAGCCCGTGCACTTAGAGCCCATGCTCCGCAACAAGAGAAGCCACCACAATGAGAAGCCTGAGCACCACAATGAAAAGAAGTACCTGCTCTCCGCAACTAGAGAAAGCCCACATGCAGCAACGAAGACCCAACTCAGCCAAAAATAAATAAATAAATTTATTCTTTAAAATAATAAAATAAAATTAAAAAATCAAAAATTTAAATCTATATTTAGAAATTAAACAGACAAAATCATAACAGAAATTGTTAAATGCTCAGAACTGAACAATAATAAGTTCTGTACATATCATAACACATAGGATATTGCAAAACTAGAAAGTGTATAGCCTTAAATATTCATATATGAGAAAAATATGTAACCTCAAACACCTGGATTTAAAATTATAACATTGAAAATAAGCTAAATGCCCAATTAAGAAGTTAAGAAAAGAACAAGAATAGAGAATAAACTCTTTAAAGGAAAAGGAAGGAGATAGTAAAAAAAAAAAAAAAAAGCAGACATTAATGAAAAGAAATCCACAGCAACAACAGAGAGTATAATTTTAAAAAATAGTCCTTACTGGGGCCCCTAGATCAGGCATCCAGAGATCTTTACTCCCTGACAGGCAGGGTCAATGCCCCTACTCAGCCTTGAAGCAGTTACAGAAGACGGACCATTGCCCCTCTGCTTCCCTTAAGAATATGGGAGTAAAATCTCTGAGGGGGAAATAAAACAGGAGGGAAGGGGGCAGGGCACAACCTTTAAAAGAATGGCATAGCCCTTGAGGATATGACATAAACTGGTTAGAACCAACTAGGTCCAAGATGGCAGAAGATTCACCTTCCAGTAGACCTTGAGCCTCATTATACATTCACTGTAATGCACTTGCTAACTGACATACCCACAGGCATCATGACAGTTCCAAGGCCAACCATAAAAGCCCAAAAGTATGTGGTGGCTCAATTCCTGGAAATCCCTGCCCACACTCTGTCTGTGGAGTGTGTCTTTCCCAAGGCCACTTTTGCCTTTTGAGACGGACCGCATTCTGTCTATGGAATGTGTATGTCTCTAAATAAATCCACTTCTTACCTATCAAAATAAATAAATAAATAAATAAAGATAAAAATAAAAAACGGTCCTTAGAATAATAACTAAATATTTTGTGAAATTTATTAAGAAAAAATAGGAAAGAAGGCACAGATAGAGGGTAAATAGGAACTTAAAAAAAAGAAGACACAACTACATAAACAGCAGATATTAAAAGGAAAAGAAAATATTATGAAGTATCATAGCTGTTTTATCTGTTCATCATAATTACTTAATGTGCTCATAAATATAATGCTAATAAATTTGAAAACTTATACGAAATAAATTCCTGGAAAATTATAACTTATTAAACTTGACTCAAGAAGAAAGAGAAGGCCCAAATGGTCCTACAATTATTAGAGAAATTAAATCAGTAGTTTAAAATCTTCCTACGAGGAAAATAGCAAGTTCAGCCAATTTTATGAGCAAATTCTACAGAACTTTCAAAGAAAAATTGTTCTTATCTTCTAGAACAGGGGTCCCTAACCCCCAGGCCACGGACCAGCACCAGTTCATGGCCTGTTAGGAACTGGGCCTCAGAGCAGGAGGTGAGCAGCGGGTGAGTGAGCGAAGCTTCATCTGTATTCACAGCCGCGCCCCATCGCTCACATTACTGCCTGAGCTCCGCCTCCTGTCGGATCAGTGGCTGCATTAGATTCTCATAGGAGCGTGAACCCTACTGTGAACTGTGCGTAGGAGGGATCTAGCTTGCTCGCTCCTTATGATGATCCGAGGTGGAGTCAAGGTGGTGAAGCTAGCGCTGGGGGATGGCTACAAATACAGATTATCATTAGCAGAGAGGTCTGACTGCACAGAGACCATAATAGATCAATTGCTTGCAGACTCATATCAAAAATCAGTGAGTGGGGACTTCCCGGGTGGCGCAGTGGTTGAGAGTCCGCCTGCCGATGCAGAGGACACAGGTTCGTGCCCCGGTCTGGGAAGATCCCACATGCAGCGGAGCGGCTGGGCCCGTGAGCCATGGCCGCTGAGCCTGCGCATCCAGAGCCTGTGCTCCGCAAGGGGAGAGGCCACAGCAGTGAGAGGCCCGCGTACCGCAAAAAAAAACAAAAAAATCAGTGAGTGGCAAGTGAAAACAAGTTCAGGGCTCTCACTGATTCTGCTTTATGGTGAGTTGTATAATTATTTCATTATATATTACAATGTAATAATAATAGAAATAAAGTGCACAATAAATGTAATGTGCTTGAATCATCCCCAAACCATCTTCCTCCCCACCCCCCCACTCCTGGTCCATTGGAAAAATTGTCTTCCAGGAAACTGGTCCCTGGTGCCAAAAACATTGGGGACCACCGTTCTAGAAGATGTAAAACGAGGAAGTGCTCCCCTAGGAGGATTCCATGAGGTTAATATAATCTTGATGCCAAAACTAGACAAAGATGATAAGGTGAGAGAAAATTAAAGACACTCTAACTGATAAACGTTGATGCAAAAATCCTAAACAACATTAGCAAACCAAATCTAGTCAAGTATAAAAGCAAAAATATATCTTGTCCAAATATGCTCTTTCCCAGGAATTCAGGGGAGGTTTAGCATTAGCAGAAATGTACTCTACCACATTAACAGACTAGAGGAGAAAAACGATATGCTCTTCTTATTTGACTCAGAAAAAGCATTAGATGAAACTTAACATCACTTCATGTTTTAAAAAATTCTTAAGAAACTCAAAACACAAGGCAGAGCCCATAAACTGAAATAGTATCTATAAAGAACCCCCAGGGGTTACTCAGTTTTCTTGGGTCTCTCCCACATATACACGCTATTAAATTTTTGTTTGATTTTCTCTTATTTAAAAAGAAAGAAAGAAAGAAACTCCATACAGAAAACACCTTTCTTAATTGTGGAGTATGAGCAGAATGCGGTGTCCACTCTCATCAGCAGCCTATGCTGGAGGCCCTGGCAACTGGTCCTTATCTATTTCAGGCACTTGGCCATCTCTCCGCTGTCAGTTGTACTGCTTGTCATGTGAAAGGCAGTCTTTTCCCCGTATCTTAGTAACAAAACAACACAACTTTATTTACTCAAGTGATCTTCCTTTATAAGATCCTATAAAACACATGGCGGTAACTGATTTAATTTTGCCTTATATGTTCATTTACGTTACCATACTGGCTGTCAACTATTCTGAATAGCACTCCAGCTCTCAGGCAAAACCTTGCAAAGCCCCTGTGCCAGGATATTTTAATTCTCTCTCCTCTGGACATTTTCCATTCTTCTCTAAATTTCAACAAAAGTAGGTGGAGAGAGGAGAGGAGATAAAAGTCAAATGTGTACAGTTTTCCCCCTTATTCACACTGCAGGAAGTGTTTCAAGAAGTTGGTGGTGGGCATGATTTCATTTCTCCACACTCTCCCTGGTACAATTCTTGGTAACTGAGTGCTCACTTTCTTTCACCTTTACTTATGGCTCCAATCGTCCATAAGTCACCTGGACATGTTTCTTCACACAGGGCAATGAATCCTACATGTACTACTTTCAGTGATGGTATTTGCCCAGTGGCAGGATCTGATTTTTTTTTCATATGCCTTCAACAGCTGGTTTTTCTAATATACATTTAAAGTAAGAATAAAATAATTGGCAAACATGATGTGAATTAAAGGAACTTTCTGTACAATACTTGACCGTTCTTTTTGCTGATCTTTGATGATTACGTCATTATTTACAGTTGCCAAGGTGACCATGTGAGAATACTCAGTTTTGGAATACTTCGAGTCCAAAGTTTGTAGTTCATGTCCTTGTGAATCACTCCAGTTATAAATCAAATTAACTTGACCCTGGGCCATTTCATCAACTATACTTCTGGCAAGATAATATAAGTCTGTCGCATTCTAGGAATAATAAGTTATTTATTGGCCGACCTACAGGAGAAAATGACAGTTTACTCAGAAGTAGAATCACTCTATCAGGAAATCGAAGTGGTATTGTATTAGAAAAATTGAATAACACTACACACCTGTTTAAAGCAAATCAAAGTGAAATGAAGTCCCAAAGCTGCCAATTGTTGGTGGAAGTTTAAACAGCTACTTCAGATTGGAGGACAACTAGAGGTACTTGTCAAAATATTAAATACACATATTCTTTATATCATTAACAAACAACAGAGACACATCTGGGCTAGATTTAAAAAACAAAAACAAACCCCCCCACAGTATTAGAAGAATAAGAATTAATAACAAAATCTCAGGAAAAACAGGACTCAATAGAGCCTTAGGGCAGAAATATTTAGCCAGCTTGATTAAGGTACCCCTTTTGGGACAAATCATCCCCAACCGTTTTCCATTTTTTGTGTTCTCAGGAGGTAGCATCTGATTGGCTTAGTTGGATCGTATGACTCCAATTCCCCACAAGAGGACAGGATGCTAAGTTTCTACCCCAGTCAGTGCAAGCACTGCCCCCACTGTATTTGCTTTTAAATAACAGCAGAAGACAAAAATTTGAGGTGTTTTGTTATTACATCTCCATTTCCCCAAAGGAAAAGAGGGATGCTATTATCAGAAAGAAAGAGCACGAAGGGTAGGAAGATAAAAACACATGGGGTCAACATGTTCTATGTGACAGCAGCTCCACATCAGTGATCCATCCAGAGAAATCTATTCATAGGTGTCACACAGGTGGTAAACAAATATTTTTGCAATATGATTCTTAATAGTAAATAACAAAAATAATAGGAATAAAGGACTGGTGAAAGTACTGTACATCCAGACCCTAGAGTTCTAGGCAGCCAGGAAAATCAATGGATTGAAACTATACTGACGCAGGATGATGTCTAATGCATGCCAGTAAGTGATTAGAGGATGTTTCAGAAGATTGTATAAAGTATAGTAAAGGTCAAGTAAAAAATTTTGAGATGTATATGGAACAGGAAAGCCTCATAAGATTTGATAAGAAAATGACTTTAGTTTTGTCTTCCGCTGTTCCTTTAAAATATCTACAGTGGGATCAGTTCCTCTTCTGTCTCAGGGAGAAAACTCAGGCAGTGTCATGACTTCTGTGAACTCATAGGGAGAAAACAAATCCTATGGTTGCTCTAAGTCATAAACACAGTGTCAATTCCATACCTAAAAATGTCTAATCCTGTACAGTCATAAAGATTCCAAACTTGATTTGAATTAGACTTTCTCCCGACCTCTCCTGGAGCTGGCTGTACCTAGAAGCCCACAGACACTGAAGCTGCTGCCCTTTGCCCTCCTGAGGTTTTTACAGCCCTCAGCTTGCTAATGAGTTCTGACCCCTCCAGCATCAAGAGTATGGAAGAGAGTGAGAAGAAGGTGGGCAGGAGAGTTCTTGGCCAGCTGAGGGTCCTGTAGGCTGACATCACTCTCTCTTTCTCAGGGGCACCTTTGTGGATACTGTAGAGCGCTCCTTGGGAAACATTCAATTGCGCTTTCCATGATGGCTGATCCCTTCACACCTGTTTCTTTGGGAGTCAGATCTACATGGAGTCTCTTGGTTGACTTAGTTGTCCCTCTAGGACAGGACTTAAATAGCCAGTTCCTTCTAGTGTATTTTTCATTTCAGTTATTGTATTTTTCGTCTCTGTTTGTTTGTTCGTTAATTCTTCTAGGTCTTTGTTAAACATTTCTTGCATCCTCTCGATCTTTTTCCATTCTTTTTCCGAGGTCCTGGATCATCTTCACTATCACTATTCTGAATTCTTTCTCTGGAAGGTTGCCTATCTCCACTTCATTTAGTTGTTTTTCTGGGGTTTTATCTTGTGCCTTCATCTGGTACATAGCCCTCTGCCTTTTCATCTTGTCTATCTTTCTCTGAATGTGGTTTTTGTTCCACAGGCTGCAGGACTGTAGTTCTTGCTTCTGCTGTCTGCCCTCTGGTGGATGAGGCTTTCTAAGAGGCTTGTCTGCCTTTTATTCTTTATAGCTTTTTTTTTTTTCATTTTGAAGTTTTTTACAACAAGCCTATCTTCATGGGTTGTTTTTGTAATTTAAAGAAAAGTTTAAAATACACTGAGTAATTATAGTCACAACTACACGATTCTAGACTGCAGATGGGGTTGTGTACAGCATATGAGGTTCTCCTCTGTGAGTCCAATAGTGTCCAGTGATCTAGCGCTTAATTCATGCCTTAGACCCTACATTACTCAGGAAGTGCTTACCAGCATTTAGAGCTAAGTAAACTTCACCGCTAACCAGAGTTCAGCACAGGCCATTTCAGAGTTCTACATGGCAGTGTGGCACAAAACAGTTGGAACCCACGCCCTGCAGTAGCAGAATAATGGCCCCCAAAGATGTCCTAGTCTCCAGAACCCATGAATGTGTTACCTTCTCACAGCAAAGGAGATCTTGCAGGTGTGACTAATTAAGGATCTCGAGATGGGGAAATTGTCTGGATTAGCTAGTTGGGCCCAATGTGATCAAAAGATCCTTAAAAGATGGAAGAAGGAGGTGGGAGAGTCAGAGAATGACATGCAACAATGGAAGCAGAGGTCAGAGCGATGTGACCACAAAACGGGAATGTTCACAGTCTCTAGATGCTGAAAAAGACTAGGAAGATTGTCCCGTTGAGCCTCCAGAAGGAATGGACCCCTGCCAACACCCTGATCTGCAGATCCCCTCCAGCTTCTCTGACCCCGGGCGAGAGTGACTAGCTGAGTGACAAAGGGCCCAGTCCCTGCAGGGCCGCCACACCATCTAGGTCAGAGGCGATGAAAATGGATACAGCTTCCAGTGTCGTGCTCTTGGCTTGCAGCTTGATCCTGGTTTCCAAGACTTTACATCCATCTTTGCTTCCCTGCTGCCAGCCTTTCAGACTTCAAGCTCCAGCATTGCACGAAGGCACGAGCTCCCAGAGAGATCATTGCAGCAGCTCCCAGAATTGCCCACGGTCAAATCTCTATAACTGAGCCCTTAAGATTTATGTATCTATATTTATTACTATATCTATCTGTATGTATGTGTATATTTATATCTACAAATAGGCATTGGATAGATAGACAGGTAGATGATAGACAGACAGACAGGGAGATATATTTATCTCCCCTAGTGTCTCTGCTTCTCTGATCAAACCCTGACTGACACAAGGCGCTAGTCAGCATCTCACTGTCAATATCACTGTTAACATTATGTATCATAAAAGCACTGGCTTTCTCAAGTCATACTCTGTACCAGCCAAAGTCTCTAAAAGGATTCATCTCTTTTCTTTCTTAATAATTAGCAAGGCGAATGACATCCTCCTTATACTACAAATAGGAAAAGTAATTGACAACAGAAGTCCCTTAAGGCAGGGGTTCCCAACCCCCAGGCCACAGGCTGGTACCAGTCCGTGGCCTGTTAGGAACTGGGCCGCACAGCAGGAGGTGAGTGGTGGGCGAGCGAGCAAAGCTTCATCTGTATTTACAGCCGCTCCCCATCTCTCGCATTACCACCTGAGCTCTGCCTCCTGACAGCATTATGGTGAGTTGTATAATTATTTCATTATATATTACAATGTAATAATAATAGAAATAAAGTGCACAATAAATGTAATGTGCTTGAATCATCCCGAAACCTTCCCCCCACCTCGGTCCGTGGATAAATTGTCTTCCATGAAACCGGCCTCTGTGCCAAAAAAGGTTGGGGACCGTGGCCTTAAGGAACCAGGGTCTGACACACCCATCTTTCATTCCAAGAGATACCACGAAGGAAAGCCAAGGAGGAGTAACTAGCCAGCAAACAAGTCCCTCACCCTTGTTTCCCTTGAAGAGGTCACGGGGCCACTTCAGCTCTGGGCCAAATTAGGGACTCAGTAAATAGGATGCATTTACGTGTATAAAAATCAAATCCTTTGAGTATTTTGCTTTTAAAGAGCTGACCTCCCTCTGCTTTGTTAAACAAAACTCTTCTGATTAGCTCTAACCAGGCTTGAGCTGGGGATTACTTGGCCTTGGGCAAGCTTGAAAGTGAAGCAAGTCAAAGCAAAGCGAACATGAGGGTGTGATTTTTGCATAGGATGTTTCTTATTTATTGGTTTAACCAACTCTTTGACTTCCCTGAAGGTCTAAGATAGAGAGACTTGATACAAGAAAACACACGCACTGCAGAGCCTCCCTGAGCCCATAAAGCTGCCATATGCTCGAGCCACAGAGCTGCCTGCTGCATCGATTTGGTGCTCGCCCCTACGTTTGTGCTGCACGTGGACCTCAGTTCTCGTTTTCTGTATGTTGACTGGATTTCTATTTTGACACCTCCTCCTATCAAGAGGAAGGAAAACAATCTCTGAAGAGAAACAATCTCGGTCACCTTCCCCTCCTTTCCCTAAGTTTAGGAAGCTCAGAGGGTGCACAGCCTTTGGGAAGGTGCCACCTGGCCATTGCATCTAGTCACATGAGACCCCACTGAGACGTCTCACGTGCCTGACCACACCATTCTTCATACTCGTGGGTCTTCCTGTGACTTCTGTGCTGCACGTGGGACACAGGGACAAGTTGGCGCCCCCAGCACTCCACAGGTGGGAGGGGAGGATGGCGAAGAGCCACCTGAAGATGAAAGCAAAGGGGCAAATATGTCTCAAATAATATCCTGCCCCCAGCGATCACTGAACTTTATTCTACGTGCTTTACATCTCCCAAACAAGATCTTGAGTCCTTCCAGGCCATCAGCTGTGCCTTATAACTCTATATGTCCTTACTGGTCAGCAGAGTACCAACCAATGCATTTTTATTGTTGACAATAATCCTGTGTAGATTACATACACCGTACAAGGACCCGTGACTTAAGTCAGAATTCCCCAGACGTGGACCCCATGATGAAGATTCATACACAGGTGATGTGTTGATTGTGAAAGCAGTGCTCCCAGGGCCGACTGGGACGTGAGGAAGGCGAGACGGGGGGTCCAGCAAAGGCTCAGTCTCAAGCCAACGCCCCACAGAGGGTCACTGCAGCCTGATTCCACAGAGGAACCTCAGAGGATAAATTACACCTCAGGGTGGTCCCCACGCGAGTCAGGGAGCTGGGCCTGTTGGTATTGCGGCTAAGGGGCTCCCATAGCCAAGGGAAGTCCTTTAAAAAAGGTTGGGGAGCCCACAGACATGGAGGGAGAGGGTCCAAGAGGATGTGAGCAGATCCTGGGCACTGACCAGTATAGTAGCCCCACTGACCAGGACAAGAACTCCTGAAGGCAAGTGCTGACGCCAAAACACATGATTCAGTGGCTGTGAGTGTAAAAAAAAACAGAGGGAAGAGAAGAAAATGTTTAAAAACTCTTCAAACAGGGGTGTGCACCCCTCTGGTTCACTGAGATCCTTTCATGTATAATGTCAGCAGTACTGTGACTTTTTGAGCCACGGCTTTGGGCCAAGAATTTATCAACTGGAACAGCAAAATACCACACAATGCACATAGTGGTCATCAACATACACAGACGTCCGCTGGCAAGTGCTAGGACACAGAGCAGAGAATGAATTTTATCTGAAATTCAATTTACAGGTATTGGGAGGTAGTATGTAAATAATATTTATTCATGCAGGTGTGTTATTCAGTTTAAGAAAAAACTGGTCTCATAAAAATTCCAGAATGCTTTTATAATATTTTGCATATGATATTTTAAAGGAGCACTCCTTCTAGAAAATATGGAAAAGTTGGAAAGAAGATTATTGCTTCTAACTTTGAAGCACCTTTTTCCTTTAGAACAATGGTTCTCAGAGTGATATAAGGGTGGTTCCAGGTCAGTCGCATCAGCCCAGCTGAAAGTTTGTTAAAAATGCAGGTTCTCGGGCCCCGTCCCAGATGGACTGAGTCAGAAATTCTGGAGGCTGGGAAGCTGTCACACCCCGCGATAATTTTAAACTAGTGCCTTATTATTGGATATATAAGTTGTTTCCAGCATTTCACTGTTATAAACAATGCTGCAGCGAACATCCTTGTACTAGAACCTTTGTGCAGTCAGGCAGCTATTTTGTAAATCTCCTCTCTCTGCACCTCTCTCTCTCTCCCTCCTCTTTGTCTCTCTCAAACAGAAGCTTTAAGAATGAGGAAACTGCCCCGCCTCAGCCTCTTTCTCCCTCTCTCACTCACTCTACGACAAAGCCCAGAATACCTGCTGGGGACTCGGGCGGGAGGGGAACACAAAAATAAGATTGTATTAACAACTCTCATTTCAAAGATTATATTAAGAACTCTAGTTTTTGATCCACCTCCTTGCATTTTCTTTTCACCACCTGCGGAAGAATGCTGCCTGCCTCTCTGGAAAAGTAGCCCATAATGTTTCCTGAACTGAACCGCAAGGCAGATCTTGTCAATTTCTGTTTAAAGTTTATGGACGGGACTCCCAAGGGGGCAGAAACGGCTACTTCCTCTTTTAGGGTAAAGCAAGAAAGAAGAGAGGAAAAGGAACAGAGAGGGAAATTGAAGACAGTGGAGGAGCAGAGAGTGAAAGGGGGTGGAAGAGAGGTGGGAACTTTTCACAGGCTGTGTCCTTAAGTGCAGAGCAAAGCAAAGCTGCTGCCTGGTGCCCCTCATTACCGGAGCGCCCATTATACACCCTTCCCAGAGACACCCAGGCAATCTGTGCTTCCATAAATCCTGCAGCATTTTTTTCTTTACAACCTCAAACAAAATTCCATTTCTGCTAAAGTGGCTGCAGGCCACGATAAACACATCTCCAGCAATTTCAGCCCCTCATGGCGGCAGAGTTCTTGGGCCGAATTTAATCCGAAAAGCTGAAGTTGCAACCTCCTCGGCTGCAAAATTTTAAACGTGTTTCCCTTTGACCATATAATTGGGAGAAGAAAGGTAACTCCCACAGAAATATCAACGTGCATCTGAAATTGAAAAAGGATGAAAAAATCATCCTTAGGCTAGTGATAGAAATTCATCCACATCTTTTCCATCCTGTGTCACTTGCGCCAGTAAATGCCAACTGCACAACTTTCCAGTAAACTTGCTTGAGTTATTATAAGTATTTAAAATTTCAAGAATCACCTGACCAAGAATGTGAGACTGACTAAAAATAATAACATGGTTCCACCCTGTCTGTAATGATGTCAGTTAGCTGTAGCTGGTGGCCTCATCTTCCACCTCTCCTCCTTGCTACCCACCAGGATCCCCTGCAGCCGGCCCCCCATCCCAGACACCTCACTGTGCAGCTGCCGGGGTTGCAGACCCAGCCCCTCTCTCCTGCCATTGGCTCCGCCTTGTAGAGTCTCCTTCCTGCCTGCTGGCGCTTCCACCCACCACATGGAGCCCACTGTGGGCCACTGTTGGGTTTGCTCCATTCTGACACTGGGTCGTGGGAACTGTATATCTCCCTGCCTGCTCCCCACCCAGACTCTGAGTCCTGTGAAGATGGGGCCAGTGTCTTCATCCTTGCTCTTTGGATGTGGGGGAGATTCCCCCCAAAGCCTCAATCCCTGGACCCATACCCCTTTGGGCTGTGAGTTTGCAGTTTCTTCCTGCCTTGCCAAGTGGAGTCTACTCCCCACCTGCTTGAAGCTGGGCTTGGCCATGTGAAGCATCTGGGTCAATGGGACATCAGCAGAAGTGACAGGTACCCCAGGAAGGAGCCAGGCCAGCCTGACAGAGAACAAGGTGTGACAGCATCCAACGAGCGACCCAGGAGGGAAGCTACCCTAGACTAGCTGGAGAGAAGTGAGAAATCATAAAATGCCCCTGTGTGAGGAACAATGGCTAATTTACGCATGAAAAGAACGGGTACTGTCCTAGTTTTCACAAACTCTGGAACCTCTGCTTACATACTTCCTTATGTTGTAGATACAGGACCTGTGTCTGTAGGTCCTGGAGAGATAGAGCCACACTCACTGGCTTTCGGGCTAATCAGCCTGGGATTAGGAAACACCGCAAGCCTGTGTTTGGGGATTTGGGTTAGAGTCACATAACCTCTGGAGTCAGGAATACCGAAGTCGGGACTCGGGGTCCCCGATGGACCCTTCCTCACAGGCTGAAAAACCCATCCTCTACCCAGGACTGCTCTACTCCCCAGGAGGGTGGGACACCAGCCACGCCTCCCACGAGCCTGCACTTGTACCCGCACAGGCACACCTGCGCCAACGCATTCGCGCACGTGCAGACACTGGTGACAAAGGCCATGGGCCCACCTTGGCAGGAGGCTGCTGCTTTCTTAGCCTGGCAGACTGGGCCACGCGATGGCAGAGACGCTGCTGACAGAAGGAGACCCCGACTGCAGGGGCCTGGATTCTTCCCGAGGAGCCCAGCATGCGATCAGACCTCGGAAGCAGCGGGTTTAGCAGAGACTGAACTCCCCCGGTAGGCCATCCTGCCGTCTTCCCACGGATGGACCTGAGGAGCGCTCCCGGGCCACTTCCAGGTGACAAGAGTGAGGCTCCAGAGCCCTCGGCAGATGCACCTGAGGCACCGAGGGAGCTGGGGGTTTCCTTCTCGACTTCCCAGGAGACTTTACAAAAAGGTTACTGCGGGGATGCAAGGAAGGAACGCAGTGTCAAGGGCCACCTGGCAGGTTGGACCAAGGGGACAGTGCCGCTCCTTGACTGTCTTACTTTGCGGCACTATCATTAAATATTTTAAAATCCCACATATGTCTTCCCCCCAAATTTAATTTTAAACTGTTCTTGGGCAAGAATCGCATGTTATACTTTTTTAAAGTACTAAGAAAAGTGCTATGAACAATGGGAAATACACTTTGACTTGAATCAACATGAAAAAAGGAACATACCCCAATGCCTATTATTTTTAAATGATTACAGATCAGGTCTCCACTGACAAAGTGAAGCGGGCTTACCTGGTGGCGCAGTGGTTGAGGGTCCGCCTGCCGATGCAGGGGACACGGGTTCGTGCCCCGGTCCGGGAAGATCCCACATGCCGCGGAGCGGCTGGGCCCGTGAGCCACGGCCGCTGAGCCTGCGCGTCCGGAGCCTGTGCTCCGCAACGGGAGGGGCCACAACAGTGAGAGGCCCGCGTACCGCAAAAAAAAAAAAAAAAAAAATCCAGATAGTGTAGGTGGGTGGTGGGGACCACACAGGGCTGTGGGTCTGAAAGCCTCGTCCCTTCTGGGCATTTCCGGTTCCGCCCCCGACTACTGCTTGATGCCGGGAGAATGACGTCACTCACCTGGGACCCGCATTGCATCATTCGGACCACTTTTAAAGGGAAAATTTGCTCCTTCCACGCCACAGTTGGATTACTTCATTTTCTGGAATAACACATAAATTTACACAATGATAAAGTAAGGTGTGAACCACTTAGGCGTATAGCTCTTAGGTATCACTAAAGCACCTGTTTAAAACATTTTAAAAATAAATAGTAGCAACACCACAAGTCAACAGGACTCAACCGGCAAAACCGCCATGAGAGAGAATGTCACGTTTCTAAGCAACCCTGCGCCTCACCTCCCCCCGCACCTCCAAATGCAGTATTGACAGTGGGAGTCTTTTGCACGGGTCTTGCTTCTACTGTAGTGGCTTCGTGCAAAACCTGTATTGTAACAGGGAGCCCGAACCTCCCTGGGCCTCCCTTGGCAATTGAAGTAGGAATACGTGGCACCAGCCTGACCGTGAGCCCAACACAAATGAGAAAACAGAGCAGCAGGGCAGCGCTTAGAAGGGGGCCATCCACATAACCCAGAATACACAGCTGCTTCAGATTATCACCGAAATCCAAGCAAAGGTTTGATCTTGAAGAGAACTCAGAGGCATTTCCAGGATCTGTCACAACACTCCAGCTGGAGAAATACTGGAATCAAAAACCTCTAAAACCCTTCAAGTCCGTTCTGTTCAAATCTAACCTCACTGGAGCCTCAGAAACACCCATTGCAGTGCACAGATCTGCCACCAGAGGGAAATAGAGAGCCATCACAGTAAAGATGCGGCGACGTGGAGTCACTTCCTCCTACACTTGCCAAGCAAAGAGCTTGCTGGCAACTGTTCCTCCTCTTCCCGCGGGTCCTAAAGATATAGTTTGACCAAGCTAAGTGTGATAGGGGTACAAATAATACGAATTCATTCTTTTACTCAAATCAGAGGAGTGTTCTCTTTTTATTAGTTTCTTTCTATTTATCTGCATCTATTGAAAAAACTTTCACTGGATGCCTACTGCGTGCAAGAAAAAGACGTGAAAAGAAAAAGTTGTTCACAGAATTCTAAATACATTTCTAAGCTAAACTGAGTTGACAGTTCTCAGAGATTCTCTCTCCAAAACTCACTAGTTAGGATCTTCACAGAGCATACAGAGTGTACGGTAGAAGGAGAAAAGGATGCATTGTTTGAAAAAAGCAAAGAGGTATGGGTACCACGGGTGGCTGTACTCGGATAGAAGGAAGCGCACTGCTTTACTGCCTCCTGAGCTCATCCCTGTAGAAAATCACTCTGCTTCCAGCCATTCATTCAGGTAACAGACAATTCTGGAATATCAGCTGTGTACTCAGAATGTGGTAGATGGTTTGGGTATTGAAAAGAAAAGTGAGACCAGGTCCCCATCCTCAAAGAGCTGCCTATATAACCTAGATGAGTAAACCAAACTAATATGCAAGACGAGAGAAATAAGTACTAAACTGAGTGGTGGGAAAAATAAACGAATGGAGGAAGGGAAAGACGCCATTGTTAATTATGAGCGAAGGGGCCCTTGGAGAAGGCACGGGAGGAAAGGAGAAATGGGGACAATCATACCTGAAATGCACTCATCTCATGATGGTGTGAGGCGATGTGGCTTTATCAGATGTATCTCTATGACTATTTGACCTTCCTGAAAAACAAACAAAAAAATTATATCCTCTGTGGAGGGGAAGTGTCCCAAGGCCTCACTTGCCTGCAGTGAGCAGCGAGGCTTGCAGGCATCAGGACCCAGGCTTCGGGACTGCCCCATCCCACCGCCACCCCCGCCCCAGTCTGTTCTGCCCATAAGTACATGACAGCAACATCAGAGCGACCTACCACTTCCTGTGCCCTGTGCTCCCTGCTGCTGAGCTGGGCACCAGGTCGGAAGGGAAGAGAATGCCCCCTCAAATTCTTTGGGGGACTGTGCTTCTGTGCCCCCAAAGCCACATCACCTGGGCTGCAGGTCTCAAGAAGCAGCTCCTTTGACCCACCACCAGCACCAGCCTGCAGAGCTCTCTCTAGAACGGTCCCCAGAGCCATCCTGCTGCTGCCTGTCTCCCCTCTCAACCCAGGCTTCTCTGCCCAAAACTTCCCTCTTCTCTTCAGCCACTAAAGAAAACCTCATCTCCTGTTAGCGCACAAGGAGTCACGAACTAGCTTGTTCTTCCGTGTGACCCTCAGAGAGTTGGCTGATCCCGGATACTGTGAGTGACTCTGACCCTGACAGCAGTGTACGCCCTGTGAAAGGAGCCAAGCAGAGAGACCAGGGTGAAGAATCAAAATCAGTGTGTAGAGCAAAGCCTGCTCCAAGAGTCACTGCAAATCTAGTTTACTCACAAAGTTTTGCATTGAGACACAAACCCTGCCCTTTGGCGAGTTTGGTAAATGTTTAAATTGTCAGAAATTATGGTTTTACTCCTATAAAGTTGGAATTTCGATTTCCTCATGAGTATACATCCGTCCATTCTTTCAAAAACAACAAAAAAAGGCTGTATATCTACAAAATACCAGGCATCCTGCTGAGCCTAGAGCTACAGAGAGAAATACAATGTGATCTGCATCCTGGAAAACGCAGTGCGCTGAGGAGACAGGTACACCCGCAAATCATAATTCAGCTGAAGGCTTCGCGCGCATGCGTGTGTGTGTGAACGTGTGCATATAAATGTGTAAAATAAACCACGGTTAGAGACTTGACACGCAGTTTTCGCTGTACCGGCTATTTTTATTTCATACACCAGGTTAAAGACAGCTAGGGGCCACTAGAGGTGGAACCACCACCTGTGGGCTTGGATAAGAAACGTTCACAGATGGGTAAGAGACCGAAGGGCCACACACAAATGAGGCATGAGTAATGGCTACGGTGCCTGAGGAAGCTGAGAAAGCAAGGCCACCTGTAGGTTACGCCATTGTTTTGTTTAAACTCACGAAGAAAAGGTTTTGATTTGCTTCGTCTTCCAGACCTCCTTTAGCAGAAAATTACTTAGACAAACTAGATAAATGAGAACATTTGGGGTAATTTTATAGAAATCAGCCCTAACTGCTCCACTTACCATGAATTGGTTTATAGGAGTCAGAGATGCAAATATGCCAGGAGGATTCTGGAGAGACTCACAAAAATCAAAATCAGAAAACGCGTGGCCCGGGCTTCCCTGGTGGCGCAGTGGTTGAGAGTCTGCCTGCTGATGCAGGGGACGCGGGTTCGTGCCCCGGTCCGGGAGGATCCCACATGCTGTGGAGCAGCTGGGCCCATGAGCCGTGGCCGCTGAGCCTGCGCATCCGGAGCCTGTGCTCCGCAACGGGAGAGGCCACAACAGTGAGAGGTCCGAGTACAGCAAAAAAAAAAAAAGAAAGAAAGAAAACACGTGGCCCCATGGGACCCAGTGGCTGACGTGAGCGCCTCTCCACCTCCCACTCGGTCCCCCCTGTCTGCTTCGCTCTGCTTTTCCCCTTTGCAGACCGACTCCCTCCTCTTCCCCAGAACACATGGGGGTATGTCGTCCCTCGAGGCATCCCCAGCCTTTCCTCTCACAATTCCAATGCCCAAGAGGTGGTTTCTTCTCCTCATTCCAGTTGCAAAATCCCTCGGAAACAACTCTGTCCTATTTTGGGTTATTCCTGGAGCAAGAATTGACTGTAGCTGGGAGCTGTGTGGAAAACTATTGGCCGGGCCAGACCCAAGCAGCCAGTGGCAGCCAGGTCGTAAAACAGCTGCTCTCCCCAAGCTGCAGGACAGGCCCCAAAGAAAGGGATGGAAATGCTATCACAGAATAGACTCCTGTATAGACTAATTGGCCAGAGGCTACATTTATTTCAGATGACATCACCTTTCAATTGATAATCTCAGAAATACTGCCTTGCAGAAAAGTCTGGAAGAGAAGCTCTTTAACTCTCAGAACTGAGAACCTGTCCCAGTTCACTTCAGTTTCCCTTCTCCTGCCCTGAAATTGCTCTTTTCCTCCCACATTATTTAAAGAAAGTTAGAGACGAATGAGACATGATTTTTTGATATGCGACCTTAAGACAGGGGCTTCATTTATTTTTTTTTAATATTTAACAGATTCTCTGTATTTGGAAACTACCATGAGTGTAAGTCTATACAAAGATGAACATAGTGGTTTCTATTTGCGGTCCGTGCCTGTCCTTACGTGCAGCACGCAAACTAAAGGCATCTAGAACGTGCACCTTGGCATGGAATGCTGTCTTTTTACCAAATGCAAATGATAAATCCAGTAGCAGAGACTATGCTGTAATATGCTGGAAGCCGAAACCAAATCAGACTGTTTGGAGATCTTGAAGAAATTACTGATTTTGAATCTTAGTTTCTTTATTTAGAAAATTGGGAGTTGGGGCCATATTATCTTTCAAGTTGCAGCTAAATCTAAAATTCTGAAGGATCTTCTGAACGACTATAACAGTTACTGATAGAAAATTCTTAAGAAATGCATGCTTTCTGTTGATTACCAGTTAGAACTGAGTCGGTCAAAAAGCTGATAGTCACCAAAAAACAAATTTTTTGAATTAATGCTCTCAAGTTACCAGAAGAAAGCAAGTCATTTATTAGAGCTTCTCTTCTCTCTGAAAATTTTGCTCTCTGCAAAGGCGGGGAGCCGAGCCCTATGCCTTCACGAGGGGGGCTTGTACCGCCACCTGTGCCGCTATAAGAAGCAATTACTCAGGGAGCCAATTTCTATCGGACACTAAGGGGGACCGTGCACAGCTTTTCACTCGCTGGCCCACATTGTTCTTTTGGGTAAGAGTGTCCAACAATTGATTGAAACTTCTGCAGTGAGAGGGGTTGGATGACCTGTTTCGTGTAGGAATAAGCCTGTAAGTCACATTTGCTGAAAATAGACCCGTGTGGCATGAAGTTCTTTCGAACTCAGCAGGTCAAACCAAGTTGAGGGGGAAAGAGACAAAGAGATAGAAGGAAGGAGTGAGAACTCGCTACTTTCTAGCCAGTTGACAGATAGAGAAAGCGCGCGCGAGAGAGCGAGTGAGGGAGACCGAGGGCAGGCGCATGCGCGTAGAGCCTGAGAAGTCCGCTCGGAACGCGCTTCTCACAGCGCCCCAGCCCGGAGCCCGGCCCGCATGTGTTCTGGCTGCCCGGGTCCAGTTGGGTCATGAGACTCGATAAGCTCAGCTCCTCGCTGTCCTGGAGCAGCCCCAGCATGCCTGGTCCCCGTTCTCCGAGAGCATCCCCAGGGAAAAGCCGTGATGTGGTCCCCGCTCCAAAGAGAACGGTGAGTAGGGAGGCTTCAGTCTGAAGTCCGCTGGGCCCCCAAATACCAAGGGGATCGAGCATAGCAAATCTCCTCCCCAGAGGGACCTAAAGATAGCCTCCAACTTAAAGACCACTGTTCATAGCAGTATATATTGGTCGACCCAATATGGGTTTATGTAGATATCTAGAATATGTTCATATGAAGGTCTGGAATAATCTCTACTGGAATGTTAACCATGATTAGCCTAGAAGTAGGAATTTTTGTCAGTTTTGCATTTTCACTATTTATGTATTATCCATATTTTACATTTTTCTACAATGAGCATATATTTCTTATTTTTTTAAGTTTTTAAAGAAATATTTATTTAGAAATCTCAAACTAAAGCTATATGGGGAGGAGGGGAACATTTATTGAGGCTAAGAGTTAGTATTGCATATCCTAACCCCAAATCTAAACCTCTCCTCCATATGTTGGTGTCTTCTGCCCTTTCCTAGTTTATTGTTTTTCCCTCTTCCTCTAAGTACTGGGGGAAGATCACACTGAATATTGTGATACAGTGTGCTCTCAAAGTGATTTTTAAAGTTCACTTAAAAAGAAACATTTAGGGCTTCCCTGGTGGCGCAGTGGTTGAGAGTCCACCTGCCGATGCAGGGGACATGGGTTCGTGCCCCGGTCCGGGAAGATCCCACATGCCGCGGAACGGCTGGGCCCGTGAGCCATGGGCACTGAGCCTGCATGTCCGGAGCCTGTGCCCCGCAACGGGAGAGGCCGCAGCAGTGAGAGGCCCGCGTACCGCAAAAAAAAAAAGAAACATTTAGCATAGAAGAGAAAAAAAAAGTCTTCATATTTTCAGGAACATAAACGTCTGAACTTAGCTTACGATCGAGCATGATCATAGTTCTGCATACAGAGCACCAGCCCAGCACGTATGATGTTAAATGACTGTGATTTGTTAATTCATTTACAAATGATGTTAAATTGAAATCCACAGTGTTTGTTGATCTTAAATTAATTTAACCCTTGTTAAATGAAACTTCAGTTCATTTAAGGAGTGGATCTCTTTCTTAAAAACAGCCCTGTAGTGTTTTATGTGAAATGATATATCTTGGAGCAAAGGAAGGAGAAGGGATGAGAGGTTTAAATTTCGACCACCTCAGCCAAAGGCAGAGGGGCCCAGATCCAGCGGGCCTGGATGGTGGCCCAGAGGATGGGGCACTTTGTGAGAGATTCTGGAGGCAGAAATCAACAATGTTTGCTGTCAGGTGAGGAAGAGTGGGTGAGGGAGATGCGCCATGATACTTGCACAAGCCTTTTTGGGGAAAAGGTCAATAAATTGATTACTAACTAGTAACGAACTACGCATTTGCAAGAAGAGAAAGACTGGTTAGAATTCAACTTTTTAAATCATCTTGCAAAAGCAAAAGTAGGCTAGGGCCTGTAATTTCATCAGCCAGCATTCCACCGATGAGGGCCTGATATCAGGCACCTTCTTCTGCTTCTCGTAGCCACCCAGCTGGCTTGACTCCAGAAACTGGCTCACTGTGACCCTGAGTGTGTAGTCATTTGGGGAATGAAGAGTCAGTCCACAGTGACACCCAGATCCAGCACCTCCATCACCAACTCTGATGTTTGGGGACACCCTGCCCACCCCGTGACCCCTGCTTCCATGTGTCAGTGACGATCACCTACAGATTTATGGTGGCAATCCTGCAGGGACCTGACTCCTTGTCAGCACACATCACAGCGCTGAAAGATCACTTCCATATGAGAGAAGGCCTGAAATCACAAGGAGCGCTGTGGCCGGGTGGTTGTCTGAAATCCAAGCATTGCTGTTGGAAACTCCGAGTCAGGCTCTGGGGCTTTACACGGATGGTTCTGCAAATCTGAAAGTGGAAGAGCCCTCGGGCTCTGTCTTAGAAAAGAAGTCATATGCTCAAATCTAAGGGTCAACCTGCTTCTCGTTCCAAAACTTCATAGAATCAGGCTATGGAGAGCCCAAGCCTTGCTCCGCGAAATCACGTCTCTGTACCCTCCACCCGTACAACTGATTTCCTTAAAATGTATTAAAAATGACAAAAATTCCTCTCATTTGGAAACTTTATTTCCAGTGGGGCACAGAATTAAGATATAATTCAAAGTATAACATTCCTTTTTGTTAACTTGTAACAAAGTTAACAGAGAGACAAATATGGGGAAATGCGAAATGAGAAGCAATCTGAAAGAAAACAGAGAATGTAATTCTTTCCATCAGTAAGCTTTTCAAAAAGATGCACCTACTGGTCAGAGTCTATAAAATCTCAGGTACGTATAGAGCCCTCACTAAGTGCCGGGCACTGTTCTGAGCACTCTGGTTACAGAACACAGCCAACAGTCACAATAACCCTATGGGGAAAATACTATCATTATTACCATTTTACAAAGAAGAGACGGAGGCATGGAGGTGAGGCAACTTGTCCGAGGTCATGGCTAGTCTGTGGCAGAGCTGGATATAAACCTCTCAAGGCACAGGCCGGGCTCTGCTATCCTGGTCCTCTTCTAATGGTAAATAACAAAATAAGAGTCTATTGTAGATAACTTTGTGACTCAGCAGAGGAAAAACAGAGGCAGCTCAAAATGTCTCGGCCAATGTCCTCTGGAATGACCCCCATGGAACACGGGCAGTAAGGGTCCCAACTGTTCATCCCGCCTCATGGCCCTGACCCCGGCCTCCCGGGCGCCGGCCTGCCTCGAGGTTTCCACGTCAGCCAAATCCACACCTCCATCCTCAGAGTTACTTTTCTGGTGCCCTGATGCCTTTTCCAAGCAGTCGTGCTCTCGGTGTTGACCCTCTTGGGGGAGGTTAGAGGAATCTCTCTAAGGCGCAACTGACCGACGGCTGTGGCTAAGTGTTTGCCTTTTTAAAGAGGAGCTTCTCTGATGGGTAGAAATATAGGAAATGTGGCAGAGAATAAAGAACTCAATGAGGGACATAGTTTTAAAACAGATATTTTTAAATTGAGTTATCATTCACATACGAAGTTGTTCAAACATCACCACTAATTCCAGAATATTTCCATCACCCCTAACAGAATCCCCAGACCCATTAGGAGTAACTCCCCCATCTTCCCCACCTCCTGACAACCACTAATCTACTTTCTGCCTCTATAGATTTGCCTGTTCTGGACATTTCATATAAATGGCATCATATAATATGTGACCTTTTGTGACTGGCTTCTTTCACTTAGCGTAATGTTTTCCACGCATGTTGTAGCTAGCATCGGTACTTCGTTCCTTTTTATGGCTGAATAATATTTCATCGTAGGGACAGACCACATTGTGTGTATCCACTCGTCAGTTGGTGGACGTTTGGGTTGTTTCCATTTTTGAGTGATTGTGAATAATGCTGCTATGAACATGCATATACAAGTTTTTGTGTGGACATGTATTTTCATTTCTGTTGTGTAGACACCTAGGAGTGGAATTGCTGGATCATGTTATAATGGAATGTAATATTTAACATGGAAAATTTAGAAGAACCCATTAAATCATAGCAGGTAGGTGACTGCCTACAGCCATCCTACTACTTACAGCTGTGTAACCTCAGGAAAACCAAGTGACCTCTCTGAATTTCAGGGAGTTTTTGTTTTGTTTTGTTTTTACTGTTATTGTTGTTTTTGTATGTTAAATGTCTTAAAACGTTTGCCTCTCAGTTGTATAAATAAACTAACATAATATACATAAAAGTGTTTATAAACAATGCAGTGTGAGATTCCTGAGCTATTGTCATTGCATCCCATGTTGGGCAGGGAGGCCATTCACATGGACCATCCCATATGCTGGTGTTGGGGCCCAGGGCGGACCGCCCCAAAATGTGCCTCAATGGCACATTGGTTATTTTGAAATTGAAGTTACTTAAGAAACGGCCAATGTAAGCGGGATACTCTGACCGCCCTTTCTGTGTCCCTGAAAGCAAGAAATAGATCTCTCATGCAAAAGACGCTCTCCCTGCATGCAGATATAGAAGGACATCCTTATCACCAAAGCTAAGGAATTCAGGGCTGAGAAGCCTATATATACATATAAGTTTGTTTATATATATATAAACAAACCCCATTACTTCTTTAATTTAGTACCCCAAGCCCAAACTCTGTTTAGATTCTCCACTAATTGGACACCCAAACCTACGTTTCTTTGTCCTGTCAGTTCCTTACAAATTTGCTGTTTCTTTGTCTAAAAAGTATAAAAGCTGACCGCTCTCATTTCTATGGGACCTCCATGACCATGAATTAAAATGTGGTTTTTTTCCTCCTGCTAATCTGTCTTGTGTCAATTTTATTATCGTCCAGCCACAAGAACTGAAGAGGGGCAAGGGGGGAATTTCCCCTCCCCAATAGGGGGACCACCACCCCTGTCCCCATGCAGCCCAGGCTCTGCCCAGAGAGCCCATGTCCTCCCAGCCAGTGGCATTGCTAAAAACTGACCTCATGAAAGGCTCCAGGTGTGATTATGCCTTAATGATTTAGCTTGCAAGGTGATTAGGAGGAGAAATACCTTTCATGTGGGAATTCCGAGCACAGACAGAAGCCAGAGTGGGTGATGGGTCTTGCCAGAGCCCTTCCTAATTCCCCTTACATCACACTGTTCAGATGACCAGACACGCTGCCTGTACTTAGAATGCACCCTGCACATCATCTCACCTAAGGAAACACTTGTCAGGTGGACATGCCGTCTTAGAGCTGCTCACTAATGTGTTCATGAGGCCATTGTCCTGGTGCATGTTGACGTGAACGCAAGCTCACTGGACGCCCAGAATGTTTACTTACAGATCTGCTGTCCATTAACTGGACTGATACAATGAGACCTTTAGGAGGGGGAAAAAATGTGTCTCTGCCAGCTAGGATTTTTTTTTGTTTTTTTTTTTTCGGTACGCGGGCCTCTCACTGTTGTGGCCTCTCCCGTTGCGGAGCACAGGCTCCGGACACGCAGGCTTAGCGGCCATGGCTCACGGGCCCAGCTGCTCCGCGGCATGTGGGATCTTCCCGGACCGGGGCACGAACCCGTGTCCCCTGCATCGGCAGGCGGACTCTCAACCACTGCGCCACCAGGGAAGCCCCTGCCAGCTAGGTTTTTAAGAAAAATATAATTTCAAATTGAACTAGACCAAATAAAATTTAAATCCAAGACCTGTCAATTGGAGCAAGCCACTGAGGACACAGCAAGGACCAACACAGCTGCCCTCTGGAGCTCACAGTCCGGAGGTTGGTGACCTTGACCTAAGTTTACACACCCACACGCTGCACGCACACTGTACACACAAGTTCACTAACAGGCCAGGTCTGGCCACACTCACCGGAAGTTTGCCCCAGACCAGACCATCTGGGCTCCCCTCTGCTCTCTGCAGGACCTTCTCTCCCTTCAGAGAGCCATCCTACTCTGGATTTTCCATCCACATCCTTTCCAAACGTGGCTGCTTGTGCCGTTCACCTCGGCCCTGCTTCCCCTGCTGGTCCAGAGTTAGAGCCAAGGCTTCTGCTAAATGGTAGTTACACCCAGAGGAGGCGGGAGAATGAACTCCAGCTCTACCACCTACTGGTTGCGTGGACCCTCCGGGTTGCGGTTTCCTCCTCGGGTACCACAGGGACAATAATAGGTTATGGGTTAAATAAAAGGTTATGGGGAAGATGCACTAGGCTCTGTACCACACCAAGATCATGACCGGCACAGAGTAAGTGCTGAATTGCTCTTAGCTGGTACTGTTGTTATTATCATTATGAACGTGTTCGTGGCGCCTGTCTTTTCAACCCTCCACAGCAACTACGTGCAACTTACTTGGGGCCTTCTTGATAGGCCTTTGTCTCACCGAGTACACCAGGTGGAAATGCCAGCCACGGAGTCAGGTTGGTGGGGGAGACTGGGAGACAGGTGTGCCAGTCAGCACAGGCAGGTAGGTAGATGTTCTATTTATAGCGCCTTTTGAGGGTCTTTGCAAATGTTACCTGCTGGTTAGGTACATCCTGCATCTCCCTAAAGCTGGTTTTTTTTTTTTTTTTTACATTTTATTGGAGTATAATTGCTTTACAATGGTGTGTTAGTTTCTGCTTTATAACAAAGTGAATCAGTTATACATATACATATGTTCCCGTATCTCTTCCCTCTTGCATCTCCCTCCCTCCCACCCTCCCTATCCCACCCCTCCAGGCGGTCACAAAGCACGGAGCTGATCTCCCTGTGCTATGCGGCTGCTTCCCGCTAGCTTTTTACCTTACGTTTGGTAGTGTATATATGTCCATGCCTCTCTCTCGCCTAAAGCTGGTTTTGCTCACAGCTTTTTGCACTAACAAAAATATTTATTGCTTCCATCACTTTCCTGATCCCAAACTTTCCATGTTTATAATATCATTTGAACCCCTTAACCCCTTAGTGATCTGGCCCATCCTTACTTTCCATTCTTACTTACTTTCTCTCACTTAAGCTCCAAGCAGTCTCACTCATCCACTGGCCTCCCGAACACCCTCTGCTCTCCTACCTTTGCTAGAACTGCTCACTCCACCAACACGTGCCTCCTCCCAACTCCTGCCACATCGGCATCATCTACGCCAACATCAGCCCAGCTCAAAGGTCACCCTTCCAGCAAGTTCCATCAGATCTTCCGCCAGTCCCAGCTCCATGCCAGAAATCATGTTTCCTCCCTGTGTTCCCATAACATTCATAGCATTCTTCTAGAACATTCTCTCTGTATTGTGGTTATTTGAATACTTGTTTTATTACTGATACCACACTGTGGGTTATTGTCACTTTGTTATTATAATATTGTCCTTCATGAGGTAGCATCACCAGGGGCTTGCAGATAGTAGGTATTTAAAGTTTGTTGAGGGCTTCCGTGGTGGCACAGTGGTTAGGAGTCCGCCTGCCAATGCAGGGGACGCGGGTTCGTGCCCCGGTCCAGGAGGATCCCACATACCGCGGAGCGGCTGGGCCCGTGGGCCATGGCCACTGCGCCTGCACATCCGGAGCCTGTGCTCTGCAGTGGGAGAGGCCACAACAGTGAGAGGCCCGCGTACCGCAAAAAAAAAAAAAAAAAAAAAAAAATTTAAAGTTTGTTGGGTTGAACAATTTGCACCCTTCAAAACAATGGAGTTTTCACATTATGTCCTTAAATTACTAGCATCACCATGGTACAAATCTGTATCAATAAGAACTGTAAGTCTTGCATTCTATTGTTAAGAGTCAGCTCTGTGTCAGCAGGCACAACTTGGTTGATTCCTGGTTATGTAAACTCAGGCACATTCTGAATTCTCAGTGTTCTGTTGTCCTCTTGGTTAAAATGGGGATAATAACAGTACCAACCTCAGAGGGGTGCTATGAAGAAAAACACGAGACAGTCTACATAATCCCCTAGGAAGTTTCATGACATGCAGGAAGCCTTCAGTTAATATTAATTGCTACTCACCTCAAGGGCGATTTCCACCGGGGTCTTTCCCTAGAGAAGTCTGGAAAACAGCCATTTAGGTACTGTAGTTACCAACTCTGACCAGAAGGAGGCGCCCAGCCTCCAGGGCTGTGATGATTTAGCTTCCAGACGGAGCCCTGCAATAGAGAATTCCGTTTGGGGGTGGAGGCAGAGGTGTGTTTAGAAACGTCAAGAAACCCTCAGGTTTTAAAGGTCACCACAAGGACATTCCGCTGCACCTCCTTCTCCGCCCACCACCTGTTTAGAAAGGGCAGTGGTGCTGAGGTGTGGGACGAGAGAGCAGGGGGGTGGGCCCGGGGACACACGGGGAAGAAGCTGGGTCTGAAGGTAGTGGCACATATATTGGTTTTTTGTTTTTTTTGTTTTTTTTGTTTTGTTTTTTTTGCGGTACGCGGGCCTCTCACTGTTGTGGCCTCTCCCGTTGCGGAGCACAGGCTCCAGACGGGCAGGGTCAGCGGCCACGGCTCACGGGCCTAGCCGCTCCACGGCATATGGGATCTTCCCAGACCGGGGCACGAACCCATGTCCCCTGCATCAGCAGGCGGACTCTCAACCACTGCGCCACCAGGGAAGCCCCATATATTGGTTTTGATACCATGATTTCTTCCAGGATTAGCTAAAATGTATCCATCCAGCCTAGCTCGTGCGGTCACCTCCTGAGTGTGGGATACAGTCCACGTGAAATTGCCTGCCTAGCAGCTTGTTCCTCCGTTTCATTCTCCAGACAGATTGTTAATCTATTCCCTGGGCCTGAGCATGGCCTGGTCTGCCCCAATCCTGCTGGTATTTCTAGTTCTAGCTCATAAGCCACCTCCTCCAGGAAGTCTGCCCTGACTGCTCTAGTTCAACAAACTCCTCCTCTGCTGAGCAGCTCCCACTGGTCCTTCCACAGTCAGGCACTTTCCCCACTGCTGCTTGTCAGGTACTTGCCTTTATATATCGTTCCCTGAGGACAGGACACACCTCCTTTGTCCCCTGCCAGTAGTCAGTGCAGGAGCCTGCTGTTCCACAGGTGTTGACTGGAATGACTAGAGAAGGGCCAGGTGTTTTGCAGGTGTGTGAGAATGAATGGATGGCTCCTTAATCTCCACCATAAACAGAAAAACTCCCATTTTCTCCAACACTGTAATCAAAATATGACACGTGAAAGCCACTACAGTTATGTCTTATGTAGACACTGTCCATTATCTGGGTCTGGGTCCCTTCCACTCTCTCCAGCAGGATGTATTTAAGTTTTTTCACTTGTGGTTGGCTTTGTGCATTTAGCGTTTGGTGAGTAAACTCATTAGAAGTTAAATTGCTGTCCCACCGCTCTGCCGTCAGCCCTGTGCTGGGAAGACAGTGAGGGGAGCAGACACGCCCCTGCCTGGGGGCTTACAGTCCAACCGTTCAGCTCACTAAACAACAACTCCTAGCACTTATACATGCCTGGCCCTGAGCTGGTAGTCTCTGGGGAGAGAAAATGGAATAAGAAGACACGGTCCCTGCCCTGGGGACGTATTATCCAATGGGGGACACAACTAAGCCATGTTCAAGGCAGTCAGGTCATCACCTTCTCAGATTATCTGATGAAGGTCTTAGAGAATAGACTTACCCAAATACTGTTCCTGAGACAAGAATACTTTACATTTTAAAGAGCAAAGTTGTAGGAATATTTTGAGGGCAAAGAAACGAACAGTAACTCTTCACCCACACCTCCCCAAATCTCCTACCTGGTCTCCGATATTTTCATTTCCTTTCATAAGAAAATAATGTATTTCACCTCACAAGAAATAAGGCTTAGAAAACTGACCTAAACGAATATCCTATTCCTGATGGGGGCAAGGAAAAGCAGGAGAAACCCTGGGGCACGCCCATTTTACAGATGAGGAAGCTGAGGCTCCGTTCGGAAGGTGCAGCAGTTTGGCTGGGCTCACAGGGTGAGTCAGGGCAGGTGGGAACGCTCCAGCCCAGGCCTCCCAGGCTCACGCATCCCTCTCTCCTGTTCTCCATTTCACCCTGCGTGCCAGCCCAGGGCATGAGTTACAGGGTATTTCGGGCCCTCTGAGGCCTTGTGGGATCCCAGCAGGATTGACTGTCATGAAGCCAGGTGGAGAAAGGCTGGGGTGGAAAACAGGCATGAGGCCGCCTCCACGCAGACGCCCAGGGCCCGGCCAGCCCCTGGCCTGCTGGCGCACTGCGCCAACCGGTGCTCCTGCAGACACAGCTGGAAGCCACACCACCACCGCCTCTGCAGCCCCGGAGCTCAGCCGAGTGAAACAAAGACCGCGATCTCTATCTGGCTGATGACTCCGGAGGGAGACCCACCGACAGGGGGCGATGGCTGGCCCAGCAGTGGCATGGAGGGTGCCCAGGACAGCTCAGAGGCTGCCCACCTGCCTCTCCAGGTCCCGCCAGGCCCAGCGTGAGCGCGTTCTCACGCTCACAGCTTCCCTAACAAAGCTGGATTTCCCTCTGCTACTGGTTTGCCTTTTTGGAAAGGGCAGCAGGAAAAGAATGATGAGATTTTGGTGAATCTTCCAAAAACCCTCACCTGAACCTCAGAGCTGAAGGGACCATACAAAGATGTGAAGTCGGACCTACTCAGTTTCAGAGCACATTTCCTGCACCTTCAAATTCACCTCCTTTCCCCTCTTGTGAAAACCTGCTTGTGGGACAGGGAAAAGTCATAGCCTGGAGGTATAAATGAATAAGAGCGTCTTGCAATGTTATTTGTCTTTTATCAGGGGGCAGGAAACCTTTTGGAAAGGAATGACTCTACAAGGGTAGCATTTAGGCATAGCTGGGACACAGACGGGGTGACTTAGAGAAGAGAGGTTCATTCTTCACTCCCAGTACCAGGCTGGTTAGAAGCCACTTCCTCTGTCCTTTTTCCAGTTCAATCACACGGGTTCTTCATGGACCTGGCACCTGGTGCTGTAGGGAGAGGTGACCCAGCCCACCAGCACATCCTGCCTGGGGACCATTCGCCTCGATGTTGCCATCTGCCTCCTTTTGTTCATATATATCCTGACTCCTCATTTTCCCTGTAAGTTCACCTGAGGCTAGAAACCATACCCCCTCCTCGTCACCCTTTATCTTGCAGGGTCAACATGATTATTGACAATGAACTTTATTTCTGTTTGACCTTGGAATGAGTTTTTGCATTTGATTATCAGAGCGTCCGACATTTAGGGATTTCTACTTGCAGTGAGATCTCATGATACGCCTAGAAAGAACCGGATCACTAAACTGGGTGCCAGGAAGACGCTCAGTCCCCTCTGCTGCTGCAGTAGCTGCCTCCAGTCTGGGAACCGGCACTTGCCCCATTCCCTGCCAGGGGTTCCTTACTGCCTGCAAAGTGGGAGTAAATAGAGGGTGTGGGATGTCGACAAAGCACAGTGGAGCGGAATAGATCCCCCCCCCCCCGCCCGCCCCCGCCCATGACAGCAGAACATACGCCAGAGGTCTGCGGCCTTTCTCAGTAAAATGCAAAACAACGCTCATTAAAGCACACCCGGCCGGGCGCAGCTGGGAAAACACTGGCGATCAGTATTTTGCAAAAATAAAGCCAAAGTGCTACTTATTGTCGAATTGCCACACAGGAAAGGGGCTGCAAGTGCAACTCCAGTTCAGCATTAGAGCCGCTAAATTGGGCCCAGAAATCAAGGCTCCTGACTATACCAAACGGGCAGGAGGGGTCTGGAGAGCACATCGTGGGCAGAGCCTAGGCAGGGACTCAGGGACCCAACCCAGCTGCACAGAGGGGTTGGTGTGTGTGTAGGGGTGCTGGTGAGAAGCCCCCTTTCCCTGCCGTGCCACGTGAGAGGGCGCTAAGGCCAGGTCCACCTGACGGTCTGGGTGTGGATGTGTGAGTCTCCCCGTGCTTTCCCTCCTCCCAAGGGAGTTGGTATTTCCTGAGAATGATGCTTTCCCTGCAAGGGGACAGACCAAGACAGCCCCGCTCTGCTTCGTTTCTGCAGCTCAGGGGCCTGGCCCAGCACTGCCCCTCAGCACCAGCGGCAGGACTGCGCAAGGTTCTAAGCAAGGTGTGGCCAGCCACCAGGTAGGTGGAGACACCCTCCCCCCGCCCCTGCAGGGAACCCGCGGAGCCGGGCGGGGAGCCTCTCCGAGCGGAGGTGCCACGTGGGTCTCTTCTCATTTCACCGCCCGTCGCTCAACCGTCTGTGTCTCTGGGGCACCTTCCATCCTGCAGGAGAACAGGTCGTACTGCGAAGGTGAACCGGACAGAGGAAGCCTCAGCTTCCTCCCAGGCACCGGCCGCCCCCGGGGCAGAGCACCGGGCTGCTCACTGGTTCACCTGGGCATTTCGGCATCACGTGGCTACGCTCCAGAAAGAACCAAAGAGCAGGAAAGAAACAGTTCACAAAAGTGAAAGGCAGGTCTAAGACTGTTGTTTAAATTTAATCTTTTCTTTGCTGAATTGTTCCAAATCGGATGAGTGTCCATCTCCCTCCCTGGGCTCTCACCCACCCCAGGAAGTAAGGGGCAGAACCAAGGTGTGGAGCAGCTGCCCGTTCTCGGGCGTTTCCCATACGCCGCCGCCCCCGCCTCTCCACACCGCATCATGTACCCTCCAGCGCGCCGTGGGAAGGGGACCCAGTTATTAGCCCAGCAGGACTGCGAGCGGTTGGGTAACTTGTCACAACATGACGAGGACTGCGACCCCAGCTCAGATCTGAGTGACGCTGAAGTCTCCAGGCTTTTACCCAAAACTCTTTGCATGAAGTGGGGTTAGAGGGACCTGAAGCAGCACGGCAAGGACCCTGGGAGGAAGACCAAGCAGAGGCCGCGCCAGGCAGTGGACAGTATGTGGCAGAGCCAGAGTGCGCTCTGCGAAAGGCCGCCACCCCTGTGATTACGCGGTGGTCCCTCCCTTACCCCCAGACCCCACACTTGGGCACAAAGCCCCCATTCCAGGACGCCGTGGACACACAGAACTCATGTGCACTCAGACGCACGGAGAGCATCCCCGCCTCGCGCTGGAGGCCGGGCTGCTGCGTGACGGCCCACGGGCTCCCTCTAGAGAGCCAGCTCCCTCGGAGCCGGCAGGCCGCCTTCCTAAACGCGAAAGCTCAGCTCTTGCAGACAGGTAGTTTCTGCCTTTACACATCTGCTGGAAGCTTTTCGAAGGAAGCCACAGCACTTGATGGCAGACAGGATTTTCCCTCACTATCTCGTCATTTGAGAATGAAGGTCATACAGCTGTCATCCTGATGGGTGTCTCTGAGTCGTAGGTTTGATATCATGACTTGTGTGAAAGGATGGGGAGAGATGGGAGGTCAGAAAAGGCCTGACGGGACATTGCAGACACAGCCCCCATCTCCACTGACTCAGCATCACCCGCAGGAGGTGCTGGTACCCAGAAAGTGGCCCTGGCAATAGAGCCAGGTATGGTGTGATCAGGATCTAGGAGGGGAGGTGCGGAGAAGGGGCTGGGAGCAGAGCAGGACAGTTAGGAGGCTTGCCTGAGGGTCATTAAGCTGGGCCAGGAGCCCTCAGCCACGGCACGCGGGTGCAGGAGGAGACGGGACGAGAGATGGCAGATTCTCTGGGAAAGTTACGGGAGCTCATTTTCTTCCTCAGGCAGATGAAGACGACTTTCTCAAGCTCTCCAAACATGAGGGAAAGTTGACTGAAAACATAGGTAACGCACCTGGCGTACAGCAGAGCAAGCGTGCCTGGGGGACACGGCATCCCACACCGCATTTGTTGCCTGGGAAGGCCACTCCTCATACCTCCACGTGGAAAAAGATGCCCGGACATGACAGGATAGATGAGGTCAGCAAAGGAGTGAGGTCACCCCTCTGAGGGTGTAGCTGGAGATGGCTGAAATTTGCTGGCCGGGAGCCAAATACCTGAATCCACGTGCCACGATTTTGACCATCATCTTCAGTGGTTAGAACTTAACAGAAAGGTTTCAAAGAATATAAGGACTCTGTCTGTCATAAGCTAATATCCCAGCAGGGAAGGAGGAGAAAAATCAGGACTGAAAATCCGGTTTAGAGAAGAGTCAAATGGTGCTTGGCCTCGAGTAAAACCACTGCATGGTTAACGATAGGAAAGTAAAGCGTGTCTGACTTCTGCTAATGCAGACGGATTTCATACCTTTGCTTCTGCGTTAGTGCCCGCTTTACCCAATGCTTTCAAGTGCTGCTGTCTGTGATCAGCAAATGATCTGATTCATTCCATCAAATTGTCCTCCTTCCAGTGACATAGGAAAGAAAAGGGGCCATCTTGCCAATTGATCCTTGTGACCAGATGTTTAGATTTAGGAGATGCAGGTACCTGTGAGAGCATCTAAGCACGGGCACACTGGGTGCTCTGGCTGTGGGACCAGCTCCAGACCTCAAACTGTACGTGAGCTTGGCCCAATCAAACAGAAGTTTCATATCCTCTCAGAAGGGAATGCGGCAGAGTGCCTGGCATACAGGAGGTGCTCAGCAAGTGGCTGAAATTTCCACCCTACTTGTCAGGATGACCACACCATTCAAACGCAAGTGACAATTTTCAATGTGACATTTCACGAGTCCTGTGTGATCAGGCTAACCACATCTTTTGACCTGATTTAACTCGGAATTGGTCTCATGTCAGCTCTTCATAGCCTAACCTCACTTCCAGGCTGCCGATCAAACGCAGATTTACTGAGCATTCTGTGTACCTGACACAGAGCTGCATGGTGGGGATGCAAAGGTGGATACAACAAAGGCCCTGCTCTCCAGTTGTCCCCAGCGTAGGGACAGGTGAACAAGGAACCACAGGGCGACCAGACAGGCGTTAGAGCCACAGCAAGGTGCTGGGAGGCTCAGAGGAAGCGCCCAGGTGTGCCCCAGGGCGCCAGAGCTGCTTGAGGGTGGAGGGGAAGTGAATTGGACTCTGATAGACGAGCCAGGGTTGGCCAGGCTGGGTGGGGTCACTGCAAGTACAGAATGGCACGTCCTGCAGGGCAGCAGAATGCCACCACGCATCTGAAGGGCAGCGGGAGATGCCATCTGACTTCATGAGCACAATATATGATCATCACAACTTGGGGATAACACAGGACCCCTCCAGTTCGGATGTAGTACATCATTTATATATTCATGAAATTCCTATGGAATAGTGAATCTTAGACAGTCAAGGGACATGAAGTCCTTTGAGAATATGAATTTAAAAAAAAAATGATGTCTCCTGCCCCCATGAAGCCACGCTTGGACTCCTGTTTAGAACATTCTCGTGTAGGATACAAAGTGCTTCAAAGTCAGCTGAGACTACACCGACCTACATACAGCTCCAGCACAGGTACACCTGAGCTGGAAGCCGCGCCTCTGCCTCTGCCGGGCCACCCAAGTCTCTTCACACTCACACCAAAAGAAGCGCTGGGGCGGTGAGACCCGGCGGCGCGGAGCCCACTGCCGCCGGAGAGCGGTGCTGAGCCGCAGCCAGCCGCAGGCCCGCCCTGCACCAGCTAACATGGGGCGCGCGGTCCTGCTTCCTGCCCCGTGTGTGCATGTGCGGCCGCCCTCCGCGGGTGTCTGCACGGAGCCCGCAGCCAAACCCTCAGCTCACAGTGTGTTCCGTCCACCATCCTCACGCAAGCGGGAGGCTCTCTAGATGATAGTCTACGGAGAGATCAACAAAGTAAACGTAACTGGAAAGGCCGAAGCTCACATAAGACTTAGAGTCTGAAGACCTGGCTTTACCTCCTTCTCTGTCGACATTTATCTCTGTTCCTCACGTGTCTGAGCCTTGGGTTGCCCATCTGTCAATAGGGCGCAAGGATTCCCGTCCGATTCACAAGGTAGATGGGAATTAAAATCAAGTGAGATAATGCAGGCGAAGAGTACTTTTAACTCTAAACCTTCTGAAAGCCATGTGTAGTTTTAGAGAAAATATTGGAGAACCGGTGATAACATCACAGGGGGAAAAGGGCATTTCACTATTACCACCAAACAATATTTCAACATTAAAAAAAAAAGCCAGACTGCCAGTAGAGAATAAATACTAACTGTCATTTGTTATAGAGTATCATAAATAATACACTTACTTTTTATTTATTATGCAATTTTAGAAAGGAAAAGGAAAGAAAAGGATCCTCGATATAATTCCAGGTGAGAGATAAGAAATTTCTACTTTGTTGGGTCAGGTTCTCTTAGAACCCTGGCTGGTACATGTTGGTGCTAAGCAAAGGGTTGTTTTTATTATAAAATATTTTGCTGGCCTCGGAGAACCTCTGGGAGACTGGAGAGACTGTGTGTGACGAGCCTGGCCAGGCTGCTCTGTAACAGTGCTTAGTGCTGTCTTTCTTCACCCACCTGTGTCTCCTCAACAGCAGAGCCCCGGAAGGAATCAGGCTTCCCTGTGGTTCCACCACCTGCTGCCTTCTCCCATCACTCCACGACTTTCCCTCCCCCGGCTACAAAGTGGGTACGGGAGATAAGCCAAGTAAAGGACAAGATAATGCCAGATGCCCTCAGTGGAAAGCAAACTAGGCAAGACACATAAAAGTTCACATGTGGTCAACTCATCTTTGCTTCATTCATTCATTTGCACATGGTGCATGTTCCACATCCAGGCGCTATGCTGGGCGTGTAGAAATGAATCTGCATTACAATAGCGGAGATAGAGGAGCAGGAAATTAGGTGAGAGAGGCTTGCAGAAGTCACCCAATCCAGACGACAAGGGGTCCCTGGGTTGAAATGTGGAGGGGGCATCTCAGCAAACAACAGAAGGGTCAGGGCTAACCACAAGAGCTCTGAGAATCTCAAAGGCAGTGGCATCTCTATGGGATTTTAAGTCTGGGAGTGGTTCAAGCTTAAAAAAAAATCCGCAGATAGTTATGTGGAGGATGGAGAGGTTCAGAGCGTTGGGGGAATTAGGATCTGAGGCAGGGAAATTGTGAGAAACGATTGAGTCATGCAGGCAACGTGCCGCCAGAGCTTGGAACTTCAGCAATTGCAGCTAAGATGAAAAGGAAAAGGGGTGAATGAGAAATACTTCAGAGGTGGAATTGGACACGTGGAGAAGGAAGTGTCCCGACTCCGCTCACAGCCCCGGCACCTGGTAACTATGCGATCTGCAGGTTACACCACTGAGTCTCAGTTTCCTCATCTGTAAAATGAGTCTAATTATATAGGAATGTTGTGAGGATTGAAAAAGAATGAGAGTGAAGAGGTGAACTTGGCATATAGCAGGCACTGAATAAATGCTAGCCCCATAGAAAGAAAGGCTAACTCGTGCCACAGGTAGGAGTCAACTTTGAAAATAAATGGTAAGAAAAATGGAAGAAGCAGAGATGAGCTGCCAGGAACCCTAGTGTCGGGGGACAAAGCTTACACCCAGACTTCAGGAGAAACCGCATTGAAACGATGTGGCTGGAGAGAGAGAGAGGTATGCCCATGACTTCACTCAGAGTAGCTCCTAATGCAGGAAACCCTGGGGGTTGTGTGGAATAGAGGACCCACATCTATGCTGCCTCTAAACCCCAGCCCTCTGGAAAGCATGGTCTCAAGCTCAGGCTTCCTACTGCTGAAACTAGTTGAACGGCACCTTCTTCCTTTTGCAGAGTCACCAGTCACTCAGAGAACCCCCAAATGCTTCATCACTGTCCGCTCCTTATGTCAAACCAGTGACAAATGAAGGGACTTCAGATCAGAGGGTAGGGCTGGAGTAAACCGGTACTCTCCCCTTCCAGTGAGTGGCCCCTTTGAGCATGCTCACTCCGCTTCCATTAGAAACCGACTGCTCTTTCTTCCCCCACTTCAGGCATGCTCCCAAGCTCGCTCAGGCCAGGAGCTGACTCTGAGTGCAGCGGGGGCCCTCAGTATACTAGATCAGTTCTCAGGTCAGGTCAGGCTCTAGGGCAGATCAGGTCTCAAAAAGTGCGGGCAGCCAGCACTTTCACTGTGAGAAGCCGACATTCAGCCGCACTCTAGGCTGGAAACTCATCACCACATGGAAAGGCAAAGGGCAACTTTCCGTTCGCCATGTATTTGCTACATCACTGGTTTCCTATTTCAGTGCATTTAAAAAATTTCCCCTGGGGTGAGAGCCCTGAGGCGCCTTTGTTGTGAAATATGGTTAACACGAGGTGCTTTTTTTTTTTTTTTTCATGACGTTGCTCAGACTAGGTCTCTGTGTGTAGGAAAACTAAAGCCCCAGTGAGTGTATAGTCCTCCGGGATCTCAAAGAAATGCAAAAAAAAAAAAAAAAAAAAAAAAAAAGAGGGAGGGAGCGGTTAAGGGGAAGAGCAGTGACAGGAGAGGTGAAAGAAAAGAAAACAGTGTCTAGACCAGGGTCAGAGTTGGAAAAGCACTTTGCAGAGCAGCATTCTCAAAAAAGAAACCTTACCTACTTCCTTTTGCTGGTCACAGATTATCTATGAGGCCATAGTTTTTAAAGCTCAAATGAATAATTATCTGACAGATTTAGATGTTACTTGCAATACGGTTTGTAACATCATATTTAAAATATTCAACTATTTTGCTCAAATCATCAGAGGCTCTCTATCATCTGAATGTTTTCATGTGCTCTAAATCTGCAGGTGACTAAGACGAATCGGGCCAGAGGTCAGAGCATTGTCCTATTGTGTTTAAATAAATGCTTAGAATTAGTTGACATTGAATAAAATTTTGGCTTTCTGGCTTTTAAAAAAATTGGCAGCAACACTGGGCCCACGTTCCTGCATGGTGCCTATGGGCCACCCCTTTGGACACAGCATGACTTCTGCCATTTTCCACAGTCCCCGCGGCTCCCTATCGCTCACCTCAACCATTCACCTTTCCTGCCTGGCACCTCAGGCATTTGAGGGTGAAACCTCTGGGTCAGGTAGTGAAGCAGGCTCTGGTGGGTGTAACCAAAGTTGTGCTTTCTACTAGTGAGTTTTTATCCCTCAGATATATATAAATAATGAGACGTTTCCAAATAAACCCAAAGAAAACCAAAAGACATTTATTTATTTATTTTTAAACAATGTGGGTTGGGTTTTGTTTTTTTTTTTAATTTAACCATACTTGATTTACAACACTGTGTTAGTTTCAGGGGTACAGGTTCGGATTCTTTTCCATTACAGGTTATTACAAGATATCAGATATAGCTCCCTGTGCTATACAGTAAATCCTTGCTGTTAATTTTACATATAGTGGTGTGTACCCGTTAATAAACAGTGTAGGGAGTTCTAGTTCCCGGTTCCTATGGTTTGAGTCCCCATTTCTCTACCCTGGTTCCCTCCCTAAATAGTTAATTAGCCATCAGCAAGAGCTGGAAATACTCTGCCTCACAACCCCCGGGCTTTACTTCGGGCCGTATCATTTCTGGACACCAGCTTGCGCTGAGAGTTATCTAAGCGAAGGCAGTGGGAGGTGTGTGGTGGGTGGAAAGGTCAGGCGGCAGAGTGGTACTAACGAGCGGGAACTTTTCATCAGGGAGCTCAGTCAAAGATTCGTGCCCCATCACTGATTTCTAGAATATACTGAGAACTGAAAATGTTCATGTTTGCTTTAAATAACAGAAAGGTGTCCTTAAGCCCCAACACAGCTTTTTTCAAACACCACATCTGAATTAAAGAGAAGGTTCCCTGTATAAAAGATCTGCCTCCAAGAGTTAGTAGAGTCGCCTTTAGGATGGAAGGGGTGGGAGCAAAAGTTAAAGCAACCGGAAAACAGGACAAGCAGGCAGCCATCTTTGCAGGCTCATTTCAGAGCCACAGAGAAGGGTGGCCCAGCTCGCCTTCCTTCCTTCCGCGCATGCACGCGCACACGCACGCACGTAGGCACGCACGCACGTAGGCACGCATGCACGCACGCACAATGAGGTCGTCCATCTCTGCCAGAAACTGGGTGAATGACCAGGAAGTGAACAAGCTGGGAACAAGCAACGGAGACTGAGTGGTCCCAGCTTTGTAAAAATCCCAAGGAGAAGATGCTCATCAATTTCGACAGTCTGCCTCGCAGCTGGTGTTTGCTCGGCACCACTGCTAAATCACTCTGTGCGGGAAGACCGTTAGAGTCATTCATTTAGATTTCACTGCAGGCTAAACCTTTCAAACTTTAGGGAATACTTTTCCTAATTGAGTCAGTCAGAGCTTCCCACCCGCGTGCCACAAATGAGTGACTGCGACGCCACTGCACGGCTCCCCTCGGCTCCGGGCGTGGCTGCACCTGGGGGGCCAGCCAGCCCTTGCAGCCTCTGTTCACCTCCTGGTGGGGTTTATTGCATGTACTGTGACATGAAAATGTTTGGGAATCACTGCCTTAGGTTAAAAAGCTCACAGAAATTCTTAACAGTTACATTATAAGCTTTTATTAGCTATTCACTGATGCAGGACCAACATTTCTTGGTTTATTGTGTTTTATTGTAAATTCAGGTTTAAAAAAACAACCTGTGGTTAGCCTCTTCGCTGTTTTCTCTCCTAATTTCCACCCCGGTTAAGCCAAACTCGCGGTGACTTGCTGTTTTGAGCTGTGACTCCTCACATACTGTCTGCCTATCGATCACTCTTCCCTAGAGACTGATTCTTACTCTTCCCCCACCCCGCCCAGGAAAAGCCTGGCATCGGCAGCATCCCTCCAACAGCTGGATCTGCAGCTGGACCTGCCCAACCAGCAGGGCGAGCCTATCCTCCACAGCCCCGTGGTGCTGACCCAGGGCCCCAAGACCAAGGAGAGTCACCTCCTCCTCTTCAGGGGCTGGCTGGTCATCGCCAAGCAGAGGTGAGTCTCAAGACTGTCACTGTCTTCCTCTCTGTTAAAAGGCATTTTCCAAGTCCCCACTGCCTGACAGCACTGCAAGGAAAGCTCCCCTTCATTTGACAAGTGAGGCCTGAGAGGTTGCATGCTTCGGGCAACATCACACATGTAGCAGGTAGAAAACTGGACAATAAGGGTATAGGAGATCCATCATTTATAAAGAAGTCTTACGGGAACTTGACCTTTGGGGTTGCTAAAAAGTGTGTAATGTGTTCACAGCAACAAATTTGAAATGAGAAATTTAGAAACTCAGTAATTGAGTTAATGTTAATGACCATGATAATCACTTTTCTCTTTGGAAAATATGCAGTTATACTTCTTCAACATTTGCATTAGATCAGGGGAGGCTATGTCAAAAGAAGTGCAATAGGGCTTCCCTGGTGGCGCAGTGGTTGAGAATCCGCCTACCGATGCAGGGGACACGGGTTCGTGCCCCGGTCCGGGAAGATCCCACATGCCGCAGAGCGGCTGGGCCCGTGGGCCATGGCCACTGAGCCTGCGCGTCCGGAGCCTGTGCTACGCAACAGGAGAGACCACAGCAGTGAGAGGCCCGCCTACCGCAAAAAAAAAAAAAAAAAAAAAAAAAGTGCAATAGTAATTTTCTGGCTTGTAGAACAGCTACGTACTAGTAATGTTTCTTGATTTCTTTCCCTCTCCCCAGAACGGACACATGAATGTGTACTCCTCTGCCTTGAACTGCTGTGAGCAGAGAGGGAAGGAGGAAGACCAGGCTGCCTCTACCCCACTCCCCGCATGGAGCCCTGTCCCTCCTCCCTTTTCCCCTTACAGTATCTGATATATTAGCTACACCCAAATGAGAAATGGGACCAAGGGTCACCTGCTAACAAAGTAACTCCCTTTATCTCCTCTAGGAAGGGGGAGGTGGGTGCCCAAGCAGCTGGCAGTGGGTGAAGAATCCCGCCAGCGGAGTGAGGAAGTTGACGTGGGCCAGTGTGGGTAGGCCACCCAGTGGGCACCACCCTGCCCCACGCTCCTCTCCCTTGGTTTGGGTGGTTCCTCTCCTCTTCCCAGAGGGAACACGAAAGTTAAAGGGAATGAAAAACAGCTTCTCCTGAGGAGGGCGGCCCCTGGGCTCATGCAGTTTCCAAGGTAGCAGCTCAAACAAGCAGCAGAGACAGGAGCCGCCTGGCCAGGCCACCAGTTGGCTTTGGCTGCAAGAGGATGTCTGATTCTGAACAAGGGACACAGTGGCCCTGAGGACAGGACACAGGGCACCAGGGGTGTGATCCGCACACCCACCGCCGACCACGAACAAACCTGAGCTCCAGTTAGAATCCCAGGGCAGTGACTACGTGGAAGAAAGTCACCTTGGGATCTGGTCAGGGTTTGTCTTCTGGAAATGAGCTGTGCCTGCCAGCTTCTGAGTCCTTTATTGCCACAACAAAATTCAGAGAGCATTAGACTAGAGCGTGTCACCAGGCCTGGGTGCCCGAGGAACACCCAGCCCACTCCGTGCACTTTCGGAACTGAGCACCTGCCAGGCACATCACACACGTCAGCTTGCTTAATCCTCACAACCCATTTCACAGACGAGGAACGTAAAGCTCAGAGAGGCTGAGTGCTTGCCCCAAGTCCACCAAGAGGAAGTGGCAGAAGCAAGCCTTACACTTGCACCCTGTTTCTCCAGGTGTAGCACTCTGATCCTGTAGGGACTCTCTGACTTGAGTCACACTCCCCAGGGGCACGTGCACATCAAATAAGATTCCATCTCTTTTTCAGAAAGAAACAGGCCTGGGGAATGTGTGACAGCCTTCCACAAATTCCATACTGGCAAAGAAAAGCTGGGGTGGAGACGGTAAACACAGACACTGGAGACTTGTTGAATGGATTCATCAGGACAGTGGTGGGCCCCTGGGGGAAAGTTCTGAAGTCCACGGTCAGCAGCAGGGTCTTCATGCAAAGTGCAGGCCAGAGCCATAGAAAAGATTGAAGGAAAGACACGGGGTAGTCGCCACAGCAGTGGACGGAAAGGCCCTCTTTTGCGTGGAAGAGGAATGGGGGGGGCGTGAGGGCATTGTACTTCTGTTTTATAGGAAGAAGAGCATTGACAAATTTTTTTATACTTTCATTTAATTTCCTTGAAAAGTTCTATTTTAAGCTTTGGGGGAAAACATGCCCCGTTTTAAAAAGCTTCTCACACCTACCCACCGTGATTAATTCTTTTAGACGCTTAGAGATTTCAAAGAATTCAAAACACATCTGGCATCCTCCCCCCATATTCCTCCCCGCCAGGGATGTGTTGTTTTCAGAGCCCTGAGAAATCCCCCAAGACACAAACAGCAGCTGGGGAAGTCCTGCTCAGCACATCCCGAGAATGTGAACTGGCCCCTTCCTGCCTGGTCTGCACAGAGCGCTCTGCAGGCGGTGCTGAATCATCCCTCGCTTTCATTCAACCAAACACCCTGAATCCTTCCTCAAAAGGCTCGTGCTCGCCGCAGTCTGGAATGAAACCCGAAGATGAACACGGGGTGTTGGGGCATCTGTGGAAAGGGACAGTCCGCCACAAGGGCTCCGCCACACACCAAGGGGGCACTGTGGGTCGGCTGCAGGCATCCGGTGGTGGCATCCCAGAGACCTCGCCAGACCCGGCCATGTGGCCTCCCCGGCTGCAGGGCTCCAGCAGGGCCCGGGACTGAGCCTTCACGTACTGCTTAGAAAGGATAATACAGGAACCCTCTTCCTCTTCCCAAAGGAGAGTCAGGGTGACAACACTCTCTAAGTAGGTGTGTTACACGTCCACACACTCCCACGGCCCAGCCCTCTGACCCACCTTCATCCCCTCTAATGGACCCCGTGCTTCTGTCCACACTACTCCTGCCACCTGGGAGGCTGTACCCCTCTTCCTGTGGCCAGCTCTAACCCAGGCTTAGGGATGCGGCTCAGTGCTCAATCAAAGCCTACACTCGAACTGCACTGCTCTATATGCCTCGGTTTCCTCATCTATAAAATGGGGATAACAATAGTACCTACTTCACAGAGTGGCTTGGGGTGAGGATGACAAGAGTGGAGACGTGCACAGAGCTTAGGATGGCCGGGCACACGTGTTAAGCGTTAGCTGTGAAGAGGAGTCACTTTCTGAAGTGCTTTTTCCAGGAAGGATTCTGAGGGCCCACCTTTGGCCCAAAGAGAGAAGAAAAGAGAAGAAATCTCAGTGGCCCTCACTAGCCTGAAAGTTAATTGTTAATAATTCATTAGCTAATTGCTACTGGCATTGCCGAGGGTCTGCTCTGCCCGAGGCATTCTGCTGTGTCTGGTAGTGTTTGAGTCCAAGCTCTCAGGCTCTTTATAATGTGGTAAGAAAGGTTAAAATCCATCAGCTGTGGGCTTCCCTGGTGGCGCAGTGGTTGAGAGTCCGCCTGCCGATGCAGAGAACACGGGTTCGTGCCCCGGTCCGCGAGGATTCCACATGCCGCGGAGCGGCTGGGCCCGTGAGCCATGGCCGCTGAGCCTGCGCGTCCGGAGCCTGTGCTCCGCAGCGGGAGGGGCCACAACTGTGAGAGGTCCGTGTATGGCAAAAAAAAAAAAAAGAAAAAAAATCCATCAGCTGTGATGGACAAAAGGGAAGGAATGATGACTAACTCTTGAATTTAGTTTCTGTGTGTGTGTGTGTGCATGTGTGTGTGTGTTTTAATTCAAAGAGTGAAACTCCTATGTGGAAGTATATTCAATGTATCTAATTTAGAGTAGAATATTCTATATGTCTTTAGGATGTACTTGGTATCATATTCAACTATGCATAATGAACTATTTTAAAGAAATTTTGCCGTATTTTTACAGGATTTGATATCTAATTTTTAAAGCCTTGTAGAACCATGAGCTGCCTGGTTATTTGTGTGATCAGCAACAGTGAGTGAAAATCTATGATAGTGTCAGCAACCTATTGACAAGAACACAACCTTTGCCTCCACAGCCAAAGGAAAATGTTTTCCATTGCATTTTACTATAAACAGTGTGAGACACAAAGAAGTTAAGTGTATTTCAAAACATGCCTGGGTGGTTTTGAAATATCCTTTTACCCTTGAGGCAGTAGCAGTTCACAGCTGATAATAACCACCCCCAGGACTGGCTGCAGAGCCCTGGGTGAAATGAAAATATGGGGTGTCTTGTACAAAGAGCAGAAAATGAAACTTAGCGCAGGGGCCTTCTGAGCACGGGGACATGCGTGACAGCACAGGTCACATGTTCACGCGGCTGGCTCAGGCTGCCCCCCTCTTATGGAGTTCATGTATTTTAACATTAACATCAGTGTATTAACGTATTTAAGGAACTTACAAGCTTAAGGCCTTTACTTGACGTATTTAGCAACATTTACCGATGTTTAACAACATTTATTTTGCTCTGCAAAAGGTCTTATTTCTTTTCCAAATATCACACTTTAGAATAAAATAGACACAGCCTCAACATTATTTTTTTTAAATAAAAGTTATGTAAGTGCATTTCTCACATTTTCTGTGAATTTCAATAAATAGCTTTAATCGTTTTGCGCTGAAATGTGAATTCAGTGTAGATTTCACTACGTGCTCTCATTCACAAGTTGACATAACCAGTCCTGGCGCTCATCTTACAAAGGCCACACTATCAGACAACAGGATTTAGAAGAATTTAGATTGCCTATTCCTACTGACTAAAGTAACAGAAACCTATTTGTTACCCACACCTTGGGAACATTTCTTCATCAAGACTTATCCAAAGCAGCCCATTTGGAAAGAGAAGTTTTAGGAGGAAACCTGCTGAATATTGCAAACAAAACAATATGTGCTTACTTTTGCCAGCCACTGTGCTAAATCCTTCACTTCTAGTAACTCACTTCGTTCTCGAAAAATTCCTATCAGGTGGGAAATGACATCCTATCCCTTGTGCCATAGGCTGTTCTTAGAAGCGAGGCAACAAGTCCAGCCCGCACTCAAGAGGGGAAAAATGAAACTGCGCCTTTTAGGGGAAGATACGCCAAAGGATTCATGAACATGTTTTTAAAACCGTCATAAAACCGTCATATCGACATACCGTCATAAACTGTCATAAAACCGTCATAAAACCGTCATATCGACATACGTATTAGGTTTAAAGCCATGAGACTCGATAAGATCACTAAAATAGTGAGCGTCAAGAAAAAAGAGAAGGGGACTGAGGACTGAGCCCTAGGATGCTTCAACATTTCTGTTCGATAGATAGGCAACCAGGCACGGAAGCTGTGCAGTTTCCCAAGGTCACCAAGTCCGCGGGTGGTGGCGCTGGGCCCAGGACCCAGGCACTTGGGTTTCAGAGCCTGCACTCTTCACTGCTCTGTTGCTGTGAAAGAAACCACAAAGGCCCACGTTCAGCAAGTGAACAGACTAATGGAGATTTGGTCTGGTGTGTAATAGCCGTGAACATGAGCATTTCTTGGGTTCTTGGCCTCGATGTATCTGCCACCAGACGATGGTGCTAGTCATGTAACCCTTCATTGGTCTAATCAACACATTCTTTGCTGAGCGTCTCTGTATATTAGGCACTATTCTAGGCACTTGGGATAAAACGCAAAAAGGCCTGCTCTTCTGGAGCTTATATTCTGGCAAGGGGAGATAAAAAATAGATGAGAAACATAATAAGTGATCTAGTATGTTGGAAAGTGGTATGCGCCATGGGGGGAATATGGAATTGGGTAAAAGGAGTTGGCACCTCATAGCGAAGGAGGGGCAGTGGCAATAGTGAATAGAATGGTCAATACAGTCCTCATTGCAAAAGAGTTTTGAGCAAACCTGAAGGAAATGAAAGAGTTATAGCCGAGTGGGTATTGGGAGGGAGACCATTCCTGGCATAGAAAACAGCGAGGGCAAAGGCCTGGAGGCTGGCGTGCGCCTGGCATGTTGAAGGACAGCAAGGCGGCCAGCGGGGCAGGAACAGAAAGAGCAAAGGTGGGAGGTTGGGAGATGCTGCCGGCAGGTAACAGGTGCCAGATCAGACAGGGCCTGTGGGCTCATAGGAGGGAGGACCTGGCTTTTCCTCCTTTGCTGAGTGAGATGGGAGCCATTGAAGGGACTGTAGCAGAGCAGTAATATGATCTCACTAAAGGTGAAAAAGGATCACACTGGCTGCTTTGCTGAAAATAGCCTAGGGTCGGCGAGGAAGCAGGGGCAGAAAGAAGGGTGCTCAGAACCTGACATCTGTCTCACCTCCGGATGAGTGATCCAGGGGAGTGAGGGATTACCCCAAATGGAAGCCACGGGCTTTTCGTGATCTAATCTCAGACATGACATTTGATTACTTCTACCATAATCTCTTCAGTAGAAGCCAGTCAGGAAGTTCAGGCCCCACTCAAAGGGAGTGAAATTAAGCTTCACCTCCTGAGGAAAGGTATACAAAAGGAGTTATTTACTGGTTATGTTTTTGAAGCCATTACATCGACATACAGATTATAGTTAACGGTGTGAGATTGGATAAGATCACCAGAAAAAGAGAAAAGGGGACCAAGGACTGAGCCCCAGGATGTATCAACATTAAAAGGTTGGGGAGAAGATGGAGGACAATCCACGGATGTCAAGAATGAGAGACTTGTGACATTGGAAGAAATCCAAGAGTGCGGCGTTCTGGAACTAAGTGAGGAAAATGCAAAAGGGAGGAAATGCATCAAGGAGGAGAGTGGCCACAACTCTGTCAAATGCGGCCGTAGTGGAGTAGCCATTATCCTTGTGGCCCGGGCCCAGCTCACTCGTGGTTTTGTCCTGGTGATATTACTAGTAATACCCCCCTTTCACCCTTTTTTTTTTTTTTTTTTTTTTTTTTTTGCAATACGCGGGCTCTCACTGTTGGGGCCTCTCCCGCTGCGGAGCACAGGCTCCGGACGTGCAGGCTCAGCGGCCATGGCTCACAGACCCAGCTGTTCCACAGCATGTGGGATCTTCCCGGACCGGGGCACGAACCCATGTCCCCTGCATCGGCAGGCTGACTCTCAACCACTGTGCCACCAGGGAAGCCCCCCCTTTCACTCTTAAAAGCAGCCCATTTTGACAATGAATTATGTGGACATCCTCTACATAAATAATATGGACTCTGAGATATGGGAATTGAGTCCAGAAATAGATCATTGGTAACCAGGGGAGATCATCTAATTAGTGATTTACTGTGAGACATATATCAGCATCCTTTTCATTCAAAATATTTTTCTATTAAAAGTTACTAAAGAGCTAAGTAAAACATTAACTAGTATTAGCATAAATATAACATGAAATAACATACCAAACTGGAGTAAGATTTTTAAAATCACAAATGCAATTAGTTCAGTAAATTTTAACTCTTCTCAATCATTATTTGATGTAGTCACAGTTACACAAAAGTTTGAGTACAGCTTGAATCCAAGCTCACGTTATGAATTAGGGATCTTGAAAAATTGTGACTATTACAATGCTACCGAACTGATAGGCTCTTCTTGTTGTTGAAACAAAATAATTTGACCAACTGGCAAAAAGAACATCTTCAATGCGATCCAAATAGATAAAATAGAAACGACACCCCAGGATTTGTGTTTATTCATAATTATTCATGAAACGCTTTTCATTTAATAAAATATATAAAGGCTCTAGTTATGGCTTGTTCCCCAACTCCCATGGCTGCCCCTGCTCTCACCTTCCCTGCTGGCTACTTCTGAAGGGATGACTCCCCCTCCCCCCATGGCATCTCCACTTAGCCTATGCTAAGTAGAAATTTAATTATCATCTGTCATTTACTTGCCCTTACTATGGCCCAGGCGCCATTTTTAATCACTTTGCACATCTTGATATGTTCGGTCGCCTACCCCAGCTCTGTGAATGCGTGTGGCCCATGACTGCACCTTCAGACCTGCTCGAGTCACAGAGCTAGAATACTACCTCACAGTGACCATTTGTCAAGTGAAAGACGACTTAGGTGAATTATTAGCCTTGTTGAAAAATAAACTCTGGCTCATTTTTGGCCCTTTTAGGAAATGGAAAGCTGACGTTAAAGTTTCATTTTACTTACTTGGTTCTAGATCTTTTTTTTCTTGGGATCCTTGCTTCATTGAAAAAGGGATCTCCATCCACAGGAAGAGGAGATTATCCTGACTGTTCAGGGGAACACTGGTGAGGGAAAAGATGGTAGAAAGGAAAATTATGTATAAAATCTTTCTAAGTGTTTCTGATATGAGTAGTGTTCTCATTTTAACTCTCAGAAACTCTGAAATGATTGTTGCCACAGAGGATTCTACGATATAGTCTCCATCTCTGACTGTGGGGCTCTATGTGAGGAATCGGCCTGGGTTCGTGACCACTACAAGGCATCTGGGTGCCTTTCACAAGAGAGTCCCAAACTGAAAAAATCAGCCCACTGATGTAGGGAGCCAGGGCATGACACAGAGGGTTGGAAACAGAACCCAAACCCAACACTCGCGAGCACTTGTGTGTGATGAACGCTGAAGCCCTTACATACGATACCTCATTTTAGCTTTACAATCACCCTATACATCAGGTACCACATTAGTCAGCTAATGTCACAAAAATGACGCAGAACAGATCATCTCAACATGCAGTAGCTTACAAAGCCAAGCATTTACTTCTTGTTCATACAGCTGTAGGTCATGTAGCATCTGACTGATGCAGCTGGGCTCAGCTGGGCCTGGCTGCCCACCACAGGTTAAGTTCATGCGTTCCCCAGTGTCTCTTACTCTTCTGGGACACTCAGGGTTTGTGCTTCTAATGGTGATGCAGAGGTGCAAGGGGGCACATCCAACCTCACAAGCATGCTTCAGGCCTTTGCTTGCCTCGTGTACACTAACAAACAGGTCCAGTGGCCAAGCCCAAAGTCAAGGGTCAGGGACAGACACTCTGCCCACCAGGAGGCCACGTCAGGAGAGTGGATGTGTAATACTACTATAGGAGCATGAGGATTGGGGCCAGTAACTAAATCCAGCACGGGTGCTATTCTTACAGTCACCTTAGAGATGAGGACATCAGGAGAGGGCAGAAGACTTGCCCAGTGTCCCGCTGATGCTAAGTGGAGACGCTGACATTTAAACCCAAGCAGAGGGCCCCAGAGCCCAAACTGTTATGCAGGACAGCTCAATGGGGACCGGGCGGGAGCTCCTGTGGGCCAGGAAAGACTCACTAAAGGTCAGACACAGAGTGGGAAAAGGTCAGGGGAAGGAGGAGGCTAGGATCAGCCTAAGAGGACTCCTGCCCACGCCGATCCTGTGCCTGTGCAGATCACTTAACGACGGGCTTGTAGAGGGCGTCTCCTCTTGGCCAGGCATGGAATCAGAAATTGGCAAGTTTATACGCCCAAATAAGGAAGCTACTCCAAAAAATCTTTCCAGAATTCTAGTAGTTAACCAAAAGTTGAATCTCTTTATAATTATGTCACTTCAAATTGTATGTAATGAGTCAAACAAAAGCACAACTTTATAAATAAATAAATAGCTGGATAGGTAAATAAAGTTTAAAAATATAAATGTAGTATCTTCCCAGGGTTGGAGAATTGGTTCATGAGAAGTTTTTCTGTTGTACTTTGAATATGTTTAAATGTATTTTTAAGTATACATATTTTTAATTCATGGAATTCCAAAATTTTTTGCCTTTCCAAATATTGAATTTAAGTTTTGAGAATTTTGATCAGAACCTAAAAATCTACCCAGTTCTCATGTCTAAGACAGGAATAAATTTCAGTTATTTCAAAAACTATTTTCTACTCTTGTAACCAATTATTGTGTATGATGGGTAAAAAATTAATAAATTCAATATAGCTTATTTTTTAACGTTTAATAACTACGTTAAGTGCTTATAACAAAAACAAGATGAGTATAAAGAGAAGAGTTTTTTACATTTAAAAATTAACATTTTGATTTTCTATTATAGCAAAATGGTTCCAATTTGGGCAGTATTTCTTAAAATTTCAGTGAAATACAATCTATTTGGTTTCTTATTTCTGACGAAATCAAATCATGATAGCCTAATGGATTATGAAACAATAATTCAAAGAAAATACCATCAAAGGAGAAATGGCAATCTTGTTTTAACCCCAAAATATATCAAGCTGTAATTACTTAATATGTAGGTGATGCAACACTAGTGCTTTCATAGAAACAAAAGGGATTCTCACAACTGATGTCGTTGCACAATTGGTATATACCACCCTGGTTCATCGTGAAACGTCTGTCTTAATTTCTGTTCAGCTGCAGATAATTGCATGTACACATTTTGTCTTTGTTTTCAAAATCTTTAAATATAACTGCAGTAATACTTCCAACATATTATTAAAATAAATTTACTATTTTAAAATGGGATTTCTCATTTCACTATTAGCTATAGAATTTAAAACTAGCCCATGTTATGTACTATTGTACATCTTAAGTGCAATTATTAGAAAATAACAGTCACAAGACATCAATCAATCGTTTAACTCAAAGATACAGAAAAGCAAAAGTTTCATCCAAATGAGTAGAAAACGTAAAAAGAAATTTAAAAGTTGGAAATAAACAGAAGTTTTTAAATGTGAAAATAAAAATAAGAAGATATCTAGTTTGCAACAGCAAACAAAATCATTAAAATAGAGGAATAAAGCAGAGCAGAGCAGAAACTGAGACACAGACGTGGAGAACAAATGTATGGGCGCCAAGGGGGGAAAGTGGCGGGGGCGGCGGGGGGGGATGAACTGGGAGATTGGGATTGACATGTATACACTGATGTGTGTAAAATGGATGACTAATAAGAAAATAAATAAATAAACATTTTTAAAAAATCAAAGGTGTTAGCTGCATTAAAACAACGAATATTCTAAAGTTTGTTAACTGAAATGAATCTGAGCTTGGAAGAAAGAGGGATGTGTTGATTAAAACTTTGTACAGGGATTAGTTAATAGTTTCTAAAAATAGTTAAAATAGTGAAATTGTATGTGTCAATAAAGAATAAACACATGATAATGCTTTCCTATTTAAAAAAGAAAAGAAAAGAAAAATACTCAAGATCCTTATAGGAAAGTTTTGATTAAATTGGCAATTAACTTCTCTAATTGGCAACCCCCAAATAGAGAAATTACTCCCAAGATCCTTCCAAAATTCCACTAGTTATCCAAAAGTTTATTTTCTTTATATTTTTCTGTCATTTCAAATTGTCTGCAATTTGAAATAAACAAAGGCTTGAATAGTGGAGGGTTGTACCATATTTACTGATGGAAAGATTCAATAGTGAAGCTATCATTTCTCCCCCAAATTACTGTATAATTGTTTTACTAATCAAAAATCCCCAGAAAATTTTTTAGTAGAACTGGTTCTTAAATTCTTAAATGTGCGGGGCTTCTCTGGTGGCGCAGTGGTTGAGAGTCCGCCTGCCGATGCAGGGGACGCGGGTTCGTGCCCCGGCCCGGGAGGATCCCACATGCCGCGGAGCGGCTGGGCCCGTGAGCCATGGCCGCTGAGCCTGCGCGTCTGGAGCCTGTGCTCCGCAACGGGAGAGGCCACAACAGTGAGAGGCCCGCGTACCACACACACACACACACACACACACAAATTCTTAAATGTGCAAAAACAGCCAAGACAAGTTTGTCAAGAAAAAGAAAGAAGACAGGCTCTACCATCTACCTGATGAAGATACAAAGCCATAGAAATTAGAACAGATGGCTTTGGAGGGTGGCATTGTGGAAAAGGAAACATATTAACATATCCCGTTACTGCAGGAACAAAGAGGAGGTGGAAGAGGAACTGGCGACACTTCGAGTGATGTTCAGACACACTTAGAAACCTTGGCCCTGTGGCAGAGCTAACAGGGGGCCTGCACTGTGATATGATTCCGCAAGCTGAATGTGCAATTCTCCACGAGGCACTAAGCTTACATTTCTGCAAGTTGCCTGGCAGTGTTTTGCATCATCACAGGCTGTAATGCCAGATGGAGATACATATGCATAAATCTGCTACCAGTAGATTCCAATTTTATCATTTTCACAGAAATAAAATTTTGCTAAACCACACTAGTTACGATAAACCCACTTTACTAAAAATCCTATCCTTTAAAAGTTTTGTTTTTCAGTGTTAATTGAAATATCAAAACCCTTTTTGTAAAGCATACAACTAGTACAGTAGAAATAGAATATTTTCTTTTCTACCACTTTGCAGTGGCATTCTTCGGGCTGCCGACGCCCGCAGGAGCCCTGTCACCTTCCAGTCTGGTGCTAGGAGGTCATCATCCAGCGTAATTCGCTTTCTCCTATCCTCTTTTCTCGGGAGATGAGGGCTGACCAAGCAGTGCTGGATTGTCTCCCTTGGGTGAGGCTGTTAGGTTCGGTGGTAGGCAGCACGGGGTTCTGAAGTGAGTGTGAGCTTTGGAGACAGTCAGTTTCAATCCTTCTCAGGTCATTTCTGGGCTCTGTCCTCCTGGGCACATGTTCCCTGACCTGCAAGATGACCTAATCAAGCGCCCTTGTAGACTCCTACTAAAGCTGTAATGTTAATGCGTCAAATCCTTGGTGCTCAACAGTTATTAGTTATCTTCCTTAAATATTGATTTAAAAATAAAAATGGAATGAATTTTTAGAGTAGTGTGTGGAGGGTTTAAGTACTTTGAATTCCTGTAAGGGTTTTTGGTTTTGGGGGGGGGGGGGTTGTTCGCTTTTTAAGTCATGGATTCCCTTGTTCCAGGTCTATTTTTTACAGGAACTTCTGAATGTAAGGATGAGGGAAAGCTGATTGCAGGGTGGACGCCCCAATCCCAGAGTGTGGACTGGGCAAGGGCCCCAGGGCTGTGTCAGCGCTGAGGGCTGCCCCCCTGTCTCCCTCTCTCTTTCTTGAGTCTCTGGCAACAGTAATGAGGAATGAGGGTTATGTTTTTAAAAAGAAAGAACGACAGACCCTTGAGACTATTTCTTCCTTTTGATGGAGATTATTAGACTAACTCTTCAAGCAAGGAGAGAGGGAGGAGGGGCTCTTCCTTTCTCAGTGTACGAGCCCCATAGCCCTGGGTGCAGAGGGGAATCCCCCATGACCAGTCCCCGGCCAGGCCACCTTCCCACTGGCGGATGTGGGCAGTTACATAGCCTGGCATCAACAAGGGACCACCTCCTGTGGTGCACAGGGTGGGACAGGCCCAGAGTTGAGATCGAGTGGGGGCAGAGGTGGGGAAGGGGTAGGTACAGGTTACTTTACGTGTCTTACAGGCTTGGTGTCTCTCGTGAGTACTGGTAAACCATGACCTGAATGGACCCTGCCAGGTGTCCAGGTCTGTGCTGCATTGACTTCAGTCCAATCTCTGCTTCGTTGATGCAGTGAACACTCGCTGCCCACCTCTGCCTCCAGAGAGGAACTAAAACAGAGAAACTCCTTCTCCAGAGAGAAATCTCTGCTGGGCCATGAAACCTTCTACATGCCTTCCAGTGCCCAGACACCACTGTCCATGAGTTTGGTCACTGTGGATCGATTGATACAATAAGAGCTAACATTCTGTTCTGATTCTGTGCCAGGCACTGTATTAACATTTTTCTATTATTTACATAATTTGATCCACATAGCAACCCATCGCTGGTATGTTTATTCTCATTTTGAAGATGGGGTACCCAATACTTGGGTGACTTCCTTGCCCAGAATCACAGCGCAGGGAAGCAGTGAAGTCGGGATGTGAACTGGGGCTTGCCCAACTCCCGAGCCTGTGCTTTGGACTGCGACACGGGGGCCTCATAGGTCTGGGTCCAGATGTGTCATTAGTTAATTTAGAATAGGCTTTCTTGATATACTAGTGAAAAAACTGCAAAGCAAAATCTAAGGAAAAATTATAAACAGCTGGTCACAGGAGGCTGTAACCCAGTTTTACCAAGGGAATCTAAAGAGGTTATCTAAGTTTGCCTTCCCCCCTTCTCATTTTAGAGCCCATGTGTTCTCTAATAACATCACTGAATTCTTGGTGATTCAAAGGTCCTAGAAGAGATTTTATCTTTGAGTTGTCCTGGGTTAATATTTCCTCATTGCAGGTCTCTGTTTATTTTTTACTAAGTGCCAAATATTTTTATTTTCTGCCAACTACAAGCCCAGGATGCTGCACTGTATAACCAAGGGAAGACCCAGAGCAAGGCCAGGAATAGGGGAAAGACGAAAAGGAGGGTGATGCCGTCTTTGCCGGTTGAATCCCACTGTCTCCCCAACGACTTCGAACTTCCTCCACCACAGTTTTCACCAGGGCGAGCTCTACTTGCAAAGTTAAACCAGAGAGACAAATAATAGAAACGAGCACATGAAATAATAGAGGAACACGAAACCCTTCGTCTTCCACTTAGATCATGGCTCTCCGGAAAACTCATCTAGGGGATATGTACACACAAGGTCAAGACAGAGGGTCCTGTTTAGGGAGGGACTGAACAGTGTGGCTCAGGCAGCAGCCAAAATGTCCTCCTTCCCTTCTTTCACCCCAAATCCATTCAGTGCTCAAAACCCTGAAACTAACCCCCGCCTGGTCTCCCTGCCGGCCCAGCCGCATCTCATCTTCCAGACCCTCGTTTTCACACTCTGATGCCAGCAAGCCTCCGCACCCCACCCCCTCCCGTCCCTTGCAATCCTCAGCGTCAGACAGCAGCTCGATGAACCCGTCAATCACACCACACGCCTCCTGCAGGAAGCCCACCACCTTCGTGTGGCATTGACAGCACTCTCCTCTCTGGTCTGATGAGCATCTCCTGCCCACCCCCGACCCCGTTTGTGCATGGGATACTTACAGTTTCCAAAACACCCTGCGACTCCCGTTTCTGGGCCTTCATCCTTGCTGTCTCTTCCACCAGGAGTTCCCTGTCTTCCTATAATTGCACTAGATCACAGGCACCTCCTGGACGGGGTGAGCCTTAGTCATCCTGGACCCCACAAAGCAGGAGCTCGACAAAACCTCCCTGGATACAGGGAGAAGTGCTGACCTAGTAGGAGTATTTCGTTGCCACGAAATCTCTGTTCAGCCGGAATATTTCAAAATGGCGGCACAGCGCAGCGCCGCGGTCAAGGGCAGAAGCTGGACCTGAATTCAGCCTCATTCTGCCACGGGAAGCTCCGGTTTTTCCTCCGCAGAACGTGGGGAGTAACAGAAGCCCCGCATAGTGTGGTGGGCAGGTTCGGAGAGAGAATGCGGGGAAAACGTCTATCACAGAGCCAGGCGCGGTGGGAAAAAATGCCTAGATCCATGCAGCTCTAGTTTTATTTCGTTATTTTTCCTTAATCTCTCGCAAATCAAAATCCCACTTAAGAAGTGCTTTCCCTTTTCAATGGGAAGGGGTCAGATGTCCACTTCCCCAGTGAAACAGGCCAATGGTAGAGACCTGCATTCGGCCCGGAGGGTGGGCGGCCACGTGGGACGGGCTCTGGGTTCTGAAGGTCTGGAAAACCCGTGGTTTCCCACAGAAACCATGACGGGCCCTTCAGGTTAACGCCCAGCCTTCCCTTCCTCCCCCGGGCTTCCCAAGGCCCCTCGAGTGAAAGGACAGAGGCCTGGGCGCCCGCCGCTGAGAAGCCCACTCTGTGGTTTGACTTTTCCTGTCCTCCCACTTGCTGCAGAGCGGGCCCTGCGGCTGTTACTCAGGGGCCACTTCCTTCGAAGTTCAGAGGCAGCAGAACCCACAGGCCCCAGCCTGACGGGTGCCCCGAGGCGCTGGCAGGAGCATTAGCTGGAGGCCAACACGTTTCCCGTTTCCGCCAGCACGGCTCCCTTCGCTTCTGAACCCAGGAATCTGGTCTGCAATTACCTTTGAGGGAAAGAGTCCCCGTGGCAGCATCATTTCCCCCAACAACGACATCTTTTAAGAAGCTATTGTCATTATCCTATTTTGAAGAGCTTCAAAAAGCGTTCTAGGGCTTCCCTGGTGGCGCAGTGGTTGAGAGTTCGCCTGTCGATGCAGGGGACGCGGGTTCGTGCTCCGGTCCGGGAAGATCCCACATGCTGCGGAGCGGCTGGGCCCGTGAGCCATGGCCGCTGAGCCTGCGCGTCCGGAGCCTGTGCTCCGCAACGGGAGAGGCCACAACAGTGAGAGGCCCGCGTACCGCAAAAACAAAAACAAAAAAAACAAAAAAAAACAAAAATCTCAATGGTTCGGGACCACAAAAGTTGAGTTATCGCTCCTGCTGCAAGTCCACCGTGTGTCAGCTGCTACTCAGCCCCAGCGCCTTCATCCCAGGCTCATGGGACAGGCTCCATCACGAGCGTTGCAGGGCATCACGTTAAGGGGGAAGAGACGTGGTGGATACGCGTGTGGGGTGGCTTGTGACGCCTGGGCTGATGGTGACCTGTGCTCTAATGCAGCCTAGGAGCAGAGGGGACATTTCACCTGCATGTGAGCAGCCCAGAGGACAGAGCTGGTCTGGAGTACCAGACACAGGACTCCCTCACCCAGGAAGGGCCTGCATAAAGACCAGACCAAGGGCAGCCCTTTTTTTAGGAAGAGACAAGTAGGTACTATCAGTCCAGAAAAAAACAAATCCAGATCTCTTCAAAGTCGGGAGGAGAAGGCAGGTGAAATGGGTCCAGGTCAAATCTAGAGGCAGGGAAAGTTGGCTAAGTCAGAGAGGAAGGGGCCATTCCCAAAGGTGATTTCCCAAAGACTCTCCACTGGGAACTTGGCAGTCCTTAAGCACAGGGACTAGGAGACTCTGATTTCAACTAGGAGCATGGAGTCAGGTTTCATGCTTACACAAGCAGTAAATTCTCCCAACATCTGCTGAGAGGAGCCTATACAGACAGGATCCCAGTGGCGCCAGAGGGCTAGTTTATCACACAGGAGGATATAAATCATCATCATACCCCAGCCTCGAACAAGTCTGACAGAACAGGGGCTGTTTGCAGAGACCCACAGAGGTGATTCCATTTAAAGGCACCTTTGGCTTCCCCTGGGGGGAATCACTAGGGTGGACTCGCTGACTGCATGGCCAGCTGTCCCTGGAGGACCAAGAAGTTCCAGCTCACGTACATGGGGAACCCTGTCCTCTTCAGTTCAGATGGCCTTAAGGTTATCCTTGTGAACTACAGAAAGAGGTGTGATAGCCACGCTTGTCTTATCAGAGAGTTTATTCAATCCTGATTAAAAAATAAGCTAAAAAGAAAAGGAAGAAAATGTCCTTAAGGTGATAAGGGATCTCTACCAGAAATCTATAATCATGCTTTAAAATGAAACATTAGCAGCATTCCTATTAAATCAAACAAGATAAGGTTGTGCACTATTCAATGTCATAAGTAGTCTCACAAATGAAATCCAGCTACAAAATAAAGTAAGCGGTATGTGACAAGGATGTGACAAGGATGAACTGTCTCGGTATCCACTTTCCTTTTCTTTCATAGTAGTAACATTTCGAGTCAGGCACGTGGCCATCCAGAATAAAAATCTCATTTCCCAGACTTCCTTGCAGCCAAACCAGTGGCCATGTGACTAAGTCTGGCCAATGGCATGAAAGAAGAAGTGTCATGTGATAGTTTCTGGGAACTTCGCTTAAGAGTCAGTCACGGTGTGCCCTTCTGCCACCTCCCCCTTTCTTCCATCCTACCGTCTAGAAGTGGATGCTGCCTTCTCAGACCTAACAGTGAGGCCACACTCTAGGGATGGTGAGTGATGAGCCTCAAGGCCACTGGACCCACTCTGGGCATTTTATGAGAGAGAAACATCCCTCTTGTTTAGGTCACTTATTTGGGGTCTCTGTTACTCATCGCTGAAACCAATCCTAACTGCTATGAGGAGTAAATATTAGAATATTTATTACTTATCTAGACCATTAATCTTAAACAAGGATCAGCAAACTACCGCTTGGGGGTCAAATCCACTCAGCTGCCTGTTTTTATAAGTAAAGTTTTATTGAAACACAGCCCCACTCATTTCCTTACACCTAGTCTGTGGCTGCTTCCACTCTACAGTGGCAGAGTTGAGCAGTGGCACAAAGTCAAAAACATTTACTACCTGGTCCTTTACAGAAAAAGTTTCTCAAATCCTAATCTAGAAAATCTAGAAAAGCAACTGAACAAAAAGCTCTTTGAACAAATAGAAATGACCCTAGTTCTGTTGGGTGAGGATAAAATTGAGTTGTTATATCTGTTCTGTCTGTACCACCTGGAAGGGTAAGTGAGCTAAATAAATAAAAAGAGTTCAAGTCTCAAAAGTCAACTGGGACTTTGAATCCTATTCAATGTAAGCTTTGTATAAGGTGTTCTGTAGTTATTAAAATTAAAACTGTGGTGTTTATTCAGGGCAATGGTATAGTCTGTACAAAAGGCAAAGGAGTGATTTGGAGTCAGAAGACCTGGGTTTCCGTCTCAGCTCTCCTACGTATTAGCTTTTGGATTTTAGCAAAATCCTTGCAGCCTTGGTTTCCTCATGAGAACACCTCCTCGACGAGTCGGGGCTGGAGTTAAATGAGATAGTATGTGTGAAGCCCACCTTGCAAACTGACCTTGAACAAAGGTTGATTCTTTCATAGGGTGTGCCTATGAGATCGTTAAAAGTTTACAGTATCATGTTCAAAAATTGGTTTAAATATATATATAAAGCCTGATACAATGTTTTTATCTCCAATAAGCTCCAATGAAGGTAGAGATTTTGTTTATTCCCTAACATGTCAACGCTTAGTATAGTTCCTGACGCATAGCAGGCACTCATCAAAAATTGATTAAACAGAGGAGAGTAGACCAGTCTTAGCAAAACTTCACAGAGCTTTGGTCCCACCCAGTTGCTTCTGTTACTGCTGTCCTAGCTTTGCTTGACAAATCACAGGAGAGCTGATGCCAAAGTTGTGTGCCTGGTGATGGGGTTAGAACCCGGAGCCAGACACTCTGTTCCCTATCATGTTACTTAACTACTATGTGTGTGACCAGGGGCCAAGCACAGCCCTGCATCAGTAATGTGAATATAGCTTTACCTTCTTCAGATAACTTTGATCCCTTCGGAGGATCGTAGTGTACTCACAGATTAATTAAAATTATTGTTAGTACTAAATTTTTGCTTTATCAGCTGAAATTTAGAGATCATTTTATTTACATTTTCCTTGTTGAATTGCTTTTATTTTCATCTTTTTTTTCTCTTGTGAATAGAAGGAAAAAAGGCAAAAGAAAAGCACATAGTGGAATGTTAGAGCTACTCCATACCTGGCAACAAAAACCGAATTTGCCTTTCACAGAAGTGTGAGGCATTTCTGGAGAAGGTGATAAATGGTAATCCACCAAAGTAAGTCTCACCAGAATTTTCCCTGACCATGTTTGTTTTTGTTTTTAATTGTTCTTTCTCTCTTCCCCTTCCACAACCCTTGAGGAATTTCTCCACTGGATTCTTAGCTCTTAAGCAAGTCTTTGCAAATTTGAAATCTCTGGGAGTGTTACAGTTTCAGTGTACATATCCCATTTCTTCCTTTCTGCTAGAACTCTGATTTTGTTCAGGAATCCACTCCTCCCACTAAGCCCGTGTTCCTAAGAGGATGATGAACCCCCCTCAGTTTGACTGGGGTGGACTTGATTAATCTAAAGGTATTCTTTCCTTTTTGCAATTGATTGGCCCTGGAATAGACATACAGGCATGTGACTCCGTTCTGGTTAATGAGATGTCAGATGAGGCATCTGGTTAAAGATGCTTCTAGCTGCTTTACCAGAAGCTTCTGGAACATACCAAACTGCTCCTTAGGAATGATTCCAGTAAACAATATCATCTCATGGAAAACAAGCCATTCTAAAACTGAATTAAGAATCCAAGTCATGGGCTTCCCTGGTGGCGCAGTGGTTGGGAGTCCGCCTGCCGAGGCAGGGGACGCGGGTTTGTGCCCCGGTCTGGGAAAATCCCACATGCCGCGGAGCGGCTGGGCCCGTGAGCCATGGCCGCTGAGCCTGCGCATCTGGAGCCTGTGCTCCGCAACGGGAGAGGCCACAGCAGTGAGAGGCCCGCGTACCGCAAAAAAAAAAAAGAATCCAAATCACATTAGGAAACAAATTACCAAAAGGAGGAGTTAGCAAATATAAATAGGAATATTTTCACATCTAAAACTGGAGAAAACAATACAATCTGAAGAGAGTCTAAATATATTTAAAACATAAGGAAAGAGTGTGGAGGGAAAATATAGATTAACCTCTCCCCCAAAACTCAAACAGAAATTATACAAATTAAATAAAAAGCATGGAAGTGTCAAAAGGTGTCCAAAAGTCTCAAAAGGTGGGCTTAATAGAAAGTTACATACAGTTGAAGAAAAGATTAGTGAATTAGAATATAGAACTAAGGGACTCACTTATGATGTAGTTCAGAAAGATAAAGTGTGAAGTATAAAAGACACAGGGGTAGAACGAGAAAGGCTAGTATGTGTCTAATCAGAGTTCTAGAAACAGAAGATAAAAGAGAGAGATGTAGAGACAATATTCAAGAGATAATGTCTGCCATTTTTCCAGAAGGGAGGAAAAACATGTCTTCAAATTGTGTAAGTAGATTGAATCTAGGGTAGTATTATGAAGCACTAGACACATGGTAGTAAAACTTCAGAATATCGAAGGTAAAGAGAAAAGAACTTATCTTAGAGGAGAACAAAACAGACGAGCTACAAAGGAATAATAATTAAACCGACAGTGGGTTTCTAAGAAGCAATAAGAGATGCCAGGGACCATGAATAATACCTTTTAAATACTCAGGGGAAAGCAACTGTCATCACAGAAATCTAAATTACCATTTAAAGTTAAAAGCTACACCACTGTAAAGCAATTATACCCCAATAAAGATGTTAAAAAAATAAATAAATAAAATAAAGTTAAAAGCTAAGTAAAGATAATTTCAGACATAAAATGACTAGGAGTTGAGTGCCCACAGAGTCTTGCTGACAAAAATTACTGAAAGGTATAGTTCAGCAAGAAGGATATTGACCCCAAAAGGAAAGAGGAAGATCCCAAAACACAATAGTGGCCAAAGAAATCAGTCAAATGCACCGCTGAGTCTAAACAGTTACTGACTGGTACAGATGATAAGAATAGCTAATGGAGTGTACAGAGCTAAAGTCAGGATGGACCCCATATAACAGATGACAGCACCATAAAAGAAGCTCAGGAGTTAAATCATTCTTGACTTGTTCAAGAAGAGAATAGAACCAGAAATCACCTCTAGAGTTTGTTAGAAAAACATATGGTCAAGTTATGCATGTTAACTTTAAATTTAAAAAATCAGTGGATGACTTCTAAAATAATTAAGAACAGAACGTATGCTTTCCAAACAATTAGATGGGAAAATAAGGAGGTAAAAGAAAATTTGATCAATTCAACATGAGCCAGGAAGGGAGGAACAAAAGAAACGAAGCCTCCCAAGAGGGATGGGATAGGGAGGCTGGGAGGGAGGCTCGAGAGGGAGGGCATGTGGGGATATATGTCTACATATAGGTGATGCGCTTTGCTGTACAGCGGAAACTAACACAACATTGTAAAGCATTTATACTCCAATAAAGGTGTGGAAAAAAAAAAGATGCAGACAAGAGACAGGTAATTATTCCTCAACTTCAATCACTGTCCTGCCCAAATATCATGCTACCTAAAGACTAAATTGTAAGTTGGTTTCCAATCATACTGTTCAAAGTCTTAAAGAGAAGAAGGAAAGAGAAGAAGAAATATGTTACCATATGCACACACAAAGAACACGTAAGAAATATGCATAGCTCCTACAGCCCTCCTCTCTCTAACTGGTTGAGACGTATGGCTTCCTTCCTCCACGACTCATTGGGTGTTTTCTTTGTCCTCAGGCAAGCCTTCAGCTTACTGAAATGCTCTGCGTGGTGCAGTGACTCAGCCCTTCGTTCCAAAGGGGTCTGAATCCTCAGTGGCCCTTCCTTTTTTTTTTTAGTTGCTATAGTTTTCCATCGGACATGGAAGTACTAAAGGACCACTCAGAATACTCTGGGTTCCAGATACAGCTCTCTCCACCCCCGCTCCAGCGTATCAGGGGTAATGGTAGGGAAGACTATGTTTCTCCTTAACTCTGACACGCCTGCCACACAATATTTCTGACATCAGATGTGTGCATTTTTCCCACACACCAAACAATGCTCTGCCACACCAGCTGGGCACCTACAGTTCACTGCAATTCTGACACTAACCAGAATTAGTGCAGACTCCACAGATGAAGGGCTCAGTCCCACAAGTTGCCCCCACCAACTTCAGATGCCGGTCACAAATCCCAGGTTGTCTCCTGTGCTTTAAATCAGGGTTCCAACAACCCCCCTCCTCAGGTTCAGTCATTTGCTATCACTCATAGAACTCAGGGAAGCATTTACTTACATTCATTGGTTTATCATCTAATAAAGGCTATGAGAAAGGATACAGATGAAGAGGTACGTAGGTTGAGGCCCAGAAGAGTCCCAAGCCCTGAAGCTTCTATCTCTGTGGACTTGGGGTGTACCATCCTGAGAGTTTGTGGTGGTCACCAACCTGTAAACTATCCAAGCCCCATATTTTTGAGATCTTTGTGGAGGCGTCGTCATATAGCCATGATCAATTATTAACTCAAGCTCCATCTCCCTCCCCTTCTCAGAGGATGAGGGGTGAGCCTGAAAGTTCCCTGTTTCTAATTACGGCTTGGTCTTTCTGGTGATCAGCCCCCATCCTGAAGCTATCCAGGAGTCCAGCAAAAGTTGCTTCATTAGAACAAAAGATACTCCTATCACCCAAGAAATTCCAAGGAACTCTGTGTCAGGAGCCAGGATCGAAGACCAAAAATTAAATAAAATATTCTCCTAAGTGCTCTTATCACTTAGGAAATTACAAAGATTTCAGGAGCTCTGTGCCAGGAACTAGAGGCAGACCAAACTCTATTTTCTATGATTTCACAGTCCCCTTCTTTTCCTTTCGGTTCTGTGGCATGTGGAGTCCCCCCTGGTTAGCAGTCTCAAGTGTCAATTCAGTAGAAGCACTCTTGGTTTTCCTGGGGAAGCATTCCTCCTTTATAAAACAGGGTCATTGGAACGCTGATTTAAAGCACAGGTGACAATCTAGGATTTGTGATTCGCATCTGAAGTCGGGGGGAGGGGTGCGCAGTCTTGTGGGACTGAGCCCTTCATCTGAGCAGTCTGCACTAGTTCCAGTTAGCGTCAGAATTGACGTGAGTTGTAGGTGCCCTCCCGTAAGTCTGGGGCAACAGGAAGAAGCAAAAGTCTAGACGTGTGTTATTAGTCGTAATCATGAGATTCCTGACCCACAAGTACTGGCTAAGGCAGCACTATTTGATGAAACCCAATGGACTATAGCACGATCACATCCATTAACTGGGAAGGTGAATCCAGTTCACTTTCATCTATTTTTCTCCCCAGCTCCATACGCATTCCCCAAGTCATTTCATCAGCCTCACCTAGTGAGAGCTTGCAAATAATCTACCTTTTAAATTATAGCTCCCTAGCCTGGGGGACTGTTAGCCTTGGCCTCTCTGAATTTCTCAACCTCTCCCAAGACAGCATAGCCATCCAGCTGCCATCTTGTCTCGGCAGAGAGAGGACATCCCCGTGGCACAATCCCCTACTCCTGGGGATAAAAAAAGGGTTTCTCCTCAGAATAGCAGTGCAGTACTTTCTAGGAGTACGTGAAAGTGGTCCTTCTGATGCTCTGAGCTGCCTATCAGTTGAAGATACAACACTACATATTGAGTCAACTCTGCTTGGTTTCATAACCCTCTCGGAGTGAGGCAAGATGTCGGGCACTTCAGAGAGCTTGACCATATCACACATCACACGGAACCCCTCCCCGGGAAAGGTCCCATGCTGTGCCTTCCCCTACCCTGGCCCGTCTGCTCCTCCCTTTTGACTCCATTGCTTTAATGACCATTTAGCAAGTGTAGCTACAAACAAGAAGGCAGTTTCCTATGTCGTTTCTGACACCTATGTCACTACTTTGTAATCACATTTCACAGCTTACCTTTTCACCTTCTGTCTTGTCAAAAATAAAAACAAAGTCCAAAAAAACAAAAGCCAGGAGCTGATTTTGGGGACGTAGCCACCCTACTCCATCTCCTTGGAGGAAAAACATTGACTATTTCTGGATTTTCTTTTTCTTTTGTATGAGCAGAAAACATAGCATCTTGCTGGGTGGAAGTGTCCTTGTGCCCTGCTGTCAACTGACTTTGTAGAAAAGGGACAAGTTGTATATTTGGCCTGTAGTTTGCATAGCCACCTAGAGGCAAGCCAAAATGACACAAAGAAACACAAAATAATCCAGACCGCTTCTGTCATGGAGAAGATCAGAAAACATGGGCTGGTGTTGGCAGGGGGTGAGGCAGTAGAGGGAAGAGCAACTGTTGAGTATCGACTGCGTATCTTTTAAAATTTCAACTTGTAGAAGGATAGGGCTGTCTCTGGAGTTTGAGTTAAAATCCCAGTGTCTCTTATTGCTCTTGACGGGCCACAGGCAGTGAGGGAGAGATGTGTTCCTTGCAAAGAGCATGCCAAAACACATCTCCCTTGACAACAAAAACGTGCTGGGGGAGAAGACAGCCATTATGGTGAAGTCTGGTCCTTGATGTGCTCCAGCACACACACAAATAGGTTTAGGAGGAAGACTTAGATGTCTGTTTATTCCCAAAGGTCAGTCTTTGATCTCACGGCGAGGGTGACATCTTAAAGGAGAATGAATTTACACGATGATAAGAACCATAGAAAAATGCGTGGCAGCATCTTCACTGGGGCCTACACTGAGGATGCCACCAGCCTCCTGCCCTGAATCTCCGCGTGCGAACAACCAGAGGTACCCCGGTGGCGATGTGAGAAAGGAGAACTAAGTGCAACCATAGTTCTTGTTTATTATTTCAAGCAGAAAATCGTTGTTGCAAGTATATATACTTAGGACTGACAGGTCAGCCTGCCCCGCGGAGTAACTGGACTTTGCCCAGATGGCCAGCACAATGCCTCTTGTTGAGCTTTGGGAAAATGAGAGAATTGCTACAATGACCTTGTCCCTACCCTCTCCTTTGCCCTCCACCTCTCCCTCCCCACCAGCCCGAAATCCTCCCAACGCCCTGCTATCATCAAAGTTTGCTGCTGTGTGTTAGCGCCGCCAGTGTGCTTCTAGGATGGTTGAACTGTTTGGAAAATCTGCTGAGGCTAAATGATATTTATGGGCCCCTTGTTTTGGACTCGCTATTTATTCCATATTCTTATTCAGTTCAGAGCTACTCATCAAGATAAAGTGATCTTCCTCTCCTAAATCAGGGGACGATGAGGACCACCCCCCACCTTGGCTTTCAGCTTTGTCACTCCCTGCCGAAGCCACGGTGGTTTGCTGCTCGCAATCCTCGTGGTGAAGTGAAGTTAGCTTCAGAGAAAAAAGAGCTTGAGAAGAGTTCAGAAGTCAAGAAATATCTTGCTTTTAGGGTGAATGTTTTCTGCATGTCCAGAATTTGTTTTCTTCCTGCCTTACAATAATTATGTTACGGTACACGGTAGTGGCCACTAAGATTGAAAGGGAAACTTTCAAGTTTGTTCTTGTTAGGAAGGAACGTTTCAGCACTCGTATATACTCATGAGGCTTTATTCATCCTTCAAAGTGCCTGCTAAATTCCAATTCTTTCGTAGTTTTTTCTTTTCATTATTAAGTGCCTACTATCTGCCTGGCCTTATGCTTTTTTCTTTTATTTATTTATTTTATACAGCAGGTTCTCATTAGTTATCCACTTCATACATATTAGTGTATATATGTCAATCCAATCTCCCAATTCATCACACCACCACCGCCTGCCACTTTCCCCCCTTGGTGTCCATACGTTTGTTCTCTACATCTGTGTCTCAATTTCTGCCCTGCAAACCGGTTCATCTGTACCATTTTTCTAGGTTCCACATATATGCGTTAATATATGATATTTGTTTTTCTCTTTCTGACTTATTTCACTCTGTATGACACTCTCTAGATCCATCCACATCTCTACAAATGACCCAATTTCGTTCCTTTTTATGGCTGAGTAATATTCCATTGTATGTGTATATGTATTTGATCTACCATACTGTGCTTTTTATTTATACCTACAACAAAGCTGGGAATCTCCTAAAACGAGGCAGGAGGAAATGTCCTTGGACATGTCCTGCTGACTTTTGGTGCTTTCAACAAAAAGTAATGGAGAAGACAGAGACCCTCATCTATTATTATTGCTTTCATTATCAAAGCACTTGGCCACTGAGAATTTCATTGCATAAGTGGGGCTGGGTGGGGACGGTATGCACTCGGCTCTACTAAACGTGCTGTATCCCTGCTTCTGTGCCAAACCTCCAATGCAGGTCCATTCTCCACTTGGAACTGGGGACCTGGGGGAAATCTCAAGGCATTTGTGCCAGTGGGTGCCGTGTCACATCAGAGCCACCGATGGCTGCGTCCAGAAATGTTTGCTAGTGCCTGTTCTTTCTTTCTAAATACTGTCTGGATACTGGATAGATCGCTAACCAAATGACAGCAATGGATAGAAATGAAGGCGAGAGGACCAAGCCTCTAAACTGGGGCTGCTCAGGGTCTCACGAGGCGGCTGGCTTAACTTGGAGCCTCTCCACGTTAGCACTTAGGAGATGAACAGAGAATACAAACCAAATTCTCATTTCCTTTTATCCAGGTCTTCCAAGAGCTACAGATTCAAACAGAAGCTGCCTCTCTCTGACTTGGGGGTGGTCTCTTGTGACAGGGAGGAAGAGAAGGGCAAGGACGGAGGTCTCGTCATCAGTGGAGGAAACCCATCTTCATGATGGCCTCTAACCCTTGTGTCGCCAAGTTTCCGTGAGCGCCACCAAGTTCAATTGTACAGCAATTGCACAGCACTAAGATCCTCGTGAAGGCCCTGGTCCTTTAATTAACTCACTGCTGTTACAACAAAACAGAACGTGAAAATGTCTCTTCCAGAAGCAGCAAGGGCGGGTCTGCATTATTAGTAGCAGAGGGCTACCTCACAGTCTGTTTTTGCTTTTTCCTGCATTTCATCCAAATTAGTCGCTTTTAAAGAAGAGAAGTAGGTTGTGAGCAAAGATAAGAAAGGAAGAGAGACAGCTGATTTTTGGTAATTCACTACCAATTCTAGGACTCAGGCTACCCATTCGTTTTATTTCCCTCTAAAGGGTTTATTACACAAATAACAGTATTTCTTTTCCTTAAAGCACACTTGTGAGCATGTAACCCCATGAGTAAGTGTCACGTAGGAAGTTTAGCACAGGAACGAAAGCTGCTTGCTATCCCAGTCTTTCATAAGACGATTCAGAGCACAGTTTCCTTAGTTCTCTGCTAACAGCAGAGATGATGGGGGTGTTTATTTCCTTATGACACACCATCCTCTATGGATCCCTTTATGGGTCACAGGATTCTCATGTTTATAAAAGCGCTGTAAGGATGATAATATGAACACCAGCAGTATTATAATTACTCCATCTTTGCTTTGGGAATGGTTGTCCATATCAGTTGTGTCAAAGGGACAGAAGCCTTAGAAAGGGCAGAACTTGTTCCTTCCAGGTGGGAGAAGAAGGGAATGTAGAAAAGGTCCACTTTGTCTTCTACTTTCTTTGCCCTGTTGACCCTCGCAATCCCCACGCCATGCTGGGTGTCCTTCCGTCTTCACCCTGCATGGAAGCGGGCAGCTCCAGTCCATGGCTTGCCGTTAGCCCAGAGCCTGGCACATGAAAGCACTCAAAACATATGTGATGAAGTGAGTTGAATCTTCCTGCTCTTTTCTGGTGATTCCTCTGACGCCTTCTTCACCTCCCCTTGCCACCCAAACTCACCCATGTCCCCGGCTGGCTGGCAGGCGCCCATCTGACTTAGAGACTCACGTGAATAGCACTCGTGGCCTAGCAGGTACGTAAAGTTGGAGGGTCACCCCCCCTTCGTACTCGCCTTCGCCAAAACCAGATTCCGACTAAGGACTTCCAGACACCTGGAGAGAGCTCGTGTGTGGGACCCTCTCGGTACAGGTCATCAGCCTTGTCCTTCCCTGTCTGGACGGTCCAGCTGACGTGGGCTCTCCTGGCTGAGAAGCTCTGTGGACTTGGAAATGGCCTAGAGTCTGAAGCCGAGGAGACCTACGTCAGAATCCCGGATCTGTCTTTTCCTGCCTATTTTCCACGGGCAAATTCCCCCACATTTCCCAGCCTCAGTTTCCTCACCTGGTGAGGAGGTGACTGTGTCTGCTGTACATGGTGGTGAGGAGGGGAAAGGGCTGCTGCACACGTAGCTTTGAGGATTGAGGAACGAGGCGGCTTCGATGAAATCCCAAGCACTCGGCAGGTGCGTGATACAAATGCCAACTGCTGACTGTTTTTTCTCAGTGGGGAAAATCCGGGTCAGGGAAGATGGGCTTCATTGCTGACATGATTGATAAGATTAGAATTGTCCCTCAAAGTGTCTGATCTCAGTTGCTCGGGCGTGGCTTCGGAAACTTTCTAACAACCTCCCTCCTTGTTTCAACGTGTTCTGGCAAACCACTTAGTGGCACAGTATGGAGGACAGCTTTATGGTGTAGAGCAGATACACACCTGCAAAAGGGGCCAAGAAGACGGTTCCCTTTGCGGCCATGAAGGGGTCCGATTTATACCTGAGAAGTTTAGAGTCCCACAGCAGGACTGAGATATCCACTGGGCATCACCGTAAGGAAACGAGGTCCTGCCAAGCTTGTATCCACAGACTTGGGGCTTGGGCAGGAAATGGCTGGTATTGTGTCTTTCTTCACTTGCTGCAGTATTCTAGAGAAACAGTTTATGTTTTATCCTTGCAGTAGATAACTGCGGTCCTATAAACTTTACAGGAGCAGCTCACATATACCAGGTAGGAGCCGAAATTAATGTCTGTGACACACGCCCCTGGGAGGAGTCTTCGAATGATACTAACAGCCAGCAGTTACAGCGTGCTTACTACATGCGCAACTCTGCTCTAAACACTTGATATGCAGGAAATCATCCACTTCCCTTCTGACACACATGCCCTAGTCTCACGTGAGGTAAGAGTCTTTCAAACTGGGTGTCACAAACGGATTTTCCTTTTCCAGAATAGCTTCCTCTAAGTTACACAAAAAACTTATTTCTCTTTCTAATATTGGAAGTCCCACCCCATCCACTATCAGGTGCCCGAGAGATCCTCTGTGTCACGCTGGGCGAGGGTGTGGTGCTCTTTGGCCAGTTCCTGCAGTGTGGTCACTGGGATGTCATGAAATCTTGCACTGCTCTTTTCGGTTCACTCAGATGAATTTTATTTATCATACTAGTATGGGTCAACCTGCATATAAATGCTTCTTTACATGAAAAGGAAGTTCCAGGTACCATGTTGTTATGAGAATTAAATGAGGTAATGCATGTAAACCTCCTAGCACAGAGCCTGCCGCTTAGTTGTGCTCAATAAAAGTCGAATTTTTCACACCAGTAATAGGACATTCCAGCCAAAGGAAACAGCATATGCAAAGGCCCCTGAGGTAGAGTCTGGGTGATCTGAGAACTATGAGGGTGTACTGGTCAGCTCGGGCCGCGTAACAAAATACCACAGACCTGTGGGCTCAAACAAGAGAGATTCATTGCCGCACAGTTCTGGAGGCTTGAAGTCCAAGATCAAGGTGTCAGCAGGGTATCTCCTTCTGAGGGCTGAGGGTTGGTACTGGGTTGGCCAGAAAGTTCGTTTGGGGTTTTGCATAAGATGTTACTGAAAAACCCGAACGAACTTTTTGGCCAAGCCAATATCACTGGATTGCAGCGGGAGAGTTGGCGCGGGCATGGGCAGGCCAAATGAACAGGTAAGACAAATTGATCCTGAAGAGTTGGCTGGAGACCAAATCCTTTAGGGCATTAGATGGTAGTCACTGAACATCAATATGTCATCAGTACCGGGCTAAGGAAATTCAAAGGTAGATGAAGTGTGACCTCCAACCCTAAGGAGCCGCAAGTCTGGGGAAGACGGGCCTTGGCGAGATCATCTGAATGGAGGCCGAGTGTGCCAGTGTGGATGGTGGGAAGCACCGGGAAGGAGCCCCTCACCCAGTGCTGCCTGGCGTGGACCAGAGAGGTCGGGTGAGGACACCCCAAAGTCCTGAAGCAACGAAGAGACCTCAGGGCTGGGCCAGAATTGGGCCCAGGCCTTCCTGCGAGCTGTGCCCATCGCTGTGGGAGTGTGAACTGCCCTGTGCTCAAACCCCCTCACGCTGCACCAGCTCTGCAGAAGGCATCCCCAGACACCCGAAGGGTCATCGAGCTGGATCTGGTAGGAGAAGGCAGACGTGGATGTGAGAAGTAAGACATGAGTCAGAATTGATGGGTCTCAAGGAGGAGTCAGCTGGGATGACGGGTGAGTCCAGAGAAAGGCAGCGTCTTGGTTTCCTGAGGCTGCAGTTACAAATCACCACAAACTCGGTGGCATGAAACAATGGGTATTTATTCTCTCACTGTTCTGGAGGCCAGAAGCCCAAAACTGCAGGGTCGGCAGAGTTGATTGCATCTGCAGGCTCTGAGGAAGGTCTGTTGCAGCTGCTCTCCTAACTTCTGGGGATACTGACGCTCCTTTAGTGTTCCTGGCTGTGGAGGCGTCAATCCAACCTCTGCCTTCGTCCTCACACGGCCTCCCCTCTGTGTTTTTTTCTTTTTTTTTTTTTAACATTTTCTAGAATCAATGCTTTTTTTAAAAAATAAATTTATTTATTTATTTTTGGCTGTGTTGGGTCTTCGTTTCTGTGCGAGGGCTTTCTCTAGTTGTGGCAAGCGGGGGCCACTCTTCATCGCGGTGTGCGGGCCTCTCACTGTCGTGGCCTCTCTTGTTGCGGAGCACAGGCTCCAGACGCGCAGGCTCAGTAGTTGTGGCTCACGGGCCCAGTTGCTCCACGGCATGTGGGATCTTCCCGAACCAGGGCTCGAACCCGTGTCCGCTGCATTGGCAGGCAGACTCTCAACCACTGTGCCACCAGGGAAGCCCCCCCTCTGTGTTTTTGTGTGTCTTCCATCTCTTACGAGGATACCCTTCACTGGGTTGAGGGTCCCTCCTAATCTGGGATGATCTCACCTCAAAAATCCTTCCCTTAATCACATTTACAAAGACTATTTCCATATGAGGTCACCTTCACAGGTACAGGGGTTTAGGACTTAGACATACTGTGTGGGACACACAATTCAACCCACTACAGGCAGTTAACCTCAAGTTGGGAGAAATGGGAGGATTTGGGGTTGGGGAGCTGGTAGCATCTGGCTGAGCCTTGTAGGGAGAGGCAGGTTGGACTTTAGAGAGGAGGGAAGGGCATTTCGATAGAGGGACAAGAGGAGGAAAGGCTCAGAGGCACAAAAGCACCGTCCCACACAGAAACCCAAACATGTCGGAGGAGGGGGTGAACTGGATTTTGCATCTGTCTCTTTCTTGCTGTTGCATAAGTTCCCTCCATCACAACCACTGCCACCGCCATGACCCAACACTGAGTTCAGCTGCAGGAGAGGAATGTTGAACAAGGAATGGCCCCTTCTCCATTCCCGCAGAGCAGTTCCAGCTTGGCCTAGCCCTGGATTCCTTTGCTCCGATTCCCTCACAAACTTTTGTGCTCAGTCAGAAGTGTCCAGAGAAACCAGGGTGACCCAGGGAATAAGTACCTCCCTGCACCTCAACTTCACTAGATACTTCAAGAGTGAAAAGGTATTATTTTTATTATGAAAATAAACCCTGGTATTTGAAGGATGAGACTGCAAAAGTTCCCTGAGATTTTAAAGAAAAAGAGGGTAATAATTCCCACCTGGTAATTGTGGTAAGGTGCTTATTGGGTAGTCTATAAAACGCTTAGCCTATAGGAAGACCCTGGTGATAACAGAAAAGCAACAACCGGAAGAGTCTAGAAGACTATCTTGGGTTCTCATTTATCATCGAGTCTGTTCACTAGAAAGGTTTTAGGGACACTGCCCTTATTAGGGCAGAGTGGGGCACCAGGTGGAAAGGTGTCATGTGACCTCATCATGAAAGGGCTTAGGTGTCAGCCTGAAGGATTACTTCTTTATCCACCAGCTAAGGAGAAGCTGGTGCCTTAAAAATCAGGAGGTCAATGTTTAGGGCCAAATTAAAGCAAAGCAAAGGGTTAACAATTGCCTGATGCATCTGGCCGGGGTCAGGCCACCTTTTCTACTCCCCTCAGGGTAGTTCAGGACTATGCAGAACGTAGCATTGTCTCACTAATTGGAGAAACATTTCTTTTGCCAACAAAAGATAGGGTTGATACAGTCTTTAGAAAGTTGTGTTTGGAAGATAAGCCATCAGTCCTAGCTGTCATGATAATCCTTTTCAACCAGTCTTTTAGCTGCTAGTCATTTTGTTACCCACTTGTGCTCTTACTGTTAAAAATTTGTTAATTTCTTCTTTAAAACCCACATTGAGTCAGACTGAGTTAACTCTGCCCTGGGCATTTCCATCACTTGACACTGAGCTTCTTAGCAATAGCCAGAGGTGGGACTTTTTGGTAAATGCTGTTTATCCACCTTTGAAAGGAGACATTCACTGCAAGCAGGTTTAAGAGGAAATTTCTGTAAAAGCACTTTTTTCAATGATAGTCTTTGCTTTTTTTTCACTTGCCCATAACTTTCTGGAAAATTCTACTTTGGGCTGAATCTTCTTTTCAGTATAAATTTGTGTTGTTTTTCATTAATGGAAAGTTCAGGGGGGAAAAAATCCCTTCAGTAGCTTTTGAGTAATGAGAATATGAAAAATATACTTTTTCCAATTAAAAGAAATCTTTGGACTTTTTTTTAATATAAACTTTTACATTTGAGGACTACTATTAAACTCTAAGCAGTGGTTCTCAACATTGGCTTCACATTGGAATAACTTGAGGGGCTTTTAAAAATACAACACCTGAGTCCAGAGATTCCAGAGAAATTGGCCTGGGCCCAGCCAGGGCCCTGGGATCATTAAAAGCACCCCAGGTGGCTCTGATGTCCAGGCAACGTTGAGTACTGCTGTCCTAGTACACAACCTCGCTGATTGGCAACCTCGAGAAAGGATGCAGAGGTCTGGAAGAAACCTTGGGGTAGTTTTCTTCCAGTTAAGAAAAAAATAGATATACTATGGGAAACGTACAGCTCTGAGAAGGATGTGAAGGAACTTTAACTCGAAAGCCTTTCTATCTCCCCACGAGTATCACTAGTGATCACCGGCACCGACCCTCAGTTCCTACTGCTCCGGGAGAGATGGGCTCATCAGTAACTTTAGCAGTGAGGAATCCCCTGTCCAGCTTCAGACAAGGTATTTCTCTCCATGCCTGTGGGCACCAACAAACGAAAGAGAGACCCCAGGGCTTCCCTGGTGGCGCAGTGGTTGAGAGTCCGCCTGCCAATGCAGGGGACACGGGTTCGTGCCCTGGTCCCGGAAGATCCCACATGCCGCGGAGCGGCTGGGCCCGTGAGCCGTGGCCGCTGAGCCTGCGTGTCCGGAGCCTGTGCTCCGCAACGGGAGAGGCCACAGCAGTGAGAGGCCCGCGTACTGCAAAAAAAAAAGAGAGAGAGATTCCAGGGGACCAGCCCAAAGTTTTCCTGGCTCTGTGGCCACCTCCCCCCACGGTTCAGGATCTTTGCCTGAGCTCTTGTAAAATGTTTTCTATACAGTCCCTCTACTGGGGCCCCTGGGATAGACTTCTCTCCACTGGCCACACTATTAGTGGGACTTCCAAGACAGACCACAGAGAAAACCAGACTCAGTACCATGTAGGAAGTATCTTCTTCTTTCCCATAAACTCCTCCAAGTGGGAACATGACCCTACTTCCTCCTTTCTCCTGACTCTGGGCCAACATTTGGATGAACCCAACTAATGATTCTGCTGCCACTTGAGGACACTCCACCACCCTTAGCTGCAGAGTCAAGGCCACGTGTGCTATTCGCTCACAGATGGCCCCTACGGGAATTCATTTCTTCAACAAGCCTTCACTGGATGCCCCTACGTGCCAGGCAATATGGAGAGAATATTGGTTTCAATAAGACACAGCCCCTGCCCTCGCAGAGAGACAGAAGCAAATCACTGCGTGAGGCATCCCCAGGGCCCTGTTAGCAGCCTTGTTTGAGCAGCAGGGCACCCAAAAGTCATAAGGAGGGTTTAAGATCACCATGAAGTGTTAATACTTTGACTTTAGAATAACCACATAATTTTGTACCAAATCAAATAGCATCACAGAGTAGATTAATAATATGGACAAGTGTTGGTGGCAAATTCCCAGTAAATATGGCAGGACAACTTAAAGCAACTTAACAAGTTAAGCAAGTTGTTTCTCAACTTAGAGTCTGTGAATTAGGAAAAGACCACCATTCATCTGTTTAGCCTCAGACCCCTAGGGACCAGTTGAGGAACACCAGGCAGGCTCCCTGGGAAGACACTGGAAGACCCTCTGCTGTCTGACGGTGACAGCCATGCCACACAGGTCCCTGCATTTCAGAAGAGACCTGGGGCTCCTGTGTGACTCTGTGTCCCTGACATGGCTCCTTTTTCCAGGCGGAAAGTAGTTCCTTTATTGAGAAAAAGCAGCGCAGGAAATATTCACATGTTTGACTCATTTAACGAACTCTAAGTAAAATTTATCATCTCTAAGTTCAGGGGTCGTTGCTGAAATACTGTGCACCCTCCCTTCCTTCTTTAGTGTTTTTCAACCCCATCATAACTAAAACCAACCAACCAAACAAAAGTAAGCAGGAAGGGAAACTAACTACAAAATTAAAACCTACAGGAAGGAGATATCCCATGTCCGCCTCTTGAAGGACCTGGGCAGCTTTCACCCAGACTCCTCCTGTTGACATCTGCCTGTAGGATTCAGTGTCTGCAGGATTTGATGTTTTCATCTGGTCATTCCCGTTGACAATGCCAGTTTTAGGATTTCAGTGTAACATTGTCTCACTGTTAGCTCCTGGATAGACTTTTCATACTTCCTTTTTAAAACCTTGTCTCCCCTCCCCCAATGGCCATCGCCTCCCGCCGTGAATGACTCCAGCCCTTCTTGGGGAAGGCTGTGGGGAGCCCCCGCCGGCCGGCTTCAGAAGGGCTCCACTGTGGAGGACGGGCAATGGTCTGCTAGACAAATTTGGGAAAAGGTCCCTCAGACGTGAGTACTGAATAGATTCTATAACACAGTCTGCTGAGTTTGTAAATTAATATACGTTGTTGCACTTAGGCAAACATCCTCAATCCTGCTCTCAGATTTCCTGGTTATCTGTAGAATTCCCCTTCGGTTAAGAAATGTTCACATATCTATCTGACATCCTGGCTTCTTATATGAAATGCCTCCAATTAGAGAAAGTGGGAACTAAGTGACTTTCATTTAAGGAAGTCCTATCTGCCTAATCACATCAAGCAGAGTTTAAAAATGAGAAGGAGGAAAAGAACCGCCAAAATGTCCGCTTTGACAATTATTTCTGAATAAGAACGTGAGCCATCTCGCTCAGGAAGGTGGGATTTTTATTCCAGTTAACTGATGCCCCTCCGGAGAGCCAGGGCCAGCATACAGAACCCTTACCCTAACCCTAACCCTAACCCTAACACACACACACGCACGCACACATGCACACACACGCACACGTGCATGCACGCACACACACACACACGCACACCCCGGCCACCGGGCCCTCCAGACTTCCTGCAGCTTTCCCCGTCCTCACTTTCAATGATTCAGACTTGAGTATCCGCTGCTTCAAAACCACCTGCTTTCCTCATCCCTTTGTCTTTATCTGTAGATTTTAACATAAGGCAGAGAGCTGATACTAACCCTTTGACAGAGAAGCAAATGCAGGCATACTTCCTGTCAATGAAATATATATATGTGGTGAATATCCATCCCCCCCACATACACACACACACATATTCATATGCCAAAACCCTAACTCGAAGTACCTTAGAATGTAACTGTATTTTTAGAGATCTTGTATGAGGTGGTTAAGTGAAAATGAGGCCATTAGGATGGCTGTAATCCAGTAAGAACCAGTGTCACTATAAGAAGAGATTAGGACACCCAGAGAGACACCAGGGATGTGCACACAGAGAGAAAAGACCATGTGAGGACACAGGGAGAAGGCAGCCATCTGCAAGCACGGGAGAGAGGCCTCAGGAGAAACCAAACCTGCAGACACCTTGATCTTGGACTTCCAGCCTCCAGAGCTGTGAAAAATAAATTCTGGTTGTTTAAGCTGCCCAGTGTATGGTATTTTGTCATGGCGGCCCGAGCAAACTAATGTGTTCATGTGTGTGTTTGCACATACGTGGGCAAGTGTGTGTAACAGGACGAGGTAATACAATCTGAGTGGTTAGTTGTGAGGCACAGCCGTCTCATTTAATTAATTCGAGGTGCTGAATCACACGAATATGTTGCCCAGTGGAAGCCCTTTCAAGGTTGCTGGATGAGAAGTCCCCCTCCCCCCTGCTCCATCCTCCCGTCCACAGAGCCCTCATGGAACATTGGCTCTCCTTCTTCACACTGAAGAACCACAGAACATTCCCACAAGAATTCCAATCATCAGGATGGAGATTATGTATGTTGTCATCAGTTAGTAACTTGGGAAACTGAAATGATGGGATAGGAACACAATACATGCTCCTTGAGTTTGGGAACCATGTTCCTTTCTCAGTCTTTTCAACACTGAGCAAAGCACTTTGCCCACTGACTGAATATAAATAATACAGGAACTAAATTTACAGAAGTAGCCCAGTTCAACTCCTTGAGCCCTTAGAGAAAGTCGTTCTTTTCTGGAATCTGCCAACGTATCATTCAAAGTTTTGGGTAATTTAACCTTTAGTTTTGCATCTGAAAACTTCCTTATATATAATTTGTATCCATAGGTACTGATTTTTTTTTTTAGTCTCCTCCACTGATTGATTTTTATTTTACATCTCTACAGCCTCCTTTAAACTTTCTGTGAAAAAATGCATCACATGCTCACTGTGAGAAATACCATATCAATAGTTCATGACGCTGCTTTAAAATAAAGACTCCTTCCGAGAAAGAGATTCAATCAGTGCTTTTTAAAATCAGTACTGGCAATGCAATGCAAAGCTTTCCTCATGGCACTTGGGCAAAAGTCATGAGAACAGTTGAGGTTGTCACTATTTGTTTCAGGCAGCTATTCCTGAGTAACAAACACCCCGAAACACAGTCTCTTGCACTACAGCAATTTCTGATTTTCCTGATACTATTGGCTGAGCAGCTCCTCTGCTGGTTTCACATGGCCTCACTCAGATGACAGCCTTCAGCCAGAGCCCCTGAGGTCTGCAAGTGGGTGCTGGCCGGGCAGGGCGCCTGACCACTCTGCCACGTGGCCACTCATCCTCTGGGAGGCTAGACTGGCTTCCCACACTGCCGTCTCAGGGCTGCCTGCAAGACAGGAAAGGTGGAAGCTTCTGGGCAACTGGAGGCCCAGGCTCCAGAACTGACATGACATCCCTTTTGCTACATCCTACTGGTCAAAGCAAGTCATGAACCAGCCCAGCTTCAAGGAGTGCAGAAGTAGATTTCATTGCTTAATGGGAGCAGCTGCAAAGAATTTGTGGCCACATTTAATCAACCACAGAATTGCAGTGGATCCCAAGTCACCCCAACTCTGCCACTCTGTGAGCAAAAGAGGGTGAGTCAGGGAAGTGGTTCTCCTGAGCTGGTGTCCTTCTGAGGAGGGAAACTGAGACCCAGCCTCCTGCCCCGCCTGGGAACGCACCTGCTGCTTCTAAGTTTGTCCAGGGCCTACGGTTGCAGAGAAGGATCCAGTTGTAGAATTAAAAGATCAGTTTACCCGGAAAGCTGTTGCTGAGATCTCTGGTCCTCAAGTTCGGTTGCGTATTTTGCAATTCTCTGTAGTTTTTAAAAATACTGCTATCTGGATCCCACCTCCAGAAATGACAATCTCACTGGTATAAGAAGTGGCCTTGGTACTGGGGATTTTTAAAAGCTCCCCAGGGGATTCTAATGTGCAGCTAAGTGTGCAAAGGACTGCTGTTTAAACTTGAAACTGCCTTATCTCATTTGGCAAGAAAGATTCAACTAACACTTATTTATTCTGTCTACCTGGTCATTTGTGATGTGTAAGTGAAAGGACAATGTTATACACATACACACACACACTCTCTCTCTCTCTCACATGGCATGTTCTGGTAGCAATAGTAAAGGAAGCTTGCCTTCAACCTTTTTGTAGACAGCTGAGCTCTCCTAATAGGGGAATAGATGCCCTGTGGGCAAACAGCTGACTCCAAGGTTCAGAACAGGCTAGTGTAACTTGTGGTCCATTTGGTTTCCTTAACCCAGGGCCACTGGAAATGAGTCACCAACAGGTAATTACCACATTTATTTGAAAAATAAAATAAAATTAGCAAAGCTTCTGTTTCGTAAGATCTTGGGACTCTAAGTGAATCAAGCAGTACGTGCCTTATCTCTCTGGCTGCCTATTAAAGGTTCTTGGGATTATTCTGGACACGAAAGTTTGCACAGCTCCTTTGGAGTAGCCCCCAAATTTTTATCTGGGAAAACAGCGTTGAGCACAGCAGCCAGGAGCAGAGATACATTCAAGTATCTGATAAAAGCAGAAGTATCACTCCTGACTGGGGAAGCTGTCATTTTACTCATTCTTACAAATGAACATTTGTGAACTTCCTTTTGGGCCCCCAGGGCTGTCTCAGGGTGTCAGAATGAATTTCTCCATTGTAACGGCCTGCAGGCTCATTTCAGGGGCAAGACAAATGCATGAAAGCCAACAAAGTGCTAGAATTGTGGAAAAACCCAGTGATTATAAAAATTTCATTACATAGACCACCCCAATGCCCAGGAAGCAGGAGTTAACGCATTTACTTTTTTTTTTTTTTTTTGCGGTACGCGGGCCTCTCACTGTTGTGGCCTCTCCTATTGCGAAGCACAGGCTCTGGAGGCGCAGGCTCAGCGGCCATGGCTCACGGGCCCAGCCGCTCCGCGGCATGTGGGATCCTCCCGGACCGGGGTACGAACCCGTGTCCCCTGCATCGGCAGGCGGACTCTCAACCACTGCGCCACCGGGGAAGCCTGCATTTACTTTTTACTTTTTCATGACACTTCACCAGTAGGTTTTCCAAGTGTGGTCCCCAGACCAGCTGCCTCAGCATCGCCTGGGACTTCTGAGGAATGCAGAGTTCTAGGCCTCTCCCCAGACATGCTGAATCAGAAGCTCTGGGGCCGAGGCCCACAGTCCGGGTTTTAATAAGCCCTCCAGGTGATGCTGATAGCTGCTCAAGTTTGAGCTCCACTATATGGCAAATTTGAAAAACTGGTTGCCCTTTGAGATTTACTGAACTTTTCACAAAGGATATTATCTCAGAGAAATGGCATTTGGGCTCAGTTTCACAGTCAACATATGTAAAATTTTGGGAAGATACAAGAATTTTTAAAAAATATGTCACCTGGTTACTAGCATTCTGTATGATGTTTTATGGCCAAAGGCAGGAGGCAAAACCTTGTGGTTCTTTTTTCTGTAGGAAGAGCCCAGGAGTCGTGGGCTACAAAGAACAGAGCAGGGGCCTGGTCCCGTCCATTCACCCCTGGAAGGGGAGGGCTGAGCAATTATGAATATCAACTATGTATACAGATGACCAGACGTTCTCCCACGGCCTAGTGTAAATTTGTTCTCATTCTCTCGGTCCATTTTCTCATCCCCCTTTCTCTAAGGGAAGCTTATCAGCTTCACCAGAATCCTCATGGATTCACCTTGACCACTCTGTCCAAAGACTCTTCATATAAAAAATCACACAAGCTCTACATGATACCCCGGGATCTAAATCAGAACCAGCGTGGACTAGAGAGAGCGCATCAGAAAGGCTCCTGTTACTGAGAAAAAATGGCGCTCGACCAGTCCCAACCACTAAGGGGTGAGGAACGTCATGAAAAGTGGTTGGTAGCTGAATCTGAAAATGAGAAGACCGAGCCACCCACCGAGCACAGAACCCTAGTCACTGACAAGCTCGTTCAGGCCAGGTTGGAGTCGGATGGAGACCCCCTGCCCCTTCTCCCGGGGGGAGCTGCGTGGATGCTGACCACACTGCCCCACTTACGGCCACACCACCCTGAACGCCCAGCCCTGGGAGCCGACACGGTCCTCAGAGGCCATTCCTCAGGAGACACCAAATAAGGCATCGTATCTGAGAAAGGGACCACACGCGTTCAAAATGACAAATACTTTTCTTTTTAAAAATTTAAACAGGAGGTAAAAGCCCTGGGTAATTTTTTTTCCACATGACAAATGAAAAAAGCATTAAGTTAAAAAAAAATTAAACTAGAGTAAATATCTCTTTAAAAGGCATTTTGGAATCATGGGCTAACTAAACATTTTTCCATAGTTAACACCTTTTTGATTCAGATTTTTTTTTTTTTAACAAATGCCTCATATGAATTTTGTAGACTGCTAACAAAGAACTTCAATTTTCATAATTTTCTGTTTTTCTTCAAAAAAATCTGCTGAATTATGCCATAGTTAAGTTATGGTCAGGGTTGACGGTATACCCTTTTTTGACACTGTGTTTTCTTTGTGCAATTTTGGGGGCCAAAATACCATCAGAAAGGAAGGATCCTTTAGTTCTTAAAGTGATATATGAAGTAAGTTGGAGTGTTGCCTGGCCTATGACATGGTGGTAGCTATATCATCAGCAATTCACAGATTCTAATCTCCTAATCTCAGGATATTTTATTTCTAATTCTTTATCGTGGTCTCCATAAGTGGGGAAGGCAGTTTAAAAAGAATATTTTCTCCTAGCCTTTCTTATTTTTTGAGCCAGGTTTCTGAAAACACAGAATTCCTCAAATATTATTTTATGTTGAGGCTATTCTGTATTCCAATACAAAGATTAATTATCACAGAGATCTGAGAGGCAAATTTAAAATACATGTATCCACCACAGAAACGCAGACATTTGTGGGTACAGCGAATAATTCTGCAAGACACAATGACACCTGCAATATTTAGGGACACTGGTCCCAGCAAACCTCAGGGATGTTCAGGTAACCCTCGTGCAGTAGCATGAGTTAAAATTTGGCTGGAGGACAGCCCTTTTCCTGCCAGGGAAACAAATGGCCTTAAAGGATGTGGACTGGATGCCTTCCACGCCAGACCGAGTCCCCACCTGCCCTCCGCCCCGAGCGCCCTCCGCGAGCCCCGGGCTGGGAGGCGCTGGGACGCGTCTCCTCCAGTCCCATCCCACGCGCCCACAGACTTTCCTGGAAGTTTCTTAGAGAAGAGGCAGGCAAGGAGTTTTCCTGCTAATTCACTACAACCACATTCATCAAATAAAAGGAATTTAGCAGAGCCGTGTGCCCTGCCGATTCGTGAATCCCAGGCCCTCATTTAAAGATGAGAACTGAGCCCAGTCTGGCTGGACAGCAGCGAGTTCGCAGCAGAGAGAGGCTGAGCCTTGGGCCACAGTTGACTCCACGGGGCCTGGTCCTTGATTCTAAGTCCTGGTGCCCTGGTCCCCTCAGCCACACAGCATGGAACCTGGCCCCGGGGCAGGTGGAGCTATAGCATCCGGGATGAAACATTGTAGGATTTCCTCCTCCGGGAGAAGTGAGGCTTCGGTGGGTGGAGGGTGCGGGGTGATGAGACAGTCGTGTCTGTGCGCCCTCCAAGTTCATGACAGAGTCAGCACCCGGGTGCTGAGCCCTGCTGTCTCAAGCCTAGCCAGGTGAGGCCTCCTTACCTCGGGCACAACCAGAAAGTCCATGGGCCTAAATCTAATGCACTACTGTCAACCTAAGCCTGCGGATCACAGGGGCCAGGCTTGCTGGGACAGGAGGTCCTCAAAGTCCGTGGCATCCCCCATGGGCATCACTGTCCCATCACGACAGAGAGAAGATCCTTCTCAACAAAGCAGAGACAAAGAGGCTAAGTAACACATTTCAACACCAATAAACATACAGTGAGAGTCAAATGCTTTCATTTAATAACAGAATTTTATTGTGGAAAATAATGGAAGTATAGTAAGTAAATGCCTACTCTGTACAATGCACTCTGCAGGGCACTTGTAAGGACACAAGGTGAAGACTGGCCCCTGCTTTCTGGAGGCACAGGGTGAACTGCTGCTGCAGAACAAGGGAAGGGAGCTTGATTCATTCTGCAAGGGTCTGTGGGACGCATCTTAGAGGAGATGGGACTTGAGCTGGACTCGGAGGGAGGGAAGGGGATGATTCCACAGGGCTGATGTGGTGAACAGCCTTCCAGGGAGGGAAGCAGCTTCACCACAGACCTGGAGGTGCAAGGCTGCACTTTTAGGGAATGACAATAGACTCTGTAGCTAAAACATGACAAGTCATAATCAGAAAAGAAGGCTAGATTCTTTCTAAATTCTTTTATTTGTAACTTGAAAAACTTTCTAGAAGATCAGTGTATCCATCAATCATTAGGTAGCCAGGTACTGGCGTGATGGAAAAGTCCTCGAGGAAATTGTGACCTCTTTGGGAAAATAATCCTCTATGCAAGAAGTAATTGATATCACTCTAATTGAGAAACCTGGGGCTCTGGGTCACTGAGCGGACCAAGGGAGAGAAAGGAAGAGTGAGCCTGGAATGGAAAGACTGGTTCTCAAGTGGGTGTTCCCACAGCAAGATGGGTAAGACTGCACAGTCCATCTGGAAAATACAGGGTGAATGACTCATAAGTCTTGGTCACAACTGTCAGGACTGGAGTAGTAAGAGCCTTCGTGAAGGGGTATCCTGAGTCAGCCTGGAGATGCAGGAAGAAACCTAAGTGCTCTCAGTAACACCACGAAAATGCGCACTCAGCACAGGAATCACAGACCCTGTCCCAGAGTTTATTGTCTTTAGACACTCGCCACCGTAAAAACAAAGCCAGTTCTTGGGAGAAAAATCTGTTGTGACCAGGAGCTAAGTAATCAACGTCCTAACGTGAGAATCACCTTTACGAGTGTGTGTTTTTCTTCAACCTGACCGCCTGTCTTGTCTATTTCTGCTTGCTAGCAAAAGCCATTTAAGTTTCTTTCCATGTTCTGAAAACTCTTGTCATGCAGGGTAAGAACTTGCTTTTCGAAAGAAATTATGAGGCAAGACTATGGAGAGAGTGAAACTGATTTTTTGTTTGTTTGTTTTTCGATATGGCTGCTTCCAAATTTCACACTGTATTCACAAATGTTCTACTATTGTAGAAACTGCAGAGGAACTGCAGCAGTGAAACTTACTCTTGAGAGTTTCAGAATCAGTGGTGCAGGACCTGTCCTCTATGACTCTATTTCCACAGTGGGAACCATGTGCCGAGCAGGGCAGCACTGATGCTGGACGAGGTGGGTGTCTTCTTGGCCAGCCACCAGGACCAGCTGCTGATGGTGGCTTACCATCAGTTGCAAAACTTACCTGTTATTTAGATGATGACTCTTAGAATCTCCCAGGGACATCAAAAATGGTACTTCCCTCTTGGTTCTCCCATCAATGGTCCAGTCTATAAGAAGAGCCAAAAGATATTACTGCTTTGAAAAATGAGGGGCTCTAACTTAACTCTTTTCTGCTGGCTTACTTACTACTAACTTCAGTAAAGTAGTGTGTTGTAGGCAGATGGAAGAATTATAGACAAGTGAAATACGCTAATCTCTCTGTGTAACAGTTTCTGCGGGTCACTGAATCTTTGGTGCTATGTAGTTTTTAAAGATGATGTAAATTGTTTCTGATTTTTTTTTATGTTTTTTTTTTTTAGGAAAGACTGACAGGGAAGAGAAGCATAGTAGTCTAAGAGATCGAGTTTTTCTTTTTTTTTGCGGTACGTGGGCCTCTCACTGTTGTGGCCTCTCCCGTTGCGGAGCACAGGCTCCGGACGCGCGGGCTCAGCGGCCATGGTCCACGGGCCCAGCCACTCCGCGGCACGTGGGATCTTCCCCGACCGGGGCACGAACCCGCGTCCCCTGCATCGGCAGGCGGACTCTCAACCACTGCGCCACCAGGGAAGCCCTGATTGATTATTTTTAATGAAACAGACAGAAGGAGATTTTGAAGTTTCAGGACAATGTCCTAAATCTGACTCTGTTTGCTTGGTAAGAACTCCCCATAGGGATCCACCTGGACTCGTCTGGTCTATATTGGTATACAAGGTCTAGACCTCTTGTTTCCATTTATAAATGAATATAAATGAAGGATTATCCTTAAGAGAAATCATGGAAAGAGCACTGGACTTAGTGTCAAAAGACTAGGTTCAACAGAGTGACGTTGTGTAAATGACCTGACATGGAGCCCCGGGTGACTCAGCCATAAGACAGCGAGAGGGACGTACTCAGTGTGGTTCTAAAAATGATGTGAAATGAGGTATTTGAATATGGCTAGGACAATAGAGGGCACGTAGTAGTGTTAAATAAGCGACTCACTACCCCTTTCTTTTGCCTTGAAATCTTAGAATGCAGAGCTGATGATGGATGCCAACAAAGGATGTCACCTACTGAGAAGGGTCTTTGTCTGTTTTGGGGTGGGAGGCATGGGGGCCGCAGGGGTTGAATAGAAGAAGCTGGAAGGCTATCTCCCAGGATAGAATGGGATTTAAAACAGGAAAGGCTTTCAAGACAGGCTTCACTCTGACATAGCCAGGAGGCTTCTGCTGAATTAGGGAATGGCTCACTCAGCAGTTGGAATGCTCTCAGAAAGAGAGGACTTCGAGAACAATCTCAAAGAGACAATTTGTTAAGGGGTGCCGCAGAGATAAAAGCATCGGACAGGACGTTAAACTAGTTGCTCACTTAAAAGCCATTCAGCCCTGAAATTCAATGTCAATAAATATTCATGTCTAGTCCCATAATTCAGTCTCAAAAAAAAGAAGAGGTGGCGCAGTGGTTGAGAGTCCGCCTGCTGATGCAGGGGACGCGGGTTCATGCCCCGGTCCGGGAGGATCCCAAATGCCGCGGAGCGGCTGGGCCTGTGAGCCATGGCCACTGAGCCCGCGCGTCCGGAGCCTGTGCTCCGCAACGGGAGAGGCCGCAACAGTGAGAGGCCCACATACCGGAAAAAAAAAAAAAAGAAGAGGAAAAAGGAGGAGGGGGAGGAAAGGAAGAAAATAGACCAGATTAAAGGGAATTTTTTATTCAATATAATTTATAGCATTTGCATTTTTATCATTTCTTCCTTTTAAAAAGTCCAAAGTTATCACAACATAATTAACAAACACATTATTCCGCTTTTCAAAAGAGCTGTTACTGAAACATGTAATGAATATGTTTATATAAAAGTCTATTTCTTATTGTATTTCATAATAAATTTAAAGATATGATCCTCTACATAAAAAATATATATATAATCCCCAGCAACAATCAAATTTCACTTAAAAATTCACAGTGTTTTAAATGACATCTCCAAAGAGAAACAGCACTTTTCTTATGTCCTACTTCCTCATTTTTCCGCACTGCCATATGTCGACGGCTGAGCTTATAGTTTATATATAGAAGGACGTCTGTGTCCCTAGAACAACTGAGAAGAAATGTAGTGAAGTGACCGCCATAAAGGACACGAGACTCAGAAGTAGAGGAAAGGGGGTGAAGACCGCTTGGGGCAGCTGCCAGCACAGAGCCATCATGAAAAACATGGAAAATCACAGTGCAGCAGATGTAACCGAGCAGGAAAGAATCCTTTCTTCACTCTAAGACTTGTTGAAGCTTTTTTTTTTTTTTTTTTTGCGGTACGCGGGCCTCTCACTGCGGTGGCCTCTCCCGTTGCGGAGCACAGGCTCCGGACGCGCAGGCTCAGCGGCCATGGCTCACGGGCCCAGCCGCTCCGCGGCATGTGGCATCCTCCCGGACGGGGGAATGAACCTGCGTCCCCTGCATCGGCAGGCGGACCCCCAACCACTGCGCCACCAGGGAAGCCCTGTTGAAGCTCTTAATAAACAATATGCAGTGTGGAGTGATGGACTGTCGGGCAACACACCTTGGCAATGATTTTCATTGAAAATGGCTATGGCTATAAATAGGGTGAAGAAAATAGGCAAATAAGACACGAATGTGGAATTTTCTCACATGCAAAGATATGATGTAGATCAGCAGTTCTCAAACATTTTTGGTCTCAGGAACCCTTTACAAAATTATTGACAACTCTAAAGCACGTTAATTTACCTAAGTTATATCTACCCATATGTATCGTAGGAGAAATTAAAACTGAGAAAAATTAAAAACACAAGAAAATGCAAGTTTGCATTCCCATAGCTATCAAAACATCCCACATCATGTGGTCTCTAGAAAACTCCACTATATACTCTTGAGAGAATGGAGTCAAAAAGGCAAATAGCATCTCAGTATTGTTACAAATTAGTTTGACCTCGTGGACCCTCCTGAAAGGGCTCCAGGGATCACTAAAGGCACTTTGAGAACTGCTGGTATATGAGCGTTTGAGTCTCCTCAAGAACTCCCCAGCTTGGACTTGTCAGAAGACGCAAAACGGATGGGCCTATGATTTCCCCACCCATCTCTCACTAGAGCAACATACTCTAAAAAAAAGTTTTTTAACATTTTATATATCAGGATTCTAGATTCATCTTCCTTTGAATATAGAATCCCATAACAAAAAGAAAGTTTTTAAATCACTGGTGGAATGTGTATTGTGGGGTATAGGGCATAACATAAGAAGCCCTAAGGATTAGAAAAAAATATGGTCTTCATTTTTAAAAAGAGGGAAATATATCAATTGAGGATGGATGCTTTAGTTGTAAGAGCAGTGCAAACATTAAGTTTCTTAGAAGAACCAAAGAAAGTATCCAATGAGAAAGTTCATAAAATACGTATTAGCAAAGAATATGTATTATAGTAATATCCTATTGTGAATATTTCATAAGTAAATGTATTTATACAGAAATTATTTATTGAGTACCTTCCATGTGTCTGACTCTAGGAGAGGACAGCATAAATGCCCTTTTTCATAATAATAATGAAAATCAGTGACTTCATCTCAGAGGTTTGTAAGAGGGAGGGTGAAAGAGCAATAACGCCTACAGATGTGGTGGGGGTGCTGTGTGAACTCTGGCAGTTTTAAGAGAGGGCGCCTCTGGCTGGAAGCCTGGACACTGGTTCTGTTCTGAGGTCACCTGCCAAGACTCCGAGTTACCGGGCAAATTTTAACAGCTCTGTGCTTCAGTTTCCCAAAACATGCCTAATCAGGACCTCCTTTCAGTATAAAGACAATAGCGCTATCAATATAAAAAGAGGTTTAGAATTTACAGGCGCTAATAATGAATTAAGTCAAGGTATTTGTAAACTTTCTGTTGAAGCATAGCATACACACAGAAATGTACACCTAAGCCTAGCAGCACCTGGACCACGAGATGGACCATTTCAAAGCCCCTCTCTGATCCCTCAGAGTCACTATCCAGCCCTAGGGAAACGCTGTTGTGGCTTCTAATAGCACAGATTGCTTTTGCTGTTTGGGGGCTTTGCAGGCAAGATGCAATCTTTTGTGTCTGGCCTCTTTCGCTCAACATTATTTTGTGAGACCCAACCGTACTGTTGAATGTAGTTATACACTATTCATTCTTAGGGCTCTGTAAGACTCCACTGTGTGAATGTGTCACAATTTATGTCTCCATTCTGTTGTCGAGGAACTTGAGTCATTTCATATGCAGCCTTAAGCCACAGAAAAGTCCAGCCTTCTCTCTTACCCAGAAGGCAGGATCCGCAGATGAAATTCACCATCTCCTTTCTGCTTTCGAATGGTCTGACCAAAGGAATTTTTTGTTTACCTCCCATGACAGAATTAGATCTAATCTGACTATGACCTAAGTACTGAGTTAGGGAAAGAAGAGGTTAATATGTTGACAGCCTGCTCTGGTGGACTCTTTCTAATTCCAGACCTGGCTTTGGATGGTGACTACTTTTCAAAAGAGGCGGCGTGTCTTGGGTTTCTTAGAGGGACAACATCCCGCACCTAGAGGGTGCTTATCAATGTATAGTGACTGGAGAACAGAGGAGATGGTGGGTGGGAGGGGAGACAGCACCCAAACAGGATACAAAAAAAAGGGCACCTGAAATTACCACTTTAGAAAATACAATGATGTTTACGTACGGAATAACACAATTTCTTATTCATACATCCCACCTATGACATTAATCAGAGCCTTCACCTATGGCCATATGTCATCTTTTCCACTCTTAGTAGTTTACAGATGTCTTGCTTTGAAGTGGAAGAAGAAGAAGAAAAAAAAAAGAACCAGAGCTGCCCTAAAAGGAATGAGGAAGTGAGAGCTCTACAGTGTCTGGCTGACTCTGTCCCGGTGACAGCCCGTGATGTTCTTTCCGGTCTCAGTAATATTCTGAATTTCCACCTGCCCGCCCCCTCTCCCTTATAACACAGAACTTGTGAAGTTAGAGCAGTTCAGTCTCCTCACTGATGGTGGATTAGTTGGAGCAGAGTGTCATGCTGTTTCTCCCATTTTCCACAGTTCACGGGAGGTAAAAGAAGTCTGGGTGGAGGCCCTCCGAGGGTAAGTACCATAAATTAACGTGACAAGACAGTGAGCTGCCTAGCGGGTCACTGGGCTTTAAGATCTTATCCAACAGAAAACAGTGACACCGTGGAATATGCAACAAATAGCGTTATAAAGAATAAACACATAACGTGAAGCCTGCACTTTTGGGGTATAGGAATTCTGTACAATTCTGTTATCTTTGTTGTATGTCTGCTGTAAGTAGCATCCTGGGAATACGTTTTTTCCTTTTCCAGTTAGATGAGAAAATCTGTGCAAAGCACTTAATACAGTGCCCCGACACACAGTGAGCTCTCCAAATAAGAGTTAGTTGTTATTGTAATTGTTATTCAGGTTATCTCCTGATGGGAACGTAATAAATGAATAACAAAGTTTGTCATGATGAAGATATCAGGTTTAAAACATTTAGAAATAAGTGTGTTCAGATGTTGCGTTTAATAGCATAAGACATCTGGTCACATATAACTGACTTTATTTTTTTAACATCTTTATTGGAGTATAATTGCTTTACAATGGTGTGTAACTGACTTTAAAAGAAAACTTTTCTAGCCAGTAGTTTCAAACTTTGTGTTTAATCAGAGTGGCACTGAAATTGGCCAACGCATTACACGCATCCCTCCTAACTTCTTCCCATATGATATCTCGTAGACAGAGCCAAGGCCGCACAGGAGCAAAGCTCATCGCTGGACAGTCAGCCCAAACTCTCATGAAGTTGACAAGCAGCTGTCATGCTGTATGCGCCCTTCTTACATTTATTAATTCATGTTTTCTCATGGCAAGAGTCAAAGAGGTTTACCTAATTCAGTGTTTTCTCTTTTAGTCAAAAACACTAAAGGCCAGTAATATGGAGACATTAATTGAATGTGGATCAGAGGTAAGAAAGCAATGTTTAAAACTTTTTATCTGCACTGTGAGATGGAAAACTTTATTTTAACTGAATATCATTTGTATTGTTTAGTTATCAGGAGAGAAAATCAACATAATAAGTGTAGTAAATTAAAGACGAATATTAATTGAGATCTTCTATCATGATAAGCAGGACATTAACACTGATTCTGGAAGATAGAAAAAATTAACGGACGCTTGACTAGTTTTTGATATGAATAAAATGTTGAATGTATTTTGTGGGGAAAGACTGGGCAGATTTCTTCAGTCGTTATTTTAAACTAAAATAAATCTATTTTTAGGGTGACATCAAGGAACATCCTCTGTTGGCATCATGTGAGAGCGAAAACAGTCTTTGCCAGCTAATTGGTGAGTTTTGAAAACATACAGATCTTTTATGTAGAGGTTCTTAGTTTGCCAAACCACAGTGCTTTACTAGGAATTATTTTTCTAAGTGTTCTTTTAAAGACCACAGAACATTAACACTTGCATGGCAGGAAGGCTCCAGCTCACTAGAGAGCCAGCGCTCTGATAGAAAAGATCTTCCCTAAGCTAACCCCCCAGCTCTCCAGAGGGGTTTTAATGGAGTTACAGGTCTCCTGGTATTTATGTTTTGACAATTAAAATGTGCATACATGTGAAAAATACACAGTTGCCTGTACCACTCTTGCCCTCCTCTAACGGAGAATGATTCTAAGAGCACATGAAGCAATTGTTACTAATCTCCAATCCCAAAGAACCCACCGTTCAATTTTTTCCACAATTCATTCCATTATAAAGTAACCCTGACCCAGTTCTCCTGAACTATGAGGACAAGCCAGTTCTCTATCCATCCTCCTCCACTTGATGGTATAAAAAGTATAGAAACATATGCCAGTGCATTTAGAATATGTAGCTTTTATAATTAGAAAAAAAAGGAGGAGAAAACAGAGAAAGAAGGAAACTTGTTAGACGTTATACCCGTTGCACACGTCTTCAGGCTTTTGCAAGGATAAAATTTCTTGGTAAAAGGTCTAGGTTCAAACCTTCCTGCAGCAATTTGTGCCCGCCCTTCCCTAAAGCATCCACTGGGAAAACCCTGCAGGTGACTGTAGACAGATGGCGTGGTGTAGCTCCCCCTAGTGGTGAGTGTTAGCATGGCCACAGAGGTTTGTTTAACGGCCCGCCCAGTGTAGAGCCTTCAAAATGGTCTTGAGCAAGTCACTTCCTCTTCCTATAAGTTTCATTTTCTTCACTAGTTAAAGGAAGAAATTAAAATAATCTATTTCACATCAGCAATATCCACCGTGGTTATTAAGGTCAATATGCTAAGATGGTTGTTTATGATCTGCTTAGTTAGGTTTTGCTCATTTTCTGTAGCAAACAGCTGGTAAAGCGTAAAAACAGGAAAGGTGGAGTCTTTGAGGAACCTTGGTGTTGCTGTTTAGGGGCTGGCTGCCCTGGTAACAATGCAGTTGTTTTTCAGGTTGATTTTTCTAGATTAAGATTCACACCCTTTGCTTTCTCGGTTTTTCAATATTATTTGTCCCACACGGCAAACCATAGATGACAATATCCGTTGTCTTATCTGGATCCTTGCTTACCAATATTTTAATCTAATTTCTCTTTGCTTTGTTTTCTTGGCTGTAGAAATTAAGAAGAGAAAGAAGGTGTTGAACTGGCTCTTTCTCATGAGAAGGCTTTCTTCTTCATCAGATTTTTCTGGGGCTTCAGAGCCAGAATTGAGGTCATCCCTATTTGATCAGCCCTTGTCAGCTATCTGCAGTGACAATGACACACTCCCCAGACCCATTCAGGTAGGTGCACACTCACGCGTGGACCTACTTCGGTTTCCTGCCAGCTGTGAAAAGTCCTCGGGAAATCTGAACGGCACTCTCAATGCTAAACTTGTTGGGGCCAATCTTTAGGGTTTTTTCCCACGTTTGGAAATGGTGCTCCCACTTAGGAATGCAGTCAGCAGAACACCTGGCTGCTTACATCCCAGAAATCAGTTGTATTTGCCACTGAGCTCAGGTTGATGGTCCCTCCATCCTTCTAACCTCATGGAGAGAAGAATGCTGAAAATGTGTAGCTTCTGAGAAATCAAGAGACAGAGATTTATAGAGTTTATGATCAGAAATCCAATGTTTATATGGAATGACTTGAAAGGAGAGAGGCCTGAAATAGTCTTAGAATGTGCAAATTCCAGCTTTCACAATTTACCTCCTCTTAGAAAAATGGCAGGGCCGAGGGAGACAGTTGATAGCAACCAGACTGAAAGGAAAAACTGGCATTAACAGTCTCTTGTTAAGACTGTCTTAGGATCCTGGAGAACTAACTTTTATGGAGAGGATGTTTTATAACAGGTAAAGTTAGATACTGTTCATGTCCACTACTTTAATTCTTTTTCTCCTACCCAAACATAGATTTTTCCTGTGTTAGTAGCAGTGAAGCGTGTCTTCAAACCAAGGGTAACCACCTCCTATTTCTATACCCCTTTCCTTTAGGATATTCTCACTATACTATGCCTTAAAGGCCCTTCCACTGAAGGAATATTCAGGAAAGCAGCCAACGAGAAAGCCCGTAAAGAGCTTAAGGAAGAGCTCAACTCCGGAGGCGTGGTGGATCTGAAAAGTCTCCCCGTGCACCTCCTGGCAGTGGTCTTTAAGGTGAGTTCACAGCATTGGTGCCAAATGACCTGCTGATGGGCTCTCACACATGGACGCTCAGGAAGTAAGATATGGGCTCTTTACCCTACAAAGCAAAGGAAACTGATCTTAGAGTTTAATTTTTTTACTTAAGCCTTTATTTATTGGTATAAGCATCTCTGTGACCCCAGATTCCAACAGAAAGTGATGCATTAAATTCCCCCTAAGGAAATTTACTTGAGGAAAAGCACTTGGATCGTCCCATGGCCGAGTCCATTCCCCTAAGTCTGGTGGCCCCCTGGATGATGGCCTTACTGCACCTGTTGTTAGGAAGCTGCTGAGAGACAAGTCAGGTGAGAGATTTCTCCAGGCTAATGAATGCAGGAAGGAAAGGGCACAGCTTATGCAGGGGATGAGCACAGAGTCCCTGAGATTTGACAAACGAGGTGGAATGATGGCAGCACATTGTGTAACATGAACGGTCCCCTCCCACCCTCCAGGACTTCCTCAGAAGTATCCCACTGAAGCTCCTGTCCTGCGACCTGTTTGAGGAGTGGATGGGTGCCCTGGAGAAGCAGAGTGAAGAGGACAGGATCGAGGCCCTGAAGCAGTAAGTTGCCAGCCTCGTCCCCAGAGGCCAGGCCCGCACAGTCTCCATCCTTTGATTCTGCACATACCTGTCAGAGTGGTTTACGTATATTGCAATGTTTAGGGAGTTCAAGTGGCATTGCTCATCCACTCCCAGAATACAAATCTAGAGGTACCCTGGAAATTTTTAAAAAGTAGTTTTAGCCAAATGAAAGGAAGCACCTCTTCAAAAGATAGAAAGCGGACTTCAGTACTCACAAATCCCAAGAGGTGGGGAGTATAAAAATATAAGTAGTTCAAGAAAGTATGGAACAAACTCATAGATGAAAGCCTCAAAGCAGGGTAACCAGCCAGGTGTAGGAATCTGGGGTCTCCTTAACCTGTACACTGGTGTCACGCAAAGCAACTATTCTCCCACAGAACATCCCTTAAAGCATAGTAAACAATCTGGAAGGGGTTGTTTGTTCATAAAATTCCATAGCATGTTTCATATTCTTATAATTAACCCAAATGAAAACTACATAAAAACAAATTCCAACCACAGCAAAAACAATTCCATATATAAATGGAAGTGTGACCTGTTAGAGACTAGGAAATCTTAAACACCCAACGCTAAAATAACAGCGCTTTTGCCAAATCCTATGAAAGTCTGTCTATATATTATGATTGTCTCACATGGCTAAATATTTTCAATGAAATATTTATTGAATTGAAGACATTAGTGTGTCTGTCCCTACGATTATCACAGTAAGTTTCTGCTTACAGACACAAAGCTCTTTCATAACAATATCTTCTTATGAGAAATGAACGATCCTTATGTTAGAGACACCATTTCATTTTCTGAAGCTATGAAGCTTTACAATTCTAATTTATTAGTAGTAGAGCCAATGTTGCCATTTAAGTGCTGCTATCACAATTTTTATGAACATGCTCTTATAAACTGATTTAATCTCCATAAAGATTTCTCAGAATGGTATAAAAATGTGTCCTCTTCATTTGATGAGCACAGTTTTTAAAAAGGCAAATGATTGTATTCTTTAAAAAAAATAGTCGTGCAGTGTTAGAAGCAGAAAGACATTCTACATGGCTAAATGGTTGCTCAACAAAATGATTTTCAAGATGTATTAAACTATGTATTTTACTGCAGGAGTTAATATTTCGTAACTTAAGGTCTATGTAAAGCATAAAGGGCCATGTTATCGGTGTCCTGATCACAAAGGCCAGTTTTTAGGGCTTCAGGATCTTGTGGTTAACTGACTCATTCCGTGTCAGTTGCCACTGGAAGTGTCTGAATGAACGTTTCACAATGTCTCTTGTGAAAATGAACCTTCCTCATTTTAAAGGAAGTCTGGGTTAGGCAGAAACTTTCAACTTGCCACCCTCAAGCTAGACAGGCTGTGAGCCTCCCCTAAAACCAGCCTTCCCGAACCCCATTCCAGGGTTGCAGATAAGCTCCCGCAGCCCAACCACCTGCTGCTCAAGCACCTGCTCTCCGTGCTCCACGTCATCAGCAAGAACTCTGAGGTCAACAGGATGGATGCCAGCAATCTCGCCATCTGCATCGGGCCCAATGTGCTGAGCCCGGAGAATGAGCAAAACCTGTCATTCGAAGCCCGGAGAGACCTGAATGATAAGGTTCGTTTCTGTCTATTTCTAAGAAACTCATCATCCGTTTGCAAAAGCCAAGCAATAAAATGCCCGTGAACTTCTCTGACTCAGTCGAGATCATGGTGAAAATACGAAAGGCAAGTGCTTTGGTCATAGTTCCATTCCCTTGGGTGTGTACACTGGATGAAACTGAGTAAAGCTAGGCCTGCATCTTCTATCATCCTACGAGACAGAGGACAATCGATATCCATCTTTTACATGACTGTGTCCCAGGATGGAAAGGCCCTTTCACTTTTCTCTCTTTCGTGCATCACACACCGTCAGCTCAGCTACCAATTTGGGAGACTCCTTAAATGAAAATTTTTGTTACTTTAATGTAATATATTTTTTAAAATTCACAAATTAAAAGTGCATGTCTCAAAAATAATTTTCATATAGGTGATTGTTACCAATTTTCCGGATGCTCCTTTCAGACACATAAAGATCTCTCATGACCATTTTGGCACCTCCCTAACTGCTGACCCCCGCTATGTCCCCATTCTTAACCACCTTCCTTTAAAAATAAATAAAGGTCTCATTAAGCTGACAACCTGTTAACTTTTCCTCACAGGTTAAGACACTGGTGGAATTCCTCATCGACAACTGCTTTGAAATATTTGGGGAGAACATGCCAGGGCATTCCAGAATTGCTTCTGATGACTCCCTGGAACACACTGACAGTTCAGGTGCGGAAGGTGCTCTCAATTGATTCTGACTCTGGGGTCAAGTTCATGGCCAGCTACCAGTCCAGACCAGTATTGTAAAGCATCCCTGGTATCTGAAGCAGAAGTCACCTTCACACATCACCAAATCAGAGTAGACTCCAGTCTGTAGGGAAGTCATTAAACACGGAAACTTTTCTCTCGCGTTTTCCTGCACTGTTTCCTCGGGCTGCAGACACTCAGTCAGCTTCAGCCTGGAACCTTCCCCTTCCTCTTCTAAATCATGAAGCACTGCTAATTTTACTAAGTAACTTTTAGCTAGAGAGTTGGCATAAGAAGATTCTGTTTCCACACAGTGGAATATGGGTCTGTTAAAATGGGGATGGATCCAGTCAAAAGAGCCATCCAAGGGATCCGTTTTAAATTTCAGATCAATAAATTCTCAGTGGAATGCTGTTTTCTCTCCTTTCTCATTTCCTCCATCTCTCGCTTCATTTTCCTACTTATCTTCTCCACCTCAAAAGAGTAGATATGGAAAGAAACAGAATTTTAATGTGGCCAGTTTCTTTCACACCAAGCCCCAAATTAGAATCACCAAATCCCCTGGCACCATACTTGGAATAAGTAGGTGAACGGTACTTAGGTTTATTTCTAAAAGTGACTGAACGAAAGCTCAACCGTCCCTTAACTTCCCCCAGACGTGTCGACCCTGCAGAACGACTCGGCCTATGACAGCAACGACCCCGATCCTGACGCGGAGCCCAGCGCCGTGGGGTCCCTGAGCAGGTGGCCCCCAGGGTCCTCGGACCCGGCTGCCGGCCTGGAGCCCAGAGGCCCGCCGCACCCTTGGGAGCCCGTCCTCAGCAGTGCACCCAGACTGAAAGGCTCCCTCGGGCAACCAGACAGGAGGTACTCGGACCCCAGCACGGCGGCATCCTCGCAGGAGTGCCTTGAGGGCAGGAGAGCAAACCCGAAACTCACGCGAAGTGAGGATGACTTCACCGCGGCCCAGGCGGCCCCTTGTTTTGCAAGTGAGGAAGCCGAGGACCCATTTCCAGAGGAGGTGTTTCCTGCAGCGGAAGGCAAAACCCAGGGGCCGCGAGACCCGAGGGTGCAGAGCCCGGCTCAGGGTTTGGTGTCAGCGTGCACACTGACCCCCAAAGCCGTCTCCAGTGGCTCCCTGGACGTGCTCTCCGACAGCTCAGCCCTGGCTTCTCCTTCCAGTCCCAAAAGAAACTTCTTCACCAGACATCAGTCTTTCACAAAGACTGAGAAAAGTAAGCCCGACAGAGAAATAAAAAAACACTCCATGTCATTCTCCTTTGCCTCTCACCAAAAAGTGTTAACCAAAACCCGCAGCTCTGCTGTGGCTGCGAAATCCAAGGGCTGCGCCAGAGACCAGGTAAAGAAAGGTCTTAAAAAAGAAAGCCAGCTTGCCGGCCGAATCGTCCAAGAAAACTTGCCTGACACCCACGGCCAAACAGCTGTGGACTTTAACTCGGGGGCCCACTCCCTCTCGGTGGAGAACACGTTCCAGCCGGTGGATCAAAGGAGCCCTGGTGGCCCCCCCTCTTACGAGGAGGCCATTCGGTACCAGGCCTTGGAGCTCGCCACCTACGGGAGCCAAACAGTTGGCAGCATGAGGGCCAGGATGCTAAGCCTGGACGCCCGGCTACCGCCACCTCTTCCTGTCCACCACGGAGGGGACTCAAGAAATATATGCAGTCAGGATCCACTGGACGGGCCCCGACTGTGGCCCAGGACTGAGAGCTGGAAGCAGAGCAGGACTGTCTGTGCTTCTATAGACACGACAGGACAGGTGACTGTCACCAGGAGACCTGAGCTGCATCGGCTGAGAACTGTGTCTGAGTCTCAACAGAAGAACAAGCAGGCACTCCTGGCCTGGCGGTGTAGTCAGCCCGTCTTTGATGCTGATCAGTTCCGATTCGCTAAGGAATCCTACATCTAGGAGGTGGATCCATCACCCAGACACAGCGCGTGGCACCTCTGTACACACAAGGCTGTGTAAAGAGCTGCTCTTAGACTCTGTTTTCCAAAAAGTCGTGAATAAGCTCCGTTGGAAAGTTGTGTAGCTACCTCCTCGGAGAGGACAGCTACCCAGCTCCTCAACGGCACTCAGGCAGTGTCTGTGCCCCTGCATTTGTGCAACATGTAGCAAATGTATAAAATGCGTTCTAGACAAGGCGCTGGGTGCAAAGAGGTCTACGTTGATATGTGTATATATTTGTTTGTGAACTTGCGCTAAACTGCATGGCTGTTCTCTGCCTCCTGGGGCATTTTTCTAGTGGTTAGGGTTTAAAAATTGTCTTTTCTTTTCTTATGTTGCCTAAACAGTGTGCCAATTTTCATATTTTCCACAAACTCCATTTAGGGGAAAATGTTTAAGTCTCTGTTAGAAGTTTCCTCTAGTAAGCAGCTTTGTGATAACTAGTCACCATAGTAAGATGAAAGAAACAGCAAGGAATAGAGTTGTCACTGTTTGGAGTTACCAAAGGCATTGCAAGCTCCAGTAAAAGAAAAAGTTGTTGTTAATATGTATGAAAAATACTTCAATATGTCCTCTAATCATCTAATTTTAAATTTAGGTAAGTTAGTGAAAATGCATTATACTATGCAACATTAACTGATTTCTAGCACTTTGAGTTTCTTTGTAGTTCACTGGTGTCTTCTTCAATAGTGTGGAGGGAATTACTTTATATGCGTTGGCGGGCATAGGTACAACTTCAGTATAATCTCACTACAATAAATTGTCTTCCTTATTTCAAAGCAAAAATGTTCATTCTTTATTGATATGTTGCCTCTTCTCCCTCAGTTCGTAGAAACCCACCAAGAAAATCATTCACACATTGGTTCATTCAACAAGCATTTACTGAATATATATTCATTATCCTAGACTGATAGGCAGGGCAAGATGTGGATCTCATGTGTAAGAAAAAGAGACAATCCCTGTCCTCCAGAAATTTGCAAAACTCTCTTTAAGCCAAGTTTTTGGCAAACGGTCACTCAGAGGCCAGAAAATTTAGTATACAAATATAATATTTCCTGGTTTTAGTGAATTAAAGTTTTCAGCACTTTTAAAAACCTTATTTTTACGATGCTCAGTTTTCTTGATTGTTAGCAAACATAGTGGTAAAATGTCATATATTAGAACTTTCATGCTCAATGATTCAGGTATCTTGGAGACACTGGATCTGATTTTCCTTACTCTATCAATTTCTTTCATAAAACACTGCATGTTTTTGATTTGTTAAAGAAGTATTTTTGTGTTGGCTAGCTACCAGATGCTGAAGACGTAGTCTTTTGAGAAGTGATTTATTAGCAATGTGGTATAAAGTTTAAAATGTTCTAACCCAGATTGCTCAAGGCATTATGTTCAGACCCATTAATATCATTTAAATACTTTATTAAGCACCACCGATAAGACATAAATTTCAAGGGGCAGATACTCCCCCTCTGACCACTGACTTAAGAAAAGCAATTCTTTTCCAGAATTGGACACTAATAGTGATAGTACAGTCTTTAGTACCTATCAGTGCTGGGCACTGCACTAAGTATTTCAGGACTGGAAGAAAAATCCTCCATCATCTTTTTAGCAACTTCTCATCAAGAATCAGAGAGTTCTCATCAATAGACGACTAACACGATAAGCTAGGGAGCCTCCCATCTATTCCACGTTACCACTGACCTGACCTCCACATGACCCAACTCAGATCACAAAAACTCTACCCCCATTTCCTTATTTTACCAAAGTAGGAGTGAGACAGAAAGTCTTCTATTGCATATAAGTAGTCCAGTTTGTTGACGAACATTTATGAGCTTCTTGTAGTCAAGAAGCTACTATATTTGAACAGTGGAAGAAAAGGTATGGTGATGATTTCAAATACTTCACAGTGTGGTATTCCCACTTCTAACCACAGAGTCCACTAGCCTTTTAAAATAGGAAACCCAACCTTGTTCCCAAGCATGGTAGTCGGGTTGTCATAACAAAGTACCACAGACGAGTAGCTTAAACAACAGAAAAGTTCAATCTCACAGTTCTAGAGCCTAGAACTGAAATCAAGGTGTCGACAGAGGGCCCCCCCTTGCAGTGAGATTTGGGTGATATTTAAAAATGATACTATAGACAAGGACCCCAGAACACCACAGTTCTGTCCTCCGTGGACCGCCTAAAGGCCACATAGTCACAAATGGGCCTGACACTCCAATGCAAGGTATATGGTAAAAACGGGTTGGAAGCCAAGGCCTAAGTAGAGGCTTCAGCCTAAATCCGGGTCTGATCCCCAGCCTCCGAGCCCCGGGGCCTCCCCAGCACCGATGCGTTATCCTGCCTGGCCCAGCTTGGGAGGGATCCTGACCCTCTAACCAACGGAAGAGGCGAGGAGGCACATACACCTCATGTACCTGTTGGTGAACAACCAACATTCATGTCCTGGAATCTGGACGAACAGACTGGAATTCCTTCCTCTTGGGGAAGGTAGGAGGTTTTCTCTCCTCCTACCAAGAGGGAGAAGGTGGGTTTCCCAATGCCATCGCCAGCATCCCACATAGTACACTGATTACCTGCAATCATACACTGACCTCCACCCCAGCACCACTCTGGACTTGGTCCAGAACCTGTGTCTGTTAACCAAGCTGGGTGCTGGCCCTGGAGCTGAGCAAACCCGCAGTCACCTTGGAGCCCAAACCCAGCAAATATAACCTATGTTACCCTGGGGTCCTGGAGCATTGAAGTGGCAGCCATGGCTTGTATGCTAATAAAATAGATAATAGTTAATGGCCACAGTGCTTCCCACGGCCATGCATGAGAACACCCAAAGGGCGATCAACACTGTTTATCCTAATGCACTATTAAAAGAATAAATGCTTTCCTCCTGAAGGGTCAAGTAGATGGAAACCCACATCAGATGGGCTCTCACATATTTCGAGTTTCTTTTTTAACTGAATTATGTAAGATCTTGACGCTTTATCTACAAAGGGAGAATTACTGAGGAGTCAGAGTATAAATATTATGCTAGAGACGAGACAAGAGTGAATCACTTTTGGGCAATATTTCAAATGTGGACTGAGGCCCTGCAACTTGCCCACTCCAGAGCACAATTAAATGTGAATGAGGAACCACCAATGAGATGAAGCTAACCTCCTCCTATTATAGGCTACCCAGAGGGACCATAGTGAGACCAGCAAACCTGCAGAATGCAGTGTCTTGCTGGAAAAAGGAAACGCAGAATGATCATATCTCTGTAGGAAAAGAAAGACAATGTGTTGGCACAGGAAAGAGTATGTGAGCCATACTCACAGGGCCTGAGTCCACACCCCAGATGCGTCACCATGGATCAGGTAGCAAACTGTCCGAGCATCAGTTTCTCCATCTGTAAAATGAAGGTAGTCATAGCACTGCATCAGTTATGGAATGCACCTCACAGCAAATCCAGATAACAGAGGCTTAAACAAGAAGGGGGCTGTGCTCCTCTTTATTAAAAGAAGAACAGACGGGCAGTCCAGGGCTGACATGGCAGCTCGGCAACATCCTCGGGCCCCAGTTCCTTCACACACAGGGCCAGCTTCACCAGCATGTGACCCATGCAGTCACACAAGGCCCCATGCTTCCAAGGGCCCAGCACCAGAGGCGATGCTCTGTTGCTGGCATTTTCCTCTTGTGCTGCCCCTGCAAATTGCGTAGCTAGTCTCATTCACACTTTCTAGCTTTCTAGTCCACCATCCTTCCTGTGAGCATGATTCTCCTCCAGGCTTGCCCTCCAAATTCTAGGCAGGAATTTTCTAGCTCAATAATTTCCACCTACATTCATGTGGCCAGAATTTAGTCACACGCTGCTCTCACCTGGAGAGGAGTCTAGGAAATACAGTTTTTTGTAGGCACTTTTCCTCCTCCGATAAAATCTGTAAGAAAGAAGAGAACAGTGGACATTGAGTAGGAACTATTAGCCCTTGAACAAAAATCAAATAAAAGAGATTGTGGATCTGGTATAACACACACCAATTTACTAGTTTAGTTACTCGAATAATAGAAAGCAGGATAAAGTGCAGGTGATCTATTTAGTATAGAAAGACAACTGAAAATGTTGAATATGATTAGGGATAATATAAAGATAAGGTAGACAATTATCTTGGAGTATTTCAACTACTCATATGCACATTGTGAGAATTTTATAATTATACAAGAGTAGTTTTAAGCAAAATAATTTAATAACAAATATGAATTGACCTCCTACAATATAAAAGATACTGTACTTATATGAGAAATTTACAACCTACTAGAGAAATAAAACACCTCTGAAGGCAAAGGTCAGTTCCAAATGAGGGATAACATGAAGTGCTAGAGTAGAAGTGAATGATTGCTCCACAGTCCAATTAATTTTAAGATATGCTTCAAATTTAAAGGAGCTTTCTGTATGAAATTCTAAAGTCAGTAATGGAAGATTTCAGCCAGTGTACAACATTCAAAACAATCATGAGAAGTTCTAGGTAGGTATTCGTTTATGAGATTGGACCATATCATCTTTGAGAAGGAGATAGATAAGCCTTCTTTTTTCCATCTTTGCTGAAAAAGGCATTTCCTATCCAAAATTGCTTTGGAAAAGACAAAATACTAAATAAGGTAATGTTAATATGTGAGATGTTCATCATTTCAAAACAACATTTAGGGCTTCCCTGGTGGCGCAGTGGTTGAGAATCCGCCTGCTAATGCAGGAGACACGGGTTTGAGCCCTGGTCTGGGAAGATCCCACATGCCACGGAGCAACTAGGCCTGTGAGCCACAACTACTGAGCTTGCGCGCCTGGAGCCTGTGGTCTGCAACAAGAGAGGCCACGACAGTAAGAGGCCTGCGCATGGCGATGAAGAATGGACCCCGCTCTCCGCAACTGGAGAAAGCCCTCACACAGAAACGAAGACCCAACACAGCCAAAAATAAATAAATAAATAAATTTATAAAAAAACACCAACATTTATATCATGTTACTTTCCAAAGTTCCCCAGTGGCTTCTTAATACTATTTTTATCAAGTTAAAAATCTCTAACCAACACCTCCCACTCAAGGCCCACCTTAATCTACCCTATCCTAGAAAACCAAACTTATTTCTTTCCTTAACTCTCCAGTGGCTTTCCACATAAATAATAATAATAGCAGTAGCTAATATGAAATATATATGTGTAGACTACCTTTCAGAACCTGAGAGATAGCTAAAGTGGTGTTCAGATGAAAATTCTTGTCCTTATAAAATTATATTAATAAACAAAAATGAATGCCTTCAGCATACCATTCATGAAGTTAGAAAGGGAATAATAAAAATATAGTTGAAATTAATCATTTGGAAAACAGAAAAAGATTAGAACTGAAAAATAAAACCAAACTAGCTCTCTGAAAACAAACTTCTGCCTACCCTATGCAAGGAAAAGGGTGAAATCAAACCTACACAACATGAGAAATGATCGTGGGCAATCATAACAAAGCCTGGAAATTCAAAGAACCAAAGCCCTCCTTTGCTGGACTCTATGCAAATATGAATGAGATGATCAAGTTTCTAGGAAAACATAACTTACCAACCTAATTCCAGAAAAGAGAGGAAAGCTAAACAGATGTACTTCATATAAGAAACAGAGAAAATTACTGATCAATCTTATGAATATCGACGCAAAAATTCCAAATAAAATATTGGGTTGGACAAAAAGTGTCTTTGGTCTTTAAGTAAAAATGAAAGACACATTTTTCACTTTCACCAAGAACTTTACAGAACAACATATTCACCCTTTGTTCCAGTACCTTCTGCCATTTTTCAGGCATCTTCATAATTCCATCTTCCCAAAACTTTTTATCTTTTTGAGCAAAGAACTGTTCCAGGTGCCTTTTACAGTCTTCCAGGGAATTGAAATCTTTTCCATTAAGAGAATTTTGTAAAGACTGAAATAAATGGAAATCTGAAGGTGCAGTGTCTGGTGAATATGGTGGATGAATCAGAACTTCCCAGCCAAGCTGTAACAGTCTTTGCCTGGTCATCAAAGAAACACGCGGTCTTGCGTTATCCTGATGGAAGATTATGTGTTTTCTGCTGACTAATTCCGGACATTTTTCATCTATTGCTGCTTTTCAGTTGGTCTAATTGGGAGCAATACTTGCTGGAATCAGTCGTTTGGTTTTACGGAAGGAGCTCATAATAGAGGACTCCCTTCCAATCCCACCATGTACACAACATCATCTTCTTTGGATGAAGACCGGCCTTTGCTGCGGTTGGTGGTGGTTCATTTCGCTTGTTCCACAATCTCTTCCATTCCACATTATTGTACAGTATCCACTTTTCATCGCCTGTCACAACTGGTTTTAAAAATGGAATGTTTTCCTTACATTTAAGTAGAGAATCGGATGCAGAAATGCTGTCAAGAAGGTTTTTTTCTCTTAACTTTTGTGGAACCCAAACATCAAAGCGATGAACATAACCAAGCTGGTGCACATGATTTTCAATGCTTGATTTGGATATTTGGAGTATGTCGGCTATATCCCGCGTGGTATAATGTTGATTGTTCTCAATTAATGTCTCGATTTGATCGTGATCAACTTCAACTGGTCTACCCTACCATGGAGCATCGTCCGGCGAGAAATCTCCAGCACGAAACTTCGCAAACCACTTTTGACACGTTCGATCAGTCACAGCACCTTCTCCATGCACTGCACAAATCTTTTTTTTTGCGTTTCAGTTGTGCTTTCACCTTTCTTGAAATAATAAAGCACAATATGCTGAAAATGTTGCTTTTTTTCTTCCATCTTCAATATTAAAATAGCTACACAAAAATCCATCAGTTTTGATAAGTTTTTCTTTTAAATGCATGCTGATATGATAGCTCTCACGATACAATCTAACAAAATTGTTTCTAATGAAATTAAGGACAACTAAGCACTACTGGACCCATCTTACGAGAAAACCGAACGAACCTTTTGGCCAACCCAGTATTAGCAGATGGAATGTCTGAACCAAGTGGAGTTAGTACAGGAATGCAAGTGTAATTTCAGTGTAGGAAATTTACTGATGTAAGTCATCATTTTAGTAAGTTACAGGGAAAATATAACCCTGTAGATACCAAAAAGTCACCTTCAAAATTTAATCTCCATTACTAATTTTTTTTAAAATGCTTAATGAAATAGAAATCAGTGAATATGATTTTTTTTAAAGTTGTAAATCTCAGACCAAAAGTCTGAATGAGGAAACACTAGACTCTCCCACTGAAATTGGGAAAATGTCAGGTTGGTAATATTTCCATTTACCTAAAAGTGTTCTGGACGTACTCTCTGAAGCAACCAGACAAGAGAAAGAAGTCAGAGGAATAAATATTGTAAGGGAAGAGGTAAGGCTATCACTGTTCGCAGATTATATGATTAGATACTTGGAAAATTAAAGAGGATCAACTAAGAACAAAACCTACTAGAAATTATAAGAAAACAAGCTGAGCTAGAATGGTGCAAAATTAATACACAGAAATCAAAAGGCTCCACACATACTAACACGAGTCAGAACATACAGTGAAAGAAAACACTCCACGTACATTAGCCACAAACGGATAAAATATCTAGGAATAAACTTAACCAAACCAATTTGACACAAATTTTTAAATGTTCCTGCAGGACGACGAAGTAGAGTTGAATAAACACAGAAGAATTTACTATATTCTTAGTAAGATTCAAAGTCATAAAATATGTCAAGTTTTCCTATGTTAATTTATGAACTTAAGGTGATGGTAATAAAGGAACCAACAGAAGGTTTTTTAATTTTTTTGGGGGGGGTTGTTTTTGCTGCTTGCTGAAACCAAACGAACTGAATCTGAAAGTTATATTTCAAAAGCTGTAAAGAAATAGAAACGAGAACCACGGAAAAGGGAGCGGAGATGGAGAACGAGCCCCGCTGACTGTAAGCCATGCTCAGTCCAGGGACGGGTTGGTCCTGAAGCATGAATAGGCAGCAAACCAACAGAGCAGGACAGGGAGCCCAAGAACAGGGGCAAATGCACACAGGACTTCAGGGTATGAAGGTGGCATTTCACAGCAGTGGGGATTCTAAGGGCAATTCAGTAAATGGCAATGGTTATAAATGAGTGGCCATCTGGGGAGAAAAAGGTGGAACCATATCTCAAATATATGCCAGGATAAATTCTAGATGGATCAAAGATTTAAATGCGGGAAGTGAAAGAATCAAATTTCTAGGACAAATAAGGAAAAATTCATATACAATCTCAGAGTAGGAGAAGCCTTTATAACATGACTTAAAATCCAGAAGGCGGGGAGGGAGGTCTTCCCCGGTGGTGCAGTGGTTAAGAATCCGCCTGCCAGTGCAGGGAACACGGGTTCGAGCCCTGGTCCGGGAAGATCCCACATGCCGCGGAACAACTAGGCCTGTATGCCACAGCTGCTGAGCCTGCGCTCTGGAGCCCGTGAGCCACGACTGCTGAAGCCCGCGCACCTAGAGCCCGTGCTCTGCAGCAAGAGAGGTCAGCACAGCGAGAGGCCTGGGTGAAGAAATGAAGACCCAGTGCAGCCAGAAATAAATAAATAAATTTATAAAAACAAAAAAAATCCAAAAGGCGTAAAAGAGAACAAGTTAAAACCGTCAAAATCAAAAATGTCTCTATGAATAAAACACCATAAACAAAATCAAAGGACAAATGACAAACTTGGAAAAATATTTGCATCTTATGTAACAGAAAAAGGGCTAATTTCCATAATAAATACATTTCCTGTAAATCATTAAGGAAAAGAGCAAAATTCAATTTTTAAGTGTGCAAATGATATGATCATAGAAAAAGGATAACAAATGGCCTTTAAACTTTTGAAAACATGCTCAAACTCACTCATTTTTTAAAACTACACTAAGACACTATTTCTCCCATCAGGTGGGCAAAACTCTAAAAGTTTAATAACACAGCACGTTGGTAAGGCTGTTGGGAAACTAGCGATTCATTCATTTTTGTTGGAAGTGAAAACTGATATGACCCCTATGGAAGCCGGTTTGACAATAATTGTTAAAATTGCAAGTGCATAAGTCATTTTCCTAACCAGTTCTCCTTCTAGGAATGTACTCTGTAGATAAGTTCTCAGGCATGAAAAATTATATCTGGATGAGGATATTTTCTTTAGCATTATTTATAATAACATCAATGCGTTTGGTTAGAGAATAATTAAATTATGAAAAGTTAAATTACGGCATAGCCATACAGCTATGAAAATTTCTATGCAGCTGTAAAAAAGAAATGAGAAAGCTCTTCGGCTATTGATACAAAAAGATCTCCAAGATATATGGATTGGAAAAAAGCAACACGTAACAGGTCAATGTGTATAGTATGCTGTAATTTATCTTTAAAAAAAAGGAATTAATAATAGTAGTTTAACATGTTGGTGGTGGGGAATGGCCAAGAATAAGTAGAAGACATTTCAAGAATACATTTCTATATTTTTGGTGCTTGAATGGTGTATTACCTATTTAAATATTATATATAAAATAATAATAGCTAACGTTCAATGCTTTACTACGTGCCAAACACATTTAAATGACCTGAGAAATATCTGTCTGGGGTTGGTGCTTTAACATTTGGATACAGTTGGAAAAGTAGGTCAAGGACAGATTTTGGAGGGCCTTGAGTGTTCCCTAAACTAGGATTCAAAGTAAAATAGTGGGAAACTATTCATCAAGACTTCTGATGAAAGTGTATTTAAGGTGATTACCCGTCAGGATTACTAGGATGGCTTGGAGGAAGGGCAATTTGAGGCAGAACAGCTATTTTCTGAGGTTACTACCTAAACATTAGGAAGCAATTACACTTGGTCAACAGGAAATCAGGCAGAGAAGCAGCTGTGGGAATGGGGAGGGACAAAGTTTCCAGACAATTAAGGGTGGACAGTGAATGATCACTGGGGTGGGGGCGGGTGGGCACTGCAGGAGGACAGAACCGGATGAGTGAGGGTAGGAATAATCATGGTGTGGGCAAGAAACAGTGAAGACCCCAGTCCTGGGAGGATGGCCAGGGGTTAAATGGTGTAAGTCTGCACAGACGGCTGCCTGCGTTAAAATCTTGAATCTTGAATCTACCACCAAGCCATTCAACCTTGGACAAATTACTTAACCTCTGTGCCTGCATTTTCCCATCTGCAAAATGGAAATAACAATACCACCTAGTCCACAGGGTTGATAGAAGGACTTGATGAGATAATATCTATAAATTACTTTACAGTACCCAAAACACATCTGGTGCTCAATAAATGCTAGCTGTCTCTGTGAACATGAAATGTAGATTTTTTCCTCATAAACTCATTTGTTATATTATTTGTTTCCCATAAACTCAAGTAAAGAACCCTATATAATTTCAGATTCACAGGGAAAAATTTTAAACTTCTCAAACAATGTGATTGCTTTGCTATTTGGGCAACAAATGCTTTTCAGAAATGTAACCTATGCAGTTCAAGCCCTTTGTGTACACAGTTAAGTATCAGAAATCATGAAAGGCGATCATTTAACTTCCATCTCATTCTCTTTATCCTCTTCTTCTGGAACTTCAACTATGCATATGTTGGCCTTTCTGATGCTGTCCCACACATCCCTGAGGGCTCTGGAGGATTTTTTTTACTCTCTTCTCCTTCCCCTTGTCTTCTCTCTTGACAATAGGCCACATTTTCCTGGTTCTTCTTATCTTGAATAGTTTGGGATTATAACCTGGACATTGTGAATGTTATGTAGTCAAGACTGAATTCTGTTGTGTTCATCCCAAGACCGTTTATATTTCATCTTAACAGGCAAGTGACTTGGTTAGATTCAAACTGCAAGCTCTGTCTCACCTGTGGTGGGTGGCAATTCAGATCTCAGTTACGCTGTCCCTCAGGATCCTTGAGGGATTGGTTCCAGGATCCCCGCTCCCTACACCAAAACCCCTGGATGCTCATGGCCCTTAGTTGGCCCTCCTTTTCTCAGGGTATAACCCACAGATAACCAACTGTGCTCTAGACCTTAACTGCCAGCTGCCCTTAGTCTGCCTTGTGCAGAGTTAAAACACAGAATTTAGGTCACCTCTTTTCTGGGTGATCCCTCACTCTCTCATGGCCCTGACTGCCCCAGGCTCCACCTTGATTCCTCAGGCCAGAAATATGACAGATTTTCTATTGGAGTTTTAGCCACTCACATACCCTTTTTGACCATGTCCCATCCTCCGGTCAAAGCTGATACCAGGAAACACACACCCTCCTCCAACATTCAACTCCCCTCTGCCTGCTTTTGTTCACTCTCCAGATCCCTTCATTGATTTTTGGGGTTTGTCTGGAGTTTATAGTTGTAATTTGTGGGAGGTTTGGTCTATTAGGCGCCCACTCCACGGTACCGCTGGGCATACGTCTTCTCCACTGTGTATGCAATACCTAGTAAAGAGCTCTCAGCCTTGGGCTGGTATCCCTAACAACCCCCCACCCCAGTAGGCTTATTGAAAGGATAAGATGTGATCATATCTTGGAAAATTCTTTTGGTGTGTTAAGTGTAAAGTATAGGAGGCATTTAGACATATGTAAAAATTAACCAGTTTCCAAAACTGCAAATACAACCCAAACAAACATTAAGAAAAATATTTTAGAGAGGGCAGACAGCAGAAGCAAGAAGAACTACAATCCTGCAGCCTATGGAACAAAAACCACATTCACAGAAAGATAGACAAGATGAAAAGGCAGAGGGCTATGTACCAGATGAAGGAACAAGATAAAACCCCAGAAAAACAACTAAATGAAGTGGAGATAGGCAATCTTCCAGAAAAAGAATTCAGAATAATGATAGTGAAGATGATCCAGGACTTGGGAAAAAGAACAGAAGCAAAGATCGAGAAGATGCAAGAAATGTTTAACAAAGACCTGGAAGAAGAACGAAAGAACAAACAAACAGAGATGAACAATACAATAACTGAAATGAAAACTACACTAGAAGGAGTCAATAGCAGAATAACTGAGGCAGAAGAATGGATAAGTGACCTGGAAGACAGAATGGTGGAATTCACTGCTGCAGAACAGAATAAAGAAAAAAGAATGAAAAGAAATAAAGACAGCCTAAGAGACCTCTGGGACAACATTAAACACAACAACATTTGCATTATAGGGGTCCCAGAAGGAGAAGAGAGAGAAAAAGAACCTGAGAAAATATCTGAAGAGATTATAGACGAAACTTCCCTAACCTGGGAAAGGAAATAGCCACCCAAGTCCAGGAAGAGCAGCAAGTCCCATATAGGATAAACCCAAGGAGAAACACACCAATACACATAGTAATCAAATTGGCAAAAATTAAGACAAAGAAAAATTATTGAAAGCAGCAAGGGAAAAATGACAAATAACATACAAGGGAACTCCCATAAGGTTAACAGCTGATTTCTCAGCAGAAACTCTACAAGCCAGAAGGGAGTGGCATGATATACTTAAAGTGATGACAGGGAAGAACCTACAGTCAAGATTACCCTACCTGGCAAGGATCTCATTCAGATTCGATGGAGAAATCAAAAGCTTTACAGACAAGCAAAAGCTAAGAGAAGTCAGCACCACCAAACCAGCTCTGCAACAAATGCTAAAGAAACTTCTCTAAGTGGGAAACACAAGAGAAGAAAAGGACCTACAAAAACAAACCCAAAACAATTAAGAAAATGGTTATAGGAACATACATATCGATAATTACCTTAAAAGTGAATGGATTAAATGCTCCAACCAAAAGACACAGGCTTGCTGAATGGATACAAAAGCAAGACCCATATATATGCTGTCTACAAGACCCACTTCAGACCTAGGGACACATACAGACTGAAAGTGAGGGGATGGAAAAAGATATTCCATGCAAATAGAAATCAAAAGAAAGCTGGAGTAGCAATACTCATATCAGATAGAATAGACTTTAAAGAATGTTATAAGAGACACAAAAGGACACTACATAATGATCAAGGGATCAATCCAAGAAGAAGATATAACAATTTTAAATATATATGCACCCAACACTGGAGCACCTCAATACATAAGGCAACTGCTAACAGGTATAAAAGAGGAAATCGACAGTAACACAGTAATAGGGGGGCACTTTAACACCTCACTTACACCAATGGACAGATCATCCAAAATGAAAATAAATAAGGAAACAGAAGCTTTAAATGACACAATAGATCAGATAGATTTAATAGATATTTATAGGACATTCTATCCAAATACAGATTACACTTTCTTCTCAACTGTGCATGGAACATTCTCCAGGATAGATCGTATCTTGGGTCACAATTCAAGCCTCAGTAAATTTAAGAAAATTGAAATCATATCAAGCATCTTTTCTGACCACAACAACAAATGAATTACAGGGGAAAAAACGTAAAAAACACAAACACATGGAGGCTAAACAATACGTTACTAAATAACCAAGAGATCACTGAAGAAATCAAAGAGGAAATCAAAAAATACCTAGAGACAAGTGACAATGAAAACATGACAATCCAAAACCTATGGGATACAGGAAAAGCAGTTCTAAGAGGGAAGTTTATAGCTATACAAGCCTACCTCAAGAACAAGAAAAATCTCAAATAAATAAGCTAACCTTACACCTAAAGGAACTAGAGAAAGAAGAACAAACAAAACCCAAAGTTAGCAGAAGGAAAGAAATCATAAAGATCAGAGCAGAAATAAATGAAACAGAAACAAAGAAGACAATAGCAAAGATCAATAAAACTAAAAGTTGGTTCTTTGAGAAGATAAACAAAATTGATAAACCATTAGCCAGACTCATCAAGAAAAAGAGGGAGAGGACTCAAATCAATAAAATTAGAAATGAAAAAGAAGAAGTTACAACAGACACCGCAGAAATACAAAGCATCCTAAAACACTACTACAAGCAACTCTATGCCAATAAAATGGACAACCTGGAAGAAATGGACAAATTCTTAGAAAAGTATAACCTTCCAAGACTGAACCAGGAAGAAACAGAAAATATGAACAGACCAATCACAAGTAATGAAATTGAAACTGTGATTAAAAATCTTCCAACAGACAAAAGTCCAGGACCAGATGGCTTCACAGGTGAATTCTCTCAAACCTTTAGAGAAGAGCTAACACCCATCCTTCTCAAACTCTTCCAAAAAATTGCAGAAGAAGGAACACTCCCAAACTCATTCTATGAGGCCACCATCACCCTGATACCAAAACCAGACGAAGACACTACAAAAAAAGAAAATTACAGACCAATATCACTCATGAATATAGATGCAAAAATCCTCAACAAAATACTAGCAAACACAATCCAGCAACACATTAAAAGGATCATACACCATGATCAAGTGGGATTTATCCCAGGAATGCAAGGATTCTTCAATATATGCAAATCAATCAATGTGATACACCATATTAACAAATTGAAGAATAAAAACTATATGATCATCTCGATAGATGCAGAAAAGGCTTTTGACAAAATTCAACACCCATTTATGATAAAAACTCTCCAGAAAGTGGGCATAGAGGGAACCTACCTCAACATAATAAAGGCCATATACGACAAATCCACAGCAAACATCATTCTCAATGGTGAAAAACTGAAAGCATTTCCTCTAAGATCAGGAACAAGACAAGGATGTCCACTCTCACCACTATTATTCAACATAGTTTTGGAAGTTCTAGCCACAGCAATCAGAGAAGAAAGAGAAATAAAAGGAATACAAATTGGAAAAGAAGTAAAACTGTCACTCTTTGCCGATGACATGATACTATACAATAGAGAATCCTTAAGATGCCACCAGAAAACTACTAGAGCTAATCAATGAATTTGGTAAAGTAGCAGGATACAAAATTAGTGCACAGAAATCTCTTGCATTCCTATACATTAATGATGAAAAATCTGAAAGAGAAATTAAGGAAACACTCCCATTTACCATTGTAACAAAAAGAATAAAATACCTAGGAATAAACCTACCTAGGGAGACAAAAGACCTGTATGCAGAAAACTATAAGACACTGATGAAAGAAATTAAAGATGATATAAACAGATGGAGAGAGATACCATGTTCTTGGATTGGAAGAATCAATATTGTGAAAATGACTATACTACCCAAAGCAATCTACAGATTCAATGCAATCTCTATCAAATTACCAATGGCATTTTTTACAGAACTAGAACAAAAAAATCTTAAAATTTGTATGGAGACACAAAAGACCCCGAATAGCCAAAGCAGTCTTGAGGAAAAAAAACGGAGCTGGAGGAATCAGACTCCCTGACTTCAGACTACAAAACTACAGTAATCAAGACAATATGGTACTGGCACAAAAACAGAAACATAGATCAATGGAACAAGATACAAAGGTCAGGGGTAAACCCACGCACCTATGGTCAACTAATCTATGACAAAGGAGGCAAGGATATACAATGGAGAAAAGACAGTCTCTTCAATAAGTGGTGCCGGGAAAACTGGACAGCTACATGTAAAAGAATGAAATTAGAACACTCCCTAACACCATACACAAAAGTAAACTCAAAATGGATTAGAGACCTAAATGTAAGGCCAGACACTATAAAACTCTTAGAGGAAAACATAGGAAGAACACTCTTTGACATAAATCACAGCAAGATCTTTTTTGATCCACCTCCTAGGGAAATGGAAATAAAAACAGAAATAAACAAATGGGACCTAATGAAATGGAAAAGCTTTTGCACAGCAAAGGAAACCATAAACAAAACAAAAAGACAACCCTCAGAATGGGAGAAAATATTTGCAAATGAATCAACGGGCAAAGGATTAATCTCCAAAATATATAAACAGCTCATGCAGCTCGATATTAAAAAAACAAAGAACCCAATCCAAAAATGGGTAGAAGACCTAAACAGACATTTCTCCAAAGAAGACATACTGATGGCCAAGAAGCACATGAAAAGCTGCTCAACAACACTAATTATTAGAGAAATGCAAATCAAAACTACAATGAGGTATCACCACACAACAGTTAGAATGGGCATCATCAGAAAATCTACAAACAACAAATGCTGGAGAGGGTGTGGAGAAAAGGGAACCAACCCTCTTGCACTGCTGGTGGGAATGTAAACTGATACAGCCACTGTGGAGAACAGTATGGAGGTTCCTTAAAAAACTAAAAATAAAATTACCATATGACCCAGTAATCACACTACTGGGCATATACCCAGAGAAAACCATAATTCAAAAAGACACATGTACACCTATGTTCATTGCAGCACCATGTACAATAGCCAGGTCATGGAAGCAACTTAAATGCCCATCGACAGATGAATGGATAAAGAAGATGTGGTACATATATACAATGGAATATTACTCAGCCATTAAAAAAGAACAAAATTGGGTCATTTGTAGAGACGTGAATGGATCTAGAGACTGTCATACAGGGTGAAGTAAGTCAGAAAGAGAAAAACAAATATTGTATATTAATGCACATATGTGGAACCTAGAAAAATGGTACAGATGATCCAGTTTGCAGGGTAGAAGTTGAGACACAGATGTAGAGAACAAACGTATGGACACCAAGGGGGGAAAGTGGGGGGTGGGGGGGTGGGGGGGTGTGATGAATTGGGAGATTGGGATTGACATGTGTACACTGATGTATATAAAATGGATGACTAATAAGAACCTGCTGTATAAAAAAAAAGTGATCAAATGTATTCTATTGGAAAGAAGCAAAAATAGACCATGTTTACTGTCTAAATTATATAATAATTTAATGATATTTAGCATCTATTGCAGATGTATTTATTATTGCAGATTGTATTTGCTTTATAAGTGTCTTTGCTTTGGTAATCAAAAAAATTTTTTTAAATAAAAAAAAGAATACAAGTTCAGAATTGTTATAACTTCTTGATGAATTGAATCTTTAATCATTTTATAATGTCCTTAATGCTGCTTTTTCTTGATGTTATTTTGTATAATATTAACAGTGTCAATATCAGCTTTATTTTGGTTAATATTTTCTTGGTATATATCTTCTATTTTTTTCTTTCCATGTTTTCTTTTTTTAGTTTTAGGAAAGTATGAAAAAAAAGAAAAAAGAAAGAAAAATATTTTAAAGTCTTAAGGAACCAGAAACATGTCAAGTGGGGGCTCTCTCTGTAGAGTGACAGGGAAGTCACCTGGGCATTTCATTCGTGAGCCCAATTATTTTTATCTGTGAATCTGCAGCAAAAAGTGATGGGGTTTTCATTGTATTGGAAATAAGAAAAAGTGTAGCTTCGTTTCTGGCAGACTTGTAGGTAACATGACACTTGAATTGCATGCACTTAGTTGCTAAGAAAAATTTTATACAGCGAGGTTTATATGTCTAAATCCTGAAAGGTACAGCAGACATCTGCAGGCCTCAGAACACAATGAGATGCACATGATCTAAATGTATTCCTTCCAGGATTATTAATTATAAAATTCAATAACTCCTTTAAAGACAGGAATTGTGTGTTCAACAAACATTCCAGCAGAGCCAAGAAGCAAAGCAATCTGTAAAACTGGGCATTTGGCCCCAAAAGAGATTCCTTCTCTCAAATTGCTAAACTGATGTTGCTAAACTTAGCAGCTCTTGCCTAAGAATTTTCACAGGTGTTCATTTGCATGTGTGCAGTTCCTCTTGTTACATCATTTTTTAAACAAATTGTTTGAGTCATGTTTCAGATCTAATTTGTGAACATTGGTATCTGACTATGCAACCCCATAGCAGAGATAGTCATTTTTCAAATTTTCCGGCCATTCTTAGAGATCAAAGAGTTAGAAATTAGGCAAAATTTAAACTACAGTCTACTGTAGTCTATAGTAGACTGTATCATCAAATGCCCAGGCTTTAAACATGTCATCTTATTTAATATCCTTGCCTCTGTTGATGAAAAAATTTTGCCTGACGTATCATTATACAAAGGATGTTGTGGCCATCAAGCCAGTAGCCACTGCAGCTGCCCCCAGCTGTGCACCCTGAAGGGATTCAGGCTGGAGAAAAGCAGGATACTGGTCCTAAGGTACCTATCAAAGGAAGGATTTCAATAAGCCCAGACTCCTGCATCTTCCCATATATAGAAAAGCACGTTTTCTTTAATTAACAGTAATCTTTTGATGTTCTGAATACCTGGTCTTTCTTGCAAAACTCCTCTATATCCTGGCTCCTCCCTTACCTCTTGGGAGCCATCCCTTAGAGTGATCTGAGAGGCTGTCTTCCGGGCCGAAATGCTCAGTTTTGTGCTTAATTTTGTGCTGTTTTTTGCTCGACGCCTCAGGTGTGCTCCCCCTGCAACTGATACAGCGAGCAGTGATGGGAAGCCTCACCTTCCAAACCTCACTTCATCGTGTTTATCAAAACCTTCACATTCCTCTCTCCTGCCAGGCCCACTAGAGGTGGTCTCTTTGTTCTTAGAGTCCCCTCCATCGCCACTGTCGTTACCCGCTCATGGGGCCCCTCATGGCCCTGCCACAAAGCGTAGCAGGTGAGGTTCTCCACCATCTGACCCTGCCCCTTTCTCCAGCCCACGGCTCCAGGCGCCCCTGCACCGCTTGCCGTCACCCCACCTACCCCTCCCACACGCGTGCAAAGCTGATTCATGCCTGTGCCTTCGTTCACTCCGGCTCCTCTGCCTGCGCTCTACACCGTCCACCCTCCTCACCTTCTAAGCTGTGCAGACACTTTCTCGTCTCAAGAATCACCTCTGCCATGAAGCCCTCGCTGAGCCCGCCTCCTTTCTGATGTAAAACTGATCCTTCCTCTTCTGTACCCCACATTTTAAAGTCCTTATTGTTGTCACGTTACTCTCCCGCATGTAGACTGTAACTTCTCTGAGGACAAAAACGGGTTGCGTTTCTCTTTGTATTCCCCGTCCTAAAACCTTCCTGGCATATGTTGTAATGTTCGTTCCATGTTTGTTGAGTTAATGAAAGAACAAACAAACAAATGAATGTGAAAACTTTAATTCAACCAGGAAAATCTAACAGTGGTTCCTTACACATAATTTATCTGCTTACATCTTAGTAGAATTTCTCCAAACCATAATCACTCATCTTTCTACAACTTCCTTCAACATTCATCAACTTCAAGGGCTCCATGATTTAATCCTCTTCCTTTGATCCTTCTTTTCTGCTATATTCTAGATCCCAAACTCTTTGGAAGGAGATTTAAGACATTATCTTTCTTTTCCTTTAAGCATTTACTTAGCTCCTTCTTGGTGCCAGGGGACTAGATGGGAAAGGTTTTTTAAAAATTTTTACCTCTGTCTCATTTAATTCTCACAACTTTGTGGGTGAATATTAATATCTACGCTTTATAGATGAGAAAATTTAGTAACTTGCCCCATAATGAAGTCGGCATTTGAACATGGATACTCTGAAGACGCGCTCTTTTTCTCCATACCAGCATAGGGGTTGAGGACCATACTCGAGGCTGGATACTGGTTTTATGTTCTTTCTGTAATAAATCCATAATAGAGTTTCAGACCTGAAATATTTTTAAAACAACAGAGTAGTTCCTGGCTTTAAATTAAAATCATATATGTGCAAAAGTAATTTTATTATGCAAGTCCATTTTTCCTGTGTTTTGAAACAGCAAGACACCGTGGCACAGTGGGTGCAAAAGGGGGGTACTGGAGGGGCTGCCCCAAGGAAAGATGTACAGACTCATGGGCCTTATCACAATCTGCCAAATTCATTTCCAAAAATGTATTCAGGTCTCAGCTCCCGTGACAAAAATAACTCTTAATTTTAAGAATAGGAAGAGTGAGGGGGTTTTCATATCTTCTTACAAGAAATTTCCATCCACTGGCTTTAAATTGTACTTTTTATTCAAAAGCACAACATGTTTTTATATTTAAAGCTTCCTGGGAAGATGAGAGCCATTTTCTCACACTCTGAGTCATGGTTTTACTCTGACTAGGTGAACAGAATCCTCAAACTCTTACTAGACAGAGCCACTGAAACCTTTTAGATCAAAAGGAAATGATCGGTAAATAGCTCCTCCAATTTTCAGTTCTGCTGTAGGAAATGGAAAAGCAGAAGCTACAATGCTAAATATTAGCATCAGATTCAAGTAACAACTTTGCAGAAGAACAAGGATTAATCCGAAACTTGGGCTCTTTTAAGCCAGACCCAGGTAGTGAGGGGCCTTCTGTCATTCTGGAGAAAAAGGATGCAAACTTATACAAATTTTAAAATGAATACAAATATTTATATAGAGAAACAAAGCACAAATTATAAATTTAATGTTCATATTAGATAAGATAAATTTAATGAAGCAGTGGTTTGACAATAAAATCCCCCCTCAAATATTAGTATTTTGATTAACAACCTCTAGACACATTTCATTAATGCTCCTTTTTCTGCATACACTTTTTAATCACTTTTTTAAACATCTTTATTGAAGTATAATTGCTTTATAAGAAGGTGAATCAGCTATACATATACTTATATCCCCATATCTCCTCCCTCTTGTGTCTCCCTCCCGCCCTCCCTATCTCACCCCTCTAGGTGGTCACAAAGCACCGAGATGATCTCTCTGTGTTATGTGGCTGCTTCCCACTAGCTATCTATTTTACATTTGGTAGTGTATATATGTCCATGCCACTCTCTCAGCTCGTCCCAGCTTACCCTTCCCCCTCCCCATGTCAAGTTCATTCTCTATGTCTGCAGTCTTTATTCCTGTCCTGCCCCTAGGTTCTTCAGAATATTTTTTTTTTAAGATTCCACATATATGTGTTAGCATATGGTATTTGTTTTTCTCTTTCTGACTTACTTCACTCTGTATGAGAGACTCTCAGTCTATCCACCTCACTACAAATAACTCAATTTCGTTTCTTTTTATGGCTGAGTAATATTCCATTGTATATATGTGCCACATCTTCTTTATCCATTCATCTGTTGATGGACACTTAGGTTGCTTCCATGTCCTGGCTATTGTAAATAGAGCTGCAATGAACACTGTGGTACATGACTCTTTTTGAATTATGGTTTTCTCAGGGTATATGTCCAGTAGTGGGATTGCCAGGTCATATGGTAATTCTATCTTTAGTTTTTGAAGGAACCTCCATACTGTTCTCCACAGTGGCTGTATCAATTTACATTCCCACCAACAGTGCAGGAGGGTTCCCTTTTTTCCACACCCTCTCCAGCATTTATTGTCTGTAGATTTTTTGATGATGGCCATTCTGACTGGTGTGAGGTGATACCTCATTGTAGTTTTTTAATCACTTTTTAATAAGATTTTTTCCGCATACCCTTTTAAATCACTTCTTCCTATGAAGATTTTGTAACATTTTGTGTAGAAAGAATAAAACTTATATCTGACTTTTTTTAGCTTACTTGATTAAAATGGTGTTCTCGTCAACATTAATAGTTTAGAATAATTTTTTCAGCTTCTCAACTCATTATTGGTGATGTCATTTAAATTTTTAAGACTGTTGTGAAACTTGGAGAAATTTCTATCAAGTTTCTTTCATATAGAAGCTGTAAAATCTGGAAATTTTTTCCACAGGCAACTTTCTGGCTCCATGTATCTCAAACCTTTTTTCTCCTCCAGTACCCACATACTGCATCAGTGCTAGGCTCTGTAAAAAGTGTTCCTACATGTGTTTTTTTTAACATATTAAATCTATATTTTAAAATTTGTCTATTTTTGGCTGCACTGGGTCTCCGTTGCAGTGTGCGGACTTCTCATTGAAGTGGCGCGAGTGCTTAGTCGCTCTGCGGCGTGTGGCATCTTCCTGAATCGGGGCTTGAACCCGTGTCCCCTGCATTGGCAGGCGTATTCTTAGCCACTGCGCCACCAGGAAAGCCCCTTATATGTGTTCTTATTCGTCTCAAAAGCTGGGTGAGTAGGCACAGTGGCCAGTGGGAATACCTCTGCAAGGCCCTTGTACCCCAGATTAGCTATTAACAGCTTACATATTCAAGGAGGTGGCTGCAAACCACATAAATACATCTCACTGAACCCAAATTAAATGTATCCATAAGTCAACTTTCCCTTAGCCCAGGCCCCACATCCCCATGGCCACTCCAGGGCCATCCAAGTGGCTGGGGGTCAGGGCAGAGGGGCAGAGCGGAAGGAGGCCGCAGTCCTAACTGACTGCAGTTAAGATACCTTTTGCAGGTTTTTTCAAAGCCACATGACCATTTGATCCATTTTTGACCTTGACCGTTCCCAAAGCCTTAGGAGGGAGCTGGGTAAGTACAGACTATTAGCTCAAGCGGACTCTGCTTCACAGTAAAAGCCACCTCTAGGCTCCCTAGCTTTTCACGCCCTCAGTCTCCCACTAACCATTGGGGAAAATCATGCATGAGCTCTTAAATTACTTCAGTTTTCCACCCACCCCCATAATCACAGTCATGGAGGTTGTCAGTTAAACTGTAGAGAGTGAAGGCGAAGCTTATGAGGCATCAGGTTAGGTGATTTCAGATGTGTTCGTTCATTGACCTCTCACAGCAACACTGAGAAATAGTCCTCCCATGTTCAGATTAGGAAACAGGCTCAGAATTACTAAGTAGCAGAGCAGGACCCAGGGTCATCTCCCTGAAGTCCTTACTCTTTCTACTTTCAATGGCTGCTTCCTGCGGTCTCTTTTCCCTCCCATAATAAAATGACACACACTTATGATAGAAAACACTTTCAGTATAGAGAAGTAGAAGGAATTTTAAAAAAAGTTACCTATAGTTGCATTACCCAGATACAACCAAAGTATATTTCCATGTTTTATGGAATCTAGAAATTGAAATTATTATATTAAATAAATCTATTTCCCTCACTTTTAAAGAAACATATGTTCCTTGTCAAAAATATGAAAAATATTGAAAAATATAAAGAAACTAAAAACCATCTGTGTTAGTTTTCTAGGGCTGCTGTAACAAATCGATTGGCTTAAATACCAGGAGTTTATTGTCTCATAGTTGCGGAGGCTAGAAGTCCAAGATCACGGTGTTCATGGTGTTACTCAGGTTGGCTCCTTCTGGGGGCTGTGAAGGAGTCTATTCCAGTCCTCTCCCCGAGCTTCCGGTAGCTCCCTGGAAGTCTCTGGCATCCCCTGGCTTGTAGCAGCACCATACCAATCTCTGTCTTTAGCTTCACAGGGTTTCTCCCGGTGTGTGTATGGGGGGGGGGGGTTGTGTTCAAACTCCCCTTCTTAAAAGGACCCCAATCATGTTGGACTAGGAGCCCACCCCACTCCAGTATGACATCATTCTAAATAAACTAATTGTATCTGCAAAGACCCTATTTCCAAAGTACTGAAGGTTAGGACTTTAACAGATGAATTTGTGGGGAGACACAATTCAACCCATAGCAACATTCCAAAACCTGTGAGCCAAAGAAAACCAATGTTAGCAATTTATTATCAGGTAGTTTCTAAAATAGAGCCACAAATTTTTTGACACTCCTCCCACTGAAAGTGGGATCTACGTCCCCTTTCCTTGAGTCTCGCCAAGTTAGCAACTGTTTTGCTCAGTGGTCCTAGTATTCAAGTCATCACAACCCAGGCACCAGACAGGAGAGTGGAAGAGCTTCCAGATGTTTCCAGCCCCTAGCTGTCAAATCATCTCCAGTTTGAGTCTTACTAGCTGAGGTCCCAGGCCTCACGGAGTAAAGACAAACCATCCCCACTGCAGCCTGTTCCAATTTCTGACCCACAAAATCTGGGAGCATGAGACAATGGTTATTACTGAAGCCACTCATTTCTGGGGGAACTAGCTACACAGCAATAGTAACTAGAAATGTTATGATTTTCAGGTTTTTTTCTGTGCCTTTAAGAATATCTGTCTTACTGAAATGAGTCACTAACTTCCTTGATCAAAAGGAAATGATAAATTGTATATCTGCTTCTGAGATTTTCTATAAGAAACAGAAAAAGAAATAAGCTACATTTCTAAACGTCAGCATCATATGTATATAATGAACATGCTGGTTCCAACCATAGGTAACACAGGGACATTCACAAGTCCCAGATGAGATAAGGCGAAGATTCAGGACTCAACGGCTGCTAATACACAGTTTACTAGTCTTGCCCAATTAAAAGAACCGCAAGCTCTTGGACATGAAAATGATCAATAAGCTACACGACTGTGTTCTGAGAAAAGGGTAGTGTTTAGTTCTTCTCGACATTGTATCTCAACCAGGTAAGTAGCTAAGGCAATATTAGCAGACGTTGGAAACGAAATCAGTTTTAAGCGGTCATCAAACATGACATTTCTTCTGAAACAAGGGGTAAAGCATGTGAGGCAAGAAATACGTTTTCTGGGGCTTCCCTGGTGGCGCAGTGGTTGAGAGTCCGCCTGCCGATGCAGGGGACGCGGGTTCGTGCCCCGGTCCGGGAAGATCCCACATGCCGCGGAGCAGCTGGGCCCATGAGCCATGGCCGCTGAGCCTGCGTGTCTGGAGGCTGTGCTCCGCAACGGGAGAGGCCACAACAGTGAGAGGCCCGCGTACCGCAAAAAAAAAAAAATTTTCTGGAACATGAGAGTTGCCTCAGGAGGAATAGCTCAGGGAAGTTCTGCAGGCCAAGCTTCACCCTCAGTCCCCAGAACTGACCAGACCACATGGAGGTCAACCAAGTAGCTGTATTTTGGTCCAAAATGAGTAAGGTTGGTCTCATAAGTCCTTGTGAATCATAATTTCCTCATTACTGAGTTCTTCATTTTGACTGCTCTTTTGTGAGTATTTTTTAATGAGGGTCAGGAATGGTCTATGGTGCAAGGCTTTGCAAGTCTGAAAGTAAATGCTATTGCCTTGAAAAATAATGGAATTTTTGAGGGTGAGGTTGTTCCCAACATTTTCCCTGAAAACTCTATTAGATGTTGTTAAATTGTCTTCTGATCTTGTTGCAGAAAAGCCTAAGGTCAGTGGGATTTTCATTCTTGCAAGGTAATTTGCTTCTTTTTGCCTGGATGCTCGTAAGATCTGTTTTCTATATCCCTGTAGTATAAAAATGTTGCCATTAGTTTTTCTTGGATTGTGGAGAGCCATCTTGATCTGTGTATTCAAGTACTTTTTCAACTCAGGGAACACTTGTTAAATTACATGTTTCATTGTTACTTCTATGGTCCCATAGGAATATGAGTTTTAGGTTGAATTGTTATCTGCTCTCCTATATATCAATACCTATCATCTCCCATGCTGGGTCAATATTTTAATCCTTTCCTCTAGTTCTGAGAACATTTCTCAGGATGGTTCTTTAAATCACTCATTTGACGTTCAACAACATTCTCCATAATGTGGATTTGAATTCTGTAACTGCAGGTTTAATCTCCTTTTAATCACATATTTTTAATACCCCCTGCCTCATATTCTGATTCAGACACGTTGAGCTCTCAGATCCTCAAGATTCTAGGCATTCTCTCACCTCTTGGGCTTCACACCTGGTATTCTTTCCCCCTCATTTCATCTGGCAAACTCCTACAATTTCATTCGGCCTGATCTCCAGCATCATGTCACACAGGAAGCCTGCCACGACCCCCAGCATGGGTTAGGGGTCCTCGTGCTTCTATTGCACCCTGTCCCACCCTGTTATCACTCATATCACACAGGATTGGAAGTTTCTGTTCCCCTGGTTACCCCACTAGAGTCGTGAGGGCAAGAACCATGGCAATTTTATTCATCATCCTAATCTCAGCCCCCAGCACAATCCCTGGCATTCAGAAAGTATTTCTGCGTATAATATCACTCCCTTTCAATCGCATCTAATTGTCATTCAAGCATTCTTTTTCTTGTGGCTTCCTGCTTTTATTCATGGGTGGTGCCAATGTCTTTAGGGATGCCAAACTGTCTCACTTCTAGAGATGCGTCTTCCTCTGACTGTCCAAATACATACTTCCTTTCCCCTGTCTGACAGCACTTTTTCCAGAAGCTCCATGTTTCTCCTCTTCCTCCTCTTACCTTCCAGCAAGGGAATAAATCCAGACTTGGTGCTTTGCCAACAAACAGCATCATAACTGCCCCCCGGCCTCACTCGTTGTCTACCTGGGTGCCTTTTAAATCTCCTTCTCAAGCTGAAACAGACTGCTATGCACAACTTCTACCCCCTGCCCCTTGCTTACATCTACTGCGCTCTTCTAAACAGAAATGGACAAACCCTATCACTGCTGCCACAGATATGTAGCTAGTACTTGGAAGAAATTCCCACTTCATTCAATGCCATTTTAAACCAAGAGTCCCCAACCCTGTCCTTTTAAAACAAATCTCAGGGACAAGGATGTTATAATTTTGGGAAATATCCTTGAACACAGTTTAGAAGACCTAGTTATGCTCTATGTTGTATCAGAGTTTCTTATAGAGATCTAAATATTTAACAATATTCATAAACAGCTGGGGCATATATACAATAAAGCACAATTCTACCAATGTTGTCAATGTTTGGGTGAGCTGTACGGAGAGCAGGGAGACACCAGTCTCCCAGGAAAGGGAATGGTCTTTGCTTTTGAGATGTTTCCCTCAAAACAGGGGACTTAAGTGCTAGTGTCTGCATTTCCTGGATTTCAGTATAATCTCAGGGCTGGGAAGAGAGATTCCATCCATTCAATATAAGAAAGTTTATAAAACTTGCTTCTGCTTCTGCCAAGGGAATTCAGCTCAGAATTTATTTTCAGATAAAATCTCATGGATAACTAAAGTGACTTTTGATTAATTAATGCATATGCAGGGAAAAAATTCAGTAATAGTTCTTAAGATTTTTTGGTTAAAAGGAATTGGCATACTTGGGGGGGTTTAAAAGAAATTAAATACATTATACATGACTAGCAAACACACCCATAAAATTGTGATACATATGTTCCTGAAGAGTTATGTAAAAATAGGTTTTAATTAACATATATTCCAGATCAGAATGCCTTTTAAAAGAATACCATTCTGAAATGTTTAAAATGAAGATTTCTTTTTAAAAAATTATACCTCTTTTTTTGGTAATTTTAAAAAAAATTTTGCTTTCTTTAAATTAGGTACATTGATCCCATTATCTTAACTCTTTATAATATGAACTTATTGAAGATAATAAAGACTGTCTAACTTTTTAAAATAAAGACATGCAGACCCAAAGATACTAGACTGTTTCAGAACATTTGGTTTTTATTTTTTTTAATTTGAAAGTCAGTATTGACACTAATATAACTGCCTAACGTTATACCTACATTGCTATAAAGTTGGGCATAAATGATTTTTATAAAAATTGTTTTAAATCTTGTATTTACATTGCACTTCACCATTTTCTAAGCATCTCTGTTATACACATCTCTTTTGACGTGTAAAAATAATTGGGCGAGATGGGTAAAGGAGCCTCTACTGTTATTTTAAAATAATAATGAAAGATTAAAAAAACAATAAGACAAAGAATCATAAATTTTGCCTGAGGTCACACGGCTAGTGAGCGCAAAACTGGAGTTGCACCCCAGTCTTCTCTCAATCCAGTGCTCTAAGTCCAGAATCCTGGCCCTCTGATACCCAGCCTCATGTTCAATGTGTCCCTTTAGGCCTGGGCACAGATGTTGAATATTCTAGAGAGACTGGCTCTTGAAAGGAAACCTTTCCCCAGTGTAAACAACTGCCTTCTAATTGGCCTATTTTGTAAATGTGATTTAAAAAAAAAAAAAAACAGTATTTCCTTAATACCAGGTATGCTTGTGCTGCAATAATTTTACTTACCAGAAGATAATAAAGAATTAGTGACACCTTGTGGCAAAAACACATTAATTTGTGAGCTACTACCATCCATTTTCAGTTGAGAGACTTGTCCAAAGGCCTTATGCCCTTCACTAAGTAGTTAAGACAATAGCAAAACTTCTGGAAAGAGTAATCTATGGTTGTAGACTCTGCTTCCCACAACTAAAACTGTCCTCCCTTTGTTCCACTTGGGCTCAGTTCCCACCACTTCACGGAAACTGCTATTTTTGTCAAGTTCACAGACAACTTCCATGTTGGCAAACCCAATGGTTACTTCTCAGTTCTCATCTTACTTAACTTCTCATATTTGACCAGGCTGACCCCAGCGGTCCTGAAACTTCTGGTTTCAGCGAGACCACACTGTTTCTTTTTAACTTCTAAAGTCTCCAAAGCCTCTAAATGTTCTTGAGTACCAAATTCTTATCTCTAGCCCCAACCTTTCCACCAGACTCCAGGCTCACATCTCTAGCCTACTCCCGTGATACATCCGTTTGATGCCCAAAGCATTTCAGAATGAACAATGCCCAAAACAGAACTCCTGATTTCCTACTCCTTCCACCCAGTCGGCTGCGTCTCTGTAAATGCCATGATTATCACGTCGTTTTGCTCAAGCCAAAAACTTAGCAGTCACCCTTTGCTCCTTTATTCCTCCCCTCCATCTAATCCATCAGTAAATTACCTAAATTCATTCTCCAAAGTATCCCAAATGCACCCCTTCTCTCCACCTTCCCTGCCATCACCCTGACTCAAGCCACACCCTCTCTCTAACCTGCAACGCCTTCCTGACTCATTTCGTACCCTTACCTCTTACAATCCTTTCTTCACAGAGCGATGGGTGACCTTTGTACCCGCTAACTCAGATCGGGTCATCCCCCCACCTTAAAACCTTTGAACAGCTCCCCATAATCCAAAGTCCTCCCCCATCCTACAAGGCCCTAACGGGCTTTGACTCCTCACTACCTCTAAAAACTCACTGCCAAGCTCTCCTCCGCCTTCAGGACGGAACCGTGCACCAGCTCCTCCCCTCTGCCTGTGCTGCTGTCCCCCAAACTCCATGTGGTTGCTTCCTTCTTATGTCATACGGGTCTCAAGGTAAGTATTACCTCCTCAGGCCTTGTCTTAGAGCTAATCTAAAGCAGCTGCTCAGGCACTCCTTACATAACACCCTGCTTTGTTTCCATCGCAGCTTTTATCATTCCCCCCAAATTTTCTTCTTTCTTTCTTTTTTGGTTTACTTGCCTGTTATCTGCCTCGACCTATCCCTAGCACCCACTAAAGTGCCTGGTACAAGGAAGTTGCTTGATGTGTCTTGAATAATGAACTGTCATAAGTTCTCTCTTGCATTCTCTTACCTATGCTCAGAAAATTTCAGAAACCACAGCCATTCACTCATTTTTTAAAAACTCTAAAAGGATAAGATGCTTCCTTTTCTTTTCCTTGGAAAAACTATACAACTGTGCTATTCATTCATTCATTCACACATTCACTCAACAAACTATTATAGACAAACATTACAAACACAAATAGGATACAATCCCTACCCTCAAGGAATTCATGGCCTAGTTGTGGAGGCAAACATGTCAACACATCATTATGAATATCACTTGATAAGTAAAAGATAGAAATTGCTTGAGGACTATGGGGAGTCTAACAATATTTGAGACTGGAAAAACAGGCAGTAACCAGACAGTGAAGGCTCAGCATGTTTAAGGAGTTTGAACTCATAGGGCAAAGTGGTGACAGAAATATTTGAGGAGGGAACTAGCACGGTCAGAGTTGCACTTCAGATAGACCATTCTCTGATTGCACAGAAGATACAACTTAGGCTGTATGGGTCTCGTCAAAGGCTGGTAAGAATAGTAAGAATGCAAAGAAGAGGACTCAGAATCAAGAAGCATTTAGGAGGTAAAATGGGCACGGCTTGGTGATTATTTGGGAGATACATATATATATATATATATATATATATATATATATGAGAGAGAGAGAGATACACAGCAAAAGAGGTGGAGGGATGGGAAGAGAACAACCACCGTAAGCTGATATGTTAGTGCACAGGTTCTAGAGTCAGACAGATAAGGGTTTAAATCTTGGTTCGGTCACTTACTTGCTGTATGACATTAACATCCTTAAGCTTCAATTTCCTTGTAAGTTAAATAGAAACAATATGACAACTAACCTCAAAGGGTCATTGTATGAAATCACGTATGCAAAGTGCTTAGCATAGCGCCTGCTATATCAGAAACCTCCATGAATTGTTAAGGGGTTTTAAAATTACAGATCCTCCTCGACTTACAATGGGGTTATGTCTCAAGAAACCCATCGTAAGTTGAAAATATCATAAGTCGAAAATGCATAACCTAACAAACATCACAGCTTATCCTAGCCTACCTTAAACGTGCTCAGAACATTTACATTAGCCTACGGTTGGGCAAAACCATCTAACACAAAGCCTATTTTACAATAAAGTATTGAAAACTTCATGTAATTTGTGGAACACCTTACTGGAAGTAAAAAACAGAATGGCTGTAACTGTATCAGTTGTTGACTCTCCTATCATGCCTCACGGGGAGCTGTGGGTCACTGTCTCTGCCCAGCATCATGAGAGAGGATGGTCCCACATACTGCTAGCCTGGGAAGAGATCTAAATTCAAAGTAAGGTTTCTACTGGATGCTATTGCTTTCACAACATTGTAAAGCCAAAAAATCATAAGTCGAACCACTGTCATTGGGGACCATCTGTATTACCAATCTACCTGAATCTGTGATCATATACCTACTTTTTCTCCAATGCTATGGATGAACTGTCCATGCTTCTAGACAAGGCCAATCCCTCTACTTGTGGGTAAGAGCCCATCCCTTCTTGCCTACATCCTTACATCCATTCCCTCTCTCTCCTACATCATCCATTCTGCCCTCTCTACTGAATCACTCCTTTAAATAAACACATATACAGTTAATTCTCCCATTAAAAAATAAAAAACCTTCTCTTGACCCAATTTCCTTTTAGCTACCACCTTAGTTCCTTCTTTTCCTTTGTGGCAAACCTCCTTGAGTCACAAATTTCTCTCCTCCCATTCTCTTCTGAATCCATTATAACTGACCTTTCTTCTCCATAACTCTACTGAAGGTGTGCTTTCCCAGATCACCTCTATGTTGCTAGATCCAATGTTCACAACTTGCTTAACTTCTGAATAGGATCAGACATCGCTGACTACTCCCTTCTCCTTGAAACACTTTCATCACTCGACTCCCAGGTGACCAAACTGTCTGCAATTTCCTCCATCTCTCTGATCACCTTTTTCAGTCTCCTTTGCTTATTCCTTAACTTTCCAACCTCTAAATATGCTCAAGGCTCATCTCTCTATACTCCCTTGATAATCTCATCAAGCCTCATGGCTTTAAATGCCACCTATATGCTATTGAGTCAAAAATCCACATCTCTACTCTGGACCAATCCCCTGAAACCCTAGACTCCCATATCCAACTCCTACTCAACATCTCTACATTCAGATGACTAACACGTCTCTCAAGCTTAATGTGCCCAAAACTGAGCTTCCAATGCTGCCCCCGCAATCTGCTCCTTCCCAGTGTTCCCTGTATCAGTAAACGGAAACTTCATTCTTGGCATAACTTCTAGCTATGACTTAGTAGCTTGAATCAAACCAACACTTCTATAGGAATTAGGAATATCTGTTGCTGAAAAGAAAAATAAAACCAAAGGATAAGAGTAAAACAAAAACCAAGAAAAGCTGAAAAAACAAAACAAAACAAAAACCACAGGCGATTTGAAGGCACTGGAGAGCAACCAAGCCAGTGCGGACATACGGGATTGGGATCCCAGGGAGAAGAAAAATACATAGTGATAGAGAACTTCTCCATTGCTTTTTCTCCTGGCGCATTTACTGAGTTTCTGAGCACAGCACTTAGTGCAAGCAGAAAGCAGTGACCCAGAAGTGTCAGGAGTCTTTCAGATCTGGGAAGATAAAAGCTAGAGTTGAGAACTTTAGACAGGTCTTGAAGGGACAAGACCCCAGAGATAGGGGGACCACAGAGAAGTAAATTGGACAATTTGCTTGACAATTTGCTTAATTTCCTTTTATCCTTGAGACATTTGCTTAATTCTAATCTGCAAGGACACTAGAAATCAAGATACCAAGCAGGTGCTAAGTGGTCAAAAAGCTAAGTAGACCTTTCCACAATCTCACAGAGCTGGGAATACAAACTTTCAGAGTTCAAGGCCCCCCAAGATGGGGACCCGTTAAAATGCTAGGTTTTCTGTTGAGATTCTTAGAGGCCTATGGTCTGGAATAAGGGAAAACCAGAAATCGATCAGTCCTCCCAAAGCCTGAATCCTTTATTAAATGTCAACTCTGCCAGCTGGGTAAATTAAATCCTCTGAAGAAAGACAACATAAGCCAGAGCGTCTCTGCATTTTTTTCTACACAATGCCCGACATTTAATCAAAACCCTTAGAGTCATCTTTAACTCGTTTCTTTCTCTAGCCCCCCACTTCTAGTCCATCTGTTTCTATGCACATCAGACACAATTTAAATGTCACTTTCTCCTTTGGCCCATTCAGAAACCACCTCAAAATTAAGAGATCAGACCTAAAATCTTCATTCAGTGTTTTTACCTCTCGCATTTACCATATACCTTTATGTTAGTGTTTATACAATGCCTACATCTGCTTTAGACCATAAGCTTCAAGGCACAGGAGGGATCTCGATCTTAATAGAATGCCTTATCATTTACCAGATACAGTTCTACGTATTTTACTCTTAACTCTTTTAATCCTCATGACAAACTCTTAAGAGATAAATTCTATTACCCCTATTTTGCAAATTAGCAAGATGAAGCACAAAAACATTACCTTGCCAGAGGTTACAGGGCTAGTACGTTGCAGAACCTGCATTTAAATCCACACAGCACTTAACTGAATTGAAGAACGCAAACGCAAATGCAAATAACCGATCGCTCAGGGATGCCTAAACTTCACTTACACAAACCAATATTCTTACATTGCCAGTACTAAAACCAATCCATTGCGTTTCTAAGGGCAGACTCACCCCATGATGCTTCATTCTTCAGGGCAAAGGGGGCCTAAAAGACTCAAGAAAGTGCCCACCCTTTCCCAAAATGAGACGTCGGTGGGGCAGGCCTTCACGCTCCCTGCGCCCGAGGGTCCCTTGTAGGACTAGCAACAGAGCGGTAAGCAGAGAAGGCGGAGAATGCAGACCAGCTGCGGAGGACGGCGGCAGGCGGCCCCTGGGGCGGGAGAGGTGGCGGTGCTGGGAGGCACCAGGGAAGCCCTGGCCCGGCCCTGGCACGTAACAGAGCTAGGAGCCCGGGTGCCACGCGTGTGCGACCGTAGGTGGACAGCCCGAAGTAGAGGCGCGGCGTCAGTGCCGGGAGAAGCAGGCGAGGGCGGCCCCCGAGGAACGAGGCCTGGGAGAACCGCGCCAACACAGGCCCCGCAAAGCCACACTCAAAAGTGGGACCGGGGACCACGGCCGTCCTCCTCAAGCCTCCGCGGGGGTCTGCCACGCCCGCCTCCTTCACGCGCAGGTGCATCTACAAGGTAGACTTGGGTGGGCGGAGTCAAGACCGGAAATGCCCCGGCGCACTGGTCTTCCCCCGAAACCCTCCAGCAGGAACTTCCCTGAGGTCCCGCTTCCAGCCGGAACGCTGGGTTGCTGGGCAACCGGTGCGGGTGGCGCCGGCGGGCTCAGTGCTGCACCGAGTAAGCCGAGTGTAGCTCCCACCTCCTGCCCTGGCAACTTCCCGTCCCGCCCGCTTCCCTTCTTGCCGCCTCTCCTTGCGTCGCGGAATCCCTGCCCTTGGCACTACGTGCACCTCTCCGGCTCCCACGACACTTTTGTGGCCACCTGCTTCGAACCCAAACTTCACCGAAAGCGAAGCGGTCTGACCCTGGGCGTGGCCTGCACGTTGACGGACCGCGCCTCTCCAGCCATGGCCACCTACACCTACACCAGCCGGCCCCGGGCCCTGCCTGGCCGGCGCCGCTGTTACCGGGACGACCAGATGCAGCAGTGAGTGAGCCAACCAACCCCTCTGTGGTCTCCACGCCCACCCCCCACGTCCCGGGGCCGCGGGGTCCTGGCCCCTTCGCCCTGGCAAAACCTGCCTATGCTGCTTTCCCTTTTCTACGCTCTGCGAAATATAAAATTTCCTCCCCTAAAGAACTCTCCCGTGGTGTGGAGAACTGAAGCAAGAAAGGGCAAGAAATCATGCTGGCATGATTGATAACATGTGGACGGAACCGACTTATTTCACTAAGTTTGAGTCAAGTGATGTTTACTGTTGGCCGACTATGTGCCATGCAAGCACCTTCTAGGGGCATTTACAGACATTTTCTTACGTAGTCCCCAGTGCTGTGAACTTGGTCTATAACTCCATTATGCAAATGAAGAAACTGAGGTAAAAAGGTGTCACACAGGGCTTCCCTGGTGGCGCAGTGGTTGAGAGTCCACCTGCCGATGCAGGGGACACGGGTTCGTGCCCCGGTCCGGGAGGGTCCCACATGCCGCGGAGCGGCTGGGCCTGTGATCCATGGCCGCCGAGCCTGCGCGTCCGGAGCCTGTGCTCCGCAACGGGAGAGGCCACAACAGTGACAGGCCCGCGTACAGCAAAAAAAAAAGGTGTCACACACAATAGCGTGTCCAAAATGGGAGTCAACTAAAGCTGTTTCCACAGCAGTCTTTGGACAGGAATCAGGTTATCCTAACATGCTGGACCCCAAATTGTACTTTTACATTCATCAGTATTTGCAAATATTCAAATATCCATATTTGGAAAGGGCGTTAAATGTTATGGTTCTCTTAAAGTTCTTGCCGTAAGCCTCAAATTTTGGAATCAGCAGCACTTTACAAGAATTCAGGCTCCATGCAAGCAGGAACCTTTGTGACTTTTGTTCACTTAAGACTCTGCCTGACACGTAGCACTCAACACAAATTGTTGAATTAATGACTGAACAGGAGCAGTGTAGCTCTTGATGCTTATTTCAAACAGAGTCTAAATTCATAATTATCTTATTCTGACAATAAAGACTTTTTTTTTTTTTTTTCTTTTTTGCTGTACGCGGGCCTCTCACTGTTGTGGCCTCTCCCATTGCAGAGCACAGGCTCCGGACGCGCAGGCTCAGCGGCCATGGCTCACGGGCCCAGCCACTCCGCGGCACGTGGGATCTTCCCGGACCGGGGCACGAACCCGCGTCCCCTGCATCGGCAGGCGGACTCCCAACCACTGCGCCACCAGGGAAGCCCAAGACTTCTTTTATAATAAATGTCTACCACTTTAAGAAAGCCAAAACAAGGAAATTTAAATTTAAATTATTTATATTATAAAAGGATTCAATTTTAAAAGGGACTCCTTTGAGAAATACTTCCTGGTGCCTTTAAGTGGTTGCTTACAAATCCTTCCTATTAAATCACACCAACAGTTGAAATAAGAATCAATGGTGGTTCATTAGGAACAATTTCTTTTTTTTTATAGAGTTAGTTGATTGGTATATTCAAGTAATCTGTTGATTCAGGCCTTTGGAAGGAGTTCTTTTATATTATGTCTTTGATTTTTCAGTTTAAAATTATCCTTATTGGTGATTTTCAATTTATAAAAGTAATATATGCTTGTTGAAGCAAATGAAGAATACAAAATAAGGGGGAATAAAGGCAGAGTTAACTATCTCCCACCGACCTCTACTCCCACTTTCTTGTTGTAACCAAATTTAACAATCTTGGGCTTCCCTGGTGGCGCAGTGGTTAAGAATCCGCCTGCCAATGCAGGGGACATGGGTTCGATCCTCCCCTGGTCCGGGAAGATCCCACATGCCGCAGAGCAGGTAAGCCCGTGCGCCACACCTACCGAGCCTGTGCTCTAGAGCCCGTGAGCCACAACTACTGAGCCCACACACCACAACTACTGAAGCCTGCGTGCCTAGAGCCCGTGCTCCGCAGCAAGAGAAGCCACAGCAATGAGCCCATGCACCACAACGAAGAGTAGCCCCCGCTCACCACAACTAGAGAAAGCCCGTGCACAGCAAAGAAGACCCAATGCAGCCAAAATAAATAAATTTTTAAAAAATCTTATTCTTCCACACCTCCTTGCTTGTTCACTCATACAGGAGCATATGCACATATGTATAGAAAGTTTATTTCCAAAGTAGAATCATACTACACACATTAATCTGCAGTTGGCTTCCCCCTATTTTATAAGCTCTAATTCCTTTTTTTCCTAATTTTTTTATGTATACATGCACATACATATCTAATCTTTTAATAATTATCCTATCACTCATGCCTGTGGGTTTTCTTAGTACAGCCTTATTCCCCAGCCCCTTCCCTTGCAAACCTACTCTCCCTCTCCTGCCCCCAAACCATGTTAATGACTTTGAATGAATACTTCTGTACTTTTCTCCAGGCTCACAGGTTTATGTACACGTGTATAAATATATACATACACATACACAGCTACAAGGGCTTTACTTCATAGCAGTGGTAACATACACAGTTCTCAACATCTTCCTTCACTCACTTAATTCTTTGTGGAAATTCCTCCAATTATTTTTACTAGCAGCATGATATCCCCTGATACCATATGTTATTAAAATTTTCCACTATTGATAGATATTTAGTTCACTTCAAGTTTTTACCACAAAGAAGGAAGTTTCAGTAAATAGCCTTATGTACCTGCTTTTATATATCTATGAGGCAGATTCCCAGGGTGGGATTGTTAAGTCATGTGTTTTTTTAATACAGACAAATGGAACAAAATATCTTTCCTCCAGAAATGTTTAAACGTATCCTTTTTCCCACATCCTCTCCAGCAATAGGTGTTATGGATTTTTTTTCTTTTTGTCTTTGATATCATAAAAACAAAACCAAAATTTATCCTCACTATCACTTTTAATTAGCACTAGGAGGCTTTAATCAAGTAAGCATTATGTTTGGATTTTTCCATTCTGAAAGATCACTGGCTACAGTGGATAGAAATGTTGGAAAGAAATGTTGTTCCACACAGTTAAGAGACTAAGAGACTTCTGCAACAGTCCCAGTAAACGATAGTGGTGGCAGTGAGCAGTGGATGGATGCCAGAAAGATTTGGGGGGTAGAATCAATAGGATTTGCTGGTTGTAGAAAATGGGGAAGAGGGAAGAGTCATGGATGACTCCCAGGCTTCTAAACCAATTGGGTGATTAGTAGTACCATTTAATGAAATAGAGAACACTACAGAAGTAACAAGTTGGAGTGGGAAAATGATAATTAGTTCAATTTTGAGGTTGCCTTTGAGACATTTGAGTGAGATGTCATCAGGCATGTCAACTGGCTGTACAGTCTGGAGCTCAGAGGAGAGTTCTGAACTAAAGATAAAATTGGGAGTTTTAGGTATATGGACATTAAGTGAAGCCTTGAGAGTGGATGAGGTCAACTCAGGACAAGAGAAGACTGAATCATAAGGAAATTCTTCAGTGGGGGGAACTAACAAATACCTGGCTGGGAAAGGAGTCAGAGAAAAAGCAGAAGAGCATTCAGAATAATATGGTGGTATCAGGGAGGCCTGGGATGGAGAGCACTTCAGCGGGGAAGTGGCTGGCTGAGCCGAACACTGTCCAGGAGTGGAGTAAGATGAGCAGTGAAGCATGTCTGGGTTTTGAGTAATATGATGCCAGGCTATCCAGTAGTGGTTTCAGTATATGATAAACAAGCAATTTACTACCCCTAACAGAATCATTTCTGAGAGAGTACTGTTATTGGTACAGGTCGCTATTTGGTTTCATAACCACAAATGGCATATCGTTTACAGAATTTCAAATGAAAATATCAGCTGTGTATTTTTCACTATTGATCATTCTGACCTCTGAAGTTAAAATTTTATTAATATTTTAAAAATATCATTTTAAAATATCTTGGAGGTTAAAGAACAATAATAAATGTAACTTATGTTTTAAGCCTGATTCTATTAATGTAACTTTTCAATTCTGGAATCAAAATGTTTTCAGTCCTTTAGAGCAAGCCCCATTTCACCTGGGCTCTTTTCTGGTTTGTTAAGTCGTCTAACAGATGTACATCCTAAATCTAGCTCCACCTCTCACTAGCTAGGTAACCTTGGTCAGATTCCTTTCTGGGTCTACTTTCTCTTCAGTCAAATGGCAACCATCATTCCCAACTTGAAGCTTATTGTGAGCAATAAATAATATCTGTGAAGCGCCTGGCTTTGTAATAAACATTCCATAAACGGCAGCCATTTGTCTCCTTACTTTATGGACTGTGCTAAAAAAAATCAATTAAAATATTTTCATCTTAAATGAAAATATTTTCATTTCTAAATCCTATTAAAAATGAGTTGACTTCAGACAGAGAAAGACAAATATGACATCACTTATATGTGGAATCTAAAGAAGTGATATAATTGAACTTATTAACAGAACAGAAATAGACTCACAGACATAGAAAACAAACTTATGATTACCAAAGGGGAAAGGGGGGAGAGGAATAAATTGGGAATTTGGGGTTAACAGATACACATTACTATATATGAAATAGATAAACAACAAGGACCTACTATATAGCACAGGGAACTACATTCAATATCTTGTAATACCTTATAATGGAAAAGAATCTGAAAAAATATATATCTATGTATAATTGAATCACTTTGCTGTACACCTGAAACTAACACAACACTGTAAATCAAGTATACTTCAATTTTAAAAAATGAATTGACTTCATAGATACCAATACTCTATTACAGTCATTATTTAGAATTTGCTTTTTTACAGAGCTGAAGAACCTATGCATTACGGAAACATAATGTATGACAGAAGGGTGATCCGAGGCAACACTTATGCTCTGCAGACAGTACCACTGGTAAGTATAATTTGAATAGTATAACACAGAGCGTTCTTGTGGTGAAGGACCAATTTTTGTTTCTTTTAATTTCTAATCTGTTATAGACTAACACATTTATGAAATAAAATAAAGATGAATTGCTAGAAAAATGAAATGAAAAAAAAAAAAAGACATGCAAAATACAAGCCAGATAGTGGTTGCCAGGGATGGGGGAATAGGGAGTAGTTATTTAATGGGTACGGAGTTTCCTTTTTACAAGATGAAAAGAGTTCTGGAGATGGATGGTGGTGACGGTTGCACAATGTGAATGTAGTTAATGCCACTGAACTGTGCACTTAAAAATGGTTAAGATGGTAAATTTTATGTTATGTGTATTTTACCACAATTAAAAGTATTTTTAAAAATACGAACCCCAATTTTTTACTAGGTTAATAGAACTGTGGAGATCTATTCTAAAAGTTTCCAAATGTTTACTCTCAATTTCTATAATTAAATTGTTATAGACCAGTTCAAATAGCTCACAGACAACACGAGTCTGAGGACCACACTTTCAGTAGCACTCGTCTAATATATTTAGGTTTGTTTAAATTATCTCATGCTCCAATACTGTTATCATTATTTAATCAAAAAGTCTGAATTATGCTTCTTTTCTTTAGTTCACTCAACAAATATTTATTGAGTTTTAAGTCCTGTGCTGGGTATGTAGGATACAGAGATGAGTAAGATATAGTGTGATATTAAGAATGATTTCTTGGGGATTGACATATGTGCTCTAATATGTATAAAATAGATAACTAATAAGAACCTGCTGTATTAAAAAAAATTAAATTTAAAAAAAGAATGATTTCTTGGCACAGAAATGAAATATAGTTAACTTGTAAACACTATTTGACATATAAATGCTTAACACCACATGGGATGTATGGGATGTTAGACATTCTGAATCAGCATATATCAAAATCACCTAGAAAACTCAAAAATATATATGCTTCAGCATACCATGCATCTACTGCATTAGAACCTCCAAAAGTTGGACACAGGGGTATGTAGTATTAATAAACTTCCCTGGGCCATTCTGGTACAGCCAGTTCAGGGGCCAGCATTTAGAAACAATAGCTCAAACATGTGATATAGACATGTTCCAGCATTTTCTTGTGGCAGTAGCAATGAATACTGCCAGACCTCAAACAAGAGTAGAATGGAGAATCACTGCTTTTTTAGTCCTTTTTAAAAAAATTAATATTATGATGATTTGGTACATTTTTTTTTAGTTCTTTAGTCAGTTCATCAACACCTCACTTTAAAAGTATACTCAGACTTCCAGTTCCAGACATGTAGGAATTCACCAATTCCTTCCTATTCCTCCTTTTACAACTAAAAAACCCCGGATGTAGCACCACAAACAAACAGGAAGATTCTGAAAGGTGGAAAGAAGAAAGTGGCCTGGCTAGGAACCTCTGGACTTGAACAACATGGCAATGAGTCCATGGGTTTTCTTTTTGCCTCTCACATATCCCAGAGTGCCAGAGAAGCCTGCAACCTGCAACCACGAACACCCTGGAACCTGGCACACCCTAAGAAAAGCCTGCTCCCTCTGTCCAAAGGTAGAGGGTGGCCTCGTGCAACAGAAACCTCCTTACCATTGTAGCCCTCCTCCAGCCACACACCAATGGATAAACCGCCCTGCCCCTCCACATGGCCATTGGTGAGGCTAAGGTGGAGAGCTGGACCTTTTAACATCTCCACGTGACAGCAACAATACGAATCAGTCCTCTGATTAATCCATGGAGTTGGTGTCAACAAGGGCAGAGCAGGAGGCTGAAGTGCCACCCTCACCCGGGGCAGTGAGGTGGTAAGAGATGGTATAAATGGATCCCCTACTTTTTCTGGGGTGGCATCAGCTGAGCCAGGAGGGAGCTGAATTTTCAACCCTACCTGACGGCAACAAGGAGGAACAAGGTAGTAAGAGGCAGTGCTAGCCAGAACTCAACTCCCCTACACTCCAACGCTAGTGTCAGTGGAGCATAGCAAGGAGCTGAACTATCACCCCCACCTGGCACCAGTGAGGTGATGCAGGTTGGCACCCTGCTTTCACTGCATGGTGGTAAACTTCCCTCTCCACTCACACCTGTGCACTAAAACAAAAGGGGTGACTTCCTGCTAAAACGATTAAGACCCATAGTCTCACAGCATAATACCCAACATGTCCAGAAGACAATTTAAAAATCACTCAATTGTACCAAGAACCAGGACAGTCACAACTTGAATGAGAAAAATCAATCAAGAGATGACAACACCAAGATGACTCAGATGTAGGAGTAACCTGACAAGACTTTTAAAGTGGTCATCATAAAAATACTTCAATCAAAAATGAACAATTATGAACTTTCTTGAAACAAATGGAAAAAAATAGAAAATCTTTGCAAAGAAACAGACAAGATTAAAATGAACCAAATGGAAAATATAGAACTGAAAAATACAATAACCAAAATAAAAACCTCTCAGATGGACTTATTGGAGATGACATAGGAAACAGTCAGTCAACACAGAAACAAATCAGTGGAATTACCTGGTCTGAAGAACAGGTAGAAAATAGACGCCTGCCCCCAAAAAAGCCTCAGAGATCTGAGGAACAATAACAAAATATCTAAATTCAGTCCCAGGAAAGGAGGAAAAGTGTGGGATTTGAAAAAATACTCAAAGAAATAGTGCCTGAAAATTCCACGAGTTTGACAAAAGGCATAAACCTACAAATTTTCACCAAGACACATCAAAATCAAACTTCCAAAAGCAAAAAACAAAAAAAGTCTTGAAACCAAGATTAGGGAAATACAAATTAGAGAAATACAAATTAAAACCACAATGATGTAACTACACACCTGTTAGAAAAGCTAAAATTTTAAAATAATAGTAAGATGAAGTGCTTGTGAGGATGTAGAGCAACTGGAACTCTGGTAGATTGCAGTTTGAAATGTAAAATGGTACATTGACCCTAGAAAATCGTTAAGTGGCTGCTTATAAAAACTAACAAGCACTTACCATTCAAGTCCACAATTTAACTCTTAGACATTTATCCCAGAGAAATGGGAACATATGTTCACATATTAACCTGTTCACAAATGAACATTTGTAGCAGCTTTATTCATAATAGCCAAAAACTGAAAAAACCAAGTGTCTTTCAGTAGGTAAATGGTTAAACAAACCTGGTACATTCATGCAATCAAGCACTGCTAACAAAAAGCCATGAGGGCTTCCCTGGTGGCAGTGGTTAAGAATCCGCCTGCCAGTGCAGGGGACACAGGTTCAAGCCCTGGTCTGGGAAGATCCCACATGCCACGGAGTAACTAAGCCTGTGCGCCACAACTACTGAGCCTGCGCTCTAGAGCCCGTGAGCCACAACTGCTGAGCCCATGTGCTGCAACTACCGAAGCCCATGCGCCTAGAGCCCGTGCTCTGCAGCAAGAGAAGCCACTGCAATGAGAAGCCTGTGCACCGCAACAAAGAGTAGCCCCTGCTCGCAGCAACTAGAGAAAACCAGAGTGCAGCGGCGAAGACCTAACCCAGCCAAAATTAAATAAATTAAATACATAAATTTTTTTTAAAAAAAGGAATGAACTATTGATACAGGTAATAACCTGGGTGGACCTCAAGGACATTATGCTTAGTGAAAAAAAGGCAATCTCAAAAGGTTACATTCTGAATGATTCCTTGTATATAACATTCTTAAAAAGACAAAATCTAGAGATGGAGAACAGAATTGAAGGTGGGACTTGGAGAAATATAAAAGAGGCTCCTTTGGGGCAATGAGATAGGTCTCTATCTTTATTGTGGTAGTGGTTACACAAATCTATATATAAAATCATATAGAATAATATACACAGACACAAATCAATGCCTGTAAAAATTGTGAAAACCGAGTAAGACCTGTTAATATCTTATATGTTAATTTCCTGATTTTGATATTTTTTTATGATTGTATAAGATGTCACCATTGAAAGAAGCTGGGTGAAGCATACACAGGACGCTATGTACAGTTTTTGCAAATTTCTGTGAATTATTTCAAAATAAAACTTTTTTAAAAAGATTATAACTAGATCTGAAACAGTTAAGTTAGGCAATGCATTTCTAAAATGAACTTGTTGTATTTCTGTTACCCTAAATCTTTCAAGGCTGACATTTATAATTCTATTACATTAAAAAATAGAAATAAATCAAGCATGATATTTATAATAATGTAGAATATACACATTATACAAAGGAAAAGTCCTCCATTGAAGAATCCCAAAATGATATTAGTAATTGTATTAGAAAAATAAAACTGTAGGTGATATTTCTTTCTTTTTGGTAAAGATATTTCTTTCTTTTTGGTGGTTATTTTATAATAAAAGGAAATGATAACTATGTAAGGGAAGAGCTATTCTATGACAGGTATTGTGTTAGACTTGTTACATTATCATCTGATTTGTTCCTTATAATCTAAAACTTAACAGATGTTATTCCCATTGTACAGAGGAGAAAACTGAATATCTGAAAATGTGGGTTATTAGTCCAAGCTTTACTAATCCTAGTAATTAATAAATTAAGGAGTTGGAATTTGAGCTTCAGAGCCAGTGCTCTTCTTTCCACTATATAATGTGAATATGGGGAAAATTTACGATAGGTAGTGTTAAGTTAGGAAAACAGTATAAAATGTATGGTATCACCACAACTTCACAAACACTGTATGCATTTCAATAGCAGTAGCCATTGTATTAGGAAGATGGGATTATAGGTAATTTTCTTTTTTCTTTTTTAAAAAACTACAATTTCAATTAAAATGTTTTTAGAAGTCTAATTTTAAATATTAAAAATTTTCATGTAAAGTACTTTTATATTTCTCCTTTTCTTTTCATATTTACCTTGAGATAAGATAAGTTAGCTATAGAGAAGGACTACAGAATTAGATATGAATATGAAATCAAGGACTGCCACATATTGCAGGACTGCTGTGAATAATTATACTTTTAATCCCTTAGCTACTATTTTGTGCACTTGGACAGGCTTCGTTTGGACTGAGGATATTTTCTTTGTGAGCTAATATAGTTTTTAAGGAAATTCTGTCCATGAAATCAGATTTTTAAAAAATTCGAGCGCTTTTCAATTTCTTAACTACACATTAAAATTTACTGTGACTGAATGGTTGTATCGGTTTACTAGGCCCCAGAGGAGTTCATGGTAAAAATCCTTGAATGAGGAAAAACAATTTATTAGATGGGATTCTGTACCCATTTTAATTAACAGTCATAAATTGAAGTTACTTTATATGTTTTGTCAGATACCTTTGTAATTACCAGACAAAGTTCAAATAAATTTTTAATCATCAAGTCACTGATGATAATCAAGAGGCATTCTCTGACAGAGGCTTTTATACCATCCAGGAATCACTTTTGGAACAGCAGTCCTATATGCTTTGAGAAATATTTTCTAAATTTTAGAAGCCTTTTCTGTCACTCAGCCTGAGCAGCCCGATCCTGCAGAGATTCAGAGACAGCAGCAGGCTAAGAGGAGGGCTCTTGCCAAAAAACGAGCCCAAGAAGAGCTCAGACCACGAACGCCCGAACCCGTGGAAGGCAGAAAGCATGTAGATGTACAGACAGGTATGTGGGCCCGCCATTGGCATGGTGGCTCCTGGGTGTGCTTGGTTTTCTAAGTCAGTTCATTTTATTTGGCCTTTATATTATTTATGTGTCTGTTATGCTGTCCAGTACTTCTCCAGTCACATGGTAGGAGAAGTCCCTTCATTAAACAAACTCATAGACTATATATTATTATTATATTGGGTATGGCTGCAAGTATGAGATGGGGTTTTTGAAAAAAGAATTTAATGACCAAATTAAGTTCTCTCTTAGCCCTTTTCACATATTCTATTCTCAAACTGGCATTATTTCTTACTTTTTATAGCCCAACATGAATCAGTGTTGGACCAACAGGAGAGGACAGCAATCTAGTTTTATTTTGGTGTTTTATCTTTTGAGGGGAGTAAACCCATTTAGATCTGAGTCCCCCACTTCTCTCACCATGGCCTCTTCTTGTCTCTCCTTTTGTTCTCCATTCGCTTTGCATAGTCCCCAGGGCCATTTGGGCTTTCCTAGGCTAGTGCCAGGCTTTTCCTGCTTGTTTGACTGTTGTCAGCTGTGGAGGCTTACCTAGATCTATAGGGTCTAGCTGTGTTGTTGATAGAATCTTGATAGTCAAACAGTACTTGGTGTTCTCCTTGGACCAGTGTAACTACTCGGCATTCACCTTGCACCCTGCCAAGATGGTGAGTAGATTCATCTGAGATATTTCTGGATAATAAGGATGAAAGGAAGAGGACCATTCCGTGTTTTTTCCCTACGTTGAGGCCAAGTGTAGAATGAGTATATGTCTGTGATTAGCCAACATAGTTGTAATTCTGAGAGAGCTAAATTTTAGTGTTTATTTATACCATCAGAATATTAAGTGATGGAATAGCAGGTACTTTTTGTTGAGTATTTCTTATATCTCAGAGACTACACCAGGTCCTTTTCCTATGTATCTCCTTTATTATTACAAAGACTCCATGTGACTGATAATTATGAGCCCTTTTACACATAAAGAAACTGAGGCCCAAAGAGGATGTAATTTGGCTGGGTTCTGTGTTCAACATCTGACTCCGATTCTCATGTTCTTTGCGTGATACCATACTGCCCTTGCCTCATATAAATTATTCCTAAGGTGAAATTTGGTTTCATATGTCTGTTTATAAGATGTAGGCTAGAGGGAACATCAGGTAACACAGTGACATGGTGCATAGTTTTTTTAAATATCCAGGAATTTTAAAATCTTTATAAGTTGACTATCTTAGGACTCGTTAAATAAATGGATCGTTAACTTTGCATCCTTTGTTATACTTTGTGTCTTACGTACATCTATGGTTTCATGCTCTTCTTTAGTTCTGTTTTCAAATACAAAGCACAGTGCTTTCTCAACATTTAATTAATGTTCTAGCCTGAGTAACTCTATAGTCTTCCAAATATTATAAAAACGCTTAGCACACTATGTGAATTGAACCCCACATTTGAGTACTTTTATTCCAAGACTTGTTTTCTGATCCATTCAATTCTATTTTGAAGGGACTGTAGTTTCAAATACTTGGAATAGACCAGAATTTCAAACTTAATGTATATGGTGTTCTCTTAGAATTATACCTTGAAGAAATTGCTGACCGCATAATAGAAGTTGATATGGAATGCCAAACAGATGCATTTTTGGACAAACCACCAACACCGCTCTTTATTCCTGCCAAAACTGGCAAAGATGTGGCCACCCAAATTCTAGAAGGAGAGGTATAGTACATTATTGGACTTCCCTCTATCTTCTTTATAAATAGTTAAAGTTAGGTTTACTTAAAAGCTTAACATGAATACAAACCACTTCACAGTCAAGAAGATTCTACTTACTGCATTTCTTTACAAATTTATCTATAATAGTTTTATACTGAGCTACCCAGAAATGTTATTTTTTAAATTATTTTTTAACATGTTTATTAGAGTATAATTGCTTTACAGTGGTGTGTGAATTTCTGCTTTATAACAAAGTGAATTAGTTATACATATACGTATGTCCCCATATGTCTTCTTGCATCTCCCTCCCAATCCTACCCCTTCTTGCATCTCCCTCCCTCCCACCCTCCCTATCCTACCCCTCTAGGTGGTCACAAAGCCCCGAGCTGATCTCCCTGTGCTATGCGGCTGCTTCCCACTAGCTATCTATTTTACGTTTGGTAGTGTATATATGTCCATGCCACTCTCTCGCTTTGTCCCAGCTTACCCTTCCCCCTCCCCGTATCCTCAAGTCCATTCTCTAGTAGGTCTGCATGTTTTTAAATACCATGATCTCATTTTCCCTCTTTGCTGTTCAGAAATAAAAATTTTTAGAAATGTTTTTAGAATATTTACATATTTAATTTTTGTGCGTTTGCATACTTGCTTAATATATGAATATTAAGGTAGATTTGTACCAAATAAAAGTAATATCTCTGGTATAAAAAGTTCCACTGTTAGTTCCTTGTAGATTACATAAATTTTATGAAGATGATCTATGTTAGGAAAATAATTCTGAAATAATTACATTTTCATATCAGTGTGGAATGCATAAATAGGCCAGTTTATGAAATTGAAGAAGAGAAGGCAGTCCTTATGTACATAATGACTTCAGTGAGATTTAAGATTTGAAGGAATTTGAAAGTACGGTCGTTGAGATTGGGAAATTAAGTTTTCATAACCTACATAGAAGGGTATATTTGCCTCGAAATCCTAGAGATGAATCACCAAAATATCCGTTACTCTTGTTCCTTTGTTCTTCAAACCGTTATCAAAACGACCAGTAAAAACTGAGCAGAAAAGGCAGAGAATAAAAAAGACGGACATTTCCCTTGGGTTTCAGAGTTTTATCTGAAAATTGTTGAGTATCGAGGTTCATTCTGATGATTGCATAGGTCTTTTTATAACTTAGACTCAATCATTTTTTGCTTGTAAACAGCCTGTGTGCCCTTCAGGCTATTTTGAGGATCAGAAACCATAAATAAAACACCAGCACAGGGCTTCCCTGGTGGCGCAGTGGTTGAGAGTCTGCCTGCCGATGCAGGGGACACGGGTTCGTGCCCCGGTCCGGGAGGATCCCGCATGCCGTGGAGCGGCTGGGCCCGTGAGCCGTGGCCGCTGAACCTGCGCGTCCGGAGCCTGTGCTCCGCAACAGGAGAGGCCACAACAGTGAGAGGCCCGCGTAACGCAAAAAAAAAAAAAAAAAAAAAAAAAAAAAAAACCCACCAGCACAGTGTCTGGCACACAGAAGACACTCAATAAATAGTATTCTGTTATTGCTACTCTTCCGGATATTTTTTCACTGAGCCTTTGGTTCATGATTACAATTTTAAACTTGCTTTGTTTTGTGTGTTTAAGCTCTTTGACTTTGATCTTGAAGTTAAACCAATGTTAGAAGTTTTGGTGGGAAAGACCATCGAGCAGTCTCTTCTGGAAGTAATGGAAGAAGAAGAGTTGGCAAACCTGCGGGCCCGTCAGCACGTACATGAGGAGTTACGCAACGTCGAGCTTGCGGAAGTTCAGCGACTTGAAGAGCGGGAGAGACGACACCGAGAGGAAAAAGTATAGAATTTTAGTTTCTCTCTTAGATTTTGGTTATTTAATAGACTATGTTCAAAATCACATGTAGTATGAACAGAACTCAAGATCTTTGCAAACATATAGAAAAGACCTGTAGTAATTGTTGCTCAGGTCTCTCCTGTAGATCACAGATCTTTCCTGGACTGAATTACGTTTTTAAATTCCACTTTACATAAATGTACCTACACAGAGTTCCCAAAGTTCCTAAATGTAACAGTTTAAATTACATATGTTCCAGTGAAAGGCACTCTTAAATATCAAGAGTGCTAGAGAAAGAAATAACGTCAATTTGCCCCAAGTCAGTGGCAGAGAAGGTGGCAGGAAAAAGTGGAGTATCTTTGGGTAGGTGGGCAGTAAGAAGCAGAAGATCTGCCTGGAATTCTGCATCTTATTCTCTGTGGTGAGCCTTGCTCCACATCTGTAGAGTCTACTACTTGGGTCTTTATAAAATATTTATACTTGGGGTCTTTATAGAATATTTCTCTACATTATAGGTTTTTAGAACCTTTAATAAGAAAAGTTTTAGAATCCAATTTTTAAAATATGCCAGAAACCTCTAGTTAGGAAGCACGAGGCTCAGTAATCTTTAGATAAGAGTCTGTCTGGGTTTGGCAATAACTGTCACCCTGTATTAAACACTGGCTGGATAAATGATGAAGGAGTTCCCAGGCACCTGAAAGGGCTCAAAGAGTTTAGCTTACCACGCAGAATAGCTTAGTTGTCGGGACATTTTACCCAAAACCTAGTCAAATGGACTTTCAGTTCTCCTCCAAAGTGAATAATTAATTGTGTAAAGAGCATAGGGCTGATGGTAAAGATTGTGCAAATGCAGGATTATTTGTTCACAATTATAAAATGAACACTGACAGAATTAGCTTTGTTGAAATAATTGGTGAAGACCCTATCAAAAAAAAGTTAAATTTGTTTATTTACTGTTAGGAAATATATTTTAAAAAATGAAGTCTACAAATCATCTAGATTTATATTTGCTTAAACTTTGAAAATAGATTTAATTAGAAAATATATTAATGTTCCCACTTGTACATAGGAGTAGAGAATAGTTCATTAGCTTCAGAGGTTTCATATGAGCTACAAGAAGCAACAACAACAAAAATAGGTTTTATAATTTTCTGAACTTTATGAACTCAAAGAATCATTACAAATGAGATAACTTATTGGCCCAAGTTTTTAATCAAAGATATCTAAGCAACTGTAATTTTCATATCAGCAATACTTTAAAATACTAATTAAAAATACATATAACTGTTATTATTCTTTGATATCAGCCATACAGTCAAACATGTATGTCTTGAAATTATTTTACTTGAAAATGGATCAGGAAACAAATTTTACCTTAAGTTTCATCTCCTCTGAATTCAGTACCTACCTAGCTGTTGAAATTCATTAAAATCTTGATGAAAAACCTGAACTGGTAATAGACACCTCGCTGTTCATTTTTGGATACAAATATAAGTCCAAATTCTTCCCGCTCACTAGAGTCAGCATTTGGGGAAGACGTAATAGCTGAATAACCACCTGTGGTGGCGTTTTTCTCTGGGCAGGAACGTCGTAAGCAGCAGCAGTGGCAGGTGGTTCACAAGCATAAGGAGACTGCACAGAAAATCGCCGCCCGAGCGTTTGCACAGCGCTACCTGGCCGACCTTCTCCCTTCTGTTTTCAGCAGCCTCAGGGATGCAGGCTACTTTTATGATCCTGTTGAAAGAGGTCTGTGGAGGTCTTTGTTAGATTAACTGTCTAACAATAAGCATCCTCTTCATGGTTCAGATTTATCGCGTGCCCATTTTTATTTTGAATTGGAATCTTTCTGAAACAAATTTTAAAATCAATTACAGTTGTTTTAAGAAAGAACTGTTACTAGTAAGAGGTGCATTATAAAGATCTTGATTTTAGGATGTTTACTTTCATTGAGAAACAACATTGGATAGTAGAAAGAAATACGGACTTGATGTCAAAAACTTGAGCTTGAATCCCAGTTTTATCATTAACTAAGCTCTATGACCTTCAGTCTCCTCCTGTGTGACACGAGGATCATTTAGGAGCTAAACGTCATAATGTAAATAAAACCTAAACGCGGACTTTTTCACCCAATACGTACTGCAGCATAGTACAGCCCGTGGTTGGTTGAAGCCACAGATGCAGACCTGCAGATACAGAGGTCTGCCTGGGAAGTCATACGCAGATGTTTGGCTGTGCCTGCGGTCAGCAGCCCCAACCGCCATGTCCTTCAAGGGTCAGTTGTATATGTAATCTATATGTGTAAGTAGTTGTCGCTAAGTTTTTCTCAGTAGACTTCCTATTCCAATCAAAATCTCTTTGGGGACAGCTAGTGAGGTTATGTAATGAGGTGTTTATACTATCCCAGGCATTGTATTAAGTGTTGGAGGCTTCAACAACAACCAAACCAACCTGGTCTCTGCCTTGATAGAACCCGTACCTGTTAGCCATCTCCCAGCATCCCCTCAGAGCCACTCTCCTCAGCTTGGTGTGGCCAAACGGAGGGGAAGAGTTGGCACTTTCTCACTGCCGCCCTCCTTCCTCGGGTTCAAAAGCACTTACATCCATGCTGCTTTGTACACAGCTCCTATTTCAAATGGCTAATACTGTCTGAGGGCAGATACTAGCCATGTCAGTTTTCACCGATGACACACTGAATTCAATACATAAGGGTCAGGTTACAGACAAATATTATTAGTTTACATTTCTATTGTACTTTGCAATTTTTGTCGTGTTTTTCACACATGATACCATTTGGCCCATCCGAAAGGGCTGTGAGGGAGGGAGTATGGCAGATTAAGTCCCATTTTTCAGAAGTAGAAACTGAAGCTCAGAGAACTTGAATTGCTCTTGGACACTCGGGGGGTGCTTAGGTCTGCACTGACTGGGACTCTGACTCCAGGTCCAGTGCCCTTGCCATGCTGCCAGCTTCCCGGGGTCCAGCTGGGCCTCTTGCTCTTAGTCACAGAGGCCAGCAACCTTTTCTGCGTTCATGGGTTGCTGGAAAAGTCAGTTATAGATCATTTAAAAGCTTGCAAAGGAGATTCATGCGTCAGATTAAGACTATTTATAGTAGTGAATATATATTCTATCACACTCTCTCTTGTCACCCATTGAAAAATAACAATTAGGTGCCTGCCCCCAAAAAAAGCTTTTTTTTTTTTTTTTTGGCCATGCCGCACGGCATGTGGGATCATAGTTCCCCAACCAGGGGTCGAACCTGTGCCCCCTGCAGTTTAAGTGCAGAGTCTTAACCACTGCACCTCCAGAAACGTCCCCCAAAAAAGCCATTTTAAAACATTAAAATGTATATTGTAAGGGACCTTTTTTTTTTTTTTTTTTTTTTTGCGGTACGCGGGCCTCTCACTGTTGTGGTCTCTCCCGTTGCGGAGCACAGGCTCGGGACGCGCAGGCTCAGCGGCCATGGCTCACGGGCCCAGCCGCTTTGTGGCATGTGGGATCCTCCCGGACCGGGGCACAAACCCACGTTCCCTGCATCGGCAGGCAGACTCTCAACCACTGCGCCACCAGGGAAGCCCAGGGACCATATTTTTTAAAGGCTTATACCATAGAGTAGATTTCCATTTCAGTTTGAACAAATTTATCACTAATGGAAACACCTCGTTTCCAACCCATTTCTACATGGCCTTCTTAGATGCCCTCTGACCCTTACCTCTGAATCTTGATCAGCTTCTGTCGTCCCCAGGCTTCAGCTGGGCTTCAGGTGGAGGTGCCAGCATTGCTGAGTCCTGGCTTTGCATTGCATTTGGCTTGGAGTTCTGCTCCCAGTTCCACACCCCCTGCTTCCACCACCCCCCCCCCCGCCTCCTTGATTCATCTCACGTTGCACCTATAAAGTCAGTTCTAACACCTTTGACCCCAAGGAAGGCCTCATAGTTCTAAAAATACTGTTTCTACTGCAATTGAACAGAAATAGACCAGAAGATATATAGAGAATGTGGTAACAACAAAAGTGATGCTGTATGAGTCTGACATTTTATAATAAGAAAACAATATTGATGTATCTGTAACATTAGGGGAAAACACAAATTCTTCCAATCTATAATGATTCCTAAAAATCACTTAATGAAGTTAACTTTTTAAATTACAGATATTGAGATAGGATTCCTTCCATGGCTAATGAATGAAGTTGACAAAACCATGGAGCGCAGCATGGTTGGAAGAACAGTGGTTGACAGTAAGTTCTTTTATTTTATTATTTGAAAGTCATTTCTGAAATTTTTCAGTAGAAAGAATATATAGAAGAAAGATATTTTAAAGTTTTGGTTCTTAAATTTTCAGTATACCAGTTATATTAACAAAGGTACATAGTTTTACCCTCAATATTAATTTTGGTTCTTGTATAATTTGATCAGAATTAATATCTTCTGTCATTACTTTATAAGTTATATTCTGTTAAAACGGGCATTGACTATAATGCATATTTAGCGCATAAAGTGGCACCGAAGGTAAGTATGTTGACTTTATATAAAAGGTCATGATACAGGGAAGGGACGAGGGCTGGTGAATATTTTGTACTCATCTGTAAGTCAGCATTATAACTACCAAAATACGAAAAATCACAGTGATTTCTGCACCTATAATTTCTCAGTGTTGATCCGTGAGGTGGTTGGGAAACGACTGAGTCTGTATGAGCGTAAGGAGGACAGGCACTCTTCTCTGAAACCTGAGGATGGGCTCAGTGGTCCTGGAGGAATGAGAGACCCACCGGTGGGCTACGAGTTCCAGGATCACGGTGCATCACAGGCACAGAGGCCACTTCCAGACACAGACTCCCTGCAAAGAACACCGTATGATGCAATGTATATGGAGAGAGTGTCATCCCAAGACAGGAAGCTTATGGAAGAAGAGGATGAGCAAACAAATGAGGAAATCCTTCAGGAGTGAAGAACTGTTGCAATAGAGGGGAGCTTCGGAGCCGTGGAACCCAGCAGCAGCCAGTCAGCTTTGCGAGCAATCAGGTAACGATGCGCGAGTCCCCTCAGGTTATGCGCTAGGTTGTGTTTAGTCAACATGTCTTCTTGTCCAATGGACTGAGCAAATCAAATACGTTGAAATAATAAAACTAATTTTTAAAATGAAACTTTATTTAATAGTAGACTATTTAGAAGCTATATTATAACTCTAATGAGAATTATGTCTAATTACAAGCTTCCCATTACCAGTATATATAACTAATGAATGTATTTTTCCTTAGCCCTTCCATCACCACTGTGTAACTAATATATTTTTACTTACTCTTCCCATTACCACTATATATAGCTAATATATTTTTCCTTAGTTTTGTGGTTTCGTTCTTTTTTTAGTAAGTATGCTATTTAATGTTAGATATCAGTGCTGTCAGCCATTGAGCTTTTCTTCTCTGCAGAAAAACTGTTTAACTTACTCTAACCAAGAATCCCTAAATGTTGGGTAACTGAAAGCTATAGTGCTCTCTCCTTGCAAAGACCAAGAAGTATACCCATATTTGTATAAAATTAAACAGATAGTTACCCCTTCAATCTTCAATCTTCAAGTAATGCTCAAGGGATTCTATGAATTAGTAATATGCTCTCATCTAGTTTTTCACATTCCTGCTATTAAAAAATTTCAGGCAATGCCAATAAAGCTAAAAGTCCCTCCTCAGAGACGACCACTGTCATCGATCAGGTGTGTACCTTCCAGGCCTTTTTCAAGATATTTTTATAGATATAGATTTGAACACCTGGAAGTATATGGGATGTGTTATTTGCATTTTTCACCTAACAGTATATCTTAGACCTTTCAACATTAGTACATATAAATCTCTTTTTAAAATATGGTAAGATATTACCTAGTATGACTGTGTTATAGGGAATTACCATTTGACTTTTTAATCTGAACTTCTCTGGTGAATTTACCTGCACTATTGAAAATCACAGATATTTTATTTCTGAAATTATGAATCTTTAATCACTGAAGTCTTCTGAAGCTTTAGGTAGATATAGTCTGTTTTTCTCAGAATATTTATAAATATATAATATTTATAAATATAAATATTTATAAATGTATGTTATTTGAAATAGCTTGCAGTTATTAACACACTTACTTTAGTTTCTTTTTTCTTTTAAAGATTTTTTTTGATGTGGACCATTTTTAAGGTCTTTATTGAATTTGTTACAATATTGCTTCTGTTTTATGTGTTTTGGTTTTTCTGCCACAAAGCATGTATCGTCTTAGCTCCCTGACCAGGGATCAAACCTGCACCCCTTGCATAGGAAGGCGAAGTCTTAACCACTGGACTGCCAGAGAAGTCCCAACCTTAGTTTCTTTTTAAATTAGGTATTAAAAATATATAAGAACATCTTTCTCCATTTGTAAAATGAACTGCACTGTATGTCTCTATAGCATTTTTCATGATTCTCAAGCTAATTCCCCACATATTATAACCCCACATCATTTTAACCTCAGAGCAACTTCTGCGGTGTATGTGACAATATTTTTATTTCCATTTTCAATCAATCTTTGGTTTGTTCAGCCAGCAAACATTCACTGAGTGCCTTCTGGGTGTGGAGCACCTTGAGGAGGCTGCCTAGCAGTGGAGCTGAGTGAAGCAGGGATAAAATGAGGAAACCACAGCTCAGGGGTTTTAAGTGATTTGCCCTAAGTGACAAGCCTAGTAAGTAATGGGATGAAAGCTGGAGCCCCAATCTCCTTCCTTCTAATCTACTATACTTTCTTCTGAACAACCTTGAACCTTTGTGAGGTGCAAAGAATAACTTCAAATAAATTATTGCATTAACAGCATTTTAAAAATTGGAATCACTTCTGTCATTCATTGCTGGGTTAGTTCCATCTTGTTAAAAAGTCGTTATGATCCTCCTAAAATTTACAAAATACTAATCTTGGTAGTAAGACCAGGACATTTTTTTTAATTGGGGTTGTTGTGGATCACTTTTATTATGGATTGTTAAATACCCACAATTTTAAGAATGCTTTCTAGATGGATTTGAGGTTGATTATCTTCTACAATTCTAACCTGCCTTTACAGTAAGCCAGTCCGTTAAACACTTTGCAGATGTTTTGCTAAACATCCAGTTCTGAGCTCTATAATTCCATAAGTTAATTCAGTTTATTAAATATACCTACATCTGTAGACCCCACAGTGAAGTTGGTTAAGCTTAACTGCCATCCTGTTCCATCCTAGAGAGAAAAAAAATAGTTGCGAAGTTAGGGCACTGTCCCGTGAAGCCGGTTATATATTATCTGTAGGAAAAAATACTGAATGGAAACTTTAAATTGGCTATGCTCACATTTGCTAATACTCTTCTTACGAGTCCTGTTCCTTTCTATTTTCAACCAACACTAAGCTAACAGAAGCTAAATAGTAATAAAACGGATAATATGTAATAACTTTATAGAGATTGTCATCCCTGACAAAAATTCCCATATCACTGAAATAGATCTGAAAGGTAGAAGTGATTTTCTCTAGTGTAGGTATCATGGTGTTTAAGCCATTCTGACTTCTGTTGAGCTGAGGAATATTGGCGTGGGCTGAGAAGTCACTCAGAGCATCACATGATGGTGACTGAAAGCAGACACCAGAGCCAGACTGCCTGGTCCTGAGTTCTTCGCCACGCATAAGGGGTTTGCCTCTGTAGTTGGGAAAAAGAACTGTTTTATCAGACTGTGGTTTATTTTGAAAACATGTAGGAGAGTGGAGGTTTTGCAGAAGGAAAAAGTATTTGGACATGATAGTTCCTTTAAAACTCATAATGGGTGTGGGAGAAGTGGCATTTTGCATATCATATCAAAATGTTATGGTACCATAACCACCCGAACGTTAATGGTACTCATTTCTTCGAACCTAAAAAACTTTCATTTTCTTGTCATGTTGTTAAAACATATTAACCACATCAGCTAAATTTTTTATCTATAATTTTAGTTTTCATATGTTTTGTTTACTATGCAAAATCTGTTCCATTCTGCTTTTCTCTTTTGTTTGTAGGTGACTCACAGTTTTATTATGTATTCTGTAGCTCAGTAGCCATAGCCATTTATCTCAGTTTATTTAGCATAAAGGCATTCTGAAGAGGCCCAAATATGGGTTTGATTTCCCCATAGCCCAATTAACACCTATTGTTTTTTAGCCATAACTCCTAGGTCTAACCAGAACCAACCTTCTCCAAGCTTCTCCAAGTTTGTTCACAGAGACCCAAACAAAAATGTTACAGATCAGGTGTCACTATCATGAAAAACTACTATTAATGGTATTGGATTGATGTCTCTAATTCTCCCTTTGAATTAGAGCATATTAACCTTTCTGTTTTAGTGCTTTCAACTTACAGATTAAAATTTAATAAATTGATAGCTTAGGTGATATTTTTCTGTTTTTCATAAACCATGAAAATAGCATAAATGAAATATATGAGTTAAAAGATACAGTAGTGGTGTTATAGGTTTGCTTATAAATAAAATCAATCAAGGTATCAAAGTTTGAAATTTCAGTATAAAAATATAACATTTAAAGAATTTAAAATTCTTTTTGAAAATAGAATTTGAAACATTAATACATTTTTATCACAATGTGCATTTATAACTTTTGTAAATTATACATTTTGTTGTTATACATCTTTATATTTATAATGAACTTGTGTGTATGGTCTTCTAACATTTTGGATTATATTGATGTCTATTTTTACCACTAGGTGTCAGTAAATCCCTAAAGTAAAGTTGACTTGCCTCCAACGTCATACATAATTTAATGACCCTAAAGAGACCTTGGTAGACAAAGAGTTCAGAAATATATTGTACTCCTTGGAGACTCTAGACCAGGGGTCCCCAACTCCTGGGCCGCGGATCACTACCGGTCTTCAGGCTGTCAGGAAGCGGCCGCACAGCGGGAGGTGGGCAGCGGGCCAGCAAGCAAAGCTTCATCTGCTGCTCCCGTCACTCGCATTACCGTCTGAACCATCTTACACCTCCCCTATCCCTGGAAAAATTGTCTTCCACGAAACCAGTCCCTGGTGCCAAAAAAGTTGGGGACTGCTGCTCTAGACTCACACTGAATATTTTATCTTGCCCTAAAGTCATCTGCCAGCTCTGCAGGGACTGCAGCAGACTCCACCCTATACCTCAGACCCTTAAAATGGTGGTGTTAGAATGGACGTTAGCTGTATGTACTCCAGTCTTCTATCCAATACAGCATCCTTAACAGGTGGTCACTTAGTCTTTGTTTAATCACTAAGGATGGGGCTTTCCCTTTATGAGCTGCCCTAGAACAGTGATTCTATCTTATTTAGTTTTGTCTCCCCAGGCTCAAGCTATGGTAAATACTTAGTCAATTACATTGTTTGACAGTTCTCATTATGAGAAATCTCTTCTATACTGAGTCAAAATCTGTCCCATTATAACCTATTCTTTTTCGTTTATAACCTGTAATCAATTGGCATGATTATGGTGGAGGAAGACAGAATAATTTTATTACCATACCAGCACTGTCCTGTACTCCAATAGTTTTTTCTTTTTTCCAAGTTTTTCTTTCTCCCAATGAAGTACCACCACTGTTCCCAATTATTCCTTGTATGGCATAGTTTTAGAACTACTCACTCTCCATCCTGGTTACTGTTACCTTGAAATTCCTATTTGGTCAAAGTCATCTTAAAACATGTTACCCAAAATTAGGTATCCTACTATAGATATAATCTGACTCAGCAAGGAGTATTGTGGGACTATCATCTCCTATGATTTGGACATCACCAACTCACTTCTTCTAAATTCAGATATCTAGAAACCTCATTTTTAGAGCATAAGAGAGAGAAAGCCAAAGTGACTTCTGAGCAGTCACAGTGTCCGAGTCCACACATTTTGCCATGGACCATCTAAAGCTATTCTAACATTGCTACCCAATTGGGCTGTTTATTAACCCCACAGCGTATTAGAAGTAGCATATTGACAAGGAGAGAGGGACTGCTATGGGAAGACCGTGGGCTAACATTTATAAGAAAAAAAAGGTAGAAGAAAGGCAGGAAACAATAGATAGCTCAAAAGGCACAGCAGTCTGGGGCCAAAATTGAATATTCCTCATCAGCTCTTGAATACATGATTACATTACAGCACAGTACAGAAATTAATGTTTATGGAAGAAGCACTTCTGGAATGGTGGAGTAAGGACCTCTGAAACTCAGCTCCTCCATAAAAGCAATGAAAACACAGGCAAAAATTGTCAAAAAAATAACATTTTCAGAACTCTGGAAATTAACCAAAGGCTTGCAACAATTAAGAGTATTTATTCAAGAACAGTAGCTGAATCACAGAAGAGTAAGCTTTGTGGCATTTTAACTTGCCCTGTTCCCATCTCATTCTTCCCAGCTCCACAATAGCCTTGAAAACCAACAGACTCAAAACCACGGTAACTGAGAAAACAAGCAGCCTATCAGCCACTGGAGGGAGCAAAACATGCCCTAGAGCTCTCCGGAAAAGCCATATCCCTAGAAAACTGTCAGTATTTGACCTGTCTGGGGGCTAGCTCCCTGGATAAGTCCTTTTACAGGGCTTATCTTTATTTGACCTGACTCAGAGCTTGCTCGGTGAGGAAAGTCCCAACACCAGGGCATTTGTTTAAAAATAAATAAATAATCAGCAGTAATTGTCTAACATCACAGCTGCCTGAGGTGGAAATGCCAGTTGGAGCAAACAGGAGGCTGGCCAAAAAACTTGAAAAGGAAATCTGAGGAATGTGATGTCCACAGGAGGTTTTGAAAAGCTTCAACATATTCCTGGGAATCTAGGAATATGTGTAAGGTATGTGTAACGTGTAAGGAATATGTGTAAGGTATGTGTAACGTGTAAGGAATATGTGTAAGGTATGTGTAACGTGTAAAATATGTGTAACGTGTAAGGTGCTTTGTAGGGCTGTTTGCATGCTCAGGAGAGACCTGGGAAGGCCCTTATCTCTCATCCCTGGCTGACCTTGAGGATCTACACAAGCAGGAGTTAAAAGCTAAGTCAGAGTTGTAAACTGCTGAAATACTGAGGGTGTGTCTCGACACACATAGAGCCCCGCAGCAAAGGGTGTAAGACTTACTGGTTCAGGGCACTTAAGAAATCTCTCTAATCATTAGCTGAACACTAAGCTAACTGAGCAGACTTCAGTGGCAACACAAAGAATACAGACTTTACAGAATTTGTTCAGGAAGGCCATTAAACAGACAAACACCAACAAAAAACCCAGGTTGAAGGGGTAGAGCAAGAATCTGATGTCCAGAGTTACCACATTTTAATTCTTTAAAATGTTCAAGGCCTCTCTGGTAGCGCAGTGGTTAAGAATCCGCCTGCCAATGCAGGGGACACGGGTTCGAGCCCTGGTCCGGGAAGATCCCACATGCTGTGGAACAACTAAGCCCACGAGCCACAACTACTGAGCCTGCGTGCCACAACTACTGAAGCCCATGCGCCTAGAGCCCATGCTCTGCAACAAGAGAAGCCACTGCAGTGAGAAGCCCACGCACCGCAACGAAGAGTAGCCCCCACTCACCGCAACTAGGGAGAAGCCCACGCGCAGCAACAAAAACCCAACACAGCCAAAAATAAATAAGTAAAATAAAATGTTCAAATTTCAACAAAAAATACACGACATGCAAAGAATAAGAAAGTATTGCCCATGCAGAAGAAAAAACAAAGCAGTCAATAGAAACTGTCCCTGAGAAAGTCCAAATTTTGAACCTATTTAACAAAGACATTAATCAGCAATTATAAATATGTTCAAAGAACTAAAGGAAACCATGTCTAAAGACTTAAAGTATGAGAATGATTCTCACCCAAGACTGAATATCAAGAGGTAGAAATCATAAAAAGGAACCAAATAGAAATTCTGGTGTTGAAAAGTACAATAACTGAAATGAAAAATTAACCAGAGGGCCTCAGATGTGAACTGTTAGAAGAAAGAAGCCATGAAATTGAAGTTAAATCAATTGATATTATCCATTCTGAGGAATAGAAAGAAAAATGAATGCAGAAAACTGAATAGAGCCTCAGAGACGTGTGGGACACTATAAGAACACTGACAGACACATAGTGGGAATCCCAGAAGGAGAGGAAAGAGAGAAAGGGGCAGAAAGAACACTTGAAGAAACCATGGCTGAAAACATCCTCAATTTGATGGAAAAAAAATGTTAATATTTACATCCAAGAAGCTCAGTAAACTCCACGTATAATAAACTCAAAGAGATCCACAATTGCACACATCATAGTCCAACTGCCAAGAGACAGAGACAAAGACAATTCTGAGACAGCGCCGCCAGGGAAGCCCCATAGTGGGTTTTATATATCATTTTTTTCACTGACTGTTTCTCAAGTAACTTTAATTCAAAATAATCAATATGCCACTGAGACATATTTGGGGGCAGCATGCCCTGGGCCTCAACAGCAGCAAGACAAAAATAACTCATCATATACAAGGGCTCCTCAATATTAACAGCTTATTTTTATTCAGTCACCATGGAGGTCAGAAAGCAGTAGAATGATGTACTCAAAAGTGCCAGAAGAAAAAGGCTGCCATTCAGGAATTTTATATCCGACAAAACTGCTCTTAAAAAATGAAGGAGGGGGCTTCCCTGGTGGCGCAGTGGTTGGGAGTCTGCCTGCTGATGCAGGGGACACGGGTTCGTGCCCCAATCCGGGAAGATCCCACATGCCGCGGAGCGGCTGGGCCCATGAGCCATGGCCACTGAGCCTGCGCATCCGGAGCCTGTGCTCCGCAACAGGAGAGGCCACAACAGTGAGAGGCCTGTGTACCACAAAAAAAAAAAAAAAAAAAATGGAGGAAGTAGGCAATCTGAATAAGCCTATATCTGTTAAATAAATTGAATCAATAGTTAATAACCTTAGAAAACAAAACACCAGGCCCACATGAGTTTACTGGTGAATTCTACCAAACATTTAACACATTATACCAATTCTCTACAATTTCTTTCACATAATAAAAGCAGAGGGAATATTTCCTAACCTACTCTATGAGACCAGCATTACTCTAATACCAAAATCAGACATAGACATTACAAGAAAACTACAGACCAATATCTCTCATGAACCTAGTTGCAAAAATCTGCAGGAAAATATTAGCAAATTGAATTCAACAACGTATAAAAAGAATTATAGGGGGCTTCCCTGGTGGCGCAGTGGTTGAGAGTCCGCCTGCCGATGCAGGGGACACGGGTTCGTGCCCCGGTCCAGGAAGATCCCACATGCCGCGTGGCCCGCCAAAAAAAAAAAACAATGGAATGGCACATGGAAATGCTAACTGGTCAGTAATTACATCAAAATTAAATGGGTTAAATGCTACAATCAAAAAGCAGAGATTGGCAAAACGGATTTTTAAAAAACAATTTAACTATACTATCTATAAGAGACATAATTTAGATTGAAAGAACCATTGGGTTGAAAGTAAAAGGAATGAAAAAGATATGACATGCAAACAGTAACTAAAAGAGAACTGGAGTGGCTATACTAATATCAGACAAAATAGACTTTAAGACAGAAATTGTTACAAGAGATAATGAAGTGTATTATATGATGATAAAAGTATCAGTTATCAGGAAGACATAACAATTATAAACACATAGGAATATAACAACAGAACTCCAAAATAATGAAGCAAAAACTGACAGAACTAAAGGGAGAAATAGACAATTCGAAAACAGCAGTTGAGGACTTCAAAACCCCACTTTCAGTAATGGATCAAACAACTAGGCAGCAGATCAACAAAAAAAAATAGAACATGGGAACTACATTATGAACCAACTAGGAATACACATCCATAGAGCACTCCTCCCAGCAACAGAATATATATTCTTTTCAGGTGTACCTGGAACATTTTCCAGGATAGGTGATGTTCGGCCATAAAATAAGCCTAATAAATTTGAAATATTAAAGTCGTACGAAGTATGTTCTCCAACCACAATACATTTAAATTAGAAGTCAATAACAGAAGGACATTTTGGAAATTCACAAATATGGAAATTACACATACCCCTAAATAAATAGGCCAAAGAAGAAATCACAGGAAAATTAGGAAGTATTTTGCGATGAATGAAAACTAAAATATAACTACCTGGGCTTCCCTGGTGGTGTAGTGGTTGAGAGTCCACCTGCCGATGCAGGGGACACGGGTTCGTGCCCCGGTCTGGGAGGATCCCACATGCCGCGGAGCGGCTGGGCCCCGTGAGCCATGGCCGCTGAGCCTGCGTGTCTGGAGCCTGTGCTCCGCAACGGGAGAGGCCACAACAGTTTTATATATATATATATATAAAACTACCAAAATTTACGGGATGCACCTACTTTTTTGTTTGTTTGTTTGTTTGTTTGGGGCCATGCTACGCAGCTTGTGGGATCTTAGTTCCCCAACCAGGGATCGAACCTGTACCCTCAGCAGTGAAAGCGTGGAGTCCTAACCACTGGACCACCAGGGATTTCCCTTTGTTTAAAAGAAAAAAGATCTTAAGTCAGTAACCTAACCTTCCACCTAGGAAATTAGATGATGAAGAGTGAAATAAACTCAGAGGAAGCAGAAGGAAGAAAATAATAAAGGTTGGAGTAGAAATAAATGGAGAATAGAAAAACAATAGAATCAATAAAGCCACAAGTTGGTTCTTTGCAAATATCAACAAAATTGACAACCCTTAGCTAGACTGACCAAGAAGACTCAAATTACTAAAATTACAAATGAAAGAGAGGATATCACTACCAACTCTACAGTAATAAAAAGGATTATTATAAGAATATTATGAACAACTGTATGCTACAAAGTTAAATAACCTAGATGAAATGGACAAATTCCTAGAAAGACACAGATTACCAAAACTGACTTAAGAAGAAATAGAAAACCTGAATATACCTATAACAAATAAAAAGATTGAGCTAATAATTTTTAAAACTTTTCACAGAAACCCAGGCTAGAATAGCTTTACAGGTGAATTCTAATAAGCATTTAAAGAAAAAGTGATACCAATCCCTCACAAACTCTTCAAAACATAGAAGAGGGAATACTTCCCAATTCATTGTATGAGGCTAGTTTACCTTGATACCAAAGACATCAAAACTACAGATCAACATCCTTTAAAGTCATAGGTGCAAAAATCCTCAACAAAATACTAGCAAATTGAATCCAGCAACATATAAAAAGTATTATGGGGCTTCCCTGGTGATGCAGTGGTTGAGAGTCCGCCTGCTGATGCAGGGGACGCGGGTTCGTGCCCCGGTCCGGGAAGATCCCACATGCCGCGGAGCGGCTGGGCCCGTGAGCCATGGCCACTGAGGCTGCGCATCCGGAGCCTGTGCTCCGCAATGGGAGAGGCCACAACAGTGAGATGCCTGCGTACCGCACAAAAAAAAAAAAAAGGATTATGTATCATGACCAAGCGGGATTTATCCCAAGGATGCAAAGTTGTGAAATCTGAAAATCAATCGATGTCATATACCATATTAATAAAATAAAGAACAAAACCTCATCATCTCTATAGATGCAGAAACAGCATTTGACAAAATTCAATTTTTTTAATTAAAGCAGCCAACAATACTGGGAATAGAGGAGACCTCCCTCAGCCCTATAAAAGGCATTTAGGAAAACCCCACAGCTAACATCATAATGTAATGTGAAAGACTGAATGCTTTTTCCCCCTAAGATCAGGAACAAGACAAAAATGTCTACTCTTGCCGCTTCTATTCAACATTGTACTGAAAGTTCTGGCAATGGCAGTTAGGCGGGAAAAAATAAATAAAAGGCATCTAGCATCCAGATTGGAAAGGAAAAGTAAAACTAGAATTGCAGAAGACATTGTCTTGTGTACAGAAATTTTAAGGAATCTACGAAAAGACTACTAGAACTAATAAATGAGTTCAGCAAGTTTTCAGCCTATGAAATCAATAGTATGCAAAAGTCAATTGTATTTCTATACACTAGCAATGAACAATCTGAAAGGAAATTAAGAAAACTATTTTATTTATAATAGCATCAAAAGGAATAAAATACTGAAGTATAAACTTAACCAAAGAGATGCAGAACGTACATAATGAAAACAACAAAACTGATGAAATTAAAGACCTAAATAAATAGAAATACATTGTATGTTCATGTTGGAAGACAATATTGGAAAGATCGCAGTGCTCCCCAAAGTGAGCTGCAAATTCAGTGCAATACCAATCAAAATCCCAACAGTCTTTTTTTCAGAAATGGAAAAACCTATCCTACAATTCATGTGGAATTTCAGGAGAACCAAAAAAAAATAACTAAACAATCTTGAAAAAGAAGAGCAAAAGTCATAGGACTCACACTTCCCAATTTCAAAACTTACTACAAAGCTACAGTAATGAAAACAGTGTACTGTGGGATAAAGATAGATGTATAGATCAACAGAGAGTCAAAATAAACCCAGACATTTATGGCCAATTCATTTTAACAAGTGTTCAGAACTATTCAATGGAGAAAGAATAGTCTTTTCAACAAGTAGTGCTGGGACAACTGGATATCCACATGTAAAAGAATGAAGTTTGACCCCTACTTCACACCATATGCAAAAATTAGCTCAAAATGGATGAACTCATATGGATTTAGCTCAAAGACCTAAATGTAAAAAGCTAAAACTTTAAAACTCTTGGAATAAAACATAGGCGTATAATTGTGTGACCATGGGTTAGAAAATGGTTTCTTATATATGACATCAAAAGCATAAATGACAGAAGAAAAAAATAGATAAATTTGATTTCATCAAAATTTTAAATGTTCTTCAAAGGACACCATCAAGAAAGCAAAAAGACAAACCACAGAATGGGAGAAAACATGTTCAAACTGTATTCCTAATAAGGAGCTTATATCCAAAATATACAAAGAACTCTTAGACATTTTTCCAAAGAATTTAAACAAATGGGCAATGAGCACATGAAAGGGGTTCAATGTCATTAGTCAACAAGGAAATACAAATCAAAATCACATTATTATACTACTTCATACCCACTAAGGTGGCTAAAATCAAAGCCAGACAATAGCAGGAGATGATGAAGATAAAGAGAAATTGGAAAGCTCATTTACTGAATTGTAACATGGTACAGCCACTTTGGAAAACAGTCTGGCAGTTTCTTAAAGTGTTAAACGTAGAGTTATGTATGACCCTGCAATCCACTCCTAAGTATTCCATTTCTCCACCCAGGAGAAATAAAAACATATCCACACAGAAATGTGTACATGAATGTCCATAGCAGCATTTTTCATAAAAGCCAAAAAATGGAAAGAATCTAAATATCCATCAATGAACAGATAAACAAAAAGTAGTATATCCAAACAATGCAATATTATTTGGCAATAAAAAGAAAGAAGTGCTGTTTATATGCTATAACATGGATGAAGCTTGAAAGTAAATTATACTGCAGAAAGAAGCCAGTCATAAGTCACATTATGTCATTCTATTTTCTATGAAATGTCCAGCATAGGCAAATCCTAGAGGCAGAAAGTAAATTTGTGGTTGCCAGAGGCTGTAGAGGGTGTAACTGGAATGCCTGCTAATGGGTATTAAGTAATGAAAATGCTCTGAATAGTGGTCATAGTTGCACCAAGTAGTACATTTGAAATGGATGAGTTTTATTATATGTAAGTTATGTCTCCATACAGCTGGCATAAAAAAGTTAATGTTTATAAAGATGACCTTGAAGCATCAAAAAATTAGTGAAATTATGTTCAGTGCATTCCATGTAAGATTCTTAGTGTGTAATGCTCTATAGAAAAAAATTGAAGATCAGACAACTGCACAATTTTGCTGTCCACAATAATTTATTCTTCAGTCTTCCTGGATAGATGAAAGACTGTTTTTCTGCCCCAAATATGTTCAGTAATTGAGGCTTCCTATAGATAAGCTAGTTTTTGCTGTCGCACAAAGAAAAAGCACCATATTCTCAGTCTTTTGAATTGTTGCTCCTTCAGATATACCTGCCTTAGGATAAAGAGTTCCATGAACGAATTTCAGAAGAGCAGATTTCCACCACCCAATAAGTAACCAATAACTAAAAAGCTTTCCCCTTCAAAACAACAAAATATACATAGGGAAAAAACCCAGCAATACTGCTTTTAATTTTCTACAAGTGGAATTTTTTTTTGCAAATATTCTTTGCTGACTTAGGGTATATGACTATATCTTAGTCATTTAGGAAATATTTAAATCCATTAGGAAATTCCAACTGTCAGAATAGTAAATATTTTTAAAATTCCAAAAAACTAAAGAAAAACTTAAAGTTTTAAACCCTAGAGATGGCTGAGATACAATACCAATTTATTTACAAGTCAATCCTTCTTGCCACATTATGGTTTCTAACCCATTCTACCATGAGTTCACTGTGAGTCTACCAGAAGAATTTCTGCATTTCAAGGTGAAAGAATTTTCGTAGCCATCAAAATTCAGCAAGCAAATAAAGTTGATGATTTATGGCAGGACATCGGTTATGTATGGATTTCAGGCCCTAAAAATGAGTTGAAGACCATCTAATCATAGTACAGAAAGAGACTTGAGAACCTTTCCAATCCTGTGGATCTCAAAATTCGATTCAGTCCACAAAAACTCTTCATTGAGCATGGCAAACGTCGAAAAATAAGGACAACGCTATGAGTTTTTTGTTTAAAGATCTTTAATTCTGAGATTATATTTGGGAAGGGGGTGATGAAAGAAATTGAAGTAAAGGTAGCAGAGGGTAGTTGCTTGGGATTTTTCCCTCTACATGTGCATTCTTAAACTTGTTTTTTAAAAGTTATGAGTCTGTGGAATCTAAAAATGTAGGAATATTTGTCCAGACCTCCCTCATCTCTTGAGTAGGGTACATATATTAATAACTCACGACAATTCCTATCCTATAAATGAAACTAGCAAAAATTCTTTTCATTGAGAGTGAGAGGAGGCTTGAAATTTTACTTTCTATTATCACTTTCAAGATCTATAGACTTTTTTTTTTTGCGGTACGCGGGCCTCTCACTGTTGTGGCCTCTCCCGTTGTGGAGCACAGGCTCCAGAGGCGCAGGCTCAGCGGCCATGGCTCACGGGCCTAGCCGCTCCGTGGCATGTGGGATCTTCCCGGACCGGGGCACAAACCCGTGTCCCCTGAATGGGCAGGCGGACTCTCAACCACTGTGCCACCAGGGAAGCCCCTATAGACTTTTTTATTGAAGTGTAATTGATTTACAATATTATATTAGTTTCAGGTGTACAACGTAATGATTCAATATTTTTATAGATTGTAATTCATTTAAAGTTATTACAAAATATTAGCTATATCCCCTGTGCTGTACAATATGTCCTTGTAGCTTATTTATTTTATGCATAGCAGTTCGTACCTCTTAATCCCCTATCCCTACCTTGTCCCTCCCCTCCCCATTCTTCTCCACACTGGTAACCACTGATTAGTTCTCTATATCTGTGGGTCTGTTTCTGTTGTGGTATGTTCATTCATTTGTTTTATTTTTTAGATTCCACATATAAGTGATAACACACAGTATTTGTCTTTCTCTGTCTGACTTATTTCACTAAGCATAATACCCTCCAGGTCCATCCATGTTGTTGCAAATGGCAAAATTTCATTCTTTTTTATGTCGGAATAATACTCCATCATATATATACCAGATCTTCTTTATTCAGTCATCTGTTGATGCACACTTAGGTTGCTTTCATATCTTGGCTATTGTAAATAATGCTCTATGAACATTGGGGTGCATGTATCTTTTCAAATTAGTGTTTTTGTGGGGTTTTTGGATATATATACCCACGATTGGAATTGCTAGGTCATATGGTAGCTCTATTTTTAGTTTTTTAAGGAACCTCCATACTGTTTTCTATAATGGCTGCACCAACTTGCATTCCCATCAACAGTGCACTAGGGTTCCCTTTTCTTCACATCCTTGCCAACATTTGTTATATGTGGTCTTTTTGACAAAAGTCATTCTGACGGGTGTGAGGTGATATTCATTATGGTTTTGATTTGCTTTTCCCTGGTTATTAGTGATGTTGAGCATCTTTTCATGTGTCTATTGGCCATCAGTATGTCTTCTTTGGAAAAATGCCTATTAAGGTCTTCTGCCTGTTCTTTGATTGGGTTGTTTGTTTTTTCTATATTGAGTTTTATGAGCTGTTTGTATATTTTGGATATTAATGCCTCATCAGTCATACCATTTGCAAATATTTTCATATTTTCCCCCTTTCCATAGGTTGTCTTTCATTTTGTCAGTGATTTCCTTTGCTGTGTAAAGGCTTTTAAGTTTAATTAGGTCCTATTTGTTTATTTTTGCTTCTGTTTCCTTTGCCTGAGCAGACAGATCCAGAAAGATATTGCTATGAGTTATGTTAAAGAGTGTTCTGCCTGTGTTTTCTTCTGTGGTTTCAGGTCATACATTTAGGTCTTTAATCCATTTTGAGTTTATTTTTGTATGTGGTGTGAGAAAATGTTCAAATTTCATTCACTTTCCAGTTTTCCCAGCACCAGTTATTGAAGAGACTGTCTTTTCTCCACTGTATATTCTTGCCTCCTTTGTCATGAGTTAATTGACCATAATTGTGTGGGTTTATTTCTGAGCTCTCTAGTTTGTTTCATTGATCTGCGTATCTGTTTTTGTGCCAGTACCATTACTTTTTGAGTACTGTTGCTTTGTAGTATAGTCTGAAGTCAGGGCATGTGATACCTCCACCTTTGTTCTTTTTTCTCAAGATTGCTTTGTCTATTCAGGATCTTTTCTGGTTCCATATAAATTTAAGGATTATTTGTTCTAGTTCTATGAAAAGTTTGATAGGGATTGCATTAAATCTGTAGATTGCTTTGGGTAGTATGGACATTTTAACAATATTAATTCTTCCAATACATAAACATGGGATATCTTTCCATTTTTTTGCGTCATCTTCAGTCTCTTTTATCAGTGTTTTGTAGTTTTCAGAGTATAGGCCTTTCACCTCCTTGGTTAAGTTTATTCCTAGGAATTTTATTCTTTTTGATGTAATTTTAAACAGAATCATTTTATTGCTTTTTCTTTTTGATAGTTCATTATAGTGTACAGAAATGCAACAGATTTCTGTATATTAATTTTGTATCCTGCAACTTTACTAAATTCTAATAGTTTTTTGGTGGAGACTTGGAGACTTCAGGGTTTTCTATATAAGGTATCATGTCATCTGCAAATACATGACAGTTTTACTTCTTCCCTTCCAATCTGGATGACTTTTCTTTTTCTTGTCTGAGCGCTGTGGCTAGGACTTCCAATAATATGTCAAATAAAAGTGGCAAGAGTGGATATCCTTGTCTTATTCTTGATTTTAGAAGAAAAGGTTTCAGCTTTTCACCATTGAGTATAATGTTGGCTGTGAATTTGTCATAAATGGCCCTTATTATGTTAAGATATGTTCCCTCTATACCAACTTTGATAAGAATTTTTATAATGTTGAATTTTGCCAAATGCTTCTTCTGCATCTATTGAGATGACCCTGTGATTTTTATCCTTCATTTTGTTCATAGGGTGTGTCAGATTAATTGATTTGTGGTTATTGAACCATCCTTGCATCCCTGGAATGAAATCCCACTTAATCATGATACATGATCCTTTTTAAATCTTGTTGAATTCTGTTTGCTAATATTTTGTTGAAGATTTTTGCATCTGTATTCATCACAGATATTGACCTGTAGTTTTCTTTTTTTGTTGTGTCTTTGTCTGATTTTAGTTATCAGAGTAATGGTGGCCTTATAGAATAAATTTGGGAATGTTCCCTCCTCTTCAATATTTTGAAATAGTTTGAGAGGGATAGGTATTAGCTCTTCTTTATATGTTTGGTAGAATTCCCCTGTGAAGCCATCCAGTTCTGGACTTTTGTTAGCTGGGAGGTTTTTTTGTTTGTTTGTTTGTTTGTTTGTTTTTTGCGGTACGTGGGCCTCTCACTGCTGCAGCCCCTCCCACTGCGGAGCACAGGCTCCGGACGCGCAGGCCCAGCAGCCATGGCTCACGGGCCCAGCCGCTCCGCGGCATGTGGGATCTTCCCAGACCGGGGCACAAACCCGCGTACCCCGCATTGGCAGGCGGACTCCCAACCACTGCGCCACCAGAGAAGCCCCAGTTTGCTGTTGTTTATTCCATTATTTTATTTCATTGAGACTATTTGGAAGTTATTAAACATTACTAAAAAGGAAAAAGATCACCTATAGTCTCACCACCAAAAGCTAATAGCAGTTATCACCTATAATATTTTCTTCCAGTCTTTTTTTTTTTTTAACATGAATGTGTATGTTTATAATTCCACCAAATTGGGATCATGTTGAATATCGTTTCATTTTCTGCTGTTATCATTTAATCTCTTTTGCATTTCACACTTCATTCAGTATTCTTTACAAACAGTACCTAAAGTGCAATTACTGGTTTAATGATGTCCTACTGTTGGTCCTTGAAGAACTTTAGGCTCAATACATATTGATGTTAATTGCTTTCCAGAAAGATTGCCCCAGCTTTTTTTTTTTTTTTTTTTTTTTTGCGGTACGCAGGCCTCTCACTGTTGTGGCCTCTCCCATTGCGGAGCACAGGCTCCAGACGCGCAGGCTCAGCGGCCATGGCTCACGGGCCCAGCCACTCCGCGACATGTGGGATCTTCCCGGACCGGGGCACGAACCCGTGTCCCCTGCATCGGCAGGCGGACTCTCAACCACTGCGCCACAAGGGAAGCCCTGCCCCAGCTTTTTACCCTCCCATCAAGGTCAGTGTAATTTGGATGTTATATTTTTACCTTCTTGAAATAAATCACCTTTAAGCTAAAAAGCAAATAGGAATCTCAACCTCCAGTAATGACAGAATAAGACCTGACTGGAGAATTCCCCACAGAAAGCAACTGTAAGCCCTAGACATAATACAAAAAGCAACTATCTCAATGAATTAGAGAGTGAACAGAGCAGACAGAATTTGGTGGAAAGGACAAGCTCAGAGTAGGAGAGGAGGGAGCTGCACAAAGTAAGTTCCCTGTTTTATGGCTTCTATTCTGGGGTTAAACGTGGTCTATGAGTAGTGCATGGTCTTGGAGGAGGTGCTAATTGAAAACAGCAATCTCTTTGGCCAGAGAATCATGGCCACTGAAGAGAGTAGAGGAATCTTGGAAGGGAAAGAGCAAGAAAGGGTTCCACCAAATGTGTCTACTCACATCTGAGTGACCTCTGAACCATGTATATATAAACCAAACTGAGCAGCTCATCTAAGGACAAAATATCTGAACTGAGACTGGAACTGTCACCCAAAAAATAGATTTTACAATTCAAGCACAGACAAGATAGTTGCCTGCTTAAACAAAAGAAACAATCATGTGAGAAAAATAAAAGAATCCAGAATTTCCCCAATTTAATATTTATCATTACTGGGATACAGTCGATACCTACTTGTCATATAAAGAACCAAGAGAATGGAACACATTCTCAAGGTAAAAGAAAATCAACTGAGTCCAACACCAGGATGTTCCAGATACTGGGACTAGAAGACAGTGATTTTAAACTGCTGTCTTCTTCAATGAAGTAAAATAAAATATGCTTTCAGTAAGTAAAACCTAAGAAATATCAGGAGAAAAGTAGAAATGATTAAAGAAAGAACAAAATGACATTCTAGAACTGAAAAATACAATTTCTGAAGTTTTTAAATTATTGGATGGACTTATCAGACAAATGGAGATGACAGAATAAATAGTATACTTGAAGAAAAATCAATAGAAATTATTCAGTGTGAAGAACAGAGAAAAAAGTGAAAGATACCAGATTGTCAGTGAACACCAAGCAGAAATAAACAGGAAAAATTTCACACCAGGGCACATCATAGTCAGACTGTTGAAAGCCAAAAATAAATAGCAAATGTTGAAAGTCATAAGAGGAAAATGACACATTACATACTGGGGAAAAATGATTTGATTAACAAATGAGTTCAAATCAGAAACTATTCAGGCCAGAAGAGAGTGGACCAACATCTTTAAAGTGTGAAAGAAACAAATGACCTGGAAATATATACCCTTCAAGAATAAAGGTGAAATAAAGACATTTTTAGACCAAAGAAGACAGAATTTATCACCAAGAAACCTACATTTCAAGAAATGCTAACAGAAGTTCTTCAGGCTGAAGGGAAATGATACCAGATAGAAAGTTGGATCCTCAAAAAATAATAAAGAGGATGAGAAAGGATAAATATCGAGACACATAAAAGATGATTTTCTTCTTTTTGCTTTTTCCACTTTTAAATTCTTTATACAGTATAAGTCTTATAGCTGTTTAAAGCAAAAATTATAAAAATTGTCCTTGATAATAAATAATTAAATGTTTACTCGGCAAAGGTTTATGAGTACCTTTGAGAACAAAATTGCGTACTTAATATATGCCAGGCACCATATCAAGCCTTTTTGCATGCCTCAATTTAATTATCACAGCAGTCCTGTAAGATAAGAATTCCCATTTTCCATTAGAGGAAACTGAGACTATGAGAACTTAGGTGACTTGCCGGTGGCTGGCCTGCTCGTTCACAGCAGAGCCAGTACCCGATTCCAGTTCTGCCCGATCCTCAAGCCCAGGCTCTCAACTCCCTATACGGAGCTGCCTCCCATCTATTTGGACTATAAGGTATGAGACACATCTGGAAATACGAAGTGCCAGAAGAGAGATAGAGACCAGAGCCTGCAGTGCTAGTGGGAGGAGAGGTCAATGTGGACTGCAGAGAAACAGGGAAACCTTTAATGAAGAGGGGGAGATTTTAACAGGGCCTTGAACAATGGTTAGGGTTTGTATTGGCATTAAGGTAGGAATAAGCAAAATACTTGGGAAGGAAGTATGGGGTTAGTAAGCCTACTAGACTTACACTAACATTTCATGGTGGAAACCAGTATGAAATTGGTTTAGAAAAGGAAATTGGAGGGAATTCCCTGGCTGTCCAGTGGTTAGGACTCCATGCTTTCACTGCCGAGAACGCAGGTTCAAATCCCTGGTCAGGGAACTAAGATCCTGCAAGCCACGCCAAAAAAAAGAAAAAAGAAAAGTAAGTTAGAGCCAGGCTGGAAAAGCTTGGATATAAGTATAAGGTATAGCCATGTGTCTGTGTGTGTGTGTGTGTATTTTATATATATATGTATATAAAATCATATCAGAGGCACTTTTCCAAACCTTAGACACCTCACTAGTATAATCAATCCTCTCTCTTTCCTTCACGCCTACTTCTTGAAACAGGGACTGCACTTGTCCTCGCATTCTTACCTCCTACTGTTTTCAAACCTATGGCAATCTGGATTTTGTCTTCATCACTCCCCTGAAACTGGTCATCCTAAAGTCTCCAGTGATTTCTCAAGTTTCAGATACAGACTTGCTTATCTTACTGACTTTCACAATAATTAACATTCCTAAGCCCTCCTGTGTGAAGCTGAAACTAATTCTCATGTGTCTCTGTCTTGGTCTGTCCCATGTGCGCTTCTCCCTTCCTTTCTCTGCTAGTAGTCAGTGTTCTTCAAGGTTCTCTTCTCTCTCATCTCTCACTTAGTGCTTCTACTCCCCAAATCCCAGGTAATCTCATCAACACCCACGACTTCAACCCACCTACACTCTGATGAGACCTCGGGCCTAAGCTCCAAATCTATATCACTAACCATCTCTAGATAGCTCTGTCCAGAACTATGAACTACTTCCAAGTTATCAAATTAGCCTGCCAGAGATTCATGGATGCTGGTAAATTTTGACATAAGACTCCTGAGTCGGAGACATAGGGTGATATGTTACTCACAGCAAGAGTTGTACCCAGAATATCAGCGTTTTTGTGCTGGTTCTGGAGCTCTAGTTCCCACAAGGCAAAATGAAGGCCAAATGGAACTTGCACATGCGGTGAGTGGCCGTATGGGAAAGGAACGTGAGCTTAGAGAACTCCAGCCTTCTATAGTGGGCAGCAGGCATGCCTGCTCTTTGCTCCAGAGGGAGACACTATCATTTTCTTCAAAAGTTGTTCAAGTGTTTTGGGACTTCCCTGGCCGTTCAGTGGTTAGGACTTCACCTTCCAATGCAGGGGGTGCAGGTTTGATCCCTGTTTGGGGAGCCAAGATCCCACATGCCTTGCGGCCAAAAACCCAAACCATAAAAGAGAAGCAATATTGTAACAAATTCAGAACAGTCCACATAAAAAAAAAAAAATCTTAAAAAAAAAAAAATGTTGTTCAGGTTTTCTTCAAAGGTTATTTGCTATCTAAACACCCCTGAAAAGATAGAGTCTGAAACAGAGGGCAGTCCATGACTTGCTCTCAGGATGCACAGAAACTAAGGTGACTCACAGAGAACTGTTTCTTTACAAGTTCCATTTTGCTTTCACACCGGCCTCTCAAATGCAAGACATAGTTAAACAAATTCACCATCATCTTCTGAATTTGTTCCTTTCTGTCTTCACTATATTGAATTAACGGTACTACCCACCATTGATTTCCTTGCTTCTATACATCAATATAGGCTAAAAGCTGAAATACTTAAAAAGAAATCCAAAAATCTCAATGGCTTAAACCCAGTAAAACTTTATATTACTCTTATGTAAAACCCAGTTCAGATGTTCCTGGGATGGTGACTCTCCTGAGAATCTCCCTTAGAAAAAAATAAATCCAATATCCAGGCTGTTCTGTTTTGTGGCTCCACAATCCTGTGGCTTCAGGGTCTCTTTGGCTTAATCACATGTGCAGTCATTCAACTCGACAGCATTCCCTCTCCCGTCATTTTCTTCTAGACCATTGCAACCACCTGCCTCCAGTCTTAGCGTCCTCTCACTTCTACTCTGGCAATCCATCAGAACTTTAGATCTGATTGTGTCACTTTCCTCCTGAAAATCCTTCATTGTCTTAACCGTAGTGTACAAAGTATAAAGTCCAAACTCCTTAATAGGACATGCAGGGCCTCTGTGATCTGGCCTCTTCCTATCTTTCCAGGCACATTTCCCATGACTCTCGCACACATAACCCTTTGTTCTCACCAAATCAAATTACTAATGATTTCCTGATTTTTATTTCCTCTGGTTTGCTTCTCTGCTTTTTGTACGTGTTGTTCCTCTTGCCTATAACCCTCCCCCAACCACTGCCACACACACACATATGCACACACATACACACACACCATTTGCCTGTTTAGCAAACTTCTCATCCTTAAATACTCAGCTAAAGTGTCCCCACTTCATGAAGCCTCTGCCTTAGGACTGTAGCGTTCTGGCAGCACACATACCAGCTGAACAGTACTTACGGGAGAAAAACTTAGAAACAGGAGTAGTGAAGTGCAGTTTCCCCATTCTCCATCCCAATCTGGGAGAGCTGACAGGGATTGAGCAGAGCTGGAATTAGACTCCAGGAGAGAAACCTCAGCCCTGTGTTACGACATGCATCTGATCAGTTGCATAATAGGGTAAGTATTAGGCCCTCCCCTAGCATGATCAGGATCTGAGATCCAGGCCTTATAGCTGCGGCTGTATAACATGGTGGATCCGTGATTTCCAGCTCTGATCTGCCACTCGGCATTCCATCAGGACTGACTGCACTGCCTTAAGCACTTAGCTATGGCCGGTTTCCTTAGCGCAGATTGAAGATCCCCGTGGTCTCCATGGAAAGCCAGCTCTATCTCTGAAAGGCCAATTCTGCAGAGGCGGAGTCCTGGATAGGTTGACCCCTACCTCAGTTCACCTTCCTACATCCAAAAGCTGCCTCATTCCTTGTTCCATCAGCATCTCATGCCATTTCACTCACGAGGACTGAGATGCCAGTCCTTGACATATTCTAAAGAGGCATTGCAGAACAGACCAGAGGCCGTAAGGTCCAGATCCAGGCAAGAAAAGAGGTCACAAGATCAGAGCCAGCGTCATGGCTGTGGCACCTGTGTCCCGTTGCTTTTATAGGGGCTCGAGCTTGATTTAATGCCCTGTTGTCACTACCTTGAAATTTTCAATAGTTTTTGCACAGGGGCGCCACATTTTTATTTTGCATTGCAGCCGCAAACTAACGTAGCCAGTCCTGTCCAGGGTGTTCCCTGGAACGTCCGAAACAAGCGTCCTTCTCATTCTTACATGTGGGAGACTGACTGTTCTAACTCACTGCTGGGTTGGTCCATATTCAGCATGACGTGTTGGCCAGTGGGCAGACAGGCACACCCTTAGCAGACAGCACAATGTCAGGAGTGATCCTCTTATCCAGAACCACCCTGGCCAAGGAAGCAGGCCAACCTGCTGGGTCTTTATGCCTTGGAAAATCTCACTGGCTCTTTGTCTAAGCACAGCTAACAGATCGCTATCACTGTTGTCAGCTCAGTTACCCCCAGCCAAGAATGAAGCCACTTGAGCAATTGTGGTGTCTCCTGTATTCCACCGGAATATTCCACCATCACAGGAAGGTTGCTCACTCACACTGGGGCCGGGGGCCAGCTGCTCTGGATAAGTGTCACGTGTAGTCACAGGGATCAGTTGGTCAGTGGCCATTCTCCCCAGCAGTGGGCACAGCGGTGCCATGAGAATGGGCTCTCTGAGGTCAGCAGTGTTGCCCTCAAGCATTTTCCAGTGGCGTCCCTGTCATCCTGGCAGACTGAGCATGGCCTGCTCAGTCCCAGGGCCAAAGGTCCATTGCTGGCACTATGTTACCTCAGATTCAGCCCACATCACGTGGTGTTATCACTGTTCATCAGCCAGTTTCTACCACTAGACTGTGAGCTCCCTGAGGACCGAGATATGCTTTACATTTGAATTTTCGGATCCACATCGTGGGCATCAACAAATGTCCACCAAGTGAACAAAACCAAGGAAGGGTTAGCCAACATTCGTCTGGCGTAAACTTCAACAAAGCTATTACATCAAGCTCACTTCATTTAATTGTTTTCCATATTTTTCTGACCCCTTGGTTTGCCGGTACCCATTCTTATAATTCACCTCAACTCATACATTCACACTTGTAGTGTATGAACAGTGCTTTGCCCAAATGACCAACGCCTTGTTTACTTTTTCACATACCTAGTAATATTTTTGTGTCAACCAATTTTCATGCTTTCCTATGACTTTGGTTTTTCCTAAATTTCTAGTATCTGATCACTTTTTTAATAAGATGAATCAATAAGATACACTCTTTAGGATGCTGTTACTAACATCACCTTAAAAAAAACTCGTTTCAAAAGTAATTTTGGCAATTAAGTTAATCAGTGACTCATTTTTGTTAGTTACCTTGTTGGATAAAACTAAGTTACTCAAGTGCTTTAAAGGTAAACTTATTAACTGCCTCTTGGTTGAGTTTCTGTGTTCTCTGTAATGCAGTCATGCCACAGGGTGGTAAACTGGACTCCGTTCTCAGGGGTTGCGCTGAGGCCTCTGAGAAAGAGGCAGGAGGTGCAGGGATTACTGCCTGGGGAGCAGGGGCGCTTGGAGCAGTGCCCCGAGGAGCTGCAGGGAGCCAAGTACCCCAGAGTGGGGGTCCTTCGGGGGTGACTGGGGTGCTGTGCAGTTTCTAGGTGGGAAAGAGGCTTCCCGGAGACCACTCAGGAGTTTGACCTACAATCCCTGGAGTTGGAGTTAATTGCCATTGAAGGGTTTCTAGCAGACTTTAAGAAGTGTCACCAAACAATAAAGACTGGATTTACACAGCATGTCATGAGTGACATGCTGCTGGACAGGAGCATTCAGACGCCCCTCAGGACATTCTAGGGCGGGACCCAGCATGCCCCTTGTTCCCACCCGCCCCACCGACCAACAGCTCGGTGACGTGAGCATCTGGCTGGCAGGCCCTCAGAGCCACCCCAGCAGCCGATGGCAGAGCCCGCTTCTTCAGGCAGTGTGAGTGCAAGAGTCTAGCCCTCACATCCGCCGTCCAGAGGGCCCTGATGGCAGAGCACAGCTGCCCACCTTGGGGGGGGTCTCCCTCTCCCTGGCCCGGGCTCGGAGGGGAGAGAAGCAGGCGTTCACAGCAAGCTGGGGAGACTGGGGGAGAAGAGGAGGAGGGGCCCGACACACCACCCCCGGGCCTCTGCCACCCTGCTGCAGACCAGCAGACCTGAAGCTGGCTGAGTCCCGGAAGGGGAGGCACTTCCAGTTGGATGAGCGTCTGGATTTTGACCGTTGCACTGCGTTAGACTCAGTTATTAAACTGGAGGTTTAAGTGCCTTAAGAGTGACCAGAGGGCTTCCCTGGTGGCGCAGTGGTTGAGAGTCCGCCTGCCGATGCAGGGAGCACGGGTTCGTGCCCCGGTCCGGGAAGATCCCACGCGCCGCGGAGCAGCTGGGCCCGTGAGCCATGGCCGCTGAGCCTGCACGTCCGGAGCCTGTGCTCTGCAACGGGAGAGGCCACAGCAGTGAGAGGCCCGCGTACCGCAAAATAAATAAATAAATAAATGAATAAATGAATGAATGAATGAATGAATAAATAAATAAATAAATAAATAGCTAGCTCTAGAAGCTGCCCAAGATTTCATCCAAGAAGCAAGGAGAAACAAGTCCACAGAGAGGGCTTAACGAGCCAGTGGGGGAAGAATGAAGTTGTGTTCTGCCTGCCCTGCCTCAAGTACAGCTTGCTCAGTACTCTGCTACCACTGTGTAGGAGTAAAGTGTATTCATTAAATGCCCTGAAGGTCAACTTCTCGACATTGCCACCCTGTATAGATTCTTTTGTTCTATTGCACAATCATTTATCTTTCTCTAAACATAACACAAAGGAAATGCAAACACACATGTTTACAGAGCATTGAGTTTCTAAGCAGACATACAGCCAGCTTGCGATCTTGCCCTGGTAAAGTTGAATACTTTGGCAGCCAGCAGCGTTTCAGCAGGTCCCTGAATTGTAAGCGAAGCCACCGTAATCAATAGAAAATATCAGGTAGTGACTTCACATCTTTTATTCTCATTCCTTTTAGGAAGAGTCCTTAGAAGTTTAAAAGTTTACCAAAATAACAGGAATACATAGCATTTTGCACGATGCTGAACTGAATCAATTTAGTTAAGAGGGTTCTCAATATTTATCTTCAAACTACTATATCCAGTTATCTGTTTTTAAAAAATCTATCAGAAAATGAGAATGGAGTTTTTAAATATAAAATAGTAAAGCTAAATAAAAGGCTCTCCTATAAAGCTGAAGTTCCTTGACAGCTGAACCCAGTGAGTTCAGAGGAGACAGGATAGGCCACGCTGGCCTTGGCAGTAACATCGCGAGAACTCAGCAGCGGTGTGCTAATGTTGCATCAAGGAATGCTGTGACCCCGCTACTGTTCGTCTGCTTCTCTAGAGCTTCACTTCAGACTCTGAAGTAATAAAACATTTGAGTTTTATTTCCACGAGGTCTAGGAATTATTATTTAGTAGGTGGCTCAGCCTGATGGGTCATCCAAGACCATTCTAGCACATGTGTGTGTGATGAATGTTAATTTTTAATATAAGAACAATACTGAATAAGAACTATTCCCTTTAGCCTGACACACCAGAACTAAACTGACTATATCTTATAGACAGATGTATTGGCTGTTGTTACATTAATACCTCTCTACACATATAAGGGAATGCTACTTGTGATATCTTTGTCTGGATTTGGTATTAAAGTGGTGCTGGCCTCATAGAAAAAGTTCAGAAGTATTCCTTCCTCTGCAAATTTTTGGAATAGTTTCAGGATAGGTGTTAACTCTTCTCATTTAGAGAAGAGTTTAGTTTTGTAGAATTCACCCATGAAGCCACCTGGTCCTGGACTTTTGTTTGTTGGGAGTTTTTAAATTACTGATTCAATTTCATTACTGGTAACTGGTCGGTTCATATTTTCTGTTTCTTCCTGGTTCAGTCTTGGGAGATTGTACCTTCCTAAGAATTTGTCCGTTTCTTCTAAGTTGTCCATTTTCTAGGCATATAGTTGTTCATAATAGTCTCCTATGATCCTTTGTATTTCTGTCATGTCGATCGTAACTTCTCCTTTTTCATTTCTAATTTTATTGATCTGGCTCCTCTCCCTTCTTGATGCGTCTGGCTAAAGGTTTATCAATTTTGTTTACTTTTTTCAAAGAACCAGCTTTTAGTTTCACTGATCTTTTCTATTGTTTTTCCTGTCTCTATTTCAGTTATTTCTGCTCTGATCTATATGACTTCTTTCCTTCTCCTAACGTTGGGTTTTGTTTGTTCTCCTTTCTCTAGTTGCTTTAGGTATAACGTTAAGTTGTTTATCTGAGATTTTTCTTGTTTCCTGAGGTAAGCTTGTAAACTATAAACTACTGAGGGAATGGTATTTGAAGTGTGCCTCTTTTAAAGAATTATGCTGAGAAATAACATAGTACTTTCAAAAGATTGAAATCATACTACCTACTCCCTGAAGGCCAATTGAAAATTGTGTATACCATGTATACCAACTTAATTTTTCTCTGCTTTTCAGTCTGGATTGTGGAAACTTTCATTCTGGCTTCTGTATTATGATGTCTGGTCAAGGATAAAATCTTCTGGGAGGGCAATAGTAGTTTTAAGAAAGGAATGACCTCAGATTTGTATTTTGAAGATAATTCTAGCAGAACTTTAAAATAGATTTTTGGTATGATTGGAAACAGGAAGGTACAATCCCAGTTGTCCAGACAAGAGACAGTAAGGTATTGAGAGCGTGGAAAATGAAAGCAAGGGACAGTTATGAGAGATTAGAGATGAAGCAAAGTCTGTAAGTTAAGAATTTAAGAGAAGATGAAATCAAATTCAGGTGAAGAAATTGGACTAATTAATTGCTCACTGAGTCTCAGTTTTCACATTTCTAAAATGGAGATTTAACAATATATTCCCTCAGCCTCATCACAAGATTTCTGTAAAAAATAACATAGGTAAATGTCAAATGGCTTTGTAGTTTCAAAAATGATCCTCAGATATTTTTTCTTATTATCTCTTGAAATAGATTTTTAAAATTTGTGTGCCAAAGCAAAAATATGTCACCAACAGATTGAGCCACAGCCGCTTGTGCAATAAATACACACTGCATGCTTGCTATGTGCTAGGAACTACTATTCTAGACACTGAGGTTCCAGCAGTGATCAAAACAGACCAGAGGCCTGCCCTCGTGAAGCTCCCACTCTAGTATCAAAAGACATAGGAACAGCCTTTGGAAGCCTACCCTGCTTCTGAGTAGAGACAGTGAAAGACGAGAAGATAGTGGAAGTGCCTGTGACAGAAACAGGACTGAAAGGAACTGCTGGTTTGCAGGGAAGGAACAGGGCGGCTGTGATTTGGAACCTGTTCAGGTTGTGGGGAAACATCCTCGTGGAGGTATGCAAATAAGCTGTTGGGGTGACAAGAGTTTGGGCCACAGGGAAACTGGACTGGTTTGGGGGCACCATCTCATAAAGGTGGTAACTGAAAGTGAAAGAATGAATGAGATCTTGGAGAGTGAAAGAGGAGAGAAATTCACAGGGTGATAGTTGTAGAATGCAGGTAATGGACAGGAGGAAGGAAGAGGAGGCAGTGAAAGGAACAGATGATATGACAGAAAACCTGGAGGAAACCTGAAGAAATGGGACAGTAGAACAGAAAGTTGGATTTAGCTTCTAAAAAAATCATTGTAGGATTCCGTTAGGCAGCCTTCCATCTTAATTTAAAATTAATTAAACTTGGGCTTCCCTGGTGGCGCAGTGGTTGAGGGTCTGCCTGCCGATGCAGGGGACACGGGTTCGTGCCCCGGTCCGGGAAGATCCCACGTGCCGCGGAGTGGCTGGGCCCATGAGCCATGGCCGCTGAGCCTGCGCGTCCGGAGCCTGTGCTCTGCAATGGGAGAGGCCACAACAGTGAGAGGCCCGTGTACCGCAAAAAAAAAAAAAAAAAAAAAAACCAAAAAAATTAATTAAACTTGTAAAAATCACACTTTATACAGACTCTAGATATACCTCAACTTCATCTAAGAAAACCATACCTGAATTTTTCACATTTCTAGACCAAAAGTTAATATTCAGTCATAATAGGATACTTTAAAAATACTTAATTCTCTAAAATGAATATCAAAACGTGACTAATTAGTTTCTGATATAAGTTGTCAGCAGTTCTTTTTATGATTTATTTAACATAGTACCACATTTCATCATTCACAGCACAGTTGTGTATTAGAATTTTGCTACCACACCTCCCCACAAAAAAGAAATGCTGGAAGTGATAAGCTGAATAATGGTTCGCTGAAGATGTCCACATCCTAATCCCCAGAAACTGTAAAGATGTTACCTTTCATGGCAAAAAGGACTTTGTAGATGTGACTAAGTTAAGGATCTTGAGATGGGGAGATTAACCTGGATTATCTAGTTGGGCCCAATGTAATCACAAGGGTCCTTATAAGAGGAAAGCAGGTGGGTCAGAGTCAGAGAAGGTGATGTGACAGTGGCAGCAGAGGTTGTAGTGATATGCAGCCACAAGCCAGGGATTGTGGGCAGCCTCTAAAAGCTGGAAAAGGCAGGGAAATATATTCTCCTCTGGAGCCTCCAGAAGGAACCAGCCCTGCTGACACCTCAGTTTTAGCCAACTGAAACTAATTTCGGGCTTCTGACCTCCAGAACTGTAAGACAGTAAACATGTGCTGTTCCAGAGTCACAAAGTGGTCATTTGTTATAGCAGCAATAGGAAACTAATATGCTCAATAAACATTCTTAGTGGAAGAGAGGACTTTAAAGTCAGATGAGTTAATTGTCAAAATTCCTAAAACTTCAGGGATTACTTTCATAAACTGTCTAAAAACAAAAACAAATAATAGAAAACAGACCTATGCTCTGGACTGCACTGATAATTGACATGCCTACTGTCATGTTGTTACTGATGGCATAGTGATTGCCACCAGCAAGTCCACTCCAGGAGAATTTTGTGTATGTACGATATTAGAAACCCTTGTTGTTTTACTTTTCATATTTTTTCAGATTCATATGATGGCTTTTCTTTTTCCAAGTTCAATTACTATGCAAGAACTTGACCCTTTATAACGTAGAAAATACTGGATGTGAGCACCAGGCCAGTGGTTGCTCCCTGTGCTATCCCAAGTTGCTCTCCCACACAGCCTTGCACACAGCAAGGGGGTGCTCAGTGGGTGTCTGTTGAGTAAATGAGCAGCGTGAAGCCCCGTCAGGAGCACTGCACCCTTGTCCTGGCCCCTGCCTGGCGGCTGTGGAAGGGGGAAAGCCCTTCCGTCCTCTCATTTCACTTTCTTCATTTGTCGAGTGAGGGCCTCAACTAGATCTATGTAAAGTCTCTTCCAAATTCCTGAATACTGTGAATGACGGCATCATGCTCACTCTCGTTTACTTCTCACAGGCAGTGATGGATGTAAAAGATTGTGTCAAAAATCCTGCACCATTTTCATTTGTGACCCTCCCTCAAATGCCCACTTTTTTTTTTTTTTTTTTTTTTTTTTTGCGGTAGGCGGGCCTCTCACTGTTGCGGCCTCTCCTGTTGCGGAGCACAGGCTCCGGACACGCAGGCTCAGCGGCCATGGCTCACGGGCCCAGCCGCTCCGCGGCATGTGGGATCCTCCCGGACCAGGGCACGAACCCGCGTCCCCTGCATCGGCAGGCGGACTCCCAACCACTGCACCACCAGGGAAGCCCTCAAATGCCCACTTTTAAAGTCAATAGCAATGTCATCTCCCTCAAGCCTCCTGAACATCCTCCAAGGAACCTTTTTTGCAGGGCTTGGACGAGCAGTGCAATGGGACTCCAGCCACAGCATCAAATGTGGTAAGACTCCTGGCTGCTGCAGTCATAGACATCTGTAACAGACATTTAAGGATGCCAAGTGCCCAGGAAAACAAAAAAGCCCAAAGCATGTGAGGCTTTGTCAGTGTGGAGAGAATAGCTAAGTATACAAGACGTAGAGCCATGCTAAGCTCCCTGCGCTCGGTGTGGCACTGCAGCCCCCCAGCTGCCCCAGATACAGTGAGCACTGTCATTATCCCCCTAGATACAGGGGGAACTAAGACCACTGAAGCTGAGTAATTTGTCCCAAGGTCACAAAACTATTCAGAGTCAGGGCCAGGGTTCACACCCAGCAGGCTGGCTCCAGAGGCCCCTCCTACTAAGCTGGGAAAGGACAATCAGCTCTACAACTACCATCTAAGTGAATTAGCAAATAGGAAGCTTGCCTCTAGAAATTCTGTTTATATGCTGACTTTCGAGAGAGAACTGACATTGCTTAAAAAAAGATATATCAGGGCTTCCCTGGTGGCACAGTGGTTGGGAGTCCGCCTGCCAATGCAGGGGACACGGGTTCGTGCCCCGGTCCGGGAAGATCCCACATGCTGCAGAGCGGCTGGGCCCGTGAGCCATGGCCGCTGAGAAAAAAAAAAAAGATATATCAGCATCTGGGTTTTCAGATTAACCCTGATGCAACTTTTCTGGTCATATTTAGACCATATAGAACCTCAGAAAGTTTATATCACTTTAAAATAAAAAGTGACTGCAAAAAACAAACAAAAACAAACAAACAAACAAAAAAAGCAAAAAAAAAAGCAAAAAAAACCCAAAAAAACCCAAAAAACAAACAAACAAACAAAAAAAAGTGACTGCATTCACATACTGCACACAGGATTTAATTAGTTATAGAGCTAGTTCCACATAAATGAAGACAATGGTATAACAGTTTACATGACACTGAAATAGTGTAGTCTTCCCAGAAGTCAAGAGAGAACAGTTTGGTTTACATGTGTGTAACGTGTGCTTCGTTTTTTCTTTTTTTTTTTTTTTTAGTAGTATCCAATAAGTTGCTATGCGTGGGTTTTTTAGGAAAAACAAGTATTTGTAAACAAATGAATATGCCCCCAATTTTAATGAAAAGTTATCATTTAAAAATTGTTTAAGGTTCAGGTTCCCATTCTTCAGTTAATACAGGCAACAAATATCCCTGAAATGACTCATCTACTTCTGATCATTAAAAAAAAAATCTTATTTCTTCTACTTAGGAAAATTTTTACAAATGTAATGGCAAATAAAAGCTGTCTATAGCACCTTAAGAACAGACTCTACAGGGACTTCCCTGGCAGTCCTGCGGTTAATACTCCACGCCTCCACTGCAGGGGGCACAGGTTCCTTCCCTGGTTGGGGAACTAAGATCCCACATGCCACGCAGTGTGGCCAAAAAAAGAACAGACTATACAAAGGACTCATAAATACACAATACACAAATTTGTTATTTCTAATACTTTTTATTTCTTGTGTAGTACCTGCTAAAATTATTCCTAACAAAGTCACAATAAGTGAAATATGTTTAGATGGCATACCTATATAAATTAAAAAATAACTTTAGTAGATCTAGAGATTACAGTGTTATAATTGCTTCAGTATTATTCATGTATAAAGTATTAGTCATTCCTTTAATAATGTTCATGTAAGTTCTTTAAGAAATCATCATGCATTGCTTTCTATTGGGGGCATGTCAGCTAACAATTTCCATTGGACTCCCTCCGCAGGGTCATGTTTCCTGTCCTAAAAAAATGGGTCCCATGGAAAATCATGTTGTTTGGTCAGGGTTCTGGATTTTTTCAATGAGAGAACTGTCTTATATTCAATGTGCTTTTATATTTTTTTATATATTGTGTATATGTAATTTTACAGATCTTTATCCAAGATCACTCTTCATCCTTTGCATCAAGAAGATTTTGACTACAACATTTTGAATCATCTGTTTTCATTTTTTGGATGGAGGAAGAAGGGATAAACGAAAATGTGAACATTTCTATTTTGTGGTTGGTTTATCTATTCAGTATAGATTCTTCATGAAACCCTTTTTTTTGACACTATTGTTTTCACTCGTGAGTCAGAAAAAAACATAAACCACTATCTACTCCTTCCTCCAACCAAAAAAAAAAAAAACCCAACATAAAAAGATAGTATTCAATAAGAAGAGGCATAAATATCACCTGTCAAGCAGATGACAGTTTTGTTAGTGGGATGATCAGGGAGGAGCCAGCCGCACGTTTGAAGGAAGAGTCTAGAGTGCACAGCTGAACCACGGGGAGAAAACAGAGTTAGTCTCCATAGTGTGTCATTTATTTATTCAACAAATATTTATTCAGTACCTACTGTGTGTCAGGCTCTTGTTTGTGACTAGGAACACGATGGTGAACAATCAGATAAAGTTGCTACCCTGACTTTCACATCTCCTGAAAACAAATAAATAAAATTCTGCCCCCCTCATTTAGCAAACCCCATCAGCCCCATTATGATCATTATGAGATACACCTAAAAGTACTTTTCAAACAACACTTTTTTTAACGTGTTTTTTTTTTAATTGGGGTATAGTTGTTTTACAGTGTTGTGCTAGTTTCTACTGAACAGCGAAGTGGAGTTCCCTGTGCCATACAGCAGGTTCTCATTAGTTATTTTATATGTATTAGTGTATATATATGTCAATCCCAATCTCCCAATTCATCCCACTCCCTCCCCCGCCAAACAACACTTTTTTCAGTGAATATAAGTTGTGATTCAGCTGGTCTGGCTATCATTTCTTTTAAAGCTTCCCAAAGTTAGTGGAATGTGCAGCCACACACACTGGTGAAAAGTTGAAAACCTCTAAGCATTGTTTCTTCTCTGGGTTCTTTCCTAAATGGTGGTTTCTTTATTCTCATTTGACCCAGAATATACTTCCCAATGTTAACAGAAAAAATAGAATTGGAGCCACTGAATTAGGGACTGCTGCCAGACACTAGCCATGCGTGCCAGCCTCCCAACCCCCAAAGAACAGCGGCTGGAGGGAGTGTGGGCCATAAACACGGTGCTGAGGGGAATATGGTCGTCACTGACCCCATCTGCCCTCCTTAGCCACCTGCTACGTAAAGTGTTCAGGTAGAAGTGTGGATAAGAGTTCAAGCCCCCTGGAGGAAAAAATGCCCCAAATCTGTCTTATTTATAATTAAAATGACTATAACAAAATTGTGTCTTATTTACTTTGGTGAATGGTAAAAACAATATAAAATTATATAAAAACAATCTATTCCTTTTTATTCAGAAATTTAGGAGATATCTATTGATAGATTTTAAGAACATAGTCATGGATTTATTTTCAGGTACTATTGGCCAAAGCAAAAATTACAATATTAAAATAGCATCACATAATAAAAATCAATGAAGTATGCATGCTTCAAGTTTAAATAAGTTATCTATTTTAATTGATCAGTTATTTAGTGTGATTATTATAATATATATATAATTCCTACAGTGCTTTCATGTCCTGTAACTTGCTTTGGTTGAAAATGTAATTTAATTAAAGGTGGTTTATGAGTTTCTAAGTTGATAATTAACCATAAACTGTAATGAATCTCACCGGGTGGGAAAGTCTCACAGCGTGTACAGTGTGGTCTGACAATCCTGACATGTGGCTTATTGACTGTAAACCTCATATCATGTTCTCTTAAAACTATTCCATAAGTTCCAAGACATACTCGGTGCAGCATATAGTACTTTTTTAAGAATATTTATTTATTTATTTTGGCTGAGCCGGGTCTTCGTTGTGGCATGCGGGATCTTTTAGTTGCGGCATGTGGACTTCTTAGTTGCGGCATGCATGTGGGATCTAGTTCCCCTAGCAGGGATCGAACCCAGGCCCCCTGCACTGGGAGTGTGGAGTCTTACCCAGTGGACCACCAGGGAAGTCCCCAGCATATAGTACTTTTTTTTGTTTTATTTTTGTTTCTTTTGAATTTTATTTTATTTATTTTTTATACAGCAGGTTCTTATTAGTTATCCATTTTATACACATCAGTGTATACATGTCAATCCCAATCTCCCAATTCATCACACCACCATCCCCCCCAGCCACTTTCCCCCCTTGGTGTCCATACGTTTGCTCTCTACATCTGTGTCTCAATTTCTGCCCTGCAAACCGGTTCATCTGTACCATTTTTCTAGTTCCACATATAATACAGTACTTTTAAAAAACAGAATTGCTATGCTTCAACAGCTTCCAAATTAAGCAAAACTGATTTTATATTTTAAATTGCTGCCTGGGTGAGCAAAGAGGAGAATATAAATCCTAAAAAAAAACATTTGTACCTCTATAATATGTTTGGAATTTGTCAGAGACCACTAATAAATATCTTTTCTTCACTCATTCATTCCTTCAGCAAACATTTATCGGGCTCCTGGGTTTGCGAGATACAAGGATGAACAAGACAGACAGGGTCCCTGCCTTTCCAGAGCTTAGACTACTTCAGTTTGTTTTACTGCAGAACAGTGTGCCAAGGCGCACAGCAATACCAGAAGGAGGAGCCCAGATAGGGATTTAGCCAATGTCCAGCATTGAGAACTGAAGTAACAATGGAGAGAGTTTTAATTTGGTAGTAATCTTAAAGTATGTCCATCTGGAGGCAAACAAATGGAAAGACATTTTGTAAAATTCAAATTATACTGTTTAAATAGCTAAAACTAGCATTTACAAATAACTGCACTTAGAAAGCGGGGAGGAGGTTAGTTCTTTGAAGCACTGTGCTGTTTAGGAGATAAGCAGGTGTAGGAGCACGTTCTTTATGATGTTTAGAAATATTGTGGATGTTGACTGCATTACCCACAACCCGATCCTCCCCGGAGCCTTGTGCGAGGAGGCATCGTATTTCACCAGTGTCTTTTCATCAGCTTCATTGAGTTTACTGACTGAAGAACCAGTGTTGAGAGACACTGTAAACCACCTGCTAAAATATTCTGATACTTACTTAAGACTGCACCAAACACTCCCTGGGAACAGGGCGCTAAAGTCAACACATTAACTCTTTCAGACCGAAGAGGCTGCATCAGGCGGATGCAGCAGTGCCTGGAAGCAGAGCAGTTAGGTTGATGCTGCAGGCTGCTCAACTCTGAAGCCCTTTGCAGAGCCTCTGAGATTCTAGGAAAGAGGCCTCAGAGGGTTTATTCAATTGAATTCAATTCCATCTACAGAGCAAGGTTAACAAAAGAAGCAGTATAAGTTACCTGCTTCATCACAGAGAACATAGACAGAGGACCTGTGATGTTAGCCAAAGGGTCCAGGGCACTAAAGTATAGGGAACACAGGTAACTGAGCCTACTGCATCCACCATTAAATCTTTGGGACCAAAGATTCTGAAATTATGTAATAAAGCTCTGAGCCTCAACAGATTTAAAAATAATAGAATCAATGTTACTGATCTACCAACAAGACAGTCTAATCCATAACTTTGTTTTATAGCAATTTTATAAATGTATCATTAAAAAAAAGTTTGAGTTCTTGCTTTTTCTGGTACGGAATAAAATTGGTCAATAAATTTTTGGTAAGGAAGGTTGCGGGTCTAGTATTCTTAACTGAAATCAAAAGTAAATTGCAAAAATATAAATGAGGTTTTCAGTCCATTCTTTAGACTTGAGGTTTGAACACTGCCAACTGCCTGTCTTCTCCTGTCATTAGTGGCGGAGTACATTCTTGGGGAATGATGTCAGCGGAGGGCTCTGAATGCTAATGGAAAATCACATTTTGTCCTTCTGAATTGTTAATGCAAAATGTTATTGACTATAATCAGCTACAAGAGATGAAGGAAAACTAAAAAAAATAAATTATGTTCATTCCATGACCACACTCTCCATTGGGTGATCAGACAATGAAAAGTATTTTAAAAGGGGATTTTCCTGGAAAATCCAACAGTTTTACTATACATCCAAATTAAACTTTTATGAATCTTATACTGTAGAGGCACTGTACTCCTAAGAGAACACAAAAAAGTAGGGTTATTTTTTTTCTCTCCTGACTCACAGTTAACTTAATGCCGCTAAAGTTTAGAAGAAGAAAATATTCTTATCTGATAATAAAGTAATTGTGGGTTCTCTGCTTTATGAGAAAAGAACAGTCCACACTTGTAAAATGCAATTCCAGTATGCAGACAAAATCACTATTTACATGCATTTATTAGTTAGGTAGTAGCCGTCAAATAAAATGAGCTTTGCTACCCCTAAAAAAGATTTCACTTAAATTTCCAGTTTCAGAAGCTCAGTCTTCTTACGTATACTAGTTTTTCATTGTTTTTTATGCACTATTACTTTTCTAAGTGCATGTTACATAAGGTGAACTTACCTTGGATTTCCCAGGCAGCCTGTGTAATTTAAGTGAGCTCAGTAAGCATTTTTAAATGATGGTAATAAAAGTTCCACTTCTGGCAAAACTGAGTTTTTTCTGGGCCAGCACTCATACCAAGAACAATTTAGAAAACCTGGACAGAATACAACAAAAACAGGTTTGAAGATTTCAGAGATCTCCCAAGGCAGTGAGTACCTTCAGAGCTAAGATATGAAAGAGGTGAGAGGCCAAGAGAAGTAAGCCCGACATCCGGGACCACTTTTCTCCTTGAGGCAATTGTCAATTCAGAAAGCAAAAGCAATAGCTGACAGGTTAAAAAGCTGAACAGAGCTTTTGATTGCTTCAAGGGCTTGGGGAGTAAAACTTGGACTTCTGAGTCCACCCAGGTTGAAGGGCCCCTGTAAACACTCTAGGCTTTTAGTTGGGACCCCTAAGAAAGATAAACCAAAAATAGACCAGCTCTAAAAAGACTGGAGCCCAGCTGTGAAACATCTCCATCTCTGACAAAAATCAGGTGATCTATCCCCAGCCCAGCTGTCTGCCAAAAGCAAAAGTAGATCTTCTCTGGAGGAAAATACCATCATGCAGCACCTCAATTTATCACTAAAAATTGTATGCATAACATCTGGCACTCATTCAAAAATAACCAGAGCATAGGAGAAATCTGGCAAATTCTGCTTTAACCACGTGATCAAAATAAACGTCACTAAAAGTGGGACTATCTAAAATTTTGTGCCTCCTTAGTGATGCACTAAGAAGGACACAACATCAGTTATTATCCAGTATTCCTGCCAAATAAGCGTAACTTGATTCTAATCAAACGCAAGTTGAGAAAGCTGTAACACAACTGATTCATACTCGTCAAAATTTGTCAATGTTATGAAAACAAAGGCAGAGGCAATGTTTCAAATTAAAAGAAAACTAAAAGAAATGTGACAACTAAATGCAAGATGTGACCCTGGATGGATCTGAGATAAGGAAAAAATATAAAAGATTGAAACAAAGGGCATCAATAGGAAAATTTGAATATATTGGGTGGGCCAAAATGTTCATTTGGTTTTTTCTGTAAGATGGCTCTAGTAGCACTTAGTTGTCCTTAACTTCATTCGAAACAATTTTGTTAGATTGTATGTGACAGCTGTCATATCAGCATGCATTTAAAAAAAGACATCAAAATTGGTGAATTTTTGTGTAGCCATGTTAATATTGAAGACAGAAGAAAAAAGCAACATATTCGGCATATTATGCTTTAGTATTTCAAGAAAGGTAAAAATGCAACTAAAACGCAAAAAAAGATTTGTGCAGTGTATGGAGAAGGTGCTGTGACTGACTGAAGTGTCAAAAGTTGTTTGCGAAGTTTCGTGCTGGAGATTTCTCGCCGCACGATGCTCCACAGTCAGGTAGACCAGTTGAGGTTGATAGCAATCAAATCGAGACATTAACTGAGAACAATCAATGTTATACCACGCGGGAGATAGCCGACATACTCAAAATATCCAAATCGAGCACTGAAAGTCATTTGCACCAGATTGATTATGTTAATTGATGTTTGGGTTCCACATAAATTAAGAGAAAAAAACCTTCTTGACCATATTTCTGCATGTGATTCTCTAGTGAAACGTAATGGAAACATTCTGTTTTTAAAACCAATTGTGACAGGCAATGAAAAGTGGATACTGTACAACAATGTGGAACAGAAGGGATGGTGGGGCAGGTGAAGTGAACCACCACCAACCACACCAAAGGCCGATCTTCATCCAAAGAAGTTGATGTTGTGTATATGGTGGGATTGGAAGGGAGTCCTCTATTATGAGCTCCTTCCGGAAAACCAAACAATTAATTCCAACAAGTACTGCTCCCAATTACACCAACTCAAAGCAGCATTTGACGAAAAGCATCCAGAATTAGTCAACGGAAAACACATAATCTTCCATCAGGACAATGCAAGACCACATGTTGCTTTGATGACCAGGCAGAAACTGTTACAGCTTGGCTGGGAAGTTCTGATTCCTCCACTGTATTCACCAAACACTGCACCTTCAGATTTCCATTTATTTTGGTCTTTACAAAATTCTTTTAATAGAAAAAATTTCAATTCCCTGGAAGACTGTAAAAGGCACCTGGAACAGTTCTTTGCTCAAAAAGATAAGTTTTGGGGAGATGGAATTATGAAGTTGCCTGAAAAATGGCAGAAGGTAATGAAACAAAAGGGTGAATACGTGTTCAATAAAGTTCTTGGTGAAAGTGAAAAATGTGTCTTTTATTTTTACTTAAAAAACCGAAGGCACTTTTTGACCCACCTTATAGATTGTATTTTAGACAAAAGTATCATACCAGTATTAAACTTCTTTTTTTATTGAGGTATAATCGACACACAACATTATATTAGTTTCAGGTGCACAACATAATGATTCAATATTTGTATATATTGAGAAATGATCACCACAATAAGTCTAGTTAATGTCCAACCATACATACTTACAGAATTTTTTTAATTTTTATTTATTTGGCCATGCCATGCAGCATATCAGATCTTAGTTCCCCGACCAGGGATTGAACCCATACCTCCTGCATTGGAAGTGTGGAGTCTTAACCTCTGGACTGCCAGGGAAGTCCCCAGAATTTTTTTGTGTGTGTGTGATCACAACTTTTACGATCTACTCTCTTTGCAACCTTCAAATATGCAACACAGTATTATGAACTATAGTTGTCATGTTGTTCATTACATCCCCATGAATTACTTACCTCATAACTGGAAGTCTGTAACTTTTGATGCCCTTCATTCATTTTGTACAACACCCCCTCCCACCTGCACCTGGCAACCACTCACCTGTTCTCTGTATCTATGAGCTTGGTTTTTGTTTTTGTTTTGTTTTTAGAATCCACATATAAGAGAGATCATACAGTATTTGTCTTTCTGTGTCTGACCTATTTCACTTAGCATAATGCCCTCACGGTCCATCCATGTTGTTGCAAAGATTTTATGGCAAGATTTTATTCTTTTGATGGCTAAATAATATTCCATGGTGTGTATGTGCATGTGTGTATCACATTTTCTTCATCCGTTCATCCATTGATGGACACTTAGATTGTTGCATACCTTGGCTATTGTAAATAACACTGCAATAAACATGTATCTTTTCAAGTTAGTGTTTTTGTTTTCTTCAGATAAATAACCCGAAGTGGAATTGTTGGATCATACGGTAGTTCTTTTTTAAATTTTTTGAGGAACGTCCATACTGTTTTCCATAGTGACTGCACCAATTTATATTCTCACCAACAGTGCACAAGTGTTCCATTTTCTCCACATCCTCACCAACACTTGTTATTTCTTGTCTTTTTAAAAATAATAGTCAACCTAAGAGGTGTGAGGTGATATCTCATTGTGATTTTGATTTGCATTTCCCTGATGATTAGTGATGTTGAGTAACTTTTTATGTACCTGTTGGCCAAATGTATGTCTTCTTTCAAAAAAATGTCTATTCAGGGAATTCTCTGGCAGTCCAATGGTTAGGACTCGGTGCTTTCACTGCTGTGGCCTGGGTTCAATGCCTGGTTGGGGAACTAAGATCCCACAAGCTGTGCAGCATGGCCAAAAAAAAGTTCTATTCAGATCCTCTGCCCATTTTTTAATCAAACTGCTTGTTGTTTTGCTATTGAATTATATGAGTTTTTTCTATATTTTGGATATAAACCACCTATCAGATAATGTGATTTGCAAATATTGTCTCCCATTCAGTAAGTTGCCTTTTCATTCTGTTGATGGTTTTCTTTGTTGTGCAGATGTTTTTTAGTTTCATGTAATCCCACTTGTTGATTTTTGCTTTTGTTGCCTGTGCTTTGGTGTTAAATCCAAAAAATCATCACCAAGACTGATGTCAAGGGGCTTACTGCCTATGTTTCTTCTAGAAGTTTTACAGTTTTAGGTCCTATATTCAAGTCTTTAATCTATGTTGAGTTAATTTTTGTGTATGGTGTAAGATAGTGGTCCCATTTTATTCTTTTGCATGTGGCTGTCCAGTTTTCCCTACACCATTAATTGAAGAGACTGTCCTTTCCCCACTGTATATTCTTGGCTCCTTTGTCATAAATTATTTGACCATATATTCATGAGTTTATTTCTGGGCTCTCTGTTTCATTGATCTCTGTGTTTGTTTTTTTTTTTTGTTTTTGTTTTTTGTTTTTGTTTTTATTGCGGTACGGCGGGCCTCTCACCGTTGTGGCCTCTCCCGTTGCGGAGCTACAGGCTCCGGACGCGCAGGCTCAGCAGCCATGGCTCACGTGCCCAGCCGCTCCGCGGCACGTGGGATCCTCCCAGACCGGGGCACGAACCCGCGTCCCCTGCATCGGCAGGCGGACTCTCAACCGCTGCGCCACCAGGGAAGCCCTCTGTGTTTGTTTTTATGCCAATACCATACTGTTGTGATTACTATATTTTTCTAATATAGTTTGAAATCAGGAACATGATACCTCCAGTTTATTCTTCTTTCTCAAGATTGCTTTGGCTATTCAGTGTCTTTTGTGGTTCCACACAAATTTTAGGATAGTTTGTTCTATTTATGTGAAAAATGCCATTGGAATTTTTATAGCGATTACACTGAATCTGTAGATTGCTTTGGGTAGGTAGTATGGACATTTTAACAATGTTAATTCTTCTAATTCATGAACATGATATACCTTTCCACTTATTTGTGTCTTCAATTTTTCTTCATCAACCTCTTATAATTTTCATTTACAGGTTTTTCACCTTCTTTGTTGAATTTACTCCTCAGTATTTTATTCTTTTTGATACAATTGTAAACGGGATTGTTTTCTTAATTTCCCTTTCTGATAGTTTGTTATTAGCATATAGAAATGCAACAGATTTCTATATCCTGATTTTGTATCCTGCAACTTTACTGAATTCAGTTATTAATTCTAACAGTTTTTGTTAGAGTCTTTAGGAGTTTTAATATTTAATATCATGTCACCTGCAGATAGTGACAGTTTTACTTCTTCATTTCCAATTCGGATGCGTTTTGTTTCTTTTTCTTGCATAATTGCTGTGGCTAGGACGTCCACTACCATGTTGAGTAAAAGTGGCAGGAGTGGACATCCTTGTCTTGTTCCTGATCTTAGTGGAAAAGATTTCAGTTTTTCACCATTGAGTATGTTAGCCATAGGCTAGACATATATGGCCTTTATTATGTTGAGGTACGTTCCCTCTATACCCACTTTGTTGAGAGTTTTTATCAAAATGGATGTTGAATTGAATTAAATTTATTGAATTCAATAACTGCATTGTAGTTATATAGGAGAATGTCTTTGTTTTTAAGACATATGCTGAAGTATTTAGGGATACAATTCCTATAAGGTGTCAAAGCAGAAAAGAATAAGAACAGTTGGTCAAAGTTGAGTATTTCTGTCCACATGCCCCTCTTCCTGGGGTCTTGAGTAGGAAGCAGAGACGGGGCAGCCTTGACAACCATGTTGTAGTTGTGTGATCCTGTGCTCTGCCCCCCACCCCCCTTGCCGATTGGTCCATGATAAGACAAGTGACCCAAGGGAGACAAGCCACATTCTTTCACACTGAAAGCTGGAATTTCGAAGAGACAGAAAGAAACAGAGAGTGGTAATTGCTAGTATAAGTCACATTAAAGACAGTGCCTTTTCAGGGGCTTCAGTAGTTGTGGCACGTGGGCTCAGTAGTTGTGGTTCACAGGCTGTAGATCGTAGGCTCAGTAGTTGTGGCACATGGGCTTAGCTACTCCACGGCATGGGCATGTGGGATCTTCCTGGACCAGGGCTTGAACCCGTGTCCCCTGCACTGGCAGGTGGATTCTTTATGACTGTGCCACAAGGGAAGTCCATGGGTTTTTTTGTTTTCGTTTGGGTTTTTCTTTTCTTTTTTTTTTTTGCGGTACGCGGCCTTCTCACCGTTGTGGCCTCTCCCGTTGCGAAGCACAGGCTCCGGACGCGCAGGCTCAGCGGCCATGGCTCACGGGCCCAGCCGCTCTGTGGCATGCGGGATCCTCCCTGACCAGGGCACGAACCCACGTCCCCTGCATCAGCAGGCAGACTCTCAACCTTCCCTGCGCCACCAGGGAAGCCCAGGTTTGGGTTTTTTTGATCATACTTCTGTTGTTTGTGTGTTAACACAATCTGACTTTAAAGGAATTGTTTCTTAGTAATAATAATCTGGCTTCTATGGTTCACATAAGTAACAACAAGAAGTATAGCCCTTGTTACATTTTTCAGCTGATCATAAAATCATAATGTGATGTGCCTCTTTCCACTTCTGACAAAAGGAAGAGTTTACACACTATTAAAATACCTGGCTAAATTTACTGGATAAGAAGCATGAATTAGAACATTCTGTCAAAAGTGTATTAATTTTTGTATATTAGATTTTCATAAATTATGGCTAAATGATGATCACTTACAGTATCTGCACCTACTAAATAAGATTTGTGCCAGATCAAGTATTCTGCTTAATTCAGCCACATCAAGTTCTGAAACATTAAAAAATAAAGCATATACCATTTGTTTTAAGAGAATATTTTAAAATTTGTCTCATTGAAAAAGCACTCTCTCTCTTATTTTCCAAGGCAACCACAGGTGGGCCACTCCTCAATAAAGGGAATTCCAGCCCTCTCCAAACTTCCCCATAGTGAGAATTATCTGGTTGCTTGTTAATCACACAGCTCCCAAGGTGATCCTAATTTAGTGGGTCTAGGGTGGAGCCCAAACTTCACCTGAGGTAGTTGTTATCATCAGAAAAGGTGGATTTGATGATAGTTGTGTTCCTTCTCTGTTGCTTTTGAAGTTGCTGACGTTGACAGTTGTGGATCTGCAGCAGTTGGATATTGTTTCCATAGGTATCAGTTAGGTCAAGCTGGTTGATAGTGTTGGTCAAATCTTCTGTAACATACTGATTGCCTATTTGTTCTATCAGTTACTGAGAGAGGGGTGTTAGAAATCTCATTTTAACTGAATCTTTTATTTCTCTCTTTAGTTTTGTAAGTTTCTGCTTCATGCATTTTGAAACTTTTTCATTAGGCATATACACATTTAGGATTCTTAGGTGCAACCAATTGCTTTGATTAATTGATCCTTTATCATTACAAAACTTCCATATTTTTCTTCAGTAATACTCCTTGTCTTGAAGTCTTCTTTGTGTTATATTAATATAATCACACTAGCTTTTTTATACTTACTGATTGCATAGTGTAACTTTTCCATCCTTTTGCTTTCAACTTGTCTCTATGTATTTGAAGTATGTCTCTTCTATACAGCATATAGTTATCTTCCTTTTTTCCAATCTGAAAATTTGTAGATTTTAATTGAAGTTTTCAATCCATTTATATTTAGTGTAATTATTTTATAGTTCAGTGTAAGTAAGTCTACACATCTATTGATATGATCAGATTTAAGTCTACCATCTTCCTATTTGTATTCTAGTTGTGCCATCTGTGTTTTGTTTTGGTTTTTTCTTCCTCCATTCCTCCTTTCCAGCCTTCTTCTCAGTTAATCAAATATTTTTTAGTATTCCATTTTAATTCCTTTCTTGTCTTTTTAGCTGTACCTCGTTATTTATTTAGTGGTTATTCTGAGATTACAATATTTATGCTTATCTCACAGTCCACTTAGAGTTAATATTGTCATTTCACATAAAATTTAAGACCCTTATGAGAGTAGAATGTCTGTTTAAGTCTTCTGCCCATTTTTTGATTGGGTTGTTTTTGGTTTTTTTTTTTATAAATTTATTTCACTTATTTTATTTTTGGCTGCTCTGTGTCTTCGTTGCTGCATGCGGGCTTTCTCTAGTTGTGGTAAGCGGGGGCTACTCTTCATTGCAGTGCATGGGCTTCTTATTGTGGTGGCTTCTCTTGTTGTGGAGCATGGGCTCTAGGTGAGTGGGCTTCAGCTGTTGTGGCTTGTGGGCTCTAGAGCGCAGGCTCAGTAGTTGTGGCACACGGGCTTAGTTGCTCCGCAGCATGTGGGATCTTCCCAGATCAGGACTCGAACCCATGTGCCCTGCATTGACGGGCGGATTCTTAACCACTGCACCACCAGGGAAGCCCGGTTGCTCTTTTTTTTTTTTATCTTGAGCTGTATGAGCTGTTTGTATATTTTGGAAATTAATCCCTTGTCAATTGCATCATTTGCAAATATTTTCTCCTAAGCTGTAGGTTGTCTTTTCATTCTGTTTGTTTCCTTTGCTGTGCAAAAGCTTTTAAGTTTAATTAGGTCCCACTTGTTTATTTTTGTTTTTATTTCCATTACTCTAGGACATGGATCCAAAAATATATTGCTGCAATTTATGTCAAAGAGTGTTCTGCCTATGTTTTCCTTTAGGTGTTGTATCTTGTATTTGGTCTTACATTTAGGCCTATAATCCATTTTGATTTTATTTTTGTATATGGTATTAGAGAATGTTCTAATTTCATTCTTTTACATGTTGCTGTCCGGTTTTCCCTGCACTAGTGATTGAAGAGATTGTCTTTTCTCCATAGTATATTCTTGCCTCCTTTGTCAAAGATTAATTGACCAGAGGTGTGTGGGTTTATTTCTGGGCTTTCCATCCTGTTCCATTGATCTATATTTCTGTTTTTGTGCCAGTACCATACTGTTTTGATTACTGTAGCTTTGTAGTATAGTCTGAAGTCGGGGAGTCTGATTCCTCCAGCTCTGTTTGTCTTTCTCAAGTTTGCTTTGGCTATTCAGGGTCTTTTGTGTTTCCATACAAAGTAAAAAAATTTTTGTTCTAGTTCTGTGAAAAATGCCATTGGTAGTATGATAGGGATTGTATTGAACCTGTAGATTGCCTTGGGTAGTATAGTCATTTTGACAGTATTGATTCTTCCAATACAAGAACACAGTATATTGTTCCATCTGTTTGTGTCATCTTTGATTTCTTTCATCAACATCTTAGAGTTTTCAGAGCACAGGTCTTTTGCCTCCTTAGCCTGATTTATTCCTAGGTATTTTATTCTTTTTGATGGGATGGTAAATGAGATTGTTTCCTTAATTTCTCCTTCTGATCTTTCATTGTTAGTGTATAGAAATGCAACAGATTTCTGTGTGTTAATTTTGTATCCTGCAACTTTACCAAATTCATTGATGAGCTCTAGTAGTTTTCTGGTAGCTTCTTCAGGATTTTCTATGTATAGTATCATGTCATCTGCTAACAGTGACAGTTTTACTTCTTTTCCAGTTTGGATTTTTTAATTTCTTTTTCTTCTCTGATTGCTGTGGCTAGGACTTCCAAAACTATGTTGAATAAAAATGGTGAAAGTGGACATCCTTGTCTTGTTCCTGATCTTAGGGGAAATTCTTTCAGCTTTTCACTGTTAGTATAATGATAGCTGTGGGTTTGTCATATATGGCCTTTATTATGCCCACTTATGGAGAATTTTTATTATGCCCACTTTTGTCATATATGGCCTTTTTCTGTGCCCACTTTCTGGAGAATTTTTATCATAAATTGGTGCTGAATTTTGTCAAAAGCTTTTTCTCCGTCTATTGAGATGATCATATGGGTTTTATTCTTCAATTTGTTAATGTGGTGTATCACAGATTGATTTGCAGATATTGAAAAATCCTTGCATCCCTGGGATAAATCCCACTTGATCATGGTGTATGATACTTTGAATGTATTGTTGGATTCGGTTTGCTAGTATTTTGTTGAGAATTTTTGCATCTATGTTAATCAGTGATATTGGCCTTTAATTCTCTTTTTTGTGGTATCTTTGTCTGGTTTTTGTATCAGGGTCATTATGGTCTGACAGAATGAGTTTGGGAGTGTTCCTTCCTCTGCAACTTTTTGGAATAATTTCAGAGAGATAGGTGTTAACTCTTCTCTAAATGTTTGGTAGAATTCACCTGTGACGCCATCTTGTCCTGGACTTTTGTTTTTGGGAGTTTTTTAATCACAGATTCAATTTCAGGCTTGTAATTGGTCTGTTTATGTTTTCTATTTCTTCCTGGTTTAGTCCTGGGAGATTGTACCTTTCTAAGAATTTGTCCATTTCTTCTAGGTTGTCCATTTTATTGGCATATAGTTGCTTGTAGTAGTCTCTTATGGTCCTTTGTATTTCTGTGGTGACTGTCAGTTGTAACTTCTCCTTTTTTATTTCTAATTTTATTGATTTGGGCCCTCTCCCTTTATTTCTTGATGAGTCTGGCTAAAAGTTTGTCAATTTTGTTTGTCTTTTCAAAGGACTAGCTTTTAGTTTCTCTGATCTTTTCTATTGTTCTCTTAGTCTCTATTTCATTTATTTCTGCTCTGATCTTTATGATTTCTTTCCTTCTACTAACTTTGGGTTTTCTTTTTTCTTTTTTCTCTAGTTGCTTTGGGTGTAAGGCTAGGATTTTTATTTGAGATTTTTGTTGTTCCTGAGGTAAGCTTGTATCACTATAAACTTCCCTCTTAGAACTGCTTTTGCTGTGTCCCATAGGTTTTGGATCGTCCCATTTTCATTTTCATTTGTCTCGAGGTATTCTTTAAATTTCCTCTTTGGCTTCTTTGGTGATCCATTGGTTGTTTAGTGTTACTCTGTTGTTGTTTTTTTAATATTTATTTATTTTCTTTATTATTATTATTAGTTTTGGCAGCGTCAGGTCTTAGTTGCTGCATGCGGGATCTTTTGTTGCCACGCATGGGCTCTTCGTTGCGGTTCATGGGCTTCTCTCTAGTTGTGGCGTGTGGGTTTTCTCTCTCTAGTTGTGGCGCGTGGGCTCTGTAGTTTGTGACATGTGGGCTCTCTCGAGGTACACAAGCTCAGTAGTTGTAGCACACGGGCTTAGTTGCCCCGTGGCATGTGGGATCTTAGTTCCCTGATCAGGAATCGAACCCACGTCCCCTGCATTGGAAGGTGGATTCTTTACCACTGGACCACCAGGGAAGTCCCAGTGTTACTCTGTTTTTGAAGGTCATTTTTATTAAACTATACCATAACAACATGTTCTAACACAACACCAACATGTGTTTACTGACTGCTTTAAAGATTCTTTAGACCTGAAACTGCTCCACTAGAACCAAGACAGAACATTGAATTTGTATATTAGAAAGCCCATAGCTAACTTTAGAACAAAATTGGGTTCAAGAAGTTAGCCAGGGCCTTCCCTGGTGGTGCAGTGGCTAAGAATCTGCCTGCCAATGCAGGGGACACAGGTTCGAGCCCTGGTCTGGGAAGATCCCACATGCCGCAGAGCAGCTAAGCCCATACACCACAACTACTGAGCCTGCGCTCTAGAGCCTGCGAGCCACAACAACTGAGCCCACATGCCACAACTACTGAAGCCCGTGCACCTAGAGCCTGTGGTCTGCAACAAGAGAAGCCACCACAATGAGAAGCCCGCACACCGCAACAAAGAGTAGCCCCTGCTCACCACAACTAGAGAAGACCTGCATGCAGCAATGAAGACCCAACGCAGCCAAAAATAAATAAATAAATAAGAAGTTAGCCAGGCCAATTCCCATGAATCCTAGTCACTAGTGGTAGGAGGCGGGTAGCACCCAGGGAGTGGATGAAAGTGTCAGGAGCATGAAAGCATCTTCAGAAACATCCCTAGAGTAGAGACCACCACATTTTTTATCTTCTATCCCTATTTTTTTTATGTTTTTTTATTGTGGTAAAAGTCATATAACATAAAACATACTATTTTAACTGTGCAATTCAGTGGCACTAAGTATATTCACATTGTTGTCAACACTCACCATCATCCATCTCTCGAATTTTTCAACTTCCTAAGCCAAGACTCTGTCCCCACTAAACACTAACTCCCCATCCCCCTCCCCACCACCCCCCTCCCCTCCAGCCCCTGGCATCCACCAGTGTGCTTTCTAACTCTATGAATTTGACTATTCTAGGTACCTCGTATAAGTGGAATCAAACAGTGTTTGTCTGCACCTAATGTATATTGGAATGCATTTTTAAGATTAACAGAAGGTAGCTTGTATTCCTATTAATGGGGTTTCCAAAATAATGTTTTATTTTATTATATTTGTTAATATTACCAAAAGTCTTATCCTCATTATATATATATATATATATACATATATATGTATATATATATATATATATATATATTTAGAAAGAAAATGTGATTTGAAATGTTGCATAACTTTTTTTTTTAACATCTTTATTGGAGTATAATTGCTTTACAGTGGTGTTAGTTTCTGCTGTATAACAAAGTGAATCAGCTATATGTATACATCTATCCCCATATCCCCTCCCTCTTGCGTCTCCCTCCCACCCTCCCTATCCCACCCCTCTAGGTGGTCACAAAGCACCGAGCTGATCTCCCTGTGCTATGCAGATGCTTCCCACTAGCTATCTATTTTATATGTGGTAGTGTATATATGTCCATGCCACTCTCTCACTTCGTCCCAGCTTACCCTTCCCCCTCCCCGTGTCCTCATGTCCATTCTCTACGTCTGCATCTTTATTCCTGTCCGGTTCTTCAGAACCATTTTTTTTTAATTCCATATATATGTGTTAGCATACTGTATTTGTTTTTCTCTTTCTGACTTACTTCACTCTGTATGACAGTCTCTAGGTCCATCCACCTCACACAAATAACTCAATTTCATTTATTTTTATGGCTGAGTAATATTCCATTGTATATATGTGCCACATCTTCTTTATCCATTCATCTGTCGATGGACACTTAGGTTGCTTCCGTGCCCTGGCTACTGTAAATAGAGCTGCAATGAACATTGTAGTACATGACTCTTTATTTTTTATTTTATTTATTTTATTTTTGGCTGTGTTGGGTCTTCATTGCTGCACACAGTCTTTCTCTCGTTGCAGCAAGGGGGGCTACTCTTCGTTGCAGTGTGTGGGCTCCTCATTGCGATGGCTCCTCTTGTTGCAGAGCACGGGTTCTAGGCACAGAGGCCTCAGTAGTTGTGGCGCGTGGGCTCAGCAGTTGTGGTTCGTGGGCTCTAGAGTGCAGGCTCAGTAGTTGTGGCGCACGGGCTTAGTTGCTCCGCAGCATGTGGGATCTTCCCAGACCAGGGCTCGAACCTGTGCCCCCTGCATTGGCAGGCGGATTCTCAAGCACTGCGCCACCAGGGAAGCCCCTACATGACTCTTTGAATTATGATTTTCTCAGGGTATATGCCCAGTAGTGGGATTGCTGGGTCATATGGTAGTTCTATTTTTAGTTTTTTAAGGAATCTCCGTACTCTTCTCCATAGTGGCTGTATCAATTTACATTCCCACCAACAGTGCAAGAGGGTTCCCTTTTCTCCACACCCTCTCCAGGATTTACTGTTTGTAGATATTTTGGTGATGGCCATTCTGACCATCAGATACCTCATTGTAGTTTTGATTTGCATAAAATATTGCATAACTTTTAAAATTATTGGTTTAATACTTTATGGTACAGTAATTTGAAGGTCTGGTTTTAAGCTCATTTTATTTCATTGCTTGGTTAACTGAAAAAAGTATCTCATGAAGATGAGTAGAGTCAAATGGAAGAAAGATATATATCATTAGCTGTGTTTGTTAAATTACAATACTCATTTATTCATCACATTCACCAATACACAAAAGTTTTGGGTTGAAATTCAGCTAGCAAATTTAAATCCTCTCTGATACCCATCACTTGTTCTTGCAAACTAATCAGAGAGTGTTCCATTTTTATAATTTTAATAAATGGTTTGAAAGACTGAAAATTTTAACTTGGAACATTTTAAGCAGGTTAGAAAATTCTGTTTCCAACTTTTGAAGTGGGGAAGTATGAAAAATTTAACAAGTGACACATCCTTTTCAGTAACAAAATCACATAATAATAATAGAAATAGTTCCAAAACAAAACAGTGCATAAAAATGATCCTCCATGGACAAAGGAAATAGTTTAACCTTGAGTATATTTTATTTTGGTTTCCAAAAGTAGCCACCAGGAACTTGCCATGTCAGAAAGCATTTACAAATTTGGAACAGTCTTTTTACATAAGAAAACTGTGTATATCATCTTTAACTTTCATAACTCTTTTTAAAAACTTTTCTGTGAGAACTAGTGAGCATCTGCGTGGTACAGAAGATTTTCATAGTCATTTCCTATCATTAAAAATCACTATCGGGGGCTTCCCTGGTGGCGCAGTGGTTGAGAGTCCGCCTGCCGATGCAGGGGACGCGGGTTCGTGCCCCAGTCCGGGAAGATCCCACATGCCGCGGAGCGGCTGCGCCCGTGAGCCACGGCCGCTGAGCCAGCGCGTCCGGGGCCTGTGCTCCGCAACGGGAGAGACCACTGTGAGACGCCTGCGTACCGCAAAAAAAAAAAAAAAAAAATCACTATCGGGAATTCCCTGGTGGTCCAGTGATTAGGACTCGGCACTTTCAGTGCCGTGGCCCGGGTTCAGTCCCTGGTCGGGGCACTAAGATCCCGCAAGCCGTGTCATGGCCCAAAAAACAAACCAAAAAAATCACTATAAATAACTCTAGTTCAGATTTTTTTGCTAATACATCTTTATTGAGGTATATTGACATGTAATAAACAGCACATATTTAAGGTGTACAATTTGAGTTTGGACCCATGTACATTCCCACCAGCACAATCAAGGTAATGAACACGTCCATCATTCTGAAAAGTTTTCCCACGCCCCTGGGAATCCACACACACCCCCATCCTGAGGCAACGGCTGATCTGCTTTCTCTCACTGTAGATGTGTTTGCATTGTCTAAAATTTTACAGAAATTCAGTCATACAGTATATACTTTTTTTGGTCTGGCTTTCTTCTACACAGCATGATTATTTTGGGATTCACCATGTCATTGCATGTACAATAGTTCATTCTTTTATTAGTGAGCACTGTTCCGTTATATGGCCACACCCTAATTCATTTATCTATTCACCAGCTGATGGACCGTGGCCTCATTTTCCAGTCCTTACTTGAGATGTGAGCTTCTTATTTCTGTTAAAATGAGTCAGTCAAGATCTAGGATGTGGGATGGGAGACGAGCCAATACTTAGGGCTGATGTCAAGTGTGGCATAATCCTACAGACTCTCCACTTCAACAAGAACGGGACCAAGCAGCCTGGAGGTTCCTGCGTGCAGAACGTTCTCTGGGAAGAGATGAGCCATCTTTGTGTTTGTCACTTATCCCCAAGCTCAGCTGTGGAATTCTCTGGTCCTCTGTGAAGCCAAGCTATTATTTCTTCTAAAACATCTTTATATCCTGAAGGGAAAAGAATGTGTGTGTGTGCATGTGTGTGTGTGTGTGTGTGTGTCACAAAAATGTGAGACTTGCTTAATAAGATTCATATCAAGAAATGGCTGGCAAAGTCCCCATAAAAATGCCCTTGCTCGACTCTGCACGACCCATCATGCAGTAACCACTGGGCCCTACATAATGAACCCAGGGTCAGTTCAGAATTCAAATGTGTAATTTGACCCAGCTGTTTAACGGTCTACCACAATAAAAGGGTAATCCTAACAGCTCTAAAGCTATTTCTAGCACAGATCCTTACCCCAGCAGTCAAGTCACAGCCAACCATGCCCACGTGTTTCCTAAGGGAAAAGCAAAATTAGAAAAGGGCAGTCTCTCCATTTGTTTTAACCTCTCTGATCTAAGATGAATCTACTTATCAGAAGTCTTGTGGGAAAGCCACAGAAGGTCTTCTTTCCCTGGGCAATAATACAGCTTCTAAGTAACGTGTGCACTCTCACAACCCCGACCTCCTGGCCGTGCTCCGCCCCGGGGGAGGGGGAGAGAGAGGAGGAGGGGCTTCTAATGCCCTTCAAGGCACACCAAATCATCTGCCCGTTTCTTTCTTTGGACCAAGAATTTAATTGAAAAAGAACTTTAAGTCTAACTAAGTATATGTTTCAGAACTCCTACCATTTTACCTACATTAAAGTGACTGGGGATGGAGAAGAGTCAGTTAGAGATAACGGTACCGCCCACCCATTCTAAAAGTCGACTTGGGCAACAACAACAACAGGCCCTCTGCATGGGTATGTAGGTGTGTCTCTGAAACATCTAAGGAAAGGTTGTCAATCTGAGACCATCTTCAAGTTTCCGTAAAACAACCAGGGATGAGCTTGATGACCTTGCAAATTCCCTTCCCGGTCTGACATTCTGCAATCTGATGGGAAGAGACTTGGAGAACCAGAAATAATTCTGCAAGGACGTTCTTTTAAAGGTGTTTCTCAACATTTGTTCCATTTCTGTCTTTAAATCCACATGCAGAATATGTCACCACTCTTTCTTCGCTGCTCCAGTAACCTACCATGTCACCATCTGAAGGTCGTGCTGCCCACTCACTGAGGGCCACGGGCTGTCTTGTTCACCTGTGCGTGTGTCTCTAGAATCCAGTGCAGCGCCTGGCAGCAAGTAGGGACTCAGTAAAAGTTACTGGGGAGCGACTGAAGAAATTCGATGGATGGATGGATGCCCAGTGTGTAGTGCTAGGATCACGGGGTGGAATAACTCAGGAAGACAGCTGTGGCCCTTTGGGAGGCAGGAAACGAGGACGGCTCGAATCCAATGAAGAATTAGAGAGAGTCTGGCAGAGACAGAAGTGCAACTTCTCCATCGCAATTACTCATGGACCGCCCTGGCTGGAGCCTCTCTATAGCTCTAGGTTTCTTATCCGATGGCCTAGTATCTGCTAGTCTGAGGGATTTCCTCCGTGCTTCCACCTTTCAGATAAATTACCCTCCAGGACCTAAGCTCCCTGAGCAGGAATCTTTGTCATTTTGAGTAGCTTCTATGTATGTCCATATATTTATTATGAACACAATGTATTTCAAGTGTCTAGGCCAGTGCCTGGCGCTTAATAGATACCCAGTGTATATTTATTGAATGAGTGGATACATTCAGAATGAGAAAGTTCACTCTGAGTCTGAAGCGAGAGCCATTATTTTCTGACCAAGCCGATATTTTTTGTGGTGCAGAGTGGTTGCAGACTTTGAAAACACAAGGCTTAGGTGAACGAATGACGGCAAACAGGCTCTACAAAGCAAAGCAGTGGGGCGGATGGGCCAGCTGCCTGGCTGCAAGGCCCAGCTTTGCCCCTTAGGGGCCGCGCGCTCAGGAGCCTCCAGGTGCCTCTGTCCCCCGCAGCCACGTGGGCTTAACGACAGCACCTTCCTCTCAGGGTTTTTATGAGGATTAAGTAAATCAGTAGGCAAAATGCATGCAGAAAATAGCCTGGTGCATCCTGCTAAGTACTATATATGCCGCGTTTATTAGGGTTTTTCTGGATCCCTTGAATTTGCTGAAATTGTATGCAATCATTAGCTGAGAGAAGAGTGTTGAATTCTCTTAGCAGTGTGGACCAGGCAGTCCTAAGTGATCATCCAAATGGCTTTACTCCTCCATAGTCCCAAAGGGTCAGCAGGATAGCAGCTCTAATAACTTGAAAACAACGTTTGCAGTTACTACCCTTTCTGCAGAAGCCCAGCGCTGTGGAGATGAATCGAATGCATACATCAAGTTATAATCCAGGAACGGTCTTTATTAAAGCTAAAATACAGCCAAGAATCCCAGCCCGTCACCCTACCCCCGCCCACCCCCCACCCCCCGCCGGAAAAAAAAAAGTCCCCACTGAAAAGGTAAACTGGACCGACTGCTTAGTCTCCACAAGGAAAGGTTTCCCGGCCGTCACTGCACTAGGCTGCAGCTCCTATAGGTTCAGGGATTCAGTCCCTGTTGCAGGAACCAAAGTTCCGGGCGTTTTGCTAAATTCCATTTTTGTTCTATAGCCACTTCTCAGATTATGACGCCATGGAGGCAGGGACTGTGTCCTCCGGAGCCCATCTGTCCTCCACTTGGCCCTGCACGATCACTACACAGGGGCCCCGCGCCACACCCGACATTCTCACACAGGAAACTGCTTAAAATCCGGGCTGCCTTAAAAGGAAACAGAGGGGCAGAGCACGGAAGCACGAGAGGCCTCCCAGCCAGCGAGCACTGGGAAGGCAGGCAGGCACTAATCCCACGAGGGGAAGGGGTGGCTTGGTCTGGCTTCAGCCCCAGTGGCCGTTTCCAGACCTTGGAGTACAGGGTTTGGTGTTCTGCCTCGCCAAGAATCCTCGGCGCATTCTGAAAGAAAGAAGTAAGGCGACAGAAAAGAGATTCATAGACCTAAACTCTGTATAGCTTATATAAGGCTATATAAAAAGATGCTCACTGAGGCAGAAAGCTGTGAGCTCTCTAGACAATGTCTTTATTTACATACATTTTGACAGGCATATATAATGATGATATAGATGATATTTATTGAAAAGGAGAAGTGTTCACTGCATGATCAGTTTTTTTAAAGTGATGAAAACGTGTATTGTGCAATAGCACTTTTTAAAAAATGAAATAAAACTCTCCCTATATAGCTTTTTTACCTCAAGTATAAATAGTAACCATATGTATGTAGTACTTTATTCATTACTTTAGTGGTTTAAATTTTAAAAATTAATAGGGCTTCCCTGGTGGCGCAGTGGTTGAGAGTCCGCCTGCCGATGCAGGGGACACGGGTTCGTGCCCCAGTCCGGGAAGATCCCACATGCCGCGGAGCGGCTAGGCCCGCGAGCCATGGCCGCTGAACCTGCGCGTCCGGAGCCTGTGCTCCGCAGCGGGAGAGGCCACAGCAGTGAGAGGCCCGCGTACCGCAAAAAAATAATTAATTAATTAATAATAGAATACGTAGCACTTAATGAATTGTTAATGAATACGCATCACTTTTGATGAAAGAAACAAACTTTTCTTAAACTCACAAAACTGCCAAAGAGAGGAAGCGAAGCCAAAGGAATCCGTTTCTGATGAGGGATTTCAAAACCGAAGGCCTTTCTTTGGGGAGGGGCTGTCTGCCCTAACTCCCTATGTCATGTCACACCTCCGTCCTGTTCCCCACTCACACGGTCAGAGCCCCAGGTGGCATCTTGTTGAGGCATGTGGCTGCCACGTCCCGGCCTAGAGTCCTAGGGTCACCCCTGTGGTCCGTACAAGGGACTCGGTACATGAGTCCATCACCTCTGTATTCAACAGGCAGCCCCATGCTTGGACTGCCAAGAGGTGACACCCTATAAAAAAGAAACATGAAGGAGAAAGAAGCGATTCACTGGGACGACACCCAATACTGACTTTGAGAAAGAGGCCAGTTTCTTCCCAAAGGTAAGTGAGCATGCCTGGAGAAGCGGCCTCTGCTGGGTAGGTATGCGATGCCAACCTTGATCTGTCACAAGCATTACTGAAGAAAGCGCTCTGAGGGCACGTGCCAGCTTTAATTAATAGCTAACCACCCCATATTGGAGATGGTTTTTCCTGCTGGAGTGGAATTTTCCATGAGACTTACTGACAATATTTTATGTCAAATAAGTTAAAAATCGAGCTGAAAGGTCCAGGCTGGAATGGGGTGATCAAGAAAGGAAGGCCGAACAGAAGTGCCGAGGGCACAGTTTAATGTACTGTTACATCCCTGGCGCAGTCAGTTACTCACATGCGTTAGCAAACATAAGGACTTGAAGGTAACCTCTGAAACACAGAATTCAAGAAAAGTAGGGCATTCTTGGCCCTCGTTTAATTGCTACCTCTGAGGAGAGCAAACCCAACCGCTAAGAGGCAACGCCTGCAAATTCCCTTCCAGTGAATCTTTCCAGGGCCCTAAATTCAAACAGCTGGAATTATCATTCAAGCACCATCCACTTAGCCTTTGAAAATGAGGGATCTGTCTCCTGATGGGAAATGTGCATTTCGTTTCACCAGCGGGACACAGTGTTCTGGGCCTCGTTTATTCTCCGCATAAACAGCCTTTGTGGAGGATCGTGTGTTTGGCATTTACTACTTAACACAGGTTACAGCAAATTCATTTCTGTCATGAAAAGTTCCAAGTGTACAGAGGAAGTGAAGAAGAATAAAAACCTTATAACAAAACAACCTCTGCTTCCCAAGTTTTCAATTGCAAATAACAAAAAAGGTGGCTTGAAAACATCACTAAATTCCGTTTTAAACATCCGAAATTCATAAGGGGAGACCCAGTCATGGGAAGAGGAAGTAATAAAATAAATAACCGAGCAATGAAAACTTGGTGGCCCAGATGGTGGAGGACGAGTAAGTCAGCATCGTGTCCGGACAGGGAAGCCAAGCGCCCGCGCCGCGTCCTCAATCCTGCCTCAAGTGGGGAAAGTGAAATGCGGCTCAAATCCCTAGAACTTATAACTACAGGTACTTTAAGAGGAGGAGAAAACCTTTGCATAGTAAAGCCCAGACTCTTGGGCTTCCAAACTGGGTCCCAAACAAGAGATATCAACGCACTCATACTGGCGTGTAAAACTACCCGGCATGCAGCAACCTGGATGGACCAAGAGATGATCATACTAAGTGAAGTAAGCCAGACAGAGAAGGACAAATACCACACGACATCCCTTATATGTGGAGTCTAGAAAAGTGATACAATTGAACTTATTTACAAAACAGAAGTAGAGACATAGAAAACAAACTTATGGTTACCAGAGGAGAAAGGGGTGGACGGATAAATCGGGAACTTGGGGTTAACAGATGCACACCACTATGTATACAATAGATAAGCAGCAACAAGGACTTACTGCAGAACACAGGGAACTACATTCAATATCTTGTAATAACATATAATGGAAAAGCATCTGAAAAAGGACATGTATATGTATATACACATCTAGATATAGATCTGAATCACTTTGCTCTATACCTGAAACATCGAAAATCAACCACACTTCAATTTTTAAAAAAGGAAGCCCCCCCCCCAAAAAATCCACAAAACAAACAAACAAAAAGATACCCAGCATGTATTTGTATCTCTATTTTCTAAATCAATTAAATATGTCTTGGCCCTGAGGCACCAACCTGGCAGAAAATCCAGCCTGATGGGGCTTTGCGAATTCCCTGTTCTACGTGGCCCTGGGCTCAAGCAGGAGCAGAGGACTGAGGAAGGGCCTGCGGACCAGGGGCTCCCGCCCGTGTCCACGTGGCCCTCATGTCGGTAGGTTGTCCACTTCTTCCTGGCTGAGCGTCAGCGTGAAGACCCAAGCCAAGGCTTCCAGGTCGGGCTGGCTACTCCTGGAGGGCACACGGCTCAGGTGACCCATCCAAGACATTGTGGGTACACAAGGCACAGTTCTGCCCCCAGGGGGGAACCCCACAGGCCTAAACTCAAGCCATCCACCCTCTCTCCAGGGTGTCACACTCCTCTCTTCCTGTCCACGCAGCAGCCTCCTTCCCCTTCACTGGTGGTAGAGAAGGTGCAGGACGATTTCAGCCTCATAACTGCCTTCCCCCAACCAAAGGGGTAATCGGACTCTAGCCCGGCTATTACAAACCAGACGCCTGAAGGCAAAATTCTGAGTTGTTCTGCCCCACACTCTGTTTGCCTTTGTTACTTGCCAACACACACCCACACAAATCTAGAATTTGCACATAAAAACCCAGCTTCCTATTGTTTATTGAAAGCTCAAGTGCTCTGGAAATATCAGGCCTACGTGCCCACATGCCGTTAACTGATTGGAGCTAATGGCTTTTCATGGGACTGTGTTCTCTGCTTTGCCACAGTCTCCACTATGCCCTATTGTTGCCATAAGGCCACTTCACCAACTTACATTACCTACTTGTGAGAATCAGATTTGGCAATACTTGATCTAGGCCTTAGGACACAGATATGTGGCTGCATTTCTAGGGATAGGAAAAGGAATTCTTTCAGATTTCCCAAAGAACAAGCTTATCCTGTTATATACGTACAAATATGATTCCTTTGATGGCAAAGCACAGGAGGAGCTAACCACCAGCAACTTCCCAGTCGCACTTGGCACGCAGCCACCAATTCATCCACGTGTTAGAGAAAGAAACCCTTCCGATACTTGTTAAAATGGTGAGGCAGACTTACAACTGTTGTGATCCGTACAGGGCCCACTGCAAAGGGGCTTTGTAGCAGGGGAGAGACTGGGCTCAACTCCGGATACAAAGAAAAGTGGTCATTTAGAGTCAAAGGGCAGGATGAGGGCAAATAGATGGAAAATTACTAAGAGGAATCATCAAGGGTGACAGGGGATTTCTGGCTAAAACAAGCTACCAGGACTCCTGCTGAAGGCGGGCCAGGCTGATCGGATATCCATCACCTGGGGTCGAGGGATGAGGAACTTGGTCAGATTTCAGGGGTGGTCAGATATTGAGGGTGGGGTTCTGGTGGGGCTGATGGAAGGCTCCCCAGAGCCCGGGCCTCCTTGAAAAGGCGCTCAGAGGAGCCTGACTAGAGTGCGGCCCGGGAGAGCCCTTGTCCTGCCTCCTCGGAGACAGCCCCCGCCCTCCCAAAGCCCAGAAGGCCTGTCACCGGCTGGCAGTGTCTGTAAAATGCCAGCCTTTCCTCCCGCAGTTCAAGGAGCTGTGACTAGAATTTCCTTGGGGCAAATCCCCAAAACAGCAGGGATTGCGGCTGGTGAAAGGCGGCACTAAGTGACCGGTGGCGTTAACCGTGTATCCCAACAGCGGAAACAAGAGAGCTAACCTGGAAGTGATAGCGGCCAGGAGCTCAGCCCCACCACTGTCCACTGAGGGCACACACCCCTCCCAGGTGCTGTGTCACCACACAACAATTGAAGGTCGGAGGCTGTATCACACGTCACAGAAAAATACTAGAATGCATACAAGTAGAATTGTTGTTGGGCAACCTCCCAACATCCATCTCACTCCGTTAATCAGAACGACACAGTTCTAGAGAGAGATTTCTAATGTATCTGAGTCTCAAGGACGACTTAAGATAGGAGCAGACCCTCTTTCCTGGGCCCCAGGCCCCCAGATGTACACCCAGAAAGGGAGCTCACCCCACTGCCTTGGCACATTCAACCGCAGGAATCAGCGCTCCATATTGCTTCTAAGACTCCCATCTGTCCAGTGAAGACACTCAGCACACCATGTAAGCAGTGCATTTTTGCCTTTGAAACGTCTCTCATATTTCCAAGTCCAGTCTCCAAGCCGCTTGACCTGAAGTGTGTTTGTCTTTAGAAAGCAGCCATTCTTGACAAAATACACACACAGAGGACTTCCCTGGTGGCTCAGTGGTTAAGAATCTGCCTGCCAATGCAGGGGACACGGGTTCGAGCCCTGGTCCGGGAAGATCCCACATGCCGCGGAGCAACTAAGCCCGTGCGCCACAACTACTGAGCCTGTGCTCTAGAGCCCGCGAGCCACAACTACTGAGCCCACGTGCCACAACTACTGAAGCCCGCATGCCTAGAGTCCATGCTCCGCAACAAGAGAAACCACCGCAATGAGAAGCTCACGCACCACAACGAAGAGTAGCCCCCACTCGCCGCAACTAGAGAAAGCCCGCGCAGCAACAAAGACCCAACACAGCCAAAAATTAAAAAAAAAAAAAAAAAAAAGCACACACAGAGAGACAGCTATCTACCTGCTAGAGCCTCCACGAGAGCCGCGCCCCTCCCTCTCCAACGCCTCCACTTCTAAATTGCAAGCTACAATTTTTGGCATGAGCATTAGAAACCATGATACATAAGAAGGTTAGGGAAAGGAGAAACATGATTTACTCTTCTCCCTCCCACCGGGCTACCTGAATTTCTAAAGGTAGCGGTACGCTCAGATTTTTCTTTAGGGTTAAGTACGCAAGAAACTCAATGATCAGAAATAAGGCTAATGATAAATGCCTTTCTTCAGTCCTCACAGCCCTCTTCTCAAAGAGGTCCACAGAGCGGGAAAGATATAGGGGACAAAAGAGATAAAGAAAAATCTAGGGCAAACCAAAAAAGTAGAAAACCTCACAGCAGTGTTCTTGAAATCTAAACTGAATCCTGATTCATCAAATATTTTGAGTTTGAATCCTAAGATCAATCTCTTCTTTTTCATTAAAAAGAAAATATCTACCTACTAACATTGTATAGAACAAGTAAGAAACAGAATCGAAAATATAAATTCAAGAATATTTTACACCTAACTGAAACCATGAAAAATTTAGAGAAGTGAAAGTAGCTAAAATAAGCCCTCATTCTTTTGTTAAACCTTTGCTGATGCCTGCTTAGAGCAGAGCCAGAGAAAGGCTTAAATACAAAGGAGAGGGAGGGTTGCCCTCTGATCAGCAGTCGTGAGAACATGGGGGAAGGCAGGGGACTGGCAGGGGGAGGGAGTCGGGAGTTAGGGGCTCAGGCCAGGGGTCCTACTGCCCCCTGCCTGGGTGCTTCCACCTCCCAGCAGCTGCCCTTTTTCCACCTGCAAAGCCCCTTCCCAAGTCCAAACTGCTCTTAGGAAGGTCTGTTATGGTGTGTTTGGTTAGAAGCCCCCAGCCTTCCTGGGCTCAATTGCTGCTGAGTCTTTTTAGATGTTAATTTGATGATTCACTCAAAGGCTTTCAAAAGAGGCTTTTAAGTAATGAAAGACGCAAAGGGGTTTTAAAGCCCTGGCAAGCGATTCTGGAAAGGTACAAAAGCATGCTGCAGAACTGGTTTGGCTTGGAACTGAAACCACACAGAGGAGAAAATGTTTGCAGTATAGGGAGGCGTCACTTCCAGAAGGGAACTTAGCAAGGGGCCCATTTCCCAGTGTGGTTTATTTATCTTAAGAGGTTTCTTCCCTGTCCACGTATCAGTATCACAGGAGACTGGAAACAATCACCAAGTGAAAGCTCCTACATTTAAATATTTAAGATTCATATCCAAGCAATAAGTTTCCTATGATTAAATTTAATATATTAAGTTTCATTATAGAACTATTTGTTCACCAGTCTTGTCCAAGATGCAGGATTCTGGATGACTTTTACACTTAACTTTACTGTGGAATTTCCTTTCCATTTGCAAGATTTAAGTGTTTAACAAGTATTTGCTGGTGAAGGGATTAGCAAAAGCACTGGTGAGTCACACAAGAATCTGTTTACACACTAAACCGCTAAAACGGAGGGAAAGTGAAGAGGAGGGGAGTCTTCTAGGGGAAAAGGTAGAGACTAGGATGCACGACCCCTCCAAGAGTGTGGCTGCCACCACTGAAGTCCACCCACACACCCGCCAGCCCCTACCAGAGCAGGGAGGGGCTCAAGTGACTTCTTTTCTTTTCTTTCTTTCTTCCTTTTTTTTTTAAATGAAATATTTCAAACATATGGAAAGATGTAAAAAGGCATACAATCAATACCTTTTACTCCCCACCACCAACTTTTAAGAAATAAAACATTTCAAATAGTTCCCAGTGTAACCCTAATTCTCCTCTCTCCCTTCAAGAAGCAACTCCTGTATTGAATTGAGTGTCCTCATTTCCATGTTCCTTTACTAAGCGTGTATATGCTACTAAACACTAGTTAGGTATTATTTTATACATTTTAAAGCCCCATCTGAATACGTTACTGCAGGGCTGCCCCAAGATGTGCAGGGTCCTGGGCAAATATTTTTTGCAGGGTCCTTGAGTTGCCCAAAATTGTGTGTCAGCACCCTGCTGGCAGCCCAGTCTTGCTCTATGCAGTTCAGCCAGCAGGGGCCACCTGCCCTCAATCCCAAGGAGGCACAGTCCAGAGCGCCTCCGGGCTTCTGGTCAACCTTACATGCTGTGCAGCAGGTTGTGGGAGAGGGCAAGTCCATGGTCTCTGCCTCAGCTCAGAACGCCCTGTCCAGAGATCTGGGCCCAGGCACTGGAGAGGCGGGGTTGAGGAGTCCCTCCAAAGTGCAGGGACACCTAGACAGGAGGACCCGGGACAGGGGCCCAACTTGCCCCAGTCTAAGACTGGCACTGGTTTACTGTATGTCCACTTCCGCAACTCACGTTTGCCACTCAACACTGTGAGATCTCTCCACGTCGACCACCATAGCGCCAGCTCATTCATTTTCTTTGCTATTTAATGAATAGATAATTTCTTTATCCGTTCTCCCGATGATGACATTTCCTTTGTTTCCAGTTTTCCACTATAAAAAACTCAGTGTTGATTCAAACCTCAATCTCCAAACCCAGACAAGTGGAGATGTGTGGTTACAAGGTCTGGGAAGCTATTTATTCCCCCCACTCAGAGCAACGGCAAAGACAAATTTCCTTATTATTTCTCTTTGCTAAAAGTCAGATTTTTTTTTTCTTCTATTCAGCCCTTTCCCAGAGGACGTAGCCCTTTGAGGGTCTTGGAACTATGTGGAGTTCTCTTTTTTGTCTCCCTACTTGCATGGGCCCCCAAGACATTGTTTACCAAGCTCACGGGGCCAATCCAAGCATCTAGGTTACCAGATTGGCAAATACTCCCCCCATGGCAGTAGCTTCAGCATTTGCTTACAACTCCCATTTCCAGCTCCCTTTCCATTTGTGACCCCTGGAAATTTCCTTGATCTTTTTCTGACCTCAGATAGGTTTTGAAAAGGATATTTGTTACATTTAACCTAACATTTCTAGGTATTTTGTATTTAGGTTGTTTTCACTTGGTTGTGGTTTGTCTGTTTGTTCTGGTGGTAGAATTAGCAGAGGTTCCAGTTTAGTTCATAGAGTTGTGTGTCTCGGGAGCAGGGCACAAGGCATTAGTTTTTGCTGGTAAAGTTCTAGCAGACCAAGCAGGGCTCGGGTTCAACCACTGTGGCAGCAGCTGCCCCACATCTAGAGTGAAGCTGACTGGGGCAGAAGTAGCAGCTCACCAGAGGCGCCGCTTCCGGGGCGCTGTTCTCAGAGCCATTCTTGGAAGCCCCACGAGGGTCCTGCCCCTTCAGCTCTTCCAGCGACCCTGGCAGAAGCTGATTCCCTTTGTCAAAGCTCTTCCTCCTTAAAACAGGAAGAGTGCTATTTGTTATCTCCAGCTGAACCCAGCCTGACACAAACACCAGAAGCCTAAAGATAGAAGTGATTAAATATATAAAAAAGGAATCAGCCATATTTGTAATTGAAGAAATGCAAATTAAAGCAAGATACATTTTTTTTAATTTTCCTATTATTTTCTAAAGAGACATTTCACCTATCACATTGGCAAATATTCAAAATATAATGCCCAGTCATGGTAGAGACTTGAGGAAGCAGAGATATCATACCATCATTCACTGCTGCTGCTAATATAGAATTAGTACAATCTTTCTGGACAAGAAAGTTTTAAAAATGTGTATGACGTCGGACCTAGTGATTCTACTTCTGAGAGTTTATCCTAAAGGAATAATTAGGATGTGCACAAAGATTTAATTGCAAGAATGTTCAATGAATTATAGTCTAACTTATTTAAAAGGAAATTATGTCATGTTGAACAATTGAGGGCTGGTCAAATAAATTATGGCACGAACGTAATATAGAACACTATCCAGATTTAAAAAATCGATAGTAGAGGAATGCTAATAACGGGAAACTCTTGCCAATGTATTAAATGAAAATAGCAGTTGTAAACAATGGGCACAAGAGGGTTCCATTTTTGGTAAAATAAGAAGTTGATAAAATAATGTTTTCAAAATATTAACTAATAATATGGAGGAATCTCACAGACATCATTTTTTTAACACATTTTAAATATTTATTTATTTATTTATGTTTGGCTGTGTTGGGTCTTCGTTGCTGTGCGCGGGCTTTCTCTAGTTGCGGCCAGCGGGGGCTGTTCTTCGTGCCGGTGCACGGGCTTCTCATTGCGGTGGCTTCTCTTGTTGCGAAGCACGGGCTCTAGGCTCGTGGGCTTCAGTAGTTGTGGCACACGGGCTCAGTAGTTGTGGCTCACGGGCTCTAGAGCGCAGGCTCAGTAGTTGTGATGCACCGGCTTAGTGGCTCCGTGGCATGTGGGATCTTCCTGTACCAGAGCTCGAACCCGTGTCCCCCGCATTGGCAGGCAGATTCTTAACCACTGCGCCATCAGGGAAGTCCCTCCCAGACATCATTTTGAACAAAAGGAGCCAGATATAAAAAGTGCACATTAAAAGAAATCAAAATGGTGTTTACCTTCATGTGTGGGAGGCAGGGGTGCAGGGAGAATGGATATTGACTGGGAAGGAACATAAGGGAAACTTCCAGGGTGCTGGAAATATTTCCTGTCTTGAGCTGGGATGTCAGCATATAGGTGTCCACAAAAGTAAAACTTGTTTGAGTTGTGCACTTAAGATGAGTGTTCTTCAGGCACTTTATTGTTTGTATGATAAACCTCAATTTAAGAAAAGTAAAAATCTTTCTGCTGATTGTCCCATGCCCTGCCCCTAAACACCGCCACCATCATATTAGAGCATCCAGTATGGTCGGTCACCTGTTCAACGTCTGGAAAGAGGTGTGAGGGAGCGGTAGTCCGAGCAGCAGCAGAGTTAGCACCCAGGGGCATCAGGCCATCGGCAAGGTGCAGCTTCACACTGAGGCTCGGTTTAGTCTCTGATCCTACCCATGCGGATAACCCCATCTTAAACTGTCCTAGGGTATGAACAGATGAGAGGAGAATATGCCCCAGGAGAGGAGGGGGATGAAGGTGAGTGGTGGGGAGCACAGACACTGAAAATATCTAGTTCATGAAATTCCTAAGCAGAGAAAGTGGTTAAATGTCTCCCATTGCAAAGGTATAAAGGAAGGAGGGAAAGAGAGAGGGAGGAAGGAAGGAAGGAAGGAAGGAAGGAAGGAAGGAAAGAAGGAAGGAAGGGAGGAAGGAAGGAAGGGAGGGAGGAAGGAAGGAAGGAAGGAAGGAAGGAAGGAAGGAAGGAAGGAAGGAAGGAAAGAAGGAAGGAAGGGAGGAAGGAAGGAAGGGAGGAAGGAAGGAAGGGAGGGAGGAAGGAAGGGAGGGAGGAAGGGAGGAAAGCAGAGAGGGAAGGAAGGAGCAAAAAAGACTTAAAAGATGTAGCTAAAATATAATAGAATTATGGATGATTTTTAAAATTTTTGCTTGTCTGTATTTTCTCAATTTTTGTTTTTTACAATTGTGTATTATTTTTGCAATAAGAAAAGGAAGCTGTTTGTTCGTGCTTCATGATACTTACACTGCATGCCGTGGTGGGAAGTCAACAGTTCCCAACAGGTCCTGTTCAATTTTGACCTTAGGTCAATCCACCCTGGTTTTACGTGACCTCAGGTGGACCCACCCTTGTCTATGAGCATCTTGGGTAATTTATCACCTTTAGGATTGTGCAAGCAACATGACTTTGTTGGGAGTCTTTTTTCTTGATAACAAATTACTAAAGACATAACCCAGAAAGAAAGTGTGCCCAGGAGCACGTATGCGCAGAGCAGGCTGGTTTCTCTCCAGCGCTACACACAGGTGGGCCCTAGGCACAGAGCCGCAAAGGAGGGGGTGGGTTACCTTAGGCCACCAGGGCCTCGGCTTTCCATGCTCCTCCCCGCTTTCATCACTTGTTCCCAGGAAAGGTTCTGTAGTCTCTTTCATACTGAATTTAAAAGCACTTAGAGAGAGATCAGAGCTCTCAAGGGGCTCAGAATCTAAGATCAGAATCTAAGCAGAGACGCTCTAGTTGCAGATTTCTGCAAAAACAATCAACCGCTGCACAGGTGTTTTAATGATAGAATAGGAAGCCTGCGTCAGCCCTTGAATAAAAGCTGCCACCAAGTCTGCCACTCTAAGACCCCGACCCCACCCCATCTCCCACCCCAGGCACTGCTCCACGTTCCCTGTTCCTGCCTGGGATGGTCCGTGGTTGTTGGCACGTTGTAAAGCCATGTCAACATTGACTGGACCCCATTCTACACTCAGTTTGGTGACCAGATGCCACTGAACAGCAAGTTTGAGGCAGGCTGCATTGCCCCAAGAGGCTTCTCTGGGGGAGGTGGGCTCATCAAGTACCAGAAAGATGCAAGTACAGACGGTCCCCAACTTACAGTGGTTTGACTTACAATTTTTCCACTTTATGATGTTGCAAAAGTGAAACACATTCAGCACTCGCTGTCACTGCCCAGCATCACGAGAGACGATGGTCCCGCATTTCCCTGGCCCAGGAAAAGATCCAAATTCCAAATCTGAAGTACGATTTCTACTGAATGTGTGACGACAGGCAACAAACCAATACCTTATAACCACTCTGTACCCAGACAAGCATTGTTTTTCACTTTCAGTACAGTATTCAATAAATCACATGAGATATTTCAACACTTTACATAAGATAAGCTTTGTGTTAGATGATTTTGCCCAACTGTGGGCTAATGTAAGTGTTCAGAGCATGTTTAAGGTGGGTGAGGCTAAGCTATGGTGTTTACTAGGTCGGCTATATTAAATGCATTTTTGACTTAACGATATTTTCCATTTACAATGGGTTTCTCAGAGTGTAACCCCATTGTAAGTCAAGGAAGATCTGTAGTTGGGACCGGTAGGGATAGTTTGTGTAAATGATTGAAGGCAGGACAATGATGAAACTCATGTGGCTGGAGCAGAGACTTCTAGATGGAGCTCCTTCTCCCCAAAGGCTGGAGCAGAAACTGAAACACACTTATTGATGGACAGATGGATGGTAGGATATCAAAGAGTGAGCTGATTAATTTGTATTTTATCTTAAAAGTGATAGTGAGTCAAACAAATGATTCTGAGCAGCCCAGTGATAAGTTGAAATTGTACTTTAGAAAGATGTATCTGCAGGATGGATAAGGAAGGGAGAACTGGTGATGAGGAAGCTAGGCTGTAGCCTACTCCCCAGGAGAGAAAGCACTTAGGGAGCCAGCCACAAAAACAGACATTGTGAATTAAGAAGCCTTGGACTTTAGTGCCTCATTGGGTGTGAAGGGTTCAAATGAGGAAAGAATCGAAGACAGTGCTGACATATAAACCTGGAGAAATCTGATACATCCCCTAGCTCTTCCCATTCGTTCATTCACTGAACACCAGTTGAGCACTTACCATGTACAAAGAGCTAGAGATTTTTAAAAGATGGGTAAGAGAGACAGCATGTACTCTTGAGAGGCTCATAGCCTAGTGCGAGAGAAGACAGAATCCACAAAATGATGTGAAGACGCAGGACTTGCACTTGGCTCGGGGTGCTGCAAAGCATGGAGAAGGGTCTTTCATTCTCGTGGCAGGTACTGTCACCGACATGAACCCTGCTCCCCCATGCTGGCTCATTCTGTCGTGGCTTTAAATAGAGGCAAAGGCTGGAAAATTCCTAAGGGGCTGGGTGGGGGGTGGGTCTCTGGGACCAGTGAGAAGGAGAGCACTGCAGATGGGAAGGAGCCCCAAGAAGCATGTCTCCGTTTCCTGAGCACAAGGTGTGGTGGGTGGACCCCAACGGTACCAGGTCACCTCACATTTGGTTACATCCCTTCTTAGATTCTCACGTATTTTTCCTTTCACTAGTGTGCACATAACGCTGAGAGTCCTTGATGCTGGAGCTGGAAAAGATAGTTTAGTATATACAACCTCATCTGTAGACGAAGAAAACTTCCCTTTCAGTGCTCCTTGTTCTTCATTCCTCTCCATTTGCTCTCACTAACAAGGCTTAACTATGCTGGGTCATTAGAAAGCTAAGTGGGGACTTCCCTGGTGGTGCAGTGGATAGGAATCTGCCTGCCAATGCAGGGGACACGGGTTTGATCCCTGGTCCGGGAAGACCCCACATGCCACAGAGCAACTAAGCCCGCGAGCCACAACTACTGAGCATGCGAGCCACAACTTCTGAGCCCACACGCCACAACTACTGAAGCCCGTGTGCCTAAAGCTCATGCTCTACAACAAGAGAAGCCACCACAAGGAGAAGCCCGCTCACTGCAACAAAACAAAGAGTAGCCCCCGCCCGCCACAACTAGAGAAAGCCCGTGTGCAGCAACAAAGACCCAATGCAGCCAAAAATAAAATTAAATATTTTAAATTTAAAAAAAGCTAAGTGATAAGTACACAATAATTTTTTTTTTTAATTTATGGCTGCATCGGGTCTTAGTCGTGGCATGCAGGACCTTTCGTTGTGGCACTCGGGCTTCTCTCTAGTTGTGGTGCTCGGCCTCAGTAATTGTGGCGCGCGGGCTTAGTTGCCCTGTGGCATGCAGGATCTTAGTTCCCCGACCAGGGATCAAACCCATGCCCCCTGAATTGGAAGGCAGATTGTTAACCACTGGACCACCAGGGAAGTCCCCATAATAATGTTTTAATGGAGTCACAGAATGGTGCTAATAGCTGGTAATGACTTAATGTGTTTTTCCTTCTAGGGTCATTTACATTTTATAATAGAAAGTTCTTAAACACCCTTAACAACAGCAACAACAAACCCCAAACAAATATTAATAAAAGCCAACAAAACCAAATGAAAACAGATGAAGGTATGCATGCCCCCAGGTGGACTGTATCAGATTAGAGCAGAAGAGGGTAGACAGGCTTTCTGCAGAGGGGAGTAAGAGCTTCTCAAATTTCACCCTCCAAACCCAGGTTGCTGCCCCCTTGGCCTTCTATGAACGCAGCTGACCCTGTACATACAAATTCTTCTCACACGGACTAAGATGATGGATGTATGACCTAACTGGGAGAAAGGGGCAGGTGGGAGATAACAGTATGAAGGCAAGAGGACACCAAAGAAAGACAAGACATGAGTGATGATAATCCCTCACTCCTCTTTCCTAATACTGGGATTTGAAATTATTTCACAAGCAATGTAAGGTATGTAATGTCACTTGCATATCAGAGATACAGATCAGTGATTTGGGGTCAGAATCCCTGGGAATCATCAAAAGACAGGCCATCTATTTTCAGTGCTGCTGCTGATGAGCTGGGACCCACCTTCCCACAGGAGGTTGACTGTGTTCTCCAGTCTTCTGGCCTGACTTCCTCTCCAAACAATGTAGAAATGTGTGCACTGTGCAGAGGCCCAGCCAAGGGGACAGAGAAGCTGAAATCCAGCTCATGCTCAGCTCACTAAGCCTTGAATCATGGGCAGGTCTGCACTGCACCAGAGAAAAGAGCACTTTTTTTTTTTTTCTTTTTTAGTGGTCTGACCAAAGAAGTGTCTGTACCTAATTTGAACACAGGAATATGTAGGTTAGGGACATCTATCTACTTCTTGTCTCCCTGGAACCTACACAAGACTAAATTGATGTCTCTGGAAATAAATAAGCTACTCTCGGTCTCTCCAACGGTCCATGTCAGACCATGCCAAACAAAACAGTGCTGAATTTAAAAGAACACTGTGAAGAGGAATCTCCCTTGTCTTTCCAAGTCCCTTGAATGAGTGTCCACTATTACCCCATCTATTCAACATTGTACTGGAGGTCCTAAACAGTGCAACAAGGCCAGAAAAAGAAATAAAAGGTTTAAAAACTGGACAGCAACAAGTAAAACTATATTTATTTGTAGATGACAGGATTATATAGTCGAAAATGAACAAATTATTAGAATTAAAAATAAACTTAGGGCTTCCCTGGTGGCGCAGTGGTTGAGAATCTGCCTGCCAATGCAGGGGACATAGGTTCAAGCCCTGGTCCGGAAAGATCCCACATGACGTGGAACAACTAGGCCCACATGCCACAACTACTGAAGCCCACATGCCTAGAGCCCATGCTCCGCAACAAGAGAAGCCACCACAATAAGAAGCCCACGCACCACAGCGAAGAGTAGCCCCCGCTCATTGCAACTAGAGAAAGCCCAAGGTAACAGAGACGAAGACCCAATGCAGCCAAAAATAAATAAATAAATAGATAGATAGATAAATAAATTCATCAAAGTCACCGGCTATAAGGTCAATATACAAAAATCAATCATATTTCTATATACAACAAAAAAATTGAACATGAAAAATATTTAAACACCATTTATAATAGTATCGAAAATATAAATACCTAAGAATAATTCTAACAACAACAACAAAATGTGCCCAATCTCTATGCTGAAAACTGTAAAACATTTCTGGGAGAGAAATTAAAGAAGAACTAAATAAACAGATATTCCAACATAAATGAGGGAGAGTAATCTATATAGTAATAACATTTCTATATTCTACTTAAAGTGATAAAATATTAGTTCTAATTAGACTGTGAAATATTAAGTATGTACATTATAATCCCTAGAGCAATCACTAAAAACATATCCAAAGAGATATAATTTTAAAACTCAATAGAAAATTAAAATGGAATACTAAAAAATATTCAAATAATCTAAAACAAGGCAGAAAGGGGAAATAAAGGAAAGAAAAACAGAGAGAACAAACAGAAAAGAAATAACAAAATGTTAAAACAACCTAAATCCAGACATATCAATAACTACACAATTAAATGCAAATGATCAAAACCACAGGTCAGCAAACTTTTTCTATCAAGTGCCAAATAGTAAATATTTAAGGACTTCTCAGCTATATCGTCTGTTATAACTACTCAGCTCTGTTTTTGTAGGGGAAAAGCAACCATAGAAAAGATTTAATCAAATGAACATGGCTGTGTCTCAATAAAACTTTATTTACAAAAACAGGCAACTGGCAAGATTTGACCCACAGGCATAGTTTGCTGGCCCCTGGTCTAAACACATCAATAAAAAGATAAGAGATTTTCAAAGTGGATTAAAAAACAAGACCAAACTATATGCTGTCTATAAAACAAAACAAAACAACACAGACACACACCCTGTCTTAAATAATAAAAGGATGAAAGGAAATGTACTGTTTAAATACTAACCAAGAGAAAGCTGGCGTGGCTAGGTTGATATCACAAAGTGGACTTCAGAGCAAGAAAAATTACCAGGGATAAAGAGGGACATTTTGTCGAAAGACAATTCTCCAAAGGCTCTAACATTGTCAACATCTTGTGAGCAGAGGCAATGACTGTCTTGGATCTGGAGTGTCTTTTCAAGGATGTTGTACAGTCAGCAGCGCTGGAAATAGAAATGGCCCTTCCCTCCTTAGCAAGGGGCTGGTTTGTTTTCATTCTAGTAGAATAAGGATAATGTCTCCCTTTGGATCAAAGGTCAGGAAAGTCTGCTGCCCATTATGAGATTTGGGTGCCCTAATCTCAGGGATCCTCTGCTGTGATGCAACCCACTGCATGTACAGGTGCCATCTGGTCCCCTTTGCATCATCCAGTGGGAAATGGGGCTCAAGGCAGTAGTGCACATGCTGAAACTGTGGCAACTGCTTTAGTGGCCAATAAAGTCCTGTGACATTGACCTGGGAGCCTGTGTCTTCTGTCAGTACCCATAAAACTGTGGCAGGATAGCTTGTTAGTTTGCAAGGAGGGTAAAACCTCAGACCCTTCACTGTTCTTACAAATGATAAAAAGGGTCACCATGATAACACAGCCATTCTAAACGTGTATGCACCTAACAACAGAGCTTCAAGATGCCTGCAGCAAAAAGTGATAACACTGAAAGGAGAGACGGACAAATCCACAATTACAGGTGGAGAGCTCAACACTCCTCTCTCAGTAATCACTAGAACAAATAGAGAATTAGCAAGGATACAGGACTGAAACACACCATTAACCAAGTAACCTGGTTGATATTTCTAGACTACTTCACCAAATACATTTTTCCTGAAGAACATTCATCAAAAGAGACCATATCCAGGTCATAAAACAAACTTTGATAAATTTAAAAGAAGTAAAATCATATAAAATATGTCCTATCATCATAATGGAATTCAGAAATCAATAAGAAAAAGATAACTGGAAAGGGCGGGGCAACTAGGCCCACAGCCTGCAAGTAGAGAGAAGCCGGCACACGTCACAACGAAGACCCAGCGCAGCCATAAATAAATAAATAAATAACCCAACAACCCTCTCGCATGTATTTAATCTAGAAAAATGAAAACGTATCTTTACATAAGAACCTGTACACAAATGTTTAGAGCAGCACTAATTATAATTGTTAAAAAGTGGAAACAACCCAAATTTTCTTCAACCAGTGAAAAAACAGTGGTACCTGCAACAACACAGATGAATCTCCCGGGCGTGACACTGAGTGAAAGAAGCCAGACCCAAAAGGCTACCCATTATATGATTCTATTTATATAACATTCTGGAAACGGCAGAACTATAGCCACAAAGAATAGATGAGTGGTTCCCAGAGGTTACAAGCAGGGCAAGGATATGACTACAAAAGGGCAGCACAGGGAGTTCTGGTGTGATGCAACTGTTCCCAATCCAGATTATGGCGGTTACACCCTACATGTGTCAAGTCCCGTAGCACTGTAATTTTTTTTTAATTTAAAAAACTCAATGTTATTGTATGTTCACTTTAAAAACAAAATAAAATAAAGACACCATAAGAAACGTAACAGGCAAGACACAGACTGGTAGACTATATTCATGATACATGTGCCTAATAAAAGACTTATATCCAGAAAATATAAAACATTCCCAGAAATTGTAGGGAAAAGACAGACGAACCCATTAAAAAATAGAAGATCTGAACAATCATTTCACAAAAATAAGTAACCTAAAAGGTCAATAAGTTAGTAAAGGGGCTCAACATCATTATCCATTAGAGAAAAACAAATGAAAGCCACAAGATCTTGGTACATACCAAGAAATTGTTTTAAAAACTGTTAATGCCGGGGCTTCCCTGGTGGCGCAGTGGTTGAGAGTCCGCCTGCCGATGCAGGGGACACGGGTTCGTGCCCCGGTCCGGGAAGATCCCACATGCCGCGGAGCGGCTGGGCCCGTGAGCCATGGCCGCTGAGCCTGCGCGTCCGGAGCCTGTGCTCCGCAACGGGAGAGGCCACAACAGTGAGAGGCCCGCGTACCGCCAAAAAAAAAAAAAAAAAAAAAAAAAAACTGTTAATGCCAACGGTTGGCAATGATGTGAAGTAACTAACTTTCATATATCAATTCAACTTTGGGGGGGAAACTGCTAAGCAGTGTCTATTAAAACTAAGCATATACTTATCCTATGACATAAAATGTCCACTTATCTGTATAAACCCAAGATTGTGTGCATGTACTCACCAAAAGACCATATGAATGTTCACAGCACCTTCATTCCTAATAACTGAAAACTGAAAACCAAAATGCCTGTCAATGGTGGAACGGATAAATTAATTGTTGTATATTTCATACAATAGGATACTACCCAATAGTAAACAAACTACTGATGTACGCATATACCATGGATGAATCTTACAGATATTACGTTGGGTGAAAGAAACCAGATGGGAGAAGGCACACTATTTGGCTGCAATTATATGAAGTTTAAGAACAGGCAAAATTAATACACAGTAATAGAAGCCAGAATACTGGTTACCTCTGGGGTGATAAGTATTAACTGGGAAGGAGCAGGTGGACACCTGGGGTGATGAGGTATATTCTCAATATCCTATATCTTGATCTGGGAGCTGATTACATGTGTGAAAGTTCACCCAGCTGTTCTCTTAAGATCTGTGCGGTGTATTATGGGAAAGTTATACCTCAATTTAAAAAAAGGGAAGAAAGATGAGGAATGAAGGAGGAAGGAAAGAAAATGAAGGAGAGAATGAAAGGAAGGGAGAGAGGGAGGGAAGAAAACGAGACAGAGATGAATATGATCTCCAGGGGAGCTCCTCAAAAATACGTTATTGGGTAGGTACTGTTGTCTGCATCTTAAAGACGCGACCACGCCGAGGTCTGTTGATGTGTTCAGTGTTCAGTGTCAAAGAGCGGGTGTGTGACGCGAGCAGAGGCTGGAACCCCGTGTGCACGACGCCAAAGCCTTTGTTTTTCCACCTACTATCTCAAGTCACCTCCTCCTAGAAAGGTGACCCCAAGAAATGCCTCCCTGCATTGATCATTTCTTGGTGGGAAGGATGTCTATCTTACATCCTTTTCAAATAGGAAAGCAGTTAGAGGAGTGTAGCGCTGAGTTCTGTTGAAGTGGAGCCCGACAGCGCCGCGTCACTCACACAGAAACGCAGATTCCGCGGCTGATGACGAGCCGCAGCGGACCACCCTCCCCGCCTACGACAGGCGGAAGCAGGCGCGCGAGGGCCCGGCCCTCGCCGCCCCTCCCCGCAGGTGGTCGGGCCTGGCAGCTCACCTGCGAGCGCGCGGCTGTGAGGGGGCGGCTCAGGCCCGCACGCATTTATAAGGCGCTATTTTGGTCGCGCGTCCTGATTGGCCGGCCGCGGCTGAGGACACGCTCGCGCGCGCCGCGGGGCGAGGCGGAGCCGAAACCCGGGGGAGGAGCGCTTCCGGCGGCCTAGAGGTCTGACGAGTCCGGGGGCTGCGGCGTGCGGGGCTGCCGAGCTTCCCCGAGGGCGATCTGGGGCCGCCGTGGCCACTCAGCAGTCTGTCGGTTGGGTGACATTTTAACGAAAGAGCCTGTGTCACCGAAAAGGGGCTGCTAAGAGTCAACTGATTCACGCTTTTGGAGGGAGTTGCCAGAAGCCCTGACACTCACGAGCCACATGGCGGGAACTGCGAGAACCATAGCAGACGCGAGCTCGAAGCCGCTCGAGTGTCAGTTCCTGTGTGTACAAGCGCTTGCCAGCTCCCTCTGCAGACCTGCCTTTCTGTCATTCTTACCTCGCCCTTTGCTAAACCAGCCCTCTGCGGCCGCCAGCCCTCTGAGGCCGTCATCCGACTGTGGCCGGGCCTCCATTCCTCTCTTACCTCGGTGCTGCCATTTACCCTTTTCTGAAGCAAGAGGAACAAAACACTCCCTGGACGTCTCAGGAGGATCTCATTTCCACCACATTCCCCTATCGTGGTCAGAGCCACGTCTGGCCTTCCCTGCTTTCTGGCTGTCCATCAATCAGGTGGTATTACTTCTCTGAGTTTCAAGGTTTTTTCTTTTGGTGACAGAGGCTGGTTTGAGCTTCTTTGGTGAAAGTTACTAAATAACTACAGAGTGTGATTCACGGAAAATCCTATCGTGCTTAAAAAGATAAGCAAAAAGGACCATCTGAAGGCACCACTAGCTATTGGATGGGAACTTAGTTTGAAAGGGATTCTGTTTAGGAGTTCTGTTACCTCATTAGAATCACAAATATTACCTCTGGTTGCAAAACCCTTAAAGGCCTTTGAGATTTCCTGAGTTCACAGCCTTGAAAATCATTTGCATTTAGATATGTAGAAAGAATATAACTTAGTAACTATTGAACACATCAATAAAAATTATCATTCATTATCTTTTTTTTAATTGGGCTTTCTCTAGTTGTGGCGGGTGAGCGGGGGCTACTCATCGTTGTGGTGCGCGGGCTTCTCATGGCGGTGGCTTCTCTTGTTGCTGAGCACAGACTCTAGGAACGCGAGCCCAGTAGTTGTGGCTCCCGGGCTCTAGAGCTCAGGCTCAGTAGTTGTGGCACACAGACTCAGTAGTTGTGGCTCGCAGGCTCTAGAGCACAGGCTCAGTAGTTGTGGCACACGGGCTTAGTTGCTCCACGGCATGTGGGATCTTCCGGGACCAGGGCTCAAACCCATGTCCCCTGCATTGACAGGCAGATTCTTAACCACTGCACCACCAGGGAAGTCCCTCATTAAGTATTTTCAATAAGCCAGGCATTGTAAATGCTTAACAGGCATTTCTCTTAATGCTTACAAAATCCCCATGACTTAGATACCATTATTCCTCCCATTTTACAGAAAGGAAAAGTAAGGCCAGAGGGATTGAATAATTTGACTGAAGTCACATATTAATCTGGTATCAGTGCTGGGATTTATACCCATGGTGGTCTGATTCCAATGTTTGTGCCCTTAAGTACTAAGCTCTGTAGTTTCTTTTTTCCTTGTCTTATCTGATTAGGAATTCAGTCTTGTCTGGCACAAAAGGAGTTGAGGTCAGTCAGTAAGTGCTGTAACTTCTCAGGAAGATGTTTGTCCTGCTGCTGGCTTAAGAAAAGGATTGCTAGGAAGGGAAAATAATGGTGCCAGGGGTCTTAACATTCTCTGCTTCCCCTGAACAACAGACCGTATTCAACCTGGAGTACAAAGTTTTGGAAAAGATTTTGAATTCTGTTGTGCCCCTTGATATGCAGACTGGACTGTTTACAAAGTGGCCTCACTTAGATCCACTTGGTTGGTTAGGAGCCGAGAAGCAAACTGGTCTTAACAGTGACTTTCAAACATTTTTCTACACATTCCCCCACAGAGCTACCAGAACCACCTGATGGAAGTTAAAAATGCAAGACACGCAGTGGCTCCAAGGCTCCAAATCCCCAGCCCGCCACCCTCCTTCTCTGTCTGATGTTGTGTGCGTTTCCAAACTTCTCTGAAACCCATTTTTCTTATCTGCTGCAAGGATTAACTGAAATCTGTGAAGTTCCTGGATTAGTGTGTGGTGTATATAGATACTAGATGTTTGTTCTCTGTCTTGCCCTTTTCCTTGACTGTTTAAGAAGGAAAGCACCTAGTTGTGACGATTAGCCCTTTATTTCTTTTACAGAGCTACACTGACGGTACTAAATTTCAGAGTCAAGTAATAATTTACATTAAGACCATTTATTATCATCTATAACTTTAAAAATTCTTATTGAAATTTCAGCAACATCATTTCCAAATAGCAGCTTCAGCTTTCTTTGTGTCTGTCATTCATTTAACAGAGAGTTACTAAAAATCTGTTAGGTATAAGACATGGTTATTCTTTAATAGAGCTTTCTGAAAACATTTCAACAAAATAGCCTGTTCACAAGTAGGCATTAGGGAAATAGACTGTATTTTATGGTAATAATAGCTTGTTCTTTCTTACTGGGCCTAAGCTTCAACTCTGAACTTAACTCTTCTTGAAAATTATTTGGTCTGACAAGACAAAAAAGAAAAACAAACATAAAAAACTAAGAACAGGAACAACTAGGCATTAACAAATTTAAAGGCATGTTTAAAAAATATATAATGCAGAGGATGTTTCTCCTTAAAAGCCAATTCATTTTTGTTGATTGATCTTGCATAATCAATTAACAGATCGTTTTCATCACTGCTAATCAGGCAAAGAGACGCTTTTAAGTCTTCTTTTCAAATATAAAGTTATAAATATGCTGTGTTCGTGCGTGTGTTGCACGGCGAGGTGGCGGTGGATATTACTGCAAAAATGCAAACTTCACGAACCATTACACATCCAAATAAGTTTTAAGTAAACTGAGCCTCAGAAACTTGCAAGGCATTACGTTTAACTACATGGTTTGAATTTAAGTGGAGCTGCTTTTTCCTAATTCAAAAGTGTGTGTATTAGGCAAGAGGCAACACGTACTTGATACAAAAATACCTGTTTGGATTATTTGATTCAGTCAAATGAGCAGCCAATTCAGTTGAAAAGAAATGAGACAAATCCACTTTTTTCGGCCACTTTAACCGATACTTTTAGACTTAGAAGTCTTTCATAGAATTTGTGTCTTAGGGGTGAGAAATTAACATACAATTATATATGATACGAGAAATTAATATATACCATAATATACAAGATCAGCTATTGAAAGTAACTGAGTTATTAACTACAAAAATGTAGTAATATGAACTGAGCACGTAGTGTAATAGACACCGAATGCCAATATTGCTCAGTATAATGGTTTTGATTCATCCTTTTAACTCCTTTCATTGCCAGCAAGAGTAATTTAGGGTGTGATTGGCTCAGATTACTTTTTTGCTCCAATAAAGGGCTCCTTTTGAAAACCTGCCTGTCACTCTTTACTGTTGCCCCAATACAACATCTTCTGTTGACAAAACTGAGAAACCAAACAGTAGCAGGTCATGGAAGTGCCGTCTACTCTTGCAAAGCAAGTGAACACAGCCTCCGCCCCGGAGTCTCACCCAACGAGGATCTACATTTTAAATGGCCCTTCTGAAGCATGCATGCATGCATTCATTCATTCATTCAACAAATAATTCTGGGTCTCTTCGTACGTCCCAAGCATACAAATAAATATGAAAGTCATGGTAACTGCTATAACTGGCTTGCAGTCTAGAGGAGGTGAGAGATGAACAAGCAAATAACGCAGCTGAGAACTCATTTCTACCACAGAAGAATTTAAATATGTGTGCAAGGGCATAGAATTGGAGAAAGCTACAGAGACTGTAGGCAACACCAAGCTCAAGGGCTCAGGCTGTGGGAGTCTTAGCAGATGAAGACAGAACACAACAGCCTGAGATCCCCACTAAAGCCTTTGATCACCAAACTGCAGGTTGTGTGGAGTCCAGAGGCATTAGGAGGGTGTCAGAAAAGCTGCTTCCTGAAGTCTGCAGACTGGCTGTCCGTGCTCTACCAAGGGAAGAAAAATGGAAGACTTGGATCTGCTCTACGGTTCTCCTGAGTGGTGGTATTGCCCAAACACATGCCATGGTAAGGTATTTTACTAGCTCTGCTTTACCCAGGATTAGAACTTCAGCTGAACTTGTGGGTTTTTAGGAAATTATCTTGCCAGACATCAGTCCTTGTTCTCTGACAGTAAACAAATGGTCCCAGCAGCCTGGGGGATAACTGTTGCATTTAACACACACAGTATTATAATATGTTTAGACTTGGACTTTTGTCTAAAAACTGCAGGTTTAAGGAGTTTTACTGGCATTGCTCACTTTACTGTGAAACACATGATGAGCCTCTTTGCTTTACTTGGGAGTTCATAGTAATGGCTCGTTCAAGGTCCTAGCCAGTTTGCGTTACAGAATGCCACAGTCACTCAAGGGACACATTTTAACACAAGCACAATCGATAAGATGAAGGCTGAGTGTTCCTGCCGAAGGAATCAGTAGAGCACAAGAAGTGCACACGGTGGCATGAACACCTGAAGATCGGTTCAGAGGTACATCTGAGCTAGGAAAGGTGCTGGATACTGACTCTGTAATGGCTGTGTTTAAAGACTGCGTAACTCAAATTTCGTTACGCAGTCTTTATGAATGAAATACAGAAATGAAATACAGAAATATGAAAGTCATCGTAACTTTGAAATACAGAAATGTTCCTCGCCATTCACTGTGTCTTACACTGGGCAATCTTGATTATTCCCTTGACGGTAAAACTAGGGAATTATACCAGGTGGATCTGGGCAGGATGGTTCATGATGGTAGCATTTTACAGCAGGAATCCTAAAAATGCCTGGAATGCAAGATAAACCCTTCTCTGGCTAACATCAGCAATCATCAGATGCCTTCCCATGGTCCTTGGTCACAAGCCCCTTCTTCAAAGCTCACTTCAGATGACAGAGATCACTGGCTGAAACATTGTGGTGATTGCTGTGGGAATCTTGACTAAAGGGAGCTAGCTAGCTAGGGCAGCTTCACCAGGTGCATGAAAAGCCTTGTAGGAAGGAGCTGTTTCACACCACTAGGGATAGGCTGTCAAGATGGGCAGACTTTGAAAAAGCCTGATGTCTAGCCATTTCCTAGGCATTCTCCAAAAACTGGAAGTTTCCAAGGAAGAGCCAGTGGCATACATTCTAGAACTGGCTGCATAACAACTCACTTGCCAGTAGAAGTGTAACTTTCAGAAACATGCTGGTGCCTGCAGCCCCAAGGGTCTGAAGCTCTGCTGGCCAAAGACCAAGGACAAGACTCAAAATAGGCTCCAGCTCCAGTTCTGGCTCCAGCTCAGGCCTCCGAAAGGCGGCTACGCACCATAAAGGTCTCCATGTGCCATGTGAGGAAAGAAGGGCTGGTGTCTTCCTGGGCTGCTGTCTGCATGAGGCTGGCGTCCTCCTGTGCTATTCGTACAAATAAACCTGAGGCAGGAGCTGTCCAGAAAAATTAATGTTGTTGATAATGGGACAAAGAAAATTATGTGTCACCTGATAGGATGCAGTAAGAACATGAAGCACTTCTGTGAAATGCCTACCCAAAATGCCTACTCTGAATCTAATTATGAGAACATATCAGACACACACAAATCGAGGAACATTGTACAAATTAACTGACCTGTAACCTTCACAATGTCAGTGTTGTGAGAGACAAGGAAAGACATATCAACCATTCCAGACGGAAGGAGATTAAGACATTTGACATCTAAATGAAGTGCCTAATCCTGGATTGTATCATTTGTCTCTAAGGAATGTCATTTGGACAAATGGTGAAGCTTGAATGGAGTTGGTAGTAGTTGTAATGTTCCAGCGTTGATTTCCTGGTCTTGATGGCTACGTTGTGGTTATGTAGAAGACTGTCCTGTTTGTAGACCATCTGCAGTAAAGTTTTTAGGGGTAAGAGGAAATCATGCCTGCAACTTACTCTCAAATTGTTCAAGAACTAACAAGATCTTTGAATTATTCTTGCAACATTTTTGTATTTTTGAAATTTTTTTTTTTTTTGCGGTACACGGGCCTCTCACTGTCGTGGCCCCTCCCGTTGCAGAGCACAGGCTCCGGACGCGCAGGCTCAGCGGCCATGGCTCACGGGCCCAGCCGCTCCGCGGCATGTGGGATCCTCCCAGACCAGGGCACGAACCCGTGTCCTCTGCATTGGCAGGTGAACTCCCAACCACTGCGCCACCAGGGGAGCCCTGAAATTTTTTTTTAAAATTTATTTACCTTATTTATTTATTTTTGTCTGTGTTGGGTCTTCGTTGCTGCATGCAGGCTTTCTCTAGTTGCGGCGAGCAGGGGCTACTCTTTGTTGGGGTGTGTCGGCTTCTCATTGCGGTGGCTTCTCTTGTTGCAGAGCATGGGCTCTACGAGCACAGGCTTCAGTAGTTGTGGCGCGTGGGCTCAGTAGCTGTGGCTCGCAGGCTCTAGAGGGCAGGCTCAGTAGTTGTGGCACACGGGCTTAGTTGCTCCATGGCATGTGGGATCCTCCCGGACCAGGGCTTGAACCCGTGTCCCCTGCATTGGCAGGAGGATTCTTAACCACTGCGCCACCAGGGAAGCACATATTTTTGAAATGATTAAAACAACACAAAAATCCAAGGACTTCAAGCGTGCTAGGGCTAATACTTTGTATTCTACCATTCGTTCATTTACTACCATTTACTATTATTTACTACTATTCATTCAATTACTACCATTCGTTCATTAAGCATTTAGTAGGCACCCACCAAGTGTGAAGCAGTCTGTCTAGTCGCCCTTGCTGAGCCAATTGTGCCCCACTTTAAAAAAAGGGATTCTGAAAAGTTGGGCCTGGCAGCACAAATTTACTATTTATTTATTTATGGCTGTGTTGGGTCTTCGTTGCTGCATGCGGACTTTCTCTAGTTGAGGCGAGCGGGGGCTACTCTTCGTCGCAGTGCGCAGGCTTCTCATTGCGGTGGCTTCTCTTGTTGGGGAGCACGGGCTCTAGGTGCGCAGGCTTCAGTAGTCGTGGCGCACGGGCTTAGTTGCTCCGCGGCATGCGGGATCTTCCCGGACCAGGGCTCGAACCCGTGTCCCCCTGCATTAGCAAGCAGACTCCCAACCACTGCACCACCAGGGAAGCCCCCAAATTTACTTTTTGAGATCAAGTGTCTATTGAAGTCAGAATCTTCAGCACAGTGAACACAACCCCTCGTTCTTTCCATTGAAGCGTCCTTACAGTTAGGCGCCATCTTGAATCATAAAATGCTTACCTAAATGTTGCCAAGGCTCTAACTGCTTACTGCTCAAGATTAATGTCATCTTCAGATTGGAAATACACCCAGGGGCAGGTCCAAGTTTTATTTATGCCCCCCCAGATAAATAATACAAAATTATGAGTTAAAAACTTGGCACAGGACCTTTGCAGGGACCTTTGCAGGGATCTTTGCAGGGACCTTTGCAGGGGACCCGGCAAGTGAGGCGCCTGAAACTCATGATCTGCTTGCTCCGTAAGTCCACCCCGACTCCACGCAAATCAGACCGACCCCCCTGTTCATGAGAGCCAAGAGGTCACCTGACCGAACGACTTCCTCTGCGGTGGTGTCTTTTAAATCTAGTGAATCAAGAGTCTTCTAGGACTTTTGTCTCCAGATAAACCTAAGCTTTGATTTGGGCTGTCGCCTTAGACACCCTCTTGGTATCAACAGAATGACCGAACCCACATGTGAGGGAGACTTGTTCGGTGGAATGCCAGAGTTCTCATGGGTTTGTTCACCAGGGGGGTCATGTTTCGTGCACAGAGGTCATATAATAAGGCCACAGAGAACGACTGTGGACTTTACAGTGTCATTTGTATAGTCATTCTGGAGAATGTCACATGGCTGTTAAGTAGAGTAACCATTTACTGCAGTATTTTTCTCACCTTTACCACGTAGGGAGTGTCACCTACATAATGAAGTGCCCGGGCATGTGTGGTACTGCAAGTGCCCAGGCATGTGTGGTACTGCATGAGATACTACAGACCCTTCTTAACAGGGAATCCCCAAGCCGCGGCCTTATGTGATCCTCCATGACACGTCCCCACCTCCTTTCGGTTCTCAGGGTCCCATCATTAGAGCCACCGTGGTCCTCATTTAGCTCCTTACTGCCCACAGGTCAAGGTTTTGACTCCTTGGGTGCACACAGGCCCTCACAACAACCTCCACTGTGCCTTTCCAGCCTCCCCTCCCCTTGGCCCCATTCCCTCCTCCACTCCAGCCAACCCGGATGCTCTCCCGAAAGAGGCCACGTCCTTTCACACTCACCTCTTTGCCTTCACATCCTTCTCGCAGTGCCCAATGCATCCTTTTACCTCTACTCCCTCTGGAGCCCTGAAGAAACAGCCTGTCTTAGTCGGCTCAGGCTGCTATAACAAAATACCACAGACTGTGTGGCTTATAAATGATGGAAATTTATTTCTCACAGCTCTGCGGGCTGGAAGCCCAAGGTCAAGTGGCAGCATGGTCAGGTTCTGGTGGGAGCCCTCTTCCTGGTTCATAGCTGAGGCTTTCTTGCTGTGTCCTTATGTGGTGGGAGGGCTGAGGGACAGCTCCGGAGCCTCTTTTGTAAGGGCACTGATCCCATTCATGAGAGTTCTTGCCTCCCAACCTGAGAACCTCCCAAAGACCCCACCTCCTGATACCATCATCTTTGGGGGTTAGGGCTTCAACATATGAGTTTGGGGGGGACACTTTCAGACCATGGCACAGCCCGAGTGTCACCTCCCCTCTCAGAGATAGATTGGGCACAGAGTGTGCTATTCTTACTTCTACCTTCGTCACCTTCAGTTTAATAATACATTTTTTGTCAGTTGTTCCCAGTGGCCCGGAAACAGCCAGAGGCAGCAGGGGCCTCATCTTGCCCATCTCTGTAGACCCAACACCTTCACGCCGCGCCTGGTGTATGTTTGCTATGCGGTTGTTTCAGTAAGCTTCAGCTATTAATAATATCAGCAAGTATTCTATTCACTGACTGCTTATTCTCTGCCAGGTTGAACCAATACATGCAGCTGCTAAAATGCATGTGACCCGAGGAGCGGGTGGGGCCTCTGGAAGGCCTCCTCCCTCCAGTAAATGAGGGTGAGATGACTGAATTGTCCTCTTGGACTGAGACCTGGGATCCAGAGGTCCACGGGTGGGAGGGGCTCCCAGCTGGCCAACTTTGGTCAGCCAGAGGCCACTGTGGAGCCTCCCAGGTTAGGGGACATTCTCTGAGGTGGGGCTCCTCAGGAGGGCGGGGCAAGAACAGGCCATAGGTGATAGGGCTCTCCAGCCGGCACCAGGGAAAAGCGGCGACGCAAGAAGTGGCCTTGGGTCTCCTTACCTGTACAGCTGGGAAACATCCTCGCGTGTTGGCTAAATCCTTGAAAGAACAGATGAAGGACTGGAGTAGCGTTGACGCACTAATAACAACTGTGTAAAACCTTCATCGTTTCACATGCAAATCCGTCTGAGGAAAACGCAAAGCTCAGCCAACTGGCCTTAAAATTGTTCGTTGCGCCCCATTAAAGAGAAAGGGAGGAGGAAAAGGCTTGAAAAGTGCCAGAGACTGTGGAAAATAAATCATTGCTGTTTAGATTCTGCCCATTTCATCAACGTTCCCTGCTGCTCTTCCAGAGAGGTCTGGCCTAGCTGGAGCTTGACATTGCCTGATACCTTCCATTTGTCTCTTGGTTTATCTCTCAAAGGGAAGTATTTGGGAGAAGCGAACGCCCCACTCTCTGCCGCAGGTGCCTTAGTGACTGCATTCAGCGCGGCTCTCGCTGTCGTGGAGGGCTAGAGTACGCGGCTTCAGGGCCTGGAGATAACCAGCCCTAGAAAACCTGCCGCTAGGATGTTCCGATCCTGGACCTCGTTGCACCTTGGGTTCGAACATGCCCAGGTCCACTGTGGCTGAAATAGAGGCTGCTGTCTGGTGCCATTTCAAGGTAAGGACAGGCTTGTTTAGAATATGTTAAAGTCACTTTTTCCACCGGTAAATTAGTCCTGAGCACCTTGAGTCCTTTCCTCTGTTTATGTCCAGGAGCAGGGACAGTCTCAGTCCTTCCTAGGCCCTGGGATCAAGGCCCTTCTGCCCTCTCGTCAAGACCATGCAATTCTCCCATCCATCCCAGCATCATGGGCTGCCCTGCACCCTGAGGGCCACACCTGAAAAGAAGGGGGCTCCTGCTTTAATTGGGAGCCCTGTGTTCTGGGATATGTTGGCCCAAGTCTCAGAAATAAATAGGAGACCTAACACTCTTCTGCTTCAGCTAATAATAATAACAACAACAACAATATCAACAAGTATTCTAGCTACAGATTGCTTGTGCTGTGCCAGGCTTTACACTAAGCACTTTATGTATCGTCTCATTCCATCCTCACTCCAGTCCTAGGGGATTGGTGTTACTATCCTCATTTCTCAAACCTACCTAGTCTCCCAGCTACTGAATGGCAGAGTCCAGTTTCCAAGCTCCTAGCCTCTCCGGCCCTTCCGCGCCCCCAGGGATATCTGGCAGGCTGATCCTGTCCTTGAACCTGGAGCAGTTGCCGTACACCATGAGGATTCCCCAGGTCACCCACTGCCTTATGGACGATCTGGGGTATTTTTACTCTCCTTCCCATCCAATCTCACCACGGGGGACCCATCTCAATCCCTCATGCTCCAGGAAACCTCCTTGACTCTACCAGGGTCCACTGACCAACCCCCGTCAAGAGCTCTCTAGTACCCCAAATACTCAAAGTGTGATCCACAGACCAGCAGCCTGGGCACCGACTGGGCGATATGTGGAACCTGAGACCATATCCCAATCCATGTTTTAACAAGACTCCAGGCGACTCCACTGCATTTAGGCCCTCGGTGATCTGTGTCTTCCTCACTTATCAATGGCCTTGTATGGTTGTAGAGCTGTTTCTTAGGTGGCCCCTTTGTCTTTCTGGAGAGATTAGAAGTGGAATGTTGGTTTGCCGCAATCACTGGAGGCAGTCTAAACTGGATAGTTGGAACAGAACAGGTAATTTGGGGTCCTTGCCCCCAGAGTGATCGTATCGTAAGCCCTGTTGAACGGCATCTTGTACATCAGTATTATCCCAGGGATCCCAGTGGCCTTTTGGACACCACCTCCCCTTGACTTTTGTTTGGGTCCTGGAGGTGCATAAACATTCATTGATTTATGTAGGGGTTTTAGGGCGCTGAGGTTCCTGGAAGAAGTGACACTTTGTTTTTTTTAATGCTGAAAGAACCCAGCCCAACCTCTGGAATTCTCCCCTAGGGCTGTCTCTCTGACCCCACGTCTCAGGTGTCCCAAGTGCCCCAATCCTTACTGCATTCTTGGCAGCCCAGCTACACTGAATCAAAGAGGAAGCCACCTCCTGGGGGCTCTGGAATTTCAAAGCACTGTTCATGAAAGAGTTCATAGGAATCCTGCGGTTTCTACCAGGCTACCACCAGGTCCCCTGACTCATTGTACTTCTCCAGAGCTGTCACTGCCTCTTAAACAGCTCTCACTTTTAAAAATCACCTATTTAACATGTGCATCAGTGCTGAGAGAAAAACTATATATATATTTACTTTTTCTCACTTCCTGGGAGAAGGGTGGGACCCACACTGACTACTCTTTAGCAGGTGCTATGACTCACTCTGGGGCCTTTTAGCAGGGAGGGGAGTGATTTGCGTGGTCTTTGGAATGCAGGTATGGGCTGTACTTTCAGGCGTGTTTGCTGATAAAGGATAGTTGTGAGAGGCAAACCTGTTACCTAAAATCACGTAGTGTGTGTGGTGTGTGTGTGTGTGTGGTGTGTGTGTGTGTGTGTGTGGTGTGTGTGTGGGGTGTGTGTGGGGTGTGTGTGTGTGGTATGTGTGTGGTGTGTGTGTGTGGGGTGTGTGTGTGTGTGGGGGGTGTGTGTGGGGTGTGTGTGTGTATGGTGTGTGTGGTGTGTGTGTGTGTGGTGTGTGTGTGTGTGTGTGTGTGGTATGTGTGTGGTGTGTGTGTGGTGTGTGTGTGTGTGTGGTGTGTGTGTGTGGTATGTGTGTGTGGTGTGTGTGTGGGGTGTGTGTGTGTGGTGTGTGTGTGTGTGTGGTATGTGTGCGGTGTGTGTGTGGTGTGTGTGGTGTGTGTGTGTGGTGTGTGTGTGTGGTGTGTGTGTGTGGTGTGTGTGTGTGTGGTGTGTGTGTGTGGGGTATGTGTGTGTGGTGTGTGTGTGTGTGGTGTGTGTGTGGTGTGTGTATGTGTGTGGTGTGTGTGTGTGGTGTGTGTGTGTGTGGTATGTGTGTGTGGTGTGTGTGTGTGGTGTGTGTGTGTGGGGTGTGTGTGGGGTGTGTGTGTGTGTAAGGTGTGTGTGGTGTGTGTGTGTGTGGGGGGGTGTGTGTGTGTGTGTGGGGTGTGTGTGTGTGTGTGTGTGTGTGTGTGTGTGTGTGTGTGTGGCGTGCCTTCCCCCAGCCCCCATCCCTTGGAGGAGAGGACAGTTTATATTAGGGCAGCCTTTGGCAGGGCTGGAGTGCCAGAAGGTTCTCTCTGTAATGGGAGTCAGTACATCTCCTTGGGCGTAGCCCTAGGCCTGCCCTCGCAGGGAATGTACCTCCTCTTGGCGGATGCCAAGTTAGATGCTCTTGAGGCTGTAAGGATGCAACTGAGGCAGGTGGTGTCAGAGCGCGTTGCCTGGCTCTCCACGAAGACCAGTCCCAGGCTTTCAGGGCGCAGGTCTGGAGCGCTGAGTCTCCAGTCAAGGCCAGGGAGGGGCATGCTCACCCACAGCATAGGCTCAGCTCGTGGACAAGGGAGCTCTGGGCTGGCTCTTGCATCCACGAGGTTTGCGAGACCCTTGAGCCTTGGTGCAAGTGAGCCAGTGGCCTTAGAACAGCTCAGAACAAGGCCAAGGAGAGTGCAGTTGCGGAAAGCAGCAGTTGGGTGGAGAGGCCTGGTGTGGTGACGATTTGTGCGTTGGGCCATCCTTTCCCCTTCTCTGTTCCAGAGGTGTGTCATAGAAGCGTTAGGACAGTGAAGTCCAGCGAGCCTGTCAGGGTTCCAAACTCAGTTCTGCTGCATACTAGACGTAGAGCCCTTAGGCAAGTTACTAAACCTCTCTGTGCCTCAGTTTCTTCCTCTATAAGATGGACCATAATAGCATCCACCTCGTAAGACTGTTGTGAGGATTGAAGGGATTAATTCATGTAAAGAGTTTAGAACAGCGGCTTAATGAGTGCACCATTACTCTTTGGGAACAAGACTCAACATCCCAGAGGGTGGCAGGGATGGGGCAGGGGAAGCATTTTAATCTTCTGAGACCCAAGAGACAAACTTCACCCATAGATCTTTCTATACTGTCAAAAAGAAAGACCAGCACATACGTCACTTCCTATCGTCAGGGTTACCTTTTCAGATTATGTTGTAACGTGGTAGCAAAGCCCTAACTCTGCTTTAGGAGAAAATCATGCGTTAAGAAAAAAATTGAACCTTGAACATGGGGCTGGCTCTCAAGCCATTTCCATTTTTAGAATTAACTCTATGGTCTCCTAAAATTAAAAGAATATCAGTGTTCTGAATCTATAGCTGAGAGGTTTTGATTGATGTTTCTATGTATGATTTTCTATATGGTTTGATGGAGGAAAGACAGGTCTTTAACTTAAGTGTATTTAGATTTCTGCCTCTTTTTACAGTACCTGTAATACCAATCACCACTTCACTTTTTTCAGGGTCTGCCCTGAATCTATTGAAAATCCATGTAACTGGAAAAGGCAACACTATATTAATCTTTGTGCATCCATTCATTCATCTGATAGCCAACAAGCATTTATTAAGCATCTACTACGTCCCAAGTTAGATGTTGTTAAGACTGTAAGGATGCAAGAGATCCAGGGCCCTATCTTGGGGAGACTATAATACAACAGCACACAACACACATACACTAAATGAGGATGGAATCAGTAAAAGAAGAAGAAATACAGAAGACACCACAACATGTTCACGTCAGGATTAGCTAACTTGTTTAAAATTATAAAATCAAATCCAGTAACATTTCCAAATGTAGACATGTTCTCTGTTGAATAGCTCAGAGGCGTATTGACTACTCAACCTGAGGAGTTTAGAGTCTTGGAGAGAATCACAGTCACACAAACCACAGCCAGACGAGCCAAACAATGGTAATCAGACGAGAAAAGGAAACAACATGTCTCTTTAAGCAAAAGATTTCGCAGGTGGCAATGAAAAGCAAACAAAAGAACAAAGATATAGAATAGCGTTCCCTTTCATAAACAGTTTACTATAATCTTACGAATTAATATAAACTCCATATGTACTTCTTGTACTAAGAAAATGCCCTGCTTTCATGAAAACAAAAAGAGCAATTCCCTTTAGAGAAAGGGAATTGTTGTCACATAAAACCTATTGCCTAGCAACAAAACAGCAACTCATCACACCTTTCTCCCAGCCATAGACACACACATTTGTAAGTCATGCCCCCTGACTTAGAAATACAGGATCCTTTTAATAGGATCTGTGGTTATGGTAAATGGGTTTTAAGGTTCTAGTTTAAAACGCAAATCAGTATGAAGTCCTGCCAATTGCTAAGAAGTTAGTCATATAGTCAGAGCCTCGGAAAAAGCCATGATATAATAAAACTGGGTTCCTTTGGGCTGGGTTCTCTTTCTTTTTCTTTTCCTATACTGAAAGTTTCTCAGAAGTCTCTCTCTCTCTCTCTCTCTCTCTCTCTCTCTCTCTCTCTCTCTCCCCTTAGCCAGGGGCACTGGGATGGTCCTTCGTCTCTGGCTCTCATGCTCAGTGTGAAAATGGAATCATGCAACACAGCAGCTCTCTTCAGAGTCTAAATCTATTGCTGAAAACCCAAGCCCATTTCAATGTCAGATTTGTTTCATTGCCTGATGCTAAGTCAAAATGAGCAGCTCATCTCACTTTCAAATGTTGTGTATAACAGAACCAGTGGACTCGATGTTTGGGAGTGAGTTGCTTACCAACATTCTGTAGAATAGACTGTATTCAGTGATATGACTCACAGATAAATTACTTCACCCTCATGGACCTCAAACTGGGTGTGCCGTTTGCTATAGATTGACTCAGTGCTTAACCCTTCCAGGTATGGGGAAATTCCACTCACCTTCTTTCTCCCAAAGTCTCAGATGTTTCTGAGTGGTGGCAAGGGCGTCCGTGGGAGGCACAAACTGCTGGCTTGGGAAGATGGTGGCCCTCGGGGGCCACCTCACCTGAGAGCTGGATTCATTGTTTCTATGTTCCAGCTATCAACAGGGGCATTAATTATGGGAAAACACAAATCTCAGCAGTTTGGCAAGTAGGGGTAAACACTGGAATACCTTTCGTCTCTAGCTGTGTAGGCAGTTTTGCATTCAGGAAAAGTTCAATATTCCATGAGATGAAGCATGTTATCCCATCCCATTTACTGCCTTTTTGAAATAGACATTTAAAGTGTGTTTTTCTTGTCAGCATTCCAAGGTCTTAAACCTCTAATGCTAGCTGAAGGCGTGAATAGGAGGGAGGAGTCTGTATACCTGCTCTGTGTGTGCCCCATCTAAATGTTTATAAATGTTTTCTTGTGCAAATAAACGGGGACATTGCTGTGACACCAATAGGCATACATTCAGCTTCAGTCATCAGGGACTTTGTGATTTGATGATTTGTCATTTTCTTCCAATCTTTTTTCTGCTTAAGATCAGTTACAGTAGGAGTCCAATGACTTGTGATAACAGCAAAGGCAAAATATTTAATCTGAGCTCTGAAATGTTGCGATAGTCTTATTACTGCTAATAGAGGGCTGATGATTTCTGCAAGAGTTTAGAAGAATCTAGAGTGACAAGCTGAAACAAGAGACTGAGAAAGAAGTTTTTTTTTTTTTTAAAAGACATTCATTTTTTAGAGCAGTTTTAGATTCATAGCAAAATTGAGGGGAAGGTACAGAGATTTCCCATATGCCCCCTCACCCCCCTCACAGACTCCCCCATTGTCAACATCCCTCACCACAGTGGTACATTTGTTACAACTGATGGACCTGCATGAACACATCATCGTTACCCAAAGTCCATAGTTTGCATTAGGGTTCATTCTTGCTGTCGTACGTTTTATGGGTTTGGACAAATATATAATAACATGCGTCTGCTATTATAGTATCATACAAAGTAGTTTCACTGCCCTGAAAATCCCCTGGGCTCCACTTATTCATCCCTCCCTCACCCCAGTCCCTGGCAACCACTGATCTTTTTACTGTCTCCTTGGTTTTGCTTTTTCCGCAGTGCCATATAGTTGAAATCATACAGCCTTTTCAGGTTGGCTTCTTTCACTTAGTAATATGCATTTAAGTTTCTTCCACATCTTTTCATGGTTTGATGGCTCATTGCTTTTTAGTGCTGAATAATATTCCACTGTCTGATTGTACCACACTTTGTCCACCACCTAGTAAAGAACATTTTGTTTGCTTCCAAGTTTTGGCAATTATGAATAAAGCTGCTATAAACGCTCATGTACAGGGCTTTGCGTGACATAAATTTTCAACTCATTTGGGTAAATACCAAGGAGTGTGATTGCTGGATTGTATGGTAAGAGTATATTTAGTTTTGTAAGAAACCACCAAACTGTCTTCCAAAGTGGTCGTATCAACGTGAGGAATGAGCGTTCCTGTTGCTCCACACCCTTACCGGTATTTGGTGTTGTCAGTGTTTTAGATTTTGGCTATTCTGATAGGCGTGCAGTGGTATCTTCTTGTTGTTCTAATTTGCATTTTCCTGATGACAAATGATGTGGAACATCTTTTCATATGCTTATTTGCCATCTGTATATCCTCTTTTTTTTTTTTTTTTTCTTTTTGGAGCTTATTGAGTTTTTTTTTTTAACATCTTTATTGGAGTATAATTGCTTTACAATGGTGTGTTAGTTTCTGCTTTATAACAAAGTGAATCAGTTATACATATACATATGTTCCCATATCTCTTCCCTCTTGCGTCTCCCTCCCTCCCACCCTATCCCACCCCTCCAGGCAGTCGCAAAGCACCGAGCTGATCTCCCTGTGCTATGCGGCTGCTTCCCGCTAGCGATCTATTTTACGTTTGGTAGTGTATATATGTCCATGCCACTCTCTCACTTCGTCCCAGCAGGTTTGGGCTGAATTTTATTCAGGTTCTTTGTTTTCTTATTCTTGAAAGAAAGTAGTTGTAAGGAGTAAGTCTCTTCATCACCTAAACACCCAGATATGTCGCTGTGCCTCTGGACCCCATGGTGCAGTAACATTCCACCTTCCAGAACAGCCCTCATGCTGCCACAAAGGTGACTCAGAGGCTAAGGGGACAGCCTTGGAGACCCCGACTCTGTACCCTTCCTACTAGATGACCTTAGGCAAGTTAATTCACATCTCTTACACTTAGGTTTCTTTTCCATAAAAATTAAGATCATAACAGTCCTTATGTCCAGGAGTTTGTACAGACTAAATAACATTGACAGTGGTCTAGCACAGTGCCTGACACATAAGGTAAGGGCTCAGGAAATATTACTTGTTATTAATAAGAAGTGAACCATGGTATGGAATTATTAAGTGAAACTGGGCTTTAAGAATAGGAGTATTGGGCTTCCCTGGTGGCACAGTGGTTAAGAATCCACCTGCTAATGCAGGGGACACAGGTTCGAGCCCTGGTCCAGGAAGATCCCACGTGCCGTGGAGCAACTAAGCCCACGAGCCACAACTACTGAGCCCACATGCCGCATCTACTGAAGCCCACGCGCTCTAGAGCCCATGCTCCGCAACAAGAGAAGCCACTACAATGAGAAGTCCACACACCGCAACAAAGTGTAGCTCCCGTTCGCCACAACTAGAGAAAGCCCACGCGCAGCAACAAAGACCCAACACAGCCAAAAATAAAAATAAATAAATAATAAAGCAAGCTATAGTATTTGAAAAATAGTAAAGTATCAGTGAATATGGGCAAAGTCAGTACAAATTTGAGTATTATTGTGGAAATAAACTTTTTGCAAAGTTGTTTAATGTTAAGAAGCTCTTCGGCTTCCCTGGTGGCGCAGTGGTTGAGAGTCCGCCTGCCGATGCAGGGGACATGGGTTCATGCCCCAGTCCGGGAAGATCCCACATGCCGCGGGGCGGCTGGGTCCATGAGCCATGGCCGCTGAGCCTGCGCGTCCGGAGCCTGTGCTCCGCAACAGGAGGGGCCACAACAGTGAGAGGCCCGTGTACCACAAAAAAAGAAAAAAATTCTCTAAACATGTATGAGAGATTTTTTAGTAAATAGAATATTTAGTAAATATACAGGAAATCTATTCCAAGTGTAATAGGAGGAAATTAATTTTCAGAGATAAGAAGAGCTTCTTTTTTTTTTTTTTTTTTTGCGGTATGCTGGCCTCTCACTGTTGTGGCCTCTCCCGTTGCGGAGCACAGGCTCCGGACGCGCAGGCTCAGCGGCCATGGCTCATGGACCCAGCCGCTGCGCGGCATGTGGGATCTTCCCGGACCAGGGCACGAACTCGTGTCCCCTGCATCGGCAGGCGGACTCTCAACCACTGCGCCACCAGGGAAGCCCATGACTTGTATTCTTTTTTAAAAGTTTCTCCTACTGCTCAGTCATTGCTCAGAGAATTCAAACTAATTGAAATCTGAGCCCAGTTATAAATTAGGAAGCTTATTTGCTAAGAGACAAAGAAATAATCATGATGAAAACCAAAGGACATCACAGATGATCTTAGGCTTTGGACTATACATACATTTAAATAATATGTGTGAAGTATGTAAAGAAGTTAGTTCAAAGTACCACGCAAATTTAGGTCTATTTTTATTGTTGCTTAGTAAATTTAAGGTCTAGAATATTTTTTAAAGGATGGACTGGCTTTTATCCTTCAAATACCCTAGCAATGGAAGGAATATTGGCAAAATAGGATTCTTTTAAAATTAGTAATTTATTTTTCTAAGTGCTTTTCTTTCAATAAAAGCACTGATATGCATTCTAATTGTTCTTTCATAGAACCTATCAGATGTATTACTTACATATCACAGTTTAGAATTTTTAAAAGAGGGCTACAAAATGCTCTGTATGTCCTGATGATGTTTCAATGGTTGCATGATAATCCAAATTTACATTCAGGTTAATATCAGTCACAGTGATCTATAATTAGTTGAATTTTAAAGGCATTGTACTGCTCCGGATTTTTGGTGGTGATTGACAAAATACCCAACTCAAAAAGGCATAAGAAAGAGAAGGGAATTTCTTAGTTCACTTAACTGAAAGATTCAGGGGGATTGGCAGAGTTGGTCCCAGGAGCTCAAACAATGTCATCCAGACCCAACCTTTCTTTCTTCTCTTGGTTGTGGTTTCTTCCGATTTTACTTAATATTCGGCTGTGCCGATGTCACATCCTAATAGTAGGAAGTCCATTTCTAAGTCTCCCCATAGTTAAAAATATAAAATAAAATAACATAACCCAGAATCGAGTCCCATTGGAGGAATTAAGGATCACGTGAAGCTAATCACTGTGGACAGGGGACTCTCACCTTCTTATTGATCATGTTTGTGTCACATGCCCAAACTTGGAGCTAAGGTTTGAGTCAGCTCACCAAACCACATGGACCAAGAATGGGGAGTGAACAGATGTCCAAGGCAAGTATTGATTCTGTTACTGGAAGAAGGGGGAAAGAATGTTGGGTAGCTAAAATCAAGAAATGTCTGTGATTGGCTCAAATAGCACTTTGTGTATCCAAGACCTCTAATTGTACTGTTTTATCATTTTTTTCTCTATTCCCTATTAGATTGTAAACTCCTTAAAAGAAGGGAACATGATGATTGGATTTTGGCCACCTTTTCCCCTTTACTCTCTACTTTGGACAATGCCTAACATTTAGCTGGTACTCATCAAATGATTTTTGAATGAATGAATGAATAGCAATTGATACCAGCAAGAAGTATTTAAATTATTACAGCAAGTAACAGTGAGATTAGTGCTATTAAAAGGTTTACTTATTTTCAATTCATACCACTTACTGGTTCTCTTTAAGGCAAGAACATCTTAAGTGTAGTCTGAAATTATCTAACATTTATAAGTTATATGATTCCTTTATAGGTTGTGTACACTTAATATTCCCCAAACATAGGACAGAATTAAAGGTTGTTTTCATTATTCAGGGTCCTTTGAGATTCCATATGAATTTTAGGATTGTTTTCTATTTCTTCAAAAAATGCCACTGGTATTTTGATAGGGATTGCATTGAATCTGTAGATCACTTTGGGTAGAATGGACATTTTCACAACATTAATTCTTCCAATCCATTGACACAGAATTCCTTTTCATTTATTTGTGTCTTCTTTAAATTTTTTTTCACAATCTTTTGTAGTGTTAAGTGTACAAGTCTTTCACTTCCTTGGTTAAGTTTATTCCTAAGTATTTTATTCTTTTTGATATTATTGTAAATGGAATTGTTTTCTTAACTTCCTTTTTCAGGTTGTTCATAGTTGGTATAGGAATGAAACTGATTTTTGTGTGTTGATTTTATATCTTGCAACTTTGTCAAATTTTTAAATTAGTCCTAACAGTTTTGGGGAAGGGAATCTTTAGGGTTTTCTACATATAAGATACTGTCATCTGCAAACAGAGATAATTTTACTTCTTCATTTTTGATTTGCATGACTTTTATTTCTTTTTCTTGCCAAACTGCTCTAATTAGAACTTCCAGTACTGTGTTGAATACAAGTGGCAAGAGTGGTCATCCTTGCCTTGTTCCTGATCTTAGTGGAAAGCTTTCAGTTTTTCACTGTTGTATATACTGTTAGTTGTGAACTTTTCATATATGGCCTTTATTACAATGAGGTGATTTCCTTCTATTTGTAGTTTGTTGAGTATTTTTATCATGAAAGGATGTTGAATTTTGTCAAATGCTTTTTCTGCATCAATTGAGATTATCATGTAGGTTTTTTCCTTCATTCTATTAAAGTGATGTATTACATTAATTGATTTTGTTATGTTGAACCATTCTTGCATTCCAGGAATGAATCTCACTTGGTCATGATGTACAATCCTTTTAATGTGCTGTTGAATTTGGTTGATAGTATTTTGTTGAGTATTTTTGCATCAATATTCATCAGGGATATGGGTCTGCAGTTTTCTTTACTTGAAGTATCTTTGTTGGGTTTTGGATTTCAGGGTAATGCTGCCCTCATAAAGTCAGGTTGAAAGTATTCCCTCCTCTTTAAATTTTTGGAAGCATTTGAAAAAGATTATTGTTAATTCTTCTTTAAATGTTTGATAGGATTCTTCAGGGAAGCCATCTGCTCCTGGACTTTCCTTTCTTTTTTAAATAAATTTATTTTATTTTATTTATTTTTGGCTGCATTGGGTCTCACTGCTGCACGTGGGCTTTCTCTAGTTGCGGTGAGGAGGGGCTACTCTTCGTTGTGGTGTGCGAGTTTCTCATTGTGGTGGCTTCTCTTTGTTGCAGGGCATGAGCTCTAGGTGCGCGGGCTTCAATAGTTGTGGCGTGCAGGCTCAGCAGTTCTGGCTCGCGGGCTCTAGAGCACAGGCTCAGTAGTTGTGGCGCACGGGCTTAGTTGCTCTGCGGCATGTGGGATCTTCCTGGACAAGGGATCAAACCTGTGTCCCCTGCATTGGCAGGCGGATTCTTAACCACTGCACCAGCAGGGAAGTCCCCTGGACTTTTCTTTGTTGGAAGTGTTTTGATTACTGATTCACCTCCTTATTAGTCACAGATATGCTCATATTTTTAATTTCTTTATGATTCAGTCTTATTGTTTGTTTCTAGGAATGTATTTACTTATCTAATTAGATAATCTAGCTTATCTAATTTGTTGGCATATAATTGTTCATATTAGTCTGTTATGATCCTTTTTCTCTGTGGCTTCAGTTATAATGTCTCCTCTTTCATTTATGATTTTTGTTATTTGAATCTTACCTTTATTTTCTTAATTAGTCTAGCTAAACTTTTTTCAATTTTGTTTGTCTTTTCAAAAACCAATTCTTAGTTTTAAGTTTTTCTATTGTTTTTCCATTCTGTTTTGCTTATTTCTGCTAATCTTTGTTATTTCCTTCCTATTGCTAAATTTGGGTTTGGTTTGTTCTTTCTGTAGTTCCTTAAGGTGTAAAGTTAGGTTGTTGATTTGAGATCTTTCTTGTTTTTCTAATATAGGTATTTACCACTATAAACTTCCCTCTAGTATTGCTTTTGCTGCATCCCATAAGTTTTAGTATGTTGTATTTTCATTTTCAGTTCTCTCAAGATACTTTCTAACTTCCCTTGTGATTTCTTCATTGACACATTGGATGTTCAAAAATGTGTTATTTAATTTCCACATATTTTTGAATTTTCCAGTTTTCCTTTTGCTATTGATATCTAGTTTTGTTTCATGTCAGAGAAGATACTTGGTGTGATTTGAATCTTCTTAAATTTGTTAAGACTTGTTTTGTGGCCTAGCATGTGATCTATAGTGGAGGATGTTACTTGTGCACTTGAGAAGAATGTGTATTCTGCTTCTGTTAGGTGGAGTATTCTGTGTCTGTCTTTTAGGTCCAGTTGGTCTATAATGTTGTTCAAGTCCTCTGTTTCCTTATTGATCTTCTGTCTGGACGTTCTACCCTTTACTGAAAGTGGGATATTGAAATCTCCTACTATTATTGTGTTACTGTTTATTTCTCCCTTCAATTCTGTCAAAAATTCTGTTTGCTTCATATATTTGGGTGCTTTGATATTAGATGCTTATATGTTTATAATTTTTATATCTTCCTAGTGAATTGATCCTTTTATCCTTCTATAATGTCCTATGTATCTTGTGACAATTTTTACCTTAAATTCTACCTCTGTCCTCTTGGTTACCATTTATCTGGAATACTTTTTCCATCCTTTCATTTTCAGCCTATGTATGTCCTAAAAGCTTCAGTGAGTTTCTTATAGACAGCATAAACTTGGATCTTGTGTTTTGTTTTGTTTTGTTTTAATTTATTCAGCCACTCTGTGTCCTTTGATTGGGAAGTTTAATCCATTTACATTTAAAGTAATTACTGAAAGGAATGAACTTACTATTGACATTTTATTCATTGTTTTCTGTGTGTTTTTTAAGTTATTTTGTCCCTCTTTTCTTTATTGATGGCTTATTTTGTGTTTTGTTGATTTTTTCAAGTGACATGCTTTGATTCCTTTCTCATTTTCTTTTGTGTATCTCCTAGATATTTTCTTTGTGATTAATGGAGATTACATAAAACATCTTATTGTTATAACAATCTATTTTAAACTGATAAAACTTAATCTGAATCACATACAATAATTCTACTCTTTTATGTCTCTCCCCCCAATTTATTGATGTCACAAATTACATCTTTTTATATTTTGTATCCATAACATAGTTTTATAGAGTTTTTATTCTTTTATTTTTAAATTCTACAGTAGAATTAAATTGATTTATGTATCACCATTACAGTATTATATGATTTTGTATTTGTCTATGTATTTACCTTTACCAGAGAGCTTTATATTTTTATATTTTCATATGTTTTCATGTGCTGTACAAGTCATTCACTTTAAGAGGAAAGTTGTGTATGTGTGTGTGTGTGTGTGTGTGTGTGTGTGTGTGTGTATTTTTTTTTAATTGGCAGTACTCAAAGTCCTGGTACTTTAGTAACCTCAAGGTTTGTTTTTGTTCTTTCTTATTGCTGTTGTCTTTTTTAAAAAAGTATTATGATCTTTTCCTTTAAGCCTGAATCACTTTCAAGGTGCTTTCAGTCTCTTGCTGGATTTTTTCCAGCATTTCAAGTAACTCAAACCTAGTCTCTGAACTTGGCAGAGCTAAATCCCCATCCTCATGTCTTAAAAAGACCTAACAATTAAGGGTCTCAAAGAAGTTGTTCTCTCTCCAGCCTATTTCTCTCTTTGATTGTTCAACCCAGAATCCCATCAAAATGTAACATCTTCCAAAATCCATTTATAGTGAGCACTTGGCTGGATCATGCCTGGCGTGGTTCTCTGCAGTGGTGTGTCCTGTCTCTAAGAGCAGAGGTCCTGGAACCCTGGAGATTTTCTGCAGGGGAGCTTTATGACCTCACTTCCTAGAGTGATCCCAGACTGGACAGTCCCTCATTTAATGCACCTCGTGGAACTCGAATGGGAAACCCAACTTTCTCAAAGCTTCAAAGCAATTACATTATGCAGATAGTGAAAGATTTACACAGTTTGAGTTACTTTTTAGTCTACTTCAGATCACAAAGTTATAAATAACAAACATAAAGGTTCAATGCTGAAAATATATTGAAATAAGTTTCTAAAAGGTGTTGTCATGCTTACCTAAAATATCACTGTAGTATTATCCTTTTTTAGGTTTGAGGACCTGCCAACAGTAGTGTCCATTTTCTGGCTGCCATCCAAACTACACATGAAGTTTTAGGTACTTTTTACTGCAAATTAAATGCTCTCCAGTAGTTTCTGATTAGTCATGTGGTTTACTGGTGAAATTATTGGGCAGCTTTTGCTAATAATTACCTAGGCTTCTGAACTTAGAATTCAGCACTTTTACAACATTCTGTTATGGTTGCATAGCTCACTAGACAAGATAATTGCATGCCCTGTATTGCAGACTGCCTTACCTGGGTAAATGCAAATACGATAAATAAATAGAGAATCAGAATAGAAACTGAATGTGCAATCAACATACAAATTAGGATCCAAGCCATGCTAGTTAGTGCTTGATTTTCTACCTCGGATCACCTGCTTACTGAAGTTTTCTCCCTTCTCTTTATCCGGCCCTGATCTCTCACACATTGGAAAAAGGACATCAGGTCCTTTTCTTATTGCCCTCAAAGGGTGTGAGCTCTTTATTCTTTGACCTCATCACATTCTGTACCTCTCACAGAGGTCCCCTGCACCTGTGCTGTGCCTTGGTTATCTGTGCGTTTCTTATTCTTGCCCTCACCAGCTATGCTGGAAGATGTAAATTTAATAATAAAACTACCCATGTTTTGCAGTGTCTCTCAGTGTTTATCACCACACAGGTCCCCTGGTGCAATGATGTCTGACTCTTAGACGTGTGGTGCCTGGATGAAATTCCATCATTTTCTTCTTTCCTAAAAATCTACAACTCGCTTTGGTATATCTCCTTGAAACAATTTCCTCATAAACTTCAAGGAGTTGGTGATTAGTTTTTATGGTGGAAGTATTTGTCTTGTTTGAAGTCTAAGGGAGCCATATGCCAGGTCAGGGTTTGTTCTTAAGAAAAGGAAGCCCCTTTAAACAGACGCATACAACCTCAGGTGTTAATGAAATACGGAGAGGAGAAGGGATACTAAGCTTGATCCTGTGTCCGAGCCTTAGACATATTCTCTTTTTTTCTTATAGTAATTAATAAATTTTTCACTTTTTGTTGTAAAAATGAAAATCAAAACAAAGCAAAGCTGTGGCAGTGCTTTGTAAATGCTGATGTTACCCTGGAAATGTATCTTCAAGGGCTGGCAACAGCAGGACATAAATACTCGTGGCTGGCCTTTGAATCCTGTTCCCATTCAATAGGGCAGATTTTATCAGCCCCACTTGATAGAAAACTGTGTTCACTGAGGTCACCCCAGCCACTCCGAGGTCTATTTCTATTTCTGACGCAGGTCTCTGATTCCCTCTCCTTGGCTGTGCCCACTACCCACCATCTTTCTGGAGGAGAATCTCGTCTTCACAGAAATCAGGAAGGTCCCCAGAGCTGGTGGTTATGCTCTGGCTGCCAATCTTTCATTCCAGCCTGAATATATGCTTTCAGAAATATGCTTGGCTCCCCTGTCCCCTGTCTCCCAGGCGCTCCCCCAGTGCGAGTACACACACACACACACACACACACACACACACACACACACACACACACAGCCTAGAGGACGAAGAGCAGGGTTCCCACAGAGCCAGCCAGGATTCCGTGCCATGGGGCTGGGGGCCAGAATCTCCCTGCCCTCCAAGCAGGCATGGGCAGCTGCCACATCGTCACCTCAGCAGTTCCCATGATGCCAGGAGACGGAATAGTCTCCAGGGCTTGTTGGCCACTGCTTCTCCTGCCCTCTGGAAAAAATCATCAGGTCTGCAGTCTTGCCACTTTAGTAAATATTTATTAGAGGAAATGGTGACTAACATTTATTAACTGATCATCTGCTCTGTTCAACACACAATATTAATAATAATAATTACAATTTCCTGGGTACTCACTATATGTGTGAACTGACTCTAATAAATATCACGATAACTCTAGGTATTATGGTTATTTTACAGATGAGCGAAGACAGATAGCTTAAGTATGTTGCTCAGCTTACACCAGAGGGTGAGTGACAAACCCAGGTCTGTTTCACTCCAAAACCACCAGCTGTAGGCAAGGCGCTTGGGATATTGTAAAGAATGTTGGCCTGTGTACATTTAACTACCATACCAGGTGTGATGGGTTGAATTGTTTTCCCCCAAAAGGTATGTTGAAGTCCTCACCTGCAGTACCTCAGATTATAACCTTATTTGGAAATAAGGTCATTATAGATATAATCAAGGTAAGACAAGGTCAGGTTGAAGCAGAGTGAACCCTTAATCCAATATGACTGATGCTCTTTTTTTTTCAATTTGTTTCAAAGTTAAACCCAAGACACACTGACTTCATAGGAAATCCACTGAGAAATATTTTTCTAGGCTGAATGTCTGTTCCCCCTCAGTCTCCCCCAACAGAGCACGTATTGTTAATTACTTTCATTTTCCAATCACTGCAGTCCCACCACTATACCAAGATCACCTAAACTGTGTGTGTGGTATTCTCAATGTTCTTAATTATACCCTAAGTTCACTAACTGCAAAAGATTTTCTGGGATAAACTGTCACTTGAATTCTTTGGCTACTTTTGACAATGACGTCCAAGTAACTCTTAAATGATTCTCCTTTGCACAGGGCTGTTACTTTATAGGCATTAACAACTAGCACCTGAGGCTGTGCTGATCCCATCTGGCATCACTGGGAGACCACTTGTAAAACCAAAGATCATCTGATGCAAGAGCCAACTAAGTGACTCAAAACTGAAGGTTAAATTTAAAGAAAAAACTAATTTAGAGGAAAAAAAAAGGCAATCCTAGAGGAACTCATTCTAAGCAATCAATCAATCGTTAGGGGTGTGTGTGTGTGTGTGTGTGTGTGTGTGTGTGTGTGTGTGTGTGTAAGGCACAACCAGATCAATTCAGTGCAGGCTGGTGGGTCCCAGATGACTCTCCTTTTTGGGAGACAGCACTCTGAGGGAGCAGAATCTGGCAAATGGCCAGTAAAGAGCAACCATGGGGTTTCCCTGGTGGCGCAGCGGTTGAGAGTCTGCCTGCCGATGCAGGGGACGCGGGTTCGTGCCCCGGTCCGGGAAGATCCCACATGCCGCGGAGCGGCTGGGCCCGTGAGCCATGGCCGCTGAGCCTGCGCGTCCGGAGCCTGTGCTCCGCAACGGGAGAGGCCACAGCGGTGAGAGGCCTGGGAACTGCAAAAAAAAAAAAAAAAAGAGCAACCATGAAGTACTGGGGCCATTGATGCTCAACCCCCCTCTGGAGTCAAACCTACAGGTTCACTTGGGTCCCACAGAGCAATGGCTGATATTCTTATGAGAGGAAAAGAGACAGAGAAAGAAGGCAGCCACGTGTTGACGAGGCAGAGACTACAGTGAGGCAGCCACAATCCAAAGGATGCCCGGGGCCACCAGAAGCTGAAAGAAGCAAGGTAGGATGCTAGCCTGCAGGTTTCTGAGGGACCACGGCCCTGCTGACGCCTTGATTTCAGTCTTCTGGCCTCCAGAACAGTGAGACAATAAATTCCTGTTGTTTTAAGCCGCCAAGTTTGTGACACTTTGTTACAGCAGCCCCAGGAAACCAATATACTAGGCAAAATGAGGAGTGTTTTAATAGGGGTGTATAGCAAGTATTATAGGAATCTGTCTGTTCTATAGGAAAACTGACTGGGAAGGCCTGGGAAAGGAAAAGGAAAAGCTGGCTGTCTTTGCACCTGCTCTTAAAGGAGAAGTAGTCTTCAGAAAGAGAAAGTGGAGGTTGGAGGGGCTGAAGAGCACACCCGGCCAGTGGAAAGGTACAAACTCAGACCCAGAGGAAGGCACATCTGAGATGGGCCTGTGAGAGGGAGTGAAGCAGGGGAGTGGGAAGGGACGAGTGGGGTGATGCAAAGGGTTTGCAGCCAGGGGGGCAGTGATGGTCAGGCTGTGTCTGCCCCTCAGCATCTGCCCAGCGGCCCTCCTCAATGAGGGGCCCAGGTTGTCCCCTCTGGGCCCAGGACCCATCTTTCCATGAAGCACGCGTTCCTCTGCTGGACGTGACACCAAGCTAGCCTTGGTCCGCCCCCCTTTCTGCCTGTTTTTATAACGGCACTGCCCTGGCCCCCAGCCTCCATCTTGCCGCACCGTCTAGCAGCTGGGTGTTCTGGGGCAGGGCCCTCCATTCATTTGCTCGTCCCCTCACAGGGACTCAAGTCCTCCCTCTGACCTGGCGAATGGGCCCTGCACCTTCCCTCAGTCTGGTTGGCTCCAGCCTGGACCTGCATCCTGCCACTCGCAATCACCCCCCTCTGAGCCTCGGGGACACCAGCCCGCCTGGCTGTGCCCTCTGCCCTGCCGGGCCCTGCCCCTCTGGCCCCGTGCATGACCTGGTTCCAGGTGCCAGCGCTTCCTGGCCACTCCAGCGGGCTCTGCCCTGAGTGAGCCCCAAAGGTCTGTGAGCGTGACATGGTCCAAGCTGGAGCTCCGTCTGCTCTGTCAAAGCTGAGCTGAAAACTCCATCATATGGAAGCTGTCAGACAGGAGCGGGCTGCCTGGTGAATGTTTTGTAAATGGACAGATAGAGGGGAAAGAATGTGAGGATTATAGTGACTGTCGGGGAGAGAGGCGCTGAGCACCTCTGTGCGGCCTCGTCCCGCTTCAGGTACAGATGGCAGCAGGACAGGGGGGTCGAGGTGGGGGCCAGGGGTCTGTGATGTAGAGGGAGAGCGAGGGCTTTGCTGCTCAACAGTCTGGCTCCAGTCCTGGCTCTGCTGGCTTCTGGCCTCTGAGCCTCAAATTCTTCCCCAGGGCATCCACCTCGCAGAGTAACAGGAACAGGTGATTTGTAACGTTTGTGCCGATCTGCATCCAGGAAACGGGTCGACAGGTGGTAGGACCCTCACCCCAAATTCCAGTTCCTTGGAAGTGGGATCAAACGAATAAGTCATCGTCCAGGTTCTCGAAGGGTCTGGAACACCTGGAGAAGGGGGTTACCTGGCAGGCACACAGGCTCAGGAAATAAAACAAGGCTCCAGTAATCAGGACCGGTCTAGTGCCTTGCATAGGACCGGCACTTACTAAGTAAAGATGGAAACGATAGAATATCGGGACTTTAATATGATTGCATCCAACAGTTCTCAAAGCGGGGTGCCGGGACCCATAGAGGTCTCCATGACCCTTTCAGTGGGTCTGTGAAGTCAAAACTATTTTCATAGTAACAGTAAGGTCCAATTTGGCTTCTACACTCTCATTCTTTTTTTTTTTTTTTTTTTGCGGTACGCGGGCCTCTCACTGTTGTGGCCTCTCCCGTTGCGGAGCACAGGCTCTGGACGCGCAGGCTCAGCGGCCATGGCTCATTGGCCCAGCCGCTCCACGGCATGTGGGATCTTCCCGGACCGGGGCATGAACCCGTGTCCCCTGCATCGGCAGGCGGACTCCCAACCACTGCGCCACCAGGGAGGCCCTACACTCTTATTCTTGCATGAGCATACAGAGGACTTTTCCATGAGGCAGCCTGACATATAATGTTGAAACGGATTGGCTGGGGCTCCTGAAATGATTGTCAGATGATGAAAAAGCACGTGCAAACTTTATTCTATTGAATCTATTTGACTGAATGCAAAGGCAGAGATGAGAACCCAGCTGTCCTCTGCCCAGCTAGCCATTAAAGAAAGTTGAAAAAAAAAAAAGAATTTTTTTGGTAATTCTATCATTCCCTTGCATATTAATAAAGTGAATTATTATCAAGGAATTTAAAAAAAGATGCTTGAGAAAATAAGATCAGTTACATGAGTGACCAGATCTGGGGTGCAACATGACAACAAGATGTAGAAGCCCAGGGCCAGCTGGACTGCTCGGACGCGTGTCGTGGTGCCCAGTCCCAAGGTGTTGGGTCCACACTGACCCTTGGGGTCACAGGGCTAGTGTGGACCAAGTGGCTCTAGCTGGGGGAGCAAAGGACTGTAAAGGCTGGAAACCGGGCTGCGAAAATAGCAGTGGGTGTCGAGCTGGAACAGAAGAGATGGGTAAGCGTGGAATTGTCAGGGATTAGACCAGAGGATGTGGGTGGGAAGGAGGAAAGAATGATTCAGACATTAATAACCAGTATGAGTGCCAAGCAGGCACTGAGTGCCCTCACTTGTGGCCTGCCAGGCAGAGGTCTTGGAGGGGGAGCAAGGATTCTCGTACCATTCCCAGAGTGACTGGGGGCGCAGAGGCTAGGCTGCTCTGCCATTTATCCACACGATGGGCGAGCCAGGCCCAGTCCTGGTCCCTTAGCAGCAAAGGTGCCCTCCTCAGGTGACACAGCTACATTCACCTTCTTAGACGTTTGTGCTAAAAACGTTCACAACAATTGTAACTGAGTAGAAATGAAATAGCACTCTGAATTCTATAACAAAAACTTAAAATTTGTAAAGAATCCTTCACATTTAATGATCAAACGAAGACCATGATAGTAAGAGAACAAGGTTAAGATAAAATACCTAAATGGAGCAGCTCCGCCTATTCTGGACGTGTTCCAGCAGAGATCTTTATGAGATTCATTTGTTTATAAGGGGATCTCATGAAGAGCTTTGTTGATAATGAGGAGAAATTTGCCCTATGGGCTATTAAGATACACTTACTACAAAGCCATCCTGCAGTAGGATGCAAGCACGCACAGACTGATGGAGCAGAACAGAGAACCTGTAGACCCAGGAACACGGGAACGTCGCACGCGATAAAGCTGACACCACAAATCAAGGGAAAAGGAAGGATGGTGAACTGAATGAGCTGGAAAACTGCTTCTCTGTATGGAGAAAAATAAAACTGCATCCCTATTAATTCCACGAAAGGGTGAACCACACTTCCAGGGAGATTAAATACCTACATATGGAAAGTAAAACTAAAAAGCTAATAGAAGAAAATGTTTTTCTGAAATTGGGGAAAGAAAGTCCTTCTAAAACTGAATGTTAAGAACACAAAACTATAAAGACAAGAAAACTGATTCTTGGCTTCCCTGGTGGCGCAGTGGTTGAGAGTCCGCCTGCCAATGCAGGGGACACAGGTTCGTGCCCCGGTCCGGGAAGATCCCACATGCCGCGGAGCGGCTGGGCCCGTGAGCCACGGCCGCTGAGCCTACACGTCCGGAGCCTGTGCTCCTCAGTGGGAGAGGCCACAACGGTGAGAGGCCCGCGTACCGCAAAAAAAAAAAAAAGAAAAAAGAAAACTGATGAGTTTGGTTAGAAAGAACACCATGGACAAGATTAATTCAGCTGATGGAGAGCATATTTGCAATGTCTAAAACTGATAGGGGATTAATAACCAGAAAACATAGGAAGCTCTCGCAAACAACAAGAAAACCCCAACAAAAGTAGGCAAAGGAAAGGAACAGTTTCCAAATAAGGAAATCCGAACGGCCAGCAAACACATAGAGACGTCAGACATGTTGGTGATCAGAGGAATGCAGATTTCAACAGTCCTGAGGCATTTTATAGTTATCGTCATGGCACCAAATAAGTGTAGTGGGACGTGGAGTTGTGAACCCCCCTGCCCTGCTGGGGGAGTGCAGGTGTGGCAATCATTCTGGGAGGTCCTTGTTCCATTTGCACGTACTCAGACCTTTTGACTACAGTGAGCACGCATCTCGGTTTGCCTGAGAGTCACGGTTTAGGCTTCTCGTCCCCATGTGATCATTAATAGTGCTGCCTTTCATTCTTCTAGACTGTCCTTGTCTGGATGATCAGTTATAAGACCATCTTCCTGGGATCCAAGTCCTCTTAGACATATGAGCCAGTGAAATTCTCAGGTCCATAGGGATCTGTATGCAATATTTGTGGCCTCTGTGGAGGTAACTTGAATGTCCAATCTGGGAGGGGGGACAGGTGACATGCGGTGGATACACACACAAAGGATCATGCAGGTGCAAGGAGCAAGGGTTTAGATGAACCCTCAGCAAGCTGGGTGGGTAATAAAAGCAGTGCTGAGTGGGGAAAAGTGAAGCAGAAGGAGATACACAACTTTATATCATTTATATAAATTAAAAGTATGTGTACACAGAACAACATACATTGTGCAGAAAACACATATAAACAAAGGGATATGCATTAAACACACAAGGATGGTGAGGAAATGGAAAATGGGAATAAAAAAGAGTAATTACAACCTAAAGACCTGGATTCCATTTTAATACGTAGAATGTTCTGTGAAAGGTCTCTGGGAGAAATGTTCAGTGAGTCACCCATTGCAACATCCTGGTTGCCGCTACTTGCTAAGAACTCTTAGTGCTATGGGGAGTTGCAAAAGAAAACATCCTGGTCCATTCAATCACACTGATGGGAGAAAAATGTAGATACCAGGGAATGAGGACAAACGTCTTCAAGTTGCCATAACCAAGTTCCTGCCTCAAATTAAAACACTTTTATTCATGAAAAGTTCTCTTTGATGTAACTATAGCCATAGCATAAATATTTGGACCAAGTAAGTCTCAGCTCAAGTATTTTGAGAGTTGGTACAGTATTTAGAGAGAACGGAGTCCAATTTATTATTCAGGGGCAGCTTGAGTCCTGAGTAGTGTTTTAAAAGAAGGGAAAGATACAGTTGCTGAAGATGGGTGTCCCTGATGGAGAAAGTGACAGAAGCAAAGAGAGAATGGAGGTGTTTTCAGGGGCAGTGGGGAAATGGGAGGGAGGGGTGCGAGGCGTGCGTGGCTAGAACGGAGCCCAGGCTCTCACTCAGATATTGCGGAGATGAAAAGCATTCAGATAAAAAGCCTTGCTGTCTGAGAGCACCTTGAAGTCTTTAATAAAAGGACATTTTCATTTGTTTCAGGAGGCGTAAAGAGAACAGGAGCAGGAAATTTATGGCACTGAAATGACACTTGAGGGATGATCGTTCTTTTCAACTTGCATGGAACAGACTGGGGGAGAGAGATTAGAGGCCCGTGTTGCAGCCTGAAGGCGCCCAGTAAACTGGCTCCTCTCCCCATCCCAGTTCTGAAAACCCGAGAGCTTTATTGCTGATAAAGCCGCTACCAGGGAATGTGGCCCAGATCTGTGAGTGAGCGGCCATTCTAAAGCCGAACCGCAGGAGTAAACAAATGTGCCCCCTCACAGGGAGCCCTGAACCTCACAGCCCTCCCAGACAGGCCAGGCCCTGTAACATGCATGGCTTAAAGGGGCAGAGCAGTCCTCTTTGCAGGCAGGCAGACTGGACACACACACACACACACGCACGCACGCACGCACGCAAACACAGAGCCAGGCTGCACGTGACCAGGTTCTTCCCTCCAAACACACCAGTCAGATCACGTGAGGCCTTCTCCATCAGAGTTACAGGGGAGCCCTACATGTTCCCCTCGTCCCTCAGAGGCAAGGAGATAGTCTGTCTTCCATGTGAAAGCAGGAAGGGTTCCTTAGTTAAGGGGTCTTCTCGGTTGCAAGTTCTAGAAGACTACGGGCCAGGCATTGGGACAAGAGGAAGAGGACAGAGGACCCCAGAGTTCTGAGCTTCAGGAGCTCAGCCGTCACCCCCACCCACCAGTTAGCGTGCGCCCCAATCCTAGGAAATCCAGGATGTCAACCCTGGCAAATTCCGCCCTGAGACTTAAAATAGCTTTCTGATTGTGGGTGGACTGCCTTGCTTTTTCTTTCTTAAAAATCGTTTCAAAATGAAAGCAAGTCTTGGGAAACACGTGCCTAACGTCCCAGGCTTGCTGTTGGTGGGCCCGGGGAGAGAAACGTGTTCTAAGATGGTCAGGTGTCTTTAGAAGAAGAAAGGGGCCTGTGGTGGAGGTGACTCTGCCCTCAGCACCCGCTAGGTGTTGTTCTAGGTCGTCTTTCAGAACAGGTTTCGCAGCGACAGCGATGAGCGGCCAGAGGAGTCGGCCAGTCCCGAGGGTGTGGGGCATTGCTAGTCTAGATGCAAAACACAGCCGTCGGACAAGGAAACGTGCAGAAACCGGAAGCCCCTCTCTCTTGCCCAGCGGGTGTGTGGGAGGGAGAATGGGAGGGCAGGGCCGGGCACGCTGCTCAGGACCGGCCCTGGGAGGCAGAAGGGAGGATGAGTCCCAGCCAGGCATTCAGGGGGTTGTGTCCACCACAAACAAGGGGAACTTTTTCTCCAACATCCCTTAAGTGTACAGCCTTGAGCTGCCAGCTGTAACAGTTCTCAGCACGGAAAGCGTGACCCCAAGAACTGACTCTGTGCATGTGTGGGATGGAAATGTTGTGCGCCAGGGCCTGGGCCTGTGCGGCCTGTGCATTTTCTAGAGCACCCAGACACACAGAGAGCATTCCCACAAGCAGCGTCGTCGCCATGCTGGAGCTGCGTGCCTGCAGCGCCAGCGCTTTGGAGCTGAGTGGGGTATCACGGCCCCGCGTGGAACCCCTGTGAACACAGACGACAAAGCCGGCCTAGAGAGCGCAGGGGATGCACACACCCAGCCTGCAGATGTGTTTCATCTGGCTTGCATAGTGTTTTGAAAAAAAATTTTAACTCATTGCCAACATTTAAAAGTTGGGAAATTTCATATGAAAATCAGGATTTCAAGCTTTTCTTGAAAGCTAGACGTGTGACAGGGCAGGGCCCACACTCCAGCATGGCAACAGCCGAGAGCAAAAGCCGAGGGGCAGCCGGCGCACCCCGCCTGCAGCGACCACCTTCCTCCAGTCCAGCGGCTTCCCTCCTGCAGCTGAGCTGCCTGCTCTGCTGGCCTTGTGTCTGCGGCGTGGTCCGAAGCCATGCACCACCAGTCACGGTTAATGGCAGAGTTGGCACCAGCTCCAGACTGAACAGTTGTCTTTGGACTCCACCGCCCTGCTGTCCATGCATTCCTGAATCAAATTGTTGGGGGTCACTTGAGGACCCAGTCTGAAGAAGTAGCTTGGAATTGCAGATTGGCCAAGTGGCACTGCCAAGTTCATAGAAATTCATGGAGAATCTGGTAAATTCCAAACAGCCAAAGGTCAAGTTTAATTAAGTGTAAGCTTCAGGGGTTTGTTTCATCTGTTTTGCTCCCCCTATAGCTAATTGCCTGACAAGGGGTAGGAGCTCAATAAATATTTGTCAAATGAAGCATGCGGTCCATGTTTCAGCCTAAAGCATTCCTCAAGATGTTATAAAGATGAGTTCATTCCGGAGTGAGTCTCTTGCTATTCGGTAGGATCCAGCCGGGTCAGGTAACATCTATCATCTGCTACAGAAATTTGCCCTGTTCGCAAACAGCTTTATGTTTTTTAAGTGCCAGTTTTCCAGGTTACATGTCAAATCTCTAGGATTCAGACCTCTAATACTCAGTGAGATATTGTAATCACTACAGAGAACACCCAGGGCGCCTCTGTGTTCGAGTCAGTGCAATAAATATTTACTGAGCTCCTGCTACGTGCAAGATTCTCTTCTAGGTGCTCGAGATACCGAGAAAGCAGAGAATGGCCCAACCTCCGAGGAGCTCCTGACGTGAGTGGACGGCGGCGCAGACGCCCGTGGAAAAGTCTGTATCGCGCCGGGCGTTCCCAGCACATTAACTGCTTTATTAAGTTAGCTTTTGACAATCAAAAAAGAAGAAGAAGAAGGAAGGAGAGAAGGGAGGAAGGAAAGAGGGAAGGAAGAAGGAAGAAAAATTCATGGTGATTTTTAAATGTTTATTGTTTATATTCTGCAACCAAACACCAAAATTAAAAAATCTAATTTATTTGGGAGCTAATTTGTTTCACATAAGTGGATTTTTTCGTATAAAACATTGAACCACGCATAAAGGAGATACAGCAACTTCAGAAGGAGGCCTCCTCCTCTGGAGGGCTTAGTGGGTTTTAGTGTTTTTTCTTTTTAAACAAATCTGAAAATAATGAGATAAAATATTACCAATTGTTAAATCTGGACAGCTGGCACACAGCTGTCTATTGAATTATTTTGATGATTTACACCAATTTTAAAAATTACAAAATAATATGCTTCCCGATAGCATAGACCAGACATAAATAGACCCCTTTCCTGAGAAAACTACCCATCTGAATATCAGTCAGTGGCCTGGGCTCTACTTTGTGCCCTCGGGACTCCCGAGGAATGTAACGCTGTCTCTGGGCTACATGACCCCAGCTGGCTGTATTCTGAGTTACTGTCTGTTTTGTGTAGTTTTTCTGCCTCTTTGCTGTCAGGGTGTCTGCTTGTCCTTTGCACCCTCCCTTCTAATCTGCCATGCCCAGAAAAGAGCTAATCAAACCTGTTAGAATCCCAACTAAAATTGGAATGAATAAACTTTAAGAGAAACCTAGAAAGTTTCTAAATAGATGGACCCTTTTTTCTAATATTTTTCCCCCCTTCATCTGGCTTTCAATGGTGTTTTGGACAGTTGGAATCTAGGTAAGTAAACCGTTTCCATGGTTAGCAATCCGGGAGACAGCAGTATGGTATGCTGGAAAGGAAACTAATCTGAGTAACCTGGCTTTGGTACTAACTAGCAGTGTTCATTCCTTCATTTATTTATTCAGCAAATACTTATTGAACAATTATTAGGTGCTTGTTTTAGCTGCTGAGGGCATAGCAGTGAACAAGAAAGCCAGGAGTTCAATTCTTGTGCCAGAGACAGGAAAAAAGACACAAACAAGCAAGTCTATAGCAGAGAGTGCTAAGTGCTCTCAACACAGTAGATCAGGTGAAGTGGCAGGGAATGATTCCTAAGGCAGCACTTCACATGGGGAGCTGGAAGTAGTCTCAGAGGAAGTGGTGTTTGGGCAAAAAACTGGAACACTGGAAAAGGCCAGGCTGGCAGAGATGGGGGAAGAGCATTCCAGGCAGAGGGAACCTCAAGTATGAGACCCCTGAGGCAGGCACCTAGAGCATCTGGAACACGGGGAGGATGGGACACGGAACTGGGGAAGCAGGAAGGGGCCGGGGCACACGGGGTGGTGGGCGGGGAACAAGGAAGGGGTTGGCGTTTTATTCTAAAACCCACTGGCAGGGGAGAGATTCCATCTGCTGTACTCTTAAACAGGGCTGTTAGGTCTGCTGGATTGGATGCAAGACGGGTGGAGGATGGAGTGCGGTCAAGGGAAAGAGAGGAATTCAGGTTGACCTTTAGGGTTAGGGCCAAGGGGAAGGTTGGAAGGGGGGCAGTTTTCAAGAACTCCAGAGTACTGGAGATACCGAGCACACAGTTGTTGCTCTAGGGAAAGGTCGGGGCTGGAGATGTTATTTAAGCCTTGGAGCAGATGAGATGACCTAGGAAGGGAGTGTGCATAGATACGGGCCCAGGAATGAGCTGGGAGCCGAGTCCACAGGGAGACGGCGGCGGAGGAGGAACCGGAGAGGAGAGCCAGCTTCAGAGGGGGAACCAGGAGAAGGGGGGGAGGAGAAAACAGAAACGCTAAGAACAGAATGTTCCCAGGGAGTGCTACGTGTGTCCAAGGCTGCTTAGGAGAAGGGTAAGGTGAGGCAGAGAAGTCCGGCCCCTTGATTTAGCAAGATGTAGGTTGCTGGCTATCTTGACAAGAGAAGTTTGGGGGCAGGAGTACAGACAATTTAATCTCTGTGGGGCTCTTTCCTCTGTTAAATGTGGGTATCTGAATAGAGGATGTTCAAGGTCCTGTCCACTATGTTATCATACAACATGGCTGTAAACTGGAAACTTTTTTTTTAATCTCATAAGTTGATCAGAGATAAGAAAAATAATAATAAAAGAAGCTACAATAGTTGGGAGTTTATTAGTCAAACAAGTGTTGTCATTAGTACTCTTTTACATAAAAACTATTAAGGTTATTTATGCCAAATTTTAAAAAAGCCAAAGAAACAATTAAAATAGAACACCTAGTGGCCAGAATTATTCTTAGTGGACTCAAACTATATAAGCCATACCATCAATATAGTGCCAAGAGTCTCCTAGATTCCTGTCCTGTAAAGCCTTAAAAATGATCTCTAGGCACAATGCAGAGTGGCCCCGTCTCAGGCCGTCTGAGTCCTTATTCATTCTCGTGCTCTTGCACCCACTGTCCTGAATTTTCACCCAGGTTACCGAGTCCTGCAAGATAACACAAATCATCGTTTTGCCAAGGGTACTCTCTTTCCCTGTTGCCTATGGCCTATTCTTTACAGGTGATGGAGGCTAGAGACTGTCGTGCTATTTGTGAGCTTTTTCTTGAGATTAGGCCGCCACCAGCATGGAGACAGGCTCCAAAGTGACCTGACAGAGGCAGCCTGCAATCAGGGGCCGTGGGTGCTCCGTGCAGACAGTTCTCGTCCTTGTCTGCGTCTAAAGCTTCTGAGAGGGCTGCCTTAACTCGATTTCGTGTAACCTTGCCTGAAGAACTCCAAGCAACATACCAACAAACAGCCTTTCACCTGGGCTCGTGGGTAGACGTTGGATTTCCCTCCTCTGGCTGAAAAACCAAAACACTGAAATGAGGCACAAGTGGTTCAAGGTCAATAGCTAGTCGAAACGAGAGCAGGGAATGGTATCTAAGACTCCCCGCTCCAGGTTTCTTCTCTTCCTGCCAGGGTACTGATGATCATACGTGAACAAAACCATGACTTACAAAATGGGGGAATAACTTCACCAAAGAAGGGTGAAGGGTGAGTGAGGCCAGGTAAGTAACATTTGTCAAGATCCTGCCACACCTATGTCAGTGGTTCTCCAATCTTCGGGTACATCAGGCTCACCTGGAGACTTGTTAAAAACAAGATCCCAGGGTTTCCTAGAGAGGGAATCCGTGAGTGATTCTAATGCACACCTGATCCGGTATCACCGCCCTAAGCAACTTGCATAGATTCCTTGGAGCTCAGTCTTGTGTGTGTGTTGGGCGGAACGGGGTTGGGGGCAGCGCTTGGGAAGGGGCTTAGGTTCTTCTACCATCGGGTGAAAATAAATGACCCTTGAAAAATCCTTTTAAAACATTCATAAGTTTGACAGTATAAATTATTTTTTTGTGGGGAGATAAAAACCTGTACAGTAGCATGTAATTTAAGATTTAATGCTTTCAGTAATGTAAGACATGAGAAATGCATATGCAAAATATGGCTGTACTATTTTACTTTTATTAGTTAATTAAGTTTATTAATATAATTTTCCGATTTCTGTAGTGACCATTCTCTTTTGTAATCATTCCTTGCCTCTCTGTATATTCTTTTTTTATTGAAGTATAGTTGATTTACAGTATTGTGTTAGTTTCAGGTGGACAGCACAGTGATTCAGTTGCATATATATATATACCTCCTAATTTATCCCTCCCCCCACCTCCCTTTCCCCTTTGGTAACCATAAGTTTGTTTTCTATGTCTGTGAGTCTCTTTCTGTTTTAGAAATAAGTTCATTTGCATCTTTTTTTTTAAGATTCCACATATAAGCGATATCATATGATATTTGTCTAGCTTACTTCACTTAGTATGATCATCTCTAGGTCCATCCATGTTGCTGCAAATGGCATTATTTCATTCTTTTCTTTATGGCTTAGTAATATGCCATTATATATATATTCCATATATATGGAATATATAGTAATATGTAGTAATATTATATATATATATATATGTGCCACATCTTCTTTATCCATTCATCTGTCGATGGACATTTAGGTTGCTTCCACGTCTTGGCTATTGTAAATAGTGCTACAATGAACACAGGGGTGCATGTATCTTTTAGAATTAGTTTTCTCTGGACATACGCCCAGGAGTGGGATTGCTGGGTCATATGGTAGTTCTATTTTTAGTTTTTTAAGGAACCTCCATACTGTTCTCCATAGTGGTTGTACCAATGTACATTCCCACCAACAGTGTAGGAGGGTTCCTTTTTCTCCACACCCTCTCCAGCATTTATTATTTGTAGACTTTTTAAAAAATTGAAATATAGTTGATTTACAATGTACTATTTTAACTTATGCAAGAAAGTTATACCTAGAAAATGCATTTGAGTTAGTTGAATGCTCACATTATACAATTCAGTGGCAGAAGAACACCATGAAATATACATTATTATCTCCAGTCTATAGATGGAGAGGTGGGAGTTCAGTCAGGTTAAGAGACTTTCCCAAAGTGACCAGCTTGTAAGTGCTGGAACCAGGACGCAAACTTAGGTCTGTGTGCTTCTGAAACCTGCGATCTTTTCATTTTTATGACACTGCCACAGGCCAGTTCATCTTTTAGCATTCCCCTGAAGGGTAAAAGTGCAGAAATGCTCCAGAAGGTCTTGGGCTACTGTTATTTCAAACATCCAGTTAAAACAATATACTATAAACTGGATGAGATAAAAAATTAGATTACAGTCATATCCTATCAGTAGAACTGGGGACCAAAAACAGCTAACAAGGCTCCAGGCAATGATAAGAGGTGGAGATAGAGTGTGCTAGGAATGACATATCCAACCTGAACCTTTATCACTGTAGTTTAAATATCTTTCATAGTTTCCTTCCTCATGCAGTTCCCTTTACATTTTCACTTTAAAATAGAAAGTCAGTTTTCCAGAGGGAACAGACTTGCCCAAATAGAGAACCAAATCTCAAAAAAGGCCTCCCTACTCACCTGGACTTCTGAAATACTCCCTACTCACCTGCAGCTAGGAGGGGGTCACAGGAGACAAGGAGTACCCCAGAAGTAGTCCGTCCCAATGACAGGTTAGGCATTACTAGGAGGCCAGAATGGTGCTAAACACTCTGCATACATTGTCTCATTTAATCCCTTCAAGCCCATGTAGTGGGTGCTACTAGTATCTCTATTCTACAAAGAGGGAAACTGAGTCTTAGAGTTTGGTGCTTTGCCCAAAGTCACTAGTTGCTCTCAGTACCAGGATAGAGTTGAGCGCTTACTATGTGCCAGGCGCTGTTCTAGGCATCTTAAATGTAGTGACTCCTTAAATCCTCAGAACAACCCTATGAAATAGGTACCATAATTATGCCACTTTACAGATGTGAAAGTGGTAAACAACTCTTAACTCACCAAGGAGTTAAATAACTCACTCAACTCAAACAAGGAATTAGTGGTGAGTCCAGGAAAGGAATTCAGGAAACTCTCCGGTCTCAACCCTTAGCCTTTCACCTTTGACTGCTGGGCCCCAGCCCTAGAGTTTCTGATTCCGTAGGTCTTCCGTAGGTCTCCGGGCAGTACCTGTGAATTTCCATTTCTGCAAGTTACCAGGTGATGTTGTTACTGCTAGTCTGGGAAGCATGCTTTGAGAACCACTGCTCTAGAGCTAGCTCTCTTAATCACTGCACAACAAATCCCACTGGCCACCAAAGTCCGTGTGTGTGTGTGTGTGTGTGTGTGTGTGTGTGTGTGTGTGTGTGTAATTCCTCTTGAGAAGCATTTACCAAAAATATATATACATATTTAAAATAATTCCTAGAATTTCTCCCTATGGAGATTTCATTTCCAATAAGCTTTGTGCTAGTGAAACTCAGAAGAGTACACAAGTGTGTCCTTTAACCAAGAGCGTTCGGCGATGGAGCGCCTTCTAATGCTTGTGTTCTCCGCCGAATACGAGCGCGGAGGCGGCCACGTGCGCGGAGACACAGCGGCCAGGTCCCAGGTTCTCAGAAGCCCGTCTCGGTCCCGGGGCAAGGACAACAAAATGACCCGACCACGGGACAGGCCGACCCCAAACGGCCCAGCACCTCCTCGGTGGCCGCCGGCCGGCTCCTCCAGGCTAATTTACATTTTCTTGCTCTTCCTCTGTCCACTACGGAACAATCTCACACTTTACATCTACCGTCGGGAGCTGAGTCGAACTCGGCGAAGTTCTTCTCCAAGGGCAAGGGGAAGGGCAGCGAAGCGGGAGAGGTCTTTACGAAAGTGGGGTGTGGGGGGTGGAGGAGCGGGGGGAGGCGGAGGGTGCCCCTCCCCGGGTCTCCGCGGCCCTCGGGGGCGCCGAGAGGGCGGGGCCCGGGAAGGCGGCCGGCCGCAGCCATCTTGCCAGCGAGCCGCACCTCGCAGGTCAGGCGGGCGGGCAAGCGAGCGAGCGGGCGGGGCGGTTAGGGGCGCCGCCCCGGGGCCCCGCCCCGCCGGCGACTCTCGGGAGCGCGGGCTGCGGGCGCACTGCGCGGGCGCGCTGCACCGACGCACAGACAGCGGGGAGCGAAGCCGTCCAGTGCGGGAGCCGCGGGTGAGCCAGCCGCGCGGTCCGGGGTCGACGGGCTGGGGGGCCGGGCCGGGGGGTTCGCGCCGCGCGCTCCGCGGAGGGGACAGTGGCCGGAACTCGACGACAGGTGCGGCGGGGCGGCCGGCGCGCGAGCCCAGGACCGGTGGTCCCGACGGGAACCGGGCTCGCTCCGCCGCCGGCTTCTGGGGTCTTGGGCCGGTGGAGTCCCGACCACGCGGTTCTCCCTGCGGTCCAAACACACGGCAGGTGAAGCTGAACCTGCCCGCGTGGCCGCCCCGGTTGCTCCGCCACCTTCCTCTTTCTGCTCTGTCCCCTCGGGTCCCTCTCCCAAATGCTAGCGAAGCCCGGTCTGCGTGGGTGCGCCCCCTCCCTCCTCGCCCGGCCGGGCGGCCCTCGCCGCTCCCGGGCGGGGACAGTTTTTTAAAAGTGTTTCTCAAAGGTTTGACGGTTGCGGTTTCAGCCCTGGGGCAAACGGTTGCTTCACAAAGTGAAACTTGCAGTCTTACGGGCTCCAGTCTGGTTTCCCGAAAGCCCCGAGGAATATCTCGGGGGACCCCCGCCCCGGCGCCCCCCGCCCCGGTCCTCTCCCGGCCCAGCGGCCCCGTGCCCCTTCGCCGCCGGCTTCCCCGCCTGCCTGCGCGCCCTGCGCCGAGGTCCCCTCCCCCGCCGCCCAGGCTCCACGCTCCCCGCTCCGCGCTCCCCGCCCCGCCCACCCGGCCTCCTCCCCGCCGGGTGCCCGCCCCTCGCCCCGCGGTCCCCCGCAGCCCCTCCGCGCAGGTCCCGCCCGCCCGGCCCGCCGTAATTGCAGGTTGGGCGGTGACTCATCCCGGCGCCCGCCCGGCCGGTTCTTAAGCAGCAGCGCGGGGTGGGCGCCGAGTCTCGGGGCGGCGGCGGGAGCCGTAGGAGGGCTGCTGGGCGCTCTAAAGGGGTTTTCCTCTGCCTCTAGGTCGGGAAAACCGTTTCAGCTGCTGCTGGAGAGTGTGTTTCCAGGAGACTGAGAAAGACCCATCAGGAACCGAAAATGCCGAAACCAGTAAGTAACCCAGTTTCTGGGCGGGGTCGGATGCTTCGGGCTTTATTTTCAAGTGGAGTTACCTGGGCGAGGTGTTGGGGCAGTTTTTTTTGTAGAATAGAGCTCTTTTTTAAACGGACGAGAGGACAGGAGTAGTCAATTGTCTCCTCTCTTTGTTATTAGTTGGTCCTTTGTGGAACTCCTGGAGAAAACAAGATTATGATGCTTTTCTCTCTACAGTCTTGTTTGCGAGCCCCCGCCCCGCCCCCAGTGGTTTGGGTCTTTTATAAAAATTAGAATCCCCTTTTACGCGGTTTCGATCTGTTTAAAATCTGTATTCTAATGCAACTTGGAAGTTTCTTAAAAAGAAAAGTCGTCTAAATCGCAGGGAGAGTCAGGTGGCTTCCGACGGAGCACGCCAACTCCCTTCGAGGGTCTGGAGCCAGCTGCACTCCAGCTCTTCCTTTGGCGCTTTAAAGGGCATCCGGCAGAGAAGACGCTGTCCTTCTGGGGGCAGCTTCGTTCCAGTCCATTTTACGACAGGCCCGTGAAGCTGTGCTCTGTTAACCCGGGAATGTGCTGGTGGCAGCAGGATTCCTATCTGAAAGAGGTTTAGTAATGAATTTGAATTGCAGATGAAGGAAGGTAGCCCTGGAGTTTGATTAGGAGGCTCCTGGGCCCTCTTGTCCTGCACTGCCGGTGCACATCGTAAACGTCAGCTGACTGGAGAGCTGCTGTGCGCCCATTTCTATCCCCCTGCATCTGATTATGTTGCCATCTCGGGTAGATTGTGGCCAGGCTGGGCTTTTATATAAGGCTTTCATTTAAGTTGTGGGAACGAGGCAGGTTCTTTGTGACCGGCGTTTCTTTTAGAGTTGTATCTGTTCTACCAGCTTTAACACAGGTGAACTGGTGGCTAGATATTGGGGAGAAGATTTTGGAGTTTTGAATCACGGTGGAGAGAATATCTGAATTCATGAAAAATTGCAATGAAATACATGTGGGATTTATTACTTGTTTTTCAAACGAGTTGGTTGTGTAGTCAGTGCTTATGTGTTTTTTCTACTGTTAAATTTTAGATTCTCTAAAAGGAGTTCTTTATTAATAAAGTTTTACTTTACTGTTAGGTTAAATAAATTACTATGTTAATATGCTAAAAGATTCAGAAGCCAATAGAGCTTTTGCCTAGGTTACATCATCAAGATGATTTATTCGTGATGCAGAAATTTTTTTTCCTACACAGAATTCTTCTTTTCATTTACAATTTGCGATTGGCATGTGACGTTCAGGGTTTACAATTCCTGTGATATAAAACAGACCCAGGCACAACATCTTACTCAGGGTACAGTCCTGTCCTGTGTTACGCAGAGCAGTGATCAGGAGATTACCTTTCCTGGTGTAGTTTTCTTTATTTCATTAAAAGAAAAGATGCAGGGTTCAGCTTTTAAAATATCACTCAGAAAAAAAGTCAGTAAACCTGTTTCCTGTCACTATTTTTCTTTCTCATAAGGATCTGTAATTTCTTTTATTCTTTTTCTGTCTTTTTTTATTTTGGTAGTAAAATTTACATTAACATACAGTTTACCATCTTAATAATTTTTAAGTTATGGTTCAGTGGCATTAAGTACATTCGCATTGTTTTGCACCCATCACCACCATCCATCTCCAGAACCTTTTCATCTTTCCAAAGAGAAACACTGTACACATTAAACACTAACTTCCCATCTCCCCCTCCCTCCAGCCCCTGGCAGCCACGCCTCTACTTTCTGTCTCTGTGAGTTGACTCGCCTAGGTGCCTCATATAAGTGAGACTACACAGCATTTGTCCTCTTGTGGCTGGCTCATTTCACTTAGCATGATGTCCTCAAGATTCATCCATGTTGTGATGTGTGTCAGAATGCTCTTCCTTTTTAAGGCTCTCTTTTTATTTCTTAGGGCAGGTGTGTTTTTATTTGGCGTTGAAGTTCCTTTATGATGGATCAGAAACTTGGAAAATGTTCTTCCGACAAAGTGAAGATAGTTGTTGAACTGTTAAGGAAGGATGGTAGCCATCCTTAACTTGTAACATCTTTGTATGTTAGGGTCCCAATAACCAGAGTAAGATTTTGAAAGACTATATTTTGTATAATATTTTCAATTATTTCCAGGTGGTATTGTGAGGGCCCCTTTTACGTGAGTCACAGCTGTTTTCCATAGGAAATTTCTACCTGCCTCTTTTTTGGTGGGGGAGGGTCTTGCAGATTTTGCCTTGTAAAATGGATACACTTAAGTCTTTCTCCAGGTGAATCCTGTGAGGGCCACTCCAGAGATCACTAAGAGCTTACTGGCTGATAGGCACTTCTAAGGCTGTTATAGAGCGTCTAGTTTTTGTTCCTGTTGTTTTTTGCTCCCTCCTAGATGTTAAAGCTGAACCATCCAATAACAAGCTCTACAGATGTGTCCTTTGAACAAATGGTTTATTGATTCCTATTAAGCCCAGATTAAGAATTTTGTTAGGTGGCTTCCCATGATGATTTTTAACAGCAGGATTGAAGGCAGACCATAAAGATGGCTACGTCTGCATAGTCACGGTTTGAGTCTCCTCCAGACCTCTTGAATTCGTCAGGCAAAGTATTGTTGATTGGTATGTCTGAACAGAGTCAGTGGATGACTCTGTTTGTAAAACAATTATATAAATGAAATAATATTTACTTGCTGCGTTTTCTCTTAATACTGCTTCTGCGATCGCCACTCGTTAAAGACATTGCACGTCCACACGTTCAGTGAGCATCTGTCGCCCCGGCGCCAGGCACAGGGTATCGCACAGACGGTTGCAACAGATCCTGTCTTTGGGGAGCTTGCAGTCTGGGACCCAAGCCCAGACACAGGCAAACACTGGAATGGGAGCTGGAAAACCCGCTGGGAGCCATCCAGGAAGGAAAGAGGCTTAGGTAAAGTGTGACACAGCTGAGAGGAAAGCCACCGGTGCAGAGATGGGCAGGCAGACTGAGAGGTCTTGCTCCATCCCCCCGGGGCGGCCCCCCGCCGGCACTCCAGGGCTGTGGTCCATTGCTTTTCCCAGGTGCCCTGGGCTCTACTCTTGTGTGATGGGTAGACTTTGAAGGAGGATGGTTTGAGGTCCAGAGGCACCACGCCCTCAGCCCAGCTGGCCGGTTTGGCCTGGTGTGTCTCTGTCATCTGGGGAGGGGCACGGGCTTGGTGCCCAGGGCTCTGGCTCAGGGAGCAGCCCTCCTGCCCACGGTCCGGCTGAGGGTGACCAGCGGGCTCCTTTCCCCTTCCTTCTTCCTTTCCCCCATACTCGCTTTCTTCATTGTGACAGAGAGGAGGCGTGGGGCGTCAGGAAGGAAAACCACTGCCGTCAAGCTTGGGGATGAAAAGGGTGTTGTGCTCAAGGCCAAGCTCTCTTAAAGCTGTTTTCTGAGAAGTTTAGCCTGAACTGCCTTTAAGTGGCACCCGTGGATGCCTTAGCTGTTCATTCCTAAAGTGTCGATATGGAAACTTCTAATGTAAAAGTAAGTTTTCTCCCTTCAGTAGGAAAACTCTGAAAGTGTGTTCAAAATTCTGCCCTATGCCAAAATCTTAAGGTAGTTTCTGAGATGACCTTGTCTCTTGAGAATACGTAGCGTCTTCCACTAAATATTTTAACATGGTCAGAATTCACTGAATATCCTAATACATCCCCCCGCCCCGTTGAGGAGCACACATGGGATCTGTTTTCCCCGTGCCCCTCCTTCACCGCACGCAGATGGTGAGTTAGGCAGCTTTCCCGTGTGGCGGTAAGGAGCGCTGGCTGGGCTTAGTCATTTGTCGTCACACTGGAAGGCACAGCGAGTGTGTCTGTACGTTCACGCGTTCATTCAGCAGACGTTTACTGCGTTACTGTGCTGGATGTCGAGGCTGCCGAGGTGAGCAGACACAGAAACAGTCCCTGTCGTCATGGATTTACAGTCTGGTGAGAGGAACAGACTGTAGTCGTAGAATAACTTGAATGTGTGCGATGGCGTGTGCGTAGGGGGAGTGCTCATCGGGGCTCAGGAACGCACCCCGACGCACGTCGTGACTGTGCTGAGCGATGTGAAGAGTGAAGGGGCGTCCTCCAGGTGAAGGAGGGAGACAGGGGACATACCCTGCAGCGAGACGGGAAACAGCTACATGGGGGCTTAACTCGGGGAAGCGCTGAAGGGTTTTGACTGGAAGGAGGTGACGTGATCAGGTCAGCCTTTCGGAAGGTCACTGCAGCTGCCGTACCCGAGTCAGCAGGAGGTGCTGGGCTGTGGGAGGTGGTGGCAGCCTGGACCAGGGCCGGGCTGCGGGTGGAGAGAAGCACATGTGTCTGGGAGGTGAACTTGATAGGACTCCGTGATAGATCACCGTGCAGGGGCAGAGCGGTGTCGAGGCTGCCTTCTGGTGTCTGGCTTGCGTAAGTGTTTGGATGGTGGTGCCGTTCGTTCCCTGAGATAAGGAACCTGGAAAAGGATCGGGTGTGGGAGGGGAGGTTGAGGGTTTGGTTTGTACATGTTGTTAATACGTTTGTGACTGTGATTGATGAAAGAACTCCTCACCTTCTTTCATTATTGTAACCGCTGCCGCCTGCCAGAATATATACAAATACCAGACTTATTAAACGGTAGTGTTTTTAAATCCACGTAGACTAAAGATGACCCAGCAGCTTTCTTATGTTCCTCCTGAGTGTACGTACACACTGCAGACACACGTAGTTCAAAGTTAGCATTAATTTACCACAGGGTTCCCACATTCGGTTACGCGATTATCTGAAGACGTTAAGCTTCCCGGTCCCTCACAGGACTGCTGAATCCCCATCTCCAGGGCTGGGAGGACTGGATGTCTGTGCTTTAGGTCCCCAGACGGTTCTGATGCACCCCAGAGTTCGGGCACTGATGATTTCATAGGAAAAGGACAGTTTTTATATATTCCTCTCTCTCGGTGGGGTTGATGCTGGTGGTCGTGCGTGGGCAGCGAAGCCCAGTGTGGTTCCGGAGCCTCCGTCCAGGCGAAGGCTCTCACGGTCTCATGAAGGCGGGTACGCGGTCCCAGCTCCTAGCGCCACGGGTGCCCTCATTGGTGTCTGGAACGCGGCCGAGGTGGGAAAAAGGAGATGGGGCTCAGGCTCCAGAAAGACAGGACCGGCTGCGGTGCAGGAGAGAATCTCTCTGATTTGAGCTTCTGTCCGCAGGTGTCCAGCTGCAGAGTTTAATTTGGCAGTGACCGGCGAGCTGTCAGATTTTGGCTCTTTGTTTCTAAAGGGGAAAAAGAGGCCAACATTTCCTATTAAATGGCAGGGAACAAAGAGACCCCATTCCTTTGTCTTCTTTTCTTTCTTCTCTTAGCCTTCCGTGCCGGCCTCTCTGTTTAGTTACCATCCTAAATAATATTGTGGTTTCTAACAACGTTTTGAATAATTTTATTCGTACTTGCAGTTTGGGAAAGGAAAGCACCGTCACTATTCTTAGTGAATTATCGTAGTTCTTTAATTTTTTTTAACTTAAACTTCTGTGAATCTGACAATTTGGAGATTCTTTGGATGATTCAATATGCCTCTTTCTTACAGTATTTAGACATTTCAACTCTAATCTGAAGTAGTAGAATTCAGTCTTTTTTCAAAATCAGTGAATGCATTTTGAATTATCCTCTATATTTTATTTAATTTCAGTAGTAACTACACTTGGGATTCTTCAACCACTCCAATCAGTTTTTAATTTAAACACTATACAACACTGTAAAACAATTATACTCCGATAAAGATGTTAAAAAATATATATATATTTATATAATTTAAACACTGTGTGTCTGCCACTATTAATTAAATATGGAATACTTACTGAAGAGACCAGAAGGTTGCATTATTTTCCTTCTAACATGCTTAGTATCTATGGCTTTTGATGTAAAGAATAAAGATTTTATTCCAGACTTCTGTAGTTTTTTTTAAGAAAGAAAGAAAAATAAACATTGTGCTGTGATGTGAGTTAGAGACTTCTGACTATAAAGTGAAATACTTAATATATAATTAATATACATAATTTTTCTAAGTAAAAATGCAAAGAGCTGTAAAAAGAATAGTTTCATAATTAATTTATTATATTTACCTGTACTTTGGCAAGCCATTTAGTTTCTGTGAACCTCAGTTTCGTCATTTGTAAAATGGAAGTAAAAAAACAAAGTTTTTAAGTGAAGAGAACGTGAGATAAACTGAGATAGAGCTTATACCTATGAAATCCAAACAGTTTATCTTCAGATGCTGTAAGCTTTATTTCCTGTGTGCTCTTTTCCCCTGAAACATATTTTACAAACGTTTCAGTGCAACCTGTAGCTAAAGCTAAGGGCTTTAGTTCCTGAGTTGCTATAAACCAGGTAAAGTTTGTTAATAGATCTTCCAAGGGAAACAGCAACGTGAAACATTTGAGTTATTTAGTAAAAAGGAACACTTTATCTCCTTCTCATCCTCTATGTCTTCTGTGTCTTCTAGTTGTCAGTATTCCCTTGTAGGTCACATGGGTTCCTTCCTCATTTATTGAAGCCCTATTATATGCGCTAGGTGCCAGGTCTATAAAAATAAATAGGATAGGTTTTTGCCTTGAAGGGATTCTCAGTCTAGTAGGGGAGTCAGATATGTAAACAAAGAATTGCAGTGCAGTATAGTAAGTGTGGTAATAGAGATACAGAATATTGTGTACCCTAGAGAGCCAGGGAATGCCTCCCAGCTGGGTGAGATTCTTCAGGTGGGTGTTGAGGGGTGCATAGGAGTTACCCTTCTGCCTTTGGGCACTGGTGAGTTCAGGCAGCAGCAGTGGTCAGTTCTGTTTTCCTTGGATTATGATTCACATTGCATTCTGCAAGACCTTTTAAACACCTATAGATAAACAGTAATGCTGTTTCAAAGGAAATGTGCATTAACATAATAATTATCTTTTTAACCTAATATACTTGAGAAAACAAACCTTAAAAGCAAAATGAAAATTTTCTGACCTTGATCCGACTTTTATTGATAAAGGATGAAACTGTAATAAACAGTGTGAGACTTTGCTTTCCATTCTGTTAAACTTGAAGTCACTTTCCACACCCTAATTTTCTTTTCTGTTTTTGCCTGAGAGATGATCAGTTTGAAACTGCCAAGACCAAAAAAATTGTCATATCAGATATTGTAAATAATTGTTTTTACTTCAGGTTGGGGTAGGTAAAGGCCACATCTGGCTGTGGCCTGTTTTTGCGTGGGCTACCTAGCTAGGATTGGTTTTTTACAATTTAAAGGGATTTTTCAAAGCAACAAGAACAAGAACATGCAGCTGGTGACAAATACGGCCCCCAAAGCCTAAAATACTTACTGTCCGGCCCATTACCGGAAAGATTTGCCAACCCCTGCTTTAGGATAAAAGTAATTGTTGTTAAGCCTTTGTTACAACCTTGTATATATTTAATGACTAAGCTAATAATATTTGGAAGCGGATCCACCCCATTGGTTCCAATTTTTAAAAATTTTTTGCTAAAGTACGAAGAACCTGTTCTGTTCGTCTGTGTCCAGTGCGTCACAGGCCTGAGCCTGGACGTGTACTGTGAGTGCTGTCACCAAGGAGCAGGCATGGCTGGGGCTGAGGTCATGTTTTAAACAAGGCTGCTGTTCCGCGGGTCTTGTTTCTATGGAGAAGGTGGTAGCGTCTTGTGTCCCGTTTGCTAAGCTATTGTGTGATGACAGGTTTCTGGCGTATGCTAAAAGAAAGCAATTTGTACCTGATGTTTGAGTTGGAAAGAGAATGTTAGATGAATGAGTTGTGTTTTTATCACTGATCGTTTAAAATTAACTATTGTCTGTGTCTGAAAGTTTGAGTGTAGATTGTTTTATAATTTGATCCCCGATTGGTAGAGCCCCTCCCTGTCTACCCCTTGCTGCTTTATTTACTTCAACTTATTTCTACCCTGAACAGTGATAGATACTTGTTTCTTTGCTTTCTATCCTTCCTGGCCACAAAGTGAGAAGCCAAGTGCTTTGGGGGAAGAGAAAGCATCATTATCTGCTTCTAGAACAAACTTTAAATGCTTGCTTTATTGGCAGATAAATACAGGGAAGGAGGATGAGCGAGCAGGTGAACAGGCCTGCCTCTGAGTGGGCGACCTCGGGCGAGCATCCCAACCTCCCTGAGCCCTGCTTCCTCATCTGGGAAGCAGGATCCGAGGACCTGCCTGGCACAGAGGACAGAGTAAAGGTGGCCAACTCCACTTGTAACTACTGAATTCTAATCCGATTAAAAGCTTTCATACCTCATGATGGGCATTTTTTTTTTCTGACTTAGACTAATAATGCAATAGATTGGGCCTCCCCTTTCTCCTGCTCCCACATCCCTCCATAAAATTCCTTTGTTCATTCAACAAGTAGAATACCTACTGTGCGCCAGGTTTTTTAGGTCCTGGGGATACATTGGTACACGAAAGGGGAGCAGTACCTGCTTTCAAGACGCCCGCACTGTAGTGGAGAAGGCAAATACCTGCTGTCAGGGAGTGGTGGGAGCTGAGGTCAGTTCTCATCCCGGCTTTGCCAAGAGGTACAGGTAGTTTTGTTCTTTCCGCTGACTCTTGTTGCGTGAAGAGTTAAAACCGTTGGGCAGAGTGACTTAGGAATGGGCAGAGCGTGACATATTTTTGTTTGTTTTTTTGGTAAATCACTCGACATTGCACCACGAACCAAGGTGATATTTCTCCAAGGACCTGTTTTCCCCTAGGTTTGGTGATAAGTACGTCGTCATTTGCCATACCTGCTTGGATTCTTCCATCATTTCTCAAGCATGTGGTTTGGTGAAATTTATACTTTTTGAATAATATTTTGCCTATTGTACAATTATCGCATCTATAGGTTTTTTTAATAAAATAAGTCTTAGAAGGATATCCAGTCTTATTCCTTACTTTTTTTTTTTTTTGCGGTACGCGGGCCTCTCACTGTGTGGCCTCTCCTGTTGCCCTTATTCCTTACATTTTTCAGGAGAAAATTGAATCACAGATCACTTGGTAAAAGCTTAGGACAAATTTTAAATTGGAACCACCTCTTTATTTGTGAAAATGTAATATGTATGTTAGCCTAGTATCCTTGTTGAGATGTTTCATTGCCTTGGTTACATAATTACGGATGTTGTTTCTTGGGCGTTCAAGTATCTGCTTACATAATACATTGCTATTTGGGTGAGACACTTAAGTGGGACTTAGATGGGGAGATAAGGTGGGGGAAACTTGATGTTTATTAAGAAAGTGGCCAAACAGGGCAGTTTGGAAATACAATGGGATGACAAAGCTCCAAAGGGCATTATATGATTTGAACAAATCAGCTGTAAAAAGAGTTTTGAGGCAAAGGGGAGCAGTTGAATATTGACTAAAGTTTAAATATTAAGGAATAGTTTTTAATTATGTTGGCTATGATAGTGGTGTGGTGGTTTTATATATGTGTATGCTTATATATATGTGTGTGTAAGCTTAAAATATATTCATATTTAAAGTCCATTAGGGCTACATACCAAAGTTTTTACAAGTGAAATGATACACAATGGTCTTAAAATGTGCCAGCAAAAAAAAAAAAAAAAAAGTGTTTTAAGTGGTAGAAGGAGTAAATGAGTCGAGAACGCTAGAAGTAGCCGTGTCGTAGGCGGATGCAGAGCACACGCCAGCTCATCGCACTGTTCTCTCTGCTTTTGTGAATGTTTCGAATTTTTCAAAATAAAAAGGTGGTTTTTTTTTTTTTTTTTTTTTTTGGCGGTACACGGGCCTCTCACTGTTGTGGCCTCTCCCGTTGCGGAGCACAGGCTCCGGACGTGCAGGCTCAGCGGCCATGGCTCACGGGCCCAGCCGCTCCGCGGCATGTGGGATCTTCCCAGACCGGGGCACGAACCCGTGTCCCCTGCATCGGCAGGCGGACTCTCAACCACTGCACCACCAGGGAAGCCCCAAAAGGTGGTTTTTTAAAAGCACATTATAGGGGTGGAAGGGAAAGATGCTGTCACTTTTCAAATCACCAAATCCGCGAGTCACTAGAGAGAGAAAGCGGGAAGGGACGCTCCTTCCCCTGGGGTCTGGGTTCCCGGGGAGCCTGCCCTGCCTGCTGCTGGGTCCCAGGGAGCAGTTCTCCATGGATCCCCGGAGCAGAACCGCAGTTCTTAGACCTTTGGTGTTCTGATCAGATGAGGGACCGATTTAATCCCACCTGGGCCCTCTCGCCCTCCACACACCTTTTATTAAAGGAGAGCTCTAGTCAGAATTGCAGTCGACTTGGAAACGCACAGAACTGTTTGTTCCCGGCTGGTTCCAATACGGCTCTGTATTCCCACGATTTTTTTTTTTTGATGGGGGAGGGGGTGACCCAACTAGAAATAGGTCATTGTCTCAATAGCAGCATTCTCAAAGCTGAAAATTGGAAGTGAGCACACTCAAGTGTGGGGCATTACTTAGTGGAATTGTATGCAGCCGTTTTAAGAGATGAGTATGCAGTCTGTGCTGGGACTGGGGATGGGGGCAGGCTGTGAGGGGCTGAGACCCTGAGTAAATGCAGCAGCCCGTGAGCTGCAGGGGTGAGGTGGGCGAGAGGATTACTCCCAATCAGGGAATTAGGTGCATAATTCTGAGCCCACTCGGGATGTAGCATACTTGATTGGACAGAGTACGAATTGAAGAGGTCTTTTTTTTTTTAAACTTCACATGATTTCAGAGAGTGGTTTAAAAAAGCATAAATTCAGTTGAAGTGGCTTATTCGAGCAGATTTTGTTAGCTGGCTGATTTAGCTTGGACTTTTAAAAAATAAAACTGTTGGGGTCTTACTCTCTATTTTTGATAGATAGCAAAAGTAAAGACTTTTTGGTCAAGTTCAAATATATCTTATCTAAGCTCCTTATAGGAGAAATGTTCTTTAATGCTGCAAAATATTACGGCACATGTGATCTTAACTAGGGGCAAAGATTTATTTCAGAAATGGCGCAGGTTTAAGCATGGCTTATTTTGTATGCCCTTCCCTAAAACAGCAGGTTAGCAAAGGAATTATGCTGTTTTGACACTTTCATTCTTCCATAGGCTTTCCTCCCATCAGATTAGAAAACTCTTCACAGACTTCTAAATTTACAAAGAAAACAGTCCACTCCAGGTGGAATGAGTCTGTAGGCCTTTAATTTCCTATGTTTTACGAGCCTGGAATTAAAATCCATCGTACCACGTGATAGCCCTCTTGGCCCTGTCCCTTACTTTGCGTCTTTTTGGGATCCTAAGTTTGTGGATATAATTAACCTCGCTTTTCAGTGAACTAAATCGGTGCTGAAATATGTATGACACACCCAGTAAAACTGAAATGACATACTACAGAGTCAAGACTTCAGCAGCTTGTTAGATAAAGTGACCTTGAACGATCATTTATTTCGCCTCCCTTGGGGCGGGAAGAGGAGAGAGGGATAATGATTATTCGTGTTTCTAGAAAGGAACAGTTTCTTTTGCAGAATGTAACATTCTCTGATTAGGTATTTACCCCTTCCTGTGGAAAGTGGTGTCCAAGTTTAAATTTACACACAGGGTGTATGTCATTCCCCGTGCAGAAGAAATCAGTTCCTACTTACAGACACTCCCCAAAAAAGATCTTAAAAATCAACAGCCAATAGGTATTAGGAATATTATTTTTACATGCCATTAGCAGGTAAGGAAATCCCCACCAGTGTTACCCTGCAGCACGGATTTGGAACTTGGGTGAGAATGACAGTCCTTTCATTTTGTCAGGTGCTTGGAAAGCAGTTTCTTACTGCCTTCCCTTTCCTCCTTCCAAAATGAGTGCCTTAGCCTGGTGAACAGTGGGGAGGGCTTAGCACAAGCTGTTTCCCAAACCCCGGTTTTACAGTAGAGGAGGGAACTGTGACCCTCTTTTTAGTGGGACTGTTCAGAAAGTCCCTTCCAGCTCTAAGGTCATGATTTTTCTCTAGTTATATTGAGTACAGACAGGACTGGTTTGTTCACTTTTTGTATTGCTAAGCAGGCTTGGCTGACAGGAAGTGGGTCTGGGGGCAGGAAGTGGCTTACTTTCAGAGGCAAAAGGAGCTGTTTAGAAAGACTTGGGAGTTCATTTCATGTTCTCGAAATTATGCGATGGATATTAGTGGATCTGAGCTCTTCTATCTATATCTGTCTGTATATATACTTCACATAATTTTCACCCTGGAATTTGAAAATACAGACTTCTCAATTCAAAAGTTTAAAGTCATTGACTTACATGGAAAGATACAGCTTTAGGACTAACATGTAAGAGCTATACAAATATACACAGTTTTAGTAGGTAGGGAAATTGCATAAGCCTTTCCAGGCCGCAGTTTCTCAGCCTTTAAAAGAAGGTAGTCAGACTAGGATAACTTTTTACCTCTCACCAAGCAATACCCATTTAGAGTCACCCTACGAAACAGTTACCCCTCCTCCCTTTTTTAATTATTCTACCTAGAACATATACACGTATATAACATAAAAACAGGGTATACAGTATAACGTAACGTAGATACCCGAAACAGAAGTTGTTGGGACATTCCGAGGCCCGGCTTTCCTGTTTCACTCTGCCCTGTCATTGTCCACAGCACATTAAGGACTTCGCTTTTACACTGTAAGCTTAGCCTAATGGTGGCGGAGGAGAGCAGCTTGGAAAAGGAGATGAGGGGTATGTAGTGTTGGTTTTCGTGGTTACCTTTAAGTTATCCTCAGTACTCCTTAAAGTGGTACTGAATTCTCTGTAAAATGAAGTAAGTGCCTACCTTAGGGCGTTGTGATTCTCGGAAGACGTGAGCTGAGAAACTGCTTACAGCTCTGTGGTTTATAATAGAGTCAGGTTGGCTCATTTGACACTGAACTCTGTAGTTATGACCTTACTTTTCATTAGTGATTAGCAGCTGGGCGGACACTAATCCACGGCTGCTTTTTCACACCTGGTGGAGAAGGAGTGGGCGGGGAGGGCAGGATTGTTGGACTCCCGAAGGTCCACGACCTCGCCTGAGGCACTCGGTTGTGGTAGGTTAATTCACTTTCTTGATAGACAGCACCTACAGGGAATTTGGAGTTATTCTCATCAACTGTGAGCATCAGTCCGCATGTCGCAGAGCTTGAATTTTCCTGCTGGGGGAGCGACCACAGCCACAGGGGTTGGAGTATCTGGAGCTCTGAGATGGACAGCGGGAGGGAGGCTGGGAGCGGCCGACACAGGCACCCCCACCACCACCCCCCCCTTCTCGGTGACTTTCCGGACTCCGTAGCCCTGGGCATAGCACCGGTCCGTGACTCCTGGGAAGTGCAGATAACAGGAACTGCGGGCCAGCACTTCGACCTCCTTAGGAGTTGTCTCGAGTGGACTCTTGTCAGCCCTAACATTCGATGGTTTTATTATTCCTATTACTAGGCAATAAAAGGCTGGTGTATTTATTATCCTGGTATCGTACAGTTATATGAATACTTGATTAGAATATGAGTTCGTGTCTGTGCTGCCCATCTGTCTTGGTTGGCTGTGCTACAGACAAAATGGTGGTGCGCAGAATTCTTACTGCATCGCCTGGCACTTTGTGTTCTGATTAATTCCGTAGACTTTTTGCAAGATTTGTGAAGATAGATGGCCAGTTTTCTTTGGCATTTGATAATTTTTCCTAAGCCTAACGAGCCATTTTCTTCACCTTCACTCAGTTTCTTCTTTAACCTCAAAAAAGAAGACTAGGGCTTCCCTGGTGGCGCAGTGGTTGAGAGTCCGCCTGCCGATGCAGGGGACGCGGGTTCGTGTCCCGGTCCGGGAAGATCCCACGTGCTGCGGAGCGGCTGGGCCCGTGAGCCATGACTGCTGAGCCTGCGCGTCCGGAGCCTGTGCTCCGCAACGGGAGAGCCACAACAGTGAGAGGCCTGCGTACCGCAAAAAAAAAAAAAAAAAAAGGACTAATTTTAAAAAGTTGTTATCCGTTGGTGGTCAGGTTTGCCATAGCGTTATTAGTAAGATATACTGTTATTCACACCTTCTCTGAAGGTCAGTAAACCTCAAGAAGTCTGGTGTTAAGAGTTCAAACTTACGCATGTACCCCTGAAGTTTCTAACTTTGAGGCCAGCTTGCCTTCAGGCACCCGGTGACATGTGGATATTGCTGTTGTTGGCAGCATTTTAGAAAGACCGATGCCTCCCTCCTGACTGACAGCAGAGTTGATGTCTGCCAGTACAGTCAGTATCAGGTTACTACGGACTTGACTCCAGTTAATGAAAGGTTGTGTTTTAAGAACCACATTTCTATTTTACTTGTCTTCTCTCCGTATAGTGTTTTAATATTTTGACATTGGTTTTTATTTTGACCTCTCCATGCTTAAAAGAATGGTGTACAACAGGGTGTTTTCTCAGCTGCCTTTCTTGAATAGAAAGGACACTTTAAAGTGGACACACTAAAGTGTCCACTTTAGAAGTTGGACACTTCTAAAGAACTGCGTGCTTATTAGAAACTATAACGATGTAAACTATGGTCATTGGATTTTTAATGGCAACTACTTTTATAGAATTTTGTTGTTTATATAAACAGTGTTACTGGGAGCAGTGTTGCACATTTAACTAAGACAAACATTTTATTTAATAGATAGAAACAAACTTATCTCTATTAGCCATTACCGTGACAGCCTGTAAAGGGTTAGTGATATGGACAGAGAAGAAACAAAAAATCCATTGCCTTTGGGCTTTCCAACTTTGCCTTCTAAGTTGGCTAAATTCACAGGTCTGCATTTCTACATTAAGCTGATTAAGGTTTGCTGAGTTACTGGTAATGTTTTACAGAGGGTGATGATTATTTGTAAATGACCACTGTGTGTCATCGCTAATGCTGTGATTTATTGAGCTGCAGTATGTTCATGAGACTGATTTTTATCTTAAAGATAAGGAGATCAGGATCCAAAGAGAGTACAAAAATTGGCATCCCTCTGTAGAGATACAGTTTCATTAAGAAAAACCTGTCTGCCAGTTTAGGTCTAGTACTGAACGGAAGTCTAGTAAAGGTATTTTCACATAATGGAGTATAAATAGTAGCAGTGCATACGTTAATCTTGCCAGAAGGAGTTGTGGCCGTTTGCTTGCAGGATCCTAGCCTAGCCTCTTTTCCTGAGGGCAGGGTCTGTGTGGGTGTGGCCTTGCTTATGAGATGGGAGGAGCTGAAGATGGATGGGCCCATCCCAACCTCCTGAGTCAGAATCTCTGGGCCTGGGGCCCAGGAAACTGTTTCAACAAGCTCTCCAGGTAATTCCTTTGTGTGTTCAACTTTGAGGAGCACTGAGGGCCTGGGGAGAGTAGCATATGAGATGTGGCTGGCCATGCTTCCTGTGCACTTGCTAACAGACGCCAGCCTTCATGAAGCCTGTCTGGTATTGCCGCAGTGAGCAGGGCTCTGGAGGGGTTAATGTTCGTCCAAGAAAGCGAAATTCAAAGATAGTGTTCCGTTAAAAAAATTTTTTTTTGGTACTTTAATTGGGTGCTGGGCGATGACGAGTTCGGCACCAATTGGAGTTAAATGTGAAACAAGACTCAGTTTGCTGCTCAAAATTTACAAGAGCCTGGGTTCTCCCCTCTGCCCCGATCTGGCTCCTGGTTTGTTAAGGGAAGGGGCTGACTACAGTTCCTGCGGCTGGAATGACTGCTGGCCTCAGGGGAGCGCGAGTGTGCACCTGGAGGAGACGTGTTTCCTGCTGTGGTCACAGCGGTTTGTTTAGCAGCTGTGGCACCTTCTTCCTGAGAACGTAGCGTATTTTTACTCACAACTTAAATGAAACTGAACTGAAGTTGAATTTTAGTTTTAAAAAATTCATTTTCTTTCATCTTCGTTTGCCCCTAACATTGTTTTCTTATCAATTTGAATACCAAATTGACCATAGTCTAGTTCAAATGACTTGTTTTCTAGCTGTTTCATATTTATAATCACTAAAGCAACACAGAAAACAGTAAGATCCTCAACCCAAATGTCCATCAGCAATGAATGTCTATAGAGACAAAAGTGAGATATCCAGATGGTGGAATATTACTTGGCAGTAAAAAAAAAAAGGAACGAAGTGCTGATACGTGCTGCAACCTGGATAAATCTTGAAAACATGTTAAGTGACAGAAGCAAAGACCACATAGTGTATGATTCTGTTTCTATGAAATCTATGGAGACACAAAGTAGATTCTTGGTTGCCAGGGTTGGGGAAGGAGTTATGGGAGTGACTGCCAGTGGGCATGGGGTTTCTATTTGCGGTGATGAAATGTTCTAAAATTAGATAGTGGGATTGGTTGCATAACTCTGTGAAGTTGCTAAAGGCCACTCAGTTGCATATTTTAAAATGGGCGAATTTTATGGGATGTAAGTTGTATTTCAGCAAAGCTGCTGTAAAGAGTAATGACTCAATGATGAAAATCAAAATACAGTGTCTCTAATTATGCAATTAAGTGAACCAAGTAGCATCTGAAGAAGGTTTTATAATTCATTTCAGTTGTGAGAATTTTTCCTCATCATACTCCCCTGCGTTTCTTCCCCCATTTGTGGGAGAAAGTTTACCATACTACTTCCTGTCAGAGCCTCTCGAAGTATTTGAAAGGTCTTACCCAGATATTTGAAAGCTGCAGAAGTTGCTGAAGTGGCACCTCCAGAAGAGGCTGGAATGTTGGGAAACAGCTCGGCCACTTTAAATGACCTCGAAAGGTCAAGCGCTCAGTGTAATCCTGGCGGTGCTTAGATAGTTCTACTCAGACTAATTTTTGAGTAAATGCAGGTGTGATAATACAGGGATTAATCTGTTATCACTGAATCCACTGCCTGCAATTCAAGCATTCAGACGTTACTCTTTGAATTTCCCTTTCATGGTTTTCCTGATTCCGCGTACATAGGAAAATCACTGCAAACTTTTATTTCCCCTGCAGTGTCCTGGCTACTAAAATGACCTAAACCTGGTTAGTCTAAGAAGATGTAAAACGGCTGCTTGTCTGTAAAGTTTGTGGAAGAACTGGTCTTGAACTTTTCCCTCCTGTATGGTGTGCATTTATTCTGTAAACAGTGTGATGGGGGCAGGAGGTTTTCTTACACGAAGTTTAAAGTAGTTCAGGAGGAAGTAGACATTTCTCAAGGGAAGAATTGCAGGACTAGATTTATTTACCAAAATGAGGAAAATGAGTGAGATAATTTGACAGCCAAAAATTCAGCAATCATACATGGGTTAGAGGTAAAATACAGTATTTTATTGTCAACTATCTTTTCTACATCTCTTAGACATTTAGAAGGCATTTTAGATACCAATTTGATAAAATGAAACCGAGAAGACTCAAAAATCATGTTCTTCCAAAGTGTATTCTGAAAAATACTGGTCCTTTGGGATATTCCATGGGAAAAAACCTGTAGGCAGAAGAATCTGGGAGACCTAGACGGAGGCACCATCTTGGAATTTCACAATTTGCATTAATACAGCAAAGACTCTCAGAGCCTTTCAGTTAAAGAAAGAAAGAAAAAAAAAGAAATAGAGAACCTTAACCTGTGTGACCTGAAAATACTGCCTTCCCACCCCCCATGCTTTGTCCCTCTCTCTTTAAATTCAGATAATTTTGCAGAAACTACACAGCCACTGATTTGGATGGTGTCAGAAGCCACTCCTATAATTAAGCTACAGAATGGTAGAAGATCCCTTACAGATAGAGTCATTTCCATTTTATAAAGGAGCTGGAAGTGCCTCCTTCAGACTGGGGCTAGGCCCGGAGGCGATCCTGCCCACCGCCTGCTGTCAGGCCTGTGTCCCGTGATTGCCCAGCAAAGCGGGGACGGTGGATTTATTTGATTTTAATAGGGTGAATTGTTATTGAACTTATATTTTTAAAAAACAGCTTGGGGTTTAACACCTTTAATTCCCTTTTTTATTGGAAAAAGAGCCGTCAGTTGCATTGGAGCAATAAAACCTGTACTATCATGTGTCTGGTTAGAGAGTTACATCCCTGTCCTTGGAAATGTGAAAACAGGTGTGAGCTTTTCCTTTGTCCATGAAAACGGCCTCCCAGCCGGCTCGTAATAGTGGCACGTAGTTACTTATTTTCTCATGAACCTTCCCATTCCCTCTGCATGTGCACAGCTCTAGCTCCGATTGCATCTCACCTTGGGCCTTTGGACTTTAGACCGAGCATTTCAGAACTGGAAAGGACTCAGGTCATCTAACCCAGACCCTCTCTTTGCAGATCAGAGAGCTGAGGCCCCAGGGAGGAAGACCTTCACAGGTCACCGTGCCATGGGGCCTCAGGGCTCCCAGGCTCTCGCCCACTGTTCCAGGGATCAGTGAATCTGGCTGGTCCTCAAAATCATTTGAGTGGCTTTTAAAAAATACAGGTTCTTGGGTTGAGGCCCAGAAACTCAGGTGTTTGAGAAGCTGCTCTGGGGATTCTAATGGTTAGTCCTGAAGGACTGGGGTGTGTGGCATCTATTTGAGGGCCACCTATTTAAGTCGTAAGCGGCAGGCCGCGCCCCCCCCCCCCCCAGGAGGCACTGATTGGTGCCTCGAAGGCATGCACGGTGCCGACCTGCTGGAGTGGGCTGGGAGCAGAAGGTGAAAGCTATTATGGTTCCTCAGCCTGTTGATGGTAGTTTTGAGCTGAGCTAACCCATAATGAGAATAGCAAATAGCATTTTTAAAAGGGTAGATTATTAAGCAGAAGGAAATTAGGGAGTATTACAATTAGGTATTCATCATCTTCATTAACTAAGGCAAAGGTAGGTAGGTTTATGTGTTGAATCCTGATATTAAACGAGATACGCATTATATAGTTAAGTGGCCTGGTGCAAATACCTGTGAAACACCAGTCATTATATTCATGAAAAAAAAAAAGTGCCTGGTGTTTTGCTTAAATTTAAGAAGCTTTACTGGCTAGTTTCATTAGTTCTTGTTTTAGAAATAAGACGAAATTCATTGCTATTTTTGTTTTTAGGCATTTGTCTCTTGCATATACTGATATTTTAGTAATAGATCAGAAACCTACCTCTCTTATTGAAATGAAAACTCCTACTAAGCTGGCTACTATCAGAGGCAAAAAAGAAGAAAGATTTTTCTGCTGAATATGGTCAGTGTGAAAAACCCACAAATACTCATTAAAAACCTCATTTTCCTCAAGGGGGTTCAGACACCTTCAATACCAAGTTTTGTGTCTAGGATACATTATCTTACTCTAAAATTCTGACCCAGTATATAGCTGTTTTTTAAAAAAAACCTTGTTATTTTAAATCCGTAGAGTGCTAATGTAACTCATACTGAAACTTACGAATTTCCATTATAAATAGTGGACTGTGATTATGTCTGGTTCCTTTTAGATTCTAACATTTTGGAACTGTAACTACAGCTTTGTGCCATAGCTTCAAAAGGAGTAGCATTTGGAGGAGAGACATGAATTACTAAATTATCATCTACACCAACCACATGGCTCTCTGTGTGTACGTAATGGGTTGGGGTACATGGGCAGAATTAAACTTCTATCACCACTGCCCCCACCAAACAGAGCAGAATGTTAGAAAGGGTTTCAGTATTTTGACCAGCCTGACATAAACATTGCCCTTTTGGTGGGTAGATTTTAAATGACTAACTGCATACTGTACACACCTGTACCGCACGTTACTATGTGATTTTTGCTGCCTTCAGAGAATATTGCCTTTGAGAAAAGTGTGTGATCTAGGGGGAAATACGAAGACAATAAAAATTGCAAACCATGTGCTTTTCTCCAGCCTTTGCATGTGGTTTGGGTTTGTGTGGTGATACGTTTTACTCTGGACCTCCAGCTTTTCGTGGGACCATTCTCATGTTTATCGTGCACAACCATGTCATCCCACTTTATTTCTGTGGCACCACTGCAAACACGAGTGCTCGCTTTTTCCAGGTACACATTGAGTTCCCTAAAAACAATTGAGGGGCTTCCCTGGTGGCGCAGTGGTTGAGAATCTGCCTGCCAATGCAGGGGACACGGGTTCGAGCCCTGGTCTGGGAGGATCCCACATGCTGCGGAGCAACTGGGCCCGTGAGCCACAACTGCTGAGCCTGCGCTTCGCAACAAGAGAGGCCGCGATAGTGAGAGGCCCGCGCACCGCGATGAAGAGTGGCCCCCGCTTGCCGCAACTAGAGAAAGCCCTCGCACAGAAACGAAGACCCAACACAGCCATAAATAAATAAATAATTAAAACCACATATTGTAAAAAAACAAAACAAAACAAAAAAACCCAATTGATTACCAAGGAAACCTAACAGGATAATAAAAAGGAGAGTTGGGATTTAGGTATGTTTCCTTAATATGCCAAAGCCTGATTTCTTCTAAAGCCCCTGGCTAAGTGGACCAAAATATGAATATAAATGGTCCTGTCGTCTGAGTAAATGTTCCATCTTAAACTTTGATGGAAGTTTATGCTGTATCTCAGTACATTATTACAGATCTGTAAAGTTTAAAAGAATCTTAATAGTCTTTCTAAACATGGACCAGCTTAACATGCTGCTGATTTAGGCAGTGCCGTGCTGCGATCTTCAGTCAGGGTAGGAGCATCCCCTGTATCCAGAGGGCATTTTGGGGTGCGTGTGTGTGTTGGGGGTACTTTTAGAGGACTGGGGATGCCTGGTGTTTAGTGGGTGGGCTCGGGGATGCTAAACATCCTGCAGTCCTTGAGGTAGTCTTGCAGAAGGAACACTCGTGCTGGCCCAGAATAGCATTTCACCCCCGACCCCATGCGAGACACGAGTAGGGTGACGACTAGTCAAGGGACACGCGCCCAATCCTGCAGGGCAGCTTGGCTGGAGATCATTAACGTGCTGTTCATTCGAGTGTTTAGCTTTCACGAGTTCTCCCGTCTCAACCTTGGTCTCAAGATTGTAGACCATGCACTGTAAATGAAATACACATATATTGATTAAAATTACCTTGCTTTTGTAATTTTAGGGGGTGTCTGAAAATGGACATTTTGGTGCCTCCCCAGATCAGAGCTGGGGGTTGCTCTTTCCGACGGGACTGGTGGGCACAGCGGAGGGGAAGGCTGTCTGCCTCCCGACACTGGTCCCAGCCGTGCCTGTGACTGCAGCCCGAAGAGCTTAGCCTGATCGCTGGCTTGACCCCTTTGTTTGCGGCCATACAGCAGACTGCAGGATTGCCTGGGTGTTGCAGCTCAGGGAAGGAAGTTCCTGGAAAGACCAGAGCAAGTGAAGCTTGGCGGAATGTCTCACTGGAGCTGCTGATGGTCTTTTTTTTTTTTTTTTGCTTATTTTTGGCTGTGTTGGGTCTTTGTTGCTGCACGCGGGCTTTTCTGTAGTTGCGGTGAGCAAGGGCTACTCTTCATTTCGGTGCGTGGCCTTTTTTCATTGCGGTGGCTTCTCTTATTGCGGAGCACGGGCTTCAGTAGTTGGCGGCACGTGGGCTCAGTAGTTGTGGCTCTCAGACTCTAGAGCGCAGGTTCAGTAGTTGTGGCACATGGGCTTAGTTGCTCCATGGCATATGGGATCTTCCCGGACCAGGGCTCGAACCCGTGTCCCCTGCATTGGCAGGCGGATTCTTAACCAGTGCGCCACCAGGGAAGCCCTGATGGTCATTTTAAGTGCCTGTGATGGGAGGTGCAGTTTTTGTGGGTTGCGCAGACCTTCCCAATCCACTTAATTTTTAAGAAAGTTCACTTTCTACATACTACTGGCTTGTTACATCTAATCTCAGCAAAAGTATTCATTTTGTGGGTTCTTTGCTTATTCAAAGAGTTGTGTGAACTTTGAGTCAAACATGAACCAGCTCAGAACCTTAAAATAGTTTTTTTCTAAATTCCTGTTAATGAGTTTGCAAAATGGTTAAAAATAGTGTGACGGTCACTTTTTATGTTAATTATTAGCATTGGTTTCCAGAGGTGACATTTTTTTCTTGGTCCTCAAATTTAGAGGTGATCGAGATGTAGGAGTTAGAGTCTGAAATCTCCTACGCGTCAACCTCTGGTCTCTTATACGCATCTTAACCAGGGTAGTGGCATTCGGTACACACTGTTTGGTGGTTCAGTTTCTGAATCAGTAGGTAACAGAGAAATAAGAGCGTATCTGAGACCCAGCACTTGTCAGCCCCGCGTCCCTCCACTTCAGTGTCGAGTGTGACATTCATTGTGGGCTTATGAGTGTAATTTAATTTGGAGCTGCGTTTGTTACAGAGGATTTGACTTTGGGGCTGCTTCTCACATCTCTCTCATGTGCCCTTGGAACCGTAATTGAGAGAGCAGCCATTTTGTGATTTCTTTAAATTATTGCTGGCAGGAAAAGGAAGAAACTTAGGTTTTTATATTTTAATAAACTTGAAGAATCTAAAATGTGCCTAGTCTTCTCAGTAAACTTCAGTTCTTTAATTTGTAGACTTGTGATTGGAGAGGAAACGTTTATTAAAATCTGGAAAATTATGCCTGACTTCTCTATATGTTATATCAGTCAGAGAACCTTTAAGACAGGCTGTATGTGTGTCAAAGTATCTCTCAATCATCACAGTCTTGAGTGTTAGGGGATTTTCGATTTGTAAAGACTAATTTTTGTTCAACTTAGAGTGTAAGTATCCAGCCAGGGCATGACACACATTTGGAACTTGCCACTTTTTAGTTCTTACATCAGGAAGCTAAATAATACATTTAGGGGACTTCCCTGGTGGTCCAGTGGTTAAGAATCTGCCTTCCGATGTAGGGGACACGGGTTCAATCCCTGGTTGGGGAAGATCCCACATGCTGCAGGGCAACTAAGCCCATGTGCCGCAACTACTGAGCACACGAGCCATAACTAGAGAGAGAAGCCCGCACGCTGCAACAAAAGATCCTGCATGCTGCAAGGAAGATCCTGCGTGGCCGCAGCTAAGACCCGATGCAGCCAAAAATTAATTAATTAAATAAATAAATATTTTTAAAAAATAATAAATACAGTCAGTCTGTGTCCTCGTTACATTTCTGTCTGTGTTAGGACGAATTTGGAATATATGTCTATCCAGCTATTTATGTATTTCACGTGAAAAATGGTGAGAAAGAAGCATTTCTTAATGTTAAGCATTATAGCTGCTGTGTTATTGGGACCGTGATACAAGGTAGCTAGATTTGCATGTTTTTCATATGCTAGCAAATTCTGGGTTTTTTCAAGCGATAAATTGGAAAATGACCTTGAAATAAATTTCCTTAAACCACCAATATGGCACTATTAGAGACATTTTTTCAGGCCTTCCCGTCACTACCACCTTGTGACCTTACTATGCTAGTAATGCTTCCATGTTCCCACTGTCTTCATAATTACCTTTTCAAATTACTACATAGTATTCTGTCCTCTCCGATGTGTCTGTGACCATTTCGCCGTTTCTCTCTTCACTGTCGAGGCGGTTTCTGAAGTTGCTGGCAGCATTCTGGTGCACAGACCCTCCTCTGTCCTCTCCCGTCACTTACAGACTTGGTGTGAACGCCCAGAGGCGGCTTCACTTAGCTGTCGTGGGGCCAAAATGGGAGACGGTGTATAAAATATGTTGACGGTTATCAAAGTATTTTGTAGAAGAACAGCTTAGACCTGAGCGTGCATGTGCTTTATTAAAGCCACGAGGGCACACATTTGGATCCAGACTGCACGCGTAGGCACAGAGCTGGGGGGGGTGGTGTGGTGTGTGTTTTGGGGTTGGGGGTGTGTGTCTGTGTGTGGTGACAGGTATGAGAATGGGTGCGGAGGAGGGACATACTCTCACCACGTTGCTCAGGACCGTTGAGTTCAGGTGGGGCACTCGGAGATAATTAAAAACACCCGGTTAAGTGTAATGTGTTCCATTCTGTTTTCTAGATCAACGTCCGAGTTACCACCATGGACGCGGAGCTGGAGTTCGCCATCCAGCCAAATACAACAGGAAAACAGCTTTTCGATCAGGTTGGTTTCTGTGAACTTAAGAGAGCGGGTTCCCAGGTAGAAAAGAGTGTTTGCAGCGTCGGAATCACGTTGCCGAGCATATTTATTGCCTTGGTTGGCTGCTAGCTTCTCGCTGTGGAGTAGACCCTGCCAGCGGGGTTCAGCTGTCGTAAACACTCTCCCCGGGGGGCCCCTGTTCGCAGTCCCGAGGAGAAGGGGCGCCGTGCAGTCTTCACGAGCCGGAGCCTCACCCGAGAGCTCTGGCTGCCGCCTCTCCCGCTGGGGTCTCCACGGTCCCCCTGGCCGTTTCCTGCCATCTGGTCTGCGGCCGGGGTGCAGTGGAGGACAGCGTGGGGCCAGGCGGCCTCTCTCCAGCACTCCCTGCAGCCGCAGAGTCCTGAGCCCCTCGGAGGTCAGCACACACCCTTCCCTCCAGCCAGGTAACAGCCCAGCCGCGCTCCTGCCCCTCTCCTCATGAAAGCTGAAGGTGACGCAGAGTTCTAATAAGCGTGGTGCACCACCGTGAGGGCCGTGATAACTCTTCCACGAAACGGTTCCAAGCTTTAGACAGAGCGAGAGCTACCTTTCTGGGCTTTGTAAATTCTGCTCTGGGACTGAGGACCCAGTAGGGCGCCGGGGCAGGGTGTGCGTTCACAGGCACCTGGACCGTCGGCGGCCTTCCTGAGAGGCCCCGCCGGTCGGCCAAGCCATCCCAGCACCAAATTGGATCCCAGCACCAAATTGGATCCCAGCACCAAATTGGATCCCAGCACCAAACTGGAAAGTGGAGCGGAGTCCTGGCAAATGTAGAAACTATAGGTGACTCACCCTGGGCCTGATGGGATCTCCCTTTCATCCCCAAAGTCAGCACCCAGCAGGTTAATTTCCCCAAGCCAGTGAGCAGGGCCTGGGGGCTCACACCTCAGCGGAGGGGTCGAAGGCAGCCTCCGCTCTCCCTGTGCTGTGATTTTGAGGCCATTCCCTGGCCGTGCCTCACCTGGTAACGATAAAGACATTTACTGCCTGGGGCGGGACTGGACTTGGGGTGGAAATCTAAGGGTTTCTCCTGAAAGAAAATCCTGGCACCGTATGGGGGCAGTGGTGAGAGCACGGACGGGGAGGAAGCCGGGGGCTCGGGTCAGCTCTGCCTGCAGCTAGCGCGTCCCTCAGTCACCAGAGTTAGTGTTGGGATTTTTTTCAGTATTGTGTGTTCCTGTTGTGAAATACCGTGTAGTCTGAGGACTTGAGGCTGGAGCGGACCTGTGGAACCGCTCCTGGAACCGCTCGTGGGTCAGCGGAACGTGACTCGGTCTGTGTTAGAACTGTGGACACAGAGGCCTGGCAGGAAAGGCCGTCTCCACAGCCTTGACCCCAGTTGCACCTCGCTCTTTGAAGATCCACTTGTTTATACCTCCGCCGTGGTGCGGTGAGGCGGGGATGCTCAGGCCTCGTTGGCGCACGTGGGCCGGGCGCCCCTCCTCCCCTCCGCACGCTGGGCATGTTTCCTCCTGAACGAACATCCGGGAGGGGCTGCGGGCTGCGCGGGGCTCTGTGTCCTTTCTCTGCTGCTCCACCTGATGCGCTTCTGTGTCTCGGAAGCTCATCCACGGGCCCAGCTGCCAGTCACTGAAATGTGGTCCTTAACTGGCATCGGTTGAAGGAGACTTGGAAGGTAGTTAGTCTGTCCGATTCTCTCTTACCCCCTCTGTCACTTGAGTCTCCTCAGCAGTAACTGTCCCCCAGCCCCTGTCCCAGTGCTGTTGCTTCGTCTGTGACTAGATTCTAGTCCAGGGCTCCGAGGTGACGGAGGCCCTCACAGAGACCATCGCGGAGGCCGGGCAGGTTCCTGGCGGGGCCATGGTGCTTTCCCACTACTGCAGCTGCCGACGTGCTGAGAAAGGAGTTCCTGCCACGTGACTCTCTGTTCACTGTTTTCATCACCAGAAAGTATCAATAGTATTTTCCAGCTGTCGCTTGAGACTGCGTTAAGTAGACACATCCCTGCCTTTGCCTTTCCCAAAACGTGCCATTTAAAACAACACAGAGGGGCTTCCCTGGTGGCACAGTGGTTAAGAATCCACCTGCCAATGCAGGGGACACAAGTTCAAGCCCTGGTCAGGGAAGATCCTACATGCCGCAGAGCAGCTAAGCCCATGCGCCACAGCTACTGAGCCTGTGCTCTAGAGCCCGCGAGCCGCAAATACTGAGCCCACGTGCCACAACCACTGAAGCATGTGTGCCACAACTACTGAGCCTGCGCTCTAGAGCCCGCGAGCCGCAACTACGGAGCCCGAGTGCCACAGGTACTGAAGTCCGCGCGCCTAGAGCCCGTGCTCCACAACAAGAGAAGCCACCGCAGTGAGAAGCCCGCACAGCGCCACGAAGAGTAACCCCCGCTCGCCGCAACTAGAGAAAGCCCGTGCGCAGCAACGAAGACCCAACGCAGCCAAAAATTTAAATACATAAATAAATAAAATAAAATAATAAAAATAAAACACCACAGAGGCATAGATGAAGGAATGGCCCCCACACCCGTCCAGGTTTGGCTTGCGTGCTGTGTGTCGGCTTTAGGCTAAGGTAGGGATGTTGGAGAGAACAGTGATTGTGTTTTTCTAGGAATGCTGGGTTTCCCTCGCAGAGAGGACTGACAGGTCAGTTTTTAGAATGGACTGCAGAAAGGAAGGTTGTTTACTTCTGTTTTGTTGTTTTGGGGGAGCCGTAGGGAGAGAAGTAGGGCTTTGAAACACGCTGAGGACAGTTGTCCTGGAAATAGACGGAAGAGTCATACGTAAAGATGGGTGGCAGATCAGGGAACCCAGGGACAGGCTTCCACCGAGAGAGTGAGGGACCCGGGTCAGGTCCATGGCTCCAGAGTCTGATCGGCTCCGTGAAGGGGGACCGGCCACATCGGAGCAGATGGAGAAGAGGAGTCTGAAGGTCAGCGAGGGTCTGACAGGCATGGGGCAGGGAAGTCAAGTGGACAGGAAATGGTTTCACGCTGGTCAGACCCAGGCTAAGGCTGCAGCTGGGTGGATGGGGTGGATGGAGTGGAAGGAGAGGTAGAGTGGCTTCTATACATGGGGCTTCCTTGTGCAGCTTTGGACAGCCTGCAGAGGAAGGCGAGGCAGGTTTCGTATCCAGATGTTGAGATGGAGGTTTAGGAAACTAGCAGGATTGGGTATAGAAAACCTGGTCTTTCAGTCAGCTTCCTCTATACTTGGCTACCACGAAAAGTAGAACTGGGGCTTCACCAGACTTGTGGGGAGAGCGCTGGTAAGAGTCAAAACTGCCCTCCTGTCGCTTCCTGATGAGGACTCTCGGGTCTAGTCCCTCCTCCCCTTTTCTGGGTGAGTGAAGGGAGTGAATGAGCAGGTCATTCCCTGGCCTGTAGTAAACGGAGACTCGGGAGCTCTGCAAGCATCTGGCCCCGCAGCCGAGGCCAATGCAGAAACAGGCTCAAGGCAGACGTTGTTTGGTGTTTCAGTTTTTATCGTAAGTGCTCCAGGTACCTGATTTTCATTTCTAGTGTGTACATCCCTCTTTCCCTTTAAATATGATAGAAGCCATATATTTGAAGAATAGTAACCTTTTTTTTAAAGGCTTAACATTATATGTCATGGAATTTAAAACTATGCGGCAGAGTTTTGACAGTATTCAACAAGTGTCCACGGCAAGTTGCTTTTTGACTTCAAGACACAAGAGTAACCATCGTGGGGCTGTCAGTGTAATGGACCACAGGAGACTTTTGTCCTAGTACTGGAGAGAATTTTAAAAACGTGAAACGCACTGTGACCTAGGGCTGAATTCCACCTTCCTGTATCAGAATTTCACGTTTCTGGAGGTTGAAAGTGCTCGTCGCCCCTTGGCATGCGTGAAGCTGAGCACTCCCCCTCTTCCCTGGAAGCTTGTTGCCCGCCGCCTTCTATACCTTCCCAGGACCGCTGCTGCCCTGACCCCACTGAGCGGAGGCCCGGCCAGCTGCCGAGGAGCAGAGACGGGCAGCCAGGGGAGGCTCTGCTTCACGTTGCAGAGAGACACGTCTTTCACAGAAAGACACGTTGGTGTCTTTCAGCCCCTTTTTCATGTGGGCTCCCCGACAGGTGCAGTCACACCTGTGACACACACACACTTTTACCGGTGGGTGTACCTGGGTTACGGCCCATTCCCTGTGGCCCACCTAGGAGGGCAGAGGACAGAGGAGCAGGGGTGACATTTTATAAGATTTAAAGTTAACCCTAAATCTGCTCAAATTTATATTAAAAGTAAATGGTTCAGGGACTTCCCTGGCGGTCCAGTGGTTAGGACTTGGTGCTTTCACTGCAGGGGCCTGGGTTCAGTCCCTGGTCAGGGAGCTAAGATTCCACAAGCTGCACAGTGTGGCCAAAAAAAAAAAGAAACGTAAATGGTTCATGTCTGTTAGTAACAGTGTAGCGGAGGCCTGCCCGCGGCGTCTAAGCTGGCGCCTCGCTCTCCTGGCAGCTCTGCTGCACCATGTGATGGTGGCAGCCCAGGGCCACTGCCATCCAGAGAGTTCCTCATGACTGTTTCACCCCCACCCCCACCCCGTCTCTCTCACACAGGTGGTTAAGACCATCGGCCTTCGGGAAGTGTGGTACTTTGGCCTCCAGTATGTAGATAATAAAGGATTTCCTACCTGGTTGAAACTTGATAAAAAAGTAAGTCATGTTAACTATTTACAGGCTATTAATTGGGTTTGGTCTACTCTGTTGACATTGAAACTCTGTCTTTTGTTTTGTGTTCCTTTCTATTTGTGTAAAAGTTTTTAAAGACAGAGAGGTTGCAGGTTTCCAGTAAATGGAGGTAGTTGCTGGAAATGAGATCCTGGCATTCTCCTTACTGCTCCCTTATTGGAGTGTGTGATGCTTAATTGCTCAGCTTTTAGTTGACCTTAGCTTTTGTTGTTTTTTTTTTTCCAATGAGATTGTTAATCTTATAAACCATGAATCATCCACTGTTTTGTAAGAATCTGTTATTGCTCTGTTTGAAGCTGTGATAAGAGTTTCAACTCCAAAGACTGGATAATTCCATTAACAATTACAAAGAAAAGCAGTAAGCTACATGTGTTTTCTCCAGGCAGTTTCTCTCTTTTCTCCAACTCCTGCTTTCCCTCCCATATTACTGGACCCATCAGGAGGGTGATTGGAGGCATGGAAGGGGGTGGGGGGGGCGTGAGGAATTACCGAGAGTGAGCTTATGGTCCAGGGCTGGCCTGGCCACGTGGACAGAGGCCAGATTCGCGGGTCACTCAGGCAGTCCCCTGGAGTTGATAGCATCGCCCCCAGAAAACCAAGGCTGGGGCTGGGGCTAGTGTGAGGGTGTAACAGGACTCTCACTGGCCTTCTGTCTTCCATGCTAAAAAGGTGACTTTCAGAACAAACATTATCTTCTGAAAACTGGCCTGAAGGACGCTTTTGAGTCAGTGGTTAAAACCTGTGTTGGGAAGGCAGGTCTTTGTCTTTCGAACTTGCAGTGAGGGTTTGGCCTCTGCCGCCCAGGTGTCCGCCCAGGAGGTCAGAAAGGAGAACCCTCTGCAGTTCAAGTTCCGGGCCAAGTTCTACCCCGAAGACGTGTCCGAGGAGCTCATCCAGGACATCACCCAGAAGCTTTTCTTCCTGCAAGTGAAGGAGGGGATTCTCAGCGATGAGATTTACTGCCCGCCCGAGACGGCGGTGCTCCTGGGCTCCTACGCTGTGCAGGCCAAGTTCGGGGACTACGGCAAGGAGCTGCACAAGTCCGGGTACCTTGGCTCCGAGCGGCTGATCCCCCAAAGGTGAGCCGGCGGGGGCCGGGCCCGCGTGCGAGCGTCGTGTCAGGAGGGTCGGGAGGCAGAAGGGCTTTGTGGAGGGCGAGTGTTCTGCAGGCTGGGGACTCTGTCTGCAGTCACGGGCCGGCCTTCCGCAGGCCCTGCCACCCCTCGGTGGACCCTGGAGTGGCCTCTGCGACAGAGGGACTCAGCAGGGGAGGGGGCCCTCCTCACAGGAGCCGCAGGTGCCGGAGCGGAACCGTCTCAGCTCTCCCTGGTGTATATGGTAAACCGGCCCCTGTTCAATCTTTTTATTTACTGGCTGTCACATAAATTACCTCTTTTGAAAGGAGAGGCCACTTAAAATAAAACACCTTTTAAAAGTGTTTCCAGCAAGACTGGGTGGGTTTGTCTCATTCCAGGTTCTAAATCGTCCAGGCTGTTAACTGTCATCAATAGAAATGCCGCATCTTAGGAAGTAGATGGTTTTATTTGAAAGAACAGTCAGGGTCTGTGTGAGGGCGCTCAGTGGCCGGTCGCGCGCTGCTCCCGGCCCTCTGGGGTGACGGCTCTGTGCCCTCTTCCTTTGCGATCCAGAGTCATGGACCAGCACAAGCTCACCAGGGACCAGTGGGAGGACCGGATCCAGGTGTGGCACGCCGAGCACCGCGGGATGCTCAAGTGAGTGCTGGGCTGGGAGCCGGTCTTCTTTGCAGGGGACTCGGGTCCTTCAGGTGACTCGCTTGGAGCCGTGCCTAGAGGGGCAGGGAAGGTAAGGAGCTGCTGGTGAGGTTTCTTCCCAAACGAAGCCAGCTGTTCCTCCCCACCGCCACCAGGGCAGAAGTGGTTTGGTTTACACCTTCAGTCCCTCCAGCCTTCTCCCCTCCTTGTTCCAGAGGAAAGAAAAGCTTGTGTCTGAAACTCTTCATTTTAGTCAAGGGGGCCGGAGCATTGCTCGCAGCCCACCAGGCGTTTTCTTTTCCCTGTCACAGAGGTGCTGATTCGTTCATCGTCCATAAGGTGGTTGCCTTCAAAAGGTTGTAAATATAAAAAAAAAAGATCCCAAGTGAGAAACACTTGCTAATAAAGGAGCACCAGCGAGGTGTGGAGAGGGTCGGGGTGGGACCTGCGGCGGGTGAGAACGGAGCGACCAGATGCCTGTCCTAGAATCCTCCTCTCGGGCACTGGCAGCAGCTCTTGGCATGATGTCCCGTCCTCAGAAGTTCATTTGCAGTTTGGGCCTCAGAGACTTGGTGTCCTTAGAGTTTCCTGCCTGACCCGAGCATCTTCTGTGGAGGGAAATAACTCAAAACCCAAGCAGTGGCCCCAAGTGAGGCAGACGGTGGGCTCCCTGAAGCTCGGTGTGGGCCACAGAGAGAGAGAGGTCGTGCCCGGTGATAGAATTTCCAAGGGAAGCCCTCTGTGTCCAGAGTGGGCAGCACGAGCCAGTTTGGTTCTTTCCTGACACGTGATGCACGCCCATGGTCAGTGTCCAGGATGGCTGGGCGCCCACTTGGGGCACAGGCCGGCAGAGGGACAGCGACGGAGGCACCTGGCTGTCAGCCCGTCCTCCGTGATGCACTACGTTTCAGATCCTGGTGGCGGTGTAACTGTCGAGCGCGGGGCGCACGCTGACGACGATGCCAATGTTTGTTCTCCCCACCCAGAGACAGTGCTATGTTGGAGTATCTGAAGATTGCCCAGGACCTGGAAATGTACGGGATCAACTATTTTGAGATAAAAAATAAGAAAGGAACAGACCTTTGGCTTGGAGTTGATGCCCTTGGACTAAATATTTATGAGAAAGATGATAAGTGAGTTGAACTTTATATTTCTTTAGCTGGTGGGGTATCAGGCCTGGAAACCATGGAGAAAATGGCAAATGTGCATGTGGGTTCTCTTCAGAGTATTTATCTAGCAACTTACTGGCCCAGTGTCTGACGCTTAAGAGCTTTGCGACTGTGACGTAGCCACGTCGGAGGTCGGTTCAGAGGTGTGCGTTATTTCTCTCTTAGCCTGTTCATTATTAGCACGTGTAGCACGTGCCGAGGGGCCCAGCAGGGGGACCACAACGGTCCGTGACCTCATGGACTTTGGAGCTTGTGAAAGAACAAGAGCTGCAGGAAAGCCATCTCCCGCCCCTTCCTGTGAGGCCGCCCCAGCTGCCTGTAGGTACCGGCACGCCCATAGCCACCAGCCAGCAGTGCTGGGCGGCTGGAGGTGTGTGCTGATCCGACCCAGAATATTTATGGTGCTAGCAGGGACCTTGAGATTCTGCACACGGTAGCCTTTCTGTGCGGACAGTCTAGCTAAATCCTCTGAACCTGCAGGAGGTACCCGATTGCCTCAGTGTGTTAGTTTGTGGAGTGGGCCCTGCTGCAGTTCAGTGCAGGCAGGCTGGCCTCCCCCGGCTTCCTTTGCCCATTCCTGTGGTTACCAGTTCTGCGCAGATGCCTTTTTCCTGCCAAGGGGCTAGACACACACACACACACAAATCATTCTGATTCGGCGAGGACAAGTTTTCCGCGGCGGTTCCCTGTTCCTTGGGCTTGGAGTGGCAGCTCACCTGTCTCACCTGCTCTCGGCTCCCCCAGGCCCCAGGTTCCCGCCCCTACCCTGACGTTCTTGAGGGCAGCAGCGCCGCTTCTGACACACGATAACCTGTACAGAGTCCACCATAATCCTGGCCACAGGCCCTCTGGCCAGGACCCACAGTCCAGACCCATTTCCCCTGGGGTGGGGACCGGTGCCTGGCGTTCCAGCCCCTCCACCGCGCGTCCAGAGTGGGTGGAGGAGAGCGTCTCCGCCGGGAGGCGCGGTGCCAGTCGGTCGAATCCAGTTACACTTAGGACGTGGCGTGCTTAGCAGAGGGTCGCAGGGACTCGCCTGAGGACCCCGAAGTGAGTTACCGGGGACTCTTGGTTTGCTCCTTCCCCGGTGTGCTGGATCCAGTGCTGTGGACAGGCAGAAACAGTCTGCGTAAGTCAGGGACTCGGGAAGCCAGCCCAGGCCCCTGAGCTGGAGGGCGGGAGCTGGTCAGCAGGGAGCACCGTGGCCTCGTGGGCGTATACATGGGAAACCGCCTTCCTGAATGAGCAGATCTTGTGACGTAGCCAAGGCCGGGGCTTCCGAACAGGTTTTTCAAGCTGCCAGGTAGAGCCAGAGGCAGGGACGTGCTGTCAGCTTGTGACTTCCCTCACCCACGCAAATCCCGTTTCCTCCGAGTGAAACTCTGAGCAGCTTGGCTCTTCCAGTCCTGCCTCCGCTCTCCTCCCCTCCCCCAGCTTAGCTGTGAAACGGGCAACCTCTCAAAAGGGTCTTCTCCCCAAAGAAAAAAGTCTCTTGGGGTCCCTTTTTCATCGTACGTATACCAGTCACGTTGGGAGCATGTAGGACAGGAAGCATTTGTCTTCCTTTCTGTAAACCCTTAGATCTGAAGAGGAGAGACCATGGAGAGGGAGGAATTAGGCAGCTTCCCCGCACGCTGCTGTCAGCGCGGGACAGGAACAGTTGAGATGAGTTGTGTTATAACCCTACCCGGCATCCTCAGGCCACAACAAAAACTAGAGGAGCCGATCCTGCCCCAGATTCTTCAGTGCTTTGCAAGCACGCTTCTCCCCCGGCTTCGTCCCTCCCAGGGCTCACTCCCCTAGTCCTTCTGTCCGTAGGAGTTTCTGAATGTGCCACGGGCCCAGGGCTCCAGCAGGGAGGATGCTGGGAAAGGGCTGTAGACCAGGAGGGGGCGAAATGAAGGCCAAGTGTCTTCTTTTTCCTTACATTCCTTACCCGGGGTTGCAAATCATGTGTTCTGATTTACATTTCTATTTTATTGGCATTAGAAATGATGTTTCAACCATTTAAGTACATTATTTTTTTCCAGTTTCTAAAATTATGCTCACAGGCAGATTTCTTTGGCGGGTGCGGGGGCGGTTCCGTCTTCGTGCCTTACCGTCAGTGGCTTACCTGTATCACAGAGGAGGGCAGAAAGCGATTCTCTGGACCTGTGTGTGCTTTGTTTTAACAAATACGTCGGGTCACAGCTGTCAGGCCGTCCTCTCCTTTCTGTCTTTGGTGCCCCAACTTGAACGCAGAACAGACAGAATTTTTGAATAACTTAGTTTCTTACAGAAGTTTGCCGCTGCGAGGACTCCGGTTAGACCACCTCTGGGGGAAGTTTAGAAGCCCAGCTCAGACTGGCCGAGAAAAGAGGCTGGACATGTGCGGGGAGGGCCTGAGGAGAAGCCATGGTGGCTTCTTAGTGTGGCTGGTCGGGTGGCAGGAAGGGCGGCTGTGGGGAGAGTTTTCTGACGGGCCTGCCCTGCAGAGGGTGGGAGCGGGAGCAGAGGCCCAGGCTCCCCCCCCCCGCCCCCGCCCCCACTTAAGCGCCTTTTCTTCCACATGGAAGTGTGGGAAGAGCTTCAGCCACTGTTGCCTATCTCTGTTATCGCTGCCGCTGCCTCTGGGTGGGTGGGGGGGGCGCCTGGCAGCTCTTCTCTGTTCTTCCCCCTCCGTGAGGCATGCCATGATCTGCAGCCCATCCCCCCACCCCAGACCTTTCTAAACTCTTCAGTGAAAACTTTCAAAACACTGCAAAATGAAAAGCATTTCACAGTGAAGCCCACATGCCCGTGGCCACGAGCAGCCTCCCATCAGCATGTCGCCACGGGCCTTGTCACGCCCCTCCCCGTCCTCATTTCACGGCCCTCCGCCCCGCTGGCTGCCCCCACGTTGCAGAGTAAATTGCAGGCATCGGTATACTTCCCCCGAAATGCATACTGTTCGCTAGAGCTCAGTATGTTTTGATTTTCTTTTGATGTAAAATTTAATTATAACGAAATGCACAATTCTGAGTGTTCCTTTGCTGACGTTAGACAGACACACACCTCTGAAATCCAGGCTCCTGTCGAGAGGTGGAGCATCGTCCTCACTCTCTGCCGCGCATTTTGAATGTAAATATTTTAACCCTTCGTTTTGAAATCATTTCAGACTTTAAAAAGTTTCCAAAAATAGTAGGTACAAAGAATTCCCATGTGCCCTTCAGCAGCTTCCCCAGATGTCAACACCTTAACGTAAACACAGTCCAGGTAGCAGAGTCAGGACGGTCACCTTGATACGTGATGCCGTTAACGGTCTTATCAGTTGTCCACCAGTGTCCCTTTCCTGCCCCAGGATCTGCCTGGAATCCCACCTGCATTTAGTTGTCACACTCCCCAGTCTCCTCCCATCTGGGACAGTCCCAAAGTCTGTCTGTCTGTCTAGCACAGCCTTGACACTTGTGAAGAGCACTGACCATTGACTCTTTAGAAAATCCCTCACCTTGGATCAGTCTCATACCTTCCCGTGATAAGATTTGAGGTTTGCGCTTTGGGCATGAATCTGACAGAAGTGCGGGCGCACCCTTGCAGGCAGCGTGTGGTGTCGGAATATCCTGCTTCTGGTGTTGACTTTGATCTCGGGTCAAGGTGGCATTGGCCAGGCTTCTCTGCAAAGTTACTCACCTCCCCTTCGTAACTGACAAGTGTATTTAGGGGAGAGTCTTTGAAACTATGTGAATATCCTGTTTCTTAAACTTTCATCTATTAATTCTACATCCATTGATGAGACTTGCATGAAACAGTTACTGTAATATTTGAGAAATGGTGATTTTTTTAAAAAAAACCGTTCTGTTTACACATATTAATGGAATTCTACTATAAGGAACCAATTTCTCCATTTATTGTTTAGTTACGTATGTTAATATATGTTTTCTTCTATGGGCCATAATCTATACTGTTATTTTGTAGCTAACATCGTTGAGATTTGCTTTTCGGAGCCCCTCTGAGTGGCTCCTGGGCCTCCTGACCCCATTATTTTCAGGGCACTTCCTACATACTGGTACCTCCAGATGCTCCAGCCCTGGAATCGGCTGTTTCTCCAAAGAGCTCTGGTCCCCAGTCTTTCGAGAATTACACTTTTAAAATTTGTGACTTATAAATCCTTTAGAAATCTTCTCTGTGGGTCCTTCTCTGTTTGTGTCCTCTAAGTGAACTCAAAAAAAAAAAAAAAAAAGAGAGAAAGAAATCCTTGTAAGACTTTAATCTTCCAACTGTGGTCAAGAATAAAAGGAGGTTCTTTAACTTAGGGGTGAGTCATAATTTTCATGTTTAGTCCTCATCTTTCGATACTGCAGTCCTGCTTAAAGGGGCTGTAAATTGTTATATGACGTTTCAGAGTCTTAAAAAAAGACAAACTTTGCAGGTACAGCAGAAAGAAGAAGCTGGAAGCCGTGGTGACAGGATGCCCAACCCTTGAGAGAAAGATGTCTGTCTAGCCTGAAGGTCCAAGTTTTCTGGGTTAGAAACTATTTTGAGAGACTCGTATAGAACTGGGAGGCAGAGAACAGATCGTTGCGTTGGAAGCCCGGCCCACAGTGCTGCCTGCGTGGCCGAGAGCTGGGCAACTGCTGGTTCCTGGCTCTTCTGCTCTGCCCAGCACGCTGGCCTTGTGTTTTGGAGGAAAGTGTTCTGAAGCAACAAGTGCCTACCCGATGTCTCTCTCTTACGGCCTTTCCACGTAAGGATAGAGGTTATGTCCATGGCAGGACCAGGTGACATCCTGAGTTCCTTTCCAGTGCTCAGACACCTATATACAAAATTACTTCTTCAAACAATATGTGTGTGTGTGTGTGTGTGTGTGTGTGTGTATCTCCCATATACAGTGGGAGATAAAATAACTGAACAAACTCCCTGCATGCTTTTTTGAGTGCTGTGAAGCATGTTAACCAGATGTATTTCAACGGGCATTGGTGATCCTATAGGACAAAACTGAAAAAAGGATGTATATCAAAAAGATTGGAGGGCTTCCCTGGTGGCACAGTGGTTGGGAGTCTGCCTGCCGATGCAGGGGACACGGGTTCGTGCCCCGGTCCGGGAGGATCCCACATGCCGCGGAGCGGCTGGGCCCGTGAGCCATGGCCGCTGAGCCTGCGCGTCCGGAGCCTGTGCTCTGCAACGGGAGAGGCCGCAACAGTGAGAGGCCCGTGTACCGCAAAAAAAAAAAAAAAAAAAAAAGATTGGACATTTAGAACCACAGCCTGGCCAGTGCCCTGACTGTTGGGTCCCAGAAGCCTGTCGGGCTTAGGTGCCCACTCCTGGCCTTCAGAGGCCATGCCCACTGCCTTGACCTGGCTTGTGTTGTCATAACAGGACCTACATTGCCCATCAGTTTTTATTTAAACATGTCGGTAGGCAGTAGAGTCCTCTCCACTCCTGCTCTTTTCTAAACGGGAAGTTTCTATGGCTCATGGTAAGGACCGTTTTTCATGGCAGCATCTCTGAAAGGTTGCTTCTGGAATGGCATCCATGGTAAATGTGTTGAAAGAATAGGGTGGAGGAGATGAAGAAGAGGGTGGAAATTATGAGGTAAGTAGAGCAATGTGGTCTTGAAGTCATACCATAAGCTTTCCCAGAAATGCTAATTAAAAATCCGGAGTTTCGGCCAGTAGTGGACTAGTAGTGATTAAGTAGGACAGTAGTGGGGCTACTGTTAGGGTGTGTGATCTGAGAGCTCTCTTGGAACTTGGAGGATGACATGGGAAGGTGTCTGACCAGCCAGGAGAGCATGCATCACCAAGATGAGAACTAGAGGGGCAGAATCCGTATACCAAGCCCTCAGCTCATCAAGAAGATATAACAATTGTGAATATACATGCATCCAACATTAGAGCACCTAATATATTAAGCAAATGCTAACAGTTTTCTGAAGGGAGAAACAGACAACAACACTGTAAGGAAACCTTGGACTTGAACCATACCAGCCCTTTCCTTTTCCACTGGTGAATAGCTGCCCTGGGTGTAGCATGTACAGGAAACAGAAGGTGTGGTCTTTGTCATCAGACTGCTCACCTGCCTGGTTTTCAGAGAACTAAATAATAATGCAGTAATTTAAATAACAAGAATAGTTTGTGTAGCATAAGGGACTGCACGTTGGTTGAGAGGGGAAAGGCTGAGAGGGGAAAGGCGGCTGAAAGGGAGAGTGAGCTGGCCTGATGGTGCACGTCTGGGAGTGGTGGGGGAGGGAGGAGGGAGGCCCTTCCATGCGAGGGGCGGCAGTGAACCCTGTGTTGAAAGGATGGGCTGAACCAGGCAGCTGGGTCTAGGTTAGAAGGCTGTTGGATGCAAAGTTAAGGACTGTGGATTTCATCCTGTAGAAACCGGGGGTGGGGTATTGGGGCGGCAGTGTTGACATTTTTCAGGAGGGGAATGGATTGACCAAAAGGGACATTAGTCAGACAAGCAGACTGGAAGTAGGGTTCTGTAGGCAACAGAAGGAACTTGGTTGGTTAGGCTGCTGGCATGTGAGAGGTGGGATTAGGGTGGTGATGTGGGAATGAATTGCAAAAGATGGTCATGAGAGATACTTCAAACAAAGGATGAAAGGATGTGCCCGGTTAGGAATCAGAGTTGACCTCAAGATTACAAGCCGGGGTGACTGGACGTAGTAACTGAGAAAGACAAATGCCAGTGGGAGCATATCAAGGCTTCCTAGAACTTGACCCTCAGTGACACCCACCTGTCAGCTAACCTAGCACAGGTAGCAACTATTCAGTTATGATATACACTCAGTTATGATGTACACTACATAATAGGATTCTCGGGCTAGCTTTGTACTTTTTAAAATTAAACTAAAAGAAATTAAGAATAGATTTACAAACCTTTCTTAGCCAATCCAAGTACCCATCTAACTCTCTCACCTTTTTTTTTTAACCTTAGGTTGACCCCAAAGATTGGCTTCCCATGGAGCGAAATCAGGAACATCTCTTTCAATGACAAAAAGTTTGTCATTAAGCCCATCGACAAGAAGGCTCCTGTAAGTTCATAACAGTTACAGGTTACTGTTTTTCATCTTGCAGCCAAATACGTTTCCAAGATAAAGGTCAGATTTCTCTGTGTGACAAGGAGCCGGTGATACTCAGAATTACCTGTGTGTGTGTGGGCGGGGGGAAGAAGTCCCAGTAGGTTACATGGAGGGTTAAGGTCCCCTTGGGCCCTGCCACTGGGCATTGCAGTAGGAGGTTATGGTGGAACCCAGCGGTCCACCCGTCAGCAGCCAGCTGACTCTTGTCATCTAAGTTTCCAAATGGCCTTCATTCCTTATGAAGAAAAGGGCGGTTCTGAGTCATTGACCTTTGCTAAATGATAAGCATTTCACAAAGTGTTGCATTTCTGGGCTTGTGAAATGTTCATATTCGTGTGGAAAACCAGCCTGCCTCCAGGCAGTGGGCCTGGGGTGGGGTGCTCACGGCAGCATTGCCCTGGTACCCCCTGGAGCACGCACTGTGACGGTCAAGCCTCGGGGCCGGGCTTTGACTTGGTGAGCTGTCCTTGCAACTTACCCACGTTAGGATATGTCAGACTTGCTGGCCCCCGCATCCCCCCCTCCTCCTGGTACGGACTGCGCCTTGTTTTCCTCTGACTGCCCTGGGCCCCGCAGGTGGACTTCACACTGGCACCTTCACATCGGTGCTGATATAGGAAACGGCCCCTCACAAAGAAGAGCCCGTTGGGCAGTCATCCTGGGAGGACTTAGCTAGAAAAGGAACGTCATATCCTAGAATTTGAATACCGACTGTTAGCTAATAGCTGTAAAGACCGGTACATTGTGGAAATTATGTAAACTTTCAGCTGCGTTTGCTCAAAAGATTAAGACAATACGTAATGTAGAGCGGTGGAATGGGTGAGGAGTTTTGTTTTTTGTTTTGAAAAGACATGGAGGAAATTTTTTTTTAATTTATTTAATTTTGGCTGCGTTGGGTCTTCATTGCTGCACACAGGCTTCCTCTAGTTGTGGTGAGCGGGGGCTACTCTTCTTTGCGGTGCACAGGCTTCTCACTGCGGTGGCTTTTCTTGTGGAGCATGGGCTCTAGGCGCGCAGGCTTCAGTAGTTGTGGCTCGCGGGCTCTATAGAGCGCAGGCTCAGTAGTTGTGGCGCACGGGCTTAGTTGCTCCGCAGCATGCGGGATCTTCCCGGACCAGGGATTGAACCCGTGTCCCCTGCATTGGCAGGCGGATTCTTAACCCCTGCGCCACCAGGGAAGCCCAGGAATTCGTTTTCTAATTGGAAATCTGTTCTTTAAAAAACTGCCACTAGAAGAAATTCTTATCCTTCTTGGAGCCTGTCGTGAATTTTACCAGAATTACTGTTCGGAAGGAACTTGGTGTCTCATGTAATTTGGTTCCTTGGTTACAGTGTTCGGCTCAGAGAGGCACGTCTGGGAGCCCTCCAGGGCTTGGGCACCGCATGGTGACGGTTAACGCTCAGGGGACAGCGTGTGGCATTGCTGTCCAGCTGCTCCTCCCACGAGGGGTTAGTCCCGAGGAAGGGAAAACCAGAGGTCTGGACGCTGTGTGTAGAAGTATCGTCTTCACTGAAAGACACTTTCCGTGTTCCTGCTGTTTGCAAACTCATGACCCCTGCTCCATGGGCAGTTGCACAGCTATTTTAAATTAACAAGCGTTTAGTACAGGCTCTCCAGCTCCATGGTAACAGGTCACATTAGTATGCAGCACCGTGAACCGAGGGTAGTAGTGTTTGTTACCAGTGTTATGTGGGCAGTGAGATGGGGCAGTCAGAGCGAGAAGATCCTGCGATCCTGTGTAGGCTACTGTCTGTTCATGAGACGTTACTGATTGTTCAGAACATTTTTTGAGAAGTGACAGAAGCAGGAATTCTGGGTAGACTGTTTAAGAATTAAGTTGTATGTTTTTTTTCACATTTGGTTTAAGTTTAGCTTCCAAAAAGCTGAAGAATATTGTACAATCACAAGCTCCCAGGCAAAGGCAGTTGCGGTACATCTGGTTGAATTAGCCGAGTATACTTTTGCTATAATCTGGTTTTATGTGAAGCCATCACTCTGAAAGGGGAAAAAGGGAGAGAGAAACATTTGCTGGTCACATGCCGCGTGTCAGGCGCGATACTAGGATGGTGTGCACGGCGGAACAGGACAGGTCCCGCCCCGTGAGGTGTACACGCCAGTGAAGAGATGGGTGAAGACAAACGAAACAAGTAACGTGCTTTGTGGCAGAGAATTTAACAGTGCAGCTGTACTGAGTGACAGGTCGGGGGACGCAGATGAGAGGTGGGGTGGGCGATGGCCTCAGGTGGGTGGGTCTGGGGGGGCCTCACGGAGGAGGCGTCCTCTGCTTGGGTGCCTTATGGTGGGGGCTGGCTGGGGGGACGGGTCCCTTGGGGCCCGCACATCTCCCAGGGCTGTTCTGCGCAGCCGCAGGCAGGCTTAGCGCCTGGGGCGGTAGAACACCACGTGTACAAGTTCACGCCTTTACGTAGAAGACAGAAAAGGAGACCCGAAAGGTCGCGTCACCACTCCCGCGGAGGGATTCCTGAGCTTGCGTGGAGGGCGGTCCCCTGGGCAAAGCCCCCGGCTCAGCGCCGGCCCCGCACCTCAGCCAGGCAGCTTCCGCCCCCGGCCACGCGGGTGCCGCCGTCCGGGGCCGTGATCTTGACTCCTGTGCTGCTCAGTGCCTGCCTGGGTGGCTCACGGGGCCGAGACAGCTGGCTCCACTCGAGAATGGGCCTTTTGTTCCTGCCCCACGGGAGAGGCGGAAGGATGGAGACCTGCACGTGACAGCAGCGGGCCCTGCCCAGCCTGCGCAGAGGGCGGCCCCGGGGCTCCCGTGTTCACCCGACAGCTTGCCAGGGCTTCCCTCCTTCCTCCTCCGTGTCCTTGGGGACTTGGGTTCGCTTTCCTCATGCCTGGTTTCGGTTTTTAGGACGTCGTTCTCTGCCAGCTAAGATGGCCTGCCCCAGGTCTCATCAGGAGGCCTGGGCTGGAGACGTGGATTTAGAAATCTCTAAATAAAAGCTTCTAGTTTTTGTTTTTAACTTGAAGTCAGGAAGTGGCCTCCTTCAAGGCGGCACGCGAGGGCTCCTCCACCTCCCGCGAAGCCGTGGATGCTCTCGCTCTCTCTGGTGTTCACAGGCCCTGTCTTCGGGCGACCGGACGCTGTGGGGAGTGTCACCTGCAGTTCTGACCCTTGATATTTTTTAAGTGACGTTTTTCTGAAGAGGAGTTCGTGCTAATTAGAGTTTCTTTACAAATACTTAGGAACCACAGTCAAGACCCATTTGGGTAGCATGGCTGTGCAGCCGTAGCAAGAGATTATTTTCTCTTTGTGTAATAGGAGACAGGTGGGTAATAAAAATACCCGCTTCTCCCAGCTCCGCAGACACCTCCTTCGGAAACCTGATGACTTAATAACAAGTGTGTGAAACCCCAAGGAGAGCCCCCCTCCGCCCAGGAGGTCCGTGGGCTCTCAGGCTCGACATTACTCTCTCCTAGCATTTTTGGACAGGTGTACCAGACTGAGGCACTAAGCAGGCCCTTCCTGGGCCTGTTGCTCAGCTCGCGCGGCGTGCTCCTGGGACACACGGCACCGCTTCTTGGCCTCAGCCACCCCGTCCCTGTCGCAGTGGTTGGCATCTGGGTGCTCAGGGCCCTGTGCCTCAGAAGAGAAAGGAAAGCGGGAAGAGGAAGCAGATGCGCCTTTTCCCATATATGTATATTTTTTGGCCGTACGCGGGCCTCTCACTGTTGCGGCCTCTCCCGTTGCGGAGCACAGGCTCCGGACGCGCAGGCTCAGCGGCCACGGCTCACGGGCCCCAGGCGCTCCGCGGCATGTGGGATCTTCCCGGACCGGGGCACGAACCCGCGTCCCCTGCATCGGCAGGTGGACTCTCAACCACTGCGCCACCGGGGAAGCCCTCCAGTAGCTTTTAGCAAGAGTTTCTAAACTATACTGCTCCTCTGTCGCCTCTGTTAATTACAGGGGTAATCAGGAGCTAGGAAACAAGACCCTGTGTCATCCGTGTCCCGGACTCGTGTGGTCACAAGTCATGAAGCTCTTGGATGCTGTGATTTTATTCTTGTTTTTAAGAAGGCTTTCCAGGGCTTCCCTGGCCCGTGAGCCGTGGCCGCTGAGCCTGTGCGTCCGAAGCCTGTGCCCCGCAGCGGGAGAGGCCCGCGTACGGCAAAAAAAAAAAAAAGGCGGCTTTCCAGTAGCGGTTTTGTAAGACAGCCCGAAGTCTGAGGCAGCTTTCATTGTGCCAGACGCCTTTGTAAGTCCTTGTGAACATTTTCTGAGTTAATCCTCACAAGACCGTTAATTGTAGCTGAAGATGCTGAGGGTCAGAGTGACGGAGCGACTCGCCCAGTATCACGGGGTCAGATGCGACAGTGCCGCGGGAACTGTCAGTCACCAGCAGATAGTTGTTCCCTGGGCACATTGGTCTGGTCCTGGGAACGCAGAGATGAATGAACGTGGCCCAGCTCTCCAGGGAGCTGACTATCTGTTGGGGGAGAGAGAGCGGAACAAGCCAGCGGGGCAAGGCACCAGCAACGCCGCAGCTGACCTCTCCATCAGGTGCGGGGGGCACAGAAGTGACAGCCGTGGAGGAGGAGAGATCTCGTGGAAGTGCTGTGGCCTCGGGTGTGTGGGATTGGACATGACATGCCAAGTAGGAGGGACTGTGTGCGGATGTGCTCACGGTGTGAAAGAGTGCAGTTTAGGTGAACAAGGGGTGGGTCAGGGCCGGAAGGCCTTCACGTGCGCCAGCCCAGGGCGTTTGCACCTGGTCCTGGAGCTGACGGGCTGGCATCAAAGTTCCGCCGGTGACCCTAGCGGTGCGCTGGTAGCAGCATGGGAGGCGAAAGGCTGAGACGGAGGAGACGGAAGCTCAGTGAAGTAGGAGAGGCTGTGCTGTGCGGGCAGGAACCGGGGACGGACAGGGCTGTGGGGCTGGAGAGGCCGGACGAGGATGTTAGCCTGAAGGCCGGGGGGGCTGGGCCCGGAGCAGCTTTGTGGTCCAGCCGTGAGGTTCAGCACGCACACCCCCTCTGCTTGTCCTGCAGAACGTGCGCCCCGCGGCACCAGGAACATCTGTCTGTCATTCAGGGTCAGTGGCTTTACCTTGAACCCCCTTTCTGGCCCGTACTCTCTGCTACGTTTGTCCTTTTCGAAGAGGTATCCAGAAGTGGGTGAGGTCGGGTTTGGAAGAAGAAAGCCAAAGGAAGGCGTTCCCCTTGTCGCAGTCTGCCCTGTTCTCTTCTGCAGGACTTCGTGTTCTATGCCCCCCGCCTGCGAATTAACAAGCGGATCCTGCAGCTGTGCATGGGGAACCACGAGCTGTACATGCGCCGCAGGAAGCCCGACACCATTGAGGTGCAGCAGATGAAGGCCCAGGCCCGGGAGGAGAAGCAGCAGAAGCAGCTGGAGCGGTGAGCAGGGGCGGGCGGTGGCAGGAGGGCCGGTCGGGGCGTGTTCTCCCGGGCACGGGGACGGGCAGCCGTGTCTGCGCTGCTCCCCGCAGAAGGGCCGGCGGATCACAGTTTGCAGGGCCGCAGCTCAGCCCTCGGAGCTGTCTTGCTGTGGGCAGGGCAGAGCCCGAGGTGGAGAGCAGTCAGGGCACCTGGGGTCAGTGCTGTCACCAGTGTCCTCTGCTGGATGGACGGGCCCAGGGCCTGGACTGGACGCTGGGGACGGCCGGTAACCAAGACGCAGCTGCCCCTCATGTGCCTGGGCTGGGATGACCAGGCCGCTGTGCGGAGTCTGAGCCTCCTGTGCCACCACCGATTCCCCTCCCGGAAACAGGCAGCAGTTGGAAACCGAGAAGAAAAGGAGAGAAACCGTGGAGAGAGAGAAAGAGCAGATGATGCGTGAGAAGGAAGAGCTGATGCTCAGGCTCCAGGACTACGCGGAGAAGACCAGGAAGGCTGAGAAAGGTGGGCGGGGCCTCCGCCCCGGGGGGCTGGGACGGCAGGGCCGACGGTCGGCACACGCCAACCAGGAGGGAACCCCGTCCCAAGGACACACATCCCAGTTAAGCACACACCCGAAGTAGAGACTTGCAGAAGAGACGTGATAAAACGGTTGTAGAAAATAATTCTGTATTTTATTAACGCCTGTGTGGGTTCTGTGCCGAATGCTTTATGCACAGTAATCCTTTGAATTGCCCCCAGGCCTGTGAGGGGAGGGCTGAATTATCCCCCGTTTCTGATGTGGATGTTAAGGTTCCATGAGATAGAATGCTTGGCCTGCGGTCTCCGGAGATGTGCTGCATCTCCCCCGCTATAAGCTGAAACCCAGGTGAGCGGTGCAGATGCTGAGTTTCTGGGGAGAGCAGCGCAACGAGGGTGCGGCCAGGGCCTGGCCGGGGGAGGGCAGTTTCACCACCGTGAGCGTTCCCTTCAGTGTCCCGGGGAGAAGAGGTCCCGGCACCGTGGAACTCGGTCCACCGCTTTGCAGCGTTGGTGTGTTCACGCTCGTGTCCCATCCGGTCCCCTCTGGGTGGGAATTCGGGGCAAGACTGCAGGGTCCCTGGCAGGAGCCTTGAGCAGCTCTGGTTCTGCGCTGTGTCTAGAGCTCTCGGACCAGATCCAGCGAGCCCTGAAGCTGGAGGAGGAGAGGAAGCGGGCGCAGGAGGAGGCCGAGCGCCTGGAGGCCGAGCGCCTGGCCGCTCTGCACGCCAAGGACGAGCTGGAGAGGCAGGCGGCGGATCAGATCAAGAGCCAGGAGCAGCTGGTAGGGGGCGCGGCCACAAGGTGCTCAGTTACAGAGAGGCCGCCTCTGGGGATTGAAAAAGTGACACCCGCCTTATAATAATTGGTATTGGGGCTGTAAGGTGACCTGCCTGAGGGTGTAGGGTGGCCCGTGGGGAGGGGGCCCAGCGGTGGTTGGCCCTCGGGCGGCGGGTGGAAACCGCTGGACGGGGACGCGGCCATGTACCAGAACACGTGGCCCTCCGTTCGCGAGTGGCGCCTGCCGAGCGCGTCCCGGAAATCACCTTGGCTCCGGCCCCTTTCCCAGGCCACGGAACTCGCCGAGCACACCGCCAAGATCGCCCTCCTGGAGGAGGCGCGGCGGCGCAAGGAGGACGAGGTGGAGGAGTGGCAGCTCCGGGTGAGCGCTGGCGAGGACGCGGTGGGTGGGCAGCAGGGGGACGAGAGCCACTTGCTCACCGAGCTCTGGCTGCCCCCATCAGGAACTAGCTTAGTGTGGGATTACGCGGGTGTCCCCAGCCGCGGCCCCTGCGCGGAGCCCCCCATCAGGAACTAGCTTAGTGTGGGATTACGCGGGTGTCCCCAGCCGCGGCCCCTGCGCGGAGCCCCCCATCAGGAACTAGCTTAGTGTGGGATTACGCGGGTGTCCCCAGCCGCGGCCCCTGCGCGGAGCCCCCCATCAGGAACTAGCTTAGTGTGGGATTACGCGGGTGTCCCCAGCCGCGGCCCCTGCGCGGAGCCCCCCATCAGGAACTAGCTTAGTGTGGGATTACGCGGGTGTCCCCAGCCGCGGCCGTGGTCCCTGCGCGGAGCCCCCCATCAGGAACTAGCTTAGTGTGGGATTACGCGGGTGTCCCCAGCCGCGGCCCCTGCGCGGAGCCCCCCATCAGGAACTAGCTTTGTGTGGGATTACGCGGGTGTCCCCAGCCGCGGCCCCTGCGCGGAGCCCCCCATCAGGAACTAGCTTTGTGTGGGATTACGCGGGTGTCCCCAGCCGCGGCCCCTGCGCGGAGCCCCCCATCAGGAACTAGCTTTGTGTGGGATTACGCGGGTGTCCCCAGCCGCGGCCCCTGCGCGGAGCCCCCCATCAGGAACTAGCTTTGTGTGGGATTACGCGGGTGTCCCCAGCCGCGGCCGTGGTCCCTGCGCGGAGCCCCCCATCAGGAACTAGCTTTGTGTGGGATTACGCGGGTGTCCCCAGCCGCGGCCCCTGCGCGGAGCCCCCCATCAGGAACTAGCTTAGTGTGGGATTACGCGGGTGTCCCCAGCCGCGGCCCCTGCGCGGAGCCCCCCATCAGGAACTAGCTTAGTGTGGGATTACGCGGGTGTCCCCAGCCGCGGCCCCTGCGCGGAGCCCCCCATCAGGAACTAGCTTTGTGTGGGATTACGCGGGTGTCCCCAGCCGCGGCCGTGGTCCCTGCGCGGAGCCCCCCATCAGGAACTAGCTTTGTGTGGGATTACGCGGGTGTCCCCAGCCGCGGCCCCTGCGCGGAGCCCCCCATCAGGAACTAGCTTTGTGTGGGATTACACGGGTGTCCCCAGCCGCGGCCGTGGTCCCTGCGCGGAGCCCCCCATCAGGAACTAGCTTTGTGTGGGATTACGCGGGTGTCCCCAGCCGCGGCCCCTGCGCGGAGCCCCCCATCAGGAACTAGCTTAGTGTGGGATTACGCGGGTGTCCCCAGCCGCGGCCCCTGCGCGGAGCCCCCCATCAGGAACTAGCTTAGTGTGGGATTACGCGGGTGTCCCCAGCCGCGGCCGTGGTCCCTGCGCGGAGCCCCCCATCAGGAACTAGCTTAGTGTGGGATTACGCGGGTGTCCCCAGCCGCGGCCCCTGCGCGGAGCCCCCCATCAGGAACTAGCTTTGTGTGGGATTACGCGGGTGTCCCCAGCCGCGGCCGTGGTCCCTGCGCGGAGCCCCCCATCAGGAACTAGCTTTGTGTGGGATTACGCGGGTGTCCCCAGCCGCGGCCCCTGCGCGGAGCCCCCCATCAGGAACTAGCTTTGTGTGGGATTACGCGGGTGTCCCCAGCCGCGGCCGTGGTCCCTGCGCGGAGCCCTCCTGCCGCTCCCAGCGCCGGTCCGCGCGTGGGAAGACCTGGATCCTGGGGGTCTCCGGGCTCTGCCGGGCCGGCGGCCTCGCCTCTGAGGCTCGGTTTCCTTGCAGGTCGGGACGAGCAATACCCGACTCGTAAGGACCCCCAGGGGTTTAGTCAGTTTTCGCTGTCATCGTGAGAACCGCGTTGGTTCCGGCGTCAGGGGCGCCTGTCTCCATCTGGGAGCCCCCTTGCGTACCGGGACCGTGCTGTGGGTCGGGTTCAGAGTGTAGACCATGGCCAGGCCGTGGGGCTCCTCTCCCCTCCCCAGCTCTTTCCAACGCTTCCCCCTCCGCGGTGGTCCCTTCTGGGGATGGCCGGCACCTCCCCCTCATGGGTCTTCACCCCCGCCCCATCCCCCTACTCTAGCTGTGTGCAGAACACTTCAGTCCTTACGTTTTCGGAGCAAGTGCTCCTTACAAAGCATTAAATGAGGAACTGGTTACAAAACGGGAACAAGCTAAGCGCGTCTCGGGGTCAGGATGGTGACGAGGTGGGCGGGGTTGAGGGTGCGGACCCCCAGGAGTTGCTGGAAGGACTACTGGGTGGCAGGTAAGAAGGGCTTGAGCTGGGGGCTGGCAGGCCGGGAGGGGCTTGATAGCGGCGCCGCGCAGGGGAAGAACAAACCGAACACCAGCATGCTGGAGTGCTCCTCAGTGGCTGGAGGGTTTGCTTCTTCGACAGTTTTTTCAAAAGTATATGCAGTGAACATATACAAGGACTACAGACATAAAGAAGTTACAGCACTTAGAAAAATGTCAAGACCTGGTGTGACAGTTTCTCTTGGTGCCGTGGGCACAGCTGATACCTGCTCAGGGGATCCGGGTCCGCAGACCTGGAAGAGGCTGCACAGACCAGGGCCACCTGCTCAGCCACATTCCTGGCGCCTGTGCTCCGTGCTGCTTCAGGCCAGGCGCATCTCCAGCCCCCAGGAGAAGGGAGTGGGGGGAGGGAGCGGAATCCTTCTTCTCTTAGCACGGACGGTGGCCTTCTTGTAGAGCAAAGGCGGCTCTTAAGAAAATGGTCCAAACGCGAGGTTCCCCGTGAAAGGTTCTCAGCTGTCCATTAATCTGCCTTCAAAGGCCAAAGAAGCCCAGGATGACCTGGTGAAGACCAAGGAGGAGCTGCACCTGGTGATGACCGCGCCCCCGCCGCCTCCGCCCCCAGTGTACGAGCCCGTTAACTACCATGTCCAGGAGAACCCGCAGGAGGAGGGCACGGAGTACACAGGCTACAGCGCCGAGCTGTCCAGTGAGGGCATCCTGGACGACCGCAACGAGGAGAAGCGCATTACCGAGGCCGAGAAGAACGAGCGCGTGCAGCGGCAGCTGAGGGTGAGCGGGATGGGTGCGGGGCCGCTTTCCCCACGGAGCGGGGGGGGGGGGGGGGCTGGCTCTGTGTGGGGCCGCGAGCTGACCGAGGCTGCTTCGCGTTGCAGACTCTGACCAGCGAGCTGTCCCAGGCCAGAGACGAGAACAAGCGGACCCACAATGACATCATCCACAACGAGAACATGAGGCAAGGCCGGGACAAGTACAAGACGCTGCGTCAGATCCGCCAGGGCAACACCAAGCAGCGCATCGACGAGTTCGAGGCCATGTGAAGGGCGCCGCCGCCCGGGCTCGGCGGAGTGAGAGGGCCGCTGGCCGACTCCTAACGTGTACTTGTATTGATCGTTCTCGAGACCTACAGCCCTCATCGTCCTCCAGGCCCTTTAAAAAGAGAGTAGTTATTTCAGTGGGAATGTTCTAGGGCTGGGAGTTTATTTTTCCCAACTGTATCATAGTGCCAAACAGGCCTGATTTTTATTTTTATTATCATTGAATCACTTCCTGTTTTATGCTTGGAGCAGGGCTGAATCAGTTAAGATGCCTGTACTGTCTGAATAACTAACTCCGTGCTGGCATGTGTGATAAAAGCCACATCGTGGCTTATTCTGTGCCATACTTTTTTCTATTTGAAATTAGCTGAAATTGATTTCTTGTTGATTTCTATGAAGGATGCATCTTTGTATATTTGGTTTTTGAAGGATGAAATTTTTGAAAAGTCCGAAGTACTCTCTCACACACACTTGCACACACGATATCCTTCCTCCAGGCCTTCAGTTCAGTTGATGAAATCCTGTGATCATTCGATCACTCAGGATAATTTTTTTTCTTTCTTTTTTATGCTTAACAGCTAGAGGGCTACATTGTTGGACTTATACACCTAAATAATCAGCTGTAGAGTACAGTATTTATATGTAAGTGATGAGATGGGTTTGTAACATTAGTTTAAAAAAGGGAAAGCTTCATTCTGTATATTTTGTTACCTTTTACAGAATAATAAAAATTACATATTAAAAACCACGTAACCATAGCACTTAATCTGATGTGACCTGAGGGCAGCAGTGAAGCTGATTAACTGTTGTAATCTCATCTGGGAAAATGGCTTTTTACTTTTAAGCGTTCCTTGTGCATGTAATCGACTACGCGCAATTTGAATTTTCTATCAGAGCTGCTTGTTTGGAAAATGACTCGCAGGCTGTTCTGATAATTCAGACTCCAGCCCTGAGGGCCCTTCTGACCCGGTCAGCATCTCGGTCCCTCCACAAGCACAACCTGTTCCGACCTCCTTCCCTTCTCGACCACGTCCTTGAAAAGGCGGCAGGTGTCCGTCGGTGCCACTTCTGCTCACTCGCGTCCTGCCTTTCCACGCTCTGCTCGGTCCTTTTCCTTTCAGGTGTCCTGTGAGGATGAACCCAAAGGCCTGCGGGATGCGGCGGCAGGCGTCTCTGGGCAGGTGCTGCTGGAGCAGCCCTTCTCGGACTCAGCGCCCGCGCAGCCTGGCAGCCGCGCTGTGTGGGGCTGGGCAGCCCTCGGGTGACCTTAGCGCTGACCCACCGGAAACGGGCATCCCTCAGCACCCCGTGGGGACGGCTGACCTCCTCCAGAAACGGTTTTCCACGGCGGAAATGGTAGGAATTGACTGCCCACCACGTCCTTCTTTTCCCTTTGAAACGCACATAACAAGGTCATAATTTTTGCTATTTGGTAAGCACAGGGAGACCAGGGTAACTGTTGAACATTTATTGAAATCGGGTCATTTTCCACATCTCTCAAAGCACAGATAACCAACCTGAGACCTAACTAATGTAGCATCGATGATGGTGCCGACTAGATACACACAGGAATGTGGAAGAACGTCTCAGCCGCAGGACGGCTGTAGACGGGGAGAGCTCACACTCCCCAGGGCCCTTCGCCACCCTCCACCCCCGTACCCGTACCCGCACCCGGACGCCCAGCCCCGCAGCCGACCATCAGGCCCTGGCACCTGAAACCCCGCTGCGCCCGGAGCCTCCGGTCAGTGCAGGGTGAGGGTCATGTCTGTCCACAGGTTGGGGCTGGAGAGCACTTTCTGCCACTGGAGCTTTGATTGTGAGCACGAGTCTGCGCCGCCCGCTGGCTCTTCCCCTGTGTGTGAGCAAAGGGACAGATTAGTGATGGCAGCCAGGGGACACGCGCCGTCCTTTCGCAGTTTTAAAAAGGACCAGCAGCAAAGTATACAGTAACTTTTCACCAGAACAAATGTGCCCCGCCACAGTTAAGGAGAGGAGTTCCTTAGAGGAAAGGGTGTTCTTTGGACAGTGTTCCTTTTTAAACAAATTGTAATTTAACAGCGAGTCTCGTTTCTCTTCAGTGGTCTCGGAGGCTCTGGGAATGTGTGCGGGTGTTTTGGTTGTGACAGTGTTTGGGGGGCCCTGCTGCCCCCCCACCCCCACAAAAAGCCAGCAGCACTTCTGCTGAGCGACACTGAAAAGCGTCACCCTCTAGTCCCTCTATTAATGAAATACTTTCTGAATTGCCAGTTGTTTGGGTTAAGAAGATATTCTCCTGTAAGAAAATAATCCTTTTATGATTGACGGCCAAAAACAAAAGCAAATGCTGTGCCCAGCCCATTTTGAGACCTTGAATTTTTGTTTCTTTAGCAGAGCTAAATCTCATTTAAATCGTTGAAATGTTTTGCTGTATTACCGCTCAGTTGTAAAGTAAAAGCTAGAACTAAGTAATTTCCGTTTACGATGCGTCAGGCAGTTTCACAGCCAGTAAAGCCACCTGCCATCATGGAAACACTTTTTCTTTTCATGGTAGCCGTGGAGGTGGGACAGTGACTAAGGATCACCGATGCAGCTTGGGCCTTAGAGATATCTCAGACTCACTGGAACCAAGCCTGGCGCCTCCCAGCAAGCGGTCGTTCACACCGAAGGTGGCCTGGTCCCAGACGGTTAATTCCAGGGTGGACTGCCTCAGCTGAGAAGGGGTGACCCCTTTGAAAACGAAGGCGTACTTCCACTGGGGACAGGCTTGCTTCTTCAGGACGGGGGACTTCAGTCTCAACCTCTGCTGGTCTGGCAGAGTGAGACAGCTGCACGAGGAAATAGATTCAAAGCCTGTAAGCTCCGCCCACCACGCGGCCCCCTCTCTCTGTTGGCACCTGCTCATCAGTGAGCCTAGGTGCTCAGAGAAGCGCTAAACCCACTGCAGAACAAAAATCCTGAGCAGGGACAAGAGGGAAATGTGCGATTCGGCCACGCGGCCTCTCACGCTAGGATGTTCCAAATTCCTCTTAGAGCTGAATTCTGTCCCGAGTACTCCGTTAAGGGGACTTCGGGCTTCGAGGCCACGTGGCCCTTGTCTTAATCCGCCTCCTTGGTGTGACGACCACCAGGCCACAGCGAGGCTCCTCAGGCCTGCTACCCAGGGACCAGGACTCCGCACACACGTTGTCTCCTTTGCCCTGCTCTCAGGAAAATAAATGCAGAAGGGCTAAGTCACTTGCTCAGGGCCGTACAGATAAGTGGAAGGAAGGCTTAGGAGATGAACTCAGTTCTGTGTGGATGAGGTAAGCCATCATTTTTCCATTATGTCACTGACTGGGGATTTAGCAATTCTGTATACTTATTAATGGCGTTTGCTTTACTTTTGGAGACACCATTACACCCGAAGTGAGTAAGAATGAAGCACGCAGTCATCCGTCTTACTGTTGATCCAAGAGGAGAGGTTAAGCTAAAGAAATATTTAGCAACCACACTGCCTTCCACTTGCTCTCCACTCAGTCCCTAGGGCTGAGTTACTGATGTCACAAGGACTGACAAGATTTGGGTTTAGTTTACAATGTGGTATTCCAAAGCCAGCCTCAGCACTCCCAAGTCCCATGAATTCTTGGAAACGCGTCTTTAACACGCATTATGTCAGATTTTCACAGGCAAGCTAAAGTAAGTTTAAAACGGCTGATACGTTTTGGTGTTCCCTTACAGAGACTATGCCATATGTGTGATACATCATCAGTAAATCATATTTGATTAAATGTAATACTTACCCCTTAACAAATGAGTTTAAGGTACCATCTGAGCGCACAGGTAGATTCTGGGCTCGCAGCACTACCAAACAGAGCTGACCGTTACGTGATGGCTCGTCTCCCGTCCCTGGAAGGAAAGCTGGCATTCACCATCAGCGCTACTTCTGCGGCCTGCAGTGGCACCAACCCAGACTGGCAGCTTAACCAGAGGGTGGGCTGCAGCCCTCAGATCCCGAGAGCTCGCGGGCAGAGGAGCACATGCACCACTGCACGGGCAGCATGGCGGCAGCGGGGAAGGACTTAAAATCCAGGGAACCAGAAGCTGCCGAGAGTAACAAGGGGCCAAGGAGAGGCGGCAGCAGGGGCGCGAGCCAGCTGTGGCCAGCAGGTTGGGGAAGAGACCTCTGCTGACGGGGGCTCCCGTGGACCACGGCGGGGTGTGCTGCTGGCCTGCTGGGGCCCTGTGAGCCCGGCAGCAGAACCCCCTCTTTGGGCAGACAGGAAGTCACGAGTCACTTCGCGGAACTGCCCCTCCTCCCGTCTTCACTCTCCACCCTCGTCTTTTCCACGTGCCCCACGTTATGAGTCGGTGACGTCTCCTGAAGCTCCTTGAGGACCCTGATCCTGCCATGCAGCTGCTGCTCACGTGGCCCAGGAGCAGGGAGCCGGTCACTCGGAGCCTTGCAGGCGCCTGAACCTGGAGTTGGGGACCAACTCCCGGCCGTCACGCAGGTGGTCAGTCTGCGAGGGGGGCCCCAGCGGGACTGTTGGCCCAGGCAGGCCAGGCAAGCCGGCCCCCTGGGAGGAAAGCCTCGGGGCAGGTGTCCTAGGAGCCCGTAAAGCAGGCACCGCGGCCTGGCTTTGGTCGTTCCTTTCCCTTCCGAGCCGAGGCTTCCAGAGAACCCGCCTCCCGGGCTGGGCTTCGCGGGTTGGGTGGGAGTTATTGGAGCTCGTGGGATCGGGGGCGATGGGAGGAAACGCTGGGAAACTGCCCAGGCTCTGAGGACAGTGACAGACAAACGTTTGTGGGGCTGGAGGCCACCCACCTTCTTGAGCCTCCTGGAGCTTTCCGGGCCCTGCAGGGAAGACCAGTTTGGCCCGGACCACAAGTTCTCCGTTATTCTTGGGGACGCTGTCTTCATCTTTCTCTGCCTGTGGGAAGAGAGGATTCCCCAGAGCCAGAATCTCCTGGGCTTCTCTCACTGCCTCAGCTCTGTCCATGAGCATCCCCTTCCAACCTCCCCCTGCCAAGCCTCTGGGAGCCCCGGTGGTGTGGGCACACCTGTGGCAGGGCTGGGCTTCCTTCCGTTTGGGGACGTTTCACTCCTACCCTCACCAGCCCCAGCTCTGCCACCCTGGCAGACGCAGCCCACCAGAGGCAGATGAGCCGAGGAAGCAGAGGGGCCCCGAGGCCCTGGCACGTCCCCATGGGATTGGCCTTAAGGAAGCCTGGGCACAACCCGGAGCTGAACAAGTAAAACAAGCCCACATCGATTCCACCCAGGTTAGTAAAGGTTCGAGCTACCCGTCCGTGCCAGGGACTGCGGCAGGCACGGGAAACCGCGGGGTCCGGGGCTCGGTGCCCCCGGCGAGGGGCTCCCCCGGCTGCTGAGTCGGCCCCGCCCACCCCAGAACCCACACTGAGGACCCAGGTGGCTTCTCTGGTCGCGAGGGATTTCTGCCAGAAAGTGAGCAAAGGAAGGGCTTGGAGAGGGTGACCGTGACCCCATCAACATTTCACCCAGCGGGGTGATGCTGGGACATGTCTAGATTTGTCCGGTCCCACCAGCAGGGAGGAGCAGGCTTCCCCCTCAGCATCCCCATGGTTCCCTCCTGTCAGGACCGAAGGGGCAGGCCCGTGAGTGGGCCCTCCGCCCCTATCCAGCGTGGGCTGTCACTCCCTATTAGCTGGGATTAGGAGGGACACCTTTCAGTCTGGTGATTTCTGTTCCTCGCCTGCTTATCCAAAGGTGACCAGCCTTGGTGGCAGCCTGCCTCGACCCGAGTAAGGGGTCCTGTGGGGAGAAGGTGGGAAGGGCCCCTCGGATGCAGGGGAGACCACATCTGGCAGGGAAAATCAGGAAAGCCTTCATGGAGGAGGTGGGATTTAAGGACCGTCTTGGGCAGAACTTAGACTGCAGAAAGAATATCCAAGTGGATGTTCCCAAGTGGAGTTCTGAAGACGGGCTCGGGTTCTGAGAAGAGGAAGCTCAGGGCACCGGAGGGTGTGTGCGCGGAGGGTGTGTGTGCGGGCTCACAGACCCCACCAAGAAAAGAGACAGGAGGCCCCGGGCTTAACCCTGTAGAAACCGGAGACGCTTCTCAGGAGGGGCATTGTGAATCAGAGCCTGCCTGGCTTGGGAGAGGAAAACAGAGGTAAGATGGTACGGGGGACCCTCGTAAAGACTCAGCCTCGCTGCCAGGCTTTCGCTGGTGGGACTGCACACCCTGCTGCCATTTCTTAGGAGGTGGCAGAGCCCACATCTTCTCCCCCTTCACAATCTCACATCTTGGATCTTGGCACAGAAATGCACAAAGCAGCCGCCCCAAGAAGCGCTACCCTTTCCCCCCTGCCTCTCCCTCTCACCTGCGTGGCCACCAGCCAGCTCTGCTCTCCCAGCCTATCCGACACGGAACCCCTGGCCCTGCCTTCCTGAGGTCACTGGGTCCAGTCATTCTCACCCGTTACCGTTTGGGGAACGCTGCTTGGTTGGGAGTGAAGATACAACACACGAGAGCGCGCAGTCTGAGGCGGGTCCCACCAGCAGGGCAGCCTGCTGGCCCCAGGTGTAGACTTTGGCCCAAGAAGGTCAAGGCCTCCCCCGCTGGCAGTAAGTGACCCTGAATGCTGGGAAGCGCGTGGACCCACCAGGCCGGGTCCCTGCTTATGTCGGGGCCACACTGGGGGTGGGACTATTTGGGACCTTGAACAAACCTGAGCAGGTAAGAGTCCCCCAGAAGCGCGTGGACCCACCAGGCCGGGTCCCTGCTTATGTCGGGGCCACACTGGGGGTGGGACTATTTGGGACCTTGAACAAACCTGAGCAGGTAAGAGTCCCCCAGCCAACCCCCCCCCCAGCCCCGCCCCCCCCGGGGCCCGGCCATGAGCCTCTGCTCCCCGGAAGCTCCTACTGCAGAGTCACAGGCTGGCAGGTGTGCACTGGGTCCTGGGTCCCAGGCTGCCCAGATGGGTTTTCTCTCCTTGGATCCCCTTTGAAAAGTGGTTTTGGTTCTCGTGGTGGGATGGGGGTAGGGGCTGCCCAGACATCACCCAAAGCAGACATCACCTTGGCCTGGAGTGGATACCAGCAGGCAGACTGGGTCGTGCGGTCCTCAAAGTCCCACGTGGCCAGAGGGATGATCACTTCTCCAAGAAACACCCTCCGGGTGAGCGTGCCCAGGTGCCACACAGACACCTGCAGCTGCCGGGTCACCAGCTGGGTAGGCTCCACCTGGTACTGCGGAGGGGGAACAGAGACGGTCAACCTGGGCACCTGAGCCACAGCTCCCAGGCCCACAGCACCCAGGCCACAGCTCCCAGGCCCACAGCTCTCAGACGATTTTTAGTCTCTTCCCCTCAATTGCATGCCCATTTCCAACTCTGCCCCTTGTTCCATACTCTATCTTTAAACTCTAAATTAATCTAGTTATTTCCTTCATGGCTACACGCCCCATTAGTCAAGTCCAGGCCGACAGTGCACCGTGCTGTGTCTGCTCCCTCTCAGAACGAGCTACTTTGCGGAGGAAAGTTGACCATCCTTGGGGCAGCTGCATGGTCTCTGCACGCTGGGCAGCCCTCCTCAACTCCCTTGGAAACACAGGCCTACTTCTCTTTGGGTCCTGACTACTTCCTTTGGTTGACTGAATCTGCGTTTTAAAATTAGACCTAGAGGCTTCCCTGGTGGTGCAGTGGTTAAGAACCCTCCTGCCAATGCAGGCGACATGGGTTTGAGCCCTGGGCCAGGAAGATCCCACATGCCGCGGCGCAACTAAGCCCGTGCGCCACAACTACTGAGCTTGCGCTCTAGAGCCCGCAAGCCACAACTACTGAGCCCACGTGCCACAACTACTGAGGCCGCGTGCCACAACTACTGAAGCCCACGCGCCTAGAGCCCGTGCTCCGCAGCAAGAGAAGCCACCGCAACGAGAAGCCCATGCACTGCAATGAAGAGCAGCCCCTGCTCGCTGCAACTAGAGAAAGCCCACGTGCAGCAACAAAGACCCAATGCAGCCAAAAATAAACAAAATTAATTTTTAAAAATGTAAAAATACCATAAAATAAGACCTATTTTCCATTGCCTGTTAGGTCCACAAGGCCGTGCCAGCAGGCCCTGGATTGCTAGCTTCCACGGGGTACCAAGTGTAACCAATGCCAGAGAACAAGGATAAGGCGACAGCCAACGTCACCCAGACCTGGTGTCTTGTTTCATCCTTCCCAGGCCCCCCACTGAGTGGTCTTCAAGGGGAGTGCCAGCACCCCTTGGAGTGCAGAAAGTCTCCCCCAGGAGTGTTCTACTTAGAAAACTTGGAGGATCAGTTTCTAGATCCTCAACGTTCACATGCACTTTTCTCAAAACTGGTGAAGACAGTTCTCACACCTGGTATCTTACTCCTGTGCCCTGCCCCAGGGGTGCAACCTCAGGGGGAATTTGAAATACTGGTTTCTGCCAAACTGTTAATGATTGCTCAGCTTCTTCATCTTCCCGTCTTTTCCATCTTACACATACTTCTATGAAGGCTAAGCCTGGGTCTGTGTTGAGATGTTCTACATTTAGAATGAAGACACTGATTCTTTTCAATGCATCTGGAAAGTTCTTCACGATATTCACAGAATATTCACAATATACTAGATAAAACCGATGGATAACAGATTGTAGGTGATTCCTTTGAGATTCTGGGTGCATTTTAAAAAAGGTAGTTAAAACTTTAAAAACCGAAGTATAGGGCTTCCCTGGTGGCGCAGTGGTTGAGAGTCTGCCTGCCGATGCGGGGGACGCGGGTTCATGCCCCGGTCCAGGAGGATCCCACATGCCGCGGAGCGGCTGGGCCCGTGAGCCATGGCCGCTGGGACTGCGCGTCCGGAGCCTGTGCTCCGCAACGGGAGGGGCCACAACAGTGAGGCCCGCGTACCGCAAAAAAAAAAAAAAAAAAAAAAAAAAACAACCAAAGTATATAATGAAGTATTTAAAATAGTCAATCCTCATCTTTGTCTCGTTTCATAAAACAGGAAATATTTGTCTGCCTCTGTTTAGTACGAAACACCTTAAACCTGTGATGAGTAATTTTATATATCAGCTTATACCTTTGAGGGGGTACAGAGCTTTTCAAAATTCTGTCAGCAGGTACATGAGCAAAACCACATGAAGACTAGTGTCCAGTAATTCACTACCAGAGTGTCCCAGACAAGCAGCACCTTAGGCCCTGCCCACACTTGCTGAATCACGATCTGCTTTAAATAAAAACTCCCTTGGGGAGTCCTTATGAACATCAATTTTGTGAAGGAGTGCTAGCCCATCATGGGTCACAGCTGTACTTTTAAGTACTCTCTAAGCCTCAGTTTCCCCTATTGCTAAGTGAGGATTCTAACACCTGGCTCAGAGGGTATATAAAGTACTTGGCCACAGCAGGCGCATGGAAAACAATGGCTATTTTCATGTCTCGAACGGGACTCTTGTGCCAGCCACCCGGATGGCCCCTGGCTGGGAGTTCACAATGCTATCTGCCCAGGAAGGCAAACAAAAGTCCTCTCCTTTCTCAGGCTTGACATATGGGATCCCCGGGCTACCCACCCTTGAGTGGGTACGTCTCTGGACTATTCTTCCACCTCCCACACCCACCTGCCATCTGCACTCGCCAGACGTCACCTCCAATTTTCCATCCTGAATCCCAGCAGGAGGCACTGCCTCCCTGATCTCTGCCCTAAACCACAAGTCACATTTCTTAGCACCAAAGAAAATGAAAACCCAAACAATTCCTCTAGGCTTTTTTTTCCATAAAATGACTAGTTTTTCATAAAATAAGAAATCTAGGTATACCAGACATTATCTTCATAAAAGTACTTCATCATGATAACTCAGCAGTTTCACTTACAGGGTCCCTTACTTGAGAATACCTCCCTGACAGTCATAAAAATTCAACAGGACAAACCAATTTTAGAAATTGAGAGGCACGCAGTTTCTATTCTACCATTTTCTCGCAAATCATTAATCAAAGGCCATTCTCAAGTTCAGCAGACTCTGCAGTTTTCCTGTACAAAGGCTGATATTTATTTTCTACCACTTGCCACTGACTGACAGAGCCCTGCAGAAACGTTTAAGTGTCTGCACTTACATTTAACTGACTCGAGAGTTTAGAAGAACCATCCGCTGGACTCTGGCCCCAGGGGCCCATCCCGGGATGGGGAGACTCAGCACATGAGTATTTGTCCAGCAAGTACCTTCAAGGTCTCCTGAAAGGTCGGCTCCACCGTGTTCTTTTGGACTCCAGTCTTGCGTTTTCCCTGGGAGGATCTGTCAGGCAGCAGATAGGTCTTTACATACCTAGTGGCCAAACACAGACAGGACAGGGTGAAAAGCTCAGCGTCAGGGGCGGACAAAGGGTTCAGGAGGAGAATCACACGTCAGCGTTTTCTTTACCCTGCTTCCCGCTGCATTTGGGGTTGACAGAAAGGGCTTAGTGGCCGCCACTCAGTGAACAATGACAGTGCTGCGTGCACAGCCCCTGGCTTACACAGTCTCTGGCTGTGATCCTCGGGAATGTTCCTGGGGGTGTGAAGCTCCCTGCTTCCCTCATGCCCTACTCCTGGAATCTACTCATCACACTCCGTCACCTGTCACTGGGTGACCACCAGGGAACCAGAGGCTCCCAGGGCTCTGTGAGTGGCAGATGTCTAACCCACCTGGATGCCGAGGCTGTGTGCCAGCTTGTCCCCCCTCCACGTGCCTCTTCTCCCCAACCCGCAAGAAAAAATAGTTGAAATGGAAAGTGTATGTCTCACACTGGTTTTCCTTGTGTGGCCTCAGACACTGCGTCCTGCCTGCTGAGGACCGGTGTTCCCGAGCCCTGTCCCTGGGTCTGGAGGCCACGCCAGCAGAGGGAGCCTGACCAAGGCCAGCCCCGCACTGCCCCCTGCCCACTCCATGAAGCTCCGTCCCAGGCCGGTCCCTCCACTCAGGTCCCAGGACTGCCCTTCCTGGCTCTTCCAGCAGCTTTACTGATGCAGTGACACCACTTGCCCAGGTCCTGTACCCACAGGCTAGAAACAGGCTCAACTTTCTCAAAGCAATAAAGGGCAGGAACCCTCCCGCACCTGGGTTCCCCCTGGAGCCCCAGTCTCAGGCCTCTTCCCGCTTTCAGCAAACTTCCTGGAAAAGTACTCAAGGCTCATGGTCACCAATACCTCACTGTTCGTCGACTCTTAAATTGTTGATCATTACGAGACCCCTCACACATGTTCAACAGGAGGTATAAAATATACCTGTATAGCTTAAAGCATTACAATAAAATACACGCCCATGTATCTAGTCCTTAAGTCCTCTATTTCCTTCCTTATCCTCTGTCTGGATGTCCTATCCGTTACTGAGAGCAGAGTACTGACATTTCCAACTATTACTGTAGAACTATTTCTCCCTTCAATTCCGTCAGCTGTTGCTTCTTGTCTCTTGATGGTCTGTCATTAGGTACACAGACATTTGTAATTGTTGTATCATCTTGCTGTACTGAACCTATTAATACAGAATGCCTTTATCTTTTCTAAACTTTTCTGACTTAAAGCCGATTTTGCCTGATACTGGTACAGCCACCTTGCTCACTCTTGGTTACCATCTACATGGAGTATCTTCCACTTGTGTCTTTGGATCTCAAGTGAGTCTCTTGTAGATGGCATATAGTTGGATCTCATGTTTTTATCCATTCTGCCAATTTCTGTCTTTTGACTGGAGAGTCAAGTTCATTTGTATTTAAATTACTGATAAGAAGTACTTACTTCCGGGCTTCCCTGGTGGCGCAGTGGTTGGGAGCCCGCCTGCCGATGCGGGGGACGCGGGTTCGTGCCCCGGTCCGGGAGGATCCCGCATGCCGCGGAGCGGCTGGGCCCGTGAGCCATGGCCGCTGAGCCTGCGCGTCCGGAGCCTGTGCTCCGCAACGGGAGAGGCCACAGTGGTGAGAGGCCCGCGTACCGCAAAAAAAAAAAAAAAAAAAAGAAGTACTTACTTCTGTCATTTGCTGTTTCTTTTGCCTTATAGCTTTTCTATCCCTCACTTTCTGCCTTACTTTTTTTTTTTTTTTCCTGCGGTACACGGGCCTCTCACTGTCGTGGCCCCTCCCGTTGCAGAGCACAGGCTCCGGACGCTCAGGCTCAGCGGCCATGGCTCACGGGCCCAGCCGCTCCACGGCATGTGGGATCATCCCAGACTGGGGCACGAATCCATATCCTCTGCATCGGCAGGCGGACTCTAACCACTGCGCCACCAGGGAAGCCCTTTACTGTATTCTTTTGTGTTTAGTTGATTTTCTGTGGTGAAATGTTTAAATTCCTTTCTCAATTGTTTTGTTTTGGTTTTTGTTCTATAGCCGTTTTCTCTGTGGTTACCAAGGGGATTACATTTAATATCCTAAAGTTATAACACTCTAATTTGAATTTATACCAACTTAACCTCAGTAACATACAAGAGCTCTACTCCTTCTCAGCTCCATCCTCATCTGTCCACTGCTGATGTCACAAAAATACATCTGTATATATGTGTGACCAAAAACACAAAGTAAGAATTCTTTTAAATGCATTAGTCTCTTAAATTATCTCGAAAACAAAGTGTGGAGTTACAAACCAAAATGACAATAAGAGACCAATAATCTTTTAAAATGTCCGAAGTCATATAAAAAACAAAAAGTGGAATTACTTACCACTGTTACAATAATACTTGCTTTTATAATTGCTAGTGTATTTGCCTTTATTGAGATCTTTATCTTTTCATGTCTTAAGTTACCATCTGGTGTCATTTCATGCACTCTCTCACCTTTTGTTTAGCTGAGGATGTTGTAATTTCTCCCTCACTTCTGAAGAACAGTTGTGCTGTGTTTGTTTTTCGTTTTAGCACCTTGAATATATTGACTCACTGCCTTCCGGCCTGTAAAGTTTCTGATGGGAATCTGCTGATAATCTTATTGAGGATCCCCAGTACATGACAATGCACTTTCTTGCTGCTTTCAAGATTCTTTGTCTTTCAAATGTTGGTTTATAATGTGTCTCAGTGTGGGTGTCTTTGAGTTCACCATACTTGGAGTTCAAAGAGCTTCTTTGATGTTTATATTCATGTCTTTCATCAAATTGGGGTAGTTTTCAGCCATTATTTCTTCAAGTATTCTCTCTGCCCCTTGCTGTCTCTTCTCCTTCTGGGACACATGTTGCTTATGTTGGTCAACTTAATGGTGTCCAGAAGGTCCTTTAGGTTCTGTTTGCTTTTCTTTAATCTTTTTTCTTTCCGTTCCTTAGACTCAGTCATTTCCATCATCCTATCTTCAAGTTCACCTATTCTTTTTTTTTAAATTTATTTTTGGCTGCATTGGTCTTCGTTGCTGCGCATGGGCTTTTCTCTAATTGCGGTGAGCGGGGGCTACTCTTCATTGCAGTGTGAGGGCTTCTCATTGCGGTGGCTTCTCTTGTTGCAGAGCACAGGCTCTAGGTGCATGGGCTTCAGTAGTTGTGGCACATGGGCTTAGTTGCTCCATGGTATGTGGGATCTTCCCGGACCAGAGCTCGAACCCGTGTCCCCTTTGTTGGCAGGTGGATTCTTAACCACTGCGCCACCAGGGAAGCCCACCTGTTCTTTCACCTGCTCATACCTACCTTTGAATCCCTCTAGTAAATATTTTGTTGTTAAGGTTTTCTATCTCTTTATTGATATTTCTGTTTTGTTCATACATCATTTTCTTGAGTTTCTCCACAGCTTCCATTAGTTCTTTGAGCATCCTTAAAACAGTTGTTTTCAAGTCTTTGTCTAGTAAACCTACCATCAGATCTCTTTCAGGGACACTTTCTGTTGATTTATTTTTTCCCTGTGAATGAGCCATACTTTCCTGTTTCTTTATATGCCTTGTGATTTTTTTTGTTGAACACTGGACATGTGTCTAATAATATGTTAACTCTGGAAATCAGATTCTCCCCCTTCCCCAGGGTTTGCTGTTTTTTGTTATTGGGTTTTTAATTGGGTTTTTCATAAATTTATTGATGCAGACTGTCTCTGTGCCAAGGATCAGCCTGAAGTGTAAAATTAAGATCATCTCAGATCTTTTCTGAACCTGAACCTTTCCCTGGGCATGTGTGGTCACTTTTTAATTTTCCTTGTATATACAGTTACTCTTGAATGTCACGGTCTGTAGTATCCAGTTCCCAAGAAGGGAAAAAAGAGAAAAATGAAGAAGGGAGTCAAATAAGGGCACTGGCCCTTTAAGTACTTTGTAAATCACTTCAGCCCAAGGAGGAGGGGATTGCAACAATGAGGGGAAGTGAAACAACAATGGCTGCCTGCCGTTTTTTTTGGTACCTCTGCAATAAGAACCAGCAATCAGAGAACAGGTCCCTGATATTTGGAGGACAGGATCCTTTGCCCATCTGGCTCCTACAAGCTGTGTTCAAGGTGCTCTAGGAACACATGCACAGCTGTCCGCCAAGGGGTTGGGCATAGGGGGGGATGGGTAGTTAACACTGTGCTAAGAGCTGGAATTGACTGACATTAATCTCAATTTACCATCCAAGACTTCCCCTAGGAAGTTGAAAGCCTTCAAAAGACTCCAGAATTCCAAAATAGTTCCATCAGACAGATTCTGCCAGTGCAGCTATCTACAGGGGGAGATGGATTCCTGAGGCCTCCTACTCCGCCATCTTTCAGAATCCTCTCTTGACCATGTGTTTCCTTTACAAAGTATTGAGTTTTGTTCTAGCAGGCATTTCACTTACTGGAAACTCAGTTTGATCCTAACAAGGATTGATTTTGCTTAGTTAGGGTGGGTTAGAGAAGCCCTAATACTAAGCTTTTCTTTTCTGGGGTCCACTCAATGCCCCACTCCACTTTGACTGGTCAGAACGCCAATCCTGGGACTTCCCTGGTGGCACAGTGGTTAAGAATCCACCTGCCAATGCAGGGGACATGGGTTCGACCCCTGGTCTGGGAAGATCCCACATGCCACGGAGCAACTGAGCCCGTGCACCACAACTACTGAGCCTGTGCTCTAGAGCCCGCGAGCCACAACTGCTGAGCCCACGCACCACAACTACTGAGCCCACATGCTACAACTACTGAAGCCCATGTGCCTAGAGCCCATAGTCCACAACAAGAGAAGCCACTGCAGTGAGAAGCCCATACACAACGAAGAGTAGCCCCACTTGCCCCAACTAGAGAAAGCCTGTATGCAGCAATGAAGACCCAACACAGCCAAAAATAAAATTAAAAAAAAAAAAAAAACACACCTATCTTTCCCAGCACTGTGCAACTCCCAGATTTTTCATTCAACTTACGACCCTCCAGCAGCTCTCCTCTGACAGACCTCATGAAATCTTGTATCTGAACAGCTTAGTATTTGGCCAAAGCCTCAAGGGATCCCTATGTGGATTTTAGGTCTACTTCTCTATGCACTTCCCACCTCACCTGCTTAAGAATAATATTTGTTGAATGTTTGTTATGTTCTCAACACTGTTCTGAAGACTTAATATGGGCTAATTCAGGGAAACACCACAACAATCCTTTGAAGTAGGTGATAATATAACCTCCATGTTACAGTGAGGACACCAAGATATGGAGAGGTTGAATAACTTATCAGAGGTCAAACCCTGTAGAGAATGATAGGAGAGACCCAACATGCTTGGAAGGTCAAGGATTGAATAAATGGAGCTGATGGGATTGGAAATGAGTCTGAAGAATGGACAGGATTGCAATTTCCACTTATGGGAGTAGCACAGGGGAAACAGTCTCAGAACAAACACGGGAAAAGCCTCGTATTTGGTAAAAGTCAGGGGATCGTTTTGGAACAGTGACTATTCCAATTTCTCCAGAGCAGAAGGTACAGATAGGGGAATAAAAGACGACTAGAAATACAGGAGGAATCTGTTATGGAGAACCATAGGTGCTATAGTGAGGCACCTAATTTGTCTGGCACTGAGGAGCTACTGAAGATCTCAGAGCAGAGGAGAGTTTGATTGGACCAACAATCCGTTCCTTTCGCCTAGCTGGTCCTGAAAACAGTATGGTAAAAGTGTTCCATGGTGGGGGGAAAAGAAAAGAAAGGCCAAAATGTGGTCCGTACCTTAAACCATGCACAGAAAATCAATTCCAGCTCTAATATGAAAGGATCTAAGTGGGAAAAAACTCTAATAGAAGAAAACAGAGAAGAACGTATTTATAACCTTCAGGTGGAATTCTCCTACAGACTCAAACAGCAGACATTTTAAAGGAAAAGAAGGATAAATTGGACATTAAATTCTTTATAAGAAAAGTCATCATAAACAATGTCAAAAACAAGTAAAGCTAAGAGAAGGCATGTGCAATATGTAGAACCAATGGAGAATTGTCTTGAAAATGGATTTTTAAAAAGCCAAACCCCTGGGCTTCCCTGGTGGCACAGTGGTTGAGAGTCCGCCTGCCGATGCAGGGGACGCGGATTCATGCCCCAGTCCGGGAGGATCCCACATGCCACGGAGCAGCTGCGCCCGTGAGCCATGGCCGCTGAGCCTGCGCGTCCGGAGCCTGTGCTCCGCAACGGGAGAGGCCACAGCAGTGAGAGGCCCGCGTACCGCCAAAAAAAAAAAAGCCAAACTCCTGTAAATAAATTTTTAAATGACAGACAATTCGACAGAAAATTGGACAAAAGATATGAAATGGGGAGTTCATAGAAGGGGAGTGTATCTTAAGTGATTAATTCATATATATAAGGTTGCTCATCTTTGTTATTAATCAGTGAGATGTGTGTTAAAATAATGAGACATTTCATATCTACCAACTGGAAAAAAAATTAATCTCTTTATGGATTGTGTGAGACAGGATTTTAATTTTATTTTTCCTACACGGAAAATCAGATTTCCCAGCACCATTTACTGAAGTTCATCTTTTCTGCATTGATTATTAATAGCCTTTTGATCATTTAAGTTCCCATGTATGCTAAGATCTGTATTTGGACTTTTGATTCTGCTCTATTGACCTCGTCTATCCTTGCATCCATAACACATTGTTGGAATTACTAAGCTTTTTTTTTTAAAATTTCATTTATTTTTGGCTGTGTTGGGTCTTCACTGCTGCACGCGGGCTTTCTCTAGTTGCGGTGAGTGGGGGCTACTCTTCGTTGCGGTGCGCGGGCTTCTCATTGCAGTGGCTTCTCTTGTTGTGAAGCACAGGCTCTAGGCGCGTGGGCTTCAGTAGTTGTGGCTCATGGGCTCTAGAGCACAGGCTCAGTAGTTGTGGCACACGAGCTTAGTTGCTCCGCGGCATGTGGGATCTTCCCGGGCCAGGGATCGAACCCGTGTCCCCTGCATTGGCAGGCGGATTCTCAACCACTGCGCCACTGGGGAAACCCTGAATTACTAAGCTTTATGATAATTCTTAACATGTCCTTTTATTTATATATATTTTTACAATTACCTTGGTTATTCTTGGACTCTCACTTTTCCATATGAACTTTAGAATCAATATGTCTATTATCATATGCCCAAACTTAGAGAAACTTACGGATTGCACTTTTTCTTCTTTTCCTCCCCATAGGCAAGGTTCTTACAGGCCTTGATGCATATTTCTAAAGAACGAGTTCTGAAGCAGTAGCGAATGGCAAGTTCTATCTCTCCAGTGACATTTGCGTTGTCAAAATTGCCCATCTCTGTACAAGTGCTGTTAATGCTAATTAAACTTCCCTGAAATCAAGAATGACAGATATAATGTTACTTCACAGTTAATCAATGTTTTTGCAGTTCTGCTTTCAAGATAGCAAATAAATCAAAATTTATACAGAGCATGCGTCCTGACTCATGGTAAGTTAGTAACACACCAGCCAGCTTGTACTTTGCAAAATAAGTTGCCACACACTCTGTCTCAAGGAGACGAGGAGTCCTCAGAAGGGCCTGTCTTGCCCAGATACGGTGTTTGCCTAGCAGTACGGGTTGCGCAGTCTCGTTCTTGAACACAGACCACTTGGGAGGCAGCAGACTATCTCCCGGGCAGTTCTGCAAGGCTAAATCTCCAAGGGCGGATAATAACCCCATGGCAGGAAGAGCCCTGGGGAGAGCAGCGCAGTGCCGGGGGCCGAAGAACCGGGATCAGAGGGTGCTGGACTCAGAGTCCAAGTGGGAAAATCAGTCCTGTTCTCACCGGGTTATGGTGAGGCATACATGGATGACAGTACGTACGATATGCAAAGACAACAATAAACTGTGTTTAAATTTTTAATGGGTCCCCAGAATGACCAACAGAACTACCACCGTAAGTTAGGGCACCCTAAGCTGAGGTGATGTGGAGAAGTAGCGCAAGTGACAGAACCAACCGCCTCATCACTGTTAAATTTGCTTAGGAATTTGCCACCCTGTGCGTGCAACCAATCTCAGTGACGACTCTATAGACAGAGGGAACCCCACGTGATTCCCACTTTCCCAACTGGCTCCTCGACACCGTAAAACATCCCGGAAACAAGCGAAGGAGAAAGCACGAGTCTCTCTCACTAGAGAGAGATCAAAACAAAACCAACTTGGAGGGCCCCGAACCTGAACTAGCTCATGCCAGGAACCCAACCACGTTCACCGCACCCAGTCACTGGCCCTGAAAAATGTTATCCACCAACAACACCCATGCAACTGTTGGGAGGGGAAACAGTTTTTAAATTTCACACACCCGGAAAGGCGTGGAGTGGTGAGACCGCACGAAAAGAGTGCAGACAGAAGGTGACGGGGGCGGGGGGGGGGGCGCTTGGCAAGAGGTGTGAGCTGCTTAAGAAAAGCTGAAGGTAGGTGTTAAAAGTTCCGATAATTAACCTGCACTCATCACGGGACTCCACCCCGGGCTACGTCGGACTAAACTGTACTACACCGACTCTTCTGCCAAGAACAAGCAGAAAACTGAATTGAACGACAAGCAGCTTGAAGGCACTGTAGAGCTACCGGGACCGCCAGGGTACCAGGGTCCACGATACCAAAGAGGCGCGCAGTCAGGGGAGCCTGACGTCCTGGCTGTGTTTCCCTCTGAGGCATCTGTCGGTAGGTGAGCAGTACAGGAGGAAAGGCTGTGAGGCTCCGGAGCTGGGCACAGTGACCAACCCAAGTGCTGGGGGCTGTGAAGGAGTACAGAACTTGAGGAGAAAAGGGAGACGCACTAGGTGAGAGTGACGCTCAAGGCTGCTTTTCCCCTCAAGGTCTTTGCTGAGTTGGAAGCCGATGCTAAGAGGCTGAGTAGTTTAAAAACACCTTTGGAAGTTTCACCTTACTAGAGAGAAGAAACGAGTTCAGGCCCACCACAGAGGAGGGGCCTGGTCAAAGTCCAGACCCTCAGCTGGGACCCCTCAAAGGCTTTCCTCCTGGGAGTCCAAGTGCCCTGGAAGCGGACCAGTCCTCCCAGAGGCTGAAACCCAGCTCTGAATGAGCTCAGTACCGGATGGGCAAAGACTCCTGGCCTCCACCCTCGCGGTGCGCTGGAGCAAAAGCAAGTCTCCCTGAAGGACGGTCACATCCCTCTCTCCCATTCGGCTGGAGCTCGAGGACAGCAGGGACCCTGCATGTTTCTGCCCTCTATCAACTCTCCAGCGCCAGCTCAGAGCCTGGCTCATGGTAAATCCTCAAGAAACATTTATGAAATGAATAAAGAAAGCGCATGAAGTATTTTCATTTAAAAAGTTGTCTCTGTAAATATTATGGCATGATGTGTTGTGTCCCTGTCCTGAAGGAGCAGTAGACTTGAGGTAAGAAGACTCGGGTGATAGTCCTGACCCTGGATGACTTTAGTTACATCCCTTAACTGCAGATTCCAGAGGGAAAATATTTTAAAATAAAACTACATGGGGACTTCCCTGGTGGTCCAGCGATAAGACTCTGCACTGCCAATGCAGGGGATCCGGGTTAGATCCCTGGTCTGGGAACTAAGTCCCACATGCTGTGTGGCATGGCCTAAAGATTTAAAAAAAACAAAAACAAAAACAAAAAAAGCAATAAAACCTATATGTAGGTACATCATAAAAAAATTGCTGAGAATCCAGGACAAAGAGAGAAAACTTAAAAGCAAAGGCAAAAAAGCTATGTTAACTTCCATGGAAGAAACAATAAGGGCAGGAGAGGGTGGGGTGCAAGCACTGCTGGGGAGACCGGCATCTTCTGTTCGGGTGGGGAAGGAGAGTCGTGTGGGTGCAGACTCTTTTGGTATCAGGAGGATTAGGGAATTCCAGGCTTGCTTTTTTTTTTTTTTTTTAAGAAGTGGGAAGGGAGGTTTATTTGTTAAGAATGAGGAAGAAACGTGGGGAGAAGTTTTGAAAAGAGGTTTAAAACGACCGAAGAAGGTGTGAAAATGATTGTTGTGAGAGCAGAAACCTGAGTCGCCCAGAGAAACGCATCAGGATGGCTGGCACTGTGCGTGCATTTGGAGCTGGTGACACAACAGGGCAGACCTAGTCCCATGCACTCACACTGGGCATTAGGTCTGCCCTACTGTGTGCACAGCGGTGCAGGTGCAGGTACAGAGAAGGTGCACAGCTGGCTCATCTAGCTTGGCGTCCAGAATTAGAAAGCATCCAGGAAGCACTAAAAGTACTCATCCTTCATTTTATAAGATAAGCAGAGGTCAAGACAGGTTGAGAACACATTCATAGTAGGGGACATTAACACCCCACTTTCTCCAATGGACAGATCATCCAAAATGAAAATAAATAAGGAAACACAAGCTTTAAATGACACATTAAACAAGATGGACTTAACTGATATTTACAGGACGTTCCATCCAAAAACAGCAGAATACACTTTCTTCTCAAGTGCTCATGGAACATTCTCCAGGATAGAGCATATCTTGGGTCACAAATCAAGCCTTAGTAAATTTAAGAAAATTGATATCGTATCAAGTATCTTTTCCAACCACAACGCTATGAGACTAGATATCAATTAAAGGAAAAAAAATTGTAAAAAATACAAATATATGGAGGCTAAACAATACACTACTTAATAACCAAGAGATCACTGAAGAAATCAAAGAGGAAATGAAAAAATACCTACAAACAAATGACAATGAAAACATGACGACCCAAAACCTATGGGATGCAGTAAAAGCAGTTCTAAGAGGGAAGTTTACAGCAATACAATCCTACCTCAAGAAACAAGAATCATCTCAAATAAACAACCTAACCTTACACACCTAAAGCAATTAGAGAAAGAGGAACAAAAAACCCAAAGTTAGCAGAAGGAAAGAAATCATAAAGATCAGATCAGAAATAAATGAAAAAGAAATGAAGGAAACAATAGCAAAGATCAATAAAACTAAAAGCTGGTTCTTTGAGAAGATACACAAAATTGATAAACTATTAGCCAGACTCATCAGGAAAAAAAGGGAGAGGACTCAAATCAACAGAACTAGAAATGAAAAATGAGAAGTAACAACTGACACTGCAGACATACAAAGGACCACTGGAGATTACTAGAAGCAACTATATGCCAATAAAATGGGACAACCTGGAAGAAATGGACACATTCTTTGAAAAGCACAACCTTCTGAGACTGAACCAGGAAGAAATAGAAAACATAAACAGACCAATCACAAGCACTTAAATTGAGACTGTGATTAAAAATCTTCCAACAAACAAAAGCCCAGGACCAGATGGCTTCACAGGCGAATTCTAACCAACATTTTGAGAAGAGCTAACACCTATCCTTCTCAAACTCTTCCAAAATATAGCAGAGAGAGGAACACTCCCAAACTCATTCTACAAGGCCACCATCACCCTGATACCAAAACCACACAAAGATGTCACAAAGAAATATCAGGCCAATATCACTGATGAACATAGAAGCAAAAACCCTCAACAAAATACTAGCAAACTGAATGAACCAGCACATTAAAAGGATCATACACCCTGATCAAGTGGGGTTTATCCCAGGAATGCAAGGATTCTTCAATATACGCAAATCAATCGATGTGATAAACCATATTAACAAACTGAAGGAGAAAAACCAGATGATCACTTCAATAGATGCAGAAAAGGCTTTTGACAAAATTCAACACCGATTTATGATAAAAACCCTCCAGAAAGTAGGCATAGAGGGAACTTACCTCAACATAATAAAGGCCATATATGACAAACCCACAGCCAACATTGTTCTCAATGGTGAAAAACTGAAACCATTTCCACTAAGATCAGGAACAAGACAAGGTTGTCCACTCTCACCATTATTATTCAACATAGTTTTGGAAGTTCTAGCCACAGCAATCAGAGAAAAAAAAGAAATAAAAGGAATCCAAGTTGGAAAAGAAGTAAAGCTGTCACTGTTTGCAGATGACATGATACTATACATAGAGAATCCTAAAGATGCCACCAGAAAACTACTAGAGCTAATCAATGAATTTGGTAAAGTAGCAGGACACAAAATTAGTGCACAGAAATCTCTGGCATTCCTATACACTAATGATGAAAAATCTGAAAGTGAAATCAAGAAAACACTCCCATTTACCATTGTAACAAAAAGAATAAAATACCTAGGAATAAACCTACCTAAGGAGACAAAAGAGCTGTATGCAGAAAATTATAAGACACTGATGAAAGAAATTAAAGATGATACAAACAGATGGAGAGATATACCATGTTCTTGGATTGGAAGAAGCAACACTGTGAAAATGACTATACTACCCAAAGCAATCTACACATTCAATGCAATCCCTATCAAACTACCAATGGCATTTTTCACAGAACTAAAACAAAAAATTTTACAATTTGTATGGAAACACAAAAGACTCCGAATAGCCAAAGCAATTTTGAGAAAGAAAAACGGAGCTGGAGGAATCAGGCTCCCAGGCTTCAGACTGTACTGCAAAGCTACAGTAATCAAGACAGTATGGTATTGGCATAAAAACAGAAATATAGATCAATGGAACAGGACAGAAAGCCCAGAGATAAACCCACACACATATGGTCACCTTATTTTTGATAAAGGAGGCAAGAATATACAATGGAGAAAAGACAGCCTCTTCAATAAGTGGTGCTGGGAAAACTGGACAGCTACATGTAAAAGAATGAAATTAGAACAGTCCCCAACACCACACACAAAAAAATAAACTCAAAATGGATTAAAGACCTAAATGTAAGGCCAGACACTATAAAACTCTTAGACGAAAACATAGGCAGAACACTCTATGACATAAATCACAGCAAGATCCTTTTTGACCCACCTCCTAGAGAAATGGAAATAAAAACAAAAATAAACAAATGGGACCTAATGAAACTTAAAAGCTTTTGCACAGCATGGAAACCATAAACAAGACAAAAAGACAACCCTCAGAATGGGAGAAAATATTTGCAAATGAAGCAACTGACAAAGGACTAATCTCCAAAATTTACAAGCAGCTCATGCAGCTCAATATCAAAAAAAAAAACAAACAAACAACCCAATCCAAAAATAGGCAGAAGACCTAAATAGACATTTCTCCAAAGAAGATATACAGATTGCCAACAAACACATGAAAGGATGCTCAACACTAATCATTAGAGAAATGCAAATCAAAACTACAATGAGGTATCACCTCACACCAGTCAGAATGGCCATCATTTAAACATCTACAAACAATGAATGCTGGAGAGGGTGTGGAGAAAAGGGAACCCTCTTGCACTGTTGGTGGGAATGTAAATTGATACAGCCACTATGGAGAACAGTATGGAGGTTCCTTAAAAACCTAAAAATAGAACTACCATATGACACAGCAATCCCACTACTGGGCATATACCCTGAGAAAAACCATAATTCAAAGAGTCATGTACCACAATGTTCACTGCAGCACTATTTACTATAGCCAGCACATGGAAGCAACCTAAGTGTCCATCGACAGATGAATGGATAAAGAAGATGTAGCACATATATACAATGGAATATTACTCAGCTATAAAAAGAAATGAAATTGAGTTATTTGTAGTGAGGTGGATGGACCAAGAATCTGTCATACAGAGTGAAGTAAGTCCGAAAGAGAAAAGCAAATACCGTATGTTAACACATATATATGGAATCTAAAAAAAAAAAAGGCTATGAAGAACCTAGGGGCAGGACAGGAATAAAGACGCAGATGTAGAGAATGGACTTGAGGACACGGGGAGGGGGAAGGGTAAGCTGGGATGAAGTGAGAGAGTAGCATGGATTAATATATACTACCAAATGTAAAATAGATAGCTAGTGGGAAGCAGCCTCATAGCACAGGGAGATCAGCTCGGTGCTCTGAGACCACCTAGAGGGATGGGATAGGGAGGGTGGGAGGGAGACGCAAGAGCGAGGAGATATGGAGCTATATGTATATGTATAGCTGATTCACTCTGTTATAAAGCAGAAACTAACACACCATTGTAAAGCAATTAGACTCCAATAAAGATGTTTAAAAAAAAAAAGGTTGAGACCCACCCAAAAACTGCAGGGCAAATCAGAAGTAGAGCTGGAAGCGGGCCTTTGTTCTTATCCCTTGGGCCATCGACTAATGGTAGTGTCTCCCGAGTAATTCAACTGCTATCTGCTTGGCCAGGGAAAGTGCAGCCTCAGATAATGAGAGGACTGCAGAGCACGTCCTTTGGTCTACCGCATTCCCTCAGAGATAACTTAGGACTTCACCACCACTGCCCTGGGACGGTTTTTTCTGCTTCTATTTTCCCTGTAGACAGAGCAGGATCTTCAAGCAAGTTGAACCTTTGAGCAGCAAATGGGGTTAATCAAGAGGTCCCAGCCCAGAAGAACAACTAAGAACTCAGCCTGACTTTTATTAGAGCCATGGGCTCTGTCTGGTTGTGAAAGAAAAGTGAATCTGAGCAAAAGCGACGGAGAACTACTTTAGTCAGGCAGGGAGCATTCAGTGACTTTCTCTGAAGGTCACGAGTTATCTATTATAACCGTAAGCAAGGCCTGATGCCCTTTGATTTTACAAAAGCAGACATCAAGGAAAGTCAACTGAAACCCAGCTATACTAAAAATACATAAATAAATCTTGATCCACAAGAGCACGCGGAGAGCATTACTGCAGGGAGGTCAGATGGCCGCTGTTTATCAACGTTTACGCATAATACATAAATGTTTTTGAAACCTCAAAGTTCTTTGATAATTGCAATATTGTTTTCAAACAAACATGGTCGAACCTTAAATATTATAGCATTCAGATGATGTTTTTGAGAGATAGACCTCTAAGAGGTCACTTCAATATAATTGTCTTTTACTCTGGTTTTCGCTCTTAATAAAAAATAGATTAATATGAGTATATAGCTAAATACAATACTCTTTTTTAAAAAGTCACCGCAACCAGAGATGTTCAGAAATACTAAAGGAAAGGGGAAGTTTCCAAAACCCCAATGAGTGCTGTGAGCAGGGGCAGTGAACGCTTTGAGCCGCTCCCCACTTAGTAGTGGCCCAAATGCCACATCTCAAATCGATGTTTAAGAGAAACAACTAGGGAGTTGGATTGTTACTTCAAAGATTAAAAACCCTTCCATCATCCAAGCTCCTGCCCATCCATGTGCAAGGAACTCCGATGTGTATGCCCGGCACGTGGTCACTTCACCAGTCACAGTGTCTTCACTGTCAGGGAAAATGCCAGCTGCATGAAAACATGGACATAAATGCATTCCTTTTGAGATTTTTTAAAACACAGAAGTGAAGGCAAAATGGAAACTCAGACAGGAACTCTAATGATTTTTCCCCCCAGGGAATCACTAAAAAATTACCACTCTACCAAGTTCTAGCTCCTAACGACTGGAGGGTTTTTTTTTTGGTTTTTTTGTACGTCTTTTTTTTAAAAAAACACGAATTGGGGTTTTTCTTCTCACAAACACATGTTTATGGAGAAGATACAGAAACTACAGATAAGACAAAACAATATTTAATAAAAAAGCATAAGCCCACCATCCTCAACCTCTTGGTATAATCCTTTCAGTTGTTTTACAGTGTCTACAGTATAATCATTTTGTTTTTATAAATATGGGCTACTATATACTATTTTGTAACTTGATATCTTTGTTTATCAATTTCCACATTAACATTCTTTAACCACATTATTTTTAATAGTTGCAAGGTATTCCTCTGAATAAATGCACCATCATCTATTTAACCATTGCCCTATGTTAGACATTTCTGGCTATTTTCAATGTTTCAAAATTTAAGAAGATTATAAACAATGCTGTCTTTGACATCCACATATACACAGTTCTGGCAACGTTCATGATGATTCTTAAAGAATATTTCCTGTAACTAAAATATCTGGATTAAAGAGAACATGCATTTTAAAGCCTTTGATGTGCATCGCTGGTTGCCCTCCAGTTCACCGCAGCAGTTCACATGAACACCTGCCTCTCCCACGTGCTGGCCAGCAGTAAAGCGTGCCACTTTTTTTGTCTTAAGATTTTTTTTTTTTTGATGTGGACCATTTTTTTTTTAAGTCTTTATTGAATTTGTTACGGTATTTCTTCTGTTTTGGTTTTTTGGCTATGGGGCATGTGGGATCTTAGTTTCCCGACCAGGGATCGAACCCACACCCCCTGCACTGGAAGGCGAAGTCTTAACCACTGGACTGCCAAGGAAGTTCCTGTGTCACTTTTTAAATTTGCTAAAATGGTCCCCAAATAGCACTTGCTTTAATTTCGTACTCATTTAACTACTCAGGAAGTTGAGTGTTTCCCCTATTTATTGCCCATCTGTATTCCTACTTTTGTAATAAGCAGAGACTTGATAAGCTTTTTCTAGCCTCAACTTCCTGTTTCTCAGAGAATATAAGTGTCTCTCAGAAGAGAAGGCAACATCTTTGGGCAAGAAACAAAACATATTTGCTTTGTGGGAGTTTAGTTTCCTTAAACAAACACTGCTTCAGACTAAGGGGAACAGGTTCGGATTGAATATGTAATAATTCAATCTCATGGTGATAAATGTTCAGGGCACAAATCAGAGAAGAGTTTAGAAGAAAGGGAGTTGAGAGAGCCGGGTTGAATTTGCACTATAGTTTGGAGGTACTTCCCTAAGAAACAGTCTGAGTAAGATGCATACACTCGCCACATCCTCTTACCCGAGCATCCTTCCCGACGACTCTGAAAGATCTTCTAGCTGTGGATCAGCCCCAAGTGAGCAGAGCTGAACCAGGGTGTGGGGGGCAGTTTAAGAGTTCAGCAACTCCCCTGGGATAAGACAGAAGACCTGGGTTTTGACTCACAGTCAGAGTTCTGCAGTGACTGCGTGACCTTAGCAAGTTATGTAACCTCCATGAGCCTCAGTTTTCCCATTTGTGAAATGGGATAATAGCATTTATTATTATCCCATTTCCATGGACAAGATCGTTGTGAGAATGATTGGGAGGCGAAGCTCCTAGCTCTGCAGTTAGCACACAGTAGGCTTTCAATAATAGCTCTGATAGGAATGAATCCAACCATGTCACAAATATTTATTGAGTGCCACTGAAGGGTCAGGCACCGCGCTGGGCACCTGGGTATTACAGCAAATGATAAACCACAGGTAAGCTAATTATATAGCTGTAGAAGGTGATAAGAATGAACAGAGAGCAGGTGAAGGCAAGGCGGGCAGGGCAGGGGGTAGACCTCCTGAGAAGGTGACTTTGGAGCAAAGACTTGGAGGGAGGGAGGGAGGGAGGAAGCCTGGTGCCTGGGAGAGGAACCACCCCAGGAATGCCCGGGGCAGGCATGAGTCTGGCTGTTCTAGGACCAGTGCCACTGAGCGGAATGAGCAAGGGGGCAGGTGTGGACGGTGCGCAGCTCGTGCAGGGCCCCGTGGAGCACTGTGGGGCGGATCCTAGCCCATGTCCCTGCCGCTGCATTGGTTTCTGGGCCTTGAAGGAGCTTAGAGGCCAGTCTAGCGGACTGTGCACAGTTTGGGCTCCCTGGGAGGAGGGTTGAGCCTCATCCTCCCGGATCAGCCTTATAAAGGCTCAAGCTAGCTGGAGTCTTTGGAGCCCGTATGTTACCTGGGGGGGAAGCAAACCTTCCCACGGATCTCAGAGAGGCTCCCAGAGGCCACTCCTATGCTTCGCCTGTCTGTACCCACCACGGGGTTCAACCCTAGGACAGAACGTTCTGGAGCCGCCCTTGCTTACTTCCCCATCGGGGAAGCATTTCCTCAGTGCTTTCACCTTTCTCAACTATTCTCCACTATAAACACCGAGGAAGGTGCTGAGTCATCCTCCAACACCAGCGCTCCGAGATACCACCCCAGACCCTCATGACCTTAGGGCATCCAAGAAGCGGAGGGTAACTCCGTCTGGCTCTGCTAGGACCGCTGTGCGAACCAGGACAGGAGGCTGCCCTCAGCACGAGTTGGGAAGGGCGCACGAGAGGAGCTGTGTGAACTGAACAGCTACTGCCTTGGACAGCACAGTCCTAGACTGTTCAAGAATCCTTAACAAACACCATACTTTACTCGGGTTTGAAACTGCCAGGGCTCAACCTGTGTGTTTCTGAAACCTCACCGTGCCTATGAATCTCCTAGGGCTCTTGTTAAATCGTAGGTTCGGACACCAGCAGGCCTCGGGTAAGGCTGGAGATTCTGGTTTCTGACAAGCGCCCAGGTGGCGCCAGTGCTGCTGGGTCCCACATTCTGAGTAGTGAGTGTGCAGAGCAGGGGTCTTCATGGAGGCAGGACCACCCACAGGAGACAGTGGCTGGAGCCAACAGATGGGCTGGAGCTGCTGGCATTTAGTGCATTGAATCAAGGATGTCAGCTATTCTTCAAGGTCTAGCCTGCTTCTGCCATGACTTCTGAATACTCGGCTGGACATTCGTGGAGATTGGGGAAGTCTGTCTGACGTGCACACCATGTTCCACTAAAACGCAACCCCAAGGAACAGAAAGGTTAAAGTACTAGCTCTGGACCACACTCCTTGCCACTAAAGGAGCTGGAAGGTGAACCAAGACGTTGGTTTCTAGAAGCTGAGTTCTTAACCACTGTATTACGCCACGGAATATGAGCATTCATTTGATTCCCAAGGCAATCCAGTGAAAGGAACAACTCTTCAGACTTCCCTGGCGGTCCAGGGGTTAAGGCTCCACGCTTCTAATGCAGGGGGCGCCGGTTCGATCCCTGGTTGGGGAACTAGGATCCCACATGCTGTGCGGTATTGCCAAAAAAAAAAAAAGAACAACTTTGAATCCATCTCCTTGATGAGGACTCTGAAGTTTAGGGAGTCCTTACGATTGTTTAAGATCATTGAATAAGTCAAAGACCCATGACTGTAACTGAAGCCTCACGGCCCCTCACCCAAGGCTCCACCTAACATATCAAGCACATATCACACGTTTAGGCACAGAGTAAACATTCATTCAATGTTTTTGAATAATGAATAAAGTAATAAAAAGGCCTGCCTATGAACAGACACTACATTTAAAACACCACAGGGCAATCTCAAAAAAAAAAAAAAAAGAAGAGCAAAGTTGGAGGACTTTACTCAACTTCAAGACTTCCTACAAAGCTACAGTAATCATGTCAGTGTGGCCTTGGCATAAGGACAAAGAGATCATTGGAGCACGATAGAGAACTAGGAAAACATCCACATTTATATGGTCATTTGATTTTTAACAAAGACACCAAAGTCAATGGAAAAATGAGTCTTTTTTTTTTTTTTTAAATGGTGCTGGAGGGGACTTGCCCGGTGGTCCAGTGGTTAAGACTCTGCACTTCCACTGCAGGGGGGTGCAGGTTCGATCCCTGGTTGGGGAACTAAGATCCCACATGCCACGAGACGTGGCCAAAATAAATAAAATAATAAATGGTGCTGGAATAACTGTGTATTCATATGGGGAAAAATGAACCTCAGTCTGTACCTTACACCATTCACAAAAAGGAATGAGCTGGAGCATGGACCACACATAAAAGCTAAACTTTTATAAAGTTTCTAGAAGAAAACATAGGAGAATATCTTCATGACTTATGGGTAGATAAGACAGAGAAGTAACCATGAAAGAAAAATCTGACGAATAAGACTTCATCAAGACTAAACACTTCTCATCCAAAGACACCACTACTTATTATTAATTACTCTCTGTATGAATGAAAATGTTCACAATAAGATGTAAAAAAGAAAACCACCATCAGAGTACAGCAAGGCTTTTCCCAGCTCTCAAGCTAAGCAAGATATCACCTCTGCGCTCTATGTTACGCTCCAGTTTACCCCACAAGACAACAGGGCACTCGTGTCGCCTAACAATCCAATTTGACGTCATGGCAACAATCACACGTTGCGTGTCAAGGATATCAGACAAGACTCACGTGTCTCAAGCCTCCTGAGAATAAAGTGTTGGGCGCTGGACTGGATGAGATACCCTCTTGCTTCAAAACAGGGCTAGTAGGGCATCTGGGACTCTCTTGATTAAGAGGATTCAAAATATCTGGTGCACTGACCTTCTGAAAAAGAAAACAGAGAATTAGCATAGTACAGTCTGCATCCCAGTTTGAGTTTGTTCAAATATGATGACTTCAGCAAGCATGGCCTGCATGTCACTAATATGCAAACTTCCGGGTGCTGAGTAAGAGGCCACACTTCCATTTGGATAAATGCCTACACACACGGGGCCCCAAGACAGACATCACCAAGCTTTGGGACATTCATGAACAGTGATGGGTGGGTTACTTATGGATTAGTACAAGTCTTAAAGAAACTGATGTCCACGTTTGACCTTATTAATGATGCAGGCATTTAATCACATGAAATATAGTATTCAGCCTGACAGCCTCTAATGTGCTCATAAAAAAAGGAAAAAAAATCAAAATATGTCTCTAAATTTTATAAAAATATTTTTTTAATAGTTGGCACTTATATAACATGTACATCTTGTGCTTTCTAATATGGTAGCCACTATCCACATGGGGCTATTTAAATTCCAATCAGTTAAAATCAAATAAAACAAATTCAACTCCTTGGTTACACTAGACACATTTCAAGTGCTCAGTAACCACATGTGGCAGTGGCAGGAAAGTTCTGTCAGACAGCGCTAGTACAGAGCAGGGAGGTAAACCTCATCCTGGTCGAAAAGACAAAGTTTCCAAATCGAGACTTTAGGTTTTGACATTGGGTTGGAAGTAGAACTTGGAAATATAAACAGCTGCACTATGGTCATAATTTTCAGGAATAAAAAGCTAAGACTATTACAGAACAAATGAAAGACGTGATTACCTCTAGATTATTTTCATGCTCTCAATTCCCAGAACTCAACTCAATTCTATCAGACATTTGTTAAGCAACACTCTATTCAATGTGCCGCTGCTCTACGTCCTGGGAGTGGGAAGAAGCTGGGGTGGGGCGGGAAGGAGGAGAAGATGCTTGTCTGCCCTCCACAGGCTCACTAGCTCATCAGAAATACGCACCATTAAAATGGAAGTATGAGCCACGTCAACGGGAAAGAGTGGGAGGCCTTATGCAGAAGAGGCACCTGGGATGGTCTTCAGTGGGAGTGTGACCTGAGTGGGTTTCAAGGGCTGGCTGGGGAAAGACCCAAAGGTAAGGCATCCCGAGTGGAGGGGCTGTCGTGATGGTCAGGTATGGAGCATGTTTCTAGACCTGCTAGAGGCCAAAGCAACTGCAGAGACGCAAGAGGCCTGGCAGAGACTCGGACGCGAGATCACACACGCACAGTGATGCGTGATGTCGTCCAGAGGACAGGTAGCTCGGGGACACTAAAGCGTGGGCACAGGGGAGGAGACATAGGGCTGGAGGAGCCGGAGATCCAAAGGGAGGATTTCAGAAATGAAGGTGTTAGAAAAGGTTTTTCGTATAGTTCAAAAGCCCGTGTGCTACACCTACTGAAGTCTGCGCACCTAGAGCCCGTGCTCCGCAGCAAGAGAAGCCACCGCAACGAGAAGCCCGTGCACCGCCACAAACAGTGTCCCCCGCTCGCTGCAACTAAAGAAAGCCCGTGCGTAGCAACGAAGACCCAACACAGCCAAACATAAATAAATTTAAGAAGTATTAAAAAAATAAAGATGTACTCTTCATACTCCAACCCTATAATTATTTAGCATTTATAGATCATGCCACGATTACTGAGTACGTTATAAACATTTGGCTAAATTTCTCTTTGAAACAGCCATATCCTCAAGTGGGGAGAAAGAATGGCTACAAAGTCATGAGCACGTCCTGCCAAGCGTGTGGTGGTGAAGTGGCCACACACTGGACAGAGGGTCTACACAGTGGAGGCTCTCTAGCCACGGCCCCCCCAGTTCGTCCTCACTTCTACCCTTGAGCACCACCAGCCCTTCAGAGAACCCTGCACTCGTCCACAGGCCCATTCCACTGCACTGCAGCCCGGGAGGGTGATACCACAGACGCCACGTTACGTCAGCTCCAGAACGGCAGGAGCTATACCTACAGATACTTGGGATGCCCCAGCGTGTGGCACATGACGCCAGAAGTGGGAACCGTGCCAGTCTGCAAACGTTGCTGGCATCTCCTGGCAGGCATTACAGGAATGGTCCCTAGAGCAGGCTCCACCTGGCCCTGCCACCCTGACCACGTTCCCTCTGGGTCATCTCTCAGCCCCAGAATCCCCATCTTTAATGGGACAGTAACAGCACAGACCTCACAGGGTTCTTTAAGGATTGAAAAAGTTAATTTGTCCTCCTACGTGGGGCGTGTAATGAAGAGGTTAAGAGTTTAGAATCGTACAAACCTGGGTTCTGTTCCTAGCTCCACCTTTTACAAGCTATTGCTATGAGACAAGGTGGGTAACCTCTCACTAAAACTCAGGTTCTAGATCTTTACCATGGGAGTAACTTTGTAAGTATGAAATGTAATAAAGTAGGTGACAAACGCTCCATCGTGCCCAGAACACGGTGCCGCCTAAACGCACACTGACCCTCTCCTCCATCCACTGATTCAGGGACAGCAGGTCGGGCGGTGGAGACGACAGGAACTCACACTTGTCTGCACCTGAGGGTCTCAAAGACCTTCCGCATACACATCACGCACTCTCCAAGCCCTGCTCTTACAGTGAGGTCCGAGGACCGTGGCAGCATTGCCTGCTCACCGGCGAGTGCCTTAGAAACACACCTGAGATCCTGCATCTCACGCCCATCCCAGATCTACCGACTCGGAATCTGTATTTCAACAAGATCCCCAAGTGACCCACATACGCGTTAAAGTGGAGAACTGCTGCTCCAGAGTTCGCCCTCCAAACTAAGACTACCCACCATTTCTGGTTATGTCACCAGGCCCATGTGACAATCTCCCTAAGCCTCAGTAAGTGTAAACAGGGTCACATGCACTACCCACCTCGAGGGGTGGTGTGAGGGTAAAAAGAGAGCCCAGGTAAAGCTTTTAGCAAGAGCCTGGCGCATAGTAACAAGTGCTGGTAATTTAGGTTTATATTTAGATAACTTAGGTAGCAGTTTAGCTGCTATGTTATCTCAGGGCATCTTTACAAGATCACTGTGCTGCTCTGGGCAGAACAGGTATTATCACCTTCATTCCCTGGGGGGAGGGGGGCAGGGGGTATTCGGAGGCTCAGGGAGTTCAAGTGATGTGATGGGGATGGAGGCTGGATTTAGCATCTTGAGAGCATGTGGAAGTCCCAGCAGGAGAGTAAGGCTGTGCTCACCCGCTTGCCTACACAAGTCTGTCTGGGGACATCCTGAATAGAGCCCACTGCTGCAGAAAAGGGCACTTGTCCTGTCCCGCTAACCAAAGCTGTCACACCAACCCTGAAAACAGCCAGGTGGTGGCACCTGCCACAGCCAGGTCACCTCAGCCGGACTAGAACCCAGGTTTTCTGACCCTAAAGTCCGCTTCCCCTCACACTCCAGTGCATCTGCTTCTGGCTCGGTCAATCCTGGTGGAAAGAGTAATCCTTTCCCTAAAGACCTTTATTAGGTGAGATCTCTTACAGTTTAGGTACCTGGAGCGTCTCCCTCACGATCACACCTGAACGTGCAGCGTTTATGGTTTCAATCAGAGATCGGGACAGATTTTAACCAGAGGTTACTGGAAGCAGGACATAGGACAGAACGAGTGTATCCACAGACCAGGAATAACTGGGCACATTGCAGGCCTGCCTTTGCCTTTCGTGTGGCCTTGAAGCCAGCAGGGAGCTTCGGGGGTCGTGGAAGCCCCAGGGGCTTGGAAGGAGGTGGAAGCCTTTCCCTGTTCTGAACCACTTTCCAAATTCAATAAAATTGAACTGTAACCCTCATTTGGTCTGTACCCACACCCCAGCCAATGGACGGGTTTATAAATACGTTTTTCAGACTGCTTGCTGGTTAACTATGAAGTAAAAGCATGAAGAAACCTATGGAGAAAACGGGCAGAAGGGTGATCTTGGGGCGGCCGGAGGCCTGGGATACCCTGGTGGTGACGTTGACCGTGGTGTCGGACTGGCTTCTCCTCTCCGACCGGCCCTCACACTGCCTGGGACCCACAGCTGGGCGTTGCTTGTCAGAGGTCATGTCATTCTGCGACTTGGAGAGTTCTAGAAAATCAATACAAGGATGACAGGTGGGAGTGCGCAGCTCTGCCAGGACCTGTGGGAACCCTCCTCCGGGATTCCTGCACCCCGAGCTCTGGGGCCAGGAGGAGAGTCCCCAACACCACGCTGGACCCGGGGCACCTGCACAGGACCGAGGGGCTGGATCCTGAACGTGGGTGACTGTGTGTCCCCACATCTCTGCAGGCGGAGCCACCGTCAGGGTGGGGTTCACGGGCGACCTCCCGACCCAGGTTACTCTGCATTCAGGGCACATGTCCCGAGTGTCCGGTTGTCCAAATGCAAAGAAGGCAGCCGAACAAACCAGCTGTTTTTTTTTACAAAGATTGTATAACTAGATACCACATCTTGAGATGAAAGCAAGACTTGGGGTATCCTTATAACCATTTCGGGAAGCAAACCCTGAAAAGATGACTTAAAATTTTTTTTTGCAGTATAATAGTCTAGAATAAAGATGAGTGAAGGGAAGAGGAAGGACCCACACACAGTGAGAGCCTCTCAAAGGTGAATGCATCCTTTAAAAAGAGCTTCCTTTTCCCATGAGATCCTTGTCTCTATCTTGAAACTACCTTTAGAGTAGCGCCGTCCAACAGGGAGATAATACAGCTCACATATGTCATTTTAAATATTCTAGTAACCTCACTTTAAAAACTAAAAAGAGACAGGTAAAATTAATTTTAATACTATATTTCATTTAATGCAAAATATCCAATGTATTGTGAAAATATATAATCGATAGTAAAATTATTCATGAAAAATTTCACTCTTTTTTCGATACTCAGTTTCCGGAATTCAATGTGTATTTCACTCCGGCCCCATTTCAAGAGCCACGTGTGGTTAGAGGTTACCATACAGGACAGTGCAATCCAGAGCACGCCTGTCTTCCGATCCACCGTGAATCCTCAGGCTTTGCTATTTATTAGGCATCTGCATGCACTGAGCAGGGGTAAGGCTGTGGATCATCTCTTTTCTCTAGAGGAGATCCCGCACATGGCTCGCCAAAGCGCCCGGGTATTCATCTTTTCCCCCAAGATGTGTCAGAGCCCCTCCTCTCCGAGAGCAGTGCCAACCACACTGTTCTCAAGTCTACTGTCTGGACTCTTTGGGCATCCTTCTACACCAGGCAGCTAGAAAGGTCCCAACACACACCAGCCCTCAGAGCTGTCGCTGATGCAAATACAGGTGGAGAGGTGGAGGGGTGAAGGGCCCAGGGCTGCGGCTTTCCCCAGGAGCCAGAGACAGAGAGTGGCCCTTCCCCAGCCAAGGTCACCGGCCAGGCCTTGGCCAGTGGGAATGGCGGGCCTGGACGGTGGTAGAAGAACCCCTGGAGAAGCATCTACTTACTTTTCACGTGGGTGGTGACAGACAGGAACAAATTTTCCACAGACTTATTAAATCCTTTAAACTGACCAAGTTCCTGGAACTAAAAGAGAGACAGAAGGAGAGAGAATGAGAGTTATGTCTGATGACCTGTTTCCCCTGGCAGCCTCCAGGCCGCCAACCCCCAAACCCAGGCACGTGTGGGCGAGGGTGGGTGTGCGTTCTTGGGTTGTGTGCGGACGTGCGTGTGTGTCTGGGGCAGAGGGCACTGTCCTCTCTTTACTCAGCTTCTCTCCTCTGAGTTTTGACACCTGCATTAAAGGCAGGGGCATCACCACGGGGTTGTTGACAAGATAGCAACTACCTCATAGAAATAACAGCTGACACTTCATGGGCTCGAAGACTGTACCACGTAAATTCCTGCTTCTTTAGCCTCCTTCTTAGGACCCCACCCCAGCTCTGCACAGAAGGACGCCAATACAGGCAGAATGCACGTGACACAGGGCTGAGGGTGGTACCAGGGACAAGGTAAGCAGACTGGAGCCAATGGTTAGCTCCACCTCCCACAACAGAAGAGAGAAGCAAAAGGAAGAGAAACAACAGAAATGGGATCCCTCCCCTGTGCGAGTCTCATCCACCCACCCACCCATCCACCCATCCATCCGCCCGCCCACCCGCCCACCCACCCGCCCACCCATCCACCTACTTATCCATCCACCCGCCCACCCACCTATCCATCCACCCACCCACCCACCCATCCACCTACTTATCCATCCACCCACCCGCCCGTCCACCCACCCGCCCACCCACCCATCCACCCGCCCGCCCACCCACCCGCCCCCCCCCCCCAGGAATGTGTCTTGAGCACATCTGTGCTTGAGTAACTTCAGAGCACTTAAAATCTCTCTCTAGGAGAAAGTAGAGGAGAATTTTGAAGGTCACTCCGGGGTCTCAGTTTGAAATTGAAAAAAGAATACATATTCTGTCTCTCACCAGCAGACAGGTATATCCTCCTTTGTTCAGATATAGTTACTCCCCTTCATACACAGAGTAATAACAATGAAAATAATCAAGACCGTGTGTTTCTATAGCACTTTACAGCTTCCAAGTACCAGCAGAGACGTTATTTTGTTAATTTCTCACACCACCCACGGGAGGTGAACCAGACGAGAAGAACTATTCCCACCTCCCAGGTGGAAGCCCAGGTAGGTCCCCCATGATCACACAGCTAACTTCCTTGGACGGAAACAGTCCTGGTCTTCTTTACGTTAGCGCCCACAAACCCTCAAAGACACACACGCACATTTCCACAGGTACTCCCAGGCCTGCGAATCACACACCTGCGCATCAGCCTGCATTTCCCTTTCCGCCCCCAGAGACCCCTGACACGTGGCAGCCCATCCAGAACCCCACGCTCAAGGGCACAGTTAGGGGAGAGAACCAACAAAATGACAAGAGTAAAAAGATGGGGATGCAGGGTGCAGGCGAGGACATGGGGTATAGGCAGCACGTGCGTCCACTGACAGTGCGGGGGCCGGGGGATGGTCCCATGGCCCCCAGAGCGTAATGGAAGCGCAGACACCAGGCAGGGCCCAGCACTCCCCAGCCTGCGATCGGGGCCCCCATTCTCTCGCCTTATGACCCACTCCAGCCATGGCTGGATCCCTTTGCCGTGAGGCTCAAGCTCGCAGGCTCCCCCTCTCCTCCTCTCGCATTTCCCCTTCCCAGGAGGCGCACAGAACAGGCACGTTACCCTGCCAGGGCCGCCGCCGCACTGGCTTCCACTGAGAGGGGGTGGAGAAGAAGGAACCACGGAAATTTTGCTGCCGAGGAAAAATACAAGGGTAAGAAAGGAGATATGAGCCTTAAAATATTAGTCTTAGAAATACACAACATTTGTATTTATCCTATAATTCAAGTTCTCTGCCTTTTTTTTTTTTAAACACTGCCTCACTTTTCAGAAGAGGGGTCAGCAGCCTGCCTGGATCTGCTCTGCACAGGGCCTGATTCCCTGGGGGCTGGAATGTGGGAAATGGGCGTCATGTGGTCTAAGGTCTGGGCGTTGCACTCCATCTGTGTGCTGCAGAATAGCTGGGGTGCTCGGGACCGGCTCTGTGGCCTCTGGCCGCTCTGGAATCCGGGCTCCACACGTGTGTGCCGTGTGGCCTTGAGCGTCCTCTCAGTGGACACCATGCAGCAGAATTCCCCACATGTCATGGATGTAAAAGCTGACCGTAAGAGCAATTAGAAGCTTGTGCTAAAAGAAGTGGGGTGGGGGTGGGGGGATGGAGTAAAAAATGAAAAAGTCCCGAGATTGGAAAATCTCACCATGAGCAAGAAAAAAGCTGCTGGTGGAGAGCTTCCAGGAATACTGTAATAAATCCAGCACAGTCAGGTGTGTGAATTACTGCTATAGCTTCAGGACGGCTGGGCGTTCAGTAAAGTTGCTGTGTCTCAGGCCAATTTCAAATCCACCAAGGTTTATTCCACAAATGTCTCCAAGGTGTCAAGCGCTGGGCAAGATGTTGGCGACACGAATGATTCATAAAGGCAAAGGCTTGGTTCAGAGTCTCACTGGACGCGCCATCAGAAACAATATTTAGTTTGCTCACAAGATTTCAGAATTTGTTTTGTGAGAAAATCCTACGCTAGCTCCTTCTAGCTTTTCATAAGAATCTGGCAACATCTCTGAATCTTTCTCAGGCACTTTATCATCTTTTTTAAAAAAAGTTACATTCCAAAGCAGTGACATCTGAAAGTCAAGAGATCTGTCAGTTCTTTCAGCACGTCCTTAGTGCTCTAGCCCGAGGGCCCAGGACGGCCTGTCCTTTGACAACACTCACCTCAGCTTCTGATAAGATTTCAAGAGCTTTGCTCCAGCTGTCTCGTGCTTGCCTGGAAGAGATAACAATAAAGGTCATTTATTACTAAGAATATAACTTAGATGATGCAGATACAGGACGTAATAAATTAGAATTATTTTTCTAATATCACATCTTGTGATGAAAAAGACAACATTTTGGGTTGACAGAGATGCTCTAAAGTCAGACTGTAGTGATGCGTAACTCCATACATTTACCAAAAATCATGAAATTGTACATTCAAAGAGGTGAATTTTGTGTTATATAAATTATGTTCCACTAAAGCTGCTGTTACACACACACACACACACACACACAGAGTAAGAGACCACACTTGCTGGAAATGACCGCTTTTATTGAAAGTTGATGCTGGATTAGATTTTTAAATTCTGGATAATTTGAAAACCAGTTCATGCTTCTAAGCTTCCATTTGTCCTTCGGAAACATTTCATAACGGAATGACTACATTCCTTTAAACATTCTTTGTTATGGAGATTAACTCAATCTTTTAAAAAATGTAATCTACTTATTTCTAGTTATAGAGGCTAATAAGTTCTTAAATAAGACTCCATCTGATAATAGTACTCTTTTTGTTTCAAGGAAAGGGGATTTTATGATGTATTAAGACCCCCAAAATGGAATTCTCCAAGTCCGCAGTTCTGTGAACACAATGTTTCCTGACCCAGTGCAAAGGGAGAGGTCAGCCCACTGCCACCCCGACCCCAGCTGGAGGCCAGAAGTGGATTCTGCTGCTCTGGGAAGTTCCCTAGAGGCTCCACGATGCCCAACACAGCTGAGAACCGCCAGACCTGCCATCCTAGGAGGTCAGTGGAGCTCCCGTCTTGTGTGTTCGGAAGGCTTTAATCCATCCCACAGACAGACAGGTATTCATGTCTTCTCCATAAGACAGGAGGAAGGGCGGGGATAGTAAGACAATCAGGAATTTCAGGGAGGCCTTTGGGAGGAGGGCATATGGCTCTGATATCAAGTCCAAAACCTTAAAGCTGGGGATAGCTAACCCCTCAGCTGACCTTGAGCTGACCGCCACCCCGTCAGGGGTCCTAAATTAGGGGGCTCAGGGAGCACATCGGCCCTGAAATCCTGTCTCAGATTTTGAGTCCACCTGCCCGTGTGCATTTTTCTGGGGTTCACAATAGTGGTCACCAAATTCTAACAGGAGTCTCTGAGCCATGTCCCTGCCCCACCACAAAATAATTCTTTAAGAACAAAAAAGGCCTCACCCCAAGGTTGAGTGCTCAGCTAGCAGAACCAGCTAGTAATAGGTGAAATCCCGTATCTGCGGGACCCACAGGAAAGAAGATAGCCAGGCCAGAAGCAAAAAGACAGCCACCCTAAGTGCACTGGAGTTGCGAAAGCAGAGAAAAACAAGGCAAAGAGAAAGGAGAGACGCCGTTCGTCCAGCCTGTCCTGGGTGAAAATGCAGAATCCAGGGGACAGGGCGCTGGCGAATGGTGGGCTGTGTCACAGCTCAGGTGCTGCTGGCCCCTCCCCACTGCCCTGCCACCTCAGCCCCTCGTCCGCTCGACCCTGGACTGTTGTGGTCGCTTCCCAGAGGCACAGCCACCAGCTACAACCCCTCCCTCCAAGCTGATGCTCTCTCCTCCGCTTACAGTCCCCCAGTGGCTCCCTACTGCCTTCGCGGAGGTCCCAGCCCCACTGGCATCCCTGGGCCTCCAGCCCGTTCTCCATTTACCCCGCCCCACCTCCCCAGGCTAATTGCCCTTCTACCTCAGGCCCGTACCTCCCTCCTAAACCCCAGCTTAGGCCCTGTCCCATTTCTAAATACCCGTCCTGAGCCCCAGGAGGCCCGGCCCACGTGCAGATCTCTGCTGCCCCCTGCTGGCTGCACCGGGCCGCACCGCCAGATGGCAAACATTCTAGGCTCTATGCCTTCTCTGTCCCATGCCCTCAACGTTGCACTTGGGACAGCAGCCACAGATAATGTTAAAGAGTGGGGACGTGTCCGTGTTCTGATAGTGGACATCGAAATTTGAATTTCCTGTGTTTTGTGTGTCACAAATATTATTCTTTTGACCATTAAAAAATGTAAAACCCGTTCTTAGCTCATGGGAAGAAAACAGGCAGAAGGATAGGTTTGGGCCGTGGGACCTAGTTTGCCCCACGTCCTTGCTGCTCCAGGTGTGGATGGCGGCCCTCGGCAGGGAGCTTGAGCAATGCAGAGTCCCAGACCAACCCTAGCCCTGCACGGTGGGCCTCTGCTCGCTGAAGGTTGAGGAGCGCCGCCCTGTGGCTCTGTCCCTGTTTATTGCCATTTTGCTTTTTTTTCCCCTTCTGTTCCTCAGCCGTTTCTTACCAGAGGCTTCCTTAAAAAGCACTAAATATTTACTTGTTAACATTTTTTTTTTTAATGCATGTAACTACTATGAGGAAATGCTCGTGGAAAGACGCCCCCCCTTCCCCCAAGGTCTCCTGACAGGCAGGCTGGGGCCCTGCTCTGGCTGCCTCGTTAGGCCTCACAGGGAGCAGCTGTGGGTCAGGGCCCCCAGGATCCTAGGCTTTGGGGCACGTTCAGGGAGGCGCAGTGGCATTTACTAGAAGCTAACTGTCCGCCAGGGGCTGTGCGGGGCACTCTGCATGCATTTGCTCCGTGGTTCGTCACCAGGTGTCATCCCAATTCTATAAGTGAAAACCGAGGCTCGCGGGTATTGTGCAACGGGTCCTGGGCTCAGCTCTCCCTGCTGCCACCCACCCTCCGGAGCTCACACGACGTCCTGTCCTCTGCTAGCAACTCACAGCCCAAGTGGCTACAAAAGAAACTTCGACCGGCATAAGAAAGCTGCTTATGGCTGAGCTGTGTCCTCTATGAAAAGATATGTTGAAGCCCTACCCACAGGCAACTGTGAATGTGACCTTATTTCGATAGAGCCTTTGCAGATCAAGTTCAGGTGAGGACATTAGGGCGGGTCCTGAGCCAATAGGACTGGTGTCCTTGTAAAAAGGGAAAATTTGGACACAGAGGCAGACAGGCACAGAGGAAAGGTAAGGAGGCGATGGCGGTGTCACGACAGAGGCAGAGACTGGAGTGGTGTGTCCACAAGCCAAGGAACACCAAGGGTCGCTGGGAACCGATAGGAGCTGGAATAGGCAGCGAGAGATTCTCCCCGAGAGCCCGCAGAGGAAGCATGGTCCTTCTGACAACTTGACTTTGGACTTCCAGCCTCCAGAACTGTGAGACAATACGTCTCTGCTGTTCAAAGCCACCCAGTTTGCACTTTGTTACAGCAGCCGGGGAAAACTACTACAGAGGTCCCGTGTGATTCGGTCCCTACCGACCTGTCCAGTGCCACCTGCTGCCACCCCCGTCCCATTTGCAGGTCCAGCTGAAGCTGCACTTTCCTGATGCCCCACACCCACGAGACTGCACCTCTTCCACACCACTTGCTCTGTCCTTCTAGTGGTTTATTCTCCAGATTCTGGGCCTGTCCTCACCAGGCTGGTCTCCTCATGGGTGCCACGCACGCTTGCTTTGAAATTCCTCTGACCGCACTGCGATCACTGGCATATGTCTGTCTCCCCCACTAGATGGTGACAACTTTGAGGACACGGGCCTTGTCGTATGTATCTCAGTGTCCCCAGCACCCAGCAGAGGGCTTGCCATGCAGAGGTGGTTACAATAAATGACAACGATAGAAACCAACGCTATTTTAACAAGAAGCGTGACATCATTTAATAAGCCGTACCAAATATGTACGAAACAAGGTCGTCATTTTTTCACCACTTGGCCTAATTTCATCCATTTGTTCACATTAATTGCATGTAATACACACGGGCTCTTTACAGAGATAAGGATAACGGGACACAACCTCTGCTCAGAAGCAGGAGCTTATGATGCTGTAAGCAGCCCCGTGAACCGCAGGACGGAGCAGAGGCTTCTCGATCAAAAAGCAACCGCAACTGGCACAAGCACATCCGTGGCATCGTTATACATCTAAGGACTACTGTACATACTGTATCTACTTCTGTATCTACTTCCCCATCTAAAAACAATAGGGATGAGGCAACACACTTCAGGTGTTCATAAAAGTCCTCTAGAACGGATGCCCATCTTGAGCCAGGCTCCGGTGTGACACTGGCCGAGAACACCAGTTGCCTACCAGCCAGCACCCTGGGCCTCAGGTCCTGCCACAGATGCCATGCCCTGTCATCCCGACACCTCTCTCTGGGGTGACATGGTTCCCAGGAAAGAGGGCATAGGGCAGACTCCCTGGAATGCTCCAGTGCAACTGTCAACCAACCACATCACGTGGTCACAGGTGACTGCAGGGCCTCACATCGTGAAGCAGGGGATCTGTGTAGCTTAGTCTTTTTCTAAGACATGGTCGTTAACTTCCCCTCCTACACTGTAAGGCCCCACAGAAGCCCTTCACCCACGTAGTCACGGACACCCAGAGAGCCATGTCGGACAGCTGTGGAGCGAACAGACAGGGCCAACAAACGGAAGGGTGGCCTGGCCCAGAGCCGTCTCTCTGCTGGGGCCCATGGAGTGGGAGAGAAGCATCCTTCGTAGGAAACCATACTGTGCAGTTCCAGGTGTGACCCAAAGCAAAGCACAGGTAGGTCTACCCACACAGAGCCTCCCTGGGAACTATACAAATACACTCCTTCATCAAAGATGCTCTGTCCACCCCTAAGAGTTGGTTGTAATATATGGATTTTGTTAGAACACATTTTGCTGCATCTTCCAGAAAAATCATCACAATATACACACAAACCTAGGATGTCTACGATGTGAACAGTAGCCCCTCAGATGTGGCTCCCTTGTACAGTGCCCAACCTGTACAACTGTATGCGACAGTCCTGAGGGTTGGCCCACACTGGAGCTTAAGTACCCTCCAAATGCTAGAAAAAGGTGACTAAAACCAGAGGTTCGGTGTGTGTGTTGGCGGGGGGTGGGTATTGGACAATTATAATCTGTTTCAGGACTTGTTTCTTTCATAGGAAAGAAAAGGTCTCTAGGACAATAAAGTTTTAAACCAACCTTTGGCTCACTTATGCAAAGTGGAAAAATCTCTCCAAAAAATTGAAGAATTTTTTGAAGAATCAGAAGAATCAGAAAGTGAAGAATCTTGATATCCTGTCATAAATGGTTTCAGAGCTGGATTCCAGAGCCTTTTTAGGTATATTTTAGCCCTTATAGAAGTTTCAGCTTAGATAGCACTGGGGCCAAGACATCATTCCAGGATGAAAGGAGACACAGTGCACAACTGTGAGTCAGCCACCAATGCCTGCCAGAAGAACTGAAATTAATAGATTTATAATCCTGCTGGCAGAAAGTGTATCTCATCCAGTGTCCTTCTGCCACTAGACATTACTCTTCTGCTTAGCTGCAAGAAAGAAACATAATTTTTCCCTTTAATTAAGCTCCCTGTATTCTATCAGCAGAAATTCTGGATGGCTTCTGTGTTAGTAATAATCCTCAAGATCTGGGCAGTAACTCTTCCACAAAGAGACACTTGAGGTTGAAGGTAACTGGCCCAGGCGTGGTGCGAACCTGGGGATAAATGGGTATAAACTGCTTTTCCACAGCCTTTAATTTTCTCTAAAAATTGAATGTGGGTTTTAAGAGTTCTCTATCCTAAAGATTCTAGATATTAATCCCTTATCAGAAATGCGATTTCCAAATACTTTCTCCCATTTCATGGGTTGACTTTTTCTCTGTTGATAATATCCTTTGATGCACAAAAGTTTTTCATTTTGATGAAGTCTAGTTTATCTATTTCTTTTTTCTGTTGCCTCTGCCTTTCGTATCATATCTGAGAAATCACTGTCCTCTCAGACTTCAGACAATACTACAAAGCTACAGTAATCAAAACAGTATGATATTAGCACAAAAACAGACATATGGATCAATGGAACAGAATAGAGAGCCTGGAAATAAATCCACGCACCTACGGTCAATTAATCTTTGATAAAGGTGGCAAGAATATACAATGAAGAAAAGACAGTCTCTTCAGCAAGTGGTGTTGGGGAAGTTGGACAGTCACATGTGAATCAACGAAGTTAGAACACTCCCTCACACCATACACAAAAATAAACTCAAAATGGCTTATAAAGACTTACATATAAGACATGACACAACAGAATTCCTGGAAGAGAACATACACAAATATTCTGACATAAGTCGTAGCAATGTTTTCTTAGGTCAGTCTCCTAAGGCAATAGAAATAAAAGCAAAAATAAGCAAATGGGACCTTGTCAAACTTGGTTTTTGCACAGCAAGGGAAGCCATAAACAAAAGACAACCTACAGACTGGGAGAAAATAGTCGCAAAAGATGAGACTGACAAGGGCTTAGTTTCCAAAATATATCAACAGTTCATATAACAATATCAAAAAAACAATCCAATGAAAAAATGGGCAGAAGATCTAAACAGACGTTTTTCCAAAGAAGATACACAAATGGCCAATAGGCACATGAAAAAATGCTCAACATCACTAATTATTAGAGAAATATAAACCAAAACTACAATGAGGTATCACATCACACTGGTCAGAATGGCCATCATCAAAATGTCAACAGATAATAAATGCTGGAGAGGGTGTGGAGAAAAGGGAACTCTCTTGCACTGTTGGTGGGAATGTAAATTGATACAGCCACTATGGAGAACAGTATGGAGGTTCCTTCAAAAACTAAAAATAGAATTACCATATGACCCAGCAATCCCACTACTGGGCATATATCCAGAGAAAACGCTAATTCAAAAAGATACATGCATCCCAATGTTCATAGCAGCACTATTCACAATAGCCAAGACATGGAAACAACCTAAGTGTCCATCGACAGATGAACAGATAAAGAAGATGTGATACATGTATACAATGGAGTATTACTCAGCCATTAAGAATGAAATAATGCCATTTGAATGAAATAATGCCATTTGCAGCATATGGATGGACCTAGAGATTATCATACTAAGTGAAGTAAGTCAGAGAAAATGAATAACATGTTATCACCTATACGTGGAATCTTTTTTCTCAATTACAAATGACATTATTTTCAAAACAGAAACAGATTCACAGACATAGAAAACTTATGGTTACCAAAGGGGAAAGGCGGGTAGGGAGGGATAAACTAGGAGTTTGGGATTAACAGATACACACTACTATATATAAAATAAACAACAAGGACCTACTGTACAGCACAGGTAAGTATATTCAATGTCTTATGATAACCTATAATGGAAAATAATTTGAAAAGAATTATATATATGAATATATATGAAACTGAATATATACATGAAACTGAATCACTTTGCTGTACACCTGAAACTAACACAACATTGTAAATCAACTATACTTCAATTAAGAAAAAAAAACATTGTCAAAGCCAATGTCTTCTTTCCCCGTTTTAAGAGTTTTATAGTTTTAGGTCTTATTTTTAGGTCTTTGATCCTTTGAGTTAACTTTTGTTTACAGTGTTAGGTAAGAGTCTAACTTCATTCTTTTACACATACACATCCAGTTTTCCCAGCACCCTTTATTGAAAAGGCTGTCCTTTCCCCATTGAATGATATTGGCACCCTTGTCAAAAATCACTTGACTATACAACACAGGGAATATAGCCAACATTTTATAATAACTATAAATGGAGCATAACCTTTGAAAATTGTCAATCACTGTTGTACACCTGTAACTTATATAATATTGTACATCAACTATACTTCGATTTAAAAAAAGTCACTTAATCGTATGTGCAAGAGTTTTGTTCTGGGATCTCTATTCTATTCCACTGGTCTACATGTCTGCCCTTATGCCAGGGCCTCACTCTTTGGATTACTGTGGCTTTGTAGTAAGTTCTGAAATCAGGAAGTATGAGTCTTCCAGCTTTCTTCTTCCTTTTCAAGAAACAAACAAAACAATCCAATTCAAATATGGGCAAAGACTTGAATATACATTTCTCCAAAGAAGACATAGAAATGGCCCAATAAGCAGATGAAAAGATATTAAACATCACTAATCATTAGGGAAATGTAAATCAAAACCACAACGATATAGCCACTATGGAAAAACAGTATGAAGTTTCCTCCGTTTATTTCTTTAAAAATAGAACTACTACATGATCCAGCAATCCCACTTCTGGGTACATATCCAAAGGAGATGAAATTACTATTTTAAGGAGACATCTGCAGTCCCATGTTCATTGCAGCATTATTCACAATCGCCAAGACATGGAAACAGTCTAAGTAACCATCAACAGATAAATGAATAAAGAAAATGTGGCATACACACACACACGATGAAATATTATTCAGCCATAAAGAAGGAAATCCTGATATTTGCAACAACATGGAAAGACCCTGATAGCACTAAGCTAAATGAAATAAGTCAGAGAAAGAAAAGTATCACATGATGTCAATTATATGTGGAATCTAAAACCACTGAACTTGTAGAAACAGAGGAGAATGGTGGTTGCCAAGAGCTGAAGGCTGGGGGAAATGGGGAGATGTTGGTCAAAGGCTACCAACTTTCACTTATAAGATGAGTAAGTTCTGGGGATCTAATGTATAGTGACCATGGTGACTATAGTTAACAATACTACATGTACACTTGAAAGGTACTTTGAGTAGAGCATTAATGTTCTCACCATGACAACAACAAAATGGTACTTATGTGAAGTGAAGGATGTGTTAACTTTATGGTGGTAAACATTTGAGATATATACATATATATATACACATATATACACACATACATACACACTCTCACACACACACACACACACATATATATATATATATATATAAAAATCATCAAGAAATAAAAAGAATCCATACACAGAACTGAATGTAAGGCTTACAGATACCCAATAAAGGCAGACTGAATGCCTAAAACCACCACAATTAGATATCACCTCATACCCATTACAATGGCTCTTAAACAACAACAACAATAAAAAAGAGAAAACAAGTGTTAGCACAGATATGGAGAAATTGGAACCCTTGTGAATTTCTAGTAGGAACATAAAATGGGGCAGCCACTAGGGAAAAACAAAATGGCAGTTCCTCAGAAAATTAAACATAGAATTACCATTTGATCCAGCAATTCCAATTCTGGGTAAAAACACAAAAGAAGTGAAAGCAGGGACTTGAACAGATACTTCAGTGTTCATAGAAGCATTATTCATAATAGCCAAAAGGTAGAAGCAACCCAAGTGTCCACTGATACATGAATGGATAAACAAAATGTGGGATAAAAATCCAAAGAAATATCATTCAGTCTTGCAAAGGAATAAAATTCTGATATATGCTACAACATGGATAAAACTTGAAGACATGCTAAGTGAAATAGGGACAAATATATTATGATTCCACTTATATGAGCTACTTAGAGTAATCAAAATCATAGAGACAGAAAGTAGAAGGGTGGTTGTCAGAGGCTGCAAGAGGGGGGCAGAAGGGACGGAGGAGTTGTTTAATGGGTACAGAGTTGCAGTTTTGCAAGACGAAAACATCCTAGAGATAGATGGTGGTAGTGGTTAAAGAACAATGAAAAGTTACTAATGCTACGGAACCGTACACTTAGAAATAGTTAAAATCATAAATTTTATATGATGTATATTTTACAACAATAAAAAAATGAACCTGGAGTTCTTCAATTTAAAATGATGTCTTGGATAGCCTCATCCACCAGAGGGCAGACAGCAGAAGCAAGAAGAACTACAATCCTGCAGCCTGTGGAACAAAAACCACATTCACAGAAAGATAGACAAGATGAAAAGGCAAAGGGCTATGTACCAGATGAAGTAACAAGATAAAACCCCAGAAAAACAACTTAATGAAGTGGAGATAGGCAACCTTCCAGAAAAAGAATTCAGAATAATGATAGTGAAGATGATCCAGGACCTCGGAAAAAGAATGGAGGCAAAGATAGAGACGATGCAAGAAATGTTTAACAAAGACCTAGAAGAATTAAAGAACAAACAGAGATGAAAAATACAGTAACTGAAAACTACACTAGAAGGAATCAATAGCAGAATAACTGAGGCAGAAGAATGGATAAGTGACCTGGAAGACAGAATGGTGGTATTCACTGCTGCAGAACAGAATAAAGAAAAAACAATGAAAAAAATGAAGATAGCCTAAGAGACCTCTGGGACAACATTAGACGCAACAACATTCGCATTATAGGGGTCCCAGAAGGACAAAAGAGAGAGAAAGGACCAAAGAAAATATCTGAAGAGATTATAGCCGAAAACTTCCCTAATACGGGAAAGGAAATAGCCACCCAAGTCCAGGAAGCACAGCGAGTCCCATACAGGATAAACCCAAGGAGAAACACGCCGAGACACATAGTAATCAAACTGGCAGAAATTAAAGACAAAGAAAAATTACTGAAAGCAGCAAGGGAAAAACAACAAATAACATACAAGGGAACTCCCATAAGGTTAACAGCTGATTTCTCAGCAGAAACTCTACAAGCCAGAAGGGAGCAGCATGATATACTTAAAGCGATGAAAGGGAAAAACCTACAACCAAGATTACTCTACCTGGCAAGGATCTCATTCAGATTCAATGGAGAAATCAAAAGCTTTACAGACAAGCAAAAGCTAAGAGAAGTCAGCACCACCAAACCAGCTCTACAACAAATGCTAAAGGAACTTCTCTAAGTGGGAAACACAAGAGAAGAAAAGGACCTACAAAAACAAACCCAAAACAGGGGACTTCCCTGGTGGCGCAGATGATAAGACTCCACGCTCCCAACGCAGGGGGCCCAGGTTCAATCCCTGCTCAGGGAACTAGATCTCACATGCATGCCGCAACTAAGAGTTCACATGCTGCAACTAAGGAGACCTGGAGCCGCAACTAAGGAGCCTGCCTGCTGCAGCTAAGACCTGGCGCAACCAAATAATTAAATAAATATTTAAAAAAACCAAAACAATTAAAATGGTCACAGGAACATACATATTGATAATTACCTTAAACATGAATGGATTAAATGTTCCAACCAAAAGACATAGGCTTGCTGAATGGATACAAAAACAAGACCCACATATATGCTGTCTACAAGAGACCCACTTCAGACGTAGGGACACATACAGACCAAGTAAGGGGATGGAAAAAGATATTCCATGCAAATGGAAATCAAAAGAAAGCTGGAGTAGCAATACTCATATCAGATAGACTAGACTCTAAAGAATGTTATAAGAGACAAGGAAGGACACTACATAATGATCAAGGGATCAATCCAAGAAGAAGATATAACAATTTTAAATATATATGCAACCGACATAGGAGCACCTCAATACATAAGGCAACTGCTAACAGGTATAAAAGAGGAAATCGACAGTAACACAATAATAGGGGGGGACTTTAACACCTCACTTACACCAATGGACAGACCATCCAAAATGAAAATAAGTAAGGAAACAGAAGCTTTAAATGACACAAAGACCAGATAGATTTAATTGATATTTATAGGACATTCCATCCAAAAACAGCAAATTACACTTTCTTCTCAAGTGCGCATGGAACATTCTCCAGGATAGATCACATCTTGGGTCACAAATCAAGCCTCAGTAAATTTAAGAAAACTGAAATCATATCAAGCATCTTTTCTGACTGCAACACTATGAGGTTAGAAATGAATTACAGGGAAAAAAATGTAAAAAACACAAACACATGGAGGCTAAACAATACATTACTAAATAACCAAGAGATCAAAGAGGAAATAAAAAAATACCTAGAGACAAGTGACAATGAAAACACGATGATCCAAAACCTATGGGATGCAGCAAAAGCAGTTCTAAGAGGGAAGTTTATAGCTACACAAGCCTACCTCAAGAAACAAGAAAGATCTCAGATAAACAATCTAATGCTACACCTAAAGGAACTAGAGAAAGAAGAACAAACAAAACCCAAAGTTAGCAGGAGGAAAGAAATCATAAAGATCAGACCAGAAATAACTGAAATAGAAACAAAGAATAGCAAAGATCAATAAAACTAAAAGCTGGTTCTTTGAGAAGATAAAACAAAATTGATAAACCATTAGCCAGACTCATCAAGAAAAAGAGGGAGAGGACTCAAATCAATAAAATTAGAAATGAAAAGGGAGAAGTTACAACAGACACCGCAGAAATACAAAACATCCTAAGACACTACTACAAGCAACTGTATGCCAATAAAATGGACAACCTGGAAGAAATGGACAAATTCTTAGAAAGGTATAACCTTCCAAGACTGAAGCAGGAAGAAACAGAAAATATGAACAGACCAATCACAAGTAATGAAACTGAAACTGTGATTAAAAATCTTCCAACAAACAAAAGTCCAGGACCAGATGGCTTCACAGGTGAATTCTATCCAACATTTAGAGAAGAGCTAACACCCATCCTTCTCAAACTCTTCCAAAAAATTGCAGAGGAAGGAACACTCCCAAACTCATTCTTTGAGGCCACCATCACCCTGATACCAAAACCAGACAAAGATACTACAAAAAAAGAAGATTACAGACTAATATCACTGATGAATATAGATGCAAAAACCCTCAACAAAATACTAGCAAACAGAATCCAACACATTAAAGGGATCATACACCATGATCAAGTGGGGTTTATCCCAGGGACACAAGGATTCTTCAATATATGCAAATCGATCAATGTGATACACCATATTAACAAATTGAAGAATAAAACCCATATGATCATCTCAACAGATGCAGAAAAAGCTTCTGACAAAATTCCACACCCATTTATGATCAAAACTCTCCAGAAAGTGGGCATAGAGGGAACCTACCTCAACATAATAAAGGCCATATATACAAACCCACAGCAAACATCATTCTCAATGGTGAAAAACTGAAAGCATTTCCTCTAAGATCAAGAACAAGACAAGGATGTCCACTCTCACCACTATTATTCAACATAGTTTTGGAAGTTCTAGCCATGGCAATCAGAGAAGAAAAAGAAATAAAAGGAATACAAATTGGAAAAGAAGAAGTAAAACTGTCATTCTTTGCAGATGACATGATACTATACATAGAGAATCCTAAAGATGCCACCACAAAACTACTAGAGCTAATCAATGAATTTGGTAAAGTTGCAGGATACAAAATTAATGCACAGAAATCTCTTGCATTCCTATATACTAATGATGGAAAATCTGAAAGAGAAATTAAGGAAACACTCCCATTTACCACTGCAACAAAAAGAATAAAATACCTAGGAATAAACCTACCTAGGGAGACAAAAGAGCTGTATGCAGAAAACTATAAGACACTAATGAAAGAAATTAAAGATGATACCAAAAGATGGAGAGATAAACCATGTTCTTGGATTGGAAGAATCAATACTGTGAAAATGACTATACTACCCAAAGCAATCTACAGATTCAATGCAATCCCTATCAAATTACCAATGGCATTTTTTACAGAACTAGAACAAAAAATCTTAAAATTTGTATGGAGACACAAAAGACCCCGAATAGCCAAAGCAGTCTTGAAGGAAAAAAACAGAGCTGGAGGAATCAGACTCCCTGACTTCAGGCTATACGACAAAGCTACAGTAATCAAGACAATATGGTACTGGCACAAAAACAGAAACATAGATCAATGGAGTAAGATAGAAACCCCAGAGATAAACCCACGCACCTATGGTCAACTAATCTATGACAAAGGAGGCAAGGATATACAATGGATAAAAGACAGTCTCTTCAATAAGTGGTGCTGGGAAAACTGGACAGCTACATGTAAAAGAATGAAATTAGAACACTCCCTAACACCATACACAAAAATAAACTCAAAATGGATTCGAGACCTAAACATAAGACCAGACACTATAAAACCCTTAGAGGAAAATATAGGAAGAACACTCTTTGACATAAATCACAGCAAGAGCTTTTTTGACCCACCTCCTAGAATAATGGAAATAAAAACAAAAATAAACAAATGGGGCCTAATGAAACTTCAAAGCTTTTGCACAGCAAAGGAAACCATAAACAAGACGAAAAGACAACCCTCAGAATGGGAGAAAATATTTGCAAATCAACCAATGGACAAAGGATTAACCTCCAAAATATATAAACAGCTCATGCAGCTCAATATTAAGAAAACAAATAACCCAATCCAAAACTGGGCAGAATATCTAAACAGACATTTCTCCAAAGAAGACATACCGATGGCCAAGAAGCACATGAAAAGCTGCTCAACATCACTAATTATTAGAGAAATGCAAATCAAAACTACAATGAGGTATCACCTCACACCAGTTAGAATGGGCATCATCAGAAAATCTACAAACAACAAATGCTGGAGAGGGTGTGGAGAAAAGGGAACCCTCTTGCACTGTTGGTGGGAATGTAAATTGATACAGCCACTATGAAGAACAGTATGGAGGTTCCTTCGAAAACTAAAAATAGAATTACCATATGACCCAGCAATCCCACTACTAGGCATATACCCAGAGAAAACCATAATTCAAAAAGACACATGCACCCCAATGTTCACTGCAGCACTATTTACAACAGCCAGGTCATGGAAGCAACCTAAATGCCCATCGACAGATGAAATGGATAAAGAAGATGTGGTACATATATACAGTGGAATAGTACTCAGCCATAAAAAGGAACGAAATTGGGTCATTTGTTGAGACGTGGATGTATCTAGAGACTGTCATACAGAGTGAAGTCAGTCAGAAAGAGAAAAATATCATATATTAACGCACATATGTGGAACCTAGAAAAATGGTACAGATGAACCAGTTTGCAGGGCAGAAATTGAGATACAGATGTAGAGAAGAAACGTATGGACAACAAGGAGGTAAAGCCACGGCGGGGTGGTGGTGGTGGTGTGATGCATTGGGCGATTGGGATTGACATGTATACACTGATGTGTATAAAATTGATGACTAATAAGAACCTGCTGTATAAAAAAATTTAAAAAAACTGTTGTCTATCAGCTTCAGAATAAAGACTAAATACCTAAAAAATAAAATAAAATAAAATGATTTATTGTTTAAGTGTATGTTTGTCTGGTCTTTTAAAAAATGTATTCATATAAATAGTTTACTGTCCAATTGTCAGGATACTCCCTGGAAACTACCCTAGTCAGTATTTTAGTCTAAACATGTAAGCATATGAATTCTGAATTCAGAAATCGTATTCAACTATTTCACCTTGGTTTCCCATTCTGTTCATTTAACTAGGAAAAGTGATGACGGAGAGCAAGTTGGTCTTGACAATTCAAGACCAAAGACGTGGGCTGCCTAGACGGTCTCATTATCAAGGGGTAGTGGACAGAGCATGGGGGATGGCGGGAGGGGCAGAGACAGAGAAATGGTCCTGGTAGGAGCACTGCGGCTCAGAAGGCAGCAGGGAAGCCCTAGTCTCCTGGCGAATATTTGAGATACAAAAAATATGTATCTGGGGTGAATCGATAGTTTCCAAGAAACTTGGACAGTCTAAACAATTCAATTTTTGAGTTGCTGCTATGGACAAAGTCAAAGGCATCACGAAACCAAAGATGATCAAACTCAAGAACCTGCCTCCAGAAGATTATCACCTAGAAACACTGGTTGAAAACAAAGTTCGAAGGTCAAGGTCTTACTTCACTGCATTAACCATGATCTGACTTGATAGTTTCTGTTCTAACCAGTTTAAATGGTCCAGTCTAAACATCTGTCAGGGACGTGACAAGCAATCCAATCAGCTGGGAAAATCACTTCTTCTGAAAATCATTTCACCACGCTCTTTTCTGGGTACCTATTTTGTCTTTTCCTCCTAAAGAGAGCAGTGAGAAGAAAATATTCAACCGAGTAAGATGCCACATTTTCTTTAAAATAAGACAAAAGCATATGCAAAATTTTATACCTGGAAATAAACATGATTTCATAAAGACACCCTCTCATGCACGTAAGCACTAAACACTGCATTTGTAACTTACAGAACGCTTGTGCCTGAATCATTTTTGTGGAATCCTCTAACTTGCGGGGGAAGGGCTTTTCTGAGCCAATAAGTAGAGAGGCGATAAAGGCAGGGTGTTGTGATAGAGTCACTACATACACACTGGTACCCACTTCTTTTAATTCACAAACCTGAGTGTTTCAGGCACACACAGCCAGTCAGATGCTGTCATGATGGCCCTGCGATCAGATGGACTACATCCAAGAATAAAACTCTGGAAAGTCACACGAAGAACTGAATCACATTCACCACTGAGAAGGGGAGAGAAAAGTTATTTCCCTTCATAATTATTAGGCATAGTATCATCCTGGTTAGTTATATAGTAGGTCTCCAAGACCATTAACAGAGGCTCTGTCTAAAGTGAAGCCTTCCTACACGATTTCCCCAGTTATCGACAAGAGCAAAACCCACAATATATTGTTTATATATCACATTTGATCATTTTTAAACTTGAGAAGTACTAGTATTAAAAGTATTAGTGCCATGACCTTTCTGCTTTTAAACTCAAATATCAAGTCATAAGATGTCACGGTTGTAAAAATATCTCTTTTTAAAGAATACAGTAAAAACATGTACCTGTACAGCAAGGAGCCAGAAGAGGGCACTATCTTTATATGGTAGCAGATGCCAAAAGAGGAAGTAAAGATGGGTTTCAGTTTGCTTTCTAGTTATTAGTGATATCGAAAAGTTCCATCACAATTGTTCATTAAATTTGCTACTTTACCAGCGCCTCTCAAACTTAAAGTGCGTAAGAAGAATTACCTGGGGACTTGTTAAATATAGTCGGACCCTGTGTCCACGGGATCTACATCTGTATTCAACCAACCTCGGTGGAAAACTTTCAAAAAACAAAAATTCCAGAAAGCTCCAAAAAGCAAAACTTGAATTTGTGGCACACTGGAGACTATTTACATAGTATTTACATTGTATTTACAACTATTTACATCGTATTTACATTGTATTAGGTATTATAAGGAATCTAAAGATGCTTTAAAGTATACGGGAGGATGTGGACAGGTTATATGAAAACACTACACCATTGCATATAAGGGACTTGAGCATCCTCAGATTTTGGTACCCAAGGGGTACTGGACCCAAACCACGTGGATATCAAGGGATGTTTGTACATACTCTTGGGTCCCACCTGGTCCCACTGAATCACAACTTTGAATTTAATATGAAAGAGCCCTCAGCTGATCCTCGAGCAGGGGCCTCAGAAGCGGCAGTAAAACCCTCTTCAGGGAGATTTCCAAATGCCTGAGAGTGGAGGGGGAGGTAACAGTACCAGAAGGGCAGGGAGCTGCCTAAAGACGCCCTGGATGCCCTTGAAAATCTGTGCATTTTGGTCACTCTGATATACCACAGATGAAATGCAACTATGGCATATAAGGAATCAAGACAGCAAAACTAAATATTAAATTACAAGGGAAAAAAAAGCCAGTCTATAATCAGAAAAAAAAATTTTAAGGAGAGCAAAATATTTAAATACTTTTCATATCATCTCCCTGCAAAAATGGAGAACTGGGGCTCATTGTTTGGTTTTAAATCTTTTTAATGGTTGGAAAATTAGCAAAACAAACTACCACAATTAATACCTATTATTCTTCATTAGATTATTACTTACACCTTATCTATTTTCGAGGGAAATTTGGGGAGCATTTATCTTAAATGGCACATATCCAATAGGACCATTAAAAGAGATAAGTAGAAGCATAAAAGAAGGAAATTGGGTGACAGAGGGCATACTGATTCCTGGAATTACTTCAACTGGACAGTAAATTTAGCTGTAGGTTTCTGGATGCCCAAAAGGAAAAGAACCCTAAGTTTTCGGCCTAGTCGATGCCACCAGTGGCAGTGGGTAATACTACCTATGGCAACACCTTTTATCTCCGAACAGCTCTATCCTTGCTTCATGCATTCACTTACTCATTCGCTCACAGCGCATACCCTCAAAGAATTCAAAACCTGGGTGTGTCATCCATGTGGTCAACCCCGCCACCCCGCCAGGGCTCAGGGCTGGGGTACAAGGTGAGCGGTGCCCTGAAGCTGTGCAAATCAATGGCCCTGGGTTACAAGCCAATGGGGAAGGGACTGATTATAGAACAAATTGTACTGAGAAAACTGATGCTTGGGAGAATAAAGTAAAATTAGATCCGGCCTCCTGATGCATTGTGAAGAGCTGAACGTAAATAAAACATAAAAATTAGAAGTAAATATGGATATCCAACCGATAGCAGGATAAGGAAGGAGTCTTTAAGCATTAAAGAAAGATGTGACTATCAACAAGGAAAAAAAAAAAACTCTGTCAGAAAACATAAAGATACACATTCAGCTTACAAGACCAAAGAGGGCAAACGCCCTTAACATGAAGAACAACTACAGAAGGTCAGAAAGGTGGAAAGTATTCAACCCCATTAAGTCATGACAAGAATTTAAACAGCGAGCAACTATTCTGGATGACAAATGTGGTTTTACCAGATGACAAAGTTGCTGTTGTTTATTTTTAAGAATAGTTCCTACCGGTGAGAAGAAGGGTACACCCTCCCTGGAGGCAATGTTCCAAACCTTTCATCTTGTCCTTCTGCTTCTGGAAATATTCAGAGACATGACAAGGATTTATCTACCAGCGTGTTCACTGCACTTTTATTATTTTAATAATATTATAAGTTCCCAAAAATGTAACAACAAAACTTGAAATTCCCTAACTTTACAACAATAGCAATTTGGTTACATAAATGCTGTCACATTCCAATGATGGAATGAGATGCAGTCACCAGAAATCATATAGTAAATGACATTTAAGGATATTAAAAAAGTGTTCTTTGTAAATTATTAGGTGAAGAAATATCAGTATAAAAGTTTATATACCATTTGATCCCAATTTTGTAAACACATTAGCTCAACTCATAAAATTGCCTCTATTCAATTTTTTTTTTACCTAAAGATATCAATTCCTTATGGCTTAGTCTAAATGCTTTTTAAAATGTGTGTGTAGAGAGTTATCCACATACATATATGGATACATATATTCACCAAATAACAGAAATGACACGCCCCAACTATAAACAGTTCTCAGGGTGACGTCACCATATTTTCAATACGCTTATGCTTTTTTTCTTTTTTTTTAAATGAATGTATATTAGGTTTACATTCAGAACAAAATCACAAATATAACTTGAAATCATGTTCAAGAAGACAGGATGTAATGGGGGCCAGAGTGTGATGAGGGGGCCGCTCTCGGACCCGAACCTGCCAGGGTCGGGTGAATGAGCACACGTTTCCCCGAGGGGAGTCTGGCAAAACACGTCAAGCCTCTCAAGTGTTCACACGTCTGACCAGTCATTCTCCTAAGAATCTGTCCAAAGGAAATGAACAGAGATGCCAAGATACCTGTACAGGCTGTTCATCGCAGAATTATCTACAATATGATAATTTGAATACAGTGATACACTCCCAGACAAGAGGGAACAAGTTAATAGACGGTAGTACATCCATCTGATACATGTTATGTAGTCACGAATGTATGTTGGAAGGTCTTAATATCATGAGGATATGTTCATGCTAAGCTGAATTTTAAAAGCAAGACAAAAACCTATATATACTCTAACCACAAACACACTTTAAAAATTGCTAAGTCTGGGGACTTCCCTGGTGGCGCAGTGGTTAAGAATCTGCCTGCCGATGCAGGGAACACAGGTTCAATCCCTGGTCCAGGAAGATCCCACGTGCCGCGGAGCAACTAAGCCCGTGCACCACAACTACTGAGCCTGCACTCTAGAGCCCACGAGCCACAACTACTGAGCCCTTGTGCCACAACTACTGAAGCTCGTGCACCTACAGCCCATGCCCTGCAACGAGAAGCCACCACAATGAGAAGCCCGCACACCGCAACAGAGTAGCCCCCACTAGCCGCCACTAGAGACAGCCCGTGTGCAGCAACGAAGAACCAACACAGCCAAAAATAAATTTTTTTTTAAATTGCTAAGTCTGTATGTGCACCCACATGCACAGGATCACCTAGAAAGAGGGCCAGGAGAGTGTGTGCATGTGTGTGTGTGTGTGTGGTGCACGTGTGTGCAATTAACAGTGGGTTTTTTGTTTTGGGGGTTTTTATCTGTGCGCGTGATGTGTGGGATCTTAGTTCCCCCACCAGGGATCAAACCCACGTCCCCTGCAGTGCAATTACGGAGTCGTAACTACTGGACCTCCAGGGAGGTCCCTAACTAACAGTAGTTTTAACCAGCGGTGGGATTTTTATTGCCTTCTGTCTATTGTTCTGCATTTCCCAAATATTCTGCAATGAATAGGCATTACTTCTATAATCAGAAAATAACTTCTTTTTAAAAGAGAAAAGAAATCTCCCCCCTCACAGAGGATGGAGTATGGGGAAGCAGGTGGAGTCATGGAGATGAGCCAGGGGCTACAGCACTGAAGTGGGAATGAAGGGCCGGAGGAAGATTGAAGAGACGGGGGCAGGAGAAGTAGCAGCATTTGCTGACTCACTGGATGTGGCCTGGGGAGGAAGAGCGAGGAGTGAAGAAGGATTCCGAGGTCCCAGGCTTGGGATAGGGAATACAGGATGCGGTAGCCAGCCTCCTCAAGGGCCCCAGTGAGTCCTCCCTCCTGATATCCACACCCTTGTGAATAGAGCTGACCTATAGGATACAGCAGAAGTGACAGGGTGTGACTTCTGATGCTAGGCCACAAGGATATTGATGGAGACAGAAAATAGAAAGTAGGATCGTGGTTAGACGGGGCTTTGCAAGGGGAGACCGTGGGGTGATAAATTCTGAAGATGGACAGTAGTGATGGTTGCAGAACAAGTGCATGTACTTAATGCCATTGAACTGTGTAGTTAAAAACGGTTAAAATAGTAAACTTCATATCATGTATAAATTTCACCACAATAAAAAAAATTTTTAATATGAAGCTGGATCGCAGAGCTCTGCCTTGGTCTGTCTTGGGTCACTTGCCCTGCAGGAAGCCAGTCGCCATGTCGTGAGGGCCCTCAAACTGCCCCGTGGAGAGGTCTAGGCATGGAGAAAACGAAGCCCCCTGCTAACAGCAGCATTAACTAGCCAGGTACGTGCGTCCTGAGCCCCCAGAAGGCAGATCCCCCAACCCCAGGCAAGCCTTCAGCTGAGGATAGAAACCATATAAAATGATAATGTTAATTGTTTTAAGCCACTAAGTTGGGGAGGAATATTTTAACCAGCAATAGGTAACTAACGCCTAGAAAGAGGCCCAAATCTGAGCTGTCTCGTCCCCTTCCCTGGTTTAAGCCACCATCGCACTTTCCTAGCTTCCACTTAGGAGGCAGAAGGCTGGAAAGAGCCGTGTTCACACCATTACGACAAACACACTAGGGAATACGCAGAATCACACTTTTTCTCAAACACATCGGAGCACGAGGGGGCAGCTGGCTGCCTATTAGGGCCCAGCAGGGAGTGGGAAAGGGAGCCGGGAGTCGGGGAGGGGGAGGGGCCTGACCCTTCCTCTTCACCAGTGGCCCTGGCCGTGTGTGCTGCCTGCAGTCACCATCTCTGTGCTCCGTCGCTGGTCTCCTTTTGTCTTTCCAGTCCTCCAACAATACCTGTTGAACCCATTCCCTAAACTAAATTGTTTCTTCAAATCTGTGTGGTTTCTGTTTTCCTACCTGGCCCTCAACTTGATAGAGCACCCAAACTCAGTTCAATCTCTTTTGGGGACAGAGAGAAGTGTGGCAGAGTTCCCGCCTGTCCAGGTAAACCTGCCGCATCCTAGCCTGCACCACCTTTGCTGATCATCTCCTCCCCACCTGTGGTCAGGCACACAGTCCTACTTGTGACCCCCACACGGCACTCTTCTTCGCCTCGCCATGCCTTCCGAGCCCAACTCTACTAAAATCGGACAGTAGGAAAACGAGGCACCTCAGCATTTGAGGAAGCACTGAAGAGAAGGAAGGAGTCGTTTTTCTTTGGTTTGTTTTATACCTTGGGAATAGACAACAAAAACTGAAAAGGATGATTTGTGCTTACGCTGACTTTCATTCCTCTAATTTTTTTCCTCACTGATGTTTTCACTCTGGTGGAAAGTCACTGGACAAGAATCAGAAGCCCGGGAAGTCAGTCTCATTTCTTTCCTCCTCCCCCCTTCCTATCACCAGGATAACCTACTTCTTCCTCTCAGAAGAGGAAGAGTGCTGGACACGTGCACACACGTATTCTGGCCTGCAAATCACTTTCCCTATCTGAAGTAATGATACCGAAACTTACAATGTATTAAAAAAATTCTGGGATGTCTTCAGTGAGGTGGTTTCAGAAGTAACAGAAACTTCACTTCCTACAGACTTTTTATGAACTAGGACTAGATGTGAAAAAAAAATGAGAAACTATCTACCGCCTGAAGAAAACCCTAGCCTCCCAACCGAAAAGTATTTTCAAGAAACAAAACAATAAAATGTATAGGAAGACCCCAGACTGCCCCTGCTCGCTTAGATGGTGCAATGGATATAGGCTGATGGCCCCAAGGGAGCAAACACTGCTCGGAAGATGAAAAAAATCTTAGCTACCTCGATGGTTTGTGCTCTGCTCCAAAAGGCCTCCATACATAAATATATAGCTGTAGCCATGCAGTATATCTGGGATATGAAACTTTCATGGACTGGTAACATTTAGGGGAAAAAAGTGTTAACAAGGCTGTTTGGGAACTAGAGAGAGGACACTAGAGAAAAAAGGATTGAGAAACACAGGTCTAGATAAAAATCATACACACTGCAGTTTTTTTTTTTGGCTTGAGCACTCCATCAGTATTATATATTCCTCCAGATTTCTAATAAACTGCAGAATCATCACTTTTTCTTGAGTAAGAAGAGTCAGGAATGTAATCCAGGGGAGAATTTACCGCCGACTAAATCTCGGTGCACAGTGCTTTTATGAAAGCCGACTGTCAACACTCAGACTAATGGCTTCCTTTACGTGCCAATGCACACTTTGGTTGAGGCGAAACAGCTTATTTCTCCACCTCAAGCTGTTACTATTCCCCCCACCAGAAAAAAAAGTGTTTCCAGCCACCCACATCCCCGCTAGGTCAGTCCAGGCTCCCCTTGTACAGTCCCCACGGTGACACATCAGAGACGGGTGCCACCCATGTTACCACCGTGGACAGATGGGGTGTACAGAGCACGCTGCCTCTGCTCTATTCTGATGACACGTGTGCGCGCCTTTGCCTGATAAGTTATCCTCTTACCTGCACATCTCACATGCTGTGACGTGGCACTTCTGTAACCAAAGCATGACCCATTTTCTCCATGGCCTTGAGTCCCAGTTACTAATCACACCATTATGTCAACTTTGCAAGTACTTTATAAGACATCCGGGGTCCACGAACCAAATACACACCTCCACTCACATAATCACATGTGCTCACTTCATGGTCACCAGTATCTGCTAATTCTAACGCAGTCCACTCACTGTGGCCTTCAGTTATTCATTCAATCATTTTGATCAAGGTTTGGGGCTAATAAGATTTTAAAAGCACAGTTTCTGCTTGTGGAGAGAAAGAGAAGCGCACAAACAATGATATAATATGAGGCATTTCAACAATGATGGAACAGATGTATCTACAAACCGGTGTTTCGGAAGAGGGAGACATCACCCCCAGAAGCAGAAGTCAGGGAAACTTCATGGAAAACAGGTGGATTTCAGCAGGCTTAGGGGTGGGGTAAGTGCGGGGACAGAGGGAAGCCCCACAAGCGAAGGTGGTAAACCACATGCGCTGAGGGGCAGAGGCAGGAACGTTTAGACAAAAGGAACAGGAGGGCTGACCGGACAGAAGCCCATACACCATGCCTTGTTAAGTTTTTCATGTTCAAAAATCTCAATAGCAAATGTTTTTAAACTGGGAATATGTCATCTTACTTTAGTAAACGTTTTGAGAGCATTTACCTTCAGTTGGAAATTTCTTGGCTCGTTCCTCAAAGAACCATTCTCCAGTTTTTATTTTCACGTTTCTGAAAGGCAAGCAGAAAGGAAGCCTCAGAGGGAGATGTGGGTGGTGCCGTATTTGGCTCATACAAGGTAGGGAGACATCATCAGAACACCAGTCTGGCAAAAGACCTGAGTTCAAATTCCTGGCCCAAATCCCTAACTATACAGATTTCCCATAGAGATTAAGTGATCTGACTAGAAAGCTGCAAATCTGAAAAAGAATATATATAATACATTATACATATATATGTAAACTGAATCACTGTGCTGTACACCTGAAATGAATACAACATTGTAAATCAACTATACTTCAATAAAAAATAAAATCAAAAGAAAGATAATTTTTTTAAAAAGCAGCAAAGCTGGAGTTTCTACTTGGGTACATTTTACCCTGCATGTCAAGGAGAAACAAAGTTACCATCAAAATGATCAATTTATCATGGTCATGGCGGGGAGCCACGGCATGAAGGAAGATCAACAAAGAAATTCAGTGCTGTCTATTCAGCTAGGAAAGAGATCACCCTTAGTTAGGTTAGGCTGAGGTTAGTTTGAGCGAACTACAACATTTACCAAGAACCAACAGAGCAGATTCACCTGAGAAGTTTCCTGGGAGCACCTGAAATCTGGGATATGGGATCAAAGGGCTTCACTGGAGATCTGGGGACCACTTGAGAGACAGGGGCCATGACCTCTCATTGGGAAGCCGGTCTGGCAGCGGCTCCCTGGGCATCTCTACGTCCCCTCCCATCCTACTCACAGGCACAGCAGCATGGGAGCACTTTGTACAGTCACCGGTTGAAACTCAAGTCCCAAAGCCTGTTTTACTCTTGACAGTTTCCAAGTTCTAAAGAAACCACCCTCAACCTCAAAGAGCCTCAGAAAGGTAGAACTGTCAATAGCCTTTCAGGACATAAAAAGTTAAGCACACAGATACTATAAATTATTCACACCATTAAAACAATATGCCATAAAACTTGTCAATTCCTAAGTCATGCAAATTTAAGAAAAAGGAAAACTTCAAATTCTCTTCTGTAAGTACTTACTGAAATACACTCTCCATTAGGTTCTTTCAGGCTATATATGATCTCAAATGGATTTTAAGTTAATGCTTACAAATGCAGTCAATTCACAAATACATTGCAATCTACTTTTTTTTTTTTTTGAAGTATCCTATCTTTCTCTCTGGAGCTTTAGTAGTTGTCAGAAGACACCAATCAACTCCCTCCATCTTGTTAACAACTATTATATTCTCTGATTAGTATGCAAATGATTATTCCCAATGCTTAGTGACCAGAACAAGGAAAACATACACAGAGCATTTATGAATTTTGGCAACAGAATTTTGATAATCAGTCACTATCATTAAGAGCCAAAGATATATCACAGTTGCATGTTTTATATATCACGAGAGAGACAGGGGAAACTTCTCATCTGTAAAATCAGAAACTCAGGTATCTAATGTACTAAATCGACAGAAAACCCATGAAGGAGAACTCAGCATCTCTACGGAAGTTTTCCCCTCTGGTACTTGAAGACAAGCAGAGGATCAAAACCCAGGGAAAGTCCGCAGAGATTAACGGGGGGCGGGGGTTGCGTTCACGCCCCTTTGAATTGCCATACCCACAACTGCTCTATTTCTGAAGATGCGTCCTCCATCCTTATACAGCTGGACAAAGTCTAAGTGGAGAGTAGGAGAGGAAAATCAAATGTGGAGAGAAGGAGGCCTCCATCTGATAACAAACGTCACTTCCTGATGTTTATTTTCCTGGGGGTGGTGACCCTTCCAGCTCATCTACTCTCTCACACTCTCCAGCCCGTAATTACCTGTGACCAAAAGCATTTATATATGAGACAGGTGCTGGGGGCGGGGCATGGCCTCAGACTGGACCTGAGAGAGATCAGCGCTAAGAATTAAGCAGCAAATCAAACCATGAACTTACAGTCAGCTGAGCTATAGCCAGACACAGGCCACCACTGAGGAGTAATCACACCTGGAGATGCACAATCACGAAAAAGGAAGAGCAGCTAAGGGGACGGAGGAGAGGAAGGCGAGAACGCCCGAATAAACATTTTACTTTTATTACATTTTACAACATTTTATTACAAAGTCCTCTTCTAGCCCTGGTCTCAGAACCTATATGAGAAGTAGATAAAGTAGAATATTAGTATCTCCTAGGGCTGGTCATCTAACGTTACCATCTAATCATCTAACTGAATCTCAACGGATTACTTGCGAAATTCAAGCAGGACCTTCCTTGGCAGGGACAGATTTGAACACAAACCCACAGGTCTCTTTAGGCTTACCTGTGACTACAGAATGGAAGGATAAAAGTACCACAGGCCTAAACCATACGACGGCAAGTACTTCTTGCATTTGAGGTTGTTTCCTTTGAGAACTAGATTGGAGCTGGATCTCCATAAACACTTCTGCAGAATCAGCTGTTTCATAAGCATTTATTCCCAAATGGTTTTCGTAAGGGCTCCCAGTCCACACACATCCCAAGTGTTATAAGAAGGACCATGTATGGCTGTTACTGTCTAAGACAGAGGTGAGCAGATCTTGCAGTGTCTCTGTCCTCATTAGGGCCAGCACAGGGTAGCATGACTCACAGTAACCAAAGGAAACATCGGTTATTTCTCTCCCCCCCTCACCGATGACTCAAGCAGAATTTGGCTATGAAAGCTTCTTGGAACATTTTCTGAACCCAGCAACAGATTAATGGTTTTAAATTTCTCCCACAGAATCATGACTTGTTTCTTCAAAACTTTTTCAATCAATTGATAAATCCATCTCAGAAGGCAAAATCCAAGGATGGTGAAGGGAGCAAGAGATCTAGAGTTCCATGTCTGACTTTCCATGAACTCTGCATGAGGAAAACGGTAACTAGAAACGCCAAGCACACGGAACACCGACAGCTCCTGAGAAACTGCTGGGGGCTCCAGCATCCATTTTCATTGCCTTGAACTCGGTTAACGCTGTCATTTCATTAGCAAAAGGGAAATAACTGTTGAAAAGCACTTCGCAAATTCTAGCACGCAAACGTTCAATAATACGATGAATCGAGGACCCTAACAGAAAGATCTTCAATAATCTGACCCCATTTCTAACGCAAGCAGTGAGCCGAAGAGGCCTGCTGGAATGCACTTTGACTTTGCATTCAAATTACCAGCATCTGCAGGTGGGTAAGCTGTCACGTCCAAAGCACCTGCTTTATGCTCCAAGAAGAACCAGCATCATGTCCCTAGAATTGCTTAATGTATTTCTACCATTCAATGAACAAGAGGTAGCAAATTTATCTGCATGTCAGGATTCTCTGAATGCCTTAAAGACACACATCTCCCAGGCAGATCTGTGCTCTAACCAGTGCCCTGACGGCAAGGAAGCCTCAAGAAAAGTTTTGGTGGCTTATCAGACAAGCTATAAAAACACCAAAAGAAGCGGCCAAATATTGTAAAACTAAGATCAACCTAATTTCTTTGCACCGGCTTGTCCAACCGTTTGGTAATTCCCAGCTAAAGTGGTCCTTTGCACCCATACAGTTGAAGAAAATTTTTTTTACTTCAAATAATCTTATACCTAAGGCAGTTTTTAGTTACAAAGCAAAATACTGAGGTTTTTTCCCTCCATCAGCTAGCTCAGTTGATCTGATTTCAGTGTTCTTACGGGGAAAAAGACTGATCATTGTGATTAAACCCTAGGTAACCAGGAGTCAGAATCAAGATAAAGATAAACGATTTTAACCAAGCAGCTACCATCACTTCTTGCAAAACATGAATAACTCTACTTAACTGCAGAGAGAAGGCAGGTTCCCCACCCCCACCCCTGCGTCATATTCAGCGCTGTATCCACAGCCACAAGCACAGCCGAGGGACATGGTGGGGCTGGTGACTACATGTGGGTTGACGAATGAATATCCCCACCTCTGCAGGGAGCACCCTGAGAACTGAAGGGATAAGGTGGGACCGACATAGGTGGAGCCCTGGTGGTACCGAGGCATGACGTGCATCACACCCTCTAACCGTGTAGGGGCAGGAATCACAAACTCACGCACCAAGCAGACGCTCTAACCGAAGAGCGTGGCTAAGGGATGAAACGAGAGAGAGGGTTGGGTACTGTCGTGAGCTGCAGAACCCATGCCCCGTTTTAAGGCATTACAATGATAAATACAGACATGGGGCAGGCCAACACAACAAGGCCCATGGGCTGTCTGCAGCCTGTTGGCCATGAGTTTGTGATTCCTGGTTTGTTACATCAGATAATTAGTCAATGAAAGAAATACCAATTCTACTGCAGCTGAACGGAGCTGCACTTGTTAAAGCCTCAAACAGAAATCGAGTTAGACGTTGTGCATCACTGTCCTCCCCACAGATCTAAGAAGGGCCTCCACCACCACCGACAGGTCACGAGACCAAAGACAAGGAGCGTATACTCTGCTGGCAAACCCTGAACCCGGATGTCTGAAGACAACGCAGAGCCTCTGACAAAAGGCCACGGGCAGGAGAAACAGAGTCCTGCAGACCAGGAGCGGCTACTCAAGGTGCATCACTGCGGGAGCCAGGGAAAGTTTCAGAAAGCAGTTGTCTTCAAAAGCATTTAAAAACCGCCTCCACGAAGGGCTTCCCTGATGGCGCAATGGTTGAGAGTCGGCCTGCCGATGCAGGGGACATGGGTTCGTGCCCCGGTCCGGGAAGATCCCACATACCACAGAGAGGCTGGGCCCGTGAGCCATGGCCGCTGAGCCTGCGAGTCCGGAACCTGTGCTCCGCAATGGGAGAGGCCACAATAGTGAGAGGCCCGCGGACCACCAAAAAAAAAAAAACCGCTTCCATGAAAAGGAAACAAAGACATAAGTAAAAGCCAGGCTGAAGTGAAGAGACAACAGACTAAAGGAAGATTTACAAAACGAACAATGCAAACGCAGAACAAGCTGTTTTACCAACAGGAAAGAGCAGAACGGAGAGTCTGGAAAGTTGAATCAGTTATGCTTTCACAGAACATGAGAGAAAAAGATATTAAATATTGAAGGAGAAAATAATTCAAATGTAGGATAGAGAACAAGGCCAACCTAAGTTATTCCCAAAGAAGCCAGGGCAAGTGGCATAGAAGGATAATTAGACCAGACTGAAGAAAACGTTACTGAGTCAAAAAATAAGCAAACTCCCACCTCACACCCATTAGCGGCTACCATTAAACAAACAAACAGAAAATAACAAGTGTTGACAAGGATGTGAAGAAACTGGAACCCTTGTGCACTGTTGGTGAGAACGTAAAATGGCACAGCTGCTGTGGGAAACAGCATGGCGGATCTGAGAAAATTAAACACAGAAACACTATGTGACCCAGCAATTCCACTTCTGGGTATGTATCTGAAAGAACTGAAAGCAGGGTCTCAAAGAGATGTCTGTACACCCATGTTCACAGCAGCATTATTCACAGAGCCAAAGGGTAGAAGCAACCCAAGCACCCATCAGCAGATGAAATGGGCCAACAAAATGTGATTACATACACGCTAAGGAATGTGATGCGGCCTTAAAAAGGGAGGAATTCTGCAAGACGCTACAGCACGAATGAACCTGGAAAGCAGGATACTTAGTGAAATGAGCCACTCACAGAAAGACAAACACTGTATGATTCCACCTATGTGAGGGACCTAGAGTAGCCAAATTCAGAGACAGAAAGTAGGATGGGGGCTGCAGGGCCTGGGGGGGGGAGGGAGAAATAGGGAGAAATGTTTAACGGTTACAGTTTCAGTTTTGCAAGATGAAAAAGCCTGGAAACGGATGGCGTGTTACCTAGCCGAGTTGGTTTGCCCGTCGCGCAGCAAGCCGAAACGCCGGGGCGCTGAGGTTGGCAGCAAACAGCGCAGAGACAGGGAACAGACCTCAGATCCACCTCCTGGAGGGCAAGGGGCTCGAGGCATTTATGGCATGAAGTAATTAAGAAGCAGGGCGGTCTGAGCGTGGGGAGCGTGGGGAAAGGTGATTGGAAAAAGGTGGGTCATCGCCCTTCTGCGCAGTAACTAGGCTACAGGTCTATGCACGTGGGAAGATGGAGGAGCTCAGCACGACCTGAGGGTGGAGTTTTCTGCCCTCTGACTTCAAAAGGTCACTGCCCGGACGCTTGCGCATGCCCAGTTGGAGGGTTGGGCCAGTCTTAACCAGTTCAGCTGAAACGAGACGCAGCGGACTCCAAGTTCCTGGAAAACAACTGTGGCAAACATCTCACTGTTGAGGACAATAACGGAGGGCATGTGAGTCTTGTAGATGACCCTAATTAATTAGTGGAGACCGGTGAAATGGATTTGCCTAACGATTACCCATGGTTTCAAATGTATTTAACGCCACTAAACTGCACACGTGCAACGGCTCAGATGCTGAATTTTAGGTTATGTGTATTTTGCCACAGTAAAAGGTAATTTTTAAAAAACAAAACAAGCAAATCCAAGAGACCAGCAGCTCAAAGGAACTTTCCTTCTTCCATAAAAATCAGTGTGGAGAGACTCAGACCCAGGCATGTCCTGGAAACTGTTTTCAATTACAAGGATCCAGCAAAAAACCAATATGCTTCTAGTACATAAAATCCAGGTGATCAAGAAAGAAAGAAAAATAAAGCTAGTCTCCAATGTCTGTCACATTAAATTCCAAAAGACAACGATAACACATTAACTGAACTTTGAGATGAAAAGTTGGGACTTGAGCTTTAAAGGCCAGAGAAGTCCTTACTCATGAGAAAAGGCTACCAAAGGCATCCTCAGATAGGCAATGCCTTAGGACACATGCCACCCACGTGCTCTTCTAGGAAGAAAAATCTTTGAAGAGACACTTCAGTTCACTGAAAATGAATCAGAATAAAGGACCTGCAAACTGGGAAATCATGGTCTCAAAGATACCTGCATTCATGAAACAGTGCAGCAGTGGAATCACCTAAAATCGGTAAATCCACCCATGACTCCTATTCGGCACTAGGATGTGCTCTTGGTCTGATCTATGGACATGGGTCTGTTATTGCAGAAATTCCTGTGAACACATGACTGGAAAGGACGTACGAGCCTGTCTGGTATCCCTACGTCCCCAGTATCCTTAACTCTCGCCGACATTTCAGCCCAGAGTTTTCACCAAGGCAGCACTTCACCACCACGCTGAGTGCCAGACTGGGAAAATGGCCTCCTGGCACTGACCTTCCTGCAGGGCGAAAAGTTTCAGCTGAACTGAGTGAGCTGACAACTTTGAACATGAACTCAAGGGTATGGAAAGCTTACTCATCTCAAAAAGGCTTTAAAAGCAAGACCTGCCATGACTAATCAAGTGCTGACCACAGAAGAAATTTCAACTTCAACACCAACAATAAAAATGATACTCAAACTACTGTGTAAACATTCCCTTCAGTAAGCACAAAATAAGCTTTTCAAAAATAAACTTTTTCAAAAGGTATCCCACAGGGCTTCCCTGGTGGCGCAGTGGTTGACAGTCCACCTGCCGATGCAGGGGACGCGGGTTCGTGCCCCGGTCCGGGAAGATCCCACATGCCGTGGAGCGGCTGGGCCCGTGAGCCACGGCCGCTGAGCCTGCGCGTCCGGAGCCTGTGCTCCGCAACGGGAGAGGCCACAACAGTGAGAGGCCCACGTAACACACACACACACAAAAATCCGCCTCCATGAAAAGGAAAGACATAAGGAAAAGACGGGCTGAAGTGAAGAGACAACAGACTAGAATAAAGGAAGATTTACAAAACGAACAATGCAAACGCAGAACAAGCTGTTTTACCAACAGGAAAGAGCAGAACGGAGAGTCTGGAAAGTTGAATCAGTTATGCTTTCACAGAACATGAGAGAAAAAGATATTAAATATTGAAGGAGAAAATAATTCAAATGTAGGATAGAGAACAAGGCCAACCTAAGTTATTCCCAAAGAAGCCAGGGCAAGTGGCATAGAAGGATAATTAGACCGGACTGAAGAAAATGTTACTGAGTCAAAAAATAAGCAAACTCCCACCTCACACCCATTAGCGGCTACCATTAAACAAACAAACAGAAAATAACAAGTGTTGACAAGGATGTGAAGAAACTGGAACCCTTGTGCACTGTTGGTGAGAATGTAAAATGGCACAGCTGCTGTGGGAAACAGCATGGCGGATCTGAGAAAATTAAACACAGAAACACTATGTGACCCAGCAATTCCACTTCTGGGTATGTATCTGAAAGAACTGAAAGCAGGGTCTCAAAGAGATGTCTGTACACCCATGTTCACAGCAGCATTATTCACAGAGCCAAAGGGTAGAAGCAACCCAAGCACCCATCAGCAGATGAAATGGGCCAACAAAATGTGATTACATACACGCTAAGGAATGTGATGCGGCCTTAAAAAGGGAGGAATTCTGCAAGACGCTACAGCACGAATGAACCTGGAAAGCAGGATACTTAGTGAAATGAGCCACTCACAGAAAGACAAACACTGTATGATTCCACCTATGTGAGGGACCTAGAGTAGCCAAATTCAGAGACAGAAAGTAGGATGGGGGCTGCAGGGCCTGGGGGGGGGAGGGAGAAATAGGGAGAAATGTTTAACGGTTACAGTTTCAGTTTTGCAAGATGAAAAAGCCTGGAAACGGATGGCGTGTTACCTAGCCGAGTTGGTTTGCCCGTCGCGCAGCAAGCCGAAACGCCGGGGCGCTGAGGTTGGCAGCAAACAGCGCAGAGACAGGGAACAGACCTCAGATCCACCTCCTGGAGGGCAAGGGGCTCGAGGCATTTATGGCATGAAGTAATTAAGAAGCAGGGCGGTCTGAGCGTGGGGAGCGTGGGGAAAGGTGATTGGAAAAAGGTGGGTCATCGCCCTTCTGCGCAGTAACTAGGCTACAGGTCTATGCACGTGGGAAGATGGAGGAGCTCAGCACGACCTGAGGGTGGAGTTTTCTGCCCTCTGACTTCAAAAGGTCACTGCCCGGACGCTTGCGCATGCCCAGTTGGAGGGTTGGGCCAGTCTTAACCAGTTCAGCTGAAACGAGACGCAGCGGACTCCAAGTTCCTGGAAAACAACTGTGGCAAACATCTCACTGTTGAGGACAATAACGGAGGGCATGTGAGTCTTGTAGATGACCCTAATTAATTAGTGGAGACCGGTGAAATGGATTTGCCTAACGATTACCCATGGTTTCAAATGTATTTAACGCCACTAAACTGCACACGTGCAACGGCTCAGATGCTGAATTTTAGGTTATGTGTATTTCGCCACAGTAAAAGGTAATTTTTAAAAAACAAAACAAGCAAATCCAAGAGACCAGCAGCTCAAAGGAACTTTCCTTCTTCCATAAAAATCAGTGTGGAGAGACTCAGACCCAGGCATGTCCTGGAAACTTTTCAATTACAAGGATCCAGCAAAAAACCAATATGCTTCTAGTACATAAAATCCAGGTGATCAAGAAAGAAAGAAAAATAAAGCTAGTCGCCAACGTCTCTGTCACTTTAAATTCCAAAAGACAACGATAACACATTAACTGAACTTTGAGATGAAAAGTTGGGACTTGAGCTTTAAAGGCCAGAGAAGTCCTTACTCATGAGAAAAGGCTACCAAAGGCATCCTCAGATAGGCAATGCCTTAGGACACATGCCACCCACGTGCTCTTCTAGGAAGAAAAATCTTTGAAGAGACACTTCAGTTCACTGAAAATGAATCAGAATAAAGGACCTGCAAACTGGGAAATCATGGTCTCAAAGATACCTGCATTCATGAAACAGTGCAGCAGTGGAATCACCTAAAATCGGTAAATCCACCCATGACTCCTATTCGGCACTAGGATGTGCTCTTGGTCTGATCTATGGACATGGGTCTGTTATTGCAGAAATTCCTGTGAACACATGACTGGAAAGGACGTACGAGCCTGTCTGGTATCCCTACGTCCCCAGTATCCTTAACTCTCGCCGACATTTCAGCCCAGAGTTTTAACCTAGGCAGCACTTCACCACCACGCTGAGTGCCAGACTGGGAAAATGGCCTCCTGGCACTGACCTTCCTGCAGGGCGAAAAGTTTCAGCTGAACTGAGTGAGCTGACAACTTTGAACATGAACTCAAGGGTATGGAAAGCTTACTCATCTCAAAAAGGCTTTAAAAGCAAGACCTGCCATGACTAATCAAGTGCTGACCACAGAAGAAATTTCAACTTCAACACCAACAATAAAAATGATACTCAAACTACTGTGTAAACATTCCCTTCAGTAAGCACAAAATAAGCTTTTCAAAAATAAACTTTTTCAAAAGGTATCCCACAGGGCTTCCCTGGTGGCGCAGTGGTTGACAGTCCACCTGCCGATGCAGGGGACGCGGGTTCGTGCCCCGGTCCGGGAAGATCCCACATGCCGTGGAGCGGCTGGGCCCGTGAGCTACGGCCGCTGCGCCTGCGTGTCTGGAGCCTGTGCTCCGCAACGGGAGAGGCCACAACAGTGAGAGTCCCGTGTACCGCAAAAAAAAAAAAAAAGTATCCCATAAATTTCCATTTTTAACTAGATGTTTGGTAACATAAGGCTTCAAAGGCTGTTAGGTAATCCTTACTCTCATTTGGCCAACGGATAAAAAGAATATCACGATCCTTTATGTAATCATCATCTGTCCTGTTCCCACAGAAAGCAGTGTACCTACACCTCGTGAAACAACCAAGCTTTCTCGTGAGAACTAAAACAGATGCTATCTCCAAATCAGAGCTAAGAAGAAAAAGCTGTATTTCAAAGAACAAAAGGCTTTTTCTCTGTGAAATTAATCTTAGTGGCTAACCTTTTGAAAATTTATGGCTAACCTCTTGAAAATTTAGAAATGTACAGCTATGTGAAATATTTTACTCATATATTTAACTTGTCTATGTACTCTTTCATGTGAAACAAATTAACATAGTTCCTATCGACAGTGCTCAAAATCAGATTAGAAAAAAGAAGAAATCAAGTTTTGAAACAAAGAGAAGCAGTAGAAAAATGTCCCTTTAACCTTGGCACCAAGCTAAAATCCTTCCTTGGCCAAATCTGTTAAACCGTACCTGGCATTCAATTTCTTTTCAATCTTTTATAGAGTTATACCTTTTCCTCACTTGAAGGGCAGAAGGATTTACAATCATGATTTGGAATTATTCCATTCTCTTACATTAGTTATTTGCCTTGTGGATATAAAGTGGTGATTCGGTGTTTTACCGAAACATGAGATTATGAAAATACTGGGAGTATCAGTCTGAAATTTGAAAGATGACATTTTCCAAATTCTAGGTTTCTGACTCTCTCTTCTTTCCTTCTCCCAAATCACGCCTCTTTTGATGGCTCCTGCTAAGGATAACACACGGCCCCCATCACTGGAAGCAACTTTCAACCAACCTTCCCTTCTAAGTCCTTTCCGACTTGCCTTTGTTTACCTAGTTCTTTCTGTTGCTTCTCTTTTACTCTCTATTTCCTTTGGTTCTTCCAGTTAAGCATGAAGAGCTATCAGTTTTGCTAGTCCACAGAACTGCTTTTCACTTTTCCCTCTTTCATCCCCTATGACCAAGTTCAATCACCCCTTTGTTGAACTCTCCCTCACATTCCCCATCTCTGTTGCCGCCCGCCTCATCCCTTCACACCTCGTTCACTGAAAAGACTTTCACCTGCTTCATTCACCTTCCTCTTCCCCTCCTGAGTCTGTCCTGCAGAATGCAGGCAGACTTTCACCTGGCTTTCTTCTGGCAAGGTGCGTATGCTCACACCCCATTTCCTGCAGCCTCCAATCCAAACTCTTCCGAGTGGCTTTTAAGACCCCGTCCCTCCGGGCGAGTCTCCCAGAAGGCAGGAGAGAGAGGAGATCAAGAAGGGATGGGATAGATTAGGAGTTTGGGATTAACAGATATACACTACGATATATCAAAGAGATAAAACAACAAGGACCTTAGAAATTTAAAAAGAGAGAGAAAGAATCATTTCTTTGATATATATTCTTCCAGATAATTTTGTTTATGTATCTTTTTTAAAATGAAAGAAAAGTGTACCACAAGGTTTGATAAACTGCTCTTGAAATTCACAACAGCTGGTATGCATCTCTGTTAACAGAGCATCACATTGTTGATGACTCTGTAATATTCTACTTGATTGTATGTGTTCATTTTTACCATTAAGAATAATTTTGGATCACTCACAGTGATTTAAATTTAAAACAAAAAGAAGAGACGGGACTCTGGAGACCTGGTTCTAGGCTTACTGACCGCATGGCCTTGGGCTCCCTTGTGTCTCTAAGCCTCCGTTTCTTCTCCTATAAAATGGGGATAATGGTGGTAGCTGTCACGTAAGATTGTCTGAAGATTTAAATAAAACATTTGGTGTCAAGAAATGCTTAACACAGCCTCCCACACGGTGAGTGGTCCACACTCATGCCCACGACGGTCCCTCTCCCGGACAATGTCTGTCTCCCTCTCTAATCCCGACCCGCTTGCAGAAATGCTCCCACCTGGGTGCTCTGGGAAGTCACCTTGAGCCAGTTCAGCCCTCCCTTGCCTCTCCCTCCTCTGAGCTCCTGGGGTCCTCAGCAGAACACCTGCTCAGAAGGCAGAAACCTCAGGTGTCTCCTGGACCCTCAACACAAGCCCAAGGCCAGTGCTGGTCACAGGACTTTGGCACTGACTGCAGCAATCTGTACATTGGTTTCGCTTTTTTAAATTGCTACCCTAGAGCTTCTTCTTTCTTGATTTTAAAACCTATTTTCTCTCCTGTTCCCACAGCAAATCCACTTCTTGAGGAATGAGTCTCAGGCTGAGGAAGAAGCAGGGAGAGGAAAATGATAGGGTCAAAAACCTGTCCAGGACCCAGTTCAGTTGTGACTATCGTCTACCCTCAAGTTTTCCCAAGCCTTTTCTTTGGTTTGGCCCCAGGATTGGAAGGCAGCCCAGCGTGGACAAAACTAGAGAGAGAGAGAGCAGAGAGCTTCGAAGAAAGTAGGCGGGGAGGGGGGGAGTTGGGTTATAAATTACTTAGCTCTCTCCCCAAGCGATTTCCTATGTCAGTTCACTCAGAGCAACACAGTCATCTTGGATATTTTGAAAAGCATCCTTATTTCAACATAAGGAAGCTGGGGTTTCAGAAATCACGCTTCATGAGCTTAGAGCGGTGAAGTTACAATGCCCCGGGCATGGTGCCCTCCAGGGCAGAGCCTTCAGCAGGGCCAGCTTCCTGGGAGGTTGCCTCAGCCCCTGTCCTATAACCCTGTGGCTTATAGCTAACCACTAGATGAAGAAAAAGTGCTGAAGAATTTAATACCTTACGACGCAGTGTTTATCCTTAGTGTTTGTCGACCAAATGTATATGGTTGACTGGAGATCTTAGGACCTTTCCTCCTCTCTCGAGAGCCCAGACCTGCTTGAGCACAAGGGCAGGCCAGGCAGCTCACAGTAAATCTTGGTCTTTCCCTCTCAAGCTGAGAAAAGCCTGCAGGGCATCGGCTTCACAAACTGAGGAAACGCGAGATGTGTGGAGATAACTCTGACCACGTGGGAGTGACCTGGCTGTGCCGCTTCAGAGAGGGGCAGCTTAGGAACAAGGAAATCTGGTTGAACAACCTGCCTTCGAATGACTGACTGAAATACATTAAGCCTTGCAAAGGGATGGGAAGTTTAAGGAGATGAATATCAGGACATGCCCACAGACACAATCCTCCCGATTCAGGGGGAGAGAAAACCCAGCTGCTGTGCCCACATTGTGTAAGCACCTCTCACAGTCTCAGCCCCCGGGGCACTCACGCATCTGCAGCAATATTTACAAGTTGTTTTCAAATCTCAGTCTCTGATTCCTCTCCTAGATTCACACCAGACGAACATATCTACCTCTCATAAGTTCTGTGATGTCCTTGTGCACGCTACCCCACAAGAGGCAGAAACACTCCCCGTGTTTCCAAGGGATTGGCAGCCAGCCTGTTCGTGCTTCAAACGGTGTGAGATCAAGCCACAAATATTCTTTATCATTTTCAAAAATGCCAATTCCATGTTTAAAATATTTTAAAACCTCACAACATCAAAAGATGAGAATAAATGTAGATTCCCGCTATCACTAACAGAAAGCACGCCCATTTCTTGAGCAGAGCGTCCAGTGCAGGTCAGCGTGCCTCCTTCAAAAGGCCTTGATAAAGCTGCACGGGACACGCTAACATTCTCTGTGTTACAATTCACTCCACTTTTCCTCAAAGAGATAAATTAAGCTCTAAGAAAACTAACAAAATGTACCAGTTAAGAAATTGAAAGGAATCTTAACTCCTACGTTAACTGATCCCCAGCCATTACAAACAAACTTTTGTAAATTAAAAAACAAACAAACAAAACTTTTTTCATACAACAAAACGCATTTTTTTTTTTTTTTTTTTTTTTTTTTTGCGGTACGCAGGGCTCTCACTGTTGTGGCCTCTTGCGTTGCGGAGCAGAGGCTCCGGGCGCACAGGCTCAGCGGCCACGGCTCACGGACCCAGCCGCTCCGCGGCACGTGGGATCTTCCCGGACCGGGGCACGAACCCGTGTCCCCTGCATCGGCAGGCGGACTCTCAACCACTGCGCCACCAGGGAAGCCCTCAAAACGCATTTTTGAATTACAATAACTTCCACTTCTAGAAAGGCAGCTCCATATTAAGCACTCGGCAAACATTTCCCGATTAAGTTTGAGGAGTGACAGCCGTCTTTGTCAACAGTTTGTCCTGGACCATCTCTGAGGCTCCCTGGCCCATCCTCACCTGTCCTCAAAGCACACGGTGCACTTCCAGGAGCGGGTCATCCTCAGGAACACTCGGCACTTGGCGCACACGCGGTGGCTGCAGCCCTGGCACACGGCCCCCCGGTTCAGCAGGAGCCCCAGGGCCTGCCGGCAGCGGGCACAGGACTTCTCTTTGTACTCCTGGCTCCCGCTCTTCGAGCCTTTCCACCTGAGATGCTGCAAGTGTGTCTTCAGTTTCCTGTGGCCCAGAGAGTTAAATGATAAGAAGCGATTGAGTGGAAGGACAGATGCCAGCCAAATTCCTACATGGCAGGGGCCCCAACAGCACCACCCATGGCGAGAAAGAAGGGGCTTTGGCATCCAGCACCCCCAGGTTCCAACACGGCTGTGTGAACCAGGATCTCTTGCGACGTCTCGGAGCAGAGGCTCAGAGGTTTTCTCGGCTGTGCAAGCCTTACCTCCCAGGGTTGCTGTGAGGATTAAATGGCAAAGCATAAACACTATGGCTGGCTAGGTTCATCCCTCTGTGCCCAAAGGGCATTATAACAGCAAGCAAGGACAGTGAAAGAAGGGGAAAAATGCAGAAAATGGCATCAATTCTAAAATGCAAGGCAGGGAATGACCTGTAAATATACAGTATACATGCCTGCTATTGTCTTAAGTTCCCCAATAAAGTTATTTAGCTGATGCTATGCTTTTTTTTAAAGGAATAAATTTTTAAAAAAATTTTTTTATTGGAGTAAAATTCCTTTACAATGTTGTGTGTAGTTTCTGCTGTACAATGAAGTGAATAAGCTATATGTGTACCTATATCCCCCACCCTCTTGAACCTCCCGCCCCGCCTTTCTCCCGCATCTAGGTCATCACAGAGCACCAAGCTGAGCTCCCTCGATGCTATGCTTTTGCTACTGTTTTTTATGGGTGGTCAGTTACTTTCAGTCCCTATTTCCCCAGGACAATAGCCCTAGTACAAAGGGACATTACATTGGACCCCAGAAGGTATCATTAGCCAGAATACTCTTCTATGAAATGTCTCTGTTACTTACTTTTATTATTATTTTTTAATTTTAATTTTTTATTTTTTTTGGCGGTACGCGGGCCTCTCACTGTTGTGGCCTCTACCGTTGCGAGGCACAGGCTCCGGACGCACAGGCTCAGCGGCCATGGCTCACGGGCCCAGCCGCTCCGCGGCATGTGGGATCTTCCCAGACCGCGGCACGAACCCGCGTCCTCTGCATCGGCAGGCGGACTCTCGACCACTGCGCCACCAGGGAAGCCCTGCTTTTATTATTTTTTTAATTTTTATTGGAGTATAGTTGATTTACTGTTACTTACTTTTTTTTTTAATGCTTGCTCTCATGTCCTTTCTTTTTTTTAAAAATCTATTTGTTTATTTTTTGGCTGCGTTGGGTCTTCGTTGCTGTGCGCGGGCTTTCTCTAGTTGTGGTGAGCGGGGCCTACTCTTTGCAGTGCGCAGGCTTCTCATTGCAGTGGCTTCTCTTGTTGTGGAGCACAGGCTCTAGGCACGTGGGCTTCAGTAGTTGTGGCTCGTGGACTCTAGAGCACAGGCTCAGTAGTTGTGGTGCACGGGCTTAGTTGCTCCGCGGCATGTGGGATCTTCCCAGACCAGGGATTGAACCCGTGTCCCCTGCGTTGGCAGACGGATTCTTAACTGCGCCACCAGGGAAGCCCTACTGTTACTTCCTTTTAGAAAAGAGAAGCTAACCCCAAGAAACAGGCTTACATCCAACTTTCAGGATTTGCTCTAGAATCAGTACCCTTTGTAACAAACCTTTTACCACAGTATCCATGTTACTTTGTTGATATTCAAAACGGTGCTTCTAGATCACCGTAAGATCTTGAATCATCAAAGACAAATCCATTTTGTTCAGTGTATTTTTTGAGTGGAATAAAGTATAAGTACACGTAGAGAGCTTTGGGATAACAGAGGAGGGTAGAAAAAGAACACTGTACCTTCCAGTTAACCAGAAATGTCCGCTCCTTCCTCAGACATTCGGTGGCCCAAAGTTTTATTTTGTATGTTCATTTCTCTTGGCAGACTCTGAAGGAGTTCTGCCATTAAAAACAAAGCAAACCCAAAAAGCCTGTTCCATTTACTTACCCTCTAGACCTCACGCTCTTCATAAGCATCGATCGATAAGCAAAGCATCACCATGACAGCTAACCACGGACACCGCCCAGCCCTGCTTGGTTAAGTGTTAAACTAAGGTCCAACAGCCCGCGGAGCTCAGGAGAGGAAAGAGGCTCTCTGTTGACAGATCAGTCGGAGAGCAGGCTGGGCAGGTTTCCCCTTCCCTCAAAGCCGGCGGGGAAGCAAAAGAGAGCAAAGAAAAGGACAGGAATGGATGCCAGCAGCTTTGCTGTTTCTATGACGCTTTCTTTGTGCCTTTGGTTACCACCAAAAATAATTTAGGAAAACCCTTAGCCGGAGGTCTTTCCCTCGAAGGGCGTGTGAGAAGCCTGAAAGCTTCCCTTGAATTATTCCTGCCAAGTAGGCAAATGGACAAGCTGACAGACAGCAAACTTATCACCAAAAAAGGCATTATTTTAAAGGAAAAACAAAAGGCATTCTTTCCCTTACCATCCCCGAAGCTTAGTGACACAGCAAAGGTCACCTCCCCCTATAGCCCTTCATTCCGACTCTTGTCAGACAAGAAGCTGAGTAGGCAACAAGCAGCAATACGCCAGGTAGAAGCAGCTTCCAAGCAGAAAAAGCCCAAAAAACGGAAGAATCCCACCCACTAAATGACAGCATACCGTATCCTTTCCTCCTCGATGTTTCGAACCTCCCGGTCCCGGTGCAGGACCTGGAGGATCACCTCGCGTTCTGATTCCCGGAGGGACTTCAGGCTGACTTCTTGGGCCATTTCTGTCTCTTCTTAGACCCACGCTGAGGTTCTACTCCATGGCCTTGCGCTCCTGTCCCGTGGATGAGCTCAGAGAGTCCAGTGAGAGTCCCACGTGCTTTTGAAAGCAATCCCTCTCCTATTTCATTGGCAGCTGTGTTGCTTGTGGCTCTTTTTTTTCTTTCTTTTTAACTGTGTCACACTCCTCAGGAGAAGGAAGTTCCAAGAGGCTGTCCCTCGGTTGGGATGGTCGCTCCCAGAGCCTCATGCCACCTGGGGAGCCTTTTCCCTGGGTCCTGCCGCAGCCTCTGACATCCGGCTAAGTCAAAAGCATATCTTTTTTTCTGAGGTTTTGCCAGAGATTGTTATAAATTATGCAGGGCCCCCTGCAGATAATTTCTGCAAAGCAGAAGTAATCCCCAATCTGAGGGAATTTACGAAGAGCAGCGTATCAACGACTTATAGAAGTCAACCTTCCCCTTCATATGTATACAGGTAGCAGTAATGATGGTTAAAAGCCCAGCCAGTTCAATACCTGTTCAATACCTGTAGAAAAGACAATAAAAATGGCATCATTTTTCCTGGCTGATGTACCTATACTGCAGCATGAGTCCAGAAGAGACAAAACGCTCTACACAGACAGATCTTTGCATTTTCTGCCATGATGATAACGTAAGATTTTAAATTTTATTAAATTGGCCTTCTCGTGTTTCTAAAAGCCTCAAACTTACACACTTGAATTTTTCTAATATGAATTCTGTATCTTGAGTGATTAGAGGCATATAGGTCTATCTTTAACGTACATCATCCTAATTGAAAGTACATTAGAACAACCATGTTCTCAACTGCTAACTGTAATTTTTACAGTTAACTTCAAGACTCAAAAATAAACTGTTTAATCAATTAAGGATGTATAAAGGGATATCACCACAACCTCAACCTACCCATTATCTACGGTCTTTAATGGTTTTCAGTGGCTGCCTTATGCCCGGGGTCTTGTTTCTGGTTAATGTTAGTTGCCAGGTTCTGCATACGTTCCTCCTACTTTCTTCTGCCATCAGTGACGTTGGACACACATCACCTTCAATCTGTTCTTCCCCCCAACCTAGAGGATGGCATTGAATTGATAAAGCACTGGATAGATGCATGTCAGTGAAAAGCAGAAAATGCAGCTCTAATTGATGCACTTTCTAGAATGCCATTTTGTTATCAAATCTACATGAATTCCTTAGTAATAAGACTTCCTTTCAATTCTTTAGAAGCTAAACTCCCTTTGTTCGGCTGCAACAGAAATGCACATTATATTAATTTATGATTCATAGCAAATCAATGAATGAGAAGTTAATAGAACCCTAAGGAATCATTTCTTTAAGCAGAGATTCTTAATCTTTGGTCATCTGGTGAAGCTTCTGTATTTAAGTGCATAAAATAAAATACATCATTACAAAGGAAATCGATGATTCTGAAATTTTTAAAGATTATAACATAGTAATAGATGCGTCCATTGATGCATGAAATCTAGCAGTGATCTAACAACTAATTTCAGAGTAGTGATGATCGTAAACAACGTTTTCAGATATCTGCAACATACAATGTGGCATAAAAATACCTGTGGTTTCTATTTGTGGCAGTCACCAGTCCTGCTAGTTCTACTGTGGTTCAGTGCCTATACTCATAATTGCAGGAAATGCTAAATTTTAGTTACGGGTTAATGAAAACAATGATGTAAAATTTTTTCATGTCCAAGGTCATGGACCTACAGGCTAAGGACCCCTGGCTTAAGGGATTCTCTATCTGTCAGTTTCTCTATTGTAGGATAAAGTTAAAATATGTGGCCCACCCAAATTGCAGAGGTTGCATGAGAAGTAGGAAAGCCCAGGGCTGCCGGGAGACGCTCCTGGCCTCTGGTCTCCAGCCAAGCAGTCCCAAGTGCCTGCTCCCAAAAGGTGTCCTATGTAGACGGTGGGAAAATGACAGGGACAGACAGGGACAAGGACTTGGGGCTCCAGCCCCACCAGAGTCAAAGCCACATCCCTCCTTGGGCCCGCGTTTCCAGATGAATAGACGGAGCTCCCCAAGGCTCTGAGTCTCTGGGAAAGAGGAAAGTGCTGGGGCTTCCCTGGTGGCACAGTGGTTGAGAGTCCGCCTGCCGATGCAGGGGACGCGGGTTCGTGTCCGGACCCGGGAGGATCCCACATGCCGCGGAGCGGCTGGGCCCGTGGGCCATGGCCGCTGAGCCTGCGCGTCCGGAGCCTGTGCTCCGCAACGGGAGAGGCCACGACAGTGAGAGGCCCGGGTACCACACAAGAAAAGAGGAGAGTGCTGGGAAACAGCGTGTAATCAAGTGCTAAGTGGTAAAGTGCAAACTAGCCACCGTGTCACCAACGTCATGAGCCTATTTCTTCTAATCACGCCCTCGGTTCTTCCTGCTTTTTTCTTATTTTAACCTATTAACCATACTACTAGGCCAAGTACTATCCTGTTTGTCTGATTCTCAAGTGTTTTAAATGAAGATTTTTGCAGTTGGCTCAAAACATGTGATCTGTGCACTGAGCTTTCTCTCCCTGTGGCCTTTGGACTCTGCTGTCCAGCAGAAGCAGCGCAGCCCTGGGCTGGAAGAGAGTGCTCCTGCAGTACTCAGTGTTCACTCCTTCAGGGGGAAAGGCCCTACCCATTCCAGAAATGCAGGATTCGGTTACTTAAAAACACTACTGTTCTCTACCAAACGCATGCCTGTGGCTTCAGAGAGCCGTCTGCAGGGAGGAGTGGGCGCTCTTTCTCCCCCTAGTGGCCATCCACTGCTATTTACAGAAAAGTGAAATTGAGCTCGTTTCCAGCATCCATCCATCACCCATTCATTCAGTAAATGTTGATAAAGCACCCAAGCGCCAGGCACTGTTCAGGTGCTTAGGATACAGGACTTAATGACTGGTAATTTACACTCTATCCTACTTCTCACAAGAACATGATGGAGCTCACAATAAAAGCACAGAGAGGACGATTAAAGTCAGAGAAACAGCAACCAGAGCGAAAAGGGGCCGACAATTTCTACCAGGAACCTGCAGTGAAACAGTCACTGTACTTGAGCATTAGCTGTATCTCTGACCTTCCTAGTAACCAAGGCAAAGCAAAACAGAACGAAACAAAACCCCAAATCAAAGGGGTGTATATAGTTCTGATAAATCGAAAGAACAGGTGCTGCATCTTATTTGGATTTGTTCAGGCTTTTTCAGTAGGGGCAGTACCATGCTTCCCTCTAGATATGTGTGGGGTGCTTTCGGTTGTCACAGTGATAAAGAGTTACCTTGCATTCCCATACAAATGTTGGCTATCTTACCAGATAATTCAACTAGGAAAAAAGTATAATTTTCTGATAATAGAATTTAACTCATAGAAACACAAAGTATATTTTGCAGGGTTTTCACATACTCTGAGTTTTCCAGAATGCAACTATTATGTAAATTGAAGAAAGACTGTACTTGGTTTCATTTAGAACTTTAACAAAAATTGTTGATCATTTCAGAGAGTTGCATCACCAAGAGCAGCATGGCTTGTAGTATTTGAATCACTAATGCCATAATACTGGTAATGGTCTGCATTTGTAGATGTTCTAGTCAATGTGATTCTATGTATGCGAACATTTGACAACTTCACTGTGTCTTCTAATGTAGTTTACATATATGAGTACATATTATATTCTTATAATTTACTGCCCCTTTATTTCTTCTTTTATTACAGTAATGACATATTATTGTTGTTGTTATTGGTGTAGGTAAATTATATTATACATGAATTCCAATTCCAGATAGCAAAAGGTGAACTACAAAATATTTCCTATAAAGGGTGAGCATTGGGTCCTTGGGGTTTAAGAACCACTGAACTAGAGAATCCAATGATTTCTCAGGTCACTTACAAATTAAACTGTGTATATCATTCTCTTGTTCATTTTTCAACATATTATTGGGTTTTAGGAGAATGGGGTGGGGAAATTAGAGGACTGGTCAGTTGTTTTTATTGTTTTAAGCTGTGGTGGGGTTTTAGTTTGATTGTAAATTTGCTTATGCAATTCCAGGTCTGATTTCCAGGTTCTAACTGAGAGCTCAGAGTTTCTCTTTCAACAGCAATCATCCAAGTTATTTCAACGGCATCTTTTCAGTCCTCTTGAACAGAATCTGGAGTTCTTTCTGCACTTTATCCCTGGTAGGCTGGCATTTGCATTCCTCTGAGTTTTACATCAACAGCCAAATTGGAGATTTTACTCTGTGATCCACCTGTCAAATCACTCAAACCCAATTCACTAAAACTAATCTTCGCCTATAGTCTATTTATCCAAGACAAGGTGCCCCAGACTCATGGCAATGATTTACTTATTTTTTTAAAACTATTTATTTATTTATTTTTAGTGAACTTTTTCCTAGTCAAGAGAGGTTTCTAGGGTGGCAGATGGAGCTAATTAGCCAGCAGCATGCGCCCATGGTAAATACCAAGAAAGTAAGAGAGAATTCCATCCACCTGGCGGCCTTAGCAAGCTAAGGTCCATCTTTACAGATTCCATTTCTGGTCACCGACGCTAGCAGGAAACTAGAAGCCACCCTGGATTATTTTTCATATTCTTCAAAACATGGATAAAACAAATAGACTTCTCTGTTGGATGCTTTGATCTCTCTGATGTTTTTGAGTCAAAAAGTGGAGATTGTAAAAGAATTCTATGAAATCTATTAAAATCAGTTGGCGTGTTCCTTGCCCTGTGCTGGGATGAGGGAGCGAGGTGTGAGCATGGCATCTGGAACACAAAGTGGGTAACAGGAGCAACTGATGGGGTCCGGAACTGGCTGTGTCCATTAGCCTGCAGCCGACCAGTGGGAACAGTAGTGACAGCACTGAATGGGTGGTGAGTAAGAGGGAGACTGGTGACCGGAGAGGACAGGAAAATCTTCATGGCTGAGCCCGGGAGAAGAAAAGGAGCTGGTCTGAGGAAGGAGAGGAACATCTCTAGGGCGAGGGACAGTCCACTGAGCAAGGATGAGGTGGGAATATGTCACTCCTCCCCCAGGAAAGGAGCCCAGGGTCTCCACCGCCTACACGTGAGTTCTAAACTACGAAACGGCCTTTCTCACCCTGGCTGATCTGGCCTCCTCCCTACTCCTCCATCCTTAATTCCCACAGAATGCTGCAATGCTCCCAAATTAGACACAGCCGAGACTGCTCCCTGAGCACATCATGCACTTTTCTGCTTCCATGCATTCACTCCTGCTCTTGCCTCTCCCTACCAAAATCGAATCTCCTCGGAGGCAGTGAGGGGGACAGTCCGCAAAGCAGGGTTTGGCGCCTCACTGGGTGAGCAGCTCTGCTCTGCCCCTTACTGACTGCTGAGATGCTGGGCAAGTTACCTAAGCCCCTTGGGATTTAATTTCCTTGCCCATAAAGTAGAGAGAATGACAACACCCACTTCCTAGAGTTGCTCTGAGGATTAAATGTGTTGTTACCCGTAAAGTACTTAGATCACGGCGGTGAGCATATAATAAGCCGTTGACCAATGTTAACTGTGGTAGTAGTAACAGTACCATCATCGTCATTATTATTATTAATCTTTCAAGGCCCAGATTAATTGCTGACTAATTCAGGAACTTTCTCCTTATTTACAAGCACAGTAAATTGCTTCTTCATTATGACCCCATTTTCCTTTGTGTATTTCTCTATCATGACTCGGACTTCTTTCTGTCTGATTCAAGTGCCCTTCCAGTGGTCCCATTGGTTTTTAGTGACCCCTCATCACCCAGCGAATAGGTCCTTAATGTTTCGCTGGGGTTGAGAAACCCAGTGAATACTGTAACATGCGGGTTTACTTGCCAAAGCAGGAAGCATGAATTCGAGTAGAGCAGGAAGGAAGGACAGTCAGGTGAGCAAACAACACTCATCTCAGAAAGCTCCAGGTTTCAGACATCTGGAAAGCATCGGGAAATCTGAGTCATTTCAAATCTGAGAAGCACACAAAAAGGTATTTTAGTTTAATGATCTCATGCAGAAATTTACAATCTCATATCTTGAATAATGAAATCTCCCAGATCCGGTTTTTCTATGATGATATTTAGTCACTCTCTCATGCACCCAACAAATTCTTAAATTGTGTTTTTGTCCCAAGAACTGGAATCAGGCTCTGTCCTCACCCACATGGAGCTGAGTCTAGCCCCCAACCTCCTTTCTCAATTGCATTTTTGTACATTTGAAACCGTGACTGCCCTTTGTTTTACAGTATCCCACCTACCAGTCTAATTTTATCTAACAATTTAAAAATAAATAAAACCTACACCAAAGCACCACTTTGAAGGAAAAAGTCTCCCAGAGCCACCTGGAGAAGCACTTCACAGCAATCCATCCCATCTCAGCATAGGTTTGGGTGTCAGACAACCTGGGATCAAACCCCAATTCTGGAATCATCTGGGCACAGCCCTGGAGCAGCAGCTGGATCAAAGCAAGCGGCACTCAGAACTCGTCCTCTCTGCTCCCCCTCTGCCCCTACAGGAAGACCCCAAAGCAGGACTCGAGCCATTTCTCTGGGACCGATAGGGACTGAGACAGCAGGGGCCGCTCCTAAACCCAGCGCAGTGCTTCAGTCCGCGTATTTCCGTCTCGCCGGTAGCCGGTCGTGCTGTGTCCCAGTGGAACTTTGTATCCAGACCAACGCGGTTCGGTGATTAGTGCATTGATCCATAGCGCTGATTTCATTGGTCCTTGTGTGTGCCAGGCATGTGCCAGGGATTGAGGATATAAAATAAGTAGGAGCCAGTCTCTGCGTTCAAAAAGCTCACACTCCAGCCAGAAAATGGACATGTGAACGAATAAGTTACGACATGGTAGGATGAGTATAGACACATAAGGATCTACAGAGGAGGCCGCTCAGAGGAAGGCGTGATTCACTGCATACGGAGAGAGCAGAAATGGATGGGGGGCGGGGAGGGGGCACGGAAAGAGTCCCAGGGGAGAAACGTGTGGGACCCCTTTTGCCAGGGGAAAGGAACATCCAAACGTGTCTGTTTTTAAAAGTTTTTTGGCCGAGCGGCTTGCGGGATCTCAGTTCCCCGACCAGGGATCGAACCTGTGTCCCCTGAAGTGGAAGCGTGGGGTCTTAACCCCTGGACCTCCAGGGAAGTCGCTAAACACGTGTGAGTTTTGAAACCACGCTTGCTTGCTTTCCTCAGCCTAACAGCCAATTGACTTCGGCTTTTTAGATCTGATGAGGGGGAAAAGTACAAGAAACGTGAAACTGAGGGCAAGAAGAGAAAAGGAGGACAGGAAAGGAAACGCTCTTTATCTGCAGGCCGTCCCCACGTCCTTTCATCTAAATATCTATCACCTCTGAGCAGCTGGTCATCACATCAAAGGAACGAAAGCACCACCCCCTGCCTGTGATGGAGGGAAATGCGGCAGATCAGGCGGCATGCCTGACATGCCTGCGTGTGAACACGACGGTCATCGCCACCCAGACTTTCAAGGCAAACTAGAGACCGTGCCCAAGGCTGAAAGTCACAGCCGAGCGAGGCTCACAGCCCCCGTCGCTTCAGAGACCGCACCCTCCGCTGCTGTGTTTCACCACAGCTGTTTCCTTGAAAAGCTGCAGTTTTTTCCGAAGGCAGCCACAATACTTTCTGCCTCGAATGCAGGGGAAAAGTTGAGTGACTACGCAGACCTTGCAGCTTCACCTGAAAATGTCATCTCTTTTTTGCACATGGACTTTCCTTATGGACGCCTGGAACAGCCGCAGGGACCACCAGTCCGTCCTCCTAAGGAAGGAGCTGAACGCAAGGCGGCTCTTGTGTCTGTGGTTCCAGCTCAAGCTGGCCTCGTACTCACAGGCTTGATGGGCTCCTTTCTGCAAAGGTGAGACAACTCGCCTGTGTGTCCCTCAGGAAGTGTGACGTGGAAAGAGAGACAAGCCTTTGCAAATTCTTTGTCTCTCTGGTCACTGAACCAGAGGTGGATTTTCCAGGAAGCCAGTGACCTTGGGCTTCTCCCCCCTTCATTTGCAATTCCTGATCTTGTATTTGTTTTCTTAAAGTCTCCAGACATCATATAAGCTTCAGGTCCCTCAAAACTCTGTCCTTAATATATGACGTTGTGTGTTCGTGGGTTTAAGCCTAGAAAACTTGACACCTACAAGAGACAGGAGAAGGCAGAAAGGGTGCCCCTTCTGGAAGGTTCCTGCATTCACTGTGGAGTCTATTCTTTCTCATTCACACAGACATCTTGCCACCAAAAAAAAACCCCAAATGCCTTTTTAGAATCAAAGTTAAACACTGAAATAGAAATCCATGATATTTCAGGCTTAAACTTGACCTTTTCTCATGGAAAGGTAAAAAGATGAGAATTAATATTATCATATTGTTATATACAGGAGGTACTGCTCATAATTATTGCTACACTTTTTTTGTACCAACCGCTACTGTTTATTGACATGTGGCACTTACTCTGGACCAGACAGTTTGACAAGTTCTCTACACACACAATCTCAGTCTTCGTTGCAACCTTATGATGAAAGGATACCCATTTTACAGACGAGGAGAGTGAGGCTTGCAGCAATTAAGTAATTTACCTAAAGTCACACTCTAATCTGGGTCTGTTTAACTCCAAAGTCTTATGCTTTGTTTAGACAGGAAAGTTAAGAACATAGAATCTTCTACTATCTTGGCTAAATAATCTTTTTCTATACCAATTCTAACGTCTCAGTAGATACTTAATATCTAACATGCATTTTCTTCTCATAATCTCTCCTCTTGTCAGGAAATTCTGTTTGGGGGTTAAGGAGGCTGAATTGCAAGACATTTAAATTAGACCCCGGCTAACTTAATTTTCTTAATTTTAAAATTACATTTATGTTCCACCTCCAAACTAAAGATTATGGGGGATCAAAAAATTGGAATCTGTGAAGTAGATTCAGAGCCAAACAATAATAAACTGTATGTATAAGAATTTACAAACCAAAAAGGAAATCAAACAACACTCTCTACCCCCACAGAAAAAATTCACACCGTATAGCTTTCGGGTAGTGTTCTTTGCTTTAGTTTGGTTTAGTTTTTTAACTAACTCTAAAGTATTCCTCCTTTCCATCCAAATCATTCTTATCCTACATTTAAAATGTATGCTATTCAATAAAATTACAAGTTTTCCTTTGTCTGATATATCATTGCTTTTATTTCCTACATTTTCAAAGCCATTAGTTTAAGAGAAGTTATATAAACTGTAATCTCTATCCACCCCACCCTTAAAACAAGCTGCCCGAAGGGCTGGACGCAGGTGCTCAGCCTACCTTTGCCTCAGCTTCAAGAGAGGAGACCAGGGGAGCTCGTTCTGGAGAAGGAAGTCAATTTTTCTTCATGCTAGAACAATTGACGTATTTCTCTTTCCTTCCTGTCGGGCAGGCGGGCCCTGAGTGCCTCTGTGGCTACTAACCCCCATTCGCCAAAGACCCCGGGGCAAAGCCACCTGAAACCACACCCAGGCGCTCTTGTACGCCAACAGTGTATGTTTTTTGGTGGAGGAAAGACCACACTGATGCTACTGCAATGTTTCACCCAGACCAAAGAAACCCCCAAAGAGACTAGAGGCTTCAATTAGTCAAACATTCCCACGTTTGCAAGGGGTTTCTCCATTGACCTCAAGTGTAAATGACTAATGTAATGACATCTCAAAGACAGCTGTTAACTCAAGAGTTAATTTATAACAAGATTGGCACGGACTTTTGGGGGGTAAATTTCACTGAAGTATAGCGTACGTATGGAATATGACACAAATCATAAGCACAGCTTGATAAATTCTCCCAAAGTGAACGCACCCCTATGAAGAAACAAAACTTAAACAGCATCTCGGGAGCCCCTCATAGGCCTTCCAGTTACACCTTTCCCCCCGAAAGGTAACGACTAGCCTGACCTTTAACATCATTCATTAGTCCTCCCGATTTTGCACTTTGTGTAAATGGAATCATACGATATTAACAATTTTTTGGCCTGGCTTCCGTTGTTCAGCGTGTTTATGAGATTCATACTATTGCATGTAGTTATAGTTTGTTCATTCTCATCGTGGTGTTGTATTTCATTGTATGAACAGATTAAAACATTTGTTTATGGTACTGTTGATGGACATTTGTGCTATTTATAATTTTGGGCTGTTATGAATAGTGTTGCTACAAACGTTTGGGTGAATATTTGCATACGTGTCTGCTGGTTATGTGTCCGGGAGTGGAATTGCTAGTCACAGGTTAGGTGTACGTTCAACCTTAGCAAATGCTGCCACACAGTCTTCCAAAGCTGTTGAACTAATTTATATCCTCTACTGGCAACAGGTTCCGGGGGCTCCACATCCTCCCACACACTTGATACTGTCTGCCTTTCTTATTTTATCCATTCTGGTGGGTGTATAGTGGTATCACATTATGGTTTCAATTTTCATTTCCCTGATGTATAGAGTAGCTGAGCAATTTGGTATCTTTTTATACGTTTATTGATCATTTGGATATCTGCTTTGGTGTAGGACCTGTTCATGTCTTTTGCCTGTTTTGCTATTGGGTTATCTTTCTGTTATTGATTTGTAGAAGTTCTTTATATATTCAGGATATGAGTCCTTTGTCAGATTATTTATATCACAGATATCTTCTCCCTCTCTGTGGACTTGTCTTTTTTTCCCCCTTAACGGTCTCTGTTGAGGATCTCAGACTCACTCTCGAGGGTGAACTAGTATAAACTCCAATTGAGAGACTATGATTCAGGCGAGTCAGTTGATGACCAAGATTAAGGTATGCTGTGTGGCCTTGGGAATCACTAGATCTCTCCAAATACTCCTGGGCCTCGGCTTCCTCAGCTGTAAGTGAGATTCACTTTGATCAGCCCTTCGGCTCTTCGGTTCTGAGATCTCATTCTTCTGTGGCCTAAGGATGCCCACCTGAGATGGGGAAATTCCATCAGGTGAGGAGCAGGGGTGGGGCAGGAGGATTAACATGACAGGAGGGAAGAGTGAATTAAGAGGGCCGGCTTTTAAGGGCTTCCCTGGTGGCACAGTGGTTGGGAGTCCGCCTGCCGATGCAGGGGACACGGGTTCGTGCCCCGGTCCACGAAGGTCCCACATGCCGCAGAGCAGCTGGGCCCATGAGCCATGGCCGCTGAGCCTGTGTGTCCGCAGCCTGTGCTCTGCAACGGGAGTAGGCCACAACAGTGAGAGGCCCACGTATCGCAAAAACAAAACAAAAAAGAGGGCCGGCTTTGGGGTGAGACAGACCTGAGTCACCTTGAGCAAACCACTTGGCCTCTCTGAGCTTGTTTCCTGGGGAGGGTCACAGGCTTCTCTCTTAGATTACAGTTCATTCAACGCATTCACAAATATTTATTGTGCACCTACTACGTCAGGCACTGTCACTGTGATCATGGTCTAGGACCCATGGCCTAAGAAGATCCTTAATAAATAATAACTGCTGTTTCTTTAGTAGTAGTATTACTATTTTGCAGCATAAGATAGTAAGTGAATCCATTTAGGAGTATTTGGAAGAAAATGTTTTTAGAATGAGGGTGTCCTAGACTAATTATTTCCAAAGTAGGTGTATTACTTTGCTAAGGCTGCTGCAACAAACACCACAGACTGTGTGGCTTAAACAACAGAAATTTGTTTTCTCACAGTTCTGGAGTCTAGAAGTTCAAGATCAAGGTATTTCCAGGATTGGTTTTCTCTGGAGGCCTTGCTCCTTGGCCTCTTGATGGCTATCTTATCTCTATGTCTTCACTTGATTTCTCTGTGCCTTTCTGTGTCCTATTCCCTTCTTATAAGGACATCAGTCGTATTGGATTAGGTCCACCCTAAGGACCCCATTTTAACCTAATAACCTATTTTAAGACCCTAAACAGGGTCTTAAATATTTCCAAATATAGAAGGTCACATTCGAAGCACTTGGGGTTAGGGCTTCAACATATGAATCTGGGGAGAGACACGATTCAGCCCATAACAGTAGGATATACTAAGAAAACATTAGAACTTCTTTTCATATTTATTTTCAAAAAGATAAAACTTAAACTTCATTAATATTAAATAAATGGATTTGTAGTTTAACATATCACAGTTGAAATAAACATACTTTTGAGTTACCCACTCAAAAATTATTCATGCTAGATGGGCATGATTACAGAAGTTTGGAGACCACTGATCTAAGGCCTCAGGCTACAGTGGACAGCAGGGGAGAGCTGGCAAAGATAGAAGGTACCTGGGTGTTGAAACTGAATGGGTAGAAACAGATCACATCTGAAACTGAAGTGAGGTGACACAGGGCTGGCCTGGGGATTAGACCAGAGTAGCAGTGGAAGGGGAGAGTGGTCAGGCTGATGAATGGGCGGGAGTCAGGCAAAGAGAGCGTGAATGTGATATCAATAAATCAGCAAGGGAAGCCTTCAGAATGCTGTGTGCGGCAGGTTGTAGCATTCTTCTCCCGTAAGTGCGCCTGCCCTATAAACCCAGGTCAGCCGAGGGACTTGCTCTGGACGACGAAGTGTGAGCATTTATGAGCAGCACCCTCCAGCCAGCACTGGGGCCGCTGTCCCCTCCCCCTTCCCTCTCCCTCACTGACTTCGCAGTAAGCCTGCTCCATCAGCCTGGTCCCAGCCGATGCGTGGAGAGCACACCGGGCAGAGCCACAGCAGACCCTTGATGGTCATGTAGCTCGAGTGACAAATACACATTTGTTGTTGTCAACCACCGAGAGTCTAGGGTCATTGGTTTCTTCAGCTAACCTAGCCTATGCTGACTGATGTAGTGTGTGTGTTTTTTTCATATATACAGAACTGATAAACTATTTAATAACTTCCACAGCATGAAATGATTGGGCAGAAGAAATGCCCGCTGGTGGCCCTGCTATGCCCCGAATTATCCTTTAGTTGTTGGATCTTGGGATGAGGTCCCGGGGAAGGGGCAGAGGTGGGCAGGACTGGAAGGAAGAGGGAGCCTAGGGGTTCAGAGCAACAGCCATTCCCAGTTGGTACAGAGGTATTTCAGTCCCACTGTGCCCGTGCTTCCCAGCTGACAGCAGACCTAAATATAGGCATTTCTTAGCCAATCTCGTTAGCATGTAACTTCTCAGCACAGGATTCTCACTTTAGATCTGTGTCAGTCACAAGTTTATTTTCTTCCCCATTACAACGTTACATCCTCACACTGGAGTGTTTTGCAATCGCCATCATCACCATCAGCATCTTCCTCATCATCATCATTAGTGACTCAGCCTGACTCCACGGTACATCTCAGTAACACTCCTAGGCACAGGGAGAGGAAGGAAAACTCGAACATCCCCAGGATTGGATTTGGACGGCAAACAGCTGCAGAGCATAGACAGCACTGGGAGACCCAACCGTGGCCGTGGATATTACTTGTTGAGGTGACAGGGCTATGCTTATTTGGCCCACACTCGCTAAATAAGGCATTGACAACAACAATCCTTATTTCTAAACAGTGTATTTAAGAGACTCGCCTCGAAGAAAGAAAGCACACAACATCTGCCAACTTACGGCTAAGCCCCAAATTGAAAAGCAAATCCAAGATCCACTCCACTTACTCGCTGCACAGAAACCTAAACGTTATCCTAAAATATGGCTAAACACAGGAGATTCACGAGCAGCCCTGGGTCAGCGTGTTTATACTCCCGGACTTCTAATGGACATTCATTCTTGGCAGAGTCGGGGTGCTGGAACGGCAGCTAGTCAACGGCCAAATGCCATAGTGATTGTAAATTCCTTAGCCCTGCAGAGTGCACATCAATCGGGCAGAAGACAACCCCTGCACTGCATTTTTCCAAGCACTACAACATCACTGAGCCTAGAGAGTTCAAATCCTCCCACGGACAGAAATAAGTTTTTCAAGTTTTTCCATCAAGGCTGTATCCTAGTCAACTCTGTAGCTGCCACTCCAGCTCAGAGGCTGCAGCAAAGTGAGTGCTTACTGTCATGTGTGTTGAATAAGTGAACAAATAGCTCTGAAGATAAACAGACCAACTTATCCATTTCTGGGGCAGACTCAATATAACTATGGCAGGTATTATGATCATTTAATGAATGTTCTTTGACAGTTAAAATTGGAGAGTGGTACCCAATGCAGATAAGCTAAAGTCATGTAAAATTTTTTAAAATTCACATTTACATGTTTTCTGTTGATTTATGCCCATGCTGGTGATTTTCAGTCACAGTATAACTTAAGATCTAAGCATTACTAATGCACTATCCCAGCAGCCATTCAGGACACTCACTTGAATTAGGAAATTCTTAAAAGGTTATGGAACGATTTAGAAAAGATGTCCCAAACCTCACTAGAATTGTTCCCTCTTGCTTTGCACATAATGCTAACACACTTAGCTAGTGGGCCTGCGGGGCCACCCTAGGAGAGCAGAAGAAAATTAGAAGAGGGTGAAAAGGCCCCTGATTGGCTCAGGAGTGTGGTGCTGCTGAGGGGCTGGAACTGGGGTCAAGTGATGGAGAAGGACACCTGATAAGGGATCTTGGGATCTTAGGTGAAGCTGGGAATGTGAGGAAGACAAAACAAAGAAATGCCAGACTTAGAATCCCATGTAGACTGAGGCTTGAGGCTGAAACACTGGAACAGGTGAATCGAAGCCAGATTAACAGGAAGGGAACAAAGCTCAAAAGGTAGAGTTCAGAATCTGAGAAGCAGAAACCAGGTGTGAGAGGGCAGCCGGTTCCCACCCAGCAGGTCCCCTTGCTCAAGCCAGGTGTCCAGGGCAGGGCAGTCTTGTGTCTTTCACCCTCTCCCCCTCCCCCTTTCCCAGGAGGCAGGCGATTGCCTCTTCCTCCACTCCCAGTTCTCTGCAACTGGGTATGAGGCAGAACTAATGTGTAGGGAAATCATTCATTCAATAAATTTTAATTGTGCACCTACCATGTGCCAGGTACAATGGAAGGGGCAGGGGACGCATTAGTGAATAAAACGGATTCTGCCAGCATGGAACTCAGATTCTGTAGCACAGAAACAAGGGTTGCAGATGAACTGAGTGTGGGCTCTGCAGCTTAATTCTACCAAGTCTCAGGGTCCTGTGGTCAGCCCTTCCTGGAAGGATGGGAAGTGGGTTTTAGCTACTGGTCTTTAGAGAGGTAAGAAGTGACGGATTGACTTGGAGGGTGTGGTAAAAACAACAGAAAAAGTAGCCCCCAAAGTCAAAGGTTTTAGCCTCAGATCACATGCAAGCAAGCAGGTACATATATCCCAGCCCTTCCTGGAGAGCGCCATACCAGTGCCCAGCGCCATTACTAATTTTTTTTTTTTGCGGTACGCGGGCCTCTCACTGTTGTGGCCTCTCCCGTTGCGGGGCACAGGCTCCGGACGTGCAGGCTCAGCGGCCATGGCTCACGGGCCCAGCCGCTCCGCGGCATGTGGGATCTTCCTGGACCGGGGCACGAACCCGTGTTTCCTGCATCGGCAGGCGGACTCTCAACCACTGCGCCACCAGGGAAGCCCCCATTACTAATTTTTATAAAGACCTTTGTAGACAAGTTAAGTGTATGTCTAGGTCATTCTGGTTAAGGCAGTCAGGAAGTGTGCAGCATTTTACAATGTTTTCCACCCCCCAATTTTTTTTTTAATGGTGACTGTAGAAAAAAAAAAAAATCTCATTTATATGGAAAACTTACCTCCCCAAAGGAAGGTTTCGTTCACAGCTAAAGTTTCCTAACCTTGGATCCTTAAGGGGACTGCAAACAATATCTCAGACAGCGCATCATGTTCATAAATCACTTTACAGTTTGTTACTAGGTGTCCAAACTCGCTTGAACGTTCAAATTAACCCACAGAGTACGAACCGGAGAGAGGGGCCAGGACGACTCTTCCCCTCCCGGACTGGCTTTGTCCATTTGTTTTGTTTTCGTTGCTGAGGTGTAGGGAGCTGCCGGGATTCCCTGGCGGGTTCCCGCGGAAACCGTCGTTTCCGGCAGCACGGGAGAAGAGGCGAACCCCCAACGGCCGCCGGGCTGGTCGGGGCTGTACTGGCAACTGGGTCAGGGCGGGAGTGGGCGGGGGCCCTAAAGGAGGGCGGGGCCAGAAGCGAGGGGCGGGGCCTGAGTGAGCCTGCGCAGTGTGCTCCACTCAGGGAGGCGGAGGCGAGGCGCCGAAGGGAAGATGGAAGACTACCAGGCTGCCGAGGAGGTAACCGCTGGGTTGGCGACGGGACGGGTGGAGGCCGGGAGTTCCGGGTGCGGGTGGGCGGCGGCAGCCAGGGGCTTGTGCGGGCACCCGGGCTGCGTCTAGACGTGGGCAGCGGCCGTCCCCAGCGCAGGCTGACGGCACCGACGCCCTGCCGAGCGCTTCGCGGTGACCCGCCGCCGGGCCGGCTCAGGGCGTCGTCGCCCTGCCCGGGGCGGGGCTCGGGGGGCGTGGCGTGGAGGGGGCTCCGCAGCCCTGGGACGCCTTGTGCCGGCGGCACTCCCGGGAGACCCCCCGCCGCGCCGCTCGCCTCCCCGGCGACCCCGGCCCGCCACGCCCCCGACCCCGAGAGAGCGCCGCCGCTCGCTCTGTTTATTCCGTGATTCAGACCCCCGCCCGCGGTTGGGGAAGACTGAAGGCCGCCCCTTGTGTGTCGCTGATGCACGCGAGACTCCAGAGTGACCCGCATGTACAGTCACATCTCTCAAGTCCCTTCAGTCAAGGATTGGATCCTCTGGCTGTGCGCAAAAAGCAGACGTGCCCAGTAGGAGAAGCTGCCTGTCTTCGTTTCCACACCTGTTCTTCGGTGCTGCGCGCAGCGCCCACCGAGGCCACCGTCACTCCCATTTCATTTGAGTTTGAGACAACACTAAGATAGCTCCTATCTGTGGGGGGAGAAGAGTCATCTCTTACTGCCCCAACGAAGAAGCAGGGTAGCGCATACAGTTATTTACCAAGCAGACGACATTCGCTGTAATGACGTGCGCCGTTTCATGGCTTTCCTTCAAGCTTACGAGCATTCAGGGAATAAAGCTGATGGGTGCTCCTCTTATAGAATAGCTGCCCATTTTTCTTCTCACTAAATAATTCTTGTTGAAATACAAATAAATGGAGTCCTATTTATTATGCAGCCTGTCAAAAATAACAGGTTATCTTACCATTTTTGAAATTTAGTCTAAGCAGGAATGTTTTGAGGGAAATACATATATATATATATGGCTTAAGGACTGACCTTAAGAGTTTCAGATTTTATCTAATTTCCGAACTAGCACAAACTGTCTGTGGTAGTGTCATCATCAGTGTCTGAATGCTGGCAGCAATCAAGTGAATAATTAGGAGAAGTCATAGTTCAGGAGCAGGGAGTCAAGGAAAGACGCCTGTAAACTGTGCACTGATATAATGTTGCAAAATGGCTTGTATTATAGGAATATGAGTAACTTTTAAGAAAGGAAATGGCAATATAGAGGAAGTCCTTAATACTGGCATTTTAATACTCTGCACTCTAATTCTGGCTCTCACCAATGAGGTGGCTAAGTGACTTCATTATTTCAGATCTCAACTGCATATCTGAGAAATGAAGGGGCCCAACAGAGTGATCTGTGTTTTACACAAGATAAAGCCCTGGGAGGCTGAGACCATGACTCCCTTCTTTCTAGTAGGCCCGCTTTGGGCATTTACTAATCCACCCCACTCCTCCTAACAGCCTCTGCATATCCTCTAACTTCATGTAGATACCTGGATCTTTGTATTAATAACTCTACTCTCCGTTGATTGTTCGACTTTCCTGTAGAAACTGAAACTGCCCAGTGGATTCTGTACAACTGCTGTACTTTCCATGAAAAGTCCATTGAAATGCCCCTCACCCTTTTTCATATTTCAACCACATGGAAAGTTATACAGGGACTTTCCTGTATGGTTTAGGATCACTGAAGTCTCTTGGAAAGATCCTTTAAACTTCGAGACATAATTTAATCTAGGATACTGCAGATTTTCATTAACTGCGTGAGTTGGCTTTGTCTCCCAGTATGACTTCTGAGTACAGCAGGTGGGCTTCAGGCAGTCAGCTCTTGATCCTCCTGGGAAGAAAGGGGCATTGCTGGCACAGGGCCACAGTGGTCAGCAGCCTGGCAGGGAGGAAAACGCCCTGCTGAACTCTCTGCCTTTATTTCACCAGGATGTACATGGACTGAGGGCCTGGGGCTGCCCTCTGGAAAGCATCTGCAAAGCTCCGGAAATAAGGTTCCCAGGATTCAGAGGGAATCTTGTACCCATTCAGATGTACCATATGTAAAAAGAAAGAAAAAAGAAAGCCATTTATATAAACTCCTGGCACTAGATTCCTGCTGAGAGCCCACCTCCCAGCTCACCTCGACACACTGGCGGGGAATGGCTGTGCCAGCAGCTAGCTGTACAGTCCTGAAGCAGGACAGCATTGAGAAAGAAAATACCAACAGAAAATAGTAAAGTCATGGTGTATCTTACCACAAACAGTGGCTAAAAACAAACCCCCCAAACAAAACGTCTTAAGTTTCAAGCCTCCTAACAAGTTTACATCAGGGAAAGAGTCAGTTAATTTATATAAAAGTCAAGTCACTCATTAAACTTCTATTGTAATCATCCTAGCGGCCAGCAGAAATGGATGGAGAGATTGAATTTTAGTTTAATGTGAAGTCAGTCTTTTGGGTCATGGCATGATTAAAACAAAACAAACCAAAAAACCTTTAAATCGTATACATGTATCCTGTGTCTCCTGACTGCCTCTCGTTAGCTCTGTGATCCTCAGAGAGCTACTTAATGTTTTCCTCAGTAAAATGAACAGCCTGGTTAGATTCTCTCTAAGGTCTTCATTTCTAAATCATGTTCATTACCTAAATTTGCATTAATCAGTGCAGTGGAAAAGGATCTTTTAAATCAATCAAACTTAACTAATTTTCTTCCTTACAGACTGCTTTTGTTGTTGATGAAGTGAGCAACATTGTAAAAGAGGTAAGAGGAGAAATGCTCCCTTTTTCAATGTTTGATTAATGGCTTATATGAGTGAAAATAATGTGTTTTAAATACTGTCTTGGAATTGTTTCAACTGAGCCTGTGTGTTTTGGCATTTCAAATAACAGTTTTTACTTCAATGAATATCTGGATAAGAACTCTCCCTTGGGGCTTCCCTGGTGGCGCAGTGGTTGAGAGTCCGCCTGCCAATGCAGGGGACACGGGTTTGTGCCCCGGTCCGGGAAGATCCCACATGCCGCAGAGCGGCTAGGCCCGTGAGCCATGGCCGCTGAGCCTGCGCGTCCGGAGCCTGTGCTCCGCAACGGGAGGGGCCACAACAGTGAGAGGCCCGCGTACCGCAAAAAACCAAAACCAAAACCAAACAAAACAAAAAAGAATTCTCCCATATTATGTAAATTATATATTTTAAATGAGACAGGACATTTTATATACTAGCATTATTACTGAATGTTACTAAGGCTTGATTCTGTAACCTTTTAGCATCAAAGACTCATGGTAATAATCACATGGGAAAATGTAAACGTGCATTCCCTGTGTGGTAACTGCCACGGTATGTGGTGCTTTGAGGGATTAACCCACCTAGTGAGTTCAGAGCTGGAATCTGAGAAAATGGGAGGAGTGTTAACTCAGTGAAAAGAGGGGGACAGATATTCCAGGCAGTGGACAAGTGCAAAGGCCCTGTGGTAAGGAGTGTGCATGGTGTTTGAGGGGTTGGAGGGAGGTGGGTGTGGCTGCACTAGTGCTGAGCATGGGGGCAGCCTGGGGCAGGAAGGAGGCCAGAAACGTTTTCCTAGTCAGTTTCCCTCCCTGGGTACACTGAGCACATAATGAAGCCAGTGGCTAAAACACGGTTATTAGATGATCTAAGTTTGCCAATACCATTTGAGGTTATATATGTGATTTGGAATTGACTCCAATGCAAATTATTATTAATGCAAGTTATTGACTAATGGCAGAGTGATGAAGAACCACAGCCTATTTTTGTGAACACCATTAAAAAGCAAAATGACTTTGTTCTGCTGTATGTATTATTCCACATCAGGCATGATTTTCTACTTGCTTTCAGGATCTATAACAGTTTGCTTGTCATTGTTTTTCTTTTTTAAAAATTTACTCATTTAAAAAATTTTTTTATGTTTGGCTGCGTTGGGTCTTCATTACTGCGTGCGGGCTTTCTCTAGTTGCGGCGAGCGGGGGCTACTCTTTGTTGCAGTGCATGGGCTTCTCGTTGTGGTGGCTTCTCTTGTTGCGGAGCACAGGCTCTAGGCGTGCAGGCTTCAGTAGTTGTGGCTCACCAGCTCTAGAGCCGCAGGCTCAGTAGTTGTGGCGCACGGGCTTTGTTGCTCCACGGCATGTGGGATCTTCTCAGACTGGGGCTCGAACCTGTGTCCCCTGCATTGGCAGGCAAATTCTTAACCACTGTGCCACCAGGGAAGTCCTTGTAGTTTTTTGAAAAAAAAAAAGTGTTTCTTAGGAGCATGGTAGGGAGCAGGAAGATGGGTGAATTTCACTAGAACTCAGAGATGGAGTTGGCTCATCGTGAAGCCTCCTTGGGCCTTGCTTGTTTTCTTCACTGTCTTTGACTTGGTTCCCAGGCAGCAAGTACCATTGCAAGTAGACCTTCCCAGTCTCCCTGGAAGCATAAAGGACTGGAAGCATAAAGTTACAGTGTGGTGTTACTTTCAGCTTTTTTTTGTCTCTAGGCAAAAGGTTAATTCTGTACTCAGCTATTTTAAGGATTGGGTAGTAGTAAATTTGGATGGGTACAAAATTAGCGGAGGGTTTTCCTCCCTCCCTGAAAAACAGTGAATTCCGAAGCATGTGTGGAGAGACTTGCCAGAGTGAGAGGTTTAGCTCGAGTGCAGCCCCTACTTCTTTGGGGACACCCAGAGCTATCACCACCCTGGTCCCAGGTTCAGCTCTGAGCTGGGGAGGGAGCAGGACACGGCAGAGGGTGCGGAAGAGCTGTGCCAGTTTGTGGGGGCAGCAGCCCGCTCAGGTCCCAGGATGACTAGGAATTTCCAGCGCTAGGTCGCTTTTGTTCCTCAAAACCAAGGTCTCTGGGCTAGGCCCCAGGCCGTAGACCCCAGTCTGTCACCATTGTATACAACTCAGGGACTTTTTCTCTCCACGTCTGAGGACAGAACTTAGCCCTCACTGAATGTTATTATTTTAGGTCATAAGTGTCATAAAAGCTCAGTTTTCTGGTTTCCAGCACAAGTTAGAAAAGGAGTAGAAAAGAAAGCTGCTTAGAAGCAGGCACACAGGCACCAGCATAAAAGGCCCAGAGAACCGTAAAATGGGACTATCCTTATTACCAGCTGGACCAAGAGTTGGGGCCAGGGACCGTGTGTATTCCTGAATACCCTCTGAGGCACACAGGGTGAACCAACGCAGAATACAGCACAGAAAAGGAGACAAGGAATTTCATAATAAAGAAAAAATTCATCACAAACTAAGTTTTGGAATAGATAGAGGAGTTCTTTAGTTTTCTGAAAAATGTACTTTTGTGGTAACATTCCCAGAAGATGCTGGGTAAAGGAAGTATTTGTAAATATCAATACATGATTATTTGGATAGGTTTGTACATTGTCAGTTGTACAACCGACAAAAGATTCCTCTATCTCTGGTGTACTTTTTTTTTTTTTTTTTTTGCGGTACGCGGGCCTCTCACTGTTGTGGCCTCTCCCGTTGCGGAGCACAGGCTCCGGACGCACAGGCTCAGTGGCCATGGCTCACGGGCACAGCCGCTCCGCGGCATGTGGGATCTTCCCGGACCGGGGCACGAACCCGTGTCCCCTGCATCGGCAGGCGGACTCCCAACCACTGCGCCACCAGGGAAGCCCTCTGGTGTACTTTTAAGAAAGAAATAGGCAAAGGAAGATATTTTCTAGCCTCAGTAGGGAGAAAACGTGTTCCTTATCTCCAGACAGTAACCACAACAGCAAACATTAAATTCAGTCAAAATGTTTAAAAAACTAGACAGATCAGATGCTATGTAATTACTTTTTATTTTTTTTTTTATTTGTTTGGCTGCACTGGGTCTTTTTTTTTTTTGCGGTACGCGGGCCTCTCACCGTTGTGGCCTCTCCCTTTGTGGAGCACAGGCTCCGGACGCGCAAGCTCAGCGGCCATGGCTCACGGGCCCAGCTGCTCTGCGGCATGTGGGATCTTCCCGGACCGGGGCACGAACCCGCGTCCCCTGCATCTGCAGGCGGACTCTCAACCACTGCGCCACCAGGGAAGCCCTGCACTGGGTCTTAGTTCCAGCATGCAGGATCTTCGTTGTGGCATGCGGACTGTTTAGTTGGCGGCATGCGGGATCTAGTTCCCCAAGCAGGGATCGAACCCAGGCCCCCTGCATTGGAAACGCACAGTGTTAGCCACTGGACCACCAGGGAAGTCCCATATAATTACATATTTTTAAAACTGAATATAAAGCATTCAAATGAAATACAACACTGTTAGAACTAAAGGTACATTTGCAAAGGCGTCCTCGTGTTTACAAATAAGCTTATTTACACTTTATGCAAATTGTATTTCAGCAGTTCTTAGGGTGCAGTACTAACTGTGCTAACCTCAGGAGTGGCTGGGAGGTGTTTGGCGTGTTCTGCTAACAGTGACCAGCTGTGCTCTGTCTTCCAGGCCATAGAACGTGCCATCGGTGGCAACGCCTATCAGCACAGCAAAGTGAATCAGTGGACCACAAACGTAGTGGAGCAAACCTTAAGCCAACTCACCAAGCTGGGGAAACCGTTTAAATACATTGGTAATGAATCTTCGCCTCTTGTTTATATTGGTGGTGGTTCTTTAAATACGGATCAGAGGCGAGTCTGTGTCAGGAGAGCAGCGTGGCCTGAGCTCAGAGGTTCCTGGTAGGAGCAGGTCACTCGGCTTGTGCACGTAACCACCCACCCGGCCTGTGGGGCTGTGGGCACGCAGGGACGTACCAGCATTTCAGATCTGATGCTTTTAGAACAAGCCTGTGGTGATCTGTTGATGTCCTAGGACCTGGCACTCTACCCCTAGAATTTTTATCATGAACATCAGCCACGTGATCTCACTCTATATAATGAAAGTGGACAAAAGGGAATCTGTGTCGCCAAGTATATTTCTCTAATAAAAGTCTGCTTTTATCGAAGTGACCTGTGTAATCATGCAGAAGAACGGAGCGGGCCTGCACACGGCAAGTTCCTGCTTCTGGGACAGCTCTACTGATGGTACGTACGGTTTTCACTCCGTTCGTGAAGGCTTGTCACGGGCATTTCCCTGAAGGCTCTGCGGTGCCTGGACCCTGCTGAGATCTAGATTATTCAAAGCGTTGTTTTATGAAATATGTGCTTGGATGTTTCCTGTCTTTGAATGCATGTCTATTAGAGTCACCTTTTAAAACATTTGATAGAAGAGAGACTGGCCAGCCTTCTTTTTTGGCCACAAAGAGTTAAGTACACGATCGTGAGAACTCAGAAGGCCCCCGTTCTTCCCAGTTTTCTGTCCTAACCCGCCTCCTTCCTCCCGCAGGGAGCTGCACTGTGCGATGGGAGAACAAGACCATGTACTGCATTGTCAGCGCCTTTGGACTGTCCATTTGACCGCCCTGTCCAGCCTGTGATCTTTCTCCTTTTGTCCCAGCATTTCTCTTCCATCTTCTAACCACCAGCCATCTAGTCAGTGATCACCTGTCTCACTCCCTTTAAGTGTTTTTGTGGCGCTCTCAAAATGTAGAGAAAAAAACCAAATGACCACACTGTTCTGTGACCTGCACACCCTAAGTCAGAGGAGTCATCACCGAAGGTAGTCAGGAGCCTGTCCTGCCACTTGTCTTAACTTTGAATGTTTCTTTTCAAAGGTGCTAAAAGCCGAAATCTGCTAGTGTGAAACTTTCTCTACTCTCTGAAATGATTCAAATACACTAATTTTCCATACTTTGTACTTTTGTTAGAATAATAAATTATTCCAATTTAAAGTGTGTGTTTTCTTCATAGTCTAAATAGTATCACAAATGAATTCTCCATATTTAGTTAGTGGCTTTAGAATCTATAAAACTGTAAAAAACAGAAGAAGTTGCGGTTCAGCTCTGGTCCTCGCCAGTACAGCGATTTGCTGATCCACCCGTGGGACCAAGATCCTGACCGCTTTGCTGTGTCCTGGTTGGAATTCTACCCTTGGGCATCACATCCTTCCCTCAAGGGCTTCTCTCCTGGAGCTTAAGGGGTGGCAAGTGGGCAAGCTGGTCTTTTCTGATAGCTGGAGAGCTCTGACTCACACTGTCGGCCCAAATCTGCAACACTACAGCCTCTACTCCTGTGTTTTCTTTTTCAGTAGCAATCACAACAGAAATGTTTTAGTACCTTACGGCTTACACAATGCTTTCACAATTATTCATTTTGTGTCCACAACAGTTAGACCGTTATTTATGAATCAGAAAAGGTGTCTGGAGGTTTTCTGACTGATTTAAAGTCATATCCAAGTAAGTGGGGAGGTGGGCCCCAAAACCGGTGAAGCTCACCTTCGGGGCTCATGCCTGGGCCACGTTAACATGGCAATAAAGACAGACACACCTCCACGTCCAACCTGCTGAAATGAAAAAACCCTGCTCTTGTCCCTAAAGCACCAATGCCTGAATGATCAAGTTAACTCCACATGCAAAGAGCAAACAAATCAATGTACATAAATGAGGATCAAATATCAAAAATTTATTAACATCTACCAGAAAGGTAGTCTCTTAGTAAAAGGTGAAAGATTTATACGATCTGAAGAGAAACCAGAGTATAGAAAGGTAGTCTCTTAATGAAGCCATTCCCGAAGTGTAAATTTGCCATAAATAAACATTTATTCACTTTGATTGACTAAAATGATCATTCTGTGATCAAGTACTACTGTACTCACTGACACAGTTCCAAGGTCTAATACATAGCTCTATCTTTCCTTTTGAGCTTAAGGTTTAGAGTTGTTTTATTTTACAGATATTTACAGTCTCTTTGTAAAAAGGCAGTTTTCAGTAGCAGAAAATCCTGTGTTTCACAGTCTGGTATTACAGTTCCCAGTATACCTAAAACATGTCAAATCAAGATGAACAGGGTAACAAGATGTCACAGACTAAAGCAACTTCCCTTTGGCCTGCGGAAAAGATTTGTACCTTTGTTTTTCAAAAGTCTAACCTCTAAGGCAACTGGTTTTTAAAACCCTCAAAATACATAAATGTACTTAAGTGTTCTAAGTCTAGTCTTCACTAGATGTCCCTTTTAATCATCCCTTCTATGAGCCTCTGTGTTTTTCCCTGTGAAAAGGATTCCAGGAAATAAGTTACTGACCACGTTATAATCTACTGAACGTAACTGTACCTTCAGTAAATAGCTCATGGAATTCTTGAGGCTGGTGATGTCTGTATTGTAACCTGACCATTTAATGGGTTGGGTTTACATAATGTATCTAAACTTTTATTGCAATCTGTAATTATGTACAGGAACAATCTTACAAACCTTGAATATATTTTATATATCCTCTTCTTTAGCCTTTCAAATGGGGCTTAAGAGAGAGAAAACTGCATCACTGCACTGCTTCAATGATTTAATAATAAATCAAGCAGACCTTTATCCACATGGATAATGAAGCTCTCCCTAGGGAAACTGTGAAATGCCTATGGTCATCTTCCAGGTTCCCTAGACTGGACCAGTATAAAAATTATCCCAAAGATGATGTTATTCAAGCCGTTACCATGGAAGAACTAAAGTCAGCCCTTTATAATTTAAGTTTGCAAAACTCTGATACCCTCCAAGACCAAAAAATAATCATAGTAATTTTCTTGCTACTGTCTAAAGTTTCTGGCAGACTTTAGTGTTTTAACCTAATACCTATGGCACATATAATACACACTAAATGCTATATATTTTAAGCAAATTTTTACATGTAAGATGTAATATGTTGACATATGATACCAGAGAAGAGAAACTGAAAATGCATGACTTAATAAAGAGTCATTTCCCACTTAAGTACTTTCTTTTGTAACTTTTCCTCATTTCCAACTTAGTTACAAAAAGTAAATAAATACTCCCATATTTTTCATTTCACTGATTTGATGCCAATAAGAATCAAAGGATGACGATATCAGTCATCAGTTAACAATTACACTATAGGATGAGGATAAGTTTTCAAATGTACCTAATGTGTACAGCTAAATGCCTCAAGTACTATACATTTACTGATAAATAACAGCATTCCAAATTATGGACAATTATTTTATAATGATTAAAACTTGGAAACTATATCATACTAGGATACATTAATCAGCACAAGTAAGTTTTCATCAATTTACATAAAATTACTTAGTCTTAATAGAAGTTGTAAAATTTGGTAACAAAATTTCTTCAATACCTCTGAATACACAGAATCAAAAAAAATTAATCACATCCTTGCAGCAAATGTAAAAACCATGTGAACTTGAATTACCCTTGCAATAATACAACTGTTTTAATTCAGACTTTCTTATTTACAAGGTTTTAAAAACAAATATAAATGGAATCCATGTTAAAGGTGCATTATCGTTAAAGTTTAAATTAAAAAGAAAGATATGAAGTCATGATGAATAGTCTCTCGTGAACCTCTCTAAGGTCCCAGCACTACCTAAAGTGGAATATAACCTTTAGCTCTGAATGGTAACTGGAGAGTTAATGTATACGTGAAGAAAGTGCGGGGGCTGTTTGCAGAGCAGAAAAATCACGTCCCATACCTCTGTGTCTGCCGAGATGGCATCAATCAGGATGTCTGCAATGATCACAGGTAACCCATTCAAGAGAGAGATTACTATGCATGCCAAATGAAAAGCAGCGGAGATAGCTCTACCTCCTATAATTAGTCTTTGACAAAAAGGAACTGGAAATCTCCAGGGCCTTCTACGATGCCACAGATACAGCAGCTCCAGACGGCTCTTACACAGAGCAATTCATCTGTTTACCTGACGACCATGCGAGACACACAGGGCCGGAATGATTCCCAACAAGTTACCTTCTCCCCAGAGATGTTCCTCCGTAAGCCACCTAAAATGTTTTACCTTCTTTCGTCTAGTTTCCAGATGTGAAGCTGAAGAACTTTTTGGCAATAACGAATCTGTAGTAGAGTATACCAATCACTTGTTTAACTTTTATTAAAAAAACAAAACAAAACAAATAGAGCTCTACAAGGTATCATCTTTGACAGAGCTGCAGAAACTCCTGCTTACTGGAATTGTAATGGATACCCTCCTCCCCATGAATATGCATGATGTCTCTATGCACAGGGACATCATTCATATTCATGATGTAACGCTCACACGCATTACTCACGTGTGCACACAGGCCCTTAGAAAGCTCTGGCAACAAGACCCTTCCCATGGGAGCTGACAACCTGTCAATCATCTTACCCTATCCTTACGAGCCTTATCGAACGCTCCTCAGAACTCCAAGACAGCAGCTCTGCCTTGGTGGCAGTGAGGGGCTAGGACCTGCCCACCCTCCTCCCTTTCCCCAAAGAGCCATTACACATGTACACATTTCACACAGCAACCGACACAAGTTACCCATCGCTTGAGATGCGTGATCTTCCAGAGCACAGGCCACTCGGTGGGGAAGGACTGCCCTCGTGGGGCAGCCACAGAAATAGGCTTCCCTTTGGGTTTAAAGGGTCAAAAGTTGGTACCACGGGGCAGGGAAGAAAGGCAGGGAGCAGAGGAACACCCCATGCTGTGGACCTTATTCCTAAGGGCTTTCCAGGAACTTGAAATGAGTAAATTTTCTTTTTAAGTACATAATTCTCTCTACTAAAAACAGCAGTACCTTCTTTCTCACTGGAAACAGCCACCTCCCATATGAAATCTTTGAAACATGATCTGGCGGCTGAAACTTTGTCAGAGCTCTCTTCCCAAATCAATGCAGTCAGTCTACCAGTAAATTTGGCCCAATGTTTAAATTTGTCCTCAGTTTTGGTTTCCCTTTCAAAAATATGTAAACAAATAAGGATCAGGAAATCTCTGCTTGTAAGAGAGGTCTGCGTTCAGGCAGGTACAGGGCAGGCCAGGAAGCAGGCACGGGGGCTCAGTCACTCTCGGACCCCTCCTTGTACTGGGCCCGGATGGCCTGGCCGTTCTGCAGGGGCATCTCTTCATAGTCGCTCCTGTTACAAGAGAGGCCTCTGATACCATTCGGCTTTCGACAGCACTGGGTTTATTCTCCTCTTCACACTGACCCGCCGTCCTAACAAGAGCCCGTTTCCTAGCCTTGCTCGCTCCACTTCTGTCACCAGCTGATTCCTCCCACCCCTCCAGCCCCACCCATCACCAGTGTGTCTGTTCTTCCAGAAAAGAACTGCTCTTCCTGTGGTCACCACTCACTCAGGTGTCCAGCAGGAAGGGCCACTACCCACCTAAGCCTGAGTGACGTGACAACACAAAACCAGGGGATCACATGACTCTCCCAGGTGAAAGAGACCGATGATACCTCTGAAATCGTCTGAGAATGGTCACCAGCCTCTCCGGTAAACACGCGAAAGCAGGCTGAGCGCTCGCCCCGGGGCAGCCTTCGGCAGAGGTGGGGACTTACCCATATATCACGTCGTCGTCCGAGTCGTTGAGCATGGAGAAGGCGGGATTGTCCTTCAGCTGGGACTCTGAAAACCAACAAGCATTTTAACGTCACTAGCCCAGAGAGGCAGGATGCTGTTCTAGAAGGGTGGGAGTCAGAAAGGGCTGGATTCCAATCCCCGCTTCCCCGTTCACCGCCTGCGTGAGCCGGACAGGTCGTTCTGTCCCCCGGGGGGCGCTGCGGGACGACTGAGCGGGAGCCTGGGGGGAAGGGCCACCCGGAGCAGCCAGCGGGCGGGCTCCCCGCACCCCAGGGTCCCGCAGGTCCTCACTGGGAGCAGGGCCGGGAGACCTGGTCTGCCTGCCGCGCCCGCCCGCCCCGGGCCTGCGCACAGCTGCTGGTCCACAGCCCGTCAGCCGTCACCTCCGCCCGGACCCTCTGTGCACGTGCTGAGAGCCCATCCATGGGCAGCCAGGTGGCCCTGCCATCCCGGCCCCAGGGAGTTCTCACTCTCCTCACCCCGGGGCAAGAGGGCTGTTTTGGTTTGGTTCTTTTGGGAGGTGGGGCGGGGTGTACGTCTGGCTTTCTTTTGAAGGTCACGGCACTCATTTCCAACAGACTTTATTTCGCGGGGCTGACGGACACGCTCGTGTCAGGACCCACGGACACACTCCGTTCCTGCATCTTGGGCTGTAAGGACACAGCACCTGCTGGGCTCCCCCTGCAGCTCAGGGCTCGCTATCCGAGCCCGCCTGGTCTCTCTGCTAAAGAGGGAGCTGGGGAGGCGGGGCCGGAGCTGCTGCCCAAGCTCCCTGGTCAGCGACCCTGGCCGGCGGCTTACCGTACAGGGCGTTCTTCGAGGGCGAATACACAAAGGCCAAAGTGTAGAGGTAAAAGTTCAGCAGGCCGTAGAAAGATAAGAATTCAGCTGGTGACACTGGTCAAGGGAAGCAGCAGAGCTGGGACACCGTCTATTTGGACATGTCAGCCGGCCCCTCCCCCAACCGTCAGTGACTGCTAAGCAGCAGGCAGGACCCCGGGGGCCACACCCAGACATCGGGCACCACGGGGCAGGCCCACGCCGGAGGTTACAGTGCCTTTCCAGGGGCACCTGGAAACCACAGGTGAGCCGCGCCCTCTCCTCTCCATGGACGCCTCTGGAGGTGGCAGGACCTGATGAGAGCAAGTCGCAGGCAAAGGGCAGGAAGGAGAGTCAAGAATAAAAGGAAGAACTGGATCCAGACTCTCAAACTAGTCCTTTTTAATCTTTTCTGAATTACACACCCCTTTGAGAATCTGATAAAAGCATTGTGTGAAATTCAGTCACAAAAACGTGAGAAATCATGCATTGACTCTAAGGATGTAAGTAAGAGGCCCCACGGAAAGAAGCCAAGACGCGAGGGATGAACCCCAGGGTTTCCCCTGATGGATGCAGTCACTGAAGGCGGGAGTGGGAGGCACACACTTGACCCGATTATGCACCCGAAAGAGGAGCCTACTGCCAAGGCAGCGGGGCCTCAGGGACTCGAAGGAGGTCCCGCTGCTCACAAGCCCTCCCCGGAGACACAGGTGTCAACTGCAGCTGGACACATCTGGGACTTGGTAAGGGATGCCATCTGGGGAGAGAGGACCTCGAATCAGGCCTCGGCCTCTCCCCAGTGCCCTGCAGGGAGAGGTGGGCAGCCCTGGCCTGACCCGAGGCTTGGATGGTGAGTGGACCCGCTGCGGTCCCTGCCCCACAGAGAGGAGAGTGGGGCGTGGAGGGTGGGGGCAGGCGCTGGGGCCCCTGGGCCTCTCATTCACACGGACAGGGGTGAGGCCCCCAGGGCATGCCTCTTCCTGACTTTCACAGGCCTGCAACGCTACCCACCCCACCGGGGTGTGTGCCTGATGCCCGACGTCTTCCCACGAAAGGATATAATTCTGGTAGTGAGTTGACAGTTCAGCTACAAAGTTGTCTTGTAATACTTGTGCTCCGAACCTTAAATAAAGGATGACGATGCTGAAAGAGAAGGGGGGTGGACAGTACATAAAACATACCGAGATACAGCACTGGCTGCATATAACTTGCCACCTTCACTGTCTAGTCCTGATTTTCTCTGCATGGAGACTCGTACACGTGCACACAGCCCCTGCACTGGGCTCCTGGTCTCAGATCCAGGGACGAGGTCAGCAGAGGCCGACACAGCCCCCGTTGCAGCCTCGAGTCCAGGTCCCCGGGCACGTGCTCCCCCTCTGCTCTTACTCAGTTTGTGCCGTCTGGACCATCTCCTCCAACAGACCACCAGCCCCCAGGGACAGTCTGCCCGTCTTGTCCTCTTCCCCCACCGGGCAGTGGTTCACATACCTGTCCGACACCTGCCCACCAACGTACGTGCCGACAGAGGGTTCTGGTACTGGGGAGCCCACTTCCCCTCCCTGGGGTCCAGTCTCCACTCCAGCCAGACAGTTTAATAAAATGTGAACCAGGTCCCTTCACCTCCTGGCTTAAAACCTTGCGAAGGGTTCCCACCACTGAGAATGGAACCGAGACTCCTCACCGCCTGCGAGGCGACCTGACCTCCCGGTGGCCACCCTCCCTCGCGTTCTCACGCCCTGCGACGCCGCTGTCCCTGAGCCCAGGCTTCAGGGTCCTACTTCAGGCCCCAGGCCCCCTGCTCAGAGAGCCGTCCCCCACGAGCCTCCGTACAGCAGCCAAGGCCCTCCTGCCATCGTCCATCCCTCTGCTTTCATTATGGCGTTTAGGCTGTCTTTAAATTTTGTATCACTGCCCTCCCGCCCTGGACAGAGAGGAGCCTGTCTGCCCAGTTACCAGTGGAGGTACTTCTTGGGTATCTGCTGCACGAATGAATCCCCTTGAAACTCAGACAAAGGAAGATGCCCAAAGCATAACAACTTCTAGACAGATGTACAGAGGTCACCACAAGGAGACGGCAGCTCCCAGCCCATGGACTGGGGCAGCCTGAGGGCGAGGCTGTGTGAGGGGATGTGAGGGCTGCTGATGTGTAAAAGGAGGTGAGGGTGCACCAAGGGCTGCACCAAGGGCTGCAGAGAGACTGAGTGACAACACGGGAACCTCTGTTTTCAGATGAATTTAGATGCTGAATAAAACCAGCTCGTTTTGAAAACCAGGCCAAGTTCACATGCTCTGGTGAGGGACACACACAACTCCTGCAGGGCCGGGTGAATGAACCCAGATGCCTCCAGGATCCCCCATCCAACAAGGCCGGGACCCCAGCGCAGTGGTGGAAAGCCGGCCACTCGGAGCCCGGACTGGCTCCCACCAGGGAAAGGGCTTGAGAGCCACTTACTTGCCATCCAAACAACCGAGAAAGCAATGCAGGTAACTAGATGGGATTCCCCGTCGGGATTTTGATTTTAGGAGAAAGCGACAAACCAGAAACAAGCAGGCGATTATCTGGAATTCATCGAAGAGCCGGCTTTCTGCGCTCCCTCGGGCCAGCCCGCGGCCCCGGGAGAGTCCTCTGCCCCGCTCTGCTGCACGGCATCTCCTGCCCGCTTCCCTCGGGCAGCAGCGTGTGTGCTTCAACGAGGCCCGCTTACAGTCCTGTCCTTGGGGCAGCAAAAGGACCCCAGGTGCCAAGCACGTCACCCAGGATTCTAACTCTCTGACTTGTCTCTACTGCGTCTGCTGCCTTCCAGGGCACATGTCAGAGCAAGGGGGGCACCCGAGCAGCGCTGGGCCGCGGGCTTCGCCAAGCTCTTCTCTCCCCTGGCGCGAACAACAGAACGTGCTCCCTCAGCCACCACACGCTCAGGGCCCTGCCGGGGGAGGAGGCCTCACACCAGTGGACACAGATGGCTAGAAGCACCCTAAAATTAACCCCATAAAACGGGAGAAAGACATTCATGACGGTAAAATAAAAACCCACATTTTGCTTCTTTTAAGAAATAAAGTCTTCTTACCTAATGACAAGCACTACAAAAGTCAATGCTGTCAAAAATTTCAACCTGAGATCTGAAAAAGAAGTAAATACTCCCATTAAATCACCAAATTGGAATTAAATTCCACTGATCCCAGAGATCTTAAAAATAAAGCCAGACCTTCTGAACAAAACCCTTCTTCCCTCTGGACTTTAAACCTGTTAGTACCTGAAGCCCAGGAGAAATGCTGTCTCACCTCCCCAGAGGCCAGGAGGGTCTCCCAGCGAGGCCGTGGCCACTATTATTTGCTTGTGACAGATTGGGGGAAAGGATCCTATGACATCAGGTGACTTGTTTTGATTCAAGGATGAGGAAAACCACCCCTGCCACTTTGTAAGGTGCGATTCCAGAAGGATCCAGGCAGCTCCAACAGCCACACTGGCACCTGGGGCCCCAGCTGGCTTCCACCCCACAGGCCTCCCTCCAGCGTTGGCCCGAAGCACTGTCCAAATGGCCCAGAGCCACCCCTGCAGCCCTGGGCTCCCTGGGGCTGAAGGCGCTGCTCCAGCCCCTGGGTCTGCCCTCTGGGTCAGGCCGTCATTCCCCCCAGCCCATGCCAACGCAGGCAGCCCTGCACCAGGGGGGTCTGAGACCAGCGCTTACCTACATAAGGCATGTGACGCAGCTCGGAGCAGGCCCGCACGATCAGGAACAAAAGGTATAAGATGTACATGGTGGCCACCACCATGAAGAAAACCTTCATTCCCTGGAGCGAAACCAGACGGGCACTTGAATGACAACAGGGTCTCGGTGTTGCTTCTCCCTCCGATAGCATAAGCAGGAAAGCCAGAGCTTTCTAAGCGGGACCCGGAGCCCTGAAGGCCACAGCCTAGAGCAACACAAGAGCACGCTGCTGCCGCTCTGACTGTCCTCAGCCCGGCTCAACCTCTCTGCGAGCGCAGGTGGCCAGCTCACCCCAGGAGGACACCCCGGCCCCTGCTCGTCAGACGCGCAAACGCCTGCATGACACACGGAAAGCTCCGAGCGTGGGGCCTGGAACGTAGCAGGTGCTCAATAAACGGCAGCGGCTCCTACTTGTCTCCCCGGGATGAGGGCCTGGCTCCCTGCCCTGCTTAGGAGGACAGTGCTATGTGTCCAAGAAAGCATCCAGGCCTGGATCTCAAGTTTTCTGGACCTTGGTTTTCTTTTCTGTGAAATGAGGGCTTGAACTAGATCACCTAGAAGACAATGGGTCTAAACCACACATGAACTTCCTGTGGACCTTGCCACATAACCAGCTGGCAAGCTTGTATCAACAGCACAATTTAAGTTACAAAATTCAGCGACTTTCTAAGCCAGCAGTTAAAAAAAAATTCCTCCGGCTTCATTCACAATCCTTACCTGAAAATTTCCTGTGTCAACTCGATACTGGTACATTGGATCATGTAATTCATTAATTCTAGAAATATGATGTTATAAAAAAAATAGGTTAATAATTAGTTTACTTTTTATTTTACACTTTCTCTCACTTGGCTTTTTAAAACACTTACTAACATAAACTACTTGCTGACCAACAGTAAAAGATTTTTAAAAAGTAATCCTCAATTTATGAGAAATCCCAAATTACCTATTGAAAATGCGCACAACACTGCTAGACTTACTGTCCACAGTCAACAGTATTGTGAAGTACAGTATTTACCATTAAGAAAATCACTTTACTAGTTCTCTTTCCATTTTAAGAGCTGTTTTCCAGGCACCTTTTCAACGGCATATATGGGCACCAGGAAATAGATGAGCACACAAAGAAAGCAAGAGAAGTAAACATGAACTTCTATGAAGCGCATTTCAAAATGACACCGGGCTGCTGAGACGACAGGCGGGTGGGAAGAGGGAAGCGGAGACGTGTGCTGAGTCCTATCATTACTGTGCCAGGTGCCAATATCATACCCCTGAGATGGGACTAGTTTCTGCAGAAAATCCTACTTGGGTGAATCAGGTTGTTACTACGTTAGGCTTCTGCGGTGGTTCCATTTCACAGATGGACAAAAATACTAAGGATCAACCCCGGGAGCTGGTATAAGGAGGGGGAGGTTTAAAGACACACGCCAAGGAGAAACTTAAAACATCTGGGGACACTGGCGAGCCAGGAGCCGACCTGAGCGTCATTCCTACAAATGAAGTCTCTGCCTCTCCGAAGGAGAAATCTGAAAAGACGTGGTCTTTTTCATTTTCCACCTTAGAGTAGAAGAATCGTGTCCATCTCTACATGCCATTCAAGCAGAAATGAACCCTCAGTTTAAGTCACACTACCAAATCATGAAACACTGGGTGACAGATTCCTTTCTGGGTGAGTTCACAAAACACAGTCAGCTTTGGGTCTGGTCTGTCCACCTTGTTAAATGCTTTCCAAGACTGAAGTTTCACACATAATAAAGTTACTCACGTCTGCCATATTCCGAGGGTAACACAGGCCAACCACAATAGTCCAACAATGAAGCATTTGGGCAAATAGAAAGTCAAGCACTTCCTTTCTCCCTTAAAAAAAAAAAAAAGAAAGAAATAGAGAAGTTAGTAATTCTAGCAAACTATTACCCCCTCACAGACCACAACGGATCATAGATACTCCCATCATTTCCACACAGCACACACTCTTCTGTTGACTATGAGGCTGAAGACAGGTTCCCAAGGACAAGTTCACCCTAAGGTTATCACCAGAGTCTGGAACAGAAGGACTGAGTCCCCCACTCCCTCCGGAAGCGCTGACGGCTCACCTGCACCCGGATCCCATGGTACACGCACAGCCAGAAGAGCAGCAGGGCGCACAGGAACACAGACTGGAAGAGGTCGTCCAGCATCCCCGGGAACCAGCTGTTCACCAGGAAGGAGAGGGGGAAGAACGGGTCTGCAAGGCAAAAGGCAGACAGGCCTGGGAAGGCAGACTTGCCAGCACCCGGCAGGGCACCCGGCCCCGTGCGAGGGCAGAGCTCATGATCGCTTTCCCCCCCGGCCAGAGCCATGGGGAAGCTAGCGAACTAATGGCTGTCTTGTTTTTCAAAACACCGAAAAGCCAAAGAACAGATTGCTCCAGGAATGAGTACTGAGTGCCGTCTGCTCGCGCCAGCCGCTCCTCCCCGCAGGCCTGGGAGTCCCGGCGCTGCAGCTCTGGAAGCAGATGCTTTCTGGAGCAGGGCACGAGAAGCAGACGGCACTGCTGCCACCCTCAGCCAAGTCCCAAGACGGTGTCTGCGGCCCTTCCGGGTTTTAACCTCCAGGCAGGGGGAAAGCTGCAGGCACCGCCGCGTCCTGGAGCAATGTCCCTCGGGCCGCACGGTGCTACCACCTGTTCCTTCAGGGGCCCCCAGGCCACCCCCAGGACACCTTTCGGCTTTCAACGTTAAAGGGGAAAGCGCCGACGTAAAAATGGTACCTACCGTTGTAAAGCAGCAGCAGAGGCAGGAGAATGGACATCCACTTCTGCTCGATGCCCCAGTCTCGCATGGAAAACTTCCGGAGGGAGTGAGCAAACAGGCACTGTGAACCAGACCAGGCCCCGAGTCACCGTCTTTGCCCACCCCGCCGAGCATCACCTTACGTCTGTCTTCCTAAATCAAAGGTCTCAGTGCCAGCCAAGACCTGATGAGCCAACCCCTTGCTGAACCGACCCTGAGACCACCGGTGACAACTGGGAGAAGATGGTGAATTGCTGCAAAGGAACCTCGATAAGACGGTCATGGCTGTTCCCACAGGGGCAGGAGGTGACGAGGAATACAATGGCCATAACCCCCCTGGCCCCCCAGCCTCCTCCTGGGCAGGCTGTTTCTACCAGGCCGGCTCCCACTGAGCCGCAGGGAAGGACCTCCCCGGGCACAGGCCACAGGCTCCCAGAGGTGCAACTTTCACAGATGACGCCAGCTTCTAGGGAGGCGCCAGGGCTCCCAGAGGAAAAGCCAAGGAATGAGGCTTATACACAACCACGGTCAGCGATGTGCTTCTTTCAAACACCTCCCTGAAGGGGCAGTGGCCCATGGGAGAGCTTTCTTTAAACTCTAAAACATCATACATTTGTGATTTTTAAGCCTGGAGTCGTTTTGTTTTTTCTGCAGTCTAACATAAGCCAATAATTTCCTAAGCAATTTGGACTTCCTGAGCGGATGGACCATTTCCCCCAGTCTGTCTGTCAGAATCAGGCCCATTTCTCTTGTTTGAGAACATGGGGCCCTGGGTACCAGTTCTCTGGGCCCCAGAGTACGGCAGCAGAATCCCAGGCAACAGAAATCCTTCAAGGAACAGCAAGGATTTCTGACCAAATATAAACAGCGGTTTTCCACTTTCCTTTAGTGAGTTCACCAGGGGAGGCCCTGGCCATCCCAGCTCTCAGCGTACTCCGTGGCCGTGTCCTGCCTTCCAGCCACACCCAGATCACCACCGTCTGGCATTTCCCTCACACGCCCCCCGTGAGCCTGTGTCCTTCTGTGTATACAGTTAGTCTGCGAAGCAACAAGTTCCTGGGGTGGCAACTGGAGCGACCACCACTGCCAAGAACGGACGTCCTAAACGTCACTCCCTCCGCGTCAGCACAGGGCAGGCAGCTGACGGGGGCAGGATACCACCCTCCAGGCACACCTCCTTTTCCTCCAATTTATAACTTCCCACCTTCACTGGCTGGGCCTCCGTGGGGACTACCTGTACTCTGTGGGTTACCACCCCCCAAAGACACGGTGCACCAGTGGACAGAGACCTCGGATCCCAAACGAGCTGAAAGCCTGCACGTCCAAAGCCCATCTGCACTCTCCTGAAAGAGCCCAAAGCCTGAAAGGTCTGGTCCACTTTTCCAAATGTAAAAGCCAAGAACGTGCTGTATCTGCACTCAGAGAAGGTCATCAAACGAGGCAGAATCCCTCCACACAGGTTAAATGGTACTTCTCACTGCACACCGATGAGAATTCACTTACAAGTCAGTGACCTGTAATTACTGTGACGCTACGCAGTGCCTACTTACTGAAGATACCACAGCGTTCTTGCAGCACAGCACCCCAGCAGAAATACAGAATATTCAGTACCATCAGGTCGGCCCACTGGATGGAGTGTCTCAGAGTTCAGGTGGACCTCCCGCACTCTAATAACCATAATTTACGAACTAACTTTGCCCGTGTTTGGATTCTGACATAATCTGCTAGGTGAACGGTACTTACGGTGACAATGAAGGTAAGCACCACAAAGACGAATCGGAACCAAATTTCCAAGTGGGAAAATGCAGGGTCGTAAGTCTTCCACTAAAATGGAAAGCAGGAAAACAATGTGAAAAAAATTCATCTAAAAGGAAGTACACCACATTATTTATTTATTTTTATATGGTGTGCCCATACAATGGAATACTATTTTTTTGTAAATGTCTTCTATTTATTTATTTATTTTTGGCTGCATTGGGTCTTCGTTGCTGCATGCGGGCTTTCTCTAGTTGCGGCGAGCGGGGGCTACTCTTTGTTGAGGTGCGTGGGCTTCTCATTGCAGTGGCTTCTCTTGTTGCGGAGCACGGGCTCTAGGCGCATGGGCTTCAGTAGCTGTGGCTCGCGGGCTCTAGAATGCAGGCTCAGTAGTTGTGGTGCATGGGCTTAGTTGCTCCGTGGCATGTGGGTCTTCCTGGACCAGGGCTCGAACCCCTGTCCCCTGCATTGGCAGGCGGATTCTTAACCACTGCGCCACCAGGGAAGTCCCCACCACATTATTAATAATAGTTATCTCTAAATGTGAGACTACAGGTAGTTTAAAATGTTCTCTTACACTTTCTTACATGTTCTAAAACTTTAACACTTAGTACATTTTATTTTTATATTAAAGAACACACACCTTGTACCAAGAGTTGAAAATAGCTTTAAATGGTGGCATACTAATGATGAATCTGGCAGATAAATTATTCTGTAATAATAGTAATAGCATTTGGCTTTTAAATCTCATGTCAAAGATCAATGCTGTCAATCTCTTTATTAGAAAAAGCCATGCTTTCCATGAAAAGAAACAGATTTTTAAACAACGCAAAAATGTAAGTATGATGTTCTAGAAAAGACTGAGTGAAATGTATAGATATGAATCAGAGACAAAAAAAAAATACTGTGGAATTACGGTTGTCAGTTCTTGTGCTGAGTAGTCTCACTCATACCAAGTGCATGGCTAACAGAGCGAGGATGAGGCCCCACGTGCTGACAGCAGGTGGAAGGCAGCCCTTCCCACCTCGGTTACCAGCCAGATTCATCACCAGACCCCAGGACACGGCGCTGCACTGGGCTAGGGAGCCCCATCATTTTAATGCACTGAATTAAAATCATCTGAGCAATTTAAAAATTGTAACAGATAGAGCAACAGATAGAGTTAAAGACACCAGATTCACCTTATTTGCCTCAAACATTAAATGTATACACACACACACACACACACACACACACACACACACACACAAAGACCCTGGACACGAGGCAATGAAGGGCCATAATCTCTAGCTGATGGGGGACAGGTGCACCCTCTGGTCACCCCAAGCCCTGGGGGAACCCGAGCAGAGCCCAGTGGTCTCGGAGTCGCAAACACACCGCTGTGAGTGCAGGGACACAGCTCACCGGCTGTGACTCACAGGACAGAGCACTAACAGAGGCACAGAGCAAGCTCCGGCCATGTGCCAAAGGTCGCCCTCCCCACGCCTTCACCTGAATACTGATCGCAGGACAGTGAGTAAAGCACCCAAGGCCAGGGGAAAATCCCTAAAAGGATCACTAGCACTCACTGAAGGCCAGTAACAGTAAGAAAAATGCACAATCAGAGGGATATTGTAGAGCGTACTCCAAGCGCTTTCATCTCAGTGGTGGGGAAAAATTAGCCTTCGACTCAATGCTGTTTTGGTCCCACCCAGCAAAGTTTAAAATCAAGGACTGAAAAGCACAAACTGTTTCCAAGTAACGTTACCACATCCTAGAACAGAGCTCAAGGATATTTATCAGAACACAAAACTCGAGCAATCAATAATGTCTGACATTGAATCAAAAATACCAGACGTGTAAAGAAAGCAAGAAAATATGAAACATGATAAGAAAAAAACTAATGAATCAAAACTGACCCAGAAATCGCAGACGACAGCATTAGTAGATAAGGACATCAAGAAGCTAGAGGAGAGTTTGCATACGTGAAGCAGAGACCTGGAGGGGGATCCACAGCAGATTAGACATCACAGACGGTATAAACATGAAGACAGCGAAAGAATCCATTTAAAATGCAACAGAGAGAAAAATGAACAGGGCATCAGTAAGCGGTGGGACAACTTCAGGTGGCCTAGTGGATGTATATTTGGAGTCCTCAAATTTCTACTGGCAGGAAGAAGGCAGGAGGACAGAGAAAATATTTGTAGAAATATCGGCCAAATTTTTCCCAAATTTGTTGAAAATTATAAACTCACAAATCCAGGAAGCTCAATGTACCCTAAGTACAAGAAATATGAAGAAAAGTATACCAAGGAACCCCACGATCAAACTGCTTAAATAGGTAAAAGAGAAAAATCCTAAAAGTGGCGGGAGGGGGCTGGAGGGGAGGAGAACTGTTACAGAGGACAAAGACAGGATGATAGATTTCTTGTCAAAAAATGCAAACCAGAAGACCAATGTTTTCAAAGTATTGTAAATCAAAACCACAATGCAATACCACTAACATACCTATTAGAACAGCCAAAACTAAGACTGCCCTACCGAGTGTTGACGAGATGAGGATGTGAAGCAGCTGGGACCCTCACACACCGCTGATGGGAATGTGAGACAATACAGCCACCTTGAACCCAGTCTGTCAACGTCCCAAACAGTTAAACAGACCCCTGACACATGACTCAGCATCCCATTCCTAGGTATTTACCCAAGGGAAGTGAAAGCGCATGTCCATATAAAGGTTTGTACACAGAAGTTCACAGCAGTTTTATTTATAACAGCCCCAAACTGGAAACAATCCAAATATCCATGAGCAGGTGAGTGGATAAACTGTGCTATATCCACACAGGGAGTGTCCCGCAGCAACACAAAGGAATGGACTCCTGATACACCCAACATCATTCATCAGGCTCAAAGTAACTACACTGAGTGCAAGAACCCAAACATGCTGTATGATTCCATTTACATAAAATTCTAAAAATTACAAACGAATTTGTAATGCAAGCAGAACTATTAACAATTGATGTTAACGGGAAAGTGGAAATCATAGTAATTAAGATCATATGGGGCTTCCCTGGTGGCTCAGTGGTTGAGAGTCCGCCTGCCGATGCAGGGGACACGGGTTTGTGCCCCGGTCCGGGAAGATCCCGCATGCCGCGGAGCGGCTGGGCCCGTGAGCCATGGCCACTGAGCCTGCGCCTCTGGAGCCTGTGCTCCACAATGGGAGAGGCCACAGCAGTGAGGGGCCCGCGTACCGCAAAAACAAAAAAAAAGATCATACGAATTGTGAAGTCAGAGATTCGGATTTACTTAATCTCATTAAACCTCAGATTTCTCCTCCATAAAATAGCTACTTTGAAGAATTATCATAACAATCATAACATTTAAATAAGAGGATGAACATAAAAAGTTTAGTGCAGTGCCTGGCAAAGAGCAAATATTCAGTAAATAATAGCTGCTATTATAAATCCCAAACACTACAGCTATTATGATTATTGCTATACTGTTTACATTTTACAACAGTATCATTTACAAAACGATCACAGTAGTGATTATGAGCAAATGATGGGGGGAGTGTTGATGTGAACATAATATTCAAAAAGAAAAAAGTATAATACATATCTTAGTTATAGATTTTAAGGCATGATCAAGAAGAGAAAAAAGAAGTGTTACCATCAAGAAAAGACTCACAAAATATGTTTAAAGTAACAGTGAAGAAAATACGTATTTTTTCACCCTCAAGGGACTGTAACTCTTAAGAAAGAAAATAACCATGGACTCCCCAGGAGGAGGGGGGATTCAGTCTTAGGATTCTGTCAGAGGAGCACAAAATAATCAACTCGCTCACTTCAAAAATTAGCACTAGAAAACAATGCTTTACTCAATAAATAAATAGCTAAACCTAAAACATGCATTTTACAGGGTTGGCCAAAGAGTCTGTTCGGGTTTTTCCGTAACATCCTACGGAAAAACACAAACGAACTTTTGGGCCAGCCCAATAGTTCTAAAATGTGAGTTCACAGGGGGAAAGGAGGAGAAAGATGAGGAGTTGGGGTGAAGAAGGAAGACAACGTTAAACCCCGGCTTCCCCAGTTGGATCCTGGGCTGGGATCTGCCGCACGGTGGGTGCTCAATACATTGTGATGCTGGGGCCAGTCTTACTTGCTCCTGTGGCCCTTCCCCTGCCCTTTCTGCTGTAGGGAAACCACTGCCACACAGGAGCTCCCTCCAGGAGGCTGCCCTTGTCAGCAGCTGCTAAGCAGAAGCACCTGTGTCCCACCGAGGCCAGAGCGGCCTCACAGCTCCATGTGGCGTTCACTGGTGCCAAGGGTTTGAAAAGTCCTTCTTTTCCCTAAAGTGAGCCCGAGAAGAAGGCGTGAAGCTCAGAGGACGGGGCCCCAGCCTCTCCGCTACAGACAGCATAGACAGCAGCTCTCCAGTAGCTGTGGGTCCAGTGATGCTGGGGCCAGGAGGGCAACGGTCCACAGGGATCCTGTCAAGCAGTGGTCAGTGCCTGTGCCCTAACAGGAGAGCGGTCACTGAATGGACCCAAGTCTATGGGTTTAAATATAAGTCTTTTAGTCAATATATTATGCATTTCCGTTGCACCAATTTACACTTTCACTAGCAGGGTATGAGAACTCTGGCAGTTCCACATCCTTGCCAACTTTGACGTTTTTTTGCCTTTTTCACTTTAGCCATTCTGGTGGGTGTATAATAGTATCACTAAGATACTCTAAAGATGTATTTATTATACTTCGTTTGCTTCCAAAAAGGAAGGAAGGTAGTTTATAATAAAAATCCCGACTAGACAGAAACCATTTTAAAGGATTTTTCAAAGGTAAAACAGTAAAGAAAGAGGATAATTATATCAGCAACCCATGCCAGGATGCTAGTAATTACTACAATTCAGCATAAAACATCTTTCGGAGATCTGTAGCAGCTAATACCAAAAGAGAAATGTAAGGAGCTATACAGCTTTCATTCTCTAATAAAAGGAGTTAAAACAAATGGTCAAAGGAATTCTGTTTGAAGGTTTAGATGACAGCTCACAGCATAATGGATATTGCCTTCAACAGCAATTTTATAAAAGATATAGAAACACTTTGCATAAGATTCTCTAGTGGCTTAATGCATCTCTAGACAAGCTGTAGGCATAATGTGAACTTGGGACTCTCTCGGGTAGCTCTGAACTTCTCGGAGTGAACGGCTGGACTGTATCTTAGACTTCCTCTTCAAATACCACTTGCTTTTTTTAAAAACAAATAATCTTCCCTCCTGATTATAAATATAATTAATAAAAGCTCATTATTAAAAATAGAGGGGAGGGCTTCCCTGGTGGCGCAGTGGTTGAGAGTCCACCTGCTGATGCAGGGGACACGGGTTCGTGCCCCGGTCCGGGAAGATCCCACGTGCCGCGGAGCGGTTGGGCCCGTGAGCCATGGCCGCTGAGCCTGCGCGTCCGGAGCCTGTGCTCCGCAAGGGGAGAGGCCGCAGCGGTGAGAGGCCCGCGTACCTCAAAAAAAAAAAAAAAAAAAAGAGGGGAAAAAAAGAAAATAAACATTAACCCCACCACCCAGAGATGGTCTTCAGTTTTCTAAAATACAAAACTTTAATTAACACTTTTAATTCATGTACCTTTCTTTTTTTAAAAAAAAATCAGTGTGTGGTTTGTGCTATCTATCCTACTTTGTGACCAGTTTATTATTTTAACAGGTACAGAAGAACTAATTTATTTATTTAACCAGAACATTCCTGCTGAAATACAGATTTCTCCCAACTTCCCGCTATGAGGAACATGTTTGAACATAAATCTGTGTGGACATTTTTAATTATTTCTTTAGAATAAACCCCTAGAAGCAGAACTACTAGGTCAAAAAGAACATACACATATAGGCTTTGATACATTGCCAAAGTGGCCCCCAAAGTTCAACCGATTTACACCCCATCAACCCGTATGAGAACTTGTGTCCTTACATTTCACCAACGCTAGATGTGATTCTTCTTGTTGGTGTTTGGACTATTTGCCAGTTTGATAGGCTTTAAAAAAAAGACATTCCTTCTTGTATTCTCTAATGTTTTGGTTTGCATTTCAAAGGTTTGTCGGCCATGTGAATTTCTTATTTGGTGAAGTGCTATGCTGTTATTCTTCAATTACAAACCTAACTGTTGCCAGGCCCTCTGCTGTTACCGGGAATACAGAAATGTACCAAAGATGGAGAAAATTCTCAGGTAACGTCCCTCACAAGCCCCGAGGGTCCTACGTCTCAGCTTTGTGGATGCTGAGGAGAGCTATCAAAACAAAGCTCTGACTGTTGGCACCGTTCAAGGAGAGCTGCTGATGGCAACTACCTTACTGAGCCCTAAGATGAGGTCACATGGCCTGCCTTCGACCAGCAAGGGCGGAATGACATGAACCAGGTTTATCTGAAACATGTATCAAATTATTTAGGAATAAGTTTAAGAGGAAATGTGAACAGATACAAAAGATGGAAGGAGAGAACCACAATCAAAAACAAACAAAACAGTGGCCCAAGCCCACATAATAGGGCTGCGGCGAGGTAAAGCCCGTGGGGAAAACTGCTGAGCACTTTGATAAAGGGCTTGTAGGGGATGACGTTCCTATAAAGACGACAGAAAGGAAAGATCCCTCGCGGGGAAAACGTGGTGCTCTTTTCTTTCCGCATTCTCCAATCAGAAGGATGCGAAATAGCAAAGTCTAAAGCACAGATGTTATCACAAGATGAGTCCAAAGAGTGCCTGAGCTCACGGCATCCGTCTGAGGCCCCATCTGGGTTCAACCTCTGCATCGTGAACCTGAGGACACGGGCAGGACGCTAATCAGATCGTCTGAAGACAAACTTTGAGGAAATCATTTGCACAACAAGGAACAGAATCCAGATTCAAACTCAAAGATTGGGAGAGTCTGGGGAGGAGCTAAAAGCACTGAGAAGAAACTCAGGAGCAGAGGGTCACGTCTGAGTAGCGTCTGAACTGTGAGAAGCCCACCACGGGAGCCAGGAATGAAGGAGACTAGGCTGAACAGCAGAATAAGTCTGTGGGTTCCGATCGGCCAGGCTGACTCGGGGCCATGGGGAGGAAACCTGGAGTCTGAGGGGCCCAGAAGCCACCCCCCCGAGGCTTTGTGAAGGAAAAGGAAAAACCTCAGAGACAGCCATCTTCGAACACCTGCGGAGCGATCCGGCAGATAAAGAGTAAACAAACTCGCTTTGGGTAGTCTAGAGACAGCACGTGAAGAAAAGTAGCAAGACTGTAGCAACGGCTACCATTTGTCAAGCACACACAACGAGCAGGCGCTGGGCATGACCCCAAGCCCAGCCGACCTCCAGAGGCCTCCCAGGAAACAGAGAAAATCGCAGAGGTGGGAGTGCCCGTAAGGGTGCAGGAGGGCTCCCACACACCACAACCTCTCAGCAAAGGGGACCCCTTTGTCCAAATAAAAACCTGTGTATAAACGTTCACAGCAGCGTTATTCACAATAGCCCAAAAATGGAAACAACCCAAATGCCCATCCACCGATGAATGGATACACAAAAGGCAGCACACGCGTACAATGAAATATTATTTGGCAAAAGAGGAATGAAGTGCTGTTACCAGCAAAGCACAGAGGAACCGTGAAAACACCGCTTAGTGAAAGAAGTCATTCACAAAAGAGCACAAAGTATATGATTCCATTCATATGAAATGTCCACCACAGGCAAATCCATACAGAGAGAAGGCAGATTAGTGATTGCCAGGGGCTGGGGGAGGGAGAAATGAGAAGCGACTACTAATAGACTTCTTTTATGGCGTGTGAATTACATCTCAAAAAAGCATAATTTAAAAAAGGAACCCACTGGCACCGCCCTTTAATAGTCACAGCTGTATGAGGTGGCTATTTTATGATAAGGAAACAGAGGCGCAACAGTGTCAAACTGTAAATGGTGGTGCTGGGATCTGAACCCAGCTCTTCTGGCTGATCTAACACCCGTGTCCCTAGTCACCCTGATGATTATTCTGACTCCCAACAAGCGGCAGGAACAAGGAGGCTGATTTCAGCTGGACACGAGACAAGAAAGTCTAACCATCAGAGCTGCATGACTGGGGGCAGACAGGCACGTGAGAGCAGGGACCCTTCACCAAGAGGTCTGGCAGGGTCTGAAGACCACTCACAGGCCTGGAGAAGGGGGTCCTGCCTTCCTTGGAGGGTACACCTGGCAACTTCTCCACTACCTCCCAGCTGGAAGGCTACTCTCTCCTAAACCTCAGAACACCATGGTTTTCCAATTCCATGCTGTTTCTTGAAGCAGCTGTGGTCCCATATACGTAAGAAACTGTGGTTTCTCTACAGTTTTTAGAACTGTACATGTCTTCCACTGTCCAAAATAACATGATTTTGATGCTGTGATTTATCTCAGTCATTCCACAAAGAATGGAAGCTAAACAAATGAGCCACGGAAACGCCGTGGTCAGCTGGTATACTTACGGTGAAGTTCATTTCCTTGATGCGTTCCTTCAGGTGTTTGAATCCCACAGTCACTGTATATTGAGTGTAATTCAAGTAGCTGAGGTGAGCCACGATAATTTCTGCACATTTCTGCAAACGCACAAGGAAGATCTGTGTCCTTAAAGCCAGCAAGACTCACTCTTCAACCAACTGACCCACGAAGTAACACATTCCAACAACAGATGATCCAAGAGATCATCTCCAGGGAACTTGCCAGAAGCTCAGAAAACTTCAGATGCCAGCCAAAACCAGCTCTTAGAAAGCAAGACCCAAATGGACATATTTAGAAACAAATAATACATGGTCTACAATCGTTAGAACCTTTCTACTTCACGGACCAGTCAAATGCACTCACCCCTGCACATGTGAGGGTCCTCGTCCGATTGTGAACTTTATTATGAATGAACATGGTGGTCCCGTCCTGAGCTACACCATCGACCTTAACAGTCATGGTGAAGTTTGTCTGAATAGCTGTTTCTACAAAAGAAAGAAATCCAGTGTTAAGAGACCGCGAGAGGCTGTCCCACCTGCAGAAGTGCCTGCCTGGCTGTGTGTCGGCCCGGGAAGGTTCTGTGACGCATCAGCCTCCCTACATCTGCCAAGCTCACACTTGCCGGCCAAGTCCAGCCCTTCCATGAACTTGCTTCTCACCCATCCCCAAGTTTCATTTCACAAAAGGACAAATATTTCACGGCTAATAAAGTTTTATTTTTTAATTTCCCATATAAAATTTAATTGAACTTCATACCAAAATAAAAACAGGTTTCTTATTTTTTCTGATTATATAATTCATTGTTTTTCTGATTATATGCTCATTGCTTAAAAATATCAAAGACCAAAAATATAAAGATGGTATTAAACATGTATAATCCCACAACCAGAGAAACTATAATTTCATGTTGGTGTCTATCCTTCTAGACTGTTTTCTAGACACACAAATATATACTGATATCAAATTTATTTATGCTTTTTAAAATGTTATAAAAAGAGGTTAATTTTTTTGTAATATGCATTTTTTTCACTTAATTTACTGCAGTCATTGGGTTATCTTTTCAAATTCTTTCAACCAAAGTGCTTCCTCTAAATCACAGTATATAGAAAACGACGTGGAGCATCTGCTCGGTTCTCAGGGAGGGTGCTTGACAGGGTCGCCCTAGGTGGACAGAGCGAGGTCATTATAACTGTGAGCGCTTTGGGCAGGGGTTCTCAGCCTCAGCACCAGGGCTATTTTGAGGTCAGATAATCCTTTACTGTTTGGAATTTGTCCTGTCATTGTAGCGTGTTTAGCAGCATCCCTGGCCTCCACCCACTGGATACTGATAGCACTCCCTGCTCCCCAGTTGTGACAGCCGTGTCACAAGGTCTCCAGACACTGCCAAGTGTCCCTGTGGGACAGAACCATTGCCTTAGGACACCAGGACTTAATTCTCTCCCAGAAGCCCACTGGCAAAGGCTGCTGCTGCAGCACCCACCCTGTGCAGCCACGGAGCCTGGCTTCACGGGTATCCCGAAGGATGACCGGTATCCCGAAGGATGTCCAGTATCCCTGAGCCATGACGGGTACTCCTCGAGCGCTGCAACATGACTTTCCTCGGAGGACATTTAAGGGGCTCCCAACTTGCTGGTATTAAAAAGAATAATCACCACGTTATAACCCATCTTTGAGCCCTTGTTGAAAGATTTTAAAGCTCTTTAAACCTTTCAGATATGGTGCTCTGTACAAATAAAGGTCATTCTAAAGTGTCAGGCTTCATACCTTTCGAATGCTCCAGCTCGACAACACATGTCAGCCACAGTTGCTGATTATACGTAGACAGAGGGTTTGAAAGTATCTGAACTGGCTTTAGCTGAGGCGAAAAGAAAAAGAAGTTAAAAAGTCCACGTGATCTCTTCAGTTGAGTCTACCCAATGTCTCACCTTAACATACAAAACCTACATTTACACAAAAGGTTGGAGTGTTAGCTCTGAAACAGAAACACGTAGTTTTCCTTTAGTCAATATAAGTAAAATTCTGCCTTTCAAAAAAATAAAGGACTAACTTTCCGCTGCAATTCACTTGTCTCTCATGAAAACTTCTAAAGCAGTTAGCCTTGGGACAATATACCTACTTAAATACCAAGAAAAGGCCATCTTGGAGAAAAAAATTAAAGTGCATGTGATGATACATATATTAAGATAATAAAGGACACCAACAAATATTTTCATATTCACAAGAATCATTTTTTTTTAGTAACAATATGCCAGACATGTCACTGACATCTGTCATTTTCAGCTTTAATGGCCCTAGAGAGAAAAATTAGAGGGGGACCACATTGCCAGTGACGTTTCTGCAGCGTCTGCTGAAAAACACAATACCGGTGCCTAACAGCAAGGGACACAGAAGAAGTTGCCTGAGGAGCCCGATCCTAGCTGCAAAGACAAGCATCATTTGAACGTAAATGGGTAGTTTTCGTGTTTTAATGCTTCTGGCAGATCTCAGTGAAACTCCCTGTGCCCGGAGACTTGCCCCAAAGCCACCAAGACAATGCAACCAACTGGAGGATGATCTATAACCTTTCAGAAGTGAGTACCACCTTTTGGAAGCGAGTCAGTTCCGGGGGACGGCTGCTATTTTCAGTGTCAAAAAAGGACTTACCTCCTGAGACGGAAACGGAAATTTTAAAAGACCAAACTATGGTCAGGAAACCCTGTGGCAGCACCTCTTCAAACAGATCCTCAATCTGAGAGTTAAGGAAAATAAAGAAATGCCAAAAAAAAAAAAGGGATGATAGGCCAAACAAGGGCCCAAAACTAAGTTTTCGGACATTTTTCTCCTTTTGCTTTTTTGAGAATTGGCGGTGGAAACCTAGCAGGGAGCTGGGAGAACGAAGACGGGAGTTGGGTGGGTTGGGGTATTGGGTCAAATAATCAGATTTAAGCCGCACACCTTACAAGGCAGTAAGAATGTGGGACGACTGCTTTCAGTTTATAGATGAAGATACTTCGATATCAGAAAAAGAAGAGGCTTAGTTGTTTGGGCTCTCACAAACGTTAGCATTTATTAAAGAAAACCAAAATTTTCCAATTGGAAGGACCTCTGTTTTTCTCTAAAGATGGTGAAGAATCAAGGCACATTTTATTTTTTAAAAAAGAAAAGAAACAGGATTTTTCATTTAAACTGAGTTCATGCAAGAATTACCAATCATTAGAAAAAAACTGTTACCGTTAGAAACCTGACAAAAAGACCACTTCTTAACTTAGGCAAATATAATAAAAAAAGAGGCAGAAACCTAAGTGAGCATTGTTAGAATTTCTACTCTAATAAGTCTTGCGCACAGGAGGAATCAGGAGGACTTAACCAGCCTTTGGAAATGAACTGCTCCTCCCTAAGAGGTAACATCACCATCCTTTCTCAGCACTATTACAGGGAACTATTACAGCAGAAAAGGTAATTTTAGCAAACAAGGACCCAGAGGCCAGCAGCTGACGGTGGAGTGAGAAATGTGTGCTGCCCAAGAAGCAGGATGCTGGGCAAGGGGGACAGGTTTGACCTTAACGACCCTTTAAGCAGGACCATTTCTTAGTGACCCTTAGACCCAGTCTTACCTCTTTGCTATTATTTAGTGAAAAATTAGCTGCAGAAGTCTGGATCACTTTGGGTCCTAAAGTGTAACAGGGAAAGAAAAAAGCAGGTTATAACTATATTGATAATTAATGCTGATTTTTTTCAAATGCCAAGAAAGACTCATATATTATACAGACGCAGTCTTTTCCCTGGTCTATCTTTAAAGGTATATATATACATATATATATATATATATATATATATATATATACACACGCACATACATAAAAACACACACATATACGTGTAAAACATACAAACATAGGAACACAGGCACACAGTACCCACTCTGCTGCACGTGCTGACCGCCCAACACAGATGAACACAACATGACCCCATGCAACGCACACGATGTCCATGGGGCTCTATGTGTGCAGACCCCCTCCCTTGCTCTCTGGGAAGGCTCTCTGGAGGGCGTGGATCCAAGAAAGCATTAACGACACAGACACTATCTATATATATTTTGTATAAAGATTTCTCCTAAAAAAATTAAGACACATTTATCCATTCATCCAATTAATCCAATCTTCCAAATTATTAAGTTGAGGATATTCAAAAAGAAAGTATATATACTAACAATATACTCAAGGCTTTTCCCAAAATAACATAAACAAGCTTCATAGAATCTTATGCTGTAATATTTCAGAGCTTTGGCCTTAAAAGAAGTCGTCAAAGGAAACACTGTGAACCTGATTTCATTTACGACTGGGTTTGTCCTGAAGCAAACCCTCGCAGCTTCTGACGCCAGTGTTCTGGCTGCCTCCGTGGCCACGCCCAGCCTGTTGCCAAGCACCCTCCACTTGGAGGAGGAGATACCTGAGTACACACCTCAACCAGTGCAGGAGCGTGTCTCTGGGGCACATTCTTGCAGGCTGAGCAGAGATGTCACTGCGTAGGAAGGAGGCGTGCACCCACAGAGAGGCTTCTTTCTTTTTTTTTTTTTAAATAAATTTATTTATTTACTTTTGGCTGCGTTGGGTCTTCGTTGCTGCGCGCGGGCTTTCTCTAGTTGTGGCGAGAGGGGGCTACTCCTCACTGCGGTGTGCGGGCTTCTCATTGCGGTGGCTTCTCTTGCTGTGGAGCACGGGCTCTAGGCACATGGGCTTCAGTAGTTGTGGCACGCAGGCTCAGGAGTTGTGGCTCACAGGCTCTAGAGCACAGGCTCAGTAGTTGTGGCGCACGGGCTTAGTTGCTCTGCGGCATGTGGGAACTTCCTGGACGGGGCTCGAACCCATGTCCCCTGCATTGGCAGGTGGATTCTTAACCACTGCACCACCAGGGAAGTCCCAGAAAGGCTTATTTCCAACAGATTCACAATCAGAGTGCGCTCCTGTTCCAGGAAGTAAGGCAGCCTGGCTTCTCAGGAAGAACTAAGAACTGGGAGTCAGGCAAGTCTAGACTCGAGTCTCAGCTAACAGGCTTTCTGGACCTCATTTCCTCATCTGCAAAACGAGGTGACTGACCCAGTGGTCCCTTGGGCACTCTGAACTCTGAAATCCTAATAACCTTACTATAGAAAGTAACTAGGAGCAGAGGACTTGTGTGTCTACTCGACTGGGCCACACGGTGCCCAGATAACTGGCTAAACATTACTCTGGGTGCGTCTGTGAGGGTGCTGCTGGATGACACTACCTCCTGAATCAGTAGACTAAGTAAAGCAGACTGCCCTCCCAGTGTGCGTGGGCCTCATCCAAATCACTGAAGGCTTGAACAGAGCAAAAGGCTGAGTAAGGAAGAATCTGCTCTCTTCCTCGGGGCTCTCGGTCTTCAAGCTGGTACATGAGTCTTCACCTGTCTTCAGACGCAGGAACACTTACACCATCGGCTTTCCTGGGTCTCCAGCTTGCCGACTGCAAACCGTGCAGCTTCTCGGCCTCCATAATCATGGGACACACTTCCTTATAATAAAATCTCTCTCTCTCATCCACCCGCCCCATCTCTCTCTCTGTAACCCCTATCGGTTCAGTTTCTCTGGAGAACCCAGACTAACACAGATTTTGGTACCAAGAGTGGTTCTAGAGGAACAGCATGTTAGGGGTGAGTATTCTATACTGGTTCTGGGGTTTCTGGAATTGGTTCTCTGATCTGATTAAAGATGCTAATGACTATATGTTCAGTAGTAAAGAGAGCACTGATAGTTCATGAACATATGCAAAACAGTTCCATTAGATACTCCTAATCAACCACTTACTATGGGAAGCAAGGAGGTAAAGGACTCTGTTTACTACACTTTAGAACATTCTTGGAAAACTAACAAATGCAATGAGGCTCGCCGGTTGCTCCTAATGTCACTGGACAAAGTGGTGAAAGAAAAGGATGAGCTCAGGGATTTGAATTCCCACCTCAAGTGCCACACCCACGATCTGAAAGCTTCTATGTGCGCCCTGAAGGAGACCCTTATTTCCTATGGCCACAGAGCTGAGACTGCTGAAAACCAAACCGGAATCTCACCCAGCAACTGGCTGAACTACACCCCTGAACTCCCAGCCTCGCAGGGTGTCCCGATGCTAACGTGACTGCACTGACTGGGAGAGAAGGGATCCTGTTCCGGGGACGCGCAGGAAGATCCTGATGAAGCTGGGGACACTGAGCTACTAAATTCTCATGAGTCCTTCCCCAGGGGAAGTTCTCCCCATTCCCGGTGGAAGTGGCCTTCCCACCTCCTTCTGTGGGATTAGCCCCGCTTCGCCACCAGTGGCCTCCACTGAGGCAGCTGCCGTGCAGGACGATGCTAATCCTCCCAGGACCCGCCCCCCACCCCTCTTCATCTCCAGACCTATAACTAGACTCACATCCCAGCAGGCCCAGCAGGCCCACATCCCAGCAGACTCCATGGCCCATCCAGACTCACATCCCAGCAGGCCCAGCAGGCCCAGAGGTGAGGCACGTGACCCATGAGGACACGTGCTACACTCCAAAAGAACTACTTGAGTCTTCTGAGTTATACAGACAGAAGCCCAGGGAACACGTATGGGATAATGGTGGAAGGAACATAAAGCGGTCTCAGGCCAAACGTACGGATGTGGGTTCTCTAAAAAGAGACTCTGCACTGAAAGCTGTAGCTCAGATAGTCAGAAAGGACTCTAACAGTCTGACTGGGTGGTTGGCTAAAATGTGGACCAAAAGGTGGTTCCCAGTGAGTGAATTAGAAACGCTGCAACTGCCTAGGTTTAACGCAGAGAAGGGGAATCAGGGGCTTAGGGAGCTGGATTGCTAGGGTGGCTCTGTCATTTAAGATCTACTGGGAGATTCCAGAAGACATACCTTTCACCACTACTGTGAGAAATAAATTTGTGAGGGGAGACCCAAGCATCCTTAAAGAGCTCTATGACTGCCCTTCTCTGCAGGCCAGGCCTTACCATGGGAACTACAGTCCCTGAGTTGGGAAAACAGCATGCAGTGGGAATAAGTGGATCCCAGCAGTGACGGGGCCGTGTAAGATGAGGCGGGTGAGCTCACGTAATGGGCGGCAGAGGCACAGCAGCGGTCAGAAGAGCCCAGTCCCTGCAGACCTACGGCGTTAGCTAGCTGCTTATGGGGTCCCTAGAAGTGAAAGACACAGGAAGCCTACCAAATCATCACTTGATCTATGTAAGCAGGAGAGTTCTAGGTCAAGTGAACAACAGCCTAACCTGTATCATAAAAACAGAGAATGACAACTCATCAGTACTTTCCAGATTTGAGCCAGTTTACAGACCCAAAGGTCCTTGAACAAAGGGAAGGTTGGGTCCCCTTAAGAAAGAACGCCAGTACACTGCCGAGCATTTATACTGTTAATCATTCGCCCAAAGAAACCTATAGCCTTTTACCAGGACAAATGCATCAAGGGAAAAAGATCAGATGTTTTCGGAACTACTGGACACTGGCTCTGAACTGACACTAATTTCAGGAGATCCGAAATATCACTGTGGTCTACCGTAGTAGGGACCTATGGAGCCCAGATGATCAGTGGGGTTTTAGCTCAGGTATGTGTCACCATGGGCGCAAACCCGTCCTATGGTTAATCCCCCGGTTCCAGGATGCATAATTTGAATCGAAATACTCAGCAGCTGTCAGACTGCCACATTGGTTCCCTGACTTGTGGAGTGAGGGCTATTATGGTGGAAAAAGCACTAGAACTGCCTCTACCTATGAAAATACTAAACCGAAAGAATATCGCATTCCTGGAGGGATTGCAGACATAAGTGCTACCATCAAGGGCTTGAAAGATGTCCACCAATCCCCATTCAACTCACCCATTTGGCCTGTGCAGAAGCTTAACCAGGTGGTGATTCCAACTGACGCTGCTGCACCAGATGGGGTTCCACTGCTTGAGCAAATCCACACGTCCTCTGGTGCCTGAGATGCAGCTACTGATCAGGCAAACGCCTCTCTCTCCATCCCTGACAGTAAGGCCCACCAGAAGCAGTTTGCTTCCCGCTGTCGAGGCCAGCACTACTCCTTCGCTGCGCTACCTCAAGCTGTATCAACTCTCCAGCCCCATGTCACAATTTAGCTCACAGAGATCTCGATCATCTTTCCCTTCCACACGCCATCACACTGGCCCATTACATTGATGAGCTCATGCTGACTGGACCTACTGAGCAAAAAGTAGCAGCTACTCTGCACTTACTGGTAAAACATTTGGCGTCAGAGGGTGGGAAATAAATCCAATTAAGATGCATGTGCCTTCTACCTCAGTGAAATTGCTAGGGGTCCAGTGGTGAGAGCCATGTCGAGAGATCCCTTCTGCGGTGAGAGATAAGTTGCTGTATCTGGTCCCTCCTACAACCAAAACGGAGATGCAACGCCTAGTGGGCCCCTTTCGGATTTCGGAGGCAACGGGCTCCTAATCTGGGTGTGACACTCTGGCCTATCTACCTAGGGACCCGAAAAGCTGACGGATTTGCGTGGGGCCCAGAACGAGAGGAGGCTCCTCACGGGTCAGGCCACCATGGGAGCTGGTCTCCGCTCGGGTCACGTGGTCCAGCAGATCCAGGGGCGCCTGAAGCACCAACGGCAGAAAGGGACGCTGTGTGGAGCCTCTGGTGGATGAATCCCAGCGCACGCCCTTAGGGTTATGGAGTGAAGCCCTGCCGTCCTCCACAGACAACCACTCTCCTTTTGAGAAACAGCTCTTGGCCTGAAACAGACTGAATGCTTAACCACGGACCAACAAGTCACCATGTGACCTGAGCTGCCCATCAGGACCTGGGTGTTACCTGATCCATCAGCCACAAAGCCGGGCGGGCACAGCAGCACTCCACCATCGAATGGACGCGGTACATACGTGATCCGCCCGAGCAGGCCCTTGGGTGGCTGAAGTCACACAAGGAAGTGGCCAAATGCCGTGGCCCCCACTCCCGGGACACTGCCTTCTCCTCCCAGCCCGCACCTACAGCCCCACGGGGAGCTCCCCGCGATGAGCGCCGGGAAGAGAAGACGCCCGATGTGCGGACACCGCCCCCCAGTGGACAGCTGCAGAGCCACAGCCCCTCCCTGGACACCCCTGAAGGACAAGGTGACGGAAATCCCCGCAGTGGGCAGAACCTGGAGCACCGCACCTGGCTGCTCACGCTGCTTGGAAGGAGAAATGGCCTGATGTGCAACTGTTTACCGGTTCTTGGGCTGTGGCCACTGGTTTGCTGGATGGTCAGATACTCCGAAGGAACGTGATTGGAAAACTGGCGACAAAGAAATCTGGGGAAGAGGTATGTGGCCTGACCTCTATGAATGGGCAAAAAAAGTGAAGATGTTTGTGTCCCACGTGAATGCTTGCCGAAGGGTGACCTCACCAAAGGGTGACCTCAGCAAAGGGTGACCTCAGCAGAAGAGGATCCTAATCAACACGTGGAGAGAAGATCCATTCTGTGGATCGGTATCCACCCGTCATCGCCCAGTGGGCTCGCGAACAAAGGGGCCGCGGTGGCAGGGATGGAGGTGACACGTGGGCTGGGCAACGTGGACGTCACTCACCAAGGCCGACCTGGCTACGGCCACCGCTGAGTGCCCAACCTGCCAGCAGCAGAGATCAGCACTGAGCCCGACATCACACCCTTCCCCGCGGCCATCAGCCAGCGACCCGGCAGCAGGCGGATCACACCGGACCACTTCCATCGTGGAAGGGGGCAGTGTCCTGCCCTGACTGCAACAGACACTCTGGGTATGGATTTGGTGTCCAGTTGCGTGGAGCCAATTCTCCCATAGCCGGTATGCACAGGTCCAGGAAGCAAGGGGTGGAAACGGGCATGGCACTACTGTTACCCCAGGGGACCCACTAGCAAAATTCTTGCTTGCTGTTCCCACAGCCCGACGCTCTGCTGGCCTAGAGGTCTTAGTTCCACAGGGGGGAATGCTTCCACCTGGAGACACTGGACTGGAATTAACACTGCCACCCGGCTACCGTTGGCTCCTCATGACTCGGAATCGACGGGCAAAGCAGGGAGTTCCTGCGCGGGCCGGGGTGACTGACCCTGACCACCACGGGGGAAGTGCACCCCTACTCCACACTGGAGGCAGGGAGGAGTACATCTAAGGAGATCGCCTAGGGCATCTCTCAGTATTACCAGGCCCTGGGATTAAGGTCAATGGAGAACTACAACAACCTAATTCAGGCAGGAATACTAATGGCCCAGACTCTTCAGGAGTGAAGGGTTGGGTCATCCCACCAGGTAAAGAACCACGACCCACTGAGGTGCTTGCTGAAGGCAAATGAAATGTGGAACAGGTCATGGAATAAGGTAGTTAGAAATAGCAGCTATGACCACCTGACTAGTTGCAGACACAAGGACTTTAACTGTCACGAATATTTCCTCCTTACTTTGTCATGAGTATGTTTGTGTGCATAAATATATATACTAAGAAAACACCTTTGTTTTCTTCCCTCTCTTATTCCCTTATCAAGTAACAGAAGCTGTATTATTGACTTTATATCACAGTATTTAAGTCACAGGATACGAAGAAGAGTAAGCATCGCTCAAGGACCCTACCTGCTCTCCCGCGGAAGGGGTAGCGAGTTTGGGGTTATATGCAGGGTAGTTGTTATCATGTCAGAAGGAACAATGACCTTGTTATTGTCTTTATTTGGAGATCAGGTATGGTTTAAGGAGATGTGCATGGATGCCAAGTTGACAGGGGGTGGATCTGTGAGGTTTACGCGCCATGGTGTGCCCAGATATCTGGTTAAACATTATTCTAATTGTGCACTGAGGGTTTCTGGATGAGATGAACATTTGAATGGGTAGCTGAGTAAAGCGGGCTTCCCTCCCCCGTGTGGGTAGGCCTCAGCCAATTCACTGAAGGCCTGAATACAGCAAAAAGGCTGAGTGAGCGAGGAATAATTTGCTCTCCTTCCCTGACTGTCTTCAAGCTGGGACATCAGTCTTCTCCTGCGTTTGGATGGACTTGGGCTCAGACTGGAACTTACACCACTGGTAATCCTGGGTCTCCAGCTTGCTGAATGCACATCTGGGGACTTCTCAGCATCCATAATCACGTGAGCCAATTCCTTACAATAAAACTATACACCTGAATCTATATAAACAGATCTGGGTCTGTTCCATATATACATATTGGTCTGCTTCTCTGGAGAACCTGCTAACGCTAGAGCTCTACAGAAGGAAACGGATATGGAAATCCTAACATGGTCTTTTTCATCTCAGCCTTGGTGCAACACTGTTCATTTCTGCAAGAGTGGAGAAGGTTTCATATAATCATGGATGTTGGCGCTTAAGGAAACAAGAGTGGGCTGAAGTGCTGTGAGACTGGAGACCCAGGAGAACACTAACGCCTCCCCTACCAATCTTGAAGGACAGTTGTGAAAATCAAGTAAGATAACCGAGGTGACTCATGTAACTGGGATTCCTTGGTGAATTCACAGGGAGAAAAAGAAGAGGCTGGACACAACTGCTGTTGTCACCATCCTCATCTTCATCAGCAGGATGCAAATGGCACCTAAATAACCACCCTCTCCCCCAGCTTCCTCAGCCCATTCACTACCTAAGCTTCAGTTCAGGTCAAGAAACCAGCCTTTGGAGGCACAACTGCCTCTGGGACAGGTTAAGCCCAACTGTCATTCACACTTTAATGTTAAGTGCTGTAGTTAAATAAACTACCCTCACTGAAAAAGGTATTTAGGAGGACAGGAGGAACAGCCTCAGCAGGCTCCTGGTCTCCTACCTCTGGACTGAAGAGACCTGCGTTTCTGGAAACCTGACTTAGGTTCTCCGTTTCCTATCTCTGTGAAAGGGGGCTGGACTGGATGATTTCAGAGGCATTTTCGAAGCTCAGGTGGTGATGGGTGGCTCTTCCCCTCAAACAGCACCTGCAGGCTCCCTCCTGCTCTAGGTGTCGCCACAGCAGCCTCTCGGCTCCTCAGGGGCCTTCCCCACCCCTGCTCACCACTATCTCACTCCCTCCCCAGAATCTGCTGCACTGGAACCATTTATACGGCCCGGCTCCCCAATCAGCCAGCACGTCTGGATTCCCCAGCACCCGGGCAGGTCCTGGAATCCAACAGACTCTGCCAACACAAGGTACATGGTCAAGGCCGCCTGGCGCCACCAAGCTGAGTGCAGGCCCTGGCTGCTGTGCAGCGCATGACCAGGGTCACCCCTCCATGCGCCACCCTCCATGATGGGGCCGTCAGGGGGTGAGAGCAAGTGGGTACAGCTGGGCCGGGCTGAATGGCACTGCACCAAGGTAACCATAAATGATAAGATGGTCAAAAACTGTTCCTCACCTCAGGGAACACTCCCAAAGTCATTCTATGAAGACACCACCACCCTGATACCAAAACCGGACAAGGACACCACCAAAAAAGAAAATTACAGGCCAATATCTTTGATGAATATAGATGCAAAAATTCTCAACAAAATATTAGCAAACCAAATCCAACAACATATAAAAAAGATCATACACCATGACCAAGTGAGATTCATCCCAGGGTAACAAGGACGGTTCAACATACACAAATCAATCAATGTGATACTCCACACCAACAAAAGACAAAAACCACATGCTCATCTCAACAGATGCAGAAAAAGCATTTGATAAAATTCAACATCCATTCATGATAAAAACTCTTATCAAAGTGGGTAAAGAGGGAACCTAACTCAACATAATAAAAGTTATTTATGACAAACCCACAGCCAACATAATACTCAACAGGGAACAGCTGAAAGCCTTCCCACTAAAATCTGGAGCAAGACAAGGATGCCCACTCTCACCACCTCTATTCAACAGAGTACTGGAAGTCCTAGCCACAGCAACTGCACAAGAAAAAGAAATAAAGCGTATCCAAATTGGAAGAGAAGAGGTAAAACTGTCATTATATGCAGATAACATAACGCTATTTATAGAAAACCCCAAAGAATCCACGCAAAAACTACTAGAACTGATAAATGAATTCAGCAAGGTAGCAGGATACAAGATTAACATACAGAAATTGGTTGCATTTATTTACACTAACAATAAAATATCAGAAAGGGAAAGTAAAAAAAACAATCCCTTTTAAAATCACATCAAAAAAAATAAAATACAGGATTGCCCTGGTGGCGCAGTGGTTAAGAATCCGCCTGCCAATACAGGGGACACGGGTTCGATCCCTGCTCCAGGAAGATCCGACATGCCATGGAGCAACTAAGTCCATGCGCCTCAACTACAGAGCCAGCACTCTAGAGTCCTTGAGCCACAACTACTGAGCCCGTGTGCCACAACTACTGAAGTCCGCACGCCTAGAGCCCGTGCTCCGCAACGAGAAGCCACCCCAATGAGAAGCCCGCACACCATAACGAAGAGTGGCCCCCCCGCTCGTCACAACTAGAGAAAGCCCATGTGCAGCAACGAAGACCCAATGCAGCCAAAAATAAAATAAAAATTAATTAATTAATTAATTTAAAAATACTCAGGAATAAACCTGACCAAGGAGGTAAAAGACTTGTACCCTGAGAGTTATAAACACTGATAAAGGAAACTGAAGATGATTTAAAGAAATGGAAAAATATCCCATGTTCTTGGATTAGGAGAATTAATATTGTTAACATGGTCATGCTACTCAAAGCAATCTACTGATTTAATGCTATCTCTATCAAATTACCCATAACATTTTTCACAGAACTAGGACAAATAATCCTAAAATTTACATGGAACTATAAAAGACCCAGAATTGCCAAAACAATCCTGAGGAAAAAGAAGAAAGCTGGTGGCATAACCCTCCCAGACGTCAGACAATATTATAAAGCTACAGTAATCAAAATAACATGGTATTGGCACAAAAACAGACATATGGATCAATGGGACAGAATAAAGAGCCCAAAAATAAACCCATACACCTATGGTCAATTAATCTTTGACAAGGGAGGCAAGTACATACAATGGAGAAAAGACAGTCTATTCAGCAAGCAAGTGGTGCTGGGAAAGTTGGACAGCTGCATGTAAATCAATAAAGTTAGAACACACCCTCAAACCATACACAAAAATAAACTCAAATGCCTTAAAGACTTAAATATAAGACATGACACCATAAAACTCTTAGGAGAGAATATAGGCAAAACATTCTCTGACATAAATCGTAGCAATGTTTTCTTAGGTCAGTCTCCCAAGGCAATAGAAATAAAATCAAATATAAACAAATGGGACCTAATTAAACTTATAAGCTTTTGCACAGCAAAGGAAACCATAAACAAAATGAAAAGACAACCTATGAACTAGGAGAAAATATTTGCAAATGATGTGATTGACAAGGTCTTAATTTCCAAAATATACAAACAGTTCATACACCTCAATAACAACAACAAAAAAACCCAATCAATAAATGGGCATAAGACTTAAATAGACATTTCTCCAAAGAAGACATAGAGATGGCCAATAGGCACATGAAAAGATGCTCAACATTGCTAATTATTAGAGAAATGAACATCAAAACTACAGTGATGTGGGGCTTCCCTGGTGGCACAGTGGTTGAGAATCTGCCTGCCAATGCAGGGGACAGGGGTTCGAGCCCTGGTCTGGGAAGATTCCACATACCATGGAGCAACTAGGCCCGTGAGCCACAGCTACTGAGCCTGTGCGTCTGGAGCCTGTGCTCCGCAACGAGAGAGGCCGCGACAGTGAGAGGCCCACGCACCGCGATGAAGAGTGGCCCCTGCTTGCCACAACTAGAGAAAGCCCTTGCACAGAAACGAAGACCCAACACACCCAGAAATAAATAAATAAATTTATAAAAAACAAACAAACAAAAAAACTACAGTGATGTACCACTTCACACCAGTCAGAATGGCCATCATTTAAAAAATCTACAAATAACAAATGCTGGAGAGGGTGTGGAGAAAAGGGAACCTACACTGTTGGTGGGAATGTAAATTGGTGCAGCCACTATGGAGAACAGTACTGAGGTTTCTCAAAAACTAAAAATAGAGTTGTCCTATGATCCAGCAATCCCACTCCTATGCTTATGTCCGGACAACACTATAATTCAAAAAGATATATGCACCCCTATGTTCATAGCAGCACTATTTACAATAGCCAGGACATGGAAACAACCTAAATGTCCAATGACAGATGAATGGATAAAGAAGATGTGGAACATACATACAGTGGAATACTACTCAGCCATAAAAAGAATGAAATAATGCCATTTGCAGCTACATGGATGGACCTAGAGCTTATCATACTAAATGAAGCCAGAAAGAGAAAGACAATGACCATATGCTATCACTTATATGTGGAATCTAACATATAACACAAATGAACTTACTTACAAAACAGAAATGGTCGCAGACATAGAGAACAGACTTGTGGTTGCCACGGTGGAGAGGAGGCGTGAGAGGGTTGGATTGGGAGTTTGGGATTAGCAGATGCAAACTATTACATATAAAATGGATAAACAACAAAGTCCTACTGTACAGCACAGGGAACTATATTCAGTATCCTATAATAAACCATAATGGAGAAGAATATGAAAAAGAATATATAATATGTATAACTGAATCACTTTGCTGTACAGCGGAAACTAACACAACATTGTACATCAACTTCACTTCAATTAAAGAAACAAATGGAAAACTGCTGCTCACCTCTGATCCCGACGAAGACGGTCAGGCCGAAACAGACGAAGAAGATGACGAACACGAGGACGAAGTGGCGCTTGGAGAGCGTGTACAGCCGCATGGGCGCCAGCCTGCGGGGAGAAGCCGGGGTGAGGGGCGGCAGGGCGAGGGCCTCCCCAGCCTGCGAGCCCTCGCCTAAGAGGAGGACCTATTCTCAATCCAGGTGACTCGGCTGACAAAACCACCTCAATAGCCTCAGTGACCACTGCTGGGGTGGGGGCCATTCCGGTATGTTCTGGGCCTGGCACCCCGTGCCGCAGGGGGCCAGGCAAACCCCACCCTTGTGGCAGGAGAAGGCGCTTCAAAGCCCACTCAGGGCACGTTCGCCAGGCCACAGAGCAGGGCTGAACCCCTCCACACCCCCGTTTTCAGCAGCTAGAGCAGAGTCCAGGCGCAGGGAGGACCCTAACTCCTCACACGCAGATGCCACAGTCAAGCCCAGACTGGGGGTTCCAGGCGCCCCGGAATCGTATGTCCTAGCCGGTCTTCCCGCCAGCCCCCAGCGTTGTGTTTCCTGTCCAGGGCTCCCCCCCTCACTGGCCTCACCCATCGTGGTGAGGCTCAGCCTGGCCTTCACTCGGGGTCTGCTTTTGATGCAACTCGGCACGCTGCCGCGGTTCTCTGCGAGCGACACGGATATGAAAGCGATTCAGAGGACGCGTCCCAACACCCGAGCATCGGCTCCCTCCTGTTCACCCCTACTTCTTTCTTTGGTCAGAAGACAATGGTGGTGGGGTAGGCCTCACTTCTCTTTTAGAACTCCCTACGCCAGGAGCCGGGAAACAAAAGGGAAGTCTGGGAAGGACAGACATAAACGCTGGAGAGTGGCAGGCCCTCAACGCCGCCCCTACAGGCAGCCCCAGACAGGCTGGAACGCAGGTGCAGGCCCAGCTCCGATTCCCCCGAGACAACGGGGAGGCCGGCCCCCCGCCCTGTAGCCCGCTGGGGAGGCCCAGAGCCCCGAAAGATGAGAGCCAGGGGGGTGTTCTGTCTTGCTTTGCTCCCGACGTCCTCTTCCGCGCCCAGCACTTCCTGGTCTGGGGAGCTGAGCGGGCAGGAGGAATTTCTCATGCCTGCCTCTCAGGAAGGTGACAACTGCCCCACCGGGAGGGGGAGAATCGGGCTCTGAACCGGAAAGGGAGGGAAGGCTGTTTGCTCTTGCGGTATCAAGTTCACGGCCGTGTGCACATGCGCACCCTCTCCCTTACACGGCCAAGGCAGCCGTCCCGAGCTGGAAACAAGCTGGGCGGCACCCCAGGGCAAAGGTGGCCCTAAGTCTCTCTGACGTGGCTTTGCTGACACTGAGTCAGCGCTCTCCTGCCAGGCCCAGGTGAGTGAACTTTCAGATCGGCATGCCCATGCTTCACTGGGTGACGGGACCAGTGAAGAAATAAAGGAACCAGTGTTTTTCCCTCTGGGACTCAGGTCTGAAGGTTGGACCACCAATGACCCCGCTGT